>NC_068344.1:24179919-25531169 GCF_014633365.1 Diospyros lotus
CTCATGTTATGTTGTGTATTGTAGTAAAATTAACATTCTATAACAACAGAGAACTCTTATAGTCACGTCTAAGGAGGGTTGCTATACTGGTTGTTCTCCTTCTCCCTTATAAAGATATAAGAAAGGAAAAAATTTCAATTTCTCATTAGATGGTTAGAGTTGTATTGCTTGAGAGATTGTGAGCTTAATTTCAAGAGGGGTAGTGAAAGGCTATTGGAAGGGTTAAATTTAAGAGGTAAATAAATTAATAATATAATTATTGAAGCCTATTAAGAAATACTGTTGATTTCTTGAGTGACACCTAACTATGATGAGAGTTAAATTTATCTAAATGGTGGGGGGTGAGGAATTGTGCCTGTTTCTTTTAAACACAAGTGGCTTACCTCGTTTTATAGTAACATAAAACAACAATAACAATTAATATAACTTGAGAAAAACAGATGGTAAGGGAGAGTAAAAAATTTACATGTGATGATACTGGACCGATCACCGAGGTCTGCCTCGAACCAAGTACCTGCAGGGGCGGGGCTGTAATCCCCCGGGAGAACTCCGACGCTCAAGTCAGTAGAAGAAATATGCCCAAAATGGAAAATCACACAGTAGTCAGATGATCTGTACATGTAGAAGTCGATATCTATTTAAAGATGGGGTAAAACACACATTGAAGAGATAAGATAAGTCTTGAGCCGGACGTTGGAGAGAATCTCGGTTGACTGGGTCAACCTTGTTCAAAATCAAATATGAGATGAATGATGAAGATATAGGTGACACGCGTCACTTCTCGGGGCCGGCACGTGGCGGCACCACATTGGAGATCTCCAAGAGTAGTATAGTATTTTTGCCCTTAGTAAAATATTCCCTCATCACTTGCCCCCTCAACTCCTTGAGCTGCGAGGGAAAGGAGCTCGGGCAGCTGAAGGAGTAGTCTTCTCAATTTTCCTGAAAAAAGAGATTTTACAAAAAAGATAAATGAATAAGATTAAAGAGCTCTATTATTGGTTTTGTTGGCTCGTTTCCCAACTAAACATCCCATCCCCACTCCCCATGGCCCTCCAAGAATTCTATAAAAAGGGGGGTGGGGATGGTCCCCTCCTCACAAACACTATTGGAGTGGAAACCTACTTGGAGGTGTAGTGAGAAGGTAAGAGATCTTTCATCCTCCTCTTCTTTTTTATTTATTTTTTATTTTATTTATTTATCTGCTTTTTCATTTCAGTTTTTTTTTTCTTCTTTTTAAAAAAAACTTTCTCATTTGCGTGGCCGAGACCAGAGGTCTCAGCCACGTTTGGAGTAGGCTGCGCGGGCTGAGGCCGCGCGGCTTGCCTGCGCGCGTCGGCCAAGCCCTCGCGCCTCGAGCGCGCGGCTTGCCCGCGCACGCGGGCCGAGCTCGCGCGCCTCGGCCGCGCGGGCGCAACGCGGCCTCGGCCGGCGCGGGCGCGCGGCTTGCCAGCGCGCGGGCCGAGGCCGCGCTGGCCGAGTCCTCGCGCCTCGACCGCGCGAGGGACTCCCTGTCCCTTTTTTTTTTTTTTTTTTTTGAGAGGCCCTTGGTCTCGACTTTGAGACCTCTTTTTCTCTTATCCCTTTTTTTTTTTTTTTTTTTTTTTTGTGCAGGACTCTCACGGGGCTTGAGAGATTCTAAGTGGTGCCTTCAAGTTCATCAAGAGACGGACCGGCTCCCTCTTAAGGGTTCTCTCGTGCGCTTTTCTTCCATCCTTGGAAATCTTCTCATCAGCCGGTATTCCTTTGCCTCCTTTCTCTTATTTTTTGTGGCTTTTTCTTGTCTCTTTTCCCGTGTCACGTTGCTTTGGTAGTCAATCTCCATGGCTTCTTCTAGCAACTCAGATGGGAATAGCTCGGACTTTTCCAGCTCCTCTAGCTCCTCTTCCCAGTCTGGTAGGCAAATAGGAGACGCTGAGACCTCTCGACCTCGTCCTCATGCCCTATCTTTTGGTAATGATACCGACACAGAGTTAGAGCTCCACCATAACGGTCTCCCTGATGACCTAACCCCTGCCTATTCTTCCTTGTCCGAGGATGAGGTCTCCGGACTCGCCCGGAAATATCATCTCCCCATTACGAGCTATTGGTATTCTACTCCCTCCAACCTTAGAGCCCATCAATCCCTTCCGGGGGCTTTAACCATTTATGAAACCTCTCTTGAAGCAGGGTGTCGGTTCCCTTTCGAAAGCACCCTTGCCGAGATCTTTCGACTCGTAGGGTTATCTCCTTCTCAACTAGTGCCCAACGGGTGGAGGAACTTAGTATCTTTCGTTATATGTTGTCGGGGGAGAGGTATTGTCCCCAAAGCTAAACTCTTTTTAAGATTATTTCGCCTTGTATGTGTTGATAAGTCCGAGTTTCGCTATTCTTTCATGGCATACCCTGGCTATAAGTTTCTCGTAGACACCCCGTCCTCCTTAAAAGGTTGGAAAAATCGATATTTTTTTATGGGATCTGGCTCCGCTACTATGGGTGTGCCCACTGCCTGGCGTCGACCTTCCCGTAAGGATTTCCCTCGTGAAATGACCCCTTTAGAGAGGAGGGACGCCGAGCTTTTGATGGGTTTGGAGCAGGTCAGTACCGCTAGGTTGATTAACGAACAAACCCTGTTTCTTGGGGGTCTATGTCGATACCCCTGCCCAACAGCCGACACTTCCTTAGGTTGATTTTTTTCGTTCTCTCGCTCCGCTTCTTGTTTCTAATTTCTGCTTGCTTCCTTATTCTGACATTTGATCTTATTTTGCTTTGCAGCCAAGATGATCGATGATGCGGAGCTGTGGGGGACCGACAAACAGGCTGCTGAAGAGGCCAAACGGGCCCGGAAGAATGCCAAGAGGCATACTCGAGACTCCTGGCTCCCACCTCGGCACAAGAAATCAAAAGCGTCCGGGTCCCGCTCTTCTCTGCCCCACACCGAGACAGGAGGCTCTCAGGGCACCGAGCCCCTCTCTGACCTGTTTGAAGAAGAGGCGCCTATTCCCGCCAGGGCTCTTCACCGACCCAACTGAAATGTCCATGAAACAGACCACAACAGCGAGGCTTGGGTGGCGACTCAGCTTATTCACGGCCTTCCCACTCGGGCAGACATAGAGGGGGCCGCCGACCTGACTTCGGAGATCTTGGAGTCTTGTTACGGCCAGGGCTTGGTTCAGGTTAGCCCTTTGGACTTTTAATATAGAGAACTCTCGTCCCCTATATTCTAACTTTGTGCTATTTGAACAGAGTATTGTCGCTCATAACGAGCTCCAAAGGGGAATGGCGAGAAATTCACAAAGGATGTTGGAGATGGATAATGCCCTTGCCGACTGCCATAGAACCATCGAGCAGCGGGACGAGGATCTGAGGGCTCAACATCAACGAAACGAGGAGCTTGAGGGACGCTTTCAAGGGCTCGAGATTAGCCAACATGCCCTGGAGGAAGAGTTAGGACGGACTCAGGAGCGCAACCGGGAGCTTGAAGAGAAGTATGCCAACCCCACCCAACTCCCTGAGGTGAGAGGATTTATTAGGCATGAGCTGCAAGGGGTATGGAAGAGAGGTTTCACTCGCTGCACGGAGGAGGTGCAAAGAGCCTATCCCGACCTCAGTTTTGCTCCTATCAGGTCCATGGAGGATGTGATCGCCGAGCTCAGCCGAGCATCATCCTCCCAAGCCCCAGCAAACGAATCCGAGGAGTCCGAAGAAGAAGAAACCTAGTTGTTCGTTGCATGTATCTTCTTTCCCCAAGTTTGGGTTATATTGGACTTCTGATTTTTCATTGAATAAAAATGCTTCGTAGTTATGCCTTTTTTGTAATAGTTTGAGCCAAGTGATCTCTGTTACCTGATTTCTCGCTCCTCCATTTTGCTTTTATTTTAGGGGTGGCCCCCTTGGGGCCATATTTGACCCTTGACTCTTTCTTTTTATTAGGGGTGGTCCCCCGAGGCCATATTTGACCCGTGACTTTTCCTTTTTATTAGGGGTGGTCCCCTGAGGCCATATTTGACCCGTGACTCTTCCTTGTTATTAGGGGTGGTCCCCTGAGGCCATATTTGACCCGTGACTCTTCCTTTTTATTAGGGGTGGTCCCCTGAGGCCATATTTGACCATTTGTTCTTGCTAACTCCAGTGGGGATGAAAGGACTCAAAAATTTGGAGGCCACTGAGTTCGGGGAAGGGAAAACCTTTCCTTCCTTTTTGCCTCTTGCCCCCTCTTCTTATTATTTTTTATATTCCGTAGGACAGTCTGCACATATAAAAAGAACAATAATGAGGTTTTATTGAGAAACATACATAGCTTCAAGATCCTTGGGGGTAACCCATTATTGATAAAATTTCCTCAAGTTCTGAATATTCCACGCATTCTTTATTGGAGTGCCGTCCATAGTTCCAAGCCGGTATGCCCCAGGGCTGAGGGTCTCGGTAACCCGGTAGGGGCCTTCCCAAGTCGGCGACAACTTGTTGGAGTCTCGGGGGTTGCTCACACTCGCTCGTCGAAGGACCAGATCGCCAGGTAGAAAACTCCGAGCTTTCACCCTTCGATTATAGTACCTCTCAATTCGCTGATTATAAACCGCTTGGTGGACCCTTGCCTCATCCCGAAGCTCCTCCACTGTATCTAAATTACTCCTCAAGGCTTGTTCATTGGATTCTGGATCAAAATGCTCCACCCTAAAAGTTGGGATCCCGATCTCTACTGGAATAAGGGCCTCTGAGCCGTAACATAAGTTGAATGGGGTCTCTCCGGTGGACCCCCTCCTCGTGGTCCGGTAGGACCAGAGGATGCTCAGTAACTCGTCCACCCAACTTCCATCTGCCTTGTCCACCCGGGCTTTTAATCCATGGAGCATAGTTCTATTGGCAAGCTCAATCTGTCTGTTAGCCTGTGGATGAACTACTGAGGTGAAGTGCTGCTTGATCCCCAATTCTTGACACTATTCCTTGATCGTCCGATCTGTGAATTGGGTCCCATTATCTGAAACAATCACCCGCGGGATCCCAAACCGACAAACCAGGTTCTTCCATAAAAATTGCTTCACTTTTCGCGTAGTGATGGAGGCCAGGGGCTCGACCTCTATCCATTTGGAGAAGTAATCTATCGCTGCGATCAAGAATTTTACTTGACCTGCGGCAGGCGGGAACGGACCCAGAATATCAATCCCCCATTGGGCGATGGGGCACGGCTGAACCAGGTGGGTGAGCATGGCGCTAGGAACATGAATTAGGTTGGAGACCCGTTGGCATCTTTCACATTTCTTGACCAGCTGCTCTGCATCAGACACCATAGTCAGCCAGTAGTACCCTTGTCGAAGGGCTTTCTGATAAAGAGTTCGGGCTCCTATGTGACTCCCACATATTCCCTCATGGATCTCTCTTAAAACATAATCAGCCTCACGTGGCTTTACGCACTTCAAGAGTGGTTGAGTGAAGGATCTCTTGTACAACTCTTCGTTGATTAGTATAAATTTTTGGGCCCTTCTTTTTAGCTCCCGGGCCTCTAAGTCACTCTCTGGTAGCTTTTCATCCTTCAAATAACTAACAAAAGGGTCCATCCAACTTGGCTCTAGATCGAGACATAGCTGCTCCACCATCTCATCAATGCTTCTTTGAGGTAATGTCTCAATAAGAATCTGTCTAGAATTGGTTGGAAAAGAGGCCGATGCGATCCGGGACAAAGTGTCTGCTTCCATATTCTGGGATCGAGGCACATGCTCAATCTTTACAGATTGAAACCGATTTATCAGTTCTTGAACGAAAACCAAATATTTGGAAAAAATACTATACTACCCTTGGAGATCTCCAATGTGGTGCCGCCACGTGCCGGCCCCGAGAAGTGCCGCGTGTCACCTATATCTTCATCATTCATCTCATATTTGATTTTGAACAAGGTTGACCCAGTCAACCGAGATTCTCTCTAACGTCCGGTTCAAGACTTATCTTATCTCTTCAATGTGTGCTTTACCCCATCTTTAAATAGATATCGACTTCTACAGGTACATATCATCTGACTACTGTGTGATTTTCCATTTTGGGCATATTTCTTCTACTGACTTGAGCGTCGGAGTTCTCCCGGGGGATTACAGCCCCGCCCCTGCAGGTACTTGGTTCTAGGCAGACCTCGGTGATCGGTCCAGTATCATCATTTGGCGCCCATCGTGGGGTCGGTTACTTTATCTGCCCTTATTCGTCAAGTACCTCAGTCGAGCTCAAGTTTCCTCCCGTTATAGCGACAAGAAGAAATCCATCACGAGCTGCCGGGACCCAGCCCGTCCCAGATCAGAGTCAAAACCACCCACCTGAGAGCGGCCCCGTAGGAGGTCACCCCCCGAATCCCTCGCCACCTCAGGATCGTGTCGCCCAGCTAGAGGGACAGGTCCAACATCTGACGGAATTGCTCAATACCTTTTTGGCCCAACAGCAGCCCCCTGGAGATGAGACCGGTGGAGCACTCTAATCATGATAGTCGACATCAGGGGGATCGCCACTCTAGTCATAGAGAATTCCGAGGAGGCGAATCCCCCCGCGCTGGGAAGGAGTCCCATTGAGACGAGAGACGGAGCGGACCCTCTAGGCGAAGCGAGTACGGGAAGCTAGGCTCGGAGGAGGAGGAGGAGTCCTCTGGTCCCGATTATGCCCGAGCTGGAGGGGCTCAGCGAGAAAGACGTTTGCGGCATTTGGAGAGGGAGGTTGCAGAGTTGAGACGGAGGGAAGAAGAGCCACACGACATTGTTTCTAATCAGCCATTAAGTCGGGAGATCATGGCAATTACCCCATCCGAGCGCCTTCGAATCCCAGCTATTAAGCCATATGGAGGCACAACTGACCCTGCTGATCACTTAAATCTCTTCGCCTCTCACATGATGGTCCAGGCGGCACCTGATGCTATGTGGTGCAGAGTCTTCCCAGCCACTTTGGAAGGACATGCATGGTCCTGGTATTCAAGTCTGGCACATCGGTCGATCGCTAACTTCGGACAGCTTCGGAATAGGTTCTTGGCTCACTTCGCTCCCCTAAGGAGGCACCGGAGGTCTACCATGACCCTCGTGAATCTCAAGCAGAACCAAGGGGAGTCGTTAACAGATTTTGTGGCCAGGTTTAATATGGAGGCATTGAGCATTGAGAATCTTGATCAGAGTATCGCTATGGTGGCCTTTCAGAATGCCTTGAGGGTTGGCCCTTTTACCCAGTCACTAGCTAAGAGGCCTCCCCAAACATTCACAGAGATCCTGAGCCGAGCCACCAAGTACATTAATGCCGAGGAGGTGATGCGGGTCAAAAGAAGTGAATACTCAGATAAGAAAGAGAAGAGAAGTCAGAACCGAGAGCAAAGGCCTGAAGATAAATCGGGCCGAAGGGGGGAGAGGTCGGGCTCTCGATGGAGTCCAGTCAGGTTCACCCTGCTTAATACTCCTCGGGCTGAGATCCTGGCCACAATCGAGAACAAGGATTACTTGAAAAAACCGAGACCCATGAAAGCCCCGGGTAACAAGCGGAGTTAAGACAAGTATTGTCGATTCCATCGAGATCATGGACATGACACGGAGGAGTGCCATCAACTTAAAGAAGAGATCTAGGAGCTCATCAATCGAGGTTTCTTGAGGAGGTTTGTAGCCAAGGATACAGAACCACCAAGGGGTGAACGAAGGGGATCGAGAAGCCCCCCTCGCAGGCGCGGTAGATCTCAGGAACAACGTAGAGCCAGAACCCCGCCCCGGAGACAGAATCGCCAGGGGGATGGGAGTCCTCCGCAACAGTTGATTTTTCATACTCTAGCGGCTGGGGTGGTGCCAGGCAAGGAGTCGGGGGAGAGTTTTGATCTGCATCGACGTCCGGGAGTCAAAAGGGCTCGACTAGGGGATGTTATCTCCTTTACCGATGACGACTTGCCAGGATATCCGATTTCTAATGATCCGCTAGTCATCACAGCAAAATTGAGAAAATGGGAGCTTCGGCGGATTCTCGTGGACCCGGGGAGCTCTTCTGAAGTTTTATATCGGCGAGCCTTTTTAGGTATGGGATACGAAATGGAACAGTTGAAGCCCGCTCGTGTCCCCTTGATTGGATTCGACGGGAAAGTGGTATATGCGGATGGTGTCTTCCAGCTCTTGTTGACTATTGGAAAGGGTTCTCGGTTTGCCCAGGTCATGTTAGACATTTTGGTAGCGGATGTCCCCTCGGCCTACAATATGATCCTCGGAAGATCGGGGCTAAATGCTCTGTGGGCTGTGCCGAGTACTTATCACATGGTGCTTAAGTTCCCCACTGCGGCGGGGGTTGGAGAAGTCAGAGGAGACCTAAGGTCTGCCCGGGAATGTTACATGGCATCCATCAGCACAGCTAAGGGTGTTGTGCAGGAGCAGTTAGAGCCGCAAGAGGATTCAAGACGGAGACGGAGCCCTACTGTGGGGGAGGTCGGGATTTCCCCTCCCGCCACTGTCAGTTTTTTACTAGAAGGTCCAGAAGACCCAAAGACTGCTGAGCCAGTAGATGAGCTTGTAGAGGTACCATTGGACCCGGACAGAGTCGATAGATGCGTAAGGGTGAGCGCCCAATTGAAAGACCCTATTCGGACCCGGATTGTATCCCTTCTTCGCCAATATGCAGATATTTTTGCATGGTCAGTCCACGACATTCCAGGCATAGACCCGGCACGTGGTAGCACCACATTGGAGATCTCCAAGGGTAGTATAGTATTTTTGCCCTTAGTAAAATATTCCCTCATCAACATGGAAGCTCCAACTTGTGTTAGCATTTTTGGATAGAAGTGTGATTGGCAGTTTGGAATCAATTAATTGATAAGATCAAGTAATAGCAATTAATGGATTCTCCCTAAGCTACCAACTGGCCCTTGCCTTAACTGCAGCATAAGCAGGGAAAGTTTTAAACGAAAAAAAAACAAGAACAAACCATAGAAGAATGTTAATTCTGCAGCATATGGTTGGACCCTGTACTTGTTGTACACATGGCCATGGGGTTCTTTGAAGAAAATTGTGATTCTATACTGATGATGCAATGGCCGATCACCATCTTCTGCCTCCTCAAGTGTGCCTGCAATAGAGATGGGGACTTACTCTCTCGATCAATCTCCGACGATTGAGTCAGATGTCTTTCACCAACAAAAAACAATAAAATTACTTATGCTCTAATTATCAAAAGATGATTCGATCCCCTACCTTTACCCTTCTTCCTTCTTTTATCCTTGCGTTGAGATCGAGATTTTCGGGATCTTTATCCCACTTTTCTTGGAATCTTATCAATAAGGATTCTATAATAGTTGTCATCTCTGAAGAGTTCGGGATAGCTTTCTTCCTCAGTCATCTTTGGCGAAAGGGTCTTAGGGACTTCCTTACCGAGCATCTTGTCAATTGGCGTGATGACACATATTGGCCACATGTCTTTCGAGATCCAAATAAGATCGCATCTGCGAAGTACCCCTTAAGCGAACACGTGGCATGACTGCTATAGGATGCCTTCCCAGGGCATGAGAGTAATTATGAATCCGAGAGTATTTTCCTCATCATATACCCATTTTATATATATACCCATTACATATATATATATATATGTGTAGGTGAACTAAACCTATAAAGTAAAAGAGCAGTAGGTCCTCATTAAATTGTTATCATATTTTAGTCTTATTAATTAACATTAAGCAGTTAGCGGAAACCCAATTTTGATGGTTTTGGTTGTGTCATGGATTGTCGCATTTAAAACCTCATTAAGATCTTAAGTATGCAAAATCGAAGCTTCAAGCTTCAATTCTTGATTTCTTCTTCCCCTACCCAACCCAAAATCAATCCTAAAGAATCCACTGGTGATGGGTTTTGTTGATCCTATTCCTATATATATAACGTCCTACATATATAGCTTCTTTTCCAATTGGAACCCATAACAAGAGAATTCATTTTTATTTATGATTGATTGTGAGACAAAACTATATCATTTTAATTTTATATATATTTCATTGATCAGTGAAAACAAGTAATAATTTCCTTATATATATGACTCCAAATTCATGCTCATATATGGTTGCTTTTGTAACACACATGATATCAAAAAAGAAACCCACAAATATTATTGTCTATTTCTCACCAAATGAGAATATATATATATATATATATATGAGCAAAGAGGAAATCTGATCTAATAAGTATTTATATTATTTCAATAGCATCCCCCCATTACAAATTAAGTTTCTATTGTACGGTAATTCTCTATCAAAAACCAATTTTATATGTCAATAACCCAAGATGAGGAGGAGATGGCTGGTTTTGCTATCATTTTAAAATGTTCTTTCTTTCTTTTTTCTTTCCCCTTTAATATTTTAGAACCAAATAAAACACAAGATGGCAGTTTGGTAAATTGGTTCTATATATAAATTACTTTTTTTAAAGGATTAATCTCAATGTGTGTGTATATATATTGTTTTAGAAAATAACAAAAAGGGTTTTTAATTGTTAGGAAATTGAAATCAAATGGTATACGAAAACCATCAGTAATTGATATTGGACTTATTTGATTTTGCATAGTAAAATTAGATCGGATAATTGTAGGTTGAATTATTGGTTCGGAAATGAAATCACGAAATTGAAAATTATTTGTTTGTCACAGTCTAAAAGCCACACTTCATAAGAATCTACTTTGAGAATTTTATTTCCTTCTATTCAATACGAAACACAATACATGAGCATTTTTTCTCTTTTGATAATTTTTTGTTCTTTTGGAATTTTAACAATCCATTCGTTAATATATATCACACACACATATATATTTGCATCAACGAGCATGCTTTTGCCATTTGCTCACTTTCTCCACACTTGAAAGAAGTGACCTCAACTCTTAAATATCAGTTGTTCTTTCTCTAATTGTATTTAGAAATTGTAAGTCTGGATTTGGATTTAGATAAGTGACCTTAACTGTTAAATGGCAATTGTTCTCTCTGTAACTGCATATAAAAGTTGTAAATTTGGATTTGGATTTAGATCTGGATTTGGAGCTTGTTATGGGCACATCAACCCGAGCACATAACTCAAATTTACTATATCAATAATTTTTGAAACCATTATCATATGAAAATAAAAATGACATAGAAAATAAATAAAATTACCTTTTTTATCTCATATAATTTGAATATAGATCATTAGTTAGCACCTAATTCCTTTATATATATTTTGAAATTGAGAGTGACTCCTATAATAAATTTGCCAAAACTAATGGCGTGCATGCATGTTGTACTCATCCATTTTATTAATAATATCTCCTTTACCTAACTTAAAAAGAAAGACCAATAATAATGTAATTAAATTATACAAGAGTGAAGTGTAACTTATAAAGATTATAAAGGATCATCAATCATCTTTTTATACTAAAGAAAGAAAAAATTTGGAGATTAGAAAAATAATAAGCATCTTGTAAGGAGATTGTTTGAAATTTAAGACCTTTAAATTATGAATCACATGACAATTGACTACTCAAACTATTAAAAAACTCATGATTTATACAATCCTCCCAAAGAACAATGAGCTAGGGTTGTTGTCACTTTATATATTATATAACTTTGTAAGAATGACAATCGATATGTATATATACTTAATTGAAGTAGAAGAATCGAACCACGATTTGTCTAACAATCTTTGGCGAAGAAAGCTATAAAAAATTAATTTATTTTGTCCACTCTTTGTCCGTCTAAGATTCAAAATGGTGATGCCGAAAATAGTGTATGGATGATAGAAATACTATGAACGTGAGTGAACTATTTTTTTTATTCTCTCTCTATATACATGACACGACACGAATATGTATATATATCACATAGATATACCATTTAAAAATTAAAATATGGAGGGATTTGAAGATAAATTATTAAATTCAAATTTTAATAACTTATTCCATTACTTAGCTTACTAAGGAAGCTATCCTCTAGTAACAGCAAAGTCTACCATATATATATATATATATATAAATATTGGTTTGTCCTTTTGTTTTCTTTAAGTTTATACGTTTATCGAAGGGCACATTAGTTGATTCCAAAGCATAATGATATTATATTCTGAATTTATTTTTAGAATATATCAAAGTTATGGGTTTTTCATCTAACTATATATAGAGAAATAATATCTCGATTTTTACAAATTCTTACTGTTATTTTTTTGAATAAAGAAAGGACAAGCTTGCTGTTAACTCACAATCAAAACCCCATTCTGGATTAAGCAATCCTCTTATTAAATAGCAATCTTTTTTTTTATTAGGGTTAAGGTTATGTTAAAAAGAGTTTTGAAAGCAAGGGAAAAAAAATGGTTTATAACAAAAAAAAAAAAAAAAAGAAAAGAGAAAAAGGGAATGACTATATTCCTTTTGTTTGGATAAAATTTTCTTTCTTTTATTTGAAAGTCTAAATAAAAATAAGGCCGCAAACGAGTAAAGACTTACTAGGGTCATGATTATTTATTAAGAATTTCGTCAAACTTGAGTTTGAGATTAAATTTTAGACTCAAGCATAATCATAATTAATTTAAATATATTTATTTTAGATTTGGTTAGAGCTTAACTTGGCTTCGGCATATTTATATTAAATGAGCTATAAAATAAGTTTTTTTTTTTTTGAGATTTAAATTTTAATATGTTTAAATTGATTATGTTTTAATATAGATTTTAAACTAGTAGAACACATAAAATTATAATATATGTTAATATTTATTTAAATTTTAAATAATATAAATAGTATAACACAAAATATAAATTATAAAAAATACACATTATTTTAGAACAAGCATATAAATGAACTTGTAAATAAGTCACAAGCAAATTTATTTAGGAGCCCAAATGAGGAAAAGCATTTTAAAGATTAAGGTTGGAGCCCAAATGAGCAAAACATTTTGGCTTGTTTATTAAATTAATTTAAAAATTTGATTCAAACTTGCTTATTTAACTAAATAAATGAGTTTAAATGAATGATAATCAAAATTTAACTATTCACAAGTCAACACATTAATTAAAGAACACATTAATTAAAGAACTCACATTCCCACTATAAGAGGGATTGGGTAATCTCTTTCTCCTCTCGTATGAGGTACTATTTATTAAAATAAATAAAATAAAATTATATTAAGATAACATCAGAATATTTTTTAGATAAAAATATAAAATGATTAAAATAAAATTAAAATTTTTATCAAACTGTTTATTAAAATTTTTAAAATATACTAGAAAACATATTTATTATTTTTTCTCATTTATAAGGTTCAAGATAAATTTATCTGAAGGATGAGATAAATAAATTTATTTAAAAAATTTTAAATAAAAAGTCACGTAACTTCTTTTTTGAAGGTCGATAAATAAATTTAATAAATATAATAAAAAATATTTTTGTGCATAATAATTTTTATATCTTATTTTTTTTAATTTATATTTTAATTAACAAACATTACTTAAACAAAATAAGTATTTCTAGTTTTCTCCTTAAGTCTCTATCCCCTCCCTCAGTCTAAATGTATCCTTAAAATTTACAAAAAAAATAAATAAATAAATAAAAAACTCAACGCTGATTGCCACTTCACTCCAGCCCTGCATCGTTGGTGTTGTAGGACTCAAGCGTTGGTGCGTATGGAAGCGTTGGGTGATGGGTCGTGCGAGGATCATCTTTCAAGTTTCAGCCAAAACATAAATAGTTAAATAGAATGCCCGTCCAGTAGGAGGAGCTTCTTCATGCATTCATTCATTAATTGCCACTTGTGGGCGCAAAGTCAAATCCCTTTTTTGAATTGTTCGCCAAAGCTACGCGGAGAGAGTGAGGGCCCGAATCAACCTCTCTGTCTCTGTCTCCGTTTTTAAGAAACCAAAGCCTGACAGATGATGATCGCCAAGCTGACTGCTGAAAACGTGGTGCTCGACAACGACAACCCACCAATTTTGCTCCAATTACCCAACTTGACGCTGGAGGATGATTTCCCCCCAAATTTTTTATTTAACTATTTTAATTAATTCATTCATTGTGTTAAATGCAGTACTCAAATTGTATCTCATGCAAGTTCGGTAATTGTTTCAGTAATTTTTTCCTTTTTTTTTTTTTTCAAAATTGATCGATGTTGCACTATTTACCTTGAAGGTCGGCCACCCACGGATTTTCCATTTACAAGTTACAAGCCTCACAAATAACTGTCTAATCAAGCTAGTTAAGCGGTGATTAGTGGGGATGCAATTTTGAAGTGTCATTTCATTTTGATGTTCCATGGAATGGTTCTTCCCCGTGATTATTTTCATCAACCTTTTCTTTTGGATTAAGCAACCACCTGTCTCCCCTTCTCACTCGGTTTCGCTTTCACTTTCCCACAACTTTGTTTTTTTCTTGAGAACATGTAGTAATAATACTAATAGGTGTCGACTAAGTATACTCATTTTAATAATCTATAAATTTTATGTAGCAAATAAGTATATAAAAATTGATTAATGTAGAAGCTTGTTTTAAAAAAAAATAAAAAAATAATAAAGCCTAATGAGAAAAAATCATTATAACCCTTATCCCAGGGCGAAGGCTGAATTTTTCTTTGGCTTTTCTTTGCAAATACTCTCTCTCTCTCTCGTCTTTATTTTCAATGGGATTTGTGGTTGGTGAGCTGAATTCCAGCTGCCTAGCATTGACCTGTAGCTTAGATCATGGAGTGCTCCTTGGCCACGCCCTCCTTTTGATTCTGTGCCTGTCCTCAAACTCCCCAAGATGGCTTCTTTTGAGGGTTAGCACTTGCAATATTGTTCAACTAATTCTACCTGAGATTCTAGGAGGTCAATGCCGCCTTCTTGTCTTATTCTTCTTATATTTCTTTTGTCTGGTTGTAGATAGTATGAAAGAATTATTTCTCTCTTTAATTGCCTATTTTTGAATTTGGACCATTTGCATGAACCCGTGATCATAAACTTGCATTTGCTGAAATTGGAACGGTAGTTTTCTTTCTTGCGGAAATAATAGTTGGATCTTCAAAATTTTGTTTGATAGTTGGGACTTTTGTTTGATTTTGTTTTTCCCTTCTTTGTGGGATAGATGTTCTGCTCTGCTGCATAAATTTTCATGATGAAGTGTTTTAGTTCACAATCTGCTAGTTCTTTCTTGATTAAGTGTGCTGGTACTGTGTGATGAATTTTAAAGTGATTTTAGGAGTTAAAAGTTGTCTGTTTAAGTGGGTTTCGGTTTGAAAACAAAAAGAATCATCTTAGCTTCTTGAATGTTTGATTCGTAACTTCATGCTATTACCCCTTGAGACTGTAAGGAAAGATCACGGTGCAGGGTCATCGTGGATATCGCTTCCTGTAAATCTTACTTTCGCCACAAGGGGCAATTTTTTTTTTTTCTTTTTATTGTGCTGTGAATAGTTCTGACTCTTCTTCTCTCTTCCCTCTCATCTATTTCTGCTCGTATTGAGTGTCTGACATAGAGTGGTAATTTGCCCTTTTGCACAAACTACTCAAACTCCTCTAGCTAAGACTCTTTGGTAACACTTTGCGTGATTCAAGGATGGAACATGCTGCCTTGTGTAATAGCAAAGGTTGTCAACCAAATCAATCTGCATAAAGCCATATGACTTAACAAATATGTGAAAGAATTTAATTTATTTTGGGATTAAGTGTCTTTTACCCCTGTCTAGTATAGAGCTAAATACAGGTTCTTTTCAATCATAATGGTCTTACTGTCTGCAGTATAGATTGGAATTTTGGGGGCTATGAAGTGTTTCTCATTTTCAAATGGAGATAAAAATGGTGAATCAAAGACTGCAAAGTCTACCTCGGGTCGCTCCTCCACTTCCACATTAACTGATCGAGAGATGAGGAAATCTGGATCAGAATTTAACTCCCAGAATGCATCAGATGTAAGCATTGAATCGTCTACAAGGATATCATTTACAACTCTGTCTCAAAAACCGAGCAATCTCAGAGTCTTTACAGTGGCAGAGCTCAAGACAGCCACCAAAAATTTTAGCCGGTCTCTTATGATTGGAGAAGGTGGGTTTGGTGGTGTTTATAGGGGTGTTATACGGGATGCTGAGGACTCAAACAAAAAGATTGATATTGCAGTCAAGCAACTCAGCAAAAGAGGATTGCAGGCAAGGTTTCTTCCTCTTTGAGTCCAGATTGGATTGGACTTGCTATGAACTGCTTGCTTAAATTATATGTAAAGGTGCACTCTTGTTTGGATTATGAATTACAGCTTTTCATATTAGCTTTCAAAAGCAAGAACCAAATTATGTTTTCATATCTGACACTTTTTGACTCGAGTTAGATGGGATGATAAATATGTTAGCTACAAATGTAATAGTAACGAGGAAAACTCATTTGCAATCAAGACTTGGCTAGATAGTGCAAATAAAACTACTTTCTGGTTGATTAACTTCTGCTGTCATGTCTTAAGTTTGCATCTAAGTGGAAGGGCTATTTAGCCACTAGCCAATGCCTAAAACAAAGTTTTTCCTTTGGCAACAGGTACCTTTCTTTCCATTTCTTCATTAGATTTTATTGATTTATGTACATTACGATTTACCACTGGCCAATTGTGATGTTTCTCACTGGTAGAGGGAGATACTATTGTGAGTTGAGTTGATGTGGTGAAAGCTAACATGGTTTATTGATATATTGGTTTCAAAATTTCTTTGTAATATTTTGATTTCTCATCTTGGAAAATCAAAAAAATGTTTCAATGCGGTTTTGAAACAATTAGTTGACTTTTCTCAGAAGATTTACAGTCAAAACTGTAAAACAAAGATTGCCTTTTTCATGACTTGTAGCCAATATGGTGCTGTTTCTTTCATATTTATGAATATGTCATGTTCGTGTAGTCATGAAATCATGCCATAAACTCTTTGTACCGATTAATGGATGTGTCATAGTCCAACATATTAGTCACAAAACAATCACATTCTATTAAAATGACACCATATCAGCATAAAAATAGTAAGACAAAAATTTGTGTCTATTCTAATATCAGAACATTAAGAAATTGGTATTCACATTCTTCATATTGAAAAGCATATAAAATAAAAGTCCACCTATCTTTTCCCCAAAGTTCTATCTATTAATAAATTGGATGTCATCTACTTTCTTGAAATTTAGATGTCTAAGTGGAAAGGCATTTGGCTATAAATTTATATTGTTTTTATGGAAATATTACATCTCAAGTTATTTTCTTCTTAACTTATAATATGTCACCCTTAAGCTTCTGAATCTGAAAAAATTAGAAAGAAACACTCTTGAGCATGTGTTTGGCACTTGTCACAGAGTACCGGCAAGTGTTATATCCATACAGGTGCTGGACGTCACTTCAGCATGGGAGAGGTGTCTTTTAGAAGTTTCTGTTCCTCTTAGCCAAGTCTTCCTTCTACTGCAGTCATAGTCGAAATATTGATATCTAGGTCGTAGGAGAGTGTATATTCAAATGAAGACATCAAGGAGAGTATATACCCTGCAATTTAAGGTGAGCAATGAAGATGTAGGAGTGCAATTGACAATTCACACAAACTCTGCATGGAGATGGTGGGCTCTCGTTAGTTTAAGGATTTTTTTTATTGTTTTACCATTACTTCTGCTGAGACAGAGCAGGTGGGGGAGGGATGGTTAGGCTATATGTTGAAATAATCTGAGAAATTATAGTGTACAGTCTTATAGAAAATGAAAAACTGGAGTAGATCAACTACCCCATCATTAAGTTGATGGGCTTTTCAACTTTGATCAATCTCATGTTATGAGCCTGAGTTTTCTGTAGCAGCACTACTAAAATTTATGAACATGGAAAACTTACATGTGCTGCTTATGTTTCATAAACTAAATCATCTGAATATTATCTGGGAAATTTAATCTCCTATCACTTTCCATTTTCAATCATAATATAGACTACCTGTAAACTTCTATGATGTAGAATTGCTCTTAAAATTTTCTCTCTATTAAACATAAATTTTACTCAACCTGTAGCTTAAATTCTTGTGCCTTTTTTATCAGGGGCATAAGGAATGGGTCACAGAAGTAAATGTCCTGGGGGTTGTTGAACATCCAAATCTTGTCAAGCTTGTGGGCTATTGTGCTGAAGATGATGAGAAAGGGATACAACGGCTCTTGATCTATGAATATATGCCCAAGAGGAGTGTGCAGGATCATTTATCAAGTCGGTTTCAGACACCTCTTCCATGGATTACAAGATTAAAAATAGCCCAAGATGCTGCTCGTGGCTTGGTATACCTCCATGAAGGAATGGATTTTCAGGTATCCATATTGTCCATCTTGTTTCTAGCTATTAGTGGTTGGTAACTGAGATGCAATTACCAGAAAACTTGGATCAACTTAACTTATTGATTTCATATGCCCTAGAAAATTCATCTATTCTTCATGCATGGCCATCTATGGATAATTGGGCCTTTGAAAACAGTAACAAAGGTGATTCAATTATGAAATATGCTGTAGAAGATCTTTTACCGTTGATACAATGGAATTCTATTGCATATAAATGATGGAAATTATAAGCAAATATCCTTTACAGAATGCCCTCTAGTATACTGGATGCCATTATTATGGATTCAATGAAGTAACCTTTCTCAGCCAACAAAATTTGTGAAAATTCACCTGTTTTAGCCTGACTTTTCAGGAGACATGCTCACTTGAATATCTGTCATGTGAGATTATCTAAAGTTAAATCAAATACCACTACAACAAGACTTAGGTAGCACATGAAAGTAGTTAGATGTTTGAACTAGATATCTAGAACTTTAAATAATTCTAATTGATCTCTCCAAGTAACCAGCATAGATTACATGGTCAAAATTGGACTTCTACCTGGCTGTCAAGCACTAACTATTAGCTTAAGGGTCTTTATTTTCATGTCAAGTCTTTTGGAATTTTCTTAATTAAATTCATCTTCTACTTCTAGTGTATCACAAAGTTGAATAATTTTTATCTATCAGTTCTCTTAAATGCATTTGAACTTTCTTGACATACAAACTGACTGGTTTGATAGTGGTTAATTGATCTAGATTTTGACCATCATTCTTTAAGAAGAGTCTTTCAGTGGACTTTTTTTTTTTTACCAGAGTAGGTTTTTGATGCATTTTGAGAAATCGGGCAACTTTATTCGTTGTGGTCCAATGAGTGTCTTGATTTTGTTGACAAGATTTCGCCATTCTAGTTGCAAAACTACACAGAATTGTTTGGCAGATTTCAAGGTATTAGATAAATGCATGTTACTCTATTCACTGGTAAAACAGGGCTATAGCAAGTAAGTCTCTCCACTGCTTGAAATATATGGGCAAGATACATAGTTGAAAATGGTGTAATTGGACATTCCTAGGTGGACATTGTTATTAATGCTTTGTTGTGTTCCTTGTACAACCAATGAAATGCTTCTTAGGCTGTCTTAGTTGAAGAGATCCTGAAGAACTGGGCTGTGTTTGGTGTATCAACAGTAGGATTGGATTGCTAATCCAGGGGCCCAACATGTCCCCAGCCTTTCATTAGCATGACCATAAGACCACTGTATAAGTTCTCCAGCTTAGACTATTTATACCAAAGAAAACTGGGATACCTTATACCTGCTCCCTTCATATGGATGTGAAAGGAGACTTCCATAATTATTAGAGGAAAATGAAGAAAAGTTCAAAAATACAAGGATATAGTCTTTGTATAGAATTTTCTATTTTTTGATATTCTATTATTTTAAGGGTAAATTGGACTCAGACCCCCTGTGGTTCGGGTCATTTACATGGAAACCTCCATGGTTTATAAAATGGTTTTGTAGGTCCTTGCGGTTTAATATTTTTGCTCAGACACCCCTTCATTACTAATAATTCTATTTAAACTCTAATTAACCTAAATTAAGTTAATTAAAGCTAAATAATAAATAAAAACTTAAAAAAAAAATATGACCAGCTGGAATGGCACTGAAACAACCCATCAATGGGTTTGATTTTTTTGACCTGGAAGAAGAAGAAGAAGCACTTTTAAACCACAGGGGATCTCCATGCAAATGACCAAACCATAGGGGGTATGAGTGCAATTTCTGTTATTTTAAAGTTCTAATTTTTTTTTCTATTGGGAACATGCCTTCATTTTTACATACTGAAGTGGGGTATGGAGATTAACCTCATGATTTACTGATTGTTTAATCCTTCTGTTCCCAATGCTCTCCCCTATCTACCACTTATTCTCTCACACTTCTCGTCTCTATTTTTCTCCCTCTTCTTCACTCAACTTGTTCTACACCACCCATTCATGAAGTTAGGAGTAGGGTAGGCACAAAGTCCAATTTCCATATACAGATGACGTCAACTTATGCTCCTTTATCTTGGATCACTGAAACACTTACAGTTAGCCAAATTAGGGGATATTTTTCTCTGGGAATGTGTTGTCCAAGCCATAACCTGGGATTTCCTTGTCCGTGCCTCATCATATCCGATTACCAAATACACTTGTGGTGAATTACTCCCTTTGTTCTAGGCAATAGACTCCCTCAAAACTCTTTTTTCTTCTCCACTTTTTGTACAATTTCTCCTCTTCCCTTGAAGAACTACTCAATTCCAAAAGATGAACCAACAACTCCAATACCAATTATTGAGCATAGAAAATTTGTAGCTTTGATACCACTTGTTGGGAAAAAATCTGGGATCTATATACCAGTTATTGAGATTTAATGAGGCACACAACATCAAAGAAAAATCACACAGAGAAAAAGAAACACAAAGATTTAATGGGGTTTGGACTCTTAATAGACCTACATTCACAATCCCAGAAAGGGATAACCGAGTAATCACCAAAATTACAACTTCTAAAAACAAAAACAGAAAAAAAAGAAAAGAAAAGAAAGGTCTCTTTCAACTCATACCACTCCAATAACACAGTTACATCCCTTCACAAAGAACCTTGGCTACTTAAGTGTGCCACATTATTCCCTCATGCTTAGAGATCTATTTATAGATACCAATCCATTGGATTTCCATTCCTACCTAATAGGGGATTTGGAGTACTTGAGAAACCCATTTCCTTCTGGTTTCAGATTTGAGGAGTTAACCAACAACTTGGAACGAATAGGCCATGAATGTCACAAGTTCAAGCGCGCACACAACTTCAGCCTAGATTTCTGCTCCTAGGAAGCTCTCAGAATTCTATTATAATGGCTCTCAATCATTGTAACTTTCCCTCCTTCAATATGAAAATTCAATACTAGCTATAAGGAGGCTTCTAAGTTAGGCATGGATTCCTTGATTGACTGTCTTCCATTGTGGATTAGGGTAGCACTGTCAAGGAAGTTCAACCCGTTATTGACTACCAAGAATATATTTTTCAACAATTTGCATAAAGTTTAGCTTCCAACACTATTTAAATTCTGTTGGACCATGGCCATGGCCTTCTTACGGTGGCCTATGACTAGCTACCATAGGTATGATGATTCCCATGACTTGGCTACGATGGCTGTTGGAATTTGTCTTCAGACTACCTCACATACTGTGGATGGGTGCCTACCCTGTTTGCCCACTGTGGTTATTGGAAATCAGCAAACCAACCCTCTAGATACAAGGCATACCATGGGTTTGATTCTTTCTATCCTCTGGCCACAATTGTTTCTGGAAAATAAAAAATGAGGCTATAAACATGTTGCACACTTACTGTGAGCCATTCTAAGTCAAAAACCTAAACAAGACACAAGTGAGTGTATCCTTAAAGTACTTTGGCTAACTTTTTTTCTCACATGAATATGCCAACAAAAAGACCAGAGTCCTTTTGACTTTACATATATTGTTATACAATGAGGTCGTTTCTCATATTTGTCCCACATGTATTCCAGTCAAACCTGCACAGAAAAGGGACAATTTTGGTCATTTAATGTTGAGGACGTCAATATCAATAATCCAACTGCCAAAACAATTTAATCTACTCTGCAATTTAGTCCAAGGGACTATCTATCTAGTCTGTTGGACAAAGAGAACCATAATATAGGTGACCACAGGGTCTGTTTCATGGCTTAATCCGTGCAGATTTAGACTGGCTTTTGTACCCACTATGGTTTCCTGAGAGCTATCTGCTACACATTAGATTCATGGTGCTTGCTCAGAAATCCTTGGCAAACAAGTTAGTTCAACTTGAGGAGAACTAATGACACTTTTCATTTCATCTCTTGGTGCAGCAACGTCTGGTTTAATTTTGTAGAATTAATTTTTAAAGATATTTGGTGGATAATGGCTTTTAAAATTGTTTACACGAGCTTTAAAATCAAACAAGATTGTCTGAAATAAGTTAGTCTTGAATAAATACAAAATCAAATGCATATTAATAACTATATTTGGAGTTTGATGGCACACTTATTCAACCTTTGCCTATGGGTTGGATCCCTTGATTCCTATATATAGCAATTTTATTACTTAAATGTGAGAAAAGGGACCTATTTCAGTAGTTCAGTTTGGCAGATTGATGGCTCTGTAAGTACGAAGCAACATTGAATAATCACTTTATAGCACTAATATATCCAGATCATTGGACTAGACTTGTTTTTTGAAAAAATAACTTCAAAACCCAAAACTGTTTCAGATAGTTCCTCATATGGGCATTTAATCCTGAGTAGTTCTGTGATTGCATCCTTTGTACATGTCATTTTCCTAAGAGCAATTTTGCGCTTTGTTGCACAGATTATATTCCGAGATTTCAAATCTTCAAATATCCTGTTGGATGACCAATGGAATGCAAAGCTTTCAGATTTTGGATTGGCCCGGCTGGGACCTTCAGATGGAGATAGCCATGTATCAACAGCGGTATGCGTGCTCTCTGTGCATTTTTTTTTTTTTAAATTTATGTGAAGCACTCCTTTACATAAAGTGCAGAATCACAAGCCTCTTTTGGCCCATCGGACTTGCCTTTCCAGATGATAGTCATTCTTTTAATATCAAATAATTTTACGTTAACTATCACGACCATGTGCAAGCTCAGTATTTGGACTAGTAGACTGATGATTCTAGAGATTCAAACAGGTTGTGGGAACTGTTGGATATGCGGCCCCAGAATACATCCAAACCGGCCGCCTCACAGCCAAGAGTGATGTCTGGAGCTATGGAATCTTTCTCTATGAACTTATCACTGGTAGGCGTCCCTTGGACCGAACCCGGCCAAAGAATGAGCAGAAGCTCTTGGATTGGGTCAAGCCACACCTCTCTGATATAAAAAAGTTCGAAAAGATTTTGGATCCTCGACTTAATGCAAGATACTCACTCAAGTCTGCCCAGAAGCTTGCGGCGATAGCCAACAGATGCATGGTGCGGAATCCAAGATCACGTCCCAAAATGAGTGAAGTTTTAGGCATGGTGAACCAAATCGTGGAGGCAGTTGAAACCGGAAACCCTGAAGCCCCTATAGGGAGCCCACCCAGAGAAGCTAACGAGAGTACTCTTGGAGAAGGTATAAAAAAATGGTTCGTTGATCCTTTAGTGGGAGAATACAGGTGGTTGATGTTGCGTACATGGAGGCGTAGGCCTATACCGACTACTAGTTGAATCAAAAGACAAGGAAAAAAACAAAAAAACTGACAACATGTGCATTTACTCACACATTCTACCTGTTTTTAGTGCTTAACAATTGTAGAGGTTTTCTATTTTGTTTGGGATCAATGTGCATTACTACAAATGTTGAGATCCTGCTGCTAGTGTTCTGTTGCTCCAAAGTAGGGGCAATGTGTTGCAGTTTGTGTAAATGGATGTCGACTTCTGGGAGCAAACTTTGGAGTGTTACCAATAATTGGTCTCTACATACAGGTTCAAAGGTAAAACGAAGACAAATGCTATATCCCCATTTGGGTTTTCTACGTCAAGGGCTTTTATCAACTACTCATCTTTTTGAGTTGAATAGCAATATATTTTTTTTAAATGTGGATTTCTTAGCATTAGTTAGAATGTTAGACAAATCTTTGACATAATCCTTTTTAGTAATATTAAAGTTGTATCTTTGTACTTGGAATGTGAGGTTTTAGTGTTGTGAAAATAATTTTTTTTTATAAAATAAAAATAAAATTACGTATAAAAATGACTTTTCACCTCTCAAAAATTAGAAATTTTTTATCAAATAAATATTCATTATCTAGTAACATTCTTAGTTGATTTTTCTCCTCTCATTTCTCTTATTAGTCATTCTTATGTTAGATAAATAATTCATTCTATTATAGTCAATATATTTATGTAAAAACACTTAATTAAAGACTTCATATGAGGTTATTTGTTGACAATTTTTGCCAACTATTATTTTTTTTATACTAGAGATCTTACAATTTTGTCATAAAACAAGTCATGTGATTCTTGTTATAGCAAAAATTTTTGTCCCTATTTACCTTATATTTCATGATAAATCTATTTTTTAATTCTTATAGAGTGATCATAATAATAAAATTTCAAAATTATTTTTACAAACAAAGTAAAGACAACTTAGAAGGTAGGATGAGTGATTTAAATGTCACACATAATAATAAATTTTTTTATTGAATGAGTGGTATAATCCTCTATATTATTTAAGATTAAACCATGAAAAACACAAAAAAAACAAAAAAAAAAGAATACAAAGGTTTTTTTATGATTATTCAATCTGAATATCTACACTCACAAACTCATAATTACGTGATACATTACCAAGTGAATAATTTTATACAGATAAATTGTGAATTATCTTGTACAAAGCTATGCTCCTTTGATGTTGCCCCGAACCAGTGGCTCACCTTAGCACACTTTGACACATGGCCATAACATCTTACCCACTCATGGTACACTTACCAAGGGGTGGTATTGCCTATTAATAGGCAAAATGTAAATGCAAATTATCTAAAATTTGAGTGACCTAACACATTCTATATGATATATTAATCATGGATCCAAAATGTACAAAGTAATCGACAAAACAATGCCACTACCATATTCGGTCCCTTGCTATTGCCCATTATTACTAGAATATTCTACCATTTATCACCACCCTCTTCGTTACTCAAAAAAATTTGCATGATGATCTTCAACATAATCCAAGTCCTACTTATATTGACACATGTGAAGTGTTCATCACGTTCTTAAGTTCTATGTAAGATAAACTTGTGCAAAGAAGATTGAAATCTGCAACTCAAGATCAATAGTTAATCAGAGCACCTACAATGTGCCATTAAAAATGTATCTACCTCTGTTTACAGCTGCAATTGACCCTTTACAAAAATTTCCCCCTTTACAGACTAAACCCACTATGACTCTTGTCAAGAAAGTTACAAATTTTGCGCCGAATATACAAAGACAGAGAGACAAGCACAATCTTATTTTCAGCAGGCAAACTGAACCCGTGTTTTTTTACAACTACTAGAAGCTCCATGTAGCAAATAATTACCGGATGATTTATTCATGTTTCATCCATGACAAATTTATATCCCTCAAGGAGGATGCGAGGATGCTAAAGCACCGCGCCTCTCTGCAAGCACAAAGTTTCAACATATGGGGGTTAAGGAGACTGATGATCACAAGGATTACTCGATGTTTAGTGAACCTCAAGTCAAGTAATGAGTGAATGACTATACCAAAAATAATTCTTTACCTCCTGCTATTATGAGCTTTTCCACACGTGAAACTAAATGTTTGCCATATGTGTACCGCTTCAATGCATTCAAGTGAACCTTTATGCGAGAGAGAATTAATTCACGGCTCTGATCATCACAGGTCTCAAGAACCTTCTGCACAACATAGTTTCCAAAAGGATCCTTCATCATGGCCTGCATTTTAACATACAGTTACTGATAAACACTGGCAGTATTCAGATAAAACATAAAACTCAGAAGCTTCAAAGCTGCTATATATTCAGGGGGAAAAAAAAATCTAGGAAGCTCACATAGTAATTACCTTTTACATTCCACTAAAGAAGAATGTGCAATGGTTCAGAATGTAAACCTGAATCTATTTTACAACCTCAAAATTAATTGGAAGTACCATTGCAACTACATGAAATAGCCAAACTAGAAATATATTCTGATCAGATTCAAGCAAGACCTTTTTGTTGTGAACCCAAATCAAAATTTTCAGAATTGTACATTTCTTGACGGCCAAATACATATTTTAACCTCTATACTTGCACGTTTTTTTTATTTAGACACCTGAACTTTTTGTTATTTCAAAGACATCCCTGAACTATGCAATTTTGAGTTAATTGTACTCTTAAATTTTTTGTTATTTCAATTACACCATTGAATTCATTGTTCTCAACAAATTTCCAGCACTTCTCTTGAGTGTGCCTCAATTTGTTACAATAGGTGCACCATAGAGAGTCCTTATCTTCGTCACTTGCTATCTTGGATTCAGCCTTCCAATTTTCTTTCGGACCACGGTTTGCATTTTTTTTAAGCATGGCCAAGGCTTCCAGTGATTTTGTCTCCCGACAGCTGAAGCATCATGGGTGCTGATGTTTCCCTTGTATCGTGGGAATTAGCTTCATCAGTGGTGGTTAAAATCTCCGGTTAATGGGAAGGGCCAAGAGAAGAATGGGAAATAATGTACTATTTGTGACGCCGCGGCCCTACTACCGGGTGCCACCGTAACTTATGGTTACAACCCCGACCTATCTCGAAGGACAGTTATGTCCTGCCAACATAAAATATTAAAATAATATGGGCACTCTGGGTGGGGTCCAGGCTTTGCTGTCTTCGATTGTCGAGAACTCAGGTTTAAAATATATAGGAAACAGAAATTCACTAGATTCTCGTGCTCAATTAGTCCCTTAAAATATAAATCTAATTTCCCATAAATAAAAGTAAATACCAACACGCTCAATAAAATACCCCAACAGTCAAGCATATTTAAACATATTTTATATTTCAACCAGTTCAGACACACTGTCTGAGTTACTCATAGCAGGAACCTTAACTTGATCTTAATAAAATTTTAATTAAATCGTAGCCGTCTCTCGTAGTTAAATACAGAGCATACATATATCACATAAACGACACAGAAACACGACCCACATTCTTACTCTCCGCAATCACTGTTAGCTGATAATTTACACACAAAGTATATTAAAGCCTTACCTTAAATTGTTTGTCGCTCGGTGATTAACTCTGTTTCGTTGAGAAAACCGGTAGCGCACCCGCAATTCCCTTATCACAGTTATCTATATCCATAAGGCTAGGTAGTCCATTAGATAACCACGGATTAAATTTACCAATTTAACTAATTCCAAACATTATCTACCAATTTAATTTATTAATTAAACTAACTACTTAATAAATTAACTAATTAAGCTAACTATTCATCCATTCAAGTAAACTACATTTTGAAACTAATTTTTGTTACTTCACTGCCGAGTTCCCTTATTCAATTAACGTTGAGCTTCTGCTTCTACCTTTAATTTCACTTGCCAGAGCCGCTTCTTCCTATTTATAAACCTCTCCCACCCACTGTTTATCCTCAAACCCACATATTTATCCCACTGAATTAAGGCTAATAAATGTCTCGGTTTTACTCTTGGTACGTGGCTATAATTTGGCAAACAACGAGGGGATGAAATGCAGGCAAAAATGGATGACTGGCAAGGGAGATACTAGAGCACGCCATGTGGCACGGCTGGGTTGCACAAGGCCAGCACCTGGCCTCCCTAAAACGGCATCATTTTGGGCGTTGAAGACTGATTAAAATTAGCCAAAATTTCCCAGGCTCGTGCGTGCCCACGTGGGATTGAACCCGCAACCTCGCTTTTGCCTCCCTCGCACATGATCGCTCGCGCTAGCACTCGCCTTCACCATATATGCGCGTGCGTTTGTATTTAAGGGGACCCTTGGCCCATTTTCCGAAAATCACACCACAACCCCCAAATCTTCTGAAATTCACACACACCCCTACACCTCATTTCTCTTTATTTCACTTACACCCCAGAATTTTCAAAAATCCACTAGTTTAATTTATTCTATTCTTTCATTATTTTCATAAATATTCCCAAATAAAATAATTAATTGTCTTAATTGCCTATTTCCTCAAAACAACACATAAATCACCTTAAAACCCATGAATTAATTATTTCCAAAGTCAGGGATGTTACACTATTGCAGCAATACAGGCTGCTCATGATGGCTATCAGTAGCAGCATAAGAGTAGTCGGCGATGAAGGCTTAGAAAGAAGAGTCCTAGGGTATCTTAGGCTCTGATACCATTTGGAAAAGAGAGAAAAACAATGTTGAACAAGATAGAAAATAGAGAAAACCCTTTTTAGGAGTAAAACTCTCTATTAGGTCTAGCATCTTTCTATTAAAATTTATGGTAAACTGTATAATAATTAAGGCCTAAACAATAGCTAATTACATCTAATCACATGCTAATTGACAAATCTTCTTTCGTTGATTTATGGCAAAAATACTTTCCTTGTGTCGTGCCGTGGCAATGAAGTTTGCCTTGAACCAGTGAGATTCAAGAGTAGAACGGAGCTAAGGAAGAATGTTGGAGGAAAGAAGAGAAATGAGGGGGAATATTGAGAGAAAGAGAGAGAAGAACGCTGGGGGAGAATTACCAGAACTGTTCTATTAATTCTTCAATACCCTCCCACAAAGCCGGGATAGCTGATATACTCGCCTAGGTGGGTGTAGGTGCAGCGGATTACTCCCCATCGAGCGGTTACAACCATATCTTTTGTCCTTTTCCTAGGGCCTATCATGTGGCCTCTTGATTCTAACAAACTAACAGCTGGAAATTGAAATACAACACTAATAGTAATGCAACAAGATCCCTAACAACAACAGTAAGGAAATAAACAAAAATTTAAAACAACATAGTCGTGACAATTTCCCCCCTTTCAGACTTTTCTTGTCCTCAAGAAATGCTCAGGAGACTTGCCGCCCTTGGAAAATGCTGCAACAAGTTAGGTAGATACTCCCAAGTGTCGCCATTAGTGCCTTCTGGTCCCCATTTTACTAAAACTTGGATGAGGGGAACTCCTTGATTATAAACCACCCTCCTATCCACTATAGCTTCTAATTCTTTCTGCTCGTCTTCCTCCTTCGGCAGTATAGGTATCTCTGGGTTGGTCTGCTTGGCCCTAGTGGCCCTTTTTAATAGGGACACATGAAATACCGAGTGTATTTTAGTTCCCTTAGGTAGCTGAAGCTTATATGCCACCTTTCCTATCTTGTCCGTTATAGTGAACGGACCAAAGTACTTGGGGGTCAATTTATTCATTGGCCTTGGGCTGATGGACTTCAAATGCGGATATTGGAGCCTCAAATACACCTGTTCTCCCACTTCCAACCCTCTGTCGCTTCTCTTCCGGTTTGCAAATTGCTTCATTCTATTCCTGGCTGAAGCCAATTTCTGTTTTAGTTGTTGCAAGACCTCTCTCCTCTGCTGCAAGTATTCCTCCACTGATAATTCCGCAAATGGTCCTCCTACAGCTAGTAACAGCGGGGGTTTATACCCATATAGTGCCTCGAAAGGAGACATTTTTAGAGAAGTGTGGTATGTGGAATTATACCACCATTGAGCCAAGGCTAGCCACCGATGCCAATGCTTGGGTTGTCTAATACACATGCTCCTTAGGTAAGTTTCCAGCACTTGGTTAACCCTCTCCGTCTGCCCATCCGTTTGTGGATGGTAAGCCGTCGACATTTTGAGTTTAATTCCCATAGATCCCATTAGTTCTCGCCAGAAGTGGCTTGTAAACTGTTGAAGGTTTTTGACAGAAACAAAGAGCAAAACAGCAAAGCAATGAGAGGGTCTTCAAATGCAAAAGTCATTCAATATTTTATTCAATCATAAACTTCAATTTATACAGCAAAAATGTAAGTTGAAATCAAAAACAACTTCCTAATATTAAGCCATAATCAAAACAAAAAATATTCCCTAAAGACTTGGTCCGTTGACTTATTATTTAGCAACTTCCTAACTGAAGCACTAAGGCACGTTACCAATAGCTCCTCCTTGCCTTAGTTGCTGCAAATGCAAATTTTAATTTTTGCATGTCTTAGATATAGGCATATGGGTATTTCATGGTTTATGGTTATGAGACATAGGTATGGTTATGGGGCATAGGCATTTTTTGGGCATAAGTATGGATATGATTTTGACTAGAGTTAAAATAACTCCTCCTCCTCCGGTTGGCTATTCATTACTATTTTGGTTTCATTTTGTTGTTGATTTTTTTGCATAAAACTTTTCCATCAGACTTGGGGCTCTGCTCTTTGGCCTTGTTTCTGTTTGCTGGAGTTTTTGCCACCTGCTTTGTAGGGTGGAGAGTTGCTGTGCGTCCACCACCGCCCTTCTTACCGTCTGTCTTCTGAGGTGTATCTATTTTTGCTTTCTTACGTGTCTCTTCATCTTCTGAATCATCTTCATCCAACCTTTCTATCAGCTTCTCCATCACTCACTCTTTCCTGTTTTGGGTTGTATTTTGGCTCACTCAATGTCACAGGTCCCTCAAGAAGAAGGGCTCTGATACCATGTTGAAGGTTTTTGACAGAAACAAAGAGCAAAACAGCAAAGCAACGAGAGGGTCTTCAAATGCAAAAGTCATTCAATATTTTATTCAATCATAAACTTCAATTTATACAGCAAAAATGTAAGTTGAAATCAAAAACTTCCTAATATTAAGCCATAATCAAAACAGAAAATATTCCCTAAAGACTTGGTCTGTTGACCTATTATTTAACAACTTCCTAACTGAAGCACTAAGGCATGTTACCAACATAACCACTTTGTCCCGATCTGAAATAATATTGCTTAGTACTCCATACTGAGTAACCACTCTGTCCACAAACACCCTAGCTACTTCCTTAGCTATGTAAGGGTGAGCTAACCCAATAAATTGAGCAAATTTTATAAATCGGTCCACCACCACCATCACGCTATCCTTACCTTTTGACTTGGGCATTCCTTCGACAAAATCCTTGGCCACACTAGTCCAAGCTCTTTCCGGTATTGGAAGGGGCTGCAACAGACTTGGGTAAGACACATTCTCCAGCTTACACCTCTTATATATGTCACATGCTAGCACAAACTACTTGACATCTCTTCTGAGGTTGGGCCAATAGAATATTTGTTTAACTCTGAGGTAGGTGTTTTGGATACCCGAATGCCCCCCCACTGGTGATCCATGTAGAGTTTGCAATATTTTATGTTTGAGGTTTCCTCCCCCGATTACAATCTTGCCTTTAAACCTCAGCATTCCATCGGATATGGTGTATCTGTCGACTCCATTAGGTTCCACTATCGCTTCTTCTAATATTTTCCTCATCTTTTCATCATTGGCATAGCTGTCAATAACTTCTTGGCACCATTCTGGCACCACAATAATGATTGCTGCCGAACTTCCTTCCTCTTGGCACCTAGACAATGCATCGGCAGCCACATTTTCTTTGCCCCGCCTATACTGTATCAAGTAATCAATCCCCATCAGCTTGGCCATACCCCTTTTTTGTAGTTGAGTATGTAACTTTTATTGTAACAAAAACTTAAGGCTTTCATAATCAGTTTTAATAATTAATCTACCTCCTTTCAAGTAGTGCCGCCATTTCTCCACAGCCAATAAAACGGCTAAGAACTCTTTCTCGTAAATACTCAACCCCAAATGCCTTGGGCCTAAGGCTTGGCTCAAAAAAGCTAATGGTTTGCCTTTCTGAACTATCATAGCCCCAATGCCAACCCCACACGCATCCGTTTCTAGTATGAATGGTTCACTGAAATCTAGCAATCCTAAGGTTGGGACTGCACTCATTGCTTCCTTAAGTTTTTGAAAGGCTTCTTCGGCTTCCTCTCCCCACTTGAAGTTTCCTTTCTTCAAAAGTTCTGTCAACGGTCTGCTCATCACTCCATATCCCTTTACAAACCTCCTATAATAGTCAGTTAACCCAAGGAACCCCCTCAATGCTTTTAAGGTTGTGGGCTTAGGCCAGTTGATCATGGTGTCTATCTTCTTGGGGTCTGTTTTGACCCCCTCTCCAGATATCAAGTGACCCAAATATTCAACCTGTTCCTAGCCAAAGGAGCATTTAGACCTTTTGATGAAAAGCTGGCTAGATCGGAGGACCTCTACGGTGGTTCTCAAGTGTTCCAAATGCTGGTCCAAGGTGGGGCTATAAACAAGAATGTGATCAAAGAACACTAGTATGAATTTTCGCAAGTAAGGTTCAAATATTCAATTCATGAGCGATTGGAAAGTGGTCGGGGCATTAGTGAACTCGAAGGGCATCACAAGGAACTCGAAGTGTCCATGGTGGATTCTAAAGGCGGTTTTGTGGACATCTTCTGACTTCATTTTAATCTGGTGGTATCCTGACCGAAGGTCTAGCTTGGAAAAAATGGGGGCGTTGCTCAATTCATCCATTAGATCTTTTACTAGGGGTATGGGGAATTTATCTTTTATGGTTATGGCGTTTAGCTGGCGGTAGTCCACGCAAAATCGCCAAGAACCATCATTCTTCTTAACTAGGAGCATTGGTGAGGCGAATGGAGAATGGCTAGGCCTTATGAAGGATTGGTTCAACATTTCCCTCACCATTTTTTCAATTTCTGACTTTTGGGTGGGAGAGTACCTATAAGCTCTAATATTCATAGGTTCAGAGTTAGGCTTAAGGTTGATGGAATGGTTAAGGTTACGGGTGGGTGGTAGGGTTTTAGGCTCAACAAAGAGGTCCTCAAATTTCAACAACAGTTTATCAATAAGGTGCTGAGAGTATACTTGACCTTTCCTTCCATGAGGGCTGCTAGCTGACAGGTTGAGCTCCCCCATCATCACCTTCTCCAGTCCCTCTTCTACAGCTACAATCGAGAACAACCGAGTACAATCGAGAACAATTGAGTCAGCTTATTCCAGTTGTTCCTGAGGGCTTTGTGCAACCTCTTCCTGGTCATCATCTTACAAGTGTCGGTTTCTCTTCCCCCTTTTAGTGTCATCCTCTTCCCACCTTTATCAAATGAGACCTCCATTCGATTGAAGTCAAAAATTATGGGGCTCACCCCTTTCATCCAATCAACCTCGAGGACCACATCACAACCACCCAGTTGCAACAAGCTAAGATTCGCCTCAAACCCTTCTCCTTGCATAACCCACTTAAACCCGTAGCAAGCTGAGTTGCTTAGCACCTTACCCCCATTAGCCACTATCGCACTCAAGGGTAGAGTGTTAGAGAGTGGGCACTTCAAGTTTCTGGCTGTATCCTCATCAAGGAAGCTGCGGGTGCTTCCGTTATCTATTAGAATTAATAAGCTCTTATCCCTCACTCTACCTTCTACTTTGATTATCTTATTATTGGTCACCCCTTTCAGTGCGTGGAGCAATATCTCACCACTGTCCTCACCTCCCGAGTCCTCATCTTCTTCGATTTCATCCGCTGCTTCTGCTCTTACCTCCCCTGTATTGCCCTCTAGAAGCAGTAATTGTCTCCTACATTGGTGTCCCGAAAAATACTTATCCTCACATCTGAAGCACAATCCAGATTGTCTCCTCTGGTCCATGTTTCGGCCTGTTGATTGAGGCATCACCTGTGGCCTGACCATGGCATTACCCCCTGGTCACTCATGGTTCACTCCTCTGCCACCTGAGTGGGACACCCCCCCTGTTATAGTTTTAGCTTGCTGCCTTTATTTTTTCATCAGGGCTTCCACAACCATTTCTTGTAGCCTAGCACTTTCCATCGCCTGTTCTATCGTTCTGGGCCTGATCATTTTGACCATTGGTCTTAGATCATAACTTAAGCCACTTAGGAAGCTGGACACAAAGTAGGCCTCTGATAGGTGTGGGTCTTGGCTGCTCATAAGAGACCCGAGCTCTTCAAACCTCTTCAAGTAGATTTTCAGCTCTCCTACTTGCCTTAGTTTGTTAAATTCTTCAACAATGTCCGACATACTTCCCTCCCCGGACCTTTCACATAGTTTTTCAGTGAACTCACCCCATGTAGGTTGACCCCTTTACACTAGTCCAACCTTGGTACCAAGCGTCGACTACATCATCAAAATAAGCAGCCGCTAGGGACACCCGCCTACCTTCTGGTATGTCATACCATTCAAACATCCTTTCGCACTTCCTCACCCACCAATGAGTTGTCCCCCTAAAAAACGGGTATCTCCATCCGAGGCATGGGAAACCCCGTTTGTTGGTGTGATTCCTGCTCTCCACGACCCCTATCCTGCATTATCCCCACTTCCTCATCCTGGCCACTCCCCACATCAAGAGTTACCGGCCTGATATGTCCCCTGTTGTGTCGTAACAGAGGTTCGGTTTTATCACAAGGAGGGAATTCAAGGGTCATACTAATTGGGTTTTGACGTGTGAACATCAACATGAACTGTTGAAGTTGGTTACCCAGCTCTTCCCTTATCTGCACCATCTCTTCTCGCATTTGACCCAGCGTACCATCTAGCTTTTGATCGATCGCCATGATCGCTTCATGGTTACGACCATTTCCCAGCTCGAGCTGGTCGACTTGCCTCTGGACTTCAGACATGGATGAGCTGACTTGTTGCAGCTGAGTCTCCATGTTTTTCATATGCGTACCTTCCGCCATGGGCTAGCAACAATCCGGGCCGAGGTTGAGCTCTGATACCAAATTATCATGCCGTGGCAATGAAGTTTGCCTTGAACCAGTGAGATTCAAGAGTAGAGCGGAGCTAAGGAAGAATGTTGGGGGAAAGAAGAGAAATGAGGGGGAATATTGAGAGAAAGAGAGAGAGAGAACGCTGGGGGAGAATTACCAAAATTGTCATATTAATTCTTCAATACCCTCCCACAAAGCCGAGATAGATGATATACTCACCTGGGTGGGTGTAGGTGCAGCGGATTACTCCCCACCAAGCGGTTACAACCATATCTTTTGTCCTTTTCCTAGGGCCTATCACGTGGCCTCTTGATTCTAACAAACTTACAGCTGGAAATTGAAATACAACACTAATAGTAATGCAACAAGAGCCCTAACAGTAATAGTAAGGAAACAAACAAAAATTTAAAACAGCATAGTCGTGACACCTTGATTTATGGCAAATCTTCCTTGCTTGATTTATGGAAAAGATACTTTCCTTGATTTATGGTCTTGATTCACGACAGAAACATCCAACTTCTTGGAATAAACTATCTTTTATACTCCAATGATATTAGTTTAGCAAAAGGCTAAAATAGGTACAAAGAGCTAAGATCAAACTTCCCATTTCCCTCCCAGGTAGATAGATATTATGAGGGAATTTTGGGTGAGAGAAGGAAAAGAAGAGTTTGCCATAGGTCTAGTTCTATACATCCCATTCCTGTGGCAAGTCTAAGTTTAAACTTGGTTGATGATTATTTATTACAGTAACCAAACAATTTCAGTAGAACTTCTAACAGTAAAACATATTCTCCAATGCCTATCTATGAACCCAATTGTGGCCCAGCCCCTAGAGGAGCAGGGGAGGTTGGGAGTTGTCCCCCTTCTCTCTCAATGCAGAAATGATAGTTCATTACTCAATGTCTACACAAGTAATTAATTAAACAAGAGACAAAGTTGAGAGAGAAAGAGTAGTAGTACGAAATTTAACATGATGAAGCTGCTAATTAGTGCATTCTATACCGCGTTAATAATAAATAGAGATAAACAGCCTGGAAATATTAGCTTGGCTGTTCATTGAATATCATAATTTAGTGAATGCCAAAGGTTTCGTTGACATTGGGAACAACTCCCAGGTGCATATACAAGAGATGAGAATTGAAGAACCCGAGCCCCACTTCTGCAGTAAAGGACATATGTTGTCCCTTCTAATTTGCATCTTCTCTAATTTGATCTGCCTACAGCACCTTATATCTATATTAAATTCCCAAATTTGCTATCAAGATTGAAGAAGGGTTGAAGGACACACTCAGAAAAACCATATTAATGGTGCTGTCCCTCCTCGTTCATGAATGTTACTCTCTACGAGATCTCAATCAAAAGTTTGGGACTCTTTTTTCCTTATGCAATAACATTATAACACGTATGAAATAGTTTATTCTAAAATTTAAGAAGTAATAAGAGATAGTCAAAAACCTGTAATGGCTCATTTTCATCTGTGGAACCAAGCATCTCATTCACCAGAAGCTGACGCTCTTCCAGACCACCAAAAGTTAAGCACTTCTCAACTACATTAGAGGCAAACTTCTGCCGACTCATCTTCACTATTTGTCCAGCTAGCTTGCTTATAATAGCAGATCGTTCATGTGGTTTACCATATTGCAAGACATGCTAACCAAGCAAAAAGAGTAAGAACATCAGCAGCAGAAAACAGTTGTGGTAAGCTTTGACTGGTAAAATAAGATCAATATATTTAAGAACATATAAAGATATGGAGTGTGAATTAAAGTGGCCTTATTAAAAAAGCATAAAGAAAAACTTCTAAAACAATGATAAAATGGATATCAGCTTTTGCCTTTTACTTTCATTAATTTTTGTGACGTGCCAAAAAATATTGAGCTAGTCTTTTCATATTATACGAAACATGGAAGATCAAATGCCCAAAACAGAAACAAACTTAGATCCCAAATATCTCTTGCAAGGTACACTTTATTTCTTTGCCAATTCATTGTTACTTCCTGTCACGACTTGCTAGTTATTTTCTATTTTTTATTTTCTGTAGATTGTATTCATTTGTAAAAGAGTTAGTAATTGCCTTTATTTTCAGATTAGTGTCAGTTATTGAGTAATTTAGGAGCAGTAACCTGTGCTGAAGTAGTAACTGCTCTGTAAAGATTGTGAATAGCTTATATATAAAGCTATACACCTCTTGGCCAAGATTATGGATGATGATAATTAAAGATCTCTTTCCCTCTGCAATTCTCCCTTTCTCTCTCCCTCAGTTTCTCTCTATTTCCCCCTACTTCCTGTCTACTTCTCCTTCATCTCTCAGTTTTCCCTCTTGTGCTGTCTGATTCTCCCTCATTTCTTTCTATTTCTCATACTCTTTCAATCCTATCTTCAAGAAAATCACACGTTAGGGGGCCAAGGTCATGACTCTTCCATAAATTCTTAAAATGTTTCAGAAAAGATAATGCGTCAGCCTTTCCTCATATTACAGGAAACAGAGAAGATCAAATGACCAAACTGAACACACCTTTAGATTCCACATTTCTGGTGCAAGCTAAACTTACGGATTTTCCAATAGAGAGCCTAGAGTCGTGTCCTTCTATATGTCCAAGCATCAATTCATTATTTTTTCACCTCAATCAAGGCTATTTCAGGTATCCTAATCCTGGTGTAGCACCTTTAACTCATAATTGACATCTGAGTCACTGGTCACTGCATTACTTTGACTTCTGGGAAAATCTATATTAATGTCAATTAGCTGTCTCCCATGTAGTGTCATGTGTCTTTTCATGAACAATGAGTGCATTCATTAGAAAGAATATTATTAGCTCTTTTGATGGTATCATCATGTGGCACTTTCCAATTACTAAGACTGAAATATATTATTCCTTGTTCAGCTTAGCAATATCCAACCTTACTGAGCATATTGACTAAACCCAATTAAGTGCACCTGACCACCCATCACATGCATGGTGCGTAGCCAAAACTTTCATATTGATTCTTAGGCCAATGCCTCTACCTAGGAAGCACTGACACTTCATTTTAGGTGCCGTATCCATGCCTGAAATGTTGATGTTAGGCACAAGGAGAATAGGACAAGAAAAAAAATATAAATAAAAGAAATATAGACATGTTTTAGAGATAATTATATAAAAAAAGGTACCAAAAAATCACATCTCCAATGATGTTTGTGTTGAGAGTAAAAATAATATAAAAAAGATAAAGTCTCTATCCCAACAGCTTAAACTTTTTGATGAGATGGTGATTAACAACTCAACATGGTATTACAGTAGACAAAGGTCTTGAGTTCAAAACTTATTGCTAACCCAATATTTAAATTGTTGCACATGTTTAGACTAATTATGCAATGAAGTCTGGAAGCACTTGAGGGGGCATATTGCGAGTAAAAATAAAAATATAAAGATAAAGTTAACCCTCTATCTATCAGTTTAAGTTTTTAAATAAGATAGTAGTTAATAATTTAATAGTTTGTTTCTCAAAGACATGTACAACCAGTGTTTAAAAAAACGTGCTTTAAGCGCATGAAGCATAGCATGCATGGGGCTTTTTTTGTGTGGAACTCAACGACTTTAGCTAAGCGTGATTAAAGTGCACTTAAGTTATGTTTCTACCTAAGCTCCGAGCAACAAAAAAAAAAAAAAAAAAAGGCACTTCAGAAATACACTTGGTTTTTTCTTTTTTGCAAACAATAGTGGTTGGATTTGTTTAAATTTTGGCAATAGTGTGGCTGCTTGTATGGAATACTTAACCCAAAAAAAACCTATTATCAGATTTTAGAAGATCTAAATAAAATCATATATACAAACAACAACATATCCAGCCTTTATCCCACTATGTGAGGTCGGCTACATGAATTTTAGACTTCCATGTATTTATGTCTTTTGTCATATTTTCATTTGTTTTTTTTTTAAAAAAAAGAAAACTCATTTGTATTTACCAAGCAAAAAATATTGAAGGAAACATGATATTAAGTGTAAATTAGGAGTTGCTAATTTATTCCTAATTGCAATAAATTAGGGATTGTTGATTGACTACAAATTGAGAATTGATTGATTGGGGATTGCTGTAAATTAGGGATTGATTAATTGGAGATTGTTGTAAATTAGGGATGATTTTTTTTCCTTATTCTTCTATTTGATCCTCTATATAAATCATGTTAACGAAATAGAATGGGTTTTTACTTTTACAAAAAGCAAAAGAAGACTCATCAAAACAAAAAAATTAAAAATTAAAAAAGAACCCTTAGAATATTTAGATCCTTTCAATCGAGAGTTCAGACTAGCTTATCTTCTAAGTTCCATCAAGACCAACAACTGACCAAGTTATATCCCTTTTTATGTCCCTTATTTGTTTTTCCAATGGTTGCATGAACTTGTATACTAGTATAAAATATAAATGAAACATGGTATGTCATCTTTTATTAAATTTGCAGCCTTCATTCTATTCAGGTTTTTTTAGTAATTGCTTTCTTAATAGATATTTTTTATGCTTTTAAAAGTTTACACTCTTTATTATTTTTATATGCTCTTCACTTTGTTTAAGTGTGCGCTTCGCTTTGCGTTTTGCACTTAAGCTTTGTAGGCCTTCCGTGCTTAAGTGTGCTTAGTGCTCTTCAAAACACTATGATACAACAAGACTGAAGAGCAACACACACATACACACACAGAACTATATTTTTCTTGTTTCAACTTCGTTTTAGCCTTTCATGTGGCATTTTGTCTCCATTATCGGGTACACCATTTTGTTTACCTACCTTGGTTAGCATGATCGTGATATGCCACGCCCATGGATGGGTGTGAAAGTCCTTACTCAATGGCTAAGTTTAACAAAGGCCTGAATTAATAGCAATCTTAAACAATTTTATATTATCATGAATAAAACAAAAAAATAGCTGATTGAAGCAATTTACTCAAGTATGTGTCACAACTCAAGAGTAGTTAGAAGGGTATTATTGTAATAAGGTTGTAGTAGTTAGTAGGAGGTATTTTGTGAGTTGTTAGGAGCACATGGGTGCTATTTTCCAGATTTCATTTACTGTTGAATAGCCTATAAATAGGCTCTAGTATGTAGAGAAAGGTATGCTGAAAATAACATAGTGAATTCATATTTTCCCTCCTTACTTTCTCCCTCTCATTCTTCCTAATTCTCACTCATTTCTTTTTGATTTCTGCTGTATATCTCCCTCCAATTCTTCTCTGTTTCCCTCCCGAATCCTTCCCAATTCCTTCCTAGACCCTAGCTTTACCCTAGGGTCGTGACAAATGGTATCAGAGCCAATCCTTCCTTGGTTGTGATTTCAATCAAACTCTGGTGAAGACGAGGCTAAGGTGATTTTGGAAATCTGTAGTTCATGCATGTTCAAGCAATAATTGAGTCCGGAGAACTTGCATGCAATTGAGTTCAGAATTGAGATTTGGATATGTCCGATTTGAGAGGTGAAGCAGAATTCAGATTGATCCTAGAAGGCGAATCTTATTGGCTGCGTCAGAATCGTTAAACGGAGGAGGGCGACTCGAATTGGTGTTGAGATCTGGCAGATTCCGAGTGATTTGAGATCAACCGAGTGACTCAGAATTGAGGTGTGTTGAATCACAGAAGAAGTGACGAAGTGTGGTGAAGCAAAATCGTATCCGATCAAGCAGCTTTCAGAATTGGGGATTTGTAGCAAGGTTTGACGGAGGTTGATGCTCGGAATCGAAAGACCATCTTCAGCTGCAGAATCAAAATCAGGAATGCGTTGCAAGCTGAAAGAGTTTCGACCGGACATTGATTTAAATTTTCAAGCGAATCAGAGGGCGCAGCGGAAGTAGCACCGAAAACAAGAAGCTGGTCGGTGATTGGGTGTGGAATCGAACAAGTTACGAAAGGAGATTCAAGAAGCAGCAAACTCGGGGAAATTTTGGAGCCAATTGGATGGTGATTGGGCATGGGTTGGGGCGATTATTGAATCTGATTGACCAAAGGAAGCTAGCAATCGATTTGGAAGCCTCTTATTGATCCAACGAAAACTCTGTGATATAAGTAAAAGCCTCTTTGTCAGGTTAGAATTTGTCGTTCGTTAATTTCATGTGCTTCGAGAAGTTTCCTTCAGATTCTCGGATGGTATGAACTGGAAATTGCTTGGATTTTGATCGTGTTTCTAAAGTCTGGAGTCATCGCTTAGTGAGCTGCTCCAATTTATTGCCTGAGATTGGTCAGATCAACTGAATTGAGAGACAAAGACACCGATTCCAGCTGGAAGGGAAGCCACTATTGGCTGTTGCGATCAACTTTTGGTTGCTGCTCACTTGATCGGAAGGTGATTTTGATTATGTCAGGTTAAGTAACAGACCAGTACGAGTGATGTGCTGCTGTTTGTGATCAGAAGGCAGTAAGGCCAAGCAACGTAGGATCCAGAAAGAGAAATCCAGCTTTAGGTGCATGCTATGGCTGCCGCATTGATTTGTCTTAACACCAAATGGTTAGGCAAATTTGATTGGGCAACCTAGAGATCAACCATGGCTGAATTGAGGTTGAGGCAAGTAGGAAGTTGGGGTCGGAAGTGGTAAGAAGGGAATTGATATTTTCCAGAAGTAGCTTGTGGTCTTTGGAAGCTATTACAAGGGCGGGCGATTGTTGATCTACAACAATTCCGATCTGATTTTGAAGGAGACTCAGGGAGCCGAGTGATTGTCACGGCTGCATTTCGGATCAGGTGATTATTGGAGACTGTTCAGCAACAACTGAACTTTGGAGGTTGCTCCTGCATCAGAGATTAAGGAAGATTGCACAGAACAACGCCCTATGGAAGATCGATTTTCTGAGGCAGTTGATCATTTTAAGAGACAAAATTCTGAAGTTAAGGATTGTTGAATTTCAATATAAGGAGGAGTTTCCGAAGGGATCCTTAGAGGCTGATCAAGAGGCTGTTACAGGGTGCAATTTCAAGAAATTGAACTGAAGAGATGGCCGAAGGACTAATTGCTACAACAAAGAAAATTAAGGACCTCCGTAGGCAGCTGGACCATTTGTTGATCCTGTGTTCACATAAATTTCAGACTGCTAATCGGACTTTATTGACCTCAATTCCAAGTGTTGATTTGGCCACTATTGCTCCATTGGCTATTCCGGTGTTTGACAAGAATAGGCTAAAATGGTGGATTCAGCAATGTGAACGGGTGTTCTACCAACACCGAGTAGCTGAAAAGGAGAAGGTAAAAATGGCTGCAGCTAATTTGAGTGGAATTCCATACGTTTGGTTCCAGAATTGGAGTCGCGGAAGGGTGGAATTGAGTTGGCTGTAGTTCGTAATTGACTTGTGGAACTGGTTTGGAGAAATGACCAAAACCTGTATTATCAATGGAGCTTCTAAGGCTGTTAAGCTAGAGATGCAAGAAGCTGATGAGGTAAGAAGCGGAAGAAGGGATTGAAGAATTGGGGGATGGCAGTCCAACAGTTGGCAACATCTCAAGCACCCCCATTGGTACTGAGAATTCAGATTCTAAAACCCTCAATATGACACCGTTGGAGGAGGTTACTTTTGAGGATGAAACTGAGATGTTTGCTAGCAATCTGGAAGCCAAAGATCTTGGAGTGGAAACGACCACAACAGCCTTAGATTGTGGAGATCTTAAATCTATTTCTCTTAAGGAATAGGAATGGAAGGAGTTGCTAAATTACCTACTATGGATCATGTAACTCCAACTGAGAAATTAGTCAATTGGGAGGAAACTTGTGCCTTAATCGAAGTGGATAACGAATGGAGAGCAGTTCAAGAATGGTTAGAGGTTAAGGGAGGATGCTTGCATGATATTGATTACACTAAAACCTTTCAACAATATGCTTTTGATTTGGAGCAATGGAGGAAGCAGAAGGATAAAGCGAAACAAGATGAAAGGAAAAAAAGGGAAAAACAAGTTAAGAAGAAGGAAAAACGAAGAAGAAACCAATGGGTGAAGATGGGCATTGGATAAAGAAACGATAGCTTGGTTGTAATAAGTTTCTTAGGGACAAGAAACCTTTCAAGGGGAGGGGAATGTCACAACTCAAGGGTAGTTAGAAGGGTATTATTGTAATAAGGTTGTAGTAGTTAGTAGAAGGTATTTTGTGCGTTGTTAGGAGCACATGGGTGCTATTTTCCAGATTTCATTTACTGTTGAATAGCCTATAAATAGGCCCTAGTATGTAGAGAAAGGTATGCTGAAAATAACATAGTGAATTCATATTTTCCCTCCTTACTTTCTCCCTCTCATTCTTCCTAATTCTCTCTCATTTCTTTTGATTTCTGCTGTATATCTCTCTCCAATTCTTCTCCATTTCCCTCCCGAATCCTTCCCAATTCCTTTCTAGACCCTAGCTAAACCCTAGGGTGGTGACAGTATATTGAAGAAATAGTTGAGCAACTTAGGATGAATACTCGATTAGAGAGAAAAAAAGGTTTACTCGATTAAATGGAAATCTGCTTCAATACTTTATTGAATTCATGGGATATATATACAAGAATTTTTCTACAATATCTCCTAAAAAACAAGAAAAAAAAAGAATATTTTAAAGGATAAATTTTATCACTAAAGCTGGAATTATCAGTTGTAATCAACTAGCTCCTTTTTCTTAGGAACCTTATCTCTTTATCAATTTAATCTTTTGTATTCTTTCCTGTTGATTTTAGACGGAAAAACTCCTCACTTTATTATTTGTATTGGATAAATTTATACACAAATGATAACTGTTCATATGGCACCAGTTACACACAAAAAAAACTGTCACTTAGATGTAATGGGTCTCTTGGAAAAAAAAATCAATCATGATAAGCTTCAATGGATTTTGAGCAGGAAATTTCAAGGTTGGGCCAAGGTGAACAATTTTGATATGCATGCTAAGGGTAGAATCCTAGTTTTATGGAATCCGAATAAGGTATCTATTGAGCTGATTGATATCAACCCCCAAGCCATTCGTTGCAAACCTACCTGCAAGGTGACTCAGTCTTCAGTTCGCATCATTTTCATTTATGGGTTCCATTCTATTGTTAGTAGAAGGCCCCTTTGGAACAATATTATTGATATGGGTTTGCACTATCAAGATCTGTGGCTATTGTTGGGAGACTTCAACAGTGTGCTAAGAGATGGGGAGAGAATAAATGGATCTGAAATTTCCCCATATGAAATCAGGGACTTCTTTGAATGTTGTCATTCTATGGGGCTGTCAGATATTCAGTCCATTGGCTGCTTCTTCACGTGGACGAACAATATGGTTTGGAGTAAGATAGATAGAGCTTTGGTGGATAATTCGTGGCAGCTTGCTGGCCTTCATGACCATGCCAATTTTTTGCCCCCTGGTTGTCTATTTGACCACGCTATCTTAATTGTATCATTGTTTGATGAAGTCCTTTCCAAAAGAAAGCCCTTCCGGTTCCATAATATGTGGGTGGACCACCTCAAGTTCCAGGGGATTGTGCATTCGAATTGGAAGATGAGAATTAGAGGCTCTAAGCAGTTAGCTTTATGCAAAAAATTACAAGGTCTAAAGGGGCATCTTAAGGAGTTAAATAGGAGACACTTCTTGAATATCTCTGAAAGGGCCAAAACAACAGCTCACGCCCTTAATCTGGCCTACATGGAGTTACGTGATCAGTCGAGGAATGTTGACTTGCAATCCAAAGTCACTGAGCTAAGGAAGAAAGCTCATAATTTGGCTAAGGCAAAAAAACATTTCATCTCCTAGAAGGCTAAATGCTCCTACCTCCTTAATAGTGACAAGTGCACAAAATTTTTTCATGCGATGGTCAAAAGGAATGCTAAAAGGAACTTTATTTCAGCAATCTTCAAGGCAGATGGGTTACCCACATCCTCTATGCAGTAGGTTGAAGAGGAATTTATCAATTATTATCAGGGGTTGTTGGGTACGGAAGGCATTTGCGAGCAGATTGATGCTTCTATGTTTAATGCTAGGCTGAAAGTCTATGATCAAGCTCAGAACCTTACCAGGTTTATTTCTAGACAAGAAATTAAAGATGCCTTGTTTAGCATAGGGGAGGACAAGTCCCTAGGCCCAGATGGACACTAGTCTTGCTTTTTCAAGAATGCCTGGCATATTGTGGGAGATCATTTTTGTGAGGCGATTGAAGAATTTTTCAGCTCTTGCTCTCTTCTGAAACAGGTGAATCATACTATTGTTGCCTTAATCCCTAAATCCTCTCATGCGTTTATGGTGTAGGATTATAGACCGATTGTGTGTTGTAATGTTACATATAAAGTTATCTCCAAAATCTTGGCTGCTTGTTTGGTTCCCATCCTGGACTCTTTGGTAGATCAAGCTCAATCAGCATTCATTCAAGGTATAAGCATGGTTGACAATATTCATTTAGCTCAAGAATTATTGAGGAAGTACAATCGTTAGAGAGTTTCTCCTCGTTGGATCGCTAAGGTGGATATTAGGAAGGCTTTTGATTCTGTTAATTGGCAGTTTATTAAGGATGTTCTTACTGGTTTCGGCTTCCCCATTACCGATATTGTAATACCCTATGTTGCAAAGTGTTAAGTAAGTTCAAGGAACTGAAAATCAATTTGAGAATTTAGTTAACTAATTTCCGAATCGACCAGAGGGAGTACCCTAGACCCTAGATAATTAAGGAAAATGGAATAGTAAGGACGAGTGATTCGAGTTATGATTTTAGGAATCAAAAGAAGTTGGATCGGAAACAGTTTCTAGTGCAGCTATCAATCAGGTTGAGAAAACTGAATGATCGTAAGGGATGTAATACTCGAGGTTTTTACATTCAGATTCTTGAAGAAATATGATATTTTAAGGGATTGTGAATGTTTGGAGATAAAAGTTCAATTTCTGAGCCAGGGGCAAAATCGTAATTTTTGAGGTTCGGGTAAAAGTGTAATTTACCTAAAAATTAGGGGCATTAGCGTAATTAGTCTATTTTTCAAGGACTAAAATGCAATTAAAAATTAGTCCGGGGACCATGTTGAAAAGGGTCAAAGTGCAATTACCCAAAAGTTCGGGCCAAAGTGTAATTCTTGAAACCTTTTTATTAGGGGCATTTGGGAGATTCAAGCAAATCCTCATAAATGACTTTAGAGATAATGATGAAGTGTCATGATGACATTAGAGATAAGATGAAGCCTCATGATGACGTTAGAGATAAGATGAAAGCTCATGATGACTTTAAGGATAAGATTTGGATAAGATTTTGTTGGATATGATTTGATTTAGATAAAGATTTGATTTGAATAAGATTTGATTCGGATATCAATGATTATATAATATCTTAGAAGATTTAGAATGATTGCAGAATATCTTATAAGATTTGATAATGATTATATAATATCTTGGAAAATTTACAATGATTGCAGAAGATCTTTAGAAGATTTAGAATGATTGTAAAAAGATTTTGAAAAATTTGAAATGATTGCAGAATATATGTTTCTTGGTGGCTAAGTTTCCAAAACCTATAAATAGGGGTTCATAATCCAAGGTTTCTCATTCGAAATTGTGAGAAGTTCGTGTTAGACAAGAGTGCTTCGGGTTTAGTGGATAGAGGGCTTTTTAAGCATACGCGAAGCATCACACGCGCAGAGCACTTGGGCAGCGCATGAGGACGTGTAAGGAAGTGGTTTGGTTAAAAGACTTGAGGCGTTGCACAAAAATCGAGGTTGGGCACAAGATTCGAGGTGTTCTAAGTTTCGTTCAAGGTGAATGTTCACCCCCAAAACTTGATTTATTGTTCTTGTTCTATCTGAACATGTATGTGATTTCATGCAAAATGGTTTTGTGCATTGAAATGATAACCGGTGACGGTTGGTTTTATGGGGGAGGTTCGTCCCTAAATATTTTGAAATTGGCACTGCATTTTATAAAACTGTTGTTTATATGATGCATTGAATTATGAAATGTGGCATTGTCTTGAGTTTTGTGTGTACGTATGGAATGTCAGCCTCGGATGTTGTCTGGATAGTGTAGCCATAATTCTCCAAGGGCGTGACGGAATAATAGGGGTATCTGATGCTGGTGTGCATGTCAGGATAGCCGCCTTGGTTTCCGTGCCGGACTGTTTGGTTAGGGAAGTTGCACTAGGACGACTAGGTGGTCCATACAGTGTTGTTCATGTGGGATGTTAGCCTAGGATGTTGTTTGGATAGTGTAGCCGTAATTCTCCAAGGGCGTGACGGAATAATAGGGGTATCTGATGCTGGTGTGCATGTCAGGATAGCCGCATTGGTTTCCGTGACAGGCCGTTTGGTCAGGGAAGTTGCACTAGGATGATTAGGTGGTCCATGTGAAATTTTGGAGTTGGGATTGTATGGTGGTTCCTGGATGCTTAAGGTGGGAACGTATTCTGGTGAGATGCGTTGGCAGCCCCATTTAAGCTAGAATTGCGTCGCGTCGTCGTGTCGTCGAGTCGGTATGGTGGCATAGCCTTTAGAGATATTGCTCTTTTCTCGTGGTAGGGTTAAGCGCTGGGGATTCTCTTGGGCTAGGGCTTACCGGGTGTATTGGTTTATTTCATGTCTTGCATTCATTCATGAAAAATGTGTTTTGAACTCTCACTTAGATGATTCAGCATCTAATTTGGACTATGTTTCTGGAATATTCAAACGTTCTAGGTGAAGGCAGCGGTGCGAAAGGAAAGGGAATTGCCGAGGAGTGATGGCGACTAGCTGATAGTTTACATTATGTCCTTTCAGTTATGTTGTTTATTTTGAGAATGTCTTGTAAGTGTTGGTTTAACTTTATATTATAAATAAAGTGGTTTCAGTTATGACCTGTTAAGATTTCGATCTAGCTTCCGCATTTGTGTTGGTGAACCTGTTTTAGTTTATTGATGGTTCATAATTGATATACTGAGAAGGTGTAACGAGATCTTCGGGGAATGGTGTTTGTGTTGGGTTTCTGTTGTTTATTTGGAAAAAAATTTATATCCCCGGAATCTTACATTACGTAATGCCCTCCCGAGAATTGGGGTGTTATAGAGATCAATTGGGTGATGGATTGAGTCACTACTACTTCCTTTTCTCTTTTAATCAATGGCAGCTTATGTGGGTTCTTTAAAGGGAGGAAAGGTTTAAGGAAAGGGGATCCCTTGTCCCCGTTCCTATTTGTTTTGTGTCTGGAATACTTCTCCAGATCGCTAAAGATTGTGACTGACAGCTTTGATTTTAATTTTCATCCTCACTGTGGCAGCCTTCGTATTACTCACCTTGCTTTTGCAGATGATTTTGTGTTGCTGACTAGAGGGGACATTCCATCAGTTAAAATCATCTTAGACTGCCTCTCTAATTTTGGAGCAAAATCTGGGCTTTATGTGAATGATTTCAAGTCTAATATGTATTATGCCGGTATTGATGATCATGACATAGAGGCCATCCCGAATTTATCCAAATTCTCAAAGGGTCAAATGCCATTTCGGTATCTCGGCATTCCGATTGCGGTTTCCAAACTCAAAGTTAATTACTAAGCGCCTCTTATAGATATAATTGCTGGTCATATTAAAGCTTGGAAGTGTGTATCTCTATCCTATGTAGGTCGATAAGAGCTGATCAAGAGTATTCTCCAGGGGGTGGAGTGCTTTTGGCTCACTATCTTGCCTATTCCAGTTGTTGTCATAGACAAGATTACTCAGTTATGTAGGTAGTTTCTCTAGAATTCCCCTCACTCCCTTGCTTCTTGGAAGGATGTCTGCCTTCCGAGGAAAGGAGGCTTGGGCTTTAAAGATCTAAGATGCTGGAACTTGGCTTTGTTAGCTAAGGTTTTATGGAATTTCCATAGCAAAAAAGACACTCTCTAGGTCAGATGGATAAACCATGTTTACCTTTGGCATTCTATGATTTGGGAGAGATCGTGCAAAAAGGATGATTCTCCTCTAATGAAAAAAATATTTGCAATCAGAGATTCCTTGTGCCGCTCGGAGGGGTCGGTGGTAGCACCTATTCAGTTACTTGAGAGCTGGAATCAAGGAGGCACTATTAAAATGTCAATTGTTTATAATCACTTCCGTCCAAAGGGATCCAGTAAAATTTGGGTTGGGGATGTCTGGAATTTAGCAGTGGCCCCTAAACAGGCGTTTATTTTATGGCTCAATACTAATTCCAGATTGCTCACGAAGGATAACCTACATTTTATGGACATTAAGAGAGGTTGCGGGCTTTGTGGTTCATGCGATGAATCCCTCCAGCATCTATTTTTCCAATGTTCTGTGAGTTCGGGGATTTGGGGGTAGATTAAAGCTTGGATTGGCATTTGCCGATCTATGTCATCAATTACCAGTGCTTTAAAATGGATCAAAAAAGAGGGTCGAGGATCTTCTTGGCAACCTAAGGCCAAGAGAATAGCTCTTACCAGCATAGTCTACTACTTATGGACAGCCCGCAATCGCCACATCTTTGAAGGCCAAAGACCAGCTGTGGACAACATCGTTTGTAGGGTTGAAACACAAGTATACAGGACCATTTTTTCTTTGTATTCTTATGTTTTATCTCATTTTGAATCCCTTGCTATGGGTCATTAGTGTTGGTCCTTTCATTTGTTTCTCCTGGCTATCTCCAGTGTATTTGTATAGTCCATTTTGATCAATGCATAAATTTATTTATTGATAAAAAAAAAAACTGTCACTTAGAAAATAAATAAATGTATAATGAATGAAAAATTGTCCATATAGTTTGCCTAACTACCTAACTGTCTCTATTTCTCCTACACAATTTTCTACACGCCCCTTAAAGATGGGCTGTAAATATTAAGGAAGCTTATCTTGGATCTTTACATCTTCAAACTGAGTCTTTGGTAGATAGTCTTTGATAGATCATTGGTATATAGGAAATCCACCTTCAATTTTTTTTTTTTATGAAGTGTTTGTCTATTTAGGTCACTTTGAACATATCAAATTGTTGCCAATATTTTAGTTAGACGACCAAAATATTGGGTGTTTGAGAGGTCTCCCTGACAACGCCTTTGTTGTGTCTTTAGTATCAGAATACTTCTCCTTTGCGGCATCCCGGATTTCTTGTGCTGTCTCACGGAGGATGAAATTTATTTCGATTTGAGGTGTCTTTAGGGTCGGAATACTTATTCTTTGTGGCATTCTCTTGTGCCATTTTGTGGAGGATGAAATTTACTCCGACTTCATTAGTCATGGAATTAACAAGCCATGACATTACCATATTGTTTTTTGTCTTCCATGTCTTGTACTTTGAATCTGTTGAATTCGATTTAAGGGCTTCACCATTAAGATAATCATATTTTCCTCTGTCGCTTATGAACATCAGAACCAAATGTCCATTAGAACTAATAACAATGGGTACTTGAGAGGAAGAAGAAGAGACTACTATGGTGAAGGATGCCGTTGGGACAATGAAGGAATTTTCTAATCAGAAATGCTTTGATACCATGTTGATTTTAGATAGAAAAATTCCTCACTTTATTATTTGGATTGGACAAATTTATACACAAATGGTAACTACTCATATGGTGGTAGCTACACAGAAAAAACTGTCACTTAAAAATAAATAAATGAATAATGAATGAAAAACTGTCGCTATAGTTTTGCATAGCTACCTAACTGTCACTATTTTCTACATTTCCTTATCTCCAACCAACCTTATCTCTTAGTCTCATCCAAATTCAAAATTTTGATTTTCCAACTCTAAACTCTTTTTCTCAATATTCCAACACTCCCTCTCAAGTTGGTGAATAAATATCAATCATTCATAGTTTGTTAATTAACACTTCAAAACTTGGCTTGGACATAGCTTTAGTTAGAATATCAACTTCTTGATCTTGAGTTGGAATATATGAGAGGATAACTGTTCATTTTTTAATCTCAATTTGGATGAAGTGTTGATCAATCCTTACATCCTTCATCCTATCATGTTGAATTGGATTGTGAACTATACTAATGGTTGATTTGCTGTCATTGTATAGCTTCATAGGTGCATCCCACGATATCTTTAAGTCATGGAAAAGTCTTTTCAATCAAATTAATTCACATATTCCTTGGGCAATTGCTCTATACTCTGCTTCTGGCTACCATTGACTGCTTTTTACTCCTCCAAGTAACTAGGTTTCCCCATAATTTAGTGCAGTATCCTAAAGTAGATTTCTTCAATAGTTCCTGCCCAATATGCATTAGTATAGCATTCAATTTCACAGTTGTCACATTTTTTGAACAATAGGCCCTTTCCTGGTATACCCTTGAGATATTTGAGAATATGATTTACTGCATCTAGATGCCTTTGTGTAGAAGCATGCATAAACTGACTTACAACACTCATGCTAAATGCAATATCTGGTCCTATTAGAGATAGATAGATCAATTTTCCTACCAATCTTTGATATCTTGCCTTGTCCACAGGATAATCAGTCTTTGTGCTCCATGATTTCCAATTTTGTTCCAAATGAGTACTTGTAGGTCTGCAACTTATTTTCCTCTAAGTGATAAAAATACCTTTTTTACTCGCTACTTCCATGCCAAGGAAGTATTTTAGTGTTCCAAGGTCTTACACTTTAAACTCAACTTGCAGACACTCTTTTAGTTGTTGAATTCCTGCAGCATCATCACCTGTAAGAATCATGTCATCCACATACACTATTAGAATAAATTTTCCATTTTCAGTTTGCTTGATAAACAAAGTGTGAACAACCTGCTCCTGTTGATAGCCAAGCTTCTTCATAGTTGCACTAAATTTTGTAAACTATGCCCTGGGTGATTGCTTTAGACCATAAAAGGCCTTCTTTAGTTTGCATTCCTTATTTTGATTTTCAAATGATTCAAAACCAAGACGTATTTGCATGAAAACTTCTTCTTCCAAACTTCCATTCAAGAAGGCATTCTTTATGTCTAATTGGTGAAGTTCTCAATCCAAATTTACAGCCATAAACAATAAAACTCTAATGGAATTCAATTTAGCTACAGTGGCAAAAGTCTCTTCATAATCTATTCCATATGTTTGAGTAAAGCCCTGTGCAACCAACCTTGCCTTGTACCTGTCAATTTTTCCATCAGCATTATATTTTACTATAAATATCCACTTACAACACACTATTTTCTTATCTTTCAGTAGCTCTACAATGTCCCATGTTTGGTTGTCAACCAAAGCCTTCATTTCCTCTAATACTGCCTCTTTCTAGGGCTGCAAATGAGTCGAGCTGTTCGGGCTCGGCTCGGTGTTCAGCTTGATAAAAGCTCGTTCATTAAGGTAAACAACCCGAGCTTGAACCTAACTTTAAAACTCGATTTGTATAATATTAATATTGTAAATAAGAATTAATTAATATTAAAAACAAATTTGAAAAGTCAAAATCAATAGGAAGAAAGGAGATGGCTTTTAGCAGATGGGAGAAGGCACAATTAATGTGCGACAGAATGGATTGATGGAGTGTGGCAGTGGGCTTCATGCACAATCATGCCCCTGTAAGAAGGAATTGAAATTGAAAGGGGAAGAAGTGTTCCCCCCCCCCTGGCTACCGTGATTTTCTTATGTATGTGTATGTATATAATATATTACATAATAATATATATAGTTAAAGGAAAAAATAGGCAGCTGAGGAAGCCCCCTTTTTGCTCCAATGTGTGTGTCGTTTTCTCCCTGGTCTTCCCCATCTCTTGTCTTCTTCCTATTATGTTCGTCTGTTGCCTTGTCGCTGCCTCACCCTTCTCGCTGTCGCGCCATCTCAGAGAGAGAGAGAGAGAGAGGTTTCTTCTTCTTCAATCCGTCCACTCTGGACATTGATAACACTTCTCTTCAATTAATCTTCAATTTATTATGTGTAATCAATTGCTCGTCATTTGTGCAAGTGCTCCTCAATCTTTTTGTTCCTTCAAACTTGAGCCCAAGCCTGAACCCAAGCCTGAGCCCGAGCTTGGGCTCACCAGGCTTTAGTGAGATCAAGCATGGTGGCGCCTGATCTTGGCTCATAAACCAAATTGACAAGTTGAAGCTCAAGCTTGAGCTCAAGCCTGAGCTCAGATTTGTCGAGCCAAGCTAAGCTTAGTGAAGCTCGGCTTTATTGTAACACTACCTTTTTCCAGCTATGACTTTCCAAAGCCTGTTGTATATTTGTAGGAACTTTTGCTTCATCAACTGAAGCGGTGAATGCTTTATGCTTTGGAGATATCTTAGCATAAGTAAGATAGTTCGAGATACGATGTTTGGTGCAAGACGTGGAAACATAAGTTGCATGTTCCAGAGAGGAGTTTGCTTTGAGGGGAAGTGTGAAAGCATAAGTATTTCTGTTATGTTTGTTTTGTTTATTAGCATTGTTTGCTAATCAGTTAGTCAGGTGCAAAGCGCATAGGCGCTGTTTTTGTAATATCCCAAAAATAATAGGGATAATAATATAACCATAATAATAATAAAAGTGAGTAAATGAAATTAATTTAATTAAAAGGAGGTGCGCGTGTGCTAAGCATAAAAAAAAAAATTGATATTTTTGTGTCTCTCATTGAAGCTTCTAGCCGAGATGGGGAAACAGATGAGAGAGAGAGAGAGAGCTGGGAGATTGGGGAGGCGGTTTGGCCGAGTGAAGAAGAAGCCGTGAGAGTGAGAGATAGGGTAAGGGAGAGAGATCGAGAGAATGAGGGAGGTGTGATGTAGCTTCGGCCATGGAAGCTGCCGAGTGAAGCTTGGCCATGGCAGTCGAGTGAGTCAGGGCAGCAGCTCGCGTGGGGAGGCAGCCATCGATGGCGGCCTTGCAGCGACGTGGAGCGGCGGTTCGTGGTGGCGAGGAAGCGGCCAGAAGCAAGCTAAGCAAGCAAAGCCGTGGCTATGGCAGCCATGGCCGCGAGCTTCGCAGCTGGGCAAGGAGGGCGACGCAAGCAGCGGCGCAGCCGTGGGTGGTGGCGCCGGTAGCGGGGCAGCCAACGGAGCTGCTGGCAGGGGGCGGCGACTGCCGATGGGGGCTGGGCAGCGACGAGGGGCTGCTGGTTCGCGCAAGGAAGAAGGCGCATGGGAGAAGCTGTGGTGATGAAGAAGAAGAAGAAGAAGGAGGAGGAGGAGGAGAAGAAAATGAAGAGAAAAGAAAATAAAAAGAAAGAAAAGAAAATAAAAGAAAAGGAAGGAAATATGAGGAAAATGGGGCGATTTTGGGATTGTCGTGGCATGAAAAGCGACCAGGTACGTGGGTAAAAAAATTATTGAAGCGTCATATATTTAAGAATTTTATTTGGCTAAATTATTTATATTAGATGATAAATTTATTTAATGTAAGTTATGATTTTATTAATTTTGGGAGTTTAATCTATTTTACAACGTGTATTAATTTGGTGGTATTCAAGCGTGGGAACGCTGTAATCAGCTTAAACGAGGCAAGCTTCCTCTACCCTTGCGATCTCCTTTTATTTTGTGAACCCTTCGTCTCCCCTTATTTTGTTTCGGTGTCGCGTATTAATTATATAAATTGAGGATATTATTAGTGTGATTTAATTTAAAATAAATGAGATTTATTGGGATTTTATTTGCAGTGTGCTTACGTGGGATTTTAGACGGTTAAATTATTTATATTACACGGTTATATTTAATTAATGCGAGCTATGGTTTTATTAATCACTATTAAACATTTTACTTCGCAGCGGGAGTGCAAGAAATGCAAGAAACGACCGTGTAAAGGCAAGCTCCTAACCCTCGCCTCATGATCTTTAATTCCCATGAAAGACCCCATGATTTCATGTATTTTATCACCTCCCTTACTTTAATTCGACACTTAGCCTTATTTGTTGAATTATTACTCATTTGTTTTAATTTAAATTAAATCCGAGGCTTCTAGAATTTTATTCGTTGTGAGCCTATGGGGGTTTGTACCGCCCCCACTCCTTTTGGGAATGATGTTGACCTAGCCTGGGAACTAGGTTCCTAGACGTGTGGGTTTGTTTACGATTTTATTGGGTTTATTTACAGTTTTTCTCGGATTTATTTATGGTTCAGTTAGAGCTATCGAGCAATAGGGCAGGGGTCGGTTGTTGGTGACGTTGGGGTAGACTATTGTGCGGCCCTGAAGTGGACCGTCGGGTGGACACTCCTAGTCACTGGCCGTTGACCGGTGCTGGGCACTACTGACTAGCTCTACCAGTATGTGATTCACTGCAGGTTTAGATTCGTTTTATTACTGTTCATGATTTGATATGCACATGGGTACGGGTTGCATGTTGGGATATTCATTTATTGAGTATGCATGGACACGGACATTCTAGCGTGGTTAGGTTGCATCCAGCACGGGCATATGCATCGCGTGTGGTTTACTATGTGAGCGGAGCATGGCCTGATGCCTGGATGTATGGGCGCCTTGTATCACGTTGATGCTCACTACGCTATTGCATTTCTATGTGCATTGCATGGCTACTGGTAGTTATTAGTTCTCGGACGGGAATACCGTTCCGAGGGAGCCTCTGGCTCGGGTGTTGGGAGTATCGAAATGGACGGGTGACGGGAGTACCGACCCAGGACAGCGCACGCAGGTTTGTTGGAGATTTATGTTGCCTTTTAGGGCGGCGGCATGTTGGTATGGGACCTGGGTGCCGTGTGTCTTGTGTGGGCCTCAGGGACCGGTATATGTTTTTATTATGCTATGCTATTGTGTTGTAGCGTCTCATGACTTGTGTGTACCTGGGGGTTTATTTTGGGAAGAGTTTACTGGATTTATATAGCTTTCAGCCTTCTTTTCTTATGCTTGCTGAGTTTCTCGACTCACCTTGTTTTCCATAATTTCAGGTAGTGCCAGTGTGGGCCATGGCAAGGGAGTCATCTCTTAGCGGCAGAGTCAGTATGGTGTACAGGCAGTCCCGTCAATTCCTGTCAACTCTGATGGTTGAGTAGGATTTACTCTATTATTCTTACTGTGCCAGGTTATTCCTCGAGTCTTGTTTATGTCGGCACAGGAGTCTGTATTCATTTATTTATCATGTGACCGCTGTGATAGCAGGGTACCCGTAGTGCATGCATATGTTTAGCTTCGCTTCCGTTGTTCTTATTTTTGTGTATGCATGCCAGGGTAGTTTTGTCTTGTGTTTCATTCTTTCTCCTTCCGTAGGCGCTCCCGTTCGGGTAGTCCGGGTGGTTGGGGATATCCGGGCGGGGGTGCTTACAGTTTTATTTCTGTAGGTGTTTTTGCTATTATATATAGTTGCACCTCTTGCTATTATTTTGTATTATCATTTTGTTGTAGTTCCTGATTTGTGAATCTACTGAGAGTTCCTTTCTTCCTTTTCGTAATTTCATTGTCTTATGCCCTAACACTTCATTACAGACCTCACTCCCTTCCTTATAGCAATAGGCACATCAAGATCATCCTTAATTCTAGTTTCTTCCAGGTTAGAATCTGCATTCAATTCAGATGATTGGATTTGAGAAGAAATTTTAGGTCTCCTTGAATAGACTTTAAGGGGTGGATCAATGGGTTGAGGCGGATTAATAGATTTTTTTGTTCCCTTTGCACATAATTCTTGAATATGTTTAGTGGCAGATTTAATAGGAACATTCGGCCCTCTTGAATAAGTCACGGATACACCTACCAAGTTTCCTAAATCATTCTCCAATTTGTTTGTAAAGTAATTCGTATCCTTTAGAGAGTTTCTAAAATAGTTAACTATATATTTTGTTTCCTTGTATAGTGTATAGATTATGTTTCCATTTGTTTGTAGTTTCCTAAAGTTGTAGTCCTCTTCCCTATTAATAGGGAATGTAATCCCATGCATATTGATATGAGAATATAGAGATTTTTCACTGTTCTCATATTTTCTACATGGTATCAGAGCAATCATCCTGGGGTGTTATTACCTCTGGCATTCATTGCTGTCCATTTTTCCAACCTGTTTTTGGTCGTCTCTATCTCTTCAGCCTTCATTGCTAGTTTTTGGCCTTCATTGCCACCATCGTTGCCTACTGTTCTACCCTCATCTTTCCTAAGGCTTCTCGCCTTATTTCCTATCGGGTTTAATTGTTGCTATATTACAGGCCTTTATTGCTTGCACAACTCCAATCTTGTGCATCGCTCATCTCCATCATGCATCGATCATCTTCAGCATCGCTCCTGTCCATCGTCGTTGCCCAGATCGAGAATCTTCTCTGGCTGTCGTTTGGTCTTCCTCGTTCCTTGTCGGCCTTAATCATCGCTGCTACGTTCCACGGTTTTGCCACCATTGCAGTTTTACGGGGTGTCCTTCAATTACCGTCCTTTATTGTTGGAACTTTGTCATCCTTGTGCTCGCCCAAAGAAGGAATACGAAGGGTCACGACGCTGGTGAAGGGGTTTCCTTGATCTGTTGGCTGCATCCTCCACTGTGCCTGACCACTTTACCGTCACCTAGGAAGACGGAGGGTCGTAGATCTGCTGGTTGCTACTACTGTGACTTGCTATTTTCTGACAAAACAACTACTTGTAGTAGGGAAGACGAAGGGTCACTAGATCTATAACTTACAGCCTTTGCGATTTTTGTTTTCGGCATTGCGATGTTATCGCTCTGGCGCATGCTGTGACCTTGTTGAGAATCGATCTTTGGTTCTTTTTCTGCTAAAGAAATTTTCAGATCTGAGAGGGCCCCACCTATAACATTTCCTTGTGCTGCTAGCAAGGTTAATCAGTTTGCTAACTGAGGAAATGGAGGAGATGGGTCAAGAAGGTATGTGCCTTAATTCAGAGTCCTTTAATGCCTCATATATAGCTAGGAATAATTTTTGGATCTTAGATTTTGGAGCCACCAATCACATGACGCCTAACCTAAAATTCTTTGAGACCTTTGAACCAATATCTAGCTCTAGAAAAATTATTGTTGCTAATGTCCAAGCTATCCCTATAGTTGGGCAAGGAAATGTATGTTTGAACCCATCTCTACCTGCCCAACAAGTACTTTATGTGCCTAGCCTCTCCACCAATCTACTTTCAGTTCACAAACTTGCCCAAAGCCTTAATTGTTGTGTAATTTTCTCACTTCATGATTGTGTGTTTCAAGACCTAGCCACAAGGAAGATGATTGGTGCTACTAAGGCACTTAATGGGTTGTACTATCTACAAGGGAGCAGTGAGCCACTTGCAAGAAATCAGCTTAGCTTAAGTCACTCATCTTCTTTGCATACTTCCACTCAATCCAATATCTGGCTTCCGCATTTTAGGTTAGGCCATCCTTATTTCCTTTTTTAAAATCTATGTTTCCAAGCTTGTTTAAAGGGGTAGATATTAGTATGTTTCATTGTGATGTGTGTGAAGTGTCCAAACACCATTGGGTGCCTTATGATATCAGCAATAAACTTTCCTTGTCTCCTTTTTCTTTAGTGCATTCTAATGTGTGGGGGCCTTCTAGAGCCCCTAATTGTTTTGGGGCCAAATGGTTTACTGCACTAGGATGACATGGATTTACTTACTCAAAGACAAATCAGCCATCAACAACATTCTACCCTTGTTTCATGGAATGATTCTCACTCAATTTGGAGTTTCTATTAAAAGGTTTAGGATTGATAATGCAAGGAACTATTTCAACCATCATCTTAATCATTTTTTCCAACAAAAGGGGATTGTTCATGAATCCTCTCGTGTGGAAACTCCCTAGCAGAATGGAGTTGATGAGAGAAAAATGAGGCATCTCCTAAATGTTGTTAGGGCTCTCTTGCACCATCATTCAATTCCTAAAACTTTTTGGGGAGAAGCAGTGTTGACAACAACCTATTTAATCAATAAGGTTCCTGTTGAGAAAAGGAACCGGTATTCCTTATATTTTTATTGATGTCAATGATAAAATTTATACACAAGAGGTTCCTAAGAATTCTCCTATATTTTAGGACTAGATTACATTCCTATTATCTAGGACTAGATTACATTAATTTAAATACAACAAGAAGATAAAAACACAAAGATAAATATAAAGGTAAAACTGAAATAATCTAAACAAATCTAAACAATCAAACAATCATCAAACAATCTATCACTTAGGATTATCTTGATCTTGATCTCGGCTGGTTGTTAGCTTCGGTTTATCTTGAATATTTCAACACTCCCCCTCAAACTGGTGAGTGGATGTCTTCCATTCCCAACTTGCTTACTAGTTCCTCAAATTTCCTAATAGGCAATCCTTTAGTGAGAAGATCTGCCACCTGTTGATTAGTTGAAACATAGGAGATTTGTAGCAGCCCGGATTCTAGTTTTTCTTTAATGAAATGCTTGTCAATCTCAATATGCTTGGTTCGGTCGTGTTGCACCGGATTATGAGCAATATTGATTGCTGATTGGTTGTCGGATAGCAGCTCAAGCGGATATGGTATTTGAATCTTTAAATCTTCTAGGATAATCTTCAGCCACAAGAGTTCACATACACCAAGAGCCATAGCTTTGAATTCTGCCTCAGCACTTGACCGTGCTACTACTCCTTGTTTCTTACTCCTCCAAGACACCAAATTTCCTCCTAGGAACATGCAGTACCCAGTTGTAAAACGTCTATCAACCAAAGAACCCCCATAATCTGCATCCGTGTACCCTTGAATTTTTAGACCAGCTCCTGGTGTAAAGAGAATGCCTTTGCCTGGTGTAGCTTTCAAATAATGAAGAATTTTCCTTACTGCGTTCATGTGTTCCTCATTGGGGTTGTGCATGAATTGACTTACTAGGCTTACTCCAAATGCTATATCCGGCCTAGTATGTGAGAGATATATTAGTTTTCCTACCAACCTTTGGAACTGCCCTTTATCTATTGCTTCTCCCGAGTAATTTTCTTGTAGCTTGATGTTTGGATCTACTGGAATCTGAGCTCCCTTTCCTCCTAGCAATCCAGTCTCAGTCAATAAGTCAAGAGTGTATTTACGCTAAGATAGGTAGATCCCTTTTTGAGAATAGGCCACCTCAATGCCTAAGAAATACTTTAGCCTTCCAAGATCTTTAATCTCAAATTCCTTAGCTAGATTTTTCTTTAGGTCTTCTTGCTCAGCTTTATCATTTCCTGTCACAACAATATCATCAACATAAACTAATAGAGCAGTTACCTTATCTTTCGTGTGTTTTAGGAAGAGGGTGTGGTCCTCTCAGCTTTGCCGGTATCCCATTTTATGCATTGCTGTAGAAAATCGCCCAAACCATGCTCGTGGAGACTGTTTAAGTCCATATAATGCTTTCTTCAATCTACACACTTGCCCTTCTTTGTTATGAGAAAATCCAAGGGGTAATTCCATAAATACTTATTCCTCTAAATCCCCATGCAAGAATGCATTTTTAACATCTAGTTGTTGTAGTTTCCACCCCAAATTTGCTGCTAATGATATGAGGACTCGTACTGTTGTCATTTTTGCTACTGGGGCAAAAGTCTCAAGATAATAAATCCCATAGGATTGTGTATAACCCTTGACTACTAGCCTTGCCTTGTATCTCTCAAGAGTACCATTAGCTTTGTATTTCAAATTAAAGACCCATTTGCAGCCCACTGGTTTAATTCCCTTGGGTTGAGTCACCTCCTCCCAAGTTTGATTCTTTTTCAAGGCCCTCATCTCTTCTAACATGGCTTCTTTCCAATTTGGATCCTTTAGTGCCTCTTCCACTGATTTTGGAATAACACTAGCATCTAGGGTTGTTAGGAAGCTTCTATAGGTAGGAGAAAGGCGATGGTAGGATAAAAAATTTGCAACGGGATGTTTGGTGTATGTTCGGACCCCTTTTCGAAGGGCAATAGGCAGGTCCAGATCAGGGAATTCTGAGTCTGTTTGGCTGATGTTTTGTTCGTCAGATGTGTGCTCTTCTAGTCTTGGATTAGGGGCTGCAACTGGTGTGGACTGAAGATCATCATTAGGTTGTCTTCTCTTATACACATAGGGTGAGCCTTTGTATCTGTTGGTTGTCAGCTGCTGGTTTGAATCAGTGTTATTTGGTGGAAAAATCTTAGGGAAATGATGGACAGAATCATTTGTGGAAGTAGGGAGTTCTGGAAGAAAATCTGGAAAGAAATTATCCATATTTTCTGGTTGAGTATGCTCCCTCTTAGGCTGAGAATCAAAAAAGGATTGGGACTCATTGAAGGTGACATCCTTAGAAATATAGACTTTCCGGGAGATAGGATCATAACACTTATATCCTTTTTGGGTTGGAGAATACCCTATGAAGTCACATCTTTTTGCTCTAAGATCAAACTTGTCTCTATGGACTTTAGGTATGTGAACAAAACATACACATCCAAAAACTTTAAGAGGCAATGGAGAGTGCAGTTTCAGGTCTGGGAAAAATTCTGTTAGACTTTGGAAAGGACTTTGATTGTCAAGGATCTTGGATGGGACTCTATTAATGACATAAGTGGCTGTCAAGACTGCCTCCCCCCATAGATATTTAGGAGTATTATGATGATGAAGAAGGGCTCGAGTGACATTCAAAAGATGCCTCATCTTCCTCTCGGCCACTCCATTTTGTTGTGGAGTGTTGATGAATGAAGATTCATGGACAATTCCTTCGTTTTGGAAGAAGAGATGTAAATGAGCATTGAAATAATCCCTTGCATTATCTGTCCTAAATTTTTTAAGTTTAGTTCCAAATTGTGTGTGAACCATTTTGCAAAAGTAAGGGAGAACAGTCCCAATACTAGCTTTATCTTTTAAAAGGAAAACCCAACACATCCTAGTACAATCATCTATGAATGAGATGAACCACTTGGCCCCCGACTGATTTAAAATTCTTGAAGGACCCCAAACATCCGAATGAATTAAATCAAAAGGTCTAGATGATAGTTTATTGCTAATTGAATAAGAGGTTCTATGATGTTTGGCCATAACACACACATCACACTGAAAATTGCTAGGACTAAGAGTTTTAAACAAAGTAGGAAACATTTCCTTCATTAAACTAAAAGGAGGATGACCTAGTCGAAGATGATGAAGCCAAATGGCAGCTCGGTCAGAGGCTGTTTTCTGGGTTGAGTAGGCTGCCTGCAGCTGATCTTTAGGCTTAGTGCTCCCCCCTTGTAAGATATACAACCCATGTTGCTCTTTAGCCACACCAATCGTCCTCCCCGTGTCCATGTCCTGAAATTTACACACATATGGAGAGAAAACATATGTGAGTTGTTTTACACACATTGCAATTGAGGTCTTGAGTGAGTTGTTTTATAGAAATAAGGCTAAGAGTTAAATCTGGTACATAAATGACTGGGTTGATTGACAAATTTGGACCACAAATAACTTTTCCTTTTCCTTTAATGGGAATTGTGGTTCCATCGGCAATAGTGATCTGTTTGGATGATGTAAAAGACTCATAAGTATCAAAAAACTGGAAATTTGGTGTCATATGGTTAGTAACTCCTGAATCCAAGATCCAAGTGTTATTCCTACCAATTTTGGAGGCTAAAGAATGAGTAAAACTGATTTGTTTACCTTGTTGAGCCATAGAGCAGGATCCCCCTCCATCTTGAATGGTTTTTAGAAATTCCTTCAGCTTATAAACTTCTTCTTTATTGAGCTGACTGAAGTCCATACCAGTTCCAACACTCGGCCTTTCTTCTTTTTCTACTTCTCCCTCTTGTTCTTTGTTTGAAAGATAGCTTTGAGGGTAGTTTTGCGGAGGACCTTGAGTCCTTATATTCTTGAATCCACCAAGTTTATTGAGGATTGCGTCCTTTCCATGCAACTTGAAGCAAGTCTCCTTAGTATGCCTCGGCTTATTACAGAAGGTACACCACTGCCCCTTTCGTCTAGATTTATTTCGATTGGATGACTGCTTCCATGATCTGTTGTTGGAGAGGAGTGCTGATCCTTCCATATTGGATCCACCAAGCATGGCTCCTCTCCTATTTTCTTCACTTCTAACAATAGCAAACACCTCATTTAGGCTAGGTAATTTATCCTTACCAAGAATTTGAACCCTTACCTGATCGAACTCGGGATTTAAGCCAGCTAGGAACTCTACTATCCGGTCTCTTTCAAGAATTTGATTGAGAGTAGTAGTATCCGCTTGGCACACCATCTTTATAGCTTGATATTGATCAAGCTCTAACCATAGGCCTAGCATCAGATTATAATACTCGGTGATTGTTAGTTGACCTTGTTTTGAACCATTGATCTTTGTTTTGACATCAAAGATCACAGATGCGTCCTTGGCCTTTGAGTAAGTCTGATAAACGGTCTCCCAAACTGCTCGGGCAGTACTAAGGAACATAAAGTTCCTGCTGATGTCCGGTTGTATGGTGCTCCATAGCCACGACATGATGCGGGAGTCTTCCACATCCCATGTGCTGAAGCCTGGATCAGTTTCTGGTGGAGGATTCCCAGTGAGGTGGGTACTCTTTCCTTGGCCTTTAAGAAGGGTTTTGATTAACTGCGACCATTGAAGAAAATTCCTACCATCTAGCCGATAGGATTGATGAATACTTGGTAGTTCGCCCGTGAGAGGAGAAGGTTGGTCTACTGCAGTATTTTCTCCAGTGATGATAGTAGGTGAAGATGATGGGTTTGCTGATGTTTCTGACATGGATTCGCTGATGTTGAAGGAAGAACAGAAGGATGAAAAGAAGTGTGTGGAATGGCAGAAAAAAAAAAAAAAAAAAAACCCGGGTGCTATTAGGGCATAATGCGATGAAGGCACTGAAAAAACAAAATCGTGCAATGAAGGCACCGATTTCTTAGAAAAATAGGCTTGGATTTGCAAGCTCTGATACCATGTTGAGAAAATGAACTGGTATTCCTTATATTTTTATTGATGTCAATGATAAAATTTATACACAAGAGGTTCCTAAGAATTCTCCTATATTTTAGGACTAGATTACATTCCTACTATCTAGGACTAGATTACATTAATTTAAATACAACAAGACGATAAAAACACAAAGATAAATATAAAGGTAAAACTGAAATAATCTAAACAAATCTAACCAATCAAACAATCATCAAACAATCTATCACTTAGGATTATCTTGATCTTGATCTCAGCTGGTTGTTAGCTTCGGTTTATCTTGAATATTTCAACAGTTCCCTCAAGAGTTCTAAATCAACTCTCCCCATTTTAGTGTCTCTCTACTCATTTTCCAGAAATTAGTTTACATACTTCTCTCCCTTTTAAGATATTTGGTTGTGTGGCTTTTATCCATGTATCTAAACATCATAGGAATAAATTTGATGCCCGAGCCCTTAGGTGTGTATTTCTTGGCTATTCTCCTACTCAAAAGGGATACAAGTGCTATCATTCTCCTCTCGAAAGGTCCTTGTTCTAAAGATGTAACTTTTATTGAAAATCAATCTTTTTTCAAGGTTCTTACTTCTGGTCGTTTGAGGGAGAGTGTTTCTGTTAATCATGATCTTCCTATTCTAGAAGCGTCTTAGCCCTATCAACCTGATTCTCCTTTGGATCCTAATTCTTCTTATTCTCCTATTTATTCTATTCCTAAGACTGTAGAAGAGGCATTACAGAATCAACATTGAGTACAAGCTATGCAGGAAGAAATGAAGGCCTTAGAAAAGAATAATACTTGGGAGATGGTGCCTAGACTAAAGGGGGTTCAATCGGTAGGGTGCAGGTGGGTGTTTAATGTGAAATACAATGTTGTTGGTACATTGGAAAGATACAAAGCTTGATTAGTGGCTAAAGGCTATACTCAAACGTATGGCATAGATTACTTGGAGATATTAGCCCCCGTGGCAAAAATGACTATAGTGAGGGTTCTCCTATCTTTGGCTAGCTGTTATGGCTGGGAGTTAATGCAGCTAGATGTGAAAAATGCCTTCCTACATGGTGACTTGGAGGAAGAGGTATTTATAGATCCCCCACCTAGTTTTCCTAATGAAGTTGTAGGTTATGTTTGCAAATTAAAGAAAGCTTTGTATGGATTAAACCAATCCCCAAGAGCTTGGTTTGATCGGTTCTCAAGAGCTATGAAGGCAATGGGGTATTGATAAAGTAGAGGGGATCACATCTTATTCATAAGACATTCAAAGAAAGGTACTCTAACAACCCTACTTGTATATGTTGATGACGTAATTGTTACTGGCAATGATGAGGATGAGCAGAAATTGTTAAAGGGAAATTTGGCCCTAGAATTTGACATCAAAGACCTTGGTAAGTTCAAGTATTTCTTAGTAATAGAGGTTGCATACTCAAAGGAGGGTATATTTCTTTCCCAAAGGAAATATACCATGGACTTATTGGAAGAAATCGGATTGCTAGGCAGCAAGGCAACAAATACTCCCTTGGATCCTAACCTGAAATTATGACCAAGTGACAGTCCATTGGTTGATAGGGGGAGATACCATAGGCTAGTAGGAAGGTTAATTTATCTATCCCACACTAGGCCTGACATAGCTTTTGCTATCATCTTGGCGAGTCAGTTCATGCATAGTTCCACTAAAAAGCATATGCAAGTTGTACGAAGGATTTTGTGTTATTTGAAGTCAACACATGAAATGTCTATTGTTTAAGTCAAGGTAGAAGTTGGAAGTCAGGGGATACACTCATGCTGATTATGGTGGTTCACTTGTTGATAGGAGGTTCACTACTGACTACTGTGTGTTTTTGGGGGGGAATTTAGTGTCATGGAGAACCAAAAAACAAGGGGTTCTGGCCAGGTCTAGTGCTGAAGCAGAGTTTAGGGCAATGGCTCTTGCATTGTGTGAATTACTTTGGTTGAAAATTGTGCTTAGTGATTTGAAAATACTTGATCATTGTCCTATGGAGTTAATGTGTGACTATTAATCAACAATCAACATTGCACACAATTCGGTGCAACATGACTGCACTAAGCATGTTGAGATTGATCGCCATTTCATCAAAGAAAAGCTAGACGTTGGAGAGGTTTGTTTGACTTTTTTCCCCTCAGAAAATTAGCTAGTTGATTTGCTCAGCAAAGGTTTACCTCTCAAGTGGTTCGAAGAATTTGTAAGCAAGCTGGGAATTATTGATATTCATTCACTAGCTTGAGAGGAGCGTTGAATAAGTCACGGATACACCTACCAAGTTTCCTAAATCAGTCTCCAATTTGTTTGGAAAGTAATTAGTATCCTTTAGAGAGTTTCTAAAATAGTTTTGTGTATATTTTGTTTCCTTGTACAGTGTATAGATTATGTTTCCATTTGTTTGTAGTTTCCTAATCTATAGTTTCCTAAAGTTGTAGTCATCTTCCCTATTATTAATAGGGAATGTAATCTCATGTATATTGATATGAGAATGTAGAGATTTTTCACTGTTCTCCTATTTTCTATAGACCCATTAGATGGAGAAGGATTTGTAGAAACAATGGGAAGCAAAACAATAGAAAGTCATATAGATAGTCCCAATGCTTCTCTTCTATAGGTATCTCCCCCTAAAGAGAAGTAAGGGAGTAGTAGGGTTGATGTTCAAGGAAGAAAACATCATAGGACACATAGAATTGTTTGGCTATAGGAGAATAACACTTGTACCCTTGCTGTGTTGGGAAATTGACAGCAAAAACATATTTCAGACTTTTTATCTAGTTTACCCCAATGTATAGATGGAATATGAACAAAAGTAGTGCAACCAAAGATCCTTAGGGTAAGAGAGGTAAGAATGCAGATGTTAAGAATGATGTTCAGCAAACAACTCAAAGGAGTTTTGAAATTAAGGTTTTTAGAAGGAAGCCTAGTAATTAGGTATGCAACAGTTAATACCCCCCCCCCCCCCCCCCCCCCCAGAAAGAGTTAGGAACATTGCTAGAGAACACAATGAATCTAGCAACTTCAAGGAGGTGTTTGTTTTTTCTTTCAACTACCCCATTTTTTTGTGGGGTGTAAGGGCAAGAGTTTTGATTAAAAATACCATGATCAAAAAGTTTTGTGAAATTTGGGCTAAAGTATTCCTTTCTATTATTAGATCTGAGTATATGAATAGAGGACTAAAACAGATTTTTTTACAAGTTTATAAAACCAAATAAAAACTATACTGGCTTCAAACTTGTCTTTCATTAGATAAACCCAACGCACTCTTCAGTGATCATCAATAAAACTAATAAACTAGTGAGTACTAGTTAAGGTTGGAACTCGGGCTAGTCCCCAGATATCATAGTGAATAAGGTGGAATTGTATGGAAGGTTTATAAGTGTGAGGAGGATGAGAACTATGAGATTGTTTGACTAGGACACACTTCTCACAATTAAAAGAAACAATGTCTTTATTACCAAATATTCTAGGGTGCAAGCATTTTAGGTAAACAAAACTAGGATGACCTAATCGCTTGTGCCATAACATAATATCACAGTGAGACAAAGAAACTGAATTAAAAGATCTATAAGGAGTGGGATTAGACAGAAAATAGAGACCATTTTTTCCTTTAGCATTGCCAATCATCTTTCTTGAAATTAGGTCTTGAAAAACACAGGAAGAAGAAGAAAATTTAACTAAACGTTGCGTATCTCTAGTCAATTTACTAACTAATATAAGATTGCAGTTGATATTCGAGACATGTAAAATAGACAAAAGTGTTAATCTTGGCAGTTTAATCTCCTTTTCCAGCTATACTAGTTAAGTTGTTATTTGCTACTACAACTTAGGCATTATCATTACATTTCTTGTATGTAGAAAATAGGGAGGAACAACTGGTCATATGATTTGACGCTCCTGAATCTATAATCCACATTTTTAGAATTTTGATGAGATAACAAGGAGAAGTTAAAATTACCTTGTTGAGCAATTGCAGCATTAGAGACTGCATGTTCAGGTTCTTTAGATACCTTAGATTGAGATAATAGATTTTTCAAAATCTCCATCTATTTTGTTGTAAATGGAGGAGTATTGCCAGGTTTCTCATCTGTTGGTATTGATTCAGTAACATAGGCTAGTTTAGGTTGGTCCCTTTGATTCTTTGATTTACAATTTGTAGGTTTTCCATGCAGTTTCTAACAAGTCTCCTTAGCATGATTAGGTTTGTTGCAGTAATCATACCATAGATTCTTATCTTTATTCTTCTGATTTTTCTAATAGGATGGACTATTCTAATGAACTGCCAAAACAGAGAGTTTTGAACAGCTATATCTGGAGGAGATGAGTTGTTAAGCATCACCTTCTTACAACTTTCTTCTTTTCTAATTTCAGCAAAGGCCTCAATAATGGAGGAAAAAGGCTTAGAACCTAGGAGTTGGCCATGAACTTCATCCAAGTCCTTGTTGAGTCCATGCAAAAAATCAAACACTCTTTCTTTCTCAAGCATCTTGATGTATTTGGCACTATTTTTAAAACAGTGCTAGTTTATGTCATAGAATAGATACATTTCCTGCCATAATGCTGTTAAAACATTGTAGTATTTAGTCACTAACATATTACCTTGTCAAGTAGTCCTGATGGTTGATTGAATCTCAAAGCAGTGCGAGGTGTTTTCGAGGTCTGAATAGAGTTCTTGCACCGCTGTCCAAATATCCTTTACAGTTTTGTAGAACAAGTAAGTCCTTCCTATTTTTAGCCCCATGGAATTTATGAGCCAAGCCATTACAATAGAATTCTCAGCATCTCAGGTTGAGTAGTTAGGTGCTATTTTAGAAGGCATGGGAAGAGATCCATCAAGATAACCTACTTTTCATTAACCCTTCATTACCAACAAAACTGATTGAAACAATTCTCGAAAATTTGTCCCATTCAATCTGTGTCGGGTAATTTGAAGGGAATGAAAATCAAGGTTTGAAGGGATAAGGCATAGACCAAGATGGAGCATTAGAGATCAAAGAGATGGCAGAAGGATCGTTAGAGGAGGAGGTATTATCTGCCATAGGCACAGAACCGGTAAGTTTAGATGAGATAACTGTAGGGGAAGGAATCAGCCAGTAGGATTGTTGGCTCTAATACCATAAACAAAACAGAAAAACAATTGATTGAAGCAACTTACTCGAGTAAATTGAAGAAATAGTCGAGCAATCTAGGATGAATACTCGATTAGAGAGAAAAAAATGTTTACTCGATTAAATGGAAATCTGCTTCAATACTTTAATGAACTTACGCATGGGATATATACAAGAATTCTTCTATAACATCTCCTAAAAACAGGGAAAAAATTGAATATCTTTAAAGGATAAAGTTTATCATTAAAACTTGAATTATCACTTGTAATTAACTGCCTCTTTTTTATTAAGAACCTTATCTCTTTATCAATTTAATCTTTTGTAATCTTTCCTTATCTCCAACCAACCTTATCTCTTAGTCTCATCTAAATTCAGAATTTTGATTTTCCAACTCTTATCTCCTTTTCTCAATATTCCAATACATCATTATGATGAAATCAATGGTATCTTCATATTTAATTGGTACTTTATCACTAAATGTTTATTGGTTATTATGTTCATGAACATTATGTGAGAAAATAATTAGGAGAGAAAAACCTAATAGACCAGCCTCTCTTAGCTTGTTATTTATAATTAGCATAATGGGCCTTAAACCTATGGGCTTAATCTAATTACAAAATAAAACACACATAATAATTATAATATACTAATAATTCTAACACTCCCCCTCAAGCTGGAGCATAGATATCATATGCACCAAGTTTGTTATAAATATATTCCACTCGAGCACCCTTTAGAGACTTGGTGAAGACATTTGCAAGTTGATCATTGGAGTTAACAAACTCTGTAACAATAACACATTTGACCAGCTTTCTCTAACAAAGTGACAATCGATTTCAATATACTTAGTCTGCTCATGGAACATTGGATTGGAAGCAATGTGTAAGGCAGCTTGATTATCACAAATAAGCTTCATAGGAGACACTTCACAAAACTTGAGTTCCTACAAGAGTTATTTAAGCCAGATGAGCTCACAAGTTGCATTAGCTATAGCCTGATACTCTGCTTCTGCACTAGACCTAGCTATTACATTCTGTTTCTTACTTTTCCAAGAAACCAAATTTCCTCCCACAAGAACACAATACCCAGAAGTTGACCGACGATCAGAAGGAGATCCTGCCCAATCTACATTTGCATAACAACAAATATCTGTGTAACCCTTATCCTCATAAAGTAGCCATTTACCTGGAGCTCTTTTGATATATCTCAGAATCCAGATAACAGCATCCTAGTGAGAATCACATGGTGAACTAAGGAACTGGCTAACTACACTCACAGCAAAAGCAATGTCAAGACGAGTGACTATAAGATAGTTCAACTTGCCTACCAGTCTCCTATACTTTCTAGGATCTGAATAAAACTCCCCCTGTCCCGACAAGGGTCGAACATTCGGATCCATTGGGGTGTCAACTGGTTTGCAATTCACCATACCAGTTTCTTCTAAGATGTCCAGTGCATACTTCATTTGAAAAATTGAGATACCATCTTCTGATTGAGCAACTTCAATACCTAAGAAATACCAAAGTCAGCCTAAGTCTTTGGTCTGAAAGTGCTGATGTAGATGTTCCTTCAGCTTCTGTATTCCAACTCGATCACTCCCTTTGATAACAATGTCATCTACATAAACCACAAGGTAGATACATAAGGAAGAAGAATGGCGATAGAAAACCGAATGATCAGCCTCACTTCGAGTGAGACCAAAGGCTTGAACCACAGTGCTGAACCTGCCAAACCACGCCCATGGAGATTGTTTCAGACCATAGAGAGACTTCTTGAGTTTGCAGACTACATTGGACTCCCCCTGAGCAACAAAACTAGGTGGTTGCTCCATATATACCTTTTCTTCCAAATCACCATGAAGAAAGATATTTTTAATATCAAGCTGATAGAGTGACCAATGACGCATAGCAGCCAGAGAGAGAAAGAGGCGAACAGAGGCCATTTTCGCAACAGGAGAGAAAGTATCGTTGTAATCCAGTCCATAGATCTGTGTAAAGCCTTTGGCAACCAAGCGGGCCTTAAGACGTTCCACTTGGCCATCAGGACCCACTTTGGGTGTGAATACCCAACGACAACCAACGAGAGTCTTTCCTGGTGGTAAAGACACCAAATCCCAAGTAACATTTGAATGTAAGGCGTCAATCTCATCTAACATAGCCTGACACCAACCAGGATGGGATAGAGCTTCACCTGTGGTTTTAGGAATAGAAGCAGAGGAAAGACTCGAAACAAAGGCACTATAAGAAGGAAACAAATGGTCAGAGCATAAAAAGTTATAAATAGGATGGGGATTACGAGTAGACCGTGTACCTTTGTGAAGAGCAACAGGGAGATTGCCAGGCTTAGGATCCGGGGCAAGAGGGACAACAGACTGAGAGAGCGAGTCAGGAGAGTCCTGGGCTAGAGGAATGCTGGCGCCAGTAGCGAGATGAGGACGACGGTGATATGTAAGAAGTGGAGGAGTCGTGGCAGGGGGACCAGAAAACAGTAGGGTAGGCGCCACAGAGGAGATAGACGAATCTGAGGAGGACAACAGAAGAAAAGAAAAAGGAACAGGAAAAACCTGGTGAAGACTATGTGAATCAGGCTGAGCAACCGAAAAAAAAGAATGATGTTCAAAGAATGTGATATCAACAGACAAAAAATAGCGATTCAGCTCAGGAGAGTAACACTTATAGCCTTTTTGCAACCGGGAATAGCCAAGGAAGATATACTTGAGAGATTTTGCAGCAAGCTTATCCTGTCCAGGTGAAAAAGAATGCACAAAACATATACATCCAAAAACACGAAGAGGAACAGAATAAAGTGATTGTGTAGGGGACAAAAGGGAATGAGGAATTTGCTCTTGTAACGTTGAGGATGGCATGCGATTGATGAGATAACATGTAGTTAGAATAGCATCGCCCCAAAATTTGGTGAGAAGATTGGCATGTAAAAGGAGCATCTGTGCAGTCTCAATAAGATGGCGATTCTTATGCTCAGCAACACCATTTTGTTGAGGTGTCTAAGGACAAGATGATTGATGCAAAATGCCATTAGAAGTCATAAAGGTAGTAAATGGAGAAAAAAAATACTCAAGGGCATTATCACTACGTAAGGCACGTATAGAAACTCCAAACTGTGTTTCTATTTCAGCAGTAAATGTCTGAAAAATAGAAAACAACTCGAACCGACTCTTCATAAGAAACAACCAAGTGCAACGAGAAAAATCATCAATGAAAGTAACAAAATATGAAAAACCCAGAGTAGAATGGACGTGGCTGGGCCCCCATACATCAGAGTGCACAAGGGAAAATGGGGCCTCAATCCTATTATTGACCCGACGAGAAAAAGAATGATGAGCATGTTTACCATGCTGACACGACTCACAATTAAATATGGACAATGACGACAAACTAGGAACCAATTTCTTCAATTTGGAGAGACTGGGATGACCGAGACGATAATGGAGAAGATTTGGGGAAGCGGCACTAGTGCAAGCTACCGGTGAACTAGGCACAGCAAGATGATAGTGACCTTGTGACTCACGCCCGACGCCAATCGTCCGCCCCGTACCTTGGTCCTGAACACAAACAGAAGTAGGAGTAAAGAGAACATAATAGTTAAGGGTTTTGATGAGTTGGCTAACTGAAATCAAATTAAAAGGACTATTAGGAACATATAAAACAGAATTTAATAAGAAAGAAGAGATGGGTGTGATTTGGCCGATCCCTTTAACTGCAGTTTTGGTACCATCAGCCAGGGTAACAGTAGGTAAAGTATCAGAATAGGTAAGTGAGGAGAAAAGAAGTTCATTACCACACATATGGTTAGTAGCGCCATAATCTATAATCCAAGGACTAACAGATGAGCCTTGAGCAACACAAGCAACGGGATTACTAGGATAAGACAGCTAGGTGGCTTGGAACTTCAAGAAGGCATCATACTCAGTTGCAGACATAGGTACCAATTGTGAACTTGGTGGAGATTGAGTAAGGCTAGGATCACTCTGAAATACATGAGCTGCACTGGTAGATGATGCAGGTGGAGAAGTTGGCCGACCATGTTTCTTCCAGCATTTGTCCTCAAGATGACCCAGTTTCTTACAAAAGGTACACTGTGGACGTGAACGATTATTATTGGGTCCTCTATTTCCTCCAATGGTGGAAGCCTAAGATATAAGAGATGAAGATTCGGCTGGAGGAACAATATGAGAAGAAGAAGACATACCATGTGCACCTGTCATATTCAACAACCTTTTGAAAGAGTCCTTCATGGTAGGGTTAGCGGAGGTGGTCAAGATTTGATGTCTGATGGCGTCAAACTCTGGTTTTAGATCGGAGAGAGCAATAACCATAAAAAACTTCTCTCGTTGAGCAATCGATTCGGTGCGGGTCATAGTAAGAGGAAGAAGAGCATCAAATTCTTGCATGAGAGCCTGAACTTGCCCTAGATAAGATTCCATGGACAACTCTTGCTTGAGATTCTTGATATTAGAGACCATAGTGTACAAACGTTGGGTGTCATTTGTATAACACTTTTCATCTTTCTTCCACACATCAACACAAGTTTCAAAGGGGCGAAAGAGCTGCATGATGGATGGATCAATAGACTGCCATAGGAGGCTACATAACTGGGCATCAACTTGTTTCCATCTCGCCCGATTAGACTCTGGCACACTTTCAGCCTTCGTGGTAAGATGATCCGCTTGACCTTGCCCTTTGAACCACATTTTGACAGAGGCTGCCCATGAGAGATAACTGGCAGACTTGATCAACTTGATAGTGGTAATATTGGTTGTCCCAAGATTGGAGACAGCAAAGGATTGAGAGACAGTAAGGGCAGCGGCAGAAACCGAAGCGGGAGTAGCATCAACAGAAATCACGTCACTAAAGTTAGACATGACGAGGACTTTGACACCAGAAATAGCTTTAGGGGTCGGCGGCGGTCAGATCTGGAGAATCCGGCAGAAAGACTGGTGGACACGCTATCACGCGCCGGCGCGTGGAGTTGGAGGCAGCGTGTGGCAGCGGTGCGTGGCTTGTCCGGCGACTGCGATTCTTCGGCGGTCAGCCGATCTGGAGGCGACGAACTCGAGGGTGGTGGCGATGTGGTGAGTTGGTGGCCGAACAGTGGTGACTTCGGTATAGGCAATGACGGTTAGGGTTTAAAATATGTTGGAAAACGATACACAGCTAGGGTTTCGATAGCTAGGTTTTTTTTTTTTTTTGTCACCGGTGGCTCTGATACCATATGAGAAAATAATTATGAGAGAAAAACCTAATAGACTAGCCTCTTAGCTCGTTATTTATAATTAGCATAATGGGCCTTAAACCTATGGGCTTAATCTAATTACAAAATAAAACACACATAATAATTATAATATATACTAATAGTTCTAACACATTACAAAGAAAAAATACAAAAAGAAAATGTCATTTCCATATCGTATTTTATTTTTGGCTTTGCTGGGACTTCCCACACTATATTTAGTGATTGAAAAATCTCTCTAAAGCTAAATGAGAAGTTTTATTTGATGGCTATAAGATGAACTTTATTATATGACATGGAATGTTAGGCAGTTAAGTATTAACATGTGCAAAATATGGAGGTAACTAATATGAAAATATAAGGTAAATGTGCAGCAATGCAAGAAAGGATAGAACTAAAATGAGATTATCAATAATAAGATACAATACATTAGATGTGTTTAAGATGGTTTGCTCCTGTGGAAGAAAGACCAATAGATGCTCATGTGAGAAGAGTTGGATGGAATGGAAAAGTTTGTAGCAAAAATTGGCTGAGCAACTCTTAGGCATGACGTGGATAAAATGGCTTTAAGAACATAATATAATATATAGAAATAGAACACTACTAGCACTCAGATCTATGGCTTGCAGCCATTGTATCATTTGAAAAGGAAACTTTGTTCTGACAATTTGTGTAGACTAAGTTAATTAAGTGATAATCTGTGTCTAAACTAATCTTCATTAATTTAACTAATCTTCAATCCAGTGGCTGGTTAAGAGGAGGATTAAATGCTTGAGGTGGCACGAAAAGGACATGGCACATAGCTAAGTGGAAAAATTGCACTTGGCATAAAGCAAGCTTGTTAACCTTAGATTTGGCACACACCGAAGGCTTAAAATTCCAGCACATGCTTGTGTTATGACCAAGTTCCAGGACACGCACTTACTGTTTCTCTTGCTTGGCAAAGGCAACTATAGAAGGGGAGAAGGTGAAGGAATGGGATAAAATTAAATTAGACTAAGAGAGTGCTAAAAGATAACAGAGAGAGAGAGAGAGAGAACTGAAGGAAGAATGCCAAAGTATAGAAAAATTGCTGCAGGACGTTCTTAATATTTTCTTCTACTTTTGAGATAGGATTAAACAATTCCCCTCCTTGTTCTAACAAGATGATTATATAGTTAGCATCAATATGAAATTGGTTTAGTGGGTTGTTCTGCAATCTCAGTGTTGAAGTAGGCGGACTCCAAAATCTGATCTATGTTTTCACTGTACATACTGCATTCAATCGGTAATATCTGTGTGAATAGATAGCCTATGACCATGAGGTCTAAACCACATGCCAATGGACTCTATTACCATTAAGCTGATACCTCATAGTCATGGACCTGCTTTGGTCAAGAAATGAGATAGATATTAGGTCTAAAAATGAATTCATGAATCTGCTTACTTGTGCAGTCTGGAACAACCTTATAAAATTATTTTTTAACTAACCTAGAGGTTGTTTAGTAATCAAATTTTTGATACGTTATGCTAGGATTATTAGGAGAATTGTGAGTTTGTTTTCATCAAAATTGGGTGCATTTTTGAATTTTTTTGAATTTTCAAAATTCAGATAGGTCTTTATATTTTTCCTAAAAATCCTGAGACATGTAGAAAAGGTCAAATCTAGCTTAGTGAGGGTCTGAATTAAATTCTGTTAAGTGTCATAGGCAAGTTGGACTCTTGGATCTACATCTTTCCAAAGGAAATGGAACTTTAAGCTAGAATTCCTGGCCAACATTAATTACAAACAAAATTTACTTGAATTGGAAGTCCTAGACTATCCCCTTCATAGATATTTCACTCAAGAAATATTAGCCCTTTAACTTTTATATTATGTATGCATGTATGTCACAGATGGTAAATTTCTTGGATAGGTAGAGGACATATTTCTTACGACATCGCATAATGTACAAAGAACAGGCCCAAGGATGGTATTATGCAGAAATAAGAAGGGTAAGGAATTTCAAATACCTGAATAACATAATTTCCATATTGATCTTGGGCAAGGGTGCACACACAATGCATAATTTCATCCATGATAGTTTGTTGTGTCAGTGGATCATCACAGTGCTCCAGGACCCTCTGTTGATATAAAATGACATTACACATGATACAGGACATAAAGAACAAACCAAAAGTAAGTGCAAAGTCGACAGTTCCAAACCTGAATGACACGACAACCATAAGGATGTGTCGAAAGTGCCACAACTTGGCCAAAGAAAGCAGAAATTATAAATTGTATCTGACCTTGAGGAACAGATTCTATGCACTTTTGGATGACATGATTACCATTCTGATCACGGACACATTTCATGACAAAACCATCAAGCTCTGCTACCATCTGGGTTTGTTGTTCCACATTAACCACTTCCAATGCCTGTATCCAGAATCTCAGATTTCACACCATTTTAATAAGAAAAGAACTTCAGACAAGAAAATTCACAATTTTAACATGCAACACATTCAAGAGGGACCAACATAAAGGAGCCATATTGTAATCATAGCTTAGGCCAACACAAAGGAGCTAGGAACCTAACAGCAGTGATGTACCGTGTGTCTAGGTCTTCAGTTAATCCAATTCAAAGAGAGACCCGACCATAGAATCCCATGGGGCTTTCTAAAACTGATCTTTTTGCATGTCACCCCCCCACCACCACACACACGCATGCGCACACATGCCTAAAATACCTAACAAACTCCTAGTCATAAATATAAAATTACATGCATGGGGCTCACTTTCTTTAAGTAGAAAGTTGTACTTCTAATAATAACATCAAGAAGCAGATATAAAGCAAACAAAAATATATATGTTTCTTGTACAAGTAGAAAATAAAGAAACATCAAACGAACCCATGGATCTTTAGGATCATCACAATCCTTAATCCCACTAAGGGATTATAGTTCTTCAGTGATATCTATCATGACCATATCTTACCATTACATTTCATGTCATACCTAAAAATTTCCCACCAAATTCTCCAGTGTTCAAAAAAGTAGACTAGGCAGCCGCTTAGGCACTGACGAGGCGTTAGGTAGCTCCTGGCCGCCGTGAATACATGCAAATCAGCACCCCTAGGTGCCGGGCCCGATTAATTGGGCCTAGGCAATGCCTAGCCGCCTGGGTCACCCAGGCGTGCGTTTGGATTTCCCCTATTCGGTATTTTCCCTTTCCCTTTTATATCCTCTTGTAAGTGGCCATGGTTTGGTCGTCTCTCATGGACTCATAACTTTCTCTCTCTCATCGTCATCGTTGTCACCAATCGCCTCTTTGATTTTCAGATTACGGATCCGAGGCCTATCTCCCTGCCGGTTCTTGCTCTTCTTTCTCCGGTACGTATCGCTAGTTTGATGATGACTACTTGAGAAGCTTCAATTTTCAGCTCTTTCATCATTTGTTTAGCTTCTTTCATCAAGAAGCTTCGATTTTTAGCTCTTTTTGGGTTTGTAGTGTCACGACCCCGAGGAACCCCAAGGATATATTAGTAATACATGTCATGTATTTTCCTTATTAGTTACATTAGTTGCATTTTATGTTGTTGTTGTTAGCATCTTCACTTGTAAGCCTATAAATAGGCTTGAGTAGTTAGAGAAAGGGGTGGAATGAATGATTTGAATCTCAATTCTCTCTCTCAATACTCTCCCACGGCTTTTCTCTCTCTCTCCCTCAATTTTGTTATGTTCTTCCTTTCCCTCCCTTTCCGATCTTCCTTCCTCTTAATTCTTATCCAAATTCCTTCCTAGACCCTAACTAAACCCTAGGGTCATGTCATGTAGCTTCTTTCATCATTTTTGCAGCTCTTCTCAAGAAGCTTCGATTTTTAGCTCTCGCCCTAGAAATTTGTGTTTTGATAGGATTCTAGGGTTTGCAGCTAGTTTATAGTGAGCTGTCGAAGCATTCGGCAAAGTATTGGTTTTTCTTACTTGTTGATTGTGAATATTGCATCAAATTACATCAAAACGTTAAAAAAAAAAACAGTTTTCCTAGGCCGCCTAGCCGGTCGTGCTAGGCCCTAGTCTGACGCCCGACTAGCGCCTAGCGCATTTTAGAATACTGAAATTTTCTTTAATCTTCTTCTATATTGTCAATTACAAACTTCTTCCATTCCATTTGTAACAATCCATAATATCTTTCCCCAATTCTGGATATTTAAACATAATTTTGTGGATAATTGATGGGTAGATGTGATTAAGCATGAAAAAAAAAAAAAGAACTTTGGCAGTGTTACAAGGCTCATGGATAGAAAGTCGAAATACCTCTCTAGACCATTATATTTCAAGGCATATTTTCTAAGACCATTATATTTCATGTGATGCCTAAAAATTTCTCACCAAGTTTTCTTTGGTCTTCTCTACCCCTTGTTTGGATGGAGGGTATGGAGGGGGAGGGCAGGTGATGGAGGGGAAAGGAGAACCTTTTTGTTGTTAAGAAGGGAATTTTGTAATGGAATGGAGGGGGTACCCTCCCTTCTCATTCTATACCACCATTTTTCTTACATCCCAATTTGGGGTGTAGGGAGGGGAACGAAAAAACATTTTCAAATATTCTCGTTGTTTTTACTACACTACCCTTTTTACTTTTGTCCAAAAACCAATATTATCCTTAATCTAAAAACATTGTGAACAGAATTTAACCCTAACTAAACTGTTAGGTTGAAGAGAACTTAGGAAAAAATATTCCACATTATCATGTATATAGACCAAACTCTTATACAAAAGGTTTCCTATTGAAGTTAGAACTCTACCTAGCTTCAAACACTATAAAGATATATCCATTCTAAGATAATTCTACTACTTTACATTATCTCTATTATTTAGGTAACTTATCTCCTATAATTTTTCCGATTATCTAGGAACTCTCTTCTTCTTCTTTATCCGCATCATCTCGTCTTCATCTCTTTCTCTTGTAGCACGTTAATAACCTCTTCTTCTTTATCATAAACATACAGATTTCTAAACCCCCCCCCCCCCCCCCAAGCTGGTGAATAGATATCTTCCATTCCCAGCTTGCTAATTAAAGCTTCAAATCCCAGTCTTGACATGGCCTTTGTAAGAACATCTGCTTCTTGATTTTCTGTAGGAACACAAGTTAGTTGGATTCCTCCTTCCTCAATTTCTCTTTGTATAAAGCTTCTATCAATTCTCACATATTTCATTCTATCATGTTGAACAGGGTTATTAACAATGCTTATGGCTGACTTGCTGTCACTGTATAGCTTCGTTGGTAATTTTAGAGGCATTCTCATATCTTCCATTATCCTTGTCAACCAAATTAATTCACAAATACCTTGAGCTATTGCCTTGAATTCTGCTTCAACATTGCTTCTTGCAACCACGGTTTGTTTCTTACTCCTCCAAGTAACGAGATTTCCTCATAGTTTAGTGCAGAAACCTGAAGTAGACCTGCTATTAGTAACCGATCCGACCCAATCAGTATCAGCAAATCCTTTTGCCCCTCTATTCTCACCTTTCTTAAATAACAAACCTTTCCCAAGTGTCCCCTTTAAATATCTCAAAATATGGTAAGCAACATCTAAGTGTTGTTGAGTAGGTGAGTGCATAAATTGGCTCACAATGCTTACTACATATGCTATGTCTGGACGTGTGAGTGAGAAATAGATCATTCTGCCAACAAGCCTTTGATACCTTTCTTTATCAACTGGAGGATCATTATCCTTTATGATATATTTCCAATTTCTTTCTAAGGGTGTGTGCCTCAGTTTACAACCTAGCATACATGTATCTTTAAAGAGGTCCAGAGTGTATTTCCTTTGAGAGAGTTGTATGCCCAACTTGCTTCTTGCCACTTCCATTCCCAAGAAGTATTTCATTTCTCCAAGATCTTTAACCTCAAACTCTTTCTTCAGTCTTTGTTTCAAATTTTCAATTTTTGAAGCATCATCACCGGTTATAATTATGTCATCCACGTATACAATTAGGATACACCTCTTTCCATATGTTGTACACTTGGTGAAAAGTGTATTATCTGCTTTTCCTTGTGTATAACCAAACTTAGTGATTGTTGAGCTGAATTTCTTGAACCATGATTGTGGAGATTACTTTAGCCCATAGAGTGATTGTTGTAGTTTGCACACTTTGCTAGTTTCTTCTTCTTCTTCAAACCCTGGTGGGATTCTCATGTACACTTTCTCTTCTAATTCCTCATTTAGGAAAGCGTTTTTAATATCTAGCTGGAACAATTTCCAATCCAGATTTATAGTAAGAGATAATATAACCCGTATGGAATTTAACTTTGCTACAGGTGCAAATGTTTCCTCATAGTCTATTCCATAAGTTTGAGAGTACCCTTGGGCTACTAACCTTGCTTTGAATCTATCCACACAACCATTTGATCTATACTTGATAGTAAATACCCATTTGCAGCCAATGATCTTTTTGTCTTTGGGAGTTGCAACAACATCCCATGTGTGGTTCCACATCAAGGCTTTCATTTCCTCCATCACTGCTTCCTTCCATTTAGGATCTCTTAGAACTTCTTTGATATTTTGAGGTACTGTGATTGCATCAACAGTAGTTGTAAAAGCCTTAAACTGTGTAGACAACCTAGAATATGTTAGATAATTAGAAATAGGATGCTTAACACATGATCTCACCCCCTTTTGGATAGCAATAGAAATGTCCAGATCACTGGCATCATACTCTCTGGTTGATTCAGTATGTTCAGCAGGTTCTTCCTCTCTTGTTGGACCTTCCCTTGGTTTTAACGATTGGCCGAGATGAGGATTAGAACACTTAGACCGTCTTGAATATACTTTGATAGCCATTTCTCCCCTTGAATCAATCACTAAGGGCTCAGTTTGTTGGGGAACAACAGAGTTAGAGGAGTCAAGGTTGGCTGATTCCATGAGAATTGGTTGAAAGGAAGGTGGGAGAGGAAGAGATGCCATAGGATCCCAATGATTTTCAACCTGTTGTAGCCCACTGCTAGAATAATAGAATTCATTTTCCATAAATGTCACATCACAAGAAACAAAGAATTTTTGTGATGATGGGCAATAACATTTATATCCTTTTTGTGTGGGAGAATAGCCAATAAATATGCATTTGAAGGATTTTGGCTCGAGTTTGTGATGGTTAGAACTAGTTTGATGAACGTATACAACACAACCAAAAACTCTAGGTGAAAGAGAATTAAGGATGCGTGTATGAGGATAATAATGAAGGAGATGATCCAAGGGAATTTGATAGTCTATTACTTTGGATGGCAGCCTATTTATCAAATAAGAGGCTGTTAAAACCGCCTCACCCCAATACCTATGAGGAGTAGAACTAGCAATCATTAGGGATCTAGCCACTTCAACCAAATGGCGATTTTTTCTCTTTGCTACCCTATTTTGCTGAGGAGTATAGGGGCAAGTGCTTTGATAAAAAATCCCATGATTTGTTAGATATTGGGTAAGGGGTTGAGAGAAGTATTCACGGCCATTGTCAGTCCTAAGGATGCAAATAGAGGACTGAAAAACATTTTGAACCAATTTATGAAGGTCTTGAAAGATAGCACCTACTTTGGATTTGTCTTTCATGAGATAAACCCAACATACTCTTGCGTGGTCATCGATAAAGGTGACAAAGTATCTAGCACCAGTCAAGTTTGGAATTCTTGCTGGGCCCCAAACATCGCTATGAATCAAGTAAAATGGCTTAGAAGGAGAGTAAGAATGAGGCTGATATGTACTATGTGTTTGTTTTGCAAGAGTGCAACTTTCACATTGAAGAACTACTCCCTCTTTATTGAAGAATAAATCTGGATACAACCGTTTTAAATAAGAAAAACTAGGATGGCAAAGCCTATTGTGCCATAACAAAAAATATTGGAATTAGAATGAATTGTAAACGAGAGTCTAGGAATGAACTGATTTGAGGGAGATAGGTTGTCTAATATCCAATAAAGTCCGTTCTTTTCCTCAGCATTGCCAATCATCTTCCCCAAGGTTCAGTCCTGAAAAACAAAACAAGATGGAAGAAAAGTCATAGTGCAGTCCATATCCCTTGTTAATTTGCTAATAGATAACAAATTGCATGTCAAACTTGGCATATATAGTACTGTTTTAAGTTTTAGTCCAGCCACACATATACTACCATGTCCCTTAATCGTGGACATGCTTCCATTTGCCATTAACACAATTAACTTCTTATTTTGAGGCTGAAATTTTTCAAAAAATAGTTTTGATCCGGTCATGTGATCGGATGCACCGGTGTCAATGATCCAACCTTTTCCATTCACGCTTCTAGTAGTTAGAGAGTACTTTAAGTTACCTCTTTGGACCAATGATGCAGACATGCTGGTTGTTGAGATGTTCAGATCCTTTGTCAGTTGAGTGTCGAGTAGTTTTTGTAACATTTGCATCTGATCACTAGTTAGAGTCATACTTATACCTTTCTCGGGTATAGGAGGGGCTGCAACTAATGTTGTGTAGGCTGGTCTCTCATTTTCTCTTCTATTCTTTAGTTTCCAATTGGCTGGCTTCCTATGCAACTTTCAACAAGTTTCCTTGGTGTGATATGGCTTGTTGCAATACTCACACCATGGTTTATCCTTGGGGAATTCCTCCCTCTTAGTTGTGATAAGTGCCAATCCTGCACTTGGATCTCCTATTGGAAGCATGACTCGTTTTCTGCTTTCCTCTCTTCTTACCTCTGCAAATACCTCTTAGAGGGAAGGAAGAGGTTTTACACTGAGTAGGCGACCTCTCACTTTGTCCAGATCGGAATTAAGGCCCTGGAGGAAGTCAAAAATCCTTTCTTTCTCTAGCATCTTGCCATACTTAAAGCTGTCAGTTGTGCACTCCCAACTTGGATCATAAAAGAGATCCATCTCCTGCCAAAGTTCTAGCAAAGTATTGTAATATTCAGTCACATTCATATTACCTTGCCTAGAGGTCCGAATGGATGATAGAATCTCGAAACATGGGGCTGTATTTTCAAGATCCGAGTATATTTCTTGGACTGCTTCCCATGCCTCCTTAGCTATCTTGTAGAAGAGGTATGTGCGACCAATTTTTGGCTCCATCGAGTTGATGAGCCATGCCATAATGATCGAGTTCTCGGCCTCCCATCTTTGATAATTGGTAGAGGTTTCTGGTGGTGCTACAACATCACCAGATAAGTAGCCATATTTGCCTTTTCCTTTAATCACTAATGTAACCGATTGGCACCACTCTCGGAAATTCTGACCATTCAATCGGTGTTGAGTGATCTGTAGGCTTTGGCTATCAAAAGACAGGGGCGGTCCTTGAGTCACCATTGGTTGTGGGTTCGGATTTGGGGACGATTCTGTAGATGCCGTAGATTTTGAAGTGGCCATGGCTGCTACAGGGATATGCCTTGATAAATTGGACTTGGATCAACCAAGCTCTGATACCATGAACAAAATTTAACCCTAACTAAATTGTTAGGTTGAAGAGAACTTAGGAAAAAATATCCCACGTTATCATGTATTGAATCATAGACCAAACTCTTACACAAAAGGTTTCCTATTGAAGTTAAAACTCTACCTAGCTTCAAACACTATAAAGATATATCCATTCTAAGATAATTCTACTACTTTACATTATCTCTATTATTTAGGTAACTTATCTCCTATAACTTTTCCGGCTATCTAGGAACTCTCTTCTTCTTCTTTATCCGCATCATCTCGGCTTCATCTCTATCTTCATCTCTTTTTCTTGTACCGCATTAATAACCTCTTCTTCTTTATCATAAACATACAGATTTATAACACATTGGATAATTAATTTGACATTAATTTAATGTTGTTCTTGGAGAATGGAGGTTAATTAACAAGTTTACGCATAGACATTTATAATTGTTGGAAGATTGACATAAACAAATCAGATTGGGAGGATTACCTGTGTTTCCTTTTGTAGTATTTCCTTTCATAATTTGATTCCTCTTTTCAATCATTACCTTCGTAATCAATAGCTTCCTTAATTTGTGTTTTCTTCTGCCTATATTGTCCTCAAAACTAATGGTTGTATCATCAAAAAGTATTTTTTTCAATATACATATTGATTTCATGGTATCAGAGCATGACAACAAACCCTAGCCGTCCATGTTTTGATCCTCCATCGCTGTCCAGGTTCCAGTACTAGGCCAGCCGTTGCAACCAGACCTAGTCGCACCCTCGCCAGCCATCACCACCAACCCTAGATCCTATAGCTGCAACCAACCCTAGTAGCCATCACAACCAACCCTAGATGTCACTGCTAGTCGTTGTCGCTGCCAACAACGCTCCAACAACCAAACCGACTAGGCTAGCTATCCATCGCTGAATGAAAACCCGATTTAGCCTCATGGCGAACATCCCTCCATCGCCGACCAATCTGGAGTTCGCAGATACCTCCTCCAATCACATCCCCAACCCTAATTCGACCATCCCAGCTACATTTATTCAATCGGTTCCAAGCCTCCAAACCTCTGACTTTAATCCCTCCATTCAAATCACCCAAGACAAACTCAATGGATTGAACTTCTGTGAGTGGTTTCAATCGGTTCTTTTAGTAATCCACAGGAAGGGGAAGATAGGTTACTTAATGGGTGAAACTATTGCTCCACTCATGACGCTACTTTCCTAATCAAAAAGGGTACAAGTGTTACTGTCCTACTTCCAGACACTTCTACATTTCCTATGATACCACATTTCTAGAAAATCAACCCTTTTTCCCCAATGCTTCTCTTTCGGGAGAGATCTCAATCAAAGACCATCTTTGGAATCCATCTATTTCCCTTCCAATCTCACTTTCACTTCCTAATTGTCACGACCCTAGGGTTTCCTAGGGTTTGAATAGGAAATTGAAGAAGAAAGAACATAATTGGAGGGAGAAACAAAACAGAAAGAGGAAGAAATAGAGAAGGAAATGAGATGTTTTAGATCTACAGAGGGAGAGAGAAGTCGGGGAGGGGGGGGGGGGGGACTGAATGTTTTATTTAATCAATTGATGATTCTTCCTATTACTGTCATAGGTCTCTTATAAAGCCTCTAGCAACAACCATAATAGTAACTCTAACAATACGACAACACCCCTAACTAACATAACAGCAAGGCAGTACTGTTAGTTAACTCCCTAACCTCCTAACCCCTAGCTAGATAACAACTAACTACTACTATTGGCCCTTTTACTAATTTACCCTTAGGGTTGTGACAATCCCCACCAATTCAAACAATTCTTGTCCCCAAGAATTAACAGCCGCTGACCCTGTTCTTCATTCAATTCCAACCTTCACTATCTGAATTCTTCTTCGCCTTTTCTTGTTCTTTTCTCTTACTTGCCTTGGCCACTTTTTCTTTCTCCTTGGCTTTATCTGATGAATGAGAGAGCAAACAACATTTCGTTGTTTAGCAGGTATTTCAAGCTCTCGTGAAGTACCTCCTTTCTTTTCCTCTGCTAAAATCAACTCCAACTCCTCTGCATCTTCAGCAGCTAAGAAAAATCCAACAATATCATCTTTAACTACTTTTTCCTCCTCCTCTTTGGCTCTATTATGTAGATCCTCAAAAATTGGCGTTGTATTGTCATTAGGTATTGGAGGAGTACCCCCTTGAAGTCTTCAAAATCCACAGTTGCTCTGATCATATCCCTTCTCAAATTCACAGCATCTTTTACCTCCTCATCTTCCATAGAGATCTCCTTATTAGGATTATCGTTTACTTCTTGAATTTCCTGATCCATTGCGGAAAATTCATCAACTTCTTGCTGTGAATTGGGGGTAGCCATAGAATTACCTTTATTCTGCTGGCTCTTCTTAAGAAAACTTTTAAGTGGCATCCCATGCTTTCTGCAAATAGCCTCCAGTGCCAATTCTTGCAGCCTCAGCTTCTTCGCCGCTTATTCCACCATAGTAGGACAACATATTTACCATAAGCCTTAACGCATCATTAAGACCATTAGTGAATTTTGATATGAAATAAGACTCATTCAAGGTTGGATGGGAATGGAGCGCCCGTGCATTCAATTTCTCAAACTTAACCAAATACTCCATAACCGAGTCCTTGTTTCAGCTTGTTTAACTCCTTGTTGTAACTCTCGTCTCCAACCTGATTCTTCTTGGTAGACTTAATCAAAAATTCATCAAACTTACTTGATAAACCTTTCAATTTGCTATCAATACTATCCCAAGTATTTGCAATTCCTGTATCCATCTTCTCAGTTCAAATCCTTGTCAATTTGCCTCCAAACAACACTCCGTCCTTGCTTCAGAATCACACCTTCAAGATCGCCAGAATCACCCAATCACCATCCAATTTCTGGAATCACCGAAATTCGCTTGTCCAACTTCTGCCGAAATCCGCCTTTGATCACCACCATAGTCCTTTCAAGTTCGAGTTGAGAATCTCAATTGGAATAGTAGCAATTGAGAATCATCAATTGTCGGAATTTGCTTCAGAAATGGCTGAACTTCTTAGCCAAGATGCATTGGTCTTGAACTTCAATCAAGACCGATCCTTGATCCTTCACCTTTAACTTCCGATGCCAGCTTCGTTGGAATTTTCATGGGTGTTATATGGAATTGACACCCAAGACAAGAAACGCGCTTCACCTTCAATTCTAGTCGCGTTCCCTATTTTCAAAGCATCCCTGCAATCCGCTTCCAATTCCTGAATCAGTGAACTCATCGGCCTCCGCCTACCCTTTCGTCATCGACTTCCTGATCCGGTTACGCACCTCTGGTCTGACCGTGCCTATTCCGTCGACTCTCCTAACAAACCCACTTCGCCAGCTATCAAGAACATCGGCTCTAATACCAATTGTCATGACCTTAGAGTTTGAATAGAAAATTGAAGAAGAACGAACAAAATTGGAAGGAGAAATAGAACAGAAAGAGGAAGAAATGGAGAAGGAAATGAGAGGTTTTAGACGTGCAAAGGCAGAGAGAAGAGTGTTGGGGGAAGGGGGGGGGGGGGAACTGAATGTTTTATTCAATCAATTGATGATTCTTCCTATTATTGCCATAGGTCTCTTATAGAGCCTCTAGCAACAACCATAACAGTAACTCTAACAATATAACAACACCCCTAACTAACATAACAACAACACCCTAACTAACGGAACAACAAGGTAGTACTGTTAGCTAACTCCCTAACCTCCTAACCCCCAACTAGATAACAACTAACGGCTACTATCGGCCCCTTTACTAATTTACCCTTAGGGTTGTGACACTAATCCCAAACCCCAAGACCTCTCTGTCCAACAATTTGAACTTGAACCCAGACTAGTGACTGGTCAATGGGGAGAAGCCAAGAAAACATCTCAAGATGAGCTTATAGTCTACTCTAGAAGACCATGAGTTCCTCAACAAAGCAAACCAATGGGCTCGGAGCCAAATCTAGTGGAAGACACACAGTTTGGGGAAGGTAAGTGTACAATTGATGATCTTGATATGCCTATTGCCTTAAGAGAAGAAGTAAGGTCCTGCACCCAGTACCCCATATCCAGTTATCTCACTTACTCTAACCTTTCCCCAAAGATCAGGGCATTCACCTCAAAACTAGATCACTTGGAGATTCCTAACAATGGGTATGAAGCTCTTCAGGATCAAAAGTGGAAGGCAACTATAATGGAGGAAATGATAGAATTGAATGAGAACAAGACTTGGGATATTTTTCCTCTACTCAAAAGAAATAAGGTTGTGGGGTGTAATTGGATCTTTACCACAAAATTGAATGTTAATGGAAATATAGACAGATACAAGGCAAGACTAGTTGCTCAGGGGTACACTCAAAAATATAGTATAGACTACAAGGAAACGTTTGCTCCTGTTGCTAATCTGGATTGGGATTTACACCAGATGGACATAAAGAATGCATTCCAAAATGGAAACTTGGAAGAAGAGGTATATATTGTTGAGAATCCAAAATCGCCTCCACAAGGGAGCCTGGGCTATATATAAGGAGGAAGATCCCTCCACCTGTTAAGCTAGCTTTTCAGGTTGGAGTTTTACCTCTAACTTCTGATATGGTATCAGAGCTAACCCTTGGCTGTCGTGGTCATGGACCAGTACCCTGCCCGATCACCTGCGCATGTATCAGTTACTGGAGAAGATTCGGCATAGGGGGGGGGGGGAGTGTTGAGAATCCCACATCGCCTTCACAAGGGAGACCTGGGCTATATATAAGGAGGAGGATCCCTCCACCTGTTAAACTGGCTTTTCAAGTTGGAGTTCTACCCCTGACTTTTCACATATATGAAACTCCCTCCCGAGTTCGAAGAGGACAGAGCAGGCATGGTGAGTAAACTAAGAAAGTCCTTGTATGGACTGAAGAAATCTCCCAGAGTGTGGTTTACTCGATTCAATACAACTATGAAGCAATTCGATTACACTCAAAATTAGGTTAACCATACGCTCTTTGTAAAAAAGTCTTTAAGGATGAGAAAAAGGACTATACTTATAGTCTATGTAGATGATATGGTGATTACTGAGGATGACATGCAAGAAATTATTAGACTTAAAGATCAATTGCAAGCATAATTTAAAGTAAAAGACACTGAGCACCTATAATACTTTCTTGGGATGGAAATTGCTAGGAGTAAGCAGGGCATCTTTATTTTCCAAAGGAAGTACACCTTGGATCTATTAAAGGAGATAGGGAAACTGGGATGCAAACTTGCAAGGACTCCTCTAGACCGAAACTGGAAGCACAAAATTACCGAAGAGGATCTACCAATTTAAAGAGAGAGATATCAACAAATTTTAGGGAAATCAATCTATTTATCTCTCACTAGACCCGATATTGCGTATAACGTCAATGTGGTAAGTCAATTCATGCATACTCCCACAAAGAGACATTTATAAGCAATGAGTCAAATTCTTTGTTAACTAAAGAGTACTCCGGGGAAGGGTTTACTATTCAAGAAAAATGACCAATGGGGTGTTGAGTGCAATGCAGATGCAAATTGGACAAGTTTAGTTGAAGACACAAAATCCATTACTGGGCATTGCACAAAAGTACGGGAAAATGTGGTGACCTAGAGAAGCAAGAAACAAACAGTCGTTGCAACAAGTAGTGTTGAGGTTGAATATAGGGCAATCGCTCAAGAAGTGTGTGAATTAATCTAGATTAATAGGTTATTGCAAGATCTGTCTATTCTAATGGAAAAACCTATGAAGTTATACAATGATAGCAAATTTGCCATCAACATAGTTCATAATCCTATTCGACATGATACGATAAATCATGTGAGGATTGACAAAAACTTCATTAAGTCAGAAATTGACAATGGGACATTCACCTTGCACTACATTCCAACAAAGCGACAGGAAGCTGGCCTTCTTATAAAGGCCCTGTTGAAGCCAGACTTTAAGCCAAATGTTAGCAAATTAGGAATGATAGATATCTATTCACCAGCTTGAGGAGAAGTGTTGGAAGATTGACAAAATTAAATCAGATCAGAAGGATTACTTGTGTTTCCTTTTGTAGTATTTCCTTTCATAATTTGATTCCTCTTTTCAATCATTTCCTAGTTTAGAGATTGTGTAGTTAATAGCTTTCTTAATTTGTGCTTTCTTTTGCCTATATATTGTTCTCAAAACTCATGGTTGTATCACCGAAAAGTAGTATTTTCAATATACATATTCATTTCAATAACTATTTTTGTGCATTTCATCCACATGTATACATTATTATTTAAGATATGTATTATTTTAATGATTTAACATCTATAACAATGTATATTATTTTGAAAGTGAAGGGCATATAACTGTAATTTTATTCTCTTTTTTATTGTTCTATCCCCTACCATTCTCCATCCAAACAAGGCAAAGTTATAGCATGCTCATTTATGTTTCATTCTTCCAAATAATGGAAGAGAAACAAACTTTACATTACTTCCCTTACTCTTCTATTATATTCCGTTCCATTACATATTGTTCTATGCTCTACCTCGCCCACTCTCCTGAACAAAGGCCTAAGCTACAAACTTCTTCCATTCAACTTGTAATGACCTATTATATTTTCCCCTAATTGTGGATTTTTTATTAACATAATTTTGTGGATACTCGATGGGTAGTGTGTGATTATGCATGAAAAAAATAATTTTGGAAGTGTTTTGAAGCTCATGAACGTAAAGTTGAACTAAGAGTTGACTCCAAGGATAAAGTTATGTTGGAAGGGCTAATAACTGATCAATAGTCAATTGTTGGGGTAACATTACTAGAAAGTTGACTAAAGCACACAGAGTCAACTAATAGAATAGCTTAAAAGATTGATGAGGCAAGAAATTGGAATAGTCAATCCAAGAGTCAACTATTGGATCGACTCTTGGAAATAGAATGGATAGGAGATCAATTGTCAAAAGGATAGTAGACTGTCAGCTTGATATGTGAAACCTAGATATTGTGTTAGAGAAGCATGCTATTGTATGTGTGATGGCTAAAATTGATGTGTTTCAATCAAACATGTGAATTGTATTTAGTGATGCTATGTTTAATTCATGCTCAAAACTATCATATTTTATTATCCATGAACACACTTGAGAATGGATTGGGTTGTAGAAAAGTAGAGTGTTGATTATGGTAAGCAGAGAGGAAAAAGTCAACAAAAGAGAAACAATGGTGATATTTGTTGGTTGTAACTCAACTATTCAAAACAAAAAGCTAGGGACCTCAATTGGAAAGAGAATTGCTTGCCACCTTGAATCAAGGGCAGGCACTTGATCTATAGATAGTTCATGGAAGATTGTGTTGACAAGTAGGAGAATATTTTCAACAATTAAGTCTTTAGAGCTAAAACACAAATACGACTCTCACCCAACCCAAGCAAAGTAGGGAACCATGTGAATCGAGAATACCCCTTTTAACTTGATCTTCAAGTGTTACTATAACATAATACCTGCTTCTATTTTCATCGAACTTATATTCCATATAAGTAGTTTTTGGAAGGATGGTAGGAGATGGAGTAGGAAATATGGATAAAATTTTGAAAGATGAGGCAGTAGATGTAAAAGGTTAGAATGTGGGATTATCACAATTAAAGTTGTTCTAGGAGAAGAAACATTGAATAGTGTCAATATATATAGACCTCAAGTTGGATTGGAGAAAATGTAAAGATAATTTTGGGTTAACTTTGAGAGTTATTGCAACAAATACCTACATTATAGGCGGTTACTTCAATGGTCGTGTAGGTAGAGAAATAAATATGAATAGGGATGTGCATGGAGTTTATGACTTTTGAGATAGAAATAATAAGGGAAAAACTAGTTTGAATTTTTCCACAACATATTATCTCCGCTTGGGGATGTTATCCACTACTAGTCCCAAGCCCGGATAAAGGAGGAGGGTTGTGTTAAGTAGCCAACAACCAACGTAAAATCTAGTCGGATCCAAAACATGAACTCTAAACAAACTATGAAAAATCGTTGGGGCGTAACCCTTCATAGCGACGCGCTACACAGCCCGCGTGTAGTGTCAAGTGAGTTAGGGCCGCTGCATTGGCACCTGGATGTAGTGACAAATGACAAGGGTCCTCGCATTTGCTTGGACGGATGCAAGTAAAGAAGCTAGTTCAAAATCAAAACCAAAATAAAAAACAAAATCAAATTTAAAGTCAAAACCAAAATCAAAATCACAATCACAGATTAAGGATTGGGTTATGGAACATAAGAACATTAACAGGCAAAGCTATGGAAGTGGTAGATGTGATGATCAGGAGAAAGATTAATATTATGTGCCTTCAAGAAACGAGATGAGTAGGGAAAAAAGTAAAAACTTTATCAGAAACTGGATATAAAATATGGTACATAGGAAATGATCGAGTGAAAAATGGAGTGGGAATTATTATGGATAAAAGCTTAGCAGATGAGGTAGTGGATGTAAAGAGAATAGGGGATGGGATTATTATGGTGAAGGTCGGTCTAGGAAGAATGACTATGAATATCTTTAGTACATATGCACCACAAGCAAGGTTAGGTGAGGAGATAAAAGCAAAATTTTGGGAGGACCTAGAGGGACTTGTACAAATGATACCAAGAGGAAAGAAGGTGATTATAGGAGGTGACTTAAATGTCATGTGGGTAGAGACAGAAACGACTATAGAGAGGTACATGGAGGGTATGGATTCAGGGAAATTAATAATGAGGGTAAGTCTATTCTAGATTTTACTATGGCATATGGGCTCATCATAACCAATACTAGGTTCAAAAAACAAGACGAAAGCTTAATTACATATAAAAATGTCACATTAAGCACCCAAATAGATTACTTCCTCATGAGACAAGAGGATTAGTTATGTTGTAGGGATTGTAAGGTGATACCGGGGGAGTGTTTGACTACTCAACATAGACTTTTGGTACTTGACGTCCAAGTAAGAAATTGGAAGAGAAAAAATCACATAAAGCAAAATCCAAGAATTAGGTGGTGGGATTTAAAAGGGGAGAAACAATTAATCTTCCAAGAAAAATTAAGGGGTAGAAGGGAATGGAATGGAGAAGGAGGACAAGCAAACCAAATGTGGAGGGAAATGGCTACTGTCCTGAGAAACACGGCAAAGGGAGTCATTGGAGAGACAAATGGTAGAGCCCCAAACCTTAAGGAGTCTTGGTGGTGGAATGAAGAGATACAATTGAAAATTAGAAATAAGAAAACTTGCTATAAGGCTATATATCAGTGCAACAATAAAGAAAACCTAAAAAATTATAAAGAAATGAAAAAGGCAGCAAAAAGAGCTGTTAGTGAAGTAAGGTCGAAAGCATATGAAAATCTATATAAACGACTTGATACAAAAGATGGAGAAATGGATATATATAAATTAGCTAAAGCAAGAGAAAGAAAAACAAGGGATCTAAACCAAGTGAAATGCATAAAAGATGAAAACCAAAATGTATTAGTGAATGAGGGAGTGATTAAGGAGAGATGGAATGAGTATTTCACAAAATTATTCAATGATGGAGGGGATACAAGAGTTAGGTTGGGACATCTTAGCAACTCCGAAGGGAACGTGAGCTATACATTTTATCGATGCATAAGTTTAAAAGAAATAAGGCAAGCATTAAAAAAGATAAAAAATCATAAGGCGATGGGACCAAAAAATATACCAATATAAGCATGGAAATGCATGGGAGAAGAGGGCATCTCCTGGCTAACGAAATTATTTAATGCGATCCTTAAATCAAAAAAGATGCCAGATGAGTGGAGGAAGAGTACTTTGGTTCCTATATACAAGAACAAAGGAGATGTTCAAAACTATGAAAATTACAGAGGAATTAAGTTAATGAGTCATACCATGAAATTATGGAAGAGAGTAATAGAGCAGAGGCTCAAAAAACAAAAACAAACGTCTCGGAAAATTAGTTTGGTTTCATGCTTGGTAGGTCAACAATGGAAGCTATATACCTACTGAAGCGCTTAATGGAAAGGTATCGGGATCATCAGAATGACCTACATATGGTGTTTATAGATCTAAAAAAGGCTTATGATAGGGTCCCTAGAGAAGTATTATGGAGGGTTTTAGAGAAGAAAGGAGTCTGAATAGCCTATATACAAGCTCTTAAGGACATGTATCACGGTGTAGAGACAAGGGTCATAACATGCAGAGGGGATACTGAACCGTTTAAAATTACAAAGTGACTGCATCAGGTTTTACACTAAGTCCATACTTATTTGCTTTAGTAATAGATGAACTCACTAAACATATTCAGACAAAGGTGTCATGGTATATGCTATTTGCAGATGACATAGTGTTGGTGGATGAAACAAAAAAAGGAGTGAACACTAAGCTTGAGTTGTGGAGAAACAATTTAGAATCTAAGAGATTTAAATTAAGCAGAAGGAAAACATAATATATGGAATGTAAATTTAATAAAAATGCAAGAGTGGAGGATGTTATAATAAAATTGGAAGACCAAATCATACAAAGAAAATACCATTTTCGATATTTGGGATCAGTCATTCAAAAAGATGGAGAAATTCACGAGGATGTCACACATAGAATTAAGGCCGGTTGGCTAAAATGGAGAAATGCATCAGGGGTGTTATGTGATGGTAAAATCCCATTAAAACTAAAAGAAAAATTCTATAGAACAGCTATAAGACCATTTTTGTTATATGGCTCAGAATGTTGGGCAGTCAAATACTAGCATGAGCAAAAGACCAGCGTAGCGGAGATGAGGATGCTAAGATGGATGTGCGACCATACAAGAAAAGATAAAATTAAAAATGAGGTTATTCGTAATAAGGTAAGAGTAGTGCCAATCGAGGAGAAGATGAGAGATACTAGACTAAGATGATTTGGTCATGTGAGAAGAAGACCAAGAGAGGCTCCTGTCAGGAGAGTTGATGAAATGGAACAATTAGTCAAAAAAAGAGGTAGAGCAAACCCAATAAGACTTTGGGAGAGACATTAAAGTTTGATATGAAATGTATGGGCCTAAATAAAGATATGACAAAAGACAGAAATATACGAAACTTTAGAATTCATGTAGCCGACCCCACATAGTGGGATAAAGGCTGGATATATTATTGTTGTATATTATCTCATCATAGGTAATATTGTATTTGAAAAATAGAATGAACATTTAGTCGCATACAATAACAGCTTATTCAAATAGAATGCCTCCTCTAGTTCTCAAATTTCAAACTCCATGTCAACTTTTTCTCATGTCACATCCTTTAAATCATCTCATTTCATCTATCCCACTTAAAGTGTTTGGCTATATGTCCTTTGTCCATATTCCTCATCAATACCGAGATAAATTTGATCCTAAAGCCATCAAATGTATATTCCTCGGTTATACTCCAAATCAAAAGGGATATAAATGTTATTCTCCACTCACAAAGAAATTCTATCATTTAGGGGGAGAGTGAGAATTTAGAATATCATTTTTGGGATTTTGAACCGCACTTCCTACTATCCTTCCTTCTACTATCACTCCATTCGATCCACTTGTATTTGTGCCTGGTCCAGTTTCTCATGTCACTGAAAATCAACTAGAGTCACAACCTTTGATTTTTCCTTCAACTGTCAACAACAAAGAGTTAATTATCTACTCTAGAAGGAAGAAAGATCAGGGACATGTAGAGAACAAGTGCAACTCGTTACTAACCATGAAGCTGAACTAAATTCAACTTCACAAGAGACACAATAAGGTAACACTATTTCTAACTCTAAAGAGGTGAATTTAGAAAATCTTGATCTGCCAATTGCCCAAAGGAAAGGTGTAAGGGCCTACACGAAGTATCCCATCTATAACTACCTATCTTACAAGAAGTTGTCTTCAAAATACCGTGCTTTTACTACTAATTCATAGATATTCAGGTTCACAACAATATACAAGAAGCTCTCCAATTACCTAAATGGAAGCAAGCTGTTAATGAAAAGATTAGAGCACTTGAAAAAAATGAAACTTGGGATGTGGTCAACTTACCCCTAGGAAAGAATCTAGTTGGACGTAAATGGATTTTCACCATTAAGCAGAAAGCAGATGGAAATGTTGAAAGGTTTAAGGCCTAGTTAGTTGTTAAGGGTTTACACAGGCTTATGGCATTGACTATCAAGAAACGTTTGTTCTTGTTGCCAAATTAAACATGATTCGGGTACTTTTACCTCTTGTAGTGAATCATAACTGGAAATTACATTAACTGAATATCAAGAATGCCTTTCTCAATAGAGATCTAGAAGAGAAAGTGTACATGGAGATTCCTACAGGTCTTGAGAATCAAACAAATCTAGACAAAGTTTGTAAGTTAAAGAAATCCCTTTATGGACTTAAATAGTCTCCTAGAGCATTGTTTGACTGGTTCACTAAGGCAATAAATGAGTTTGGTTACTCAAAATGTCAATCTGGTCATACTTTGTTTATAAAAACTTTTTCTGGTGGAAGGATATCCATTATTATTGTGTATGTGGATGATATAATCCTAACAAGAGATCATGAAGAGGAGATTTGAAAACTCAAGAGGTTTCTTGCACATGAATTTGAAGTCAGAGACTTGGGGAATCTAAAATATTTTCTCGAGATGGAAATTGCAAAATCTAAGATAGGTATTGTGGTTTCTCAATGCAAGTATGTTCTTGATTCACTTAAAGAAACTGGAATGCTTGGATGCAAGCCTGCAAATACACCAATGGAGACTGTCACTACTCACTAGAGATAGAGGAGAAAGGAAAAGTGTTGCTACTAATAAAGGAAGATATCAGAGACTGGTTGAGAGACTTATCTACCTCTCACATACAAGACCTGATATTAGCCTTACAGTAAGTGTAGCATGTCAATTTATGAACAACCCCACTGAAGAACACATGGATTGATTGTATCACATTTTAAGATACCTAAAGAAAACTCTTGGAGAAGGTTTTTACTTTAAGAAGACTAAGAAAATAAACATTGAGGTATTCATTGATGCAGACTATGTTGGCTCTACTACTGACAGCAGATCAACTTCTGGATATTGTACTTATGTGTGGGGGGACTTGGTTACTTGGCACAGCAAGAAGCAAACAATTGTAGCCCGAAAGTAGTGCTGAAGCCAAATTCCGAGTGATAACTCATGGAATATGTGCAGGAATGTGGTTAAAGTGATTACTTCCTGAACTCAAAATTACAGTAGATGATCAAAGTAGCATGTTGTGTGACAATCAAGCTGCTATAAGCATAGCTAAGAACCCAATTCATCGTGATCGAACTAAACATATGGACATAGATAGGCACTTGATAAAAGAAAAAATTGAAGATAGAATTGTCAAAATTTCTTACATACCTACTACACTACAGATTGCGGACATTCTAACCAAGGCTCTACCAAAGACCAAATTTGAGGATATGAGATCCAAGCTGGGTTTACTCAACATTTACAGCCTAGCTTGAGGGGAAGTGTAGAAAATCGTGTAATTATACAATTTTGTATATTTAAATGTACAGTTTTGTCCCTAGGTAATAGTTTTATGTCTTAACCTACTCCATAGGAGTGGTTACTCTGCTGTAACTCATATATATATTTGTCAAATTCAAATAATAAAGGTCACGTTTTCTGTCAAAATCTTCATATACAAACAAATGTTGTTGGGTTAATTGAATATAGAGTGCATCCTTTCTAGGTCCAAAAGTATTGTCCTTTTCATGAGCATGATGGAACTCCTCGGTGTTGTAGCTGTGAGTGAAGGGAGCCAAGGGAAACAAGATATGTTGCCCTAGATGATGGTTGAAAGCTCTACCTAGAGTGTCTCAACTTGGCAATAATGGATACTGATGAGTGTTTGCCGATTTATCTTGATATACAAGAATTTTATGAAGAAATTGAAGTGGCTAATAAAAATTTCCTTGAAGATGCACCTAAAACAAGATATGTTGCCAGATCTCCTAGCGCAATTTCCTCGAGTTGCTCAATTCCTTTGATTTTCTTGAGGACAAGATAATTTTGAAGGGAAGGGAACTGTTGGGAATCAAAGAATTAGGAGATAAGCAGAGCAGTTATGTGTGTTAGAGTTGTTATTTTTACAGTTATGTAGTAGTGGGATGTTATTTTTATAGTTATGTAGTAGTAGAGTGTTATTTCACAGTTGTATAGTATCAATAACTGCTGTAAATAATTGCTAGGATAGCCCTTTATAAAGCCATACCATAGTATGTCGAGGGAATCAAGCAATTATATTGAAGTTCTCTCATTTTCTCTCTATTTACTCTCTATTTCCCTATGTTCTTTTCTCTATTTTCTCGATAAATTCTCTCATTTCTCTTTATTCTCTGCTTCCCTCTATTCCTCTCTATTTTCGTCCTCTAAATTTTTTTGTTTCTCCATCTCTTTCTTTCTTCTTTCAAGACTGTCAACTACAAATCCTAGATTCAAAACCTAGGGTCCTGAAAATATATATATAAGTTAGCTTAAAGCAAGAGAAAAAGAAAAACAAGACATCTAGGCCAAGTGTATTAAAGATGAAAACAAAAAGTCTTGGTAAATTGTTGGGGGGGGGGGGACAAAAAAAAAAGATAAAAAAAAAGTGCTTTTAAAGCTATCCAACAAATGCAGAAAATAAATATGACGTTGGGACATCCTGGTAATTCTGAAAAATGAAGAAATTTCATGTTCTATAAATGTATTTGTTTGAATGAATTAAACAACGCTATGAAAAAGGCGAAGAATGATAAAGTAGTTGAACTAGATAATGTCCCAATAGAAGCATGGATGCATGGGAGAAAAAGAATTATATTGTTAACAAAATTATTTAATGGGATCCTTACATTAAAGAGAATGTACAATAAGAGGAGAAAGAGCTCATGCTCATTTACAATAATAAAAGAAAATTTTCAACAACCACCACAAGCATTAATCCCACTAGGTGGGATTGGCTACATGAATACAAGACCTCTAGCCATTTCAATAAAGGAGATGTTGAAAATTGTAGAAATTGTATATAACTGTTAAAGATACACAATGAAGGCGAAAAAAGTACTGCAGCTGTACCAGAAAATTGCATGCTTAAAATAGATGGGCAGGTGCAAGTTCCAGTGAAAGCAAAAGAAGCTTAGAGTGAACTTTTATGCACCTCTTATTGATAAAATATCGGATTGTATCAGTTCATGGACAGCTTCTTCTTTATCGTATGCTGGGAGATCTGAGCTCATCCAGGCTATTCTACAAGGGACTGAATGTTATTGGTTTTCAATTCTCAATGTCCCTGGTGCGGTGATTGATAACATTGTCTGTTTATGTAGGCTTTTCTTATGGAACTCTAAGTTTTCATTAGTTTCTTGGAGGTCCGTATGTATGTCGAAGACTGAAGGAGGCCTTAGCCTTAGAGATCTCAAAAGCTGGAACACTGGGTTGCTATCCAAGATCTCATGGAACATTCACTCTAAGAAGGATTCTCTATGGGTTAAATGGATTGACCACCAGTACTTAAGGACAACGTCCATCTGGGAAAGGGAGCGCAGAGAGGATGACTCGTCCTTATTCAAAAAATTGTTGTGTATCAGGAACTCTTTATTATAGGATGGAGGAACCCCCGATGGCGCTGTGGCCATTATATCGGGTTGGATTGAGAACGGGGCCTTCAGGTCTAAGGTAGCGTATGATTATTTCAGGCCTAAGGGTCAAAGAGTCAGACGGTTCTCAGTGGTGTGGAAGTCCAACCTGATCCCTAAGCAGGCTTTCATTTTGTGGCTGTGTGCCAAGACAAAAATTCTCACGAAGGATAGGCTTTTGTTTCTTAATATCGATCGGTCATGCCCTATGTGCGGCACAGCTGAAGAGTATTTGAGACATCTTTTCTTTCAATGCCATGTTAGTTTGAACATTTGGAGCTCGATCAGGGCTTGGCTAGGCCTTTCCCGCACAATGTCAACACTGTCAAGGGCGTTAAAATGTATTTAGAGGCAAGCCAGAGGGTCTTCTTGGTAGAGCCGTGTTAAAAGGATGGCTTTGGCAGCCACAGTGTACCACATTTGGGTTGTTATAAATCGGAGCGTTTTTGATAATTTAAAGCCTTGTAGTGAGAGTATTTTATATAGGATTAAAACCTTTGTATACAAAGCTATGTTTTCTTTGTATCCCCATGTTTTGATCCAGTATGAGACTCTTCTTCAGGGGCTTTAGTTTTGTTGCCTCTGTCGTCCCGGGTATGCCCGGTGTATACTGTACATTTTGATCTTTATATATATTTTTACATTTGATCAAAAAAGAACCAAGAGATAAGCTTAAAGAATGCACCTTCTGAATTACCCTGCAACCATACATTTGAAGACTAAGAGGCAAGACATGGCCAATAAGTTGGTCAGCCAACTCCTTTCTTTGACTCTCTGTTCCATCCTCAAAAAACTGCATATCCAAGGACAACTTTTAGATGAGAAATTCAGAGCAAAGAAGATTTCTGAGTTCATTGGGCATGAAGCATTTACTTTCTGCATGACATAGTTCCCAAAGACATCAGTCATCAAAGCACGAGCATGAAGAATTATCTCTGGGAATATCTTTGTCTTTTCTTCAACTGTAGCAGTTTCTAACTTCTGTTGGATAAAGCGACTCCCATACTGATCCGTACTGATTTATGAGAAAACAGACGAGGAACTCATGAAACAAACTCAAGAAGCAGGAGTCAAATAACACCAACAAAAGATCTCATGCATACCTGAATTCAACTACATTATCAACAATGTCGGAGAGTTCAAAAGACCTAGCCTTGTTGTTCTTAAGCTGTTCTAATAAAGAAGATGCAAGTACACCATCAATGTTAGTTCCAACATCAGAATGCCACGATCCACTAGAACCTCCCTTTGAACTTCTCAGCATGGAATTGAAGTGTGAGATCTGTTCATTCTGTGACAAAGGACCCCCTGATTGAAGTCCAGATTTGAACACTTGGCTTCCATGAGATGGCATGCTGAGACCAGAAGGCAGATTAACATAGTAACCAGGATTCAGATTGCCAGATTTATGTAAAAGTCGAGTTCCATATTGATTTTTCTGTTGAGCAAGCAGTGTCTCAAGATAAGCTTCCTGAAACCCTTGCAAATCCCCATGAGCATGTGACGTGCCAAAATAACTCCTTCCTTGATGAGCAGGATCACCTGAGGAAGCTGCGGTATGCAATGCATAATCAGAAGCTTTCTGCAAGTACTGCACATAACATGGATCCATATGGGGTGAACGAAGGTCAGACCCAGCTTGATTGATATTCCTGTTTTGACTTCGTCCATTTTCACCACCAATCAAAGTTGAACCTGAATGAAAGCAATATTCAGATCATGCAGATCAAGCCAAGGCTCACATATATATATATATATATATATTTGCATAAATGCTATCATGAATAGAATAAAAATGATTACCGCTTGCTGTATTCAGCTTCTTATTCACAGAAAACCCATTGGGCATGTGACCAGCCAAGTCCACTGTCACGAAATTATCAGTTTGATAATGGACGTTAGGTCCTAAATTTGTACACCCTAAAGGATTCATTTTAGAGTAAAAATTGGCATTAGAAGATGTTGTTTGAGGAAAGTTCATTTGCACATCCAAACCTGACTTGGAATGGCCAGAGTCTGTTATAATTCCATTCTTCCTTGTTAAGTCCACATGACCAGCCAACTTTCCAGCTTTGAACTTATCAACAAATGACTGATGCTGGTTTTTCCTGTGACCATTTGAAATATGGAGCAGTTGACTAGGATTATCAAATCCAATTTGCAGTTGGGGCTGCACAGAACTCTCTTCATGACTAAGTTGATCTTGTGATAAACTAAAGCAAGATAAGGATGCTGCAATATCAGCAAGCTCACTCCTGCTAGAAGAAATGCCATTATTCTTTTCAACTGGGAAAACTCTGTTACCCAGAGGAGGAAGACCTGGAGTCGGGGACCTTCCAATCAGCTGAGGATCTGGGGTTTTACTCCTTGACAGAGGTGAAGCCACAGCAGATGCAAAAGAATGTGAAACTACTGAACCAAGGCTCTGAACTCTAGGCAGGGCACTGCTTGTTTCCTCAGGACCCAAGACTTCTGGGGGTTGCACTCCATGAAACAATTCTGCAGAATGACTATTAGAATTGCCTGTTGTATCTACAATATCAACAAAAGAATTACGACTTCTAGGGCATGAGATCTGACCTGACATGGGAACAGGCTGATCAAGACCTTCCTACACAAAACAAAAATATACTTCTGATCAGCAGCCTAATAAGACATTTACATAACAGTGTAAGACCAAACATATATTTTACATGGATACGCCTGTTGAGAAAATGCTCCATTTATGTGTCATTTGCAGTAGGGAAAAACTAAAATGCTTTCATATTCAGTAATCTCAGAATGCTGATGAACAAAGCAATGCAATCATTAAATAGCTATTTGATGAGAGAGTAGCATGGCCCTCCCAAAAGTAATTCAAATCCTTACGTGGAAACTTGATGCCACTGATTAGTAGTCTTTCAATGACTAGATTGCCCCTGTAAAAATATCAAGTAAATTGCATTAACCCCAGCCACATTGGAATGTCCAATGTGTCTTTTTGTGCCCGTCTCCCAAGCTTTTCGACTCATTTACCCTTTATAATTTTTTGGTCAAGTGTCCCATGTTAAATACATGGAGTGGCACCTATTGGAAATAAGATGCAGGAGATGCAATTAAGATTATGTGGACATGTGAGAAAAAGATTGATAGGCATGCCTTTAAGGTGAATGGAGGAAATGGGGGAAGTTTGTAGCAAAAGAGAGATAGGAAGAGGAAAGAAAACTTGATGGGAAACCCATAAATATGATATGTAAAGCCTTTACATAGGATATATGGCTATGGATAGAGATGGCTTGAGATCTAAAATTCATTTAGTTGACCCCACCAAGTGGGATTTATGCTTGTGATGGTTGATGTGGTTGTTGTAATGTGAAGAATAATTCTATAGCATGTTTGGAATTGAAATAGGACCTGCAAAAGATTAAAAAGGCTAATTTGAAATGAGTGCAAAAAGAAATTGGCTTACAAATAGTAAGCCCATTGATGTAAGACAGTAGTGAAAGAACTTTCTCAGTCCTGCTTAAACTTGTTTCCAGTGTCTGCAACATTAAGGCACAAGCACAAAGAGATTAGCATCTATGTCAGATCCAAGGATCTGACAAGGGCTAATTCCGTGAATTGAGAAGTAAGAGAGAATTGAGAGAGAAAAGAGAGAATCAGGAAGTAAGAAAAATTCAATCTTCAATTGCATGCCTTCCTTTCTCTTAAAACCATCCTTTCATAGGAATCCTCAGCTACCTTCAGTTAATGTAACTGAAACCCAACAGCCCCAACAGCCTTATAACAGCCATAGCTTCTAACTGTGTTACAACCAATGATGCAACCCTAACCATTTCTAACCAACCTACAACAACCGCAACCCCCAATTTACACAATTACCCCTCCCATAGCTTAGGGTTGTGACAAATCCCCCCCTTCTTAAACCACTTCTTGTCCCCAAGAAGTATTAAAGCTGACTACGGATCGGTGGATCAACCGATACCAGCCTTGACTGCCTTATTTATCTTCCTTTCTCCTCTGCGCTTCTTCATGGGCAGGTCGGAGTAGCAATGTTTGCAGCCATTGACTGTTCTTTCTCCGTCTCAATTCCATCTTTTAACTCGACAGCCTGAATTGAGTGTAGCTGGGCCACTGGAATCTGTGTTTCTTCTTGGAGAACAACCTTTCTGTCCCCTTCTTCCTTTCCTTCTTCTAATCCTTCCATGTGCAGTAGCAGCCTCTGACATTGGTGGCTGGGACTAAATTTAGCTGTTCCATAGTAGGAAATTTAGCTGTAATAGAGTTACTATAATCTTGAGAATTCCCTCGATTTCCTTCCACTTGGTGACTGAACAAAGGTTGAACTTCCATGGAGAGCATGTACTTCTTGACGATCGTTCTCAATGCAAGTTCCTGGAGCATGGCTTTCTCTGCAGCCTGCTTGACGGTGGCTGGTTGCATCATTTTCACCATCGGCCTTAGTTCATCGTTCAAGCTGCTGATAAAGCTGGACAGGGTTGGGTAAGAGAGAGTTAGAAGTGATTTTAGTTCTTCAAACCTGATTAGATAATCATCAACTGCACCTTCTTGTTTCAATTTGTTGAACTCTTCCACCACGTCAGTCATAGTCCTTTCCCCGAAACGAGTAGAAAATTCTTCAGCAAATTCCTGCCAACTCCGTTCGGATCTTCCGTTGCTCCACCCTTGAAACCATGCATCCCCGATGTTAAAAAATGGGAGCACCGGAAGCATTTAAAGTTGCCCAAGAAACCAATCAAACACCACTCACAATCACTCATAACTCATCGGTCAACACACCACAACACAAACATATAATAAAGAACAAAAATTAATCAAGAACAAAACAAGAAATGAAACACGCAAACCACATGAGGAGACAGAATTTTATCCTGGTTCATGCCACGTGAATGACACTACATCCAGCCTTGAAACCACCACCGAGCATCCTTCTTTATTGATGGATAACAGTACAAGACTTTCCCTCTTTCTCTCTCCCATGATACAAGCTTTCTCAAGAATGTACAAGACTATTCTAACTCACAACCTTTTCACTCTCTTGGCTCTTGTGAAAACAGAAAGAGAACATGCAATTCTTAGACCCTCAGCCCCCCTGCCCTATTTATAGAAAATAAGGTGATATTTCCTAGGACTGGTTATGACATTAGCGGATTTTTCCTCCACTAATAACTAATATTACAAGAGTGCCACCCGCCTGTCAACTATCCCATAACCGCATACAGAACACTGCACATAATCCTATCACTAACTCAAGACAACCTTTAACACCCAACCCTTAAGATACGCCGCAACCAGATTTACCTTTTCACTTTCGACCACACAATAATAGTGAAGAACCTTCACAACGTCGGATCCACCAGTGCAGCTTGCCCCCTTCAAATGCTGGTATTTCTAGCCTCGGCACTAGTGTATTGGCCCGACCCATAGAGCCCCCTCTATTGGAAGCCCTTGATGTAAAGTCCGGTTGGTCTTCTACCTCCAGAGGATCCGGAGTATGGTTGCGACTTTAGGCGCCTGCCAAGATTGGAGCCTTAACTACTCTCGGGGGAAAATTTGCCAGTAAACTTGCGTTGGACAACCTCAAAAATAGGCTTAGAACAGTACTCAACTGCTAGCCAAACCCGAAAATCTCCTCCCTGAGATTAGAAACATCCTCCCAAACACCGATAATCTTAGCCTTCAGGTTCTTCTCTACCGACATCATCGTTTCTCTAGTCATCGTTTCTTTGGTCATCGCGTTATCGACCCCGCCACAAATTACCTCCTCTTGCATCTGGAGTAGCCCAAGTTCCATCGTCTCAAAGCGACCTTCCAGTTGCTCCTAAGTTTGGCGAAGGCCACTCTCCATCGTATCCAATCGGCCTTCCAATTGTTTCATTCTTGTTCCTTTTGCCATGCCTTCCCGATTGCTAATCGCTACCTCCAGTTGACAATGGAATTGGAAGGAATGCCTTCCCCGATTGCTACCTCTAGTTGACATGAAATTGGAATTAACCACCTGGTTCATCCTAATTGCCTCTCTTGAAGGACTCCACCTCCACCTTCAAACCCAATTCAATGTCAAAACTCCTGCTCTAATTGTGACCACCTTGGGTCTTCCCACACTGCCTTTCACTTGAGTCCACTGCTCCCCGTCGAAAATCTCGTTCCAATTGCAATGGCATGGATCTGCTTGCACCGCTTTGGACTAGGGTCCCTCCACACCTGTCTCTTCTAACCAGCTTCGTCTTGAATTCCGACCCAAGCTCGTAGGAAATTGCTTGGGTGTTAAATGCAATTGACACCCAAGAAACGCTCACACCAAGAATCATCCTTCCACCGTCATCGGACTTCCACACTGGTCATGAATCCTTGGTTCTGACCGTGTCGCATCCTTCGTGCTCACCTACTTGACCCGCTTTTGTCCGGCTACCAAGACCATCGGCTCTGATACCATTTATTTGACAATGGCTAATTCTGTGAAATGAGAAGTAAGAGAGAATTGAGAGAGAGATTGAGAGAGAAAAGAGAGAATCAGGAAGTAAGAAAAATTCAATCTTCAATTGCATGCCTTCCTTTCTCTTACAACCATCCTTTTATAGGAATCCTCAACTACCTTCAGTTATCGTAACTGAAACCCAACAGCCATGTAAAACCCCCAACAACCTTATAATAGCCATAGCTTCTAACTGTTTTACAACCAACGATGCAACCCTAACTATTTCTAACCAACCAACAACAACCACAACCCCCAATTTACACAATTACCCCTCCCATAGCCTAGGGTCGTGACAATCTAAGACTTTTTCTTTGATATCAAATGTGGAAAATGACCAAATTTGAGTATTTTCTTTATAAGGGAAACCCATTTTAGAAACCCTAATCTGTCCTTAACAGTTCTATATTGGAACTTGTTAGAATCCTAGGTTTTGAATCTAGGATTTTTAGTTGACAGTCATGAAAAAGAAAGAAGGAGAGGGAGAAATGATAAAATGTAAGGAGAAAACAGAGAGAAGAATAGAAGGAAGTAGTGTTCGAAAATGTGGCCTAGGCGGCCGCCTAGGTCGCACGCGGCTGGTTCTCCTTCCCTTTTCCCTTTCTCTCTCTAGTTGTTTATCGCCTGGGTTCTCTCTCTCTCTTGCCACCGCCGATCTCGTCTCTTGGTTGTTCTCTCTCGCTGTCGATCTCTTCTTCCTCTGGTACGTATGGATTGCCCCTTGCTGCAGCAAGCGTTGCTGACACTGTAACAACTGCTTGCTGTTGTTGCTCCTTACTACAGCAAGCGTTGTTGTAACAACTGCGTGTTATTGCTACAGCAAGTAAGAACATTTTTCCTAGGCCTCGCTTAGGCGCCCAACTAGCGCCTAACGCGTTTTAGAAGACTGAAAGGAAGCAAAGAACAGAGAGAATTTAGGGAGAAAAATAGAGAGAACAGAGAGTAGATAGAGAGAAAAATGAAATAACTTCAATATAATTGTTTTATTATTTTGGCATATTGTGGTATAGCTTTATATAAGGCTATCCCAACAGTTATTTACAGCAGTTACCACTACTACATAACTGTAAAATAATACTCTACTATTTCATAACTATAAAAATAACACCCTACTCCAATACACATAACTACTCCACTTATCTCCTAATTCTCTGATTCCTAACATTTCCCTTCCTTTCAAAATTTTCTTGTCCTCAAGAAAATCAAAGGAATTGAGTAACTCAAGGAAATTGAGCTAGGAAATCCGACAAAAATTCCCAAGTATTGTTATCTGGGTGCATCTTCAAGGAAATTTTTATTAGCCACTTCGATTTCTTCATAAAATTCTTGTATATCAATATAAAGGGGCTGACACTCATTCGTACCCATTATTGTCGAGTTGAGACACTCTAAGCAGAGCTTTCGACTATCATCTAGTGCAACATATCTTGTTTCCCTTGGCTCCATTCGCTCACAGCTACAACACCGAGGAGTCCCATCATGCTCATTAAAAGGACAATACTTCTGGACCTAGAAAGGATGCACTCTATTCAATTAATCAAACAACATTTGCTAGTATAAAATGCTTGCAAACGTCACATTTTGGGTGATAGTGCTTCTTGTAGCAAGACTTGTGATAAGGAAAATTCCCATAAATAGAAAACTCATAATCGCAAATTGGTTGATTACAGGCATGGCATCTGAAACATTCTGGATGCCAAATTGCACCCATGCAATTTAGAAATCTTCCATAACCAATATCAGTGTTACAACCAGGACATATCCTAAACCCTCTTGAACAGGGAAAAGGTACAAGTTGATAAATATTAGCATTTTTGTCTCAAGATGGAGATTGAACATTCAAGCTTTCTTGTATAGCTTTGGTAGGTTGTTCATCTTCCTTCAATTGGGACTCATTATCTTCTAGAATTGGATTAGGATTCTCCTTCAATGGAAAGTCCTAAGCTAATTTGTGAAATTCTAGAAAACACCTGTAAGAACCCATCGAGTCTTTTAGCCAATCCATCTATCAAAGAATCTAACTTGTTCTCCAATGATTGAATTGCTTCGTGATGCTTACTCGATCTTTCTTCCAAGGCCTCCATTCGGTTTTCCAAATTAGTCACCACGGACTCAACTTGGTTAACCTAAGCCTCCAATTGTTTTATTCTAGTTCTTTCTACCATCTCTAATAGATCCAAACTATCAAAATAGCAGTCCAAGAATCCATTGCTCTTATACCAATTGTCAGGATCTCAAGTTTTGAATCTAGGATTTCTTGTTGATAGTCATGAAAGAAGAAAGAAGGAGAAATGAGAAAATGTAGGGAGAAAATAGAAAGAAGAGCATAATGAAGCAGAGAAAAGAGAGCGAACAAATAGAAGACCCGAAGTAGGTAAACTCAAGGTTTAATTGGAGGTGAATGAAACAAATTGTTTTCACACTTGTAATTAAACTTAGATGAGGTATTTATACATGAGCAGGTCTCGATTTGCTCCTAGAATATAGGAATACAAAATACAAATTCAAATATAGTACAACAGATAAGATAGGATTACTGTATCTCCTGCTTTGATAGCCCTTTATACCTCGGTCTTTGGTATTTTTTAACAGTAGCCCCTTTCCAGATGTTCCATTAAGATATCTTAGAATATGGCTAGGTGCATTGAGATATTTACTAGTGGGTGAATGCATAAATTGGCTAACTACACTTATTGCATATTATAAACTAGGTATTTCTCTATTTCTTAAGATACAAAATATGTTGATTCTCTTTTCTCTTTATAGAGGAAGAGAATAATACAAAAGGAAAGAGGAATATACACAGAATATACATAGCTTCTAAAAATACAAAGAATATTCTATATCAAAAAAATACTTCTATTTCTACACTCCCCCTCAAGTTGGCTTGAAGATATCTTCCATGGCAAGCTTGCTCACAAGTTTCTCAAACTGAGTTTTGTGTAATCCCTTTGTAAGAATATCGGCCACTTGGTCAACTGTTGGAATATAGGGCATACAAATTACTTCATTATCAATTTTTTCTTTGATAAAGTATTTATCCACCTCTACATGCTTTGTCCTGTCATGGAGAACTAGATTATGGGCAATAGAGATTGCAACTTTATTATTACAGTAAACTTTAGCCGGTAGAGAAGTAGAAACCCTCAAGTCTGATAGAAGCCTCTTTATCCACATGACCTCACAAATACCATGGGCAACTGCACGAAATTCAACTTTAGCACTACTTCTGGCCACCACATTTTGTTTCTTACTCCTCCAAATAACAAGATTGCCTCCCACAAAGGTGCAGTACCCTGATGTAGATCTTCTGTCAGTTACACTGTCTGCCCAGTCTGCATCTGTATAAGCCTCTATATGTGTCCACATTTTTTAAAAAGTAGACCCTTCCCAGGAGTTCCCTTTAAGTACCGCAGAATTCTGTACGTAGCTTCAAAATGTTGTGAACCAGGTGAGTGCATAAATTGACTTACAACACTTACAGCAAAGGCTATGTCTGGACGAGTATGGGATAGATAGATAAGTCTACCCACAAGCCTTTGATATTTCTCCCTTTCTACCACATTCTTGGCCTCAATAGGTTGAATTTTTAGGTTGGATTCTATGGGAGTTTCAGCTACCTTACACCCAAGCATTCCTATTTCACTAAGTAAGTCTAGAATACTTACGTTGGTTGACAAAGATCCCCTCCTTAGATCTTGCAAACTCCATCCCAAGAAAATACTTTAGAGGACCCAAGTTCTTGATCTCGAACTCATGAGCTAATCTCCTCTTAAGCTCTTCAATCTCTCCCTTGTCATCACCAATCATTATTATATCATCCATATAGACAATTAAAATTGTTTTCTTACCGTCACTAGCGTGTTTGAAGAACAGTGTGTGATTTGCTTAACTCTGAATGTAGCCACAGCTTTTCACCGCCTTTCCAAATCTTTCAAACCATGCTCTTGGAGACTGTTTTATACCATACAAGGATTTTTTTAAACGACATACCTTGTTTGTACCGAGACTCTTCTCGAATCTTAGTGGGAGATCCATAAACACTTCTTCTTTTAAATCACTATTTAGGAAGGCATTCTTTACATCAAATTGGTGAAGTGGCCAATCGAAATTCACTGCAAGGGAGAGGAGAATTCAAATGGAGTTTATTTTAGCTACTGGAGCAAATGTTTCTTGATAGTCGATGCCGTATGTTTGGGTGAATTCCTTAGCAACCAGCCTTGCTTTGTATCTTTCTATGCTCCCATCTGCCTTACATTTTATAGTAAATACCCACTTACAACCTACCGTTGTTTTGTCTTCTGGTTTTTCACAATCTCCTAAGTTCCATTCTTTCTAAGAGCACTCATTTCCTCCTGGACTGCTAACTTCCAATCTGGGTCACCAAGGGCATCCAGAATTGTTCTTGGGACATGCAAGTTAGAAATATTTGAAAGAAAGGCCTTATAATAATTAGACATTTTTTGGTATGACAGGTATTTGGCAATTGGGTGTTTGGTACAAGATCTCATTCCTTTCCTAGTAGCAATAGGGATATCAAGATCGAACACGTCAAATGAAGAATAATCTAAGGGAGTGAGTTTAGAGTTACCATAATCAGAAGACCCATCATTCGAAGACGTCGATTGTTCAATTGTTAGAGGAATATTAGGAGTATTCTTCAGGGTTTGCCTTCTTGTATAAAACTGAAGCTCCAGTTTTGGAATATTTTGATCCGTTTGTGGTCATTCTCCCCCTAGTTCCAATCCCATCATGCTAGGCACCTGTGAACCAGACACACCCTGTTCCACAACGTTTGGAACATTTATATCCTTGAGTTGTTTATCAAAGTGGATGGGAGTACCAATCATGGTAGGACGAGGGCCATAGAGTTTCAAGGAATTATCCCTCTCAACATTAGAATTCAAAAAATTATCTTCTTTCTCAATATGCTCCCCCTGAAGATGATTTGTGGCAAAGTAAGGTTGAGTTTCGAGGAAAGACACATCCATACCGATATGAGTTTTTTTGGTGACAGGATTAAAGCATTTGTACCCTTTCTTATTTGGTGCATAGCCCAGAAAGACACATTTTTCAACTGTGGGATCTAATTTGGAACGAAATATTTGAGGAACATAAACGAAGTAAGTGCATCCAAAAACTTTTAAGGGTAACTCAGAATATATATGGCATAGAGAAAAGAGTTGTTTTAAAGAGTGTAAGGAAGTTTGAAATTGTAAAAACACGAGTGGGCATACGATTGATGAGATAAGAAGCACTTAAAATTGCATCACCCCAGAGATATTTAGGGACATTCATCGAAAACATGATGGCCCTAGCAACCTCTAGGAGGTGTCGATTTTTTCGTTCAGCAATAGCATTTTGTTGGGGAGTTTCTCGACAAGTGGCTTGATGTAAAATCCCTTTTTCTTTTAAAAAACTCCCCAAGGATTCATTAAAATATTCCTTGAAAGTTTTAGACACATCTGATTTTTTTGCAAGTAAATAAATCCAACAAACTCGAGTATGATCATTAATAAAAGTAACAGACCATTTTTTGCCAGACAAAGTAGAGACATTAGAAGGGCCCCAAACATCACTGTGTATCAAATAGAATGGTTTTGAAGGACAATAGGGTTTTGGATAAAATTTAACACGATGATCTTTGGATAAATGACAACTCTTGCATTAAAACATAGAAGGATCCACTCCTTTAAACAACGTAGGAAATAAATATTTCAAATAAGGAAAACTGGGATGGTCTAGCCTAAGATGCCATTGCATTATTTGATTAGAAACAGAAGTAGAACTAGTACCACCCAGCCCGTGAGCTTTTTTATTACGCAAGACATCCCCATTCAAATAGTAGAGTCTGTTTATTTCTCTAGCACTGCCAATCGTCTTCCCCGAGTTCTAGGCCTGAAAAATGCAATAGGAGTCAAGAAAGATAACACGACAGTTAGAGTCTTTGGAGAGTTTACTATCAGATAGAAGATTGCAGGCGAGTTTAGGAACATGGAGTACTGATTGAAGATCAATACTATCAGAGAGTTTAATGAGACCTTTACCTGCAATAGGTGAAAAACTATCATTGGCTATTCTTATTTTTTCATTACCAGTACAAGGAATATATGAGTTGAATAGATGCGATAAACCAGTCATATGATCAGATGCTCCTGAATCAATGATCCATGGAACAAATTGGAATGAACTAGATAAGGCAAATGAATTTCTACCTGAATAGGCCAATGAACAATTGGGTGTACCAGGGGACAGATTACGCTTTAGCAGTCGCAGAAGTTGATCAAGTTGCTCTTTGTTGAATGGTCCTACTTCAGCTTCATGGGCAGTAGGTTGGGATCGCTTCGATCTAGGTTTCCAATTGACTGGTTTGCCATGAAGCACCCAACAGGTCTCCCGAGTATGGCATGGTTTATTGCAATGATCACACCAAACACGAGGCTTTCCTTCCGCCTTTCGTTGACCCGCAATATGCCATCCACCAGCATTAGCATCAACAGTCACGAGCGCCATATTTTCAGATAGCCCACTTTCACCACTCTTCTTCTTGCCCAACATAACTAGTCTTCGGCTTTCTTCACGCCGAACTTCAGAAAAAGCTTCACTTAGAGATGAGAGTGGATTTCTACCAATGATCCTCCCACGAACTTCATCATACTCAACATTAAGTCCAGCGAGAAACTTAAATACCCGATTAGCATCGACCATTTTCTGATAATGTTTGCAATCGTCTAAGTTCTTCCACTCATATGTGTTGAAGAGATCCAAGTCCTGCCATATACGCTTTAAAGAATTAAAGTATATGGTGACAGTATCACTACCTTGTCGAATCTCACCAAGCTTCAAGTTGAGCTCGTAGATTTGGAATTGATTCCCCAAATCGGAATACATGGCAGTGACTTCATCCCATAGTTCCTTTGCTGTAGAGAAGCACATATAATTCGAACTTATCTCTTCCTCCATGGAGTTTACAAGCCACGTCATCACCATTGAATTCTCAACATCCCACATGTCATACAGTGGGTCTTTACTATCTGGGGATGATGTGGCACTAGTTAAATAGCCAATCTTTCCTCGACCTCGAATGTACATACGAACAGATTGCGACCAACGTAGGAAATTGGTACCATTGAGACAAACGGTTGTAATCTGTACCGGATGCGAGTCGGAGGAGCTTCGAGAAACTCGAAATTGGTCTTGAGAGGACTGGAATTGTTGGGTCGGAGTGACAGAAGATGCAGAATCGGTCATGGCAGCTGAACAATCAAATCAGAGTATTACACTGTGTGGAGGCAGCAGAACAATCGGATCTGGACAACCAGATCTAGTGGCTGAACAATCAGATCTGGACACAGCAATTGTGACCCACGGATCTGGACCCAATAGTAACCCACAGATCTGGGCGCACTCGTAGTGACCCACGGATCTGGGCGAACCAATAGTGACCCACAATCTGGGCGCTTGGATCTAGATGCCCAATCTGGACAATAACTGATCTGGGCACTTAGATCTGGGCGCTTCAGAGGATGGGAGCGACTCTGATGTGCGAACAGGGGTGGCTCACGAACGGCGACCGGGGATGGCGCTGAACGGTGGATGGGAGCGGATCTGATGTGCAGACAGGAGTGGCTTCTGATTCGAGATGCCGAGGCAACAAGAGCAGCGACAGGTCCGACGAATGGAGGCCAACTTTCGCGAGGGGCTAGGAGGCTGTGACCGTTCCAGAGGTGGGAATCCCACTGGAGAACGACAACAACTGTGGAGGCGGCAGCGATAGGGATGTTGAATTGTGTCACGAAACAAGAGGAAGGCCGGAAGTATGAGAAATTTTGCTACAAATATTAAGTATAGTTTAGCTATTTTCCTTTCATTATTAATTAGAGACTTTTCCATTTCCAGCTGGTAGTTTGTTAAGCTGTTATGCCAGGTGTAAAGGAGGCTAGAATAGGACAAAAGAATCTGTTAGAGGAGAGAAGATCTGTTGTGGCAGCACCTATGGGTCCTATAAATACTATGTCAGTCTGCTGGAAGAGTATCAATGAATTAACCAATTTCTGATTCCATTCTCTGTATTCTCTCTCCATTTCTCTCTCTCTCTCTTTTCTCCTTCTTCCAAACCTCCCTCCTTTCTCATGGTTCTCTAGCGCCTGCTTCCAATTCACATCGAGTTGGAAGTTCGGCTGTGGCCACAGCGCAACTGTGACATTTGGTATCAGAGCCTCGGTGCTGGCAAGAAGTATTAAGACCTCAAAAGATGGCCGAAGGAACACGCATGAAGAACGTGGAGTCGCAGCTCTAGCAACTCAACTCGACGGTGGGAGAATTTCAGGATCGGGTGGACCGCTTAGAAGTCAGCAACCAAAAAAATCATGATGTGATCATAACAGTAGATCGCAGGTTGGAAGGAGGACTTAACCAAATGCGAGAAGATATCAACCAGATGAGGGAAGAGATGGGTAATCAGCTTCAACAGTTTATGTTGATGTTTACTAGCCAAAATCAGGTTAGGCTGTCTCCCGATTTTCCTCATAGAGATAGAAACGACCCTATATTACAAAATGAGAGGATGAATCCAGAAAATAGAGCCCATGAGATGGTGGTCGAGCAAGGTGATGACACTGAGGCGTTGTTAGGTGGGGAACGGGAAGATCGAACTATACCCCCACCATAAGGGTTTCCCATGCCTCGAATGGAGATACCCGTATTTGAGGGGACCAATCCTAGGTGGTGGGTTAGAAAGTGTGAAAGGTTGTTTGAGTGGTGCAATGTACCAGGAGAAAGGAGGGTTGCTTTAGCGATAGCTTACTTTGATGACAGGGTGGATGCATGGTTCCAAGGTTGGACTCGGGGGCGAGAGCACTACACCTGGAGGGAGTTCTCTGAACAGTTGTGTGAGAGGAGAATGTCGGACACTATTGAAGAATTTAACAAACTAAGACAAGCGGGTGATGTTGGAACCTACTTAAGGAGATTTGAGGAGCTGAGATCTTTGATGAGTAGCCATGATCCTCACCTAACGGAGGCATATTATGTCTCTAGTTTCCTCAGTGGCCTGAGCAAAGAACTGAGGCCTATGGTAAAGATGATCAGGCCACGAACCTTGGAGCAAGCGGCTGAGAGTGCTAGATTGCAAGAAATGGTAGTTGAGGCCCTGTTAAAGAAGCAGAAGGTGCAGCAACAAAGAACTGCACACGCGGGGAGTTGGCAGCAAGGAGGAAGCAGCAAAGGGGTCGACAAGGAGATGGTGAGGAGTAATGTCGGAGGAAGGAATTTTGCTAATTCCAACCTTGGAGGGAGGCCTAATGATCCTAGACGACAACCCTGTTCCTGTTACAGGTGTGGGGACAGATATTTTTCGGGGCACCAATGCAAACGGCAGCTGCTGTTATTGGAGGGCTGAGGGGAAGAAGAAGTAGACGGCGAAGAAGACGTGGAAGTAATCGGTGAAGAGGGAATAGAGGATAATGGGGAGATATCTCTCCATGCACTCAAAGGGATCACCAATAACAAGATAATTAAGGTGGAAGGCAAGATGAAGGGAGGCAACTTATCAATCCTAATTGACAGCGGAAGCACCCACAGCTTCCTCGACGACGGCATTGCCAAGAAACTGAAGTGTTAGCTCACTAATACAATGCCTTTGAGTGTCACAGTGGCTAATGGAAACCGAGTAGTGAGTAACATGACCTGCCTGGGATTATTCATATGGGAAATGCAGGGGGAGAAGTTCGAGGCAGATCTCAGGCTGCTACAATTAGGAGGGTGTGATGTCATTTTAGGGGCGGACTGGATGAAGAAGGTGAGTCCCATATGCTTTGATTTCAACCGTATGGAGGTGACCTTTGAAAAGGAAAGGAGAAGAATGACACTCACTAGTGGGAGAGAGGTTGCTACCTGCAAGATGATTATAGGAAGGAGGTTGCAAAGTGTCCTCAGAAGCAAGTGGAGTCAACTTACACAACTGTTCTCCATTGTGGAAGTGGAAGGAAATATTAAGGAAGAGGAGCCAGGGGAGCTACAACTCACTGTCAGTCACCAACACGGGAGAACCAACCAGGTATGCACCTTACCACTTATTGATGAATTGTTGGAGGAATTTAAGGACCTCTTTTTGGAGCCAAATACCCTTCCTCCTAACCGAGCCTTGGACTATGCCATTAACCTAAAACTGAACACCAAGCCTGTAAACATCAGATCCTACCGCTACCCCCCACCCAAAAAACCGAGATTGAAAGAATGGTGAAAGAAATGATGAGCCAGACTTTCATTAAACCGAGTCAGAGTCCCTTTGCCTCCCCAATTTTGTTAGTTAAGAAAAAAGATGGTTCCTGGCGTTTTTGTGTAGATTACCGCTAGCTTAACACTCTAACCATCAAGAATAAGTTTCCCATACCCCTTATTGAAGACCTAATGGATGAGCTTAACCTGGCCCAATTCTTTTCCAAGCCGGACTTGCGCTCGGGCTACCACCAAATCAGGATGAGGCCCGAGGACGTCCACAAGACTGTCTTCCGTACCCACCATGGCCATTTTGAGTTCTTGGTGATGCCCTTTGGACTCACCAACGCCCTGGCCACCTTCCAATCCTTAATAAACCAGGTCTTTGAACCCTACCTAAGGAAATTCATACTTGTGTTTTTTGATGATATCCTTGTTTACAGCCCAACCTTGGACCAACATCTTAGCCACCTAAGAACCACTTTTGAGGTCCTTAGAAACAACCAGCTATTCATCAAAAAGTCCAAGTGTGCATTCAGTCAGGATCAAGTGGAATACTTGGAACACCTAATCTCGGGCAAAGGAGTCAGCACCGATCCAAGGAAGGTGGAGGCAATGCTCAATTGGCCAAAACCCACGACCATAAGGTCTCTTAGGGGTTTCCTCAAGCTCACTGGGTATTATCGCAAATTTGTGAAGGGATATGGGATTATCAGCAAACCCCTCACCAACTTGTTGAAGAAAGGGAACTTCCAGTGGGGGCAGGAAGCAGAAGATGCCTTTGAAAGATTGAAGGTGGCAATGAGCGAGGTCCCCACGTTGGGCTTACCGGATTTCAGCAAGCCTTTTGTGCTGGAAACGGATGCATGTGGAGTCGGAATTGGGGCTGTGTTGATGCAGGATGGCAAGCCAATGGCTTTCTTAAGTCAGGCCCTCAGTCCAAGACACTTAGGCTTGAGTATATATGAGAAAGAGTTTTTGGCTGTTCTTATGGCTGTTGAGAAGTGGCGGCACTACTTAGAGGTTGGGAGGTTTGTGATCAAAACTGATCACGAGTCCTTGAAATTTCTGCTACAACAAAAGCTCCAAACCCAGTTGCAAAAGAAGGGGATGACAAAATTAATGGGGCTAGATTATTCCATACAATATAAGAAGGGCAAGGAAAACGTGGCCACTGATGCCCTATCAAGGTGTCAAGAGGAAGGTGTTGCAGCCCCCATAACCGTGGTGATTCCTGAATGGTGCAAAGAGGTAGTGGATAGCTACGAAGGAGATGAACACATCCAGAGCCTACGGGAGAAATTAGCCCTAGGCAGCAAGGAAACCGAAGACTACACCATGGTTGATGGACTGTTGAGATATAAGGGAAGAATTGTAGTGGGCCACGATGAGGAACTCAAGAAAAAAATCCTACAGTCCCTACATGACTCTCCCCTAGGGGGGCATTCGGGTATCCAAAACACTTACTTGAGGGTAAGGCAGTTGTTCCATTGGATGCAACTCCAGAGGGCAGTGAAAGAATTTGTGATGGGGTGTGATACATGTAAGAGGTGCAAGCAGGAAAATGTGGCCTATCCAGGGTTGCTGCAACCCCTGCCAATACCAGCATAGTCATGGATAAGTGTGTCCACGGACTTCATCGAAGGTTTGCCAAGATCAGAGGGGAAGGATTGTATAATGGTGGTGGTAGACCGACTTACTAAGTATGCACATTTTATAGGGCTGGCTCACGCCTACACCCAAGAAGTAGCCAGGGCATTCGTGGATAGAGTGGTAGCTGTGCATGGGGTTCCTCAATACATTGTATCTGACCGAGACAAGGTGTTCACCAGCCACTTTTGGAGGGAATTGATGAAGAACCTGGGCATAGGACTCAACCTTTCAACTGCCTACCATCCTCAGTCCGATGGGCAAACAGAAAGGGTCAATCAAAGCCTAGAAACCTATCTTCAGTGCATGTGTTTGCTGCAACCTAAGAGTTGGCATAGGTGGCTGGCATTGGCATAGTGGTGGTATAATTCCAGCCACCATGCGTCTATAAGGAGAACGCCATTTGAAGCTGTGTTTGGGTATAGCCCACCGACCCTACCAGCTACTGGAGGGCACACCACGGCCCCAGCGGTGGAAGAATACTTGCAGCAACGAAGGGAAGTGCTGCAGCAACTCAAACAGGAGCTGGCATCGGCCCAAAACCGAATGAAACAATATGCTGACAGGCGGAGGAGCGATCGAGAGTTCAATGTTGGAGAAAGTGTTTACCTACGAACTCAGGTATCCACACCTTAAGTCCATCTCCCAAGGGCCAGTCTCTACACTCAGCCCTAAGTACTTTGGGTCGTTTCCCATAACTGCTAAGATTGGCAAGGTAGCTTACTAATGTGTCTTTCATGTGTCTTTACTAAAACGGACTACTGGCAAAGAGAGGGTTAACCCTGAGCTACCCGCACTACCGAAGGAGAAGGAAGGAGAGAAGGAGCCCGAGGCTATACTGGAAAGAAGGGTGGTCTACCACCAAGGAGCCCCCCTCATCCAAGTGCTAGTAAGGTGGCAAGAAGAGCCCTTGAAAAGGGCTACCTAGGAATATCTCCCTCAATTACTACAAAAGTTTCCAAGGGCAGCCAGCCTCTTGAATATTTCTTGAGGACAAGAAATCGCTTAAGGGAGGGGTATTGTCACGAAACAAGAGGAAGGCCGGAAGTATGAGAAATTTTGCTGCGGATATTAAGTATAGTTTAGCTATTTTCCTTTCATTATTAATTAGAGACTTTTCCATTTCCAGCTGGTAGTTTGTTAAGCTGTTATGCCAGGTGTAAAGGAGGCTAGAATAGGACAAAAGAATCTGTTAAAGGAGAGAAGATCTGTTGTGGCAGCACCTATGGGTCCTATAAATACTATGTCAGTCTGCTAGAAGAGTATCAATGAATTAAACAATTTATGATTCCATTCTCTGTATTCTCTCTCCATTTCTCTCTCTCTCTTTTCTCCTTCTTCCAAACCTCCCTCCTTTCTCACGGTTCTCTAGCGCCTGCTTCCAATTCACATCCAGTTGGAAGTTCGGTTGTGGCCACAGCATAATTGTGATAGATCGTAGAGGCGGCGGCCTGAGGATGAGCGATGACTGGCGACCGGTGTAAAGGCAGAGGCAGATCTTGGGTAAGCAGAGGAATAGGAGAAGTTAGGGTTTCATAGTGGACGGCTGTGATTTAATCCCTAATTCTCGCTCTGATACCATATAAACTAGGTATTTCTCTATTTCTTAAGATACATAATATGTTGATTCTCTTTTCTCTTTATAGAGGAAGAGAATAATACAAAAGGAAAGAAGAATATACACAGAATATACATAACTTCTAAAAATACAAAGAATATTCTATATCAAAAAAATACTTCTATTTCTACACATATGCTATATCAAGTCATGTAAGTGATAACTAAATCAATTTGCCTACTAACATTTGGTATCTTCCTTTGTCTACTAGATCTCTTGTTCCATCCTCTTTATTCTTCCAATTTGGCTCCAATGGTGTGCTAGTTGGCTTACAGCCAAGCTTACCCGTTTCTTTCAGTAAATCAAATGTGAATTTCCTTTGAGAGATAAAAATGCTTCCTTACTCCTTGTCGCTTCCATTCCTAGGTAGCATTTGTTAAAATAAGTAAGATAAAGTTGTATCAAGATAAGATTTGAATGCTTTTCAGACCAAAATATGGAATGGTCAAGATAATACTAGGAAGCATTCCAAATTTTTTATCAAACTATTTGTTAAATTTTGCACTGCAGGACATATTCGTTATTTTTTCTTATCTATAAGGTCCAAGATATGCTTATCTTAAGGGGGGGAAGAGAGATAAGTGTCACGACCCTAAGGGTATAATTGTAATTGGGAGACACTTACCTTGTATGAGCTATTGGGCTAACTGAAAGGGGTTAGGTGGGTAAAAACTAATTGTACAATAGCTATCTGTTTTAGCTATTAGTTAGGTGGTTGCATAGTTGATGAATTGTGCTAGAGGCTTTATATAGAGACCTACGGCAGTACGGAATGTATCATTGAGAATATTAAGAAGTTCTTCTCTCTCAAACCTCTCTCTATCCTTTCTCTCATTCTCTATTCTATCTTCTCCCTCTAATTCTATTCTTCCTTCTTCTAAATTCCTATTCAAACCCTAAGGAAACCCTAGGGTCGTAACAAGTGGTATCAGAGCCAATGATCCTCAGCGGCTTCAAGGTGCGAGTCGATAATGGAGCAGATTGAATTTTGTTGCCGACACAACGAAGGAGAGCCCAGTGGATTTTGGCCGTGATTTTGTTGCGACAACACTCAAATTACAACAAGATGAATGGACGGAAGCAAGGCAGCAGTTACGTAGGCGAGCACGACATACGTGACACTGTCAGACCCCAAGTTTCGCAACCGATGCGGGAGTCTAACGACAATGGAAGAACGATTCTTAGTGCAATTGATTCCCAACGCTTCTTGGGTGTCAATTGTGTTTAACACCCAAGCAAATTCCCATGATCTTGGGTCGAAAATTGAAGGCAATGCAGGTCAAAAGAGACAGGCGTGTGGTGGTGAAATTGTGATCGGTGGGTAGCATCACAGTGAAGGGTGAGCGTCGGAATTGGCTGACGAAGGCCGTGCTGGTGTGATCGGAGAAGTGCACTGACGGAAGTGAAAGACGAAGCAGCAATCAAGCACTAGATGGTGATTGCAGAGTGAAAGTTGTGCCATTACATTTAGGCAAGTGCGCACATCTGAATGGGATCAAGAACAATCCAAGATTGCAGGTGAATTCTGACCATTGGTCGATGATTGGGTAAGAGGTGGACGCAAGCTGTTGTCTGTTGATAGGTGCAGTAATTCTGATCAAACTTCATAGAACTCTTATTCCATGACCGTCGACTTCTCCTACTCATTTTCAGCTTGAATTTAAAGATATCTCAAGGACGGTGGTTATCCGCCACTACATGGTGATTTAGGCGATATCTACAGGTTGATTTTAGGCTGTGATTCCTAGCAATTCAGAGCAGCAGAATCGATAAATTTGATAGGCGAAGTTGAACTGCTGAGATGGAGAACGGATTCCAAGAGAAAATTGATAACCTCAACCACAAGATGGATGAACTTCTTATTCTAATTTCACAGAGATTCCAGGTCAAAATACCAGTGGACTATTTTTTAAAATCCACTCCATAATCAATTCTAGCTAAAGCTGGAGTCCTACCAGTTAATTTCGATTTGCTGCAAGAAGTGGATGAACTACCAGCAAAGGATCAAATGGAAATCGAGAGTTGCACCGAAGAATTCCATACCCTAACACAAGAAGACTCTATCATGAATTATAAGGTTAGATTTGAGGAATTGAAAGCGCTAGTGCTCAAGTTTCATCCAACCTTGATCGAGTCTTATTTTGTATCAAGATTCATTAATGGTCTCAACGATACGCATGGGCGGAGAAGATGAGGCCTATGGTGAAAATGTGTTGTCCTACTATGGTGGAACAAGCAGAGGAGAAGGCGAGGCTGCAAGAATTGGCACTGGAAGCCATTTACAGAAAGCATGGGCTGCTGCCAAAAAGTTATCTTAAGAGCAGCTCGCTAGCTTGGGACAGACCACATGCAGCTAAAGGAGTTTTGATGGAACAAACCGGACCGAAATAATTTTACAGTGGCTCTAAGGAAGCTAATACTGAAGCTGATGAGCGTGCATAGGCAACCAATGAGCACTCGAACCAAAGAAAAAAACTGGAGGTTAAGGGCAAGAATGTGACTAAGGAAGCAGACTCTAAGAGTATTGCTACTCTGCCTTTGGTTCTAAAAAAAAAACTACATCGTTACAGGTTGAGATAATTCCAGCCGAAGAAACTCTCCTTGCCATTTTGAGCAATTTTGATCTCGGGCAATATTACAATATTGTTGTCATGTCACCTGGTGTGGACCAAAGTCGGAAGATAAAGGAAGAGAAGGTTGCTGCCATTTGGCTCAAGGGTTTTGACATTGGAGAAGGGACCCTTGACATGGCAATCCTTGGAGTCTACATTTTATTTTGGCAGCAAAAACAAAAGCAACAAAACATAAGAGAAGATGGGCCAAAGCTTAGGAGAAGAAAGAAAGCAAGGAAAATGAGGAGAAGAATAATTCAAATTGTTTTAAGGCTGGAATTGGTTGAAGAACATTGTCAATAGCTGTAAATTCTTGGGGACAAGAATTGTTTGAAGGGGTAGGGATTGTTAAGACCCTAGGGGTATAACTGTAATTGGGAGACACTTACCTTGTATGAGTCGTTGGGCTAATTGGCGGGTAAAAACTAATTGTACAACAACTATCTGTTTTGGCTGTTAGTTAGGTGGTTGCATAGTTGATGAATTATGCTAGAGGCTTTATATAGAGACCTATAGCAGCAAAGGATGTATCATTGAGAATATTAAGAAGTTCTTCTCTCTCAAACCTCTCTCTGTCCTTTCTCCCATTCTCTCTCGTTCTTTATTCTGTCTTCTCCCTCCAATTTTGTTCTTCTTTCTTCTAAATTCCTATTCAAACCCTAGAGTCGTGACAATAAGCATATTAAGAAAGTGGCAGATAAGAAGTACGTGACTTCTTTTCAAAGGATCACCAGATAAGTTTAACAAACACATTGGAAAGGATAAAAGTTTAAAATGCTTTCCATATCTTATCTTTTCTGGTTTATATCTTGGTTAACAAACACTACCCTAGGAAATACCGTAGTTGTCCTAGGTCTTTTACTTCAAAAGCTTGTTATAATTGTTATTTAAGCACCTCTAATTCTTGGATATTATCACCAGTGATAATGATATCATCCACATATACTATTAGAATAGTTTTCTGGCCATTTGCTGATCAGTCTGCCCCTGATTGTACCCTAGCTTGTTTAAAGTTGCATTGAACCGTTTAAACCAAGCCCTAGAGGATTGCTTAAGTCCATACAAGGACTTCTTCAGCCTACAAACCTTTCCTTTTTTGCCTTCTGTCTCAAAGCCTGGAGGGATTCTCATGTAGATTTCTTCTTCTAGGTTACCATTGAAAAATGCATTCTCAACGTCAAATTGGTGTAATTCCGAATCCAAATTAGCTGCAAGAGAAAGTAAGACATGTATAGAATTTAGTTTTGCAACCGGAGCAAAGGTTTCCTCATAATCTAATCCTTGGTTTGAGTGAAGCTTCGGGCTACTAATCTTGCCTTGTACCTGTCAAGACTCCCATCATATCTATATTTAACATTAAATACCCATTCGCTGCCTACCACCTTCTTATCCTTGGGTAATATCACAATCTCCCACGTGCCATTTTTTTTTCCAGTGCATGCATTTCATCCATTACAGTCATTTGTCAAATCTTTATTAGATCCTTGGAGATCTGATAGTAATTCTCAAGAATTCGATGGAGAATTCTAGAGAATGATAGAAAATAGAGGGAGAGAGAGAAGAGAGAATTGAGAGAAACGAGACAGAGAGAGACAAAAATGAGGAAGAAATTCAAAATGGTTTGAATTTCAATTTCTTGATACTTCATTACATGAGATTGGGTCCTTTATATAAAGGATCTAGCGGCTACACTCCCGCTAAAAGAAGGCTTTATTTACATAGTTGCCTCCTTCTGGAATTAGCTAACCAACTCCCTAACTGCCTGCATGTGTAGGCCATGCCACTTGCACGGTATATTCTCCCCTCTAAGTACTTATACCGTGACAAATTCCCCCCTGCTTGAAACATTTCTTGTCCTGAAGAAATGCTAAGTAGATTGGTTGCTTGAGGAAATTGCCTCAGTAAATTAGGCAAGTATTCCTAAGTGTTGTTGTCTTGGTGGAGATTAGACCACTTCACCAGCACTTGTATGATAGGAGCTCCATGCTTGATTCTTTGGTCTAGTATTGAGCAGAGTTCTGTTGTAACATCCGCATCTTTAAACAGTTGAGGTAGGCTAGAGGCCACCTGATGTATTCCCATTGATCTCTTGAGTAAAGAGACGTAGAAGATCGGGTGAATTCTTGACTCCATGGGTAGTTGTAGTTTATACACCACCTTCCCACATTAGCTTCAATTAGATAGGGTCCATAGTATCTAGGGCTTAACTTGGTCACCTGCCCTTGAGCAATTGCTTTGAGATGGGCTGCCTAAGCTTCAGATATACTCTTTCCCCCCACACTAAACTCCCTTTCACTCCTCCTACGATTCACATACTGCTTCATGCAGTTCTGAGCCAGGGCTAACTCCTCCTTGAGCTATTGCAACACCCTTTGCCTCTTCTCTAGGTATGCCTCCACAGTGGCCACTGTGGTGTGTTCTCCTACTGCTAGAAGTAGAGGAGGTTGGTAACCAAATAGTGTTTTAAAAGGTGACCTCTTAATTGATGCATGGTGGATGGAATTATACCACCACTATGCCAATGAGATCCACTTATGCCACCCCTTTGGGTGCAAAAAACATAAAGGTAGCCTTCCATACACTGATTTACTCGTTCAGTCTGGCCATCCGTTTGAGGATGGTAGGTTGTAGACATCTTAAGCTTTACCCCTTGGGATTTCATCAATTCCTACCAAAATAAGTTGGTGAAAATCTTATTCCTATTTGAGATTATCGAGCTGGGAACCCCATGTAACTTCATAACCAGATCCAAGAAAGTCTTGGCCACTTCTTGGGCAAAAAAAGGATGAGTTAGGCCAATGAAATGTGCAAACTTGGTGAATCGATCCACCACTATTGTGCAGGTATACAGTCCTTCCCTTTGGACTTAGGTAGGCCTTTGATGAAATCCATACTTAAACTTTCCCATGCTTGTGCAAGTATAGGTAAGGGTTGTAATAAGCCCGGTAGAGCTATTGTTTCATACTTGCATCTGCTACAAGTGTCACAGGCTAACACATACTCCATCACATACCTTTTGAGTTGAGGCCAATAAAAAATTTGCTTCACTTTGTAGTGGTGTTCTAAATTTCCGAAAGTCCTCCCAATGGGGATTCATGAAGGGAACTCAGTATCTTTTTCCTTAGGGCCTCACTACCACCAATTACCAATCTCCCTTTGTATCTTATCACCCCTTGATTCAATGTATACCCAGGCCTACCGTTAGGATTCAAAATTAACTGTTCCAATAACTCTTTCGTCTTATCATCTCCTTTATAACTAGCCTTTACTTTTTGATACCAATCAGGTGTGATGACAATAAGGGCAACCGATTGTCCTTCCCTGCTATTAACAACGAAAGTCATGTTCATACATCATCACTCATAGACATATGCATTAGGGTCAACTCACCCACCATATCGCATTAGGGGTACAACCTAAGCCATACACAAAATGTAACCCAGAACATCACATCTCAAAACACCCCCAAGGACCTTTCGGTTGAGACAACTCTATACACACTTCTATCCTAAGACTCAAACTTCATTTGACTTGCCCATTTCTTTGGCCTTACCCTTACTTGGAATGATGCAAAACAAATATAAGCCACAAGGCCCAGCAAGTATAACTGAAAGAAAGTAAGCATGACAATCATGGGTATCGAGAAGCACTAAGAATCATGAATAACATTTAGGGCACTCACGCCACACCTCTTCACATTATTTTAAATGACAACAAGATGAAACATGCATTCATGCTCATATGCAATCTTTTAAAACCAAAACCATGGGACCGAAGTCCATAACATATCTATCAGACCGAAGTCCGTAACATAACCATGGAACCAAAGTCCATCTCTGAGCCGAAGCCCTCTTTGCGGATTTATCCTACAGATCTTGTCTGTCACGCGCATCATGAAGCCTTTAGACATTTTAAAACCCTTTTCATGCACATGCTCCATGCATCATCACAACCATGCGTATTTGTAATGACTTTTCATATATAACTGGCACATGATTACCCGAAGCAACATACACAAGAGAGAAAAACTCATGCAAGACAACATCAAACCCTTGCATGTTCTCAACCCTACCAAATAAAGCATCATTCCTAAAGGAAGATAAGGCGAGACGATACCCTATTTGAGGATCCAACGAAATTTAACAAAATCCAACTAGAAACAAGACACCGAAGACGTAAGCGATACAGAGGGTTAAAGAGCTTGCATCTAGAAATAACAGTGAAGTATGAACTTGCATCTGAAGACAAGTAGAGATATAGAACAGAACTTGCAAATTAAAAGGAGAATAACTTGTATCTGAAAATAACGGAGAGGTAAGAACTTGCAAAGAGAAGAGAACTTGCATCCAAAGGAAAAATTGATATAAAATAGAACTTGCCTAAGTAAAAACTTGCCTCCAAAGAGAACAAGGAGGAAGGAGAGCTTGCTAAATAAAAAGGAAAAGAAGATAAGACCTTGCCTTAGATATTTCCTTTAAGTCTCTCTAAGTGCCCAATTTTGCTGATATCACGGTTCAAAGCTCTTCTAGCAACATTAGGCATAATTGGTATAAGAATTATTACAAAATAGGTGTCAGACTACCAATTCCAACCCAACCACAAACTTTAATCACTTACCTTTATTCCTTCTTGCCTTCCCCAATTACCTAATATCATTTCATAGGCAAATTTAAGCCTCAGGGGGTTTATATAGGGAAGAAAAATGGCAAGGAGGCGATTTGGACGTGTGGCAGTAGCTAGAGGTGGCAAGTGGCTATAGGTGGCAGCGGATGGTGGCCACGAGCGGCCACGTGGCGCGGCAAGGCCATGCAGGGCCACACGTGGTGCGGCAAGGCCGCGCATGGTGTGAATGACACTATTTTGGCATCCTCTCTTGCTGGAAAAAATGCTCAATTTTCCTCCTAGCACCTGCCCTTGGAATCAAACCCGCAACCAGCCTTCTTCCCTTGTGCAAGCGTGCCACTTCACCTACAAGCCTTCTCATTTATTATTGCGCATATTTTATATTTAAGATGATCTAGTTACCAGTTTCTGAAATTACACTTAAACCCCAAAATTTTCAAATATTTGCTAATACTCCCTTAATAAAAAATACATTAATTGTAATATCTTCTACCTAATACCTCACACCCATAAGTTGACATTAAATCGTAGATAAATGGGTCATTACATTAGGTCTATGCAAGTTCAATCCTCTGTTCTTCCTCATCAGATACTATCATTATCTCAACTGCTTCAGGTACCGGCCTCCCATCCTCTTCCAGTATTGCCCTTGGTCCATCATCTTCAGGCACTGGATCTTCCTCTTGGGGTGATGACTAGCCTTGCTTTAGGTCATTAAGATCTTCGAGAATAAACCAAAGATGGTCATTTTTTAGGAGCTTGGACCTGTTGTCCAAACAGTGAGGCGAAACTGATCTGGCAACCTGGTAATCGACCATGGCAGAGGGAACGAGGATGAAACAATTCAAGACACGAATGGAAACTTTCAAGTAAGGAATCTGACAACACCAAGAGCAATTGGACGACAAGATGGACTTAATGAACGTCAGCCTACGACAAACCCAAGAGGAGTTGGGTCAGACGAGGGTAAAGGGTGCAACCACGCAAGAGGAAGTCACCAACCTTCGAGCAAACGTCAGGGGCCTTAGGGAAGAGGTCGCTAGAATCGGGCAGCAATTAAGCTCTGTGTTGAACTTGTTCTCACGATTACCGAATGCTAACCTTCCGGTGGACTTTCTTCCAAGGCTAAACAACCCCAATTGTAGAAGAATAGAATAATAATCTTTCTCACTTAATCATCATGTACACGGTTGTGATCCTCTTATAGAGGAGAAGAGAAAATAATATGGAAACTATATAAACCTACCTTCTACAAGAACTACCATATAAGAAAGAGATACACAAAGGATACGTATTTACACTATTAGGAAAGTTTCCTAAGTTAAGACTTAAGAAACTTCTTATTGTATAGAAGGTAGTAATCAAACGACATCTACTACATATCTGTAACATCCTTGACTGATATCTGTTGCATATCTACAGCATCCTTGACCTCCACATGAATACATATTACCATACACACATAGCCAAATGTGTGTCACAACACCAATCTTGACGGGAGCAAGGGACAGACCACAGGTCACCAACCTAATGGGTATGGATGAACGGTCGAAAAATTTTCAGCGAGGACCCCTGCGAACCTGAACCATGTGCCGATGTCAAAGTTGGAAATTCTAGCATTTTAGGGAAGCAAGCCACGTTGGTGGGTCCAACGTTGTGAGTGATTCTTCCACCACTACCAGGTGGAAGACGACCAAAGAGTGAATCTAGCTACTTACTTGAATAACGTAGCGGACTCGTAGTTCCAAGGCTGGAGTGACAAGAGAACTGTTCTAATTTGGGAAGAATTCATAGCAGATTTATGTGTCCGCTTTGGGGAGAGACCCATGATTAACATAGTGGAGGAATTTAACAAGCTAAGGTAGGTTGGGTCAGTAAAAGAGTATCAAACCAAGTTTGAGGAGCTAAAATCATTAGTGGTCATATCCTATTCGACCTTGAATGAAGCATATTTTGTGTCTAGTTTCGTAAGTGGGTTGAATGACGAATTAAGACCAATTGTGAAGATGATGCAATCGATAATAGGGCAACAGGCAGCGAAGAAGGCTAGAATGCAAGAGCTAGCATTGGAGGCTATTTTTAGAAAGCACGGAACTGTGACATAAGGTTATCCTCAGAGTAGTCGGGAGGTGGGAGAAAATGCTTGGACAGTAGCCTCAGATCGGACTCAGGGAAAAAAGCATCCTAATGCAACCAAACCTCCTATTATGGAGTAAAGGGAAGACTCAGATTATGCTTTAAATACAGGGACAAATTCAGTCCGGGCCACCAATGCAGAAGACAGTTGTTGCATATGAAAGGTTTAGAGGAAGATAAAGAAGTAGGAGAGCCATCCGGAATTGGATAAAGGAACAATGGATCGACAATAATAAGTTTCTTAGGGACAAGAATTATTTCAAGGGGGGAAATTTGTCACATACCAAGGGTAGCTATTGTAATTTTGTCTTTTATTTTTTGTTATGGATATTTGTCCAGTAGCTAGAGGCAGTTATAGTTTTGTGTGTACTGCACATGGTTGCATGTGCATGGCTATAAGGCTATATATTAAGCCATAGTTGTAGGATGGAGAAGGAAGGAATGAATTGAATATTTGTGTTATCTCTCTCTAATATCTTCTCTCCCTTTCTCTCGAATATTCTTCATCTTTCTTGTTGTTTCTCTACCTCCCATCTGATCTCTCCCTCCAAATTCTTGTCTTAATCTTCCCAATTCCCTTTTCATACCCTAGCTCAACCCTAAGAGTGTGACACTGCCACTCTGTTGCTAGCCCAAGGCCCATTGGAATGTCTCCTGCCATCAGCATGGAAGCCCTCTAATGGACGCCAGCTCACCAGCACTAAAAGAAGAATTCAAAAAAGCAGCTAGTCTCCAGAAGCCTATCATTACAAGTTCTCATCTTTCCCATGCCACTAATAGCAACTATCCTACATTTCCCATAATTTCCCAAAACACTAGACATTTATAATTATTCAAAGGTTCCAAGATGACTGTTGTAATTCCCATGCACAATCAATGTAAGTCATGGACTTCTCTCCAATATAAGGGAAGACATGACCGCTCATTAGGATTATTGAACTTTTGGCTTGAATTCTAATAGTCTATTGACTTCAGTTCTTTCTTATCACTTGTTGTTCAAGTGGGGTGAAATTCCTAGCTCTTATTTAAGTGTGGTTGCCTTGCATTATCACTTAGTGGCAAGTTGTCCTATTCTTGTCCTTCCTTAATTAGTCAAATATCTCATTCTTGTTAATCGAATTTTTTTTTCCTTTTAACTCAAATACTCTGCTTTGTTACTTGACTGCCCCAATTCCAAGCTACTCAAGTCACCTATAAACCTGCTCCATCCTTGTCTGACAACCCCCACGACAAGTTCACCCGATCCTTGATTAAATTTCTATCACATCCCTTTTAGGACCACAGTTTAACAACTCTCCCAAAATATGCTCAAGCATTGCTGAATGGTGGTGTTTAACAGAAACAAGGAGCAACACTTAATAGTAGAGAGAAATTTTTAAGGAGATTAAAATATAGTTTCAATGGCCACATAAACTTTGAATGGAAATACTATGTATGAGAACCTTGATTTAATAGTCATCAAGAAGTCTCACTGTAACGAACTTCCAATTTCAACAGAATTATCTAACAGCAAACTACATTTATATAAGTTCATAAGCTGTTATTTAGATATATTTTGAATGAAGCAAATCATAATAGTTAAATCAAATGTGTGAATACAATACCGTTCCTGCCATCCTCAATCAGCCAAAAATGAAAACAGAAAGAAGAAACGAAATAGATATTACTTTGCTTGTTATAAGCAAGCAAAACAGCTGTAGAATGAGAGCAATAATATAAGAAAAAGAAAGGAACTTCACAAGAAAACTCAGATGAAGTACAGATAATGTCACAAAATAAGTCCAGCCTTAATCACCTGAAGAATGTCGGCAAAACTTTTTCTCCTCATACCCAATCCTGTATCTGACAACCCAATGAAAGCATCAGAGCCTCTGCCAAGCCACTCGGTGGAGGATGGCCGCATGGTGTTCCTTGGAGTAGTTTTCCTCATTTCCATCAACTCATCTTCCGTCTTCGGTACAGATAAGCTAGGCTGCATTGAGAATAAAGATGAACTGCCACCAGCATCAACAAAATTCTTTGTCATCCAATCACCAATCCCCCCGAAGGACGAACCCCCTGATTGAAACCTCTGCGCCACACGCCAATCCTCTCTGGACAACATCGGTGGAGGTAGTCTAGGATTGAGATTTTCATGTGAATAGTAGTATGATAAGTATGCAGGGTGGGACCGAATTTCTTCTTCTGACAATAGTATATTTGCGTTACTACTGCAAACATCAATCTGAGCAATATTTGGATTCCTAAACAACGCACTGAATGAACCTTCAACTGTTGGAGGAGCACTGCCACTCCGGAATATATTAAGAGCCCTCTCCCGATCAATAGCCTCTCGATTCCGCTGCACTCGCAGCATCGATTCAAGTTCACTCTGCAAATTATCTTCTAAATTACCATTTGGTCCTCTCATAAAGACTTCTTCCAGACTCCTCCGTTCATTAACATCAGACTGCATATCTATCCTACTCTCAGTAACCATCTCAAGAAAACCCTACATTTACCCCCAAAAGACAAAACACAAAAATTTCAAACCACTGTCAATTCAATACACTAACACATCACCAAAGAAGAAGAAAAAAAATGTCGAAAAAGTAGCAAACCAAATCCGACGCCATAATATCAATTACGCACCTTCAAGCGGATTCACACTTCAATATCCAAAGAAATGCGGAACTGAAAAGAAGAACCGAGGATGCAGAGCAAATATATGTGGAAAGCGAATCCAAGCATAATAAGCAAGAATATAATAGGGAATGCGGTTTGAACACATCGGAATGAAATCCGGCGAGAATTGCAGAGGTTGAATCAGCTATTCAAGAATTCACGTGCATTATGGTGAGGAATCGAAAATCCAGCAAGGGATTTGGAAGAATTCGAGGGGGAGAAGAGGTTGTGTTTGGAAGGGAATACAGAGGCGAACAAGGTGGGAGATTTTTGGAAACGGTCACATTCGGGGGAGAGAGAGAGAGAGAGAGGTAGTGCTGCGACGTGCAGGGATGCGGGGCGGATACTGGACGTCTGATTTATGATTGACGGTGGATGATTGGGCGATGGTTTTTTACGTGCCCCTCTGGCACAACGGCAAAATTAGTTTGCCAAATCAATGATTTCCAAATGCAAATGCTGTTTGATGATGGAACAAGAGGTAATAGAAAACCAAAATAGAAGGCAATCAGACATTTTCCATTTTTTTTTTCTTTTCTAAAATGAAAAATAAAATCTGAGTTAGGCTTCTCAATTTGAAGTGCCACCCAAAATTGTATTCTTCTTTTTCAACATCAATACGATTACTGTGTTAATGAAAGGATATTTATAAACTTTTTGAGTAAAATTCATTAATTTATTTGGGGGGTTTATTGATTCATAAAAACTTAGTGGGTTTTAATTAATTTTCATTGATTTATAGACCATTTTGCTTTTCTTCTTTAATGTGGGATTAACTTAATAAATTGATGTGCCATTTAATTTTAATAACAATGATTGTCACCTTAAAAGTAGTAAAAAGGAAAAAAGTAGCATATGTTTTTTAACCAAGAAAAAATTCATATTGTTCCCTATATTTTATATTCTCTCAATTATTTTCTCCTAACAAGAACAAAAATCTATACCTTTTATAAATATGGTATAAAAAAATATTTTAATAAATATCCTGAGTTTTGCCCAACTAATCCTCAAGGAAAGATGGGTCTTACCCCAATCCATACCTCAAGTAAATTATGGTATAATTTTCATAAAATATCTTCAAAAGATTTTATACTTGAAACTTTTAGTATGTCCACTCCTTGTTTTTAGCATCGGAGCCACTCATAGGTGTAAGAAAACTTTTTTTTTTTTTATGACTTAAGTATTCGAGCTTCGCCCGTCTAATCTCAAAGGAGATTGGTCTTATCTCCTCATTCGACCTCTGAATAAATCAAATACAGTTATAATCTTATATACTCTTAAACAAATACGTAATCAATCTTCATTAAATAAAATATAAATTATTCTACTTTGCCAGAGTTAATTGACGTATGGGATGACTAAAAATATCAAATGTCAAAAATATCTTCACCTTAAAAACACCGTGCGCACATTAAATAAAATTCGGACGAATTTCATCTCAAATGAAATCTGCCCACATAGTATGGACAGTGCACGGTGGGCGGACTTCAACTGACATTTTTATCATGTTGAAGTCCACTTGACATTTTTTCGATAAATTTGTGTAACAACCTTTTTCGAGCGCTGTAGTATAGCTCATAAAATATTTCCTTCTTCACTAAAAATTGATCCCCGCCAACCAAGGAAGCTTCTAATTTTCATCTACCGCCAAGCAGCTCAGGAGCAGCGCTGCCATAAAAATCTGCACTGAAGTTGGTGTCCCACCACATTATTCGAATTAATTAATGAAGTTTTAAGAAAACATTCAATAATTCAAAATGTTGGTAACAAATTTAACAACTTTGTCTCCCAACCGCCATCTATTTCCGCAACATGAGCTCATAGTTTGATTGTTAAACTTTTTTATAATAATAATTACTTTTAAACTAAAACAGTTTAAGTTTTGATCAAATCATTTGTTAGTGTTCTTATATATATATATTTATTTAATAGTTACAAACTACTTGCATAGTTACTAATTTGATAACAAACGCATGTGTTTTTATTATTAAAAAACAACTCTAATATACATTTAACAAAAAGTTGAATTGTGAATATACTCCAATATACTCCAAAGTGATTTCCCAGTTAGAATTGTGAAAATTATTCAACTGTTTAAATATAGGTTTTGTGTTTTTCATTTCTCCACTTTAATTGCTAAAAGAATATACATTTACTTCAACTCATATTGATATAATTTGTTATTAGATCATTCACTTAAAGATTACATGTATACTTCAAAAAGTTCCTAGGACATAAGTCAAGCAATCGGGTAAATGATATGTCGGTGTCAATCCAATAGATTGTGAATTCGATTCTCGCCTGTGCAGTGAAGCAAAATCTCACATCTGTGATTTACCTTCCCTGACGTAATTGAAAGTACGAACACCAAGGGTCGCGTAAAGACAGTCATCCCAAATATAATTCAAGATGACAAGACATAATATTATTATTGTCACTCTTTTTACTTTTGTGGCTGTTGAAAATTGAAACTACAATGTTAGTCCCTCCCTAGGCAAGGTTTGGCAACTAAATTCTAGCTTGTTCCAACTATAAAAAGGCAAGTAAATTTCATGCCAACGAATTCAACGGGAGCCTAAGAGTCACAAAACCTACTCCCATTAGGTAAGATTGATTATATAAATTATAGACCTCAGCCCATAGATTCTACAGCAAGCAAACAGTGTTATTTGCAGCTGAGGAGTGAGGAGTCACAATCCTGTTCAAGAAACCACACTCAGAAGTAAAACAGGTACTAAATTACTTCTCTCTGTAATAACTTATCAAATGAAACAAAACAGCAAATTCATCATCATTATCAGAAAATTTTCTACTATTGAAAATGTGAAGTAAAATGCTAGATGCTAAACTTGTTTTCGATCATTTCACGAACCTCGTTAACAACCAAATAAGCTTGGTGGCCTCCAATCACCTCAGCTTGTTTCTTACCGTCCTTCCAGAGCTGTAAAACAGTTGTTCTCACCATTAGTTGGGGCAAAATTAAAGAAAAGCCCTCAAAGATCAATGAAATCTGTGGAATACCTGTATGGTAGGCATTTTCTGCAAAGATTTGATTCCCCGCCATACATGAAAAGGTATAATGAAGTGTTAATCACCATTTCTGCAAATTCACATGGATGAAGGAACAAAGAGACACAAAAGCAAAGAGAAAGAAAGAACAAACTACCATGGGATTATGGTGACAGGAGGAAATATCCAGCATGTCATCTTCACAAAACTTAATTCCATTGGATGGGATTGCCTCTTTAATCATTTTTTGGACACTTGATATCTCATATCAAAATGCTCCATTCAGATCTGCCCCAATGTAATCTCATTGCACCTAGGCATATATCGAAAACACCCAAACCAATGAGCTGTCAGTGCTTCAAAACGGTAGACCATTTTTGGGTTTCAAGAGGACCGGTCAACCGTTCTAAAGAACAGATCGAAGGTCTCCCACTAAAACACAAGTGGTCAACCGCTTCTAAAAGACCGGTCAATTGGTTTCTGGCTTTGCTCCAAATGGTCAACCACTTGCAAGAAGCTACCGATCGGCTCTCTGTTTGGGTCGATCGTTTTCACCACCGGTTGATCACTCTGAAGGCAAAAGACCAAGAACAATCGACTGCTTGGAAAAACTAGTCGATCGATACTACATATCCTACAAAACAGAGAGCTATTTCCATGTCCGAAACACATACATTTTACACAACATCAAGCATAGGGTGAAAATACCGAGCCGAGACGTTAATACCACTAAAAGGAAACGCCAACAATTGGCGGTCCATGCAAGGGTTTTAGCCGGTTTTTAAAACTTTTTCGAAAACAACATAATAAAGGCAGCGGAAGAAAACAAGATCACCTTGCAAGACCCGGTATCTAACAACCATATGCAACAAAAACCGAACCATCCATAAGGCATTTAGAAATTATACCTCATTGGACGATTTTGTTGATGATGAGAATGATGAACTGTAGCGGAGGCAGCTCCCGTTCTCACGGAAGGCTCTCGAAGGCAGCTCCTAAACAGTCATGATCTATTCCAAATGAGATAACCGGATGACCAGTCCACCCCTCGAATACACAAGGGGCCGAGTTAGTCCACACTCCAAGCAATAGAAGAACCCTACAGGAAGCTTATGTGCTAGCTAAGTTTCCTTTTAGGTGATGGGTGTTGTAATTTGGGTTTAAAAGAACGAACAACCCAACAGTCTCACTGTTAGATTAGGTTGCCAAAGAAGCAACTAACAAAGAAATGAGCACGGGAGCAAAAGGAGAGGAGGGGATTTGGTTTTCTACAATGAGAAGAGAGCAACTAGCCGAGAGAGAATTTCTACAAGCAAAGCCAGGCAACTCTTGCTTCTCTTGTTCTAATATTTCAAATGCCAAAACCCTAATATCACACTAGATCAAACAAAATCGACTAGGAAAGAGAGGGGAAGAGGCATGCCATTTGCATGTTGTCTTTCCCCCTTCGTCATAATCCAACACGCAATTGGCTGACTTTACAGAAAATGACAAGAGAACATTCCCAAACTTGACATTTGTTGTAAGAAATGGTCGATCGATTTTAAGGAAACGGTCGACTGGTTTACACCAAATCAGCAAGGACCAGTCGACTAATTCTAAATCGATTGATCGGTTTGGGATGATGCACTAAGGACCAGTTGATCGCCTCTAAGGCCGTTCAACTGCCTTTATTTCCTCGTCTCAAGTTTTTGTAAATTGCATCTAAGCCCGCCATTAACTCTTAATAGCTCTTTAATTATCTCATGATGAAACCAAAGCCCTCGTTAACTCTTAACGGCATGCCTATTAACTCTTAACAATTGCTCTTGTTAATTAAACCCGTTTTGTTAACTCCTAAAGGTGTCATCATTAACTCTTAATGATGATCAATAATTAATTACAACATTACATCACTAATCCACTACTATACTCGCATATGCGTATGACCTTCTAGGTTCACCACTGAGTAGCAATCGGGACACATCAAACATTTTGACATTGATCAGACACTTTGATCTACAACGAGGATCTCTCCATCTCTTCGATATATCCCGAGAAGTCCTAAGTGACAATTAGCATTATGTCAAGACGATCTTATTAGTAATGAAATCATACTTCAAGTGAATCTATTAGGGCTTTTGATTCCCGTGTACTATAATCCCTCCATCGACTAATATTGGAAATTCCTTTCCAATCATGTGCACCCTGGCTAGGGGTTTAAACAATCACAAGCCATAACCAATCGCATAGGATGTTCCCCTCACACTAAAAGTCAATGGATCCCATTAGCAATCACCTGCTTCCATACGATATTGTACAGAAACTGCAACATTCTCACCGTGATATACAGACAGTTCTGCGCAATGGCAAATCTTTGACACCAACATACAAAACAACTGTGTTGCCTCTGGTCTAAGGACCAATAACACAATCGAAACAAGTAATAGATCATTAATCCTCTTAGCCTTATGATTTGTTACTTGCATCACATTCAGTAGATGTTCAACTAACATCTACCCACATATCTACGATATTCATCTCATGAATTATGACATATGACTCACCATTCTTTATCATTAGTATCTCATATTAATCAAAGGTAGTAACCCATGTGTCAGTCTATAATCGATTAATCATATTCCCCTTTTGAGAAATCTAAGGACTGGAAATGACTTTAAGAAATCTTAAATATAAGGGTCTTTGTCACATATTCTTAACCAGTGTTCGAAAAATCGACCTAAGCAGCTGCTGGCCGCCGCGATTTTCATCTAGTCGGCCCCCCTAGGCGCCAGTCCGCCTAATCGGTCGTCAGCGGCATCCCAGGTGGCGCCTAACTGCCTGGGCCACCTACTTTTAAATTTTTAGGGTTTTAAAAGAAGACAAAATAGATCGTGTTTCTGCTTCATCTGCCCCGATTGCTCTCTCAACAATGACCGCCTCTCTCTTCGAAAGCTCATCCTCATCGCCGCCGACAACGCCTCTTCTGCAGCCAACCATTGTCTCTCTTGGCCTCGATTTTTCGATTTCCCTTAGCCTCCACTAGTCGTCTATCTCGCTCGCTAACGCTGTTCTTCCTCTGACCACCAGTATCCCTCTCTCTCTCTCTCGTTGTTCTTCCCAATTTGCAGTAGCCATCTTGCTGTATACTATATAGTATATAGTATATATATATAATATATATTATTACAATATTACTCACAGTTTCACATAATGCTATTGCTATATGCCTATATGTATTGCTATGTATATACATATATTACTAACAATTATAGATTATATATATACTATATAGCAGTATGTATGTTGCAGCAGCATACCTGCAAGCAGCAACATGCTGTTAATATTGCTATATGTATTGTTATATAGCATATATAGATATAGATTATACTATTAGTGTTAAACAGTCATATATATGTAGTATATACACACACATGTGCAAACTGCAACAGTCCATCTGATTTGTTTATGTTACAGGCTTCTTCGATTAAATTAAAAATGTCGGATGGGACTAAGAGTACGGAAGCATCGTCTGATGCCGTCTCAGTTTTTAAAAGGAAGTCAAATGATATTGGATGGGAGTATGGAATGTTAGTTGATCCAAAGAATATGGACAAAGTTAAATGTAAGCTGTGTGGCAAAGTTATGTCTGGAGGAGTTTATAGAGTTAAAGAACACATCGGCCACATTTTCGAAAATGTTTCTACATGTCCAAAATCTTCTCCGGATGATAAAGCCAAATGTAAAAATGCTATTGCCGAGGCAAAGAGTAAGAAGAAAAATAAGAGGAAAGAGGAAGATTTGATGAGATCCTCTGTTAATATTTCTGAAATGGAGGAAGGAGATGCTGAAAATGAATTGCAAGAGTTAGGGAGCAAAAAAGCACCCCGTACACTTGGCCCTATAGATAAGTTTACAAGCTCCATCACCCTTGAAACGAGTGCAGGAATGACACAAAGGCAACAAAATATCAGCGAAGCACTCTTTAAAGAGAGAACATAGTTTGTTCGTCAATATTGTGCCAGATGGGTGTACAAAGTCGGCATTCCTTTCAATGCTATTGATAATGATAGCTTTAAATTGTTTGTTGAGGCGGTTGGTCAATTTGGGTCGGGCTTCAAACCTCCCAGTCAATACCAGTTGAGGGAACCATTGTTAAAGGGAGAAGTTGACAGAACTAAAGAGTTATTAAAAAAGCATGAAGAAGAGTGGGCACGAAATGGATGCTCTATTATGACAGATGCCTGGACAGATAAAAAAATGAGGAGTATCATGAACCTATGTGTTAATTCTAACGCAGGTACTGCTTTTCTTTCTTCCACAGAGTCTTCAGATGAAGCATATACTAGTGAACTAATTTTTGAACATGTGGACAAGTGCATTGAGCAAATTGGGCTGCAAAATGTCATTCAAGTAGTAACTGACAATGCTGCTAACAATATGGGAGCGGCAAAATTATTGAAGTTGAAGAGGCCAAATATATTTTAGACATCATGTGCTACTCACACTATCAATTTGATGCTAGAAAGTATTGGAAAATTGCCAAGATATAAGAAAGTTATTGATCAGGCCAAGAATTGGACGATCTTCATTTATGCGCACCATAAGACATTGTCCTTAATGAGATCTTTATGAAGAAGAGGGATATTGTGAGACCGGGAGTCACTAGATTCGCTTCTTCTTTCCTTACTTTGCAAAGTTTGATGGAGAAAAATGTCCAATTGAGGAAAATGTTTATTAGCTCCGAATGGGAAGAGTGCAAACGGTCCAAGATTGTTAAAGGGAAAGCAGCTTATGCTACTATGATGAGTATTCTTTTTTGGAATGGTGTGAGTTTATACCTCAAGGTTTTTGCACCTTTGGTGAAGGTGTTTCGAATTATTGATGCAGATAGAAAGCCTTCTATGGACTTTTTATATGGAGAGATTGTGCAGGCAAAGAAAGATATTAAGGAGGCCCTGAATAATCTTGAGAAGAATTATCAACCTATTATGGAGATTATTGAAGCAAGGGTGAAAGATAGGCTAGATAGTCCACTACATTTTGCTGCTTACCTTCTGAATCATTACTACTTCTTTAAGGATATGGATATACAACTTGATCATGAAGTGATGGATGGATTTTTTAACTCTATGGAGATGTTTTATGAAAATGATGGTGAATTGCAAGGCCATGTTGTAAATGTTGAGTTGCCAAAGTATACTCGTAAAGAAGAAGCTTTTGGAAAATCATGGGCAGCTCAAGGGTGTGCAAAAAATGATGACAATTAAAATCCAGGTATAAGATTAAAGTCATTTTCTTAGTTTCTATTGTGTATTACTATTACAGTATCAGTGTATAAATTTGTTTACTTTATACTTGTTTGACCTATGTTGTAGTTACATGGTGGACCACATATGGAAATCAAACTCCAAACTTACAACGAATGGCGAGAAAGATCCTCTCGTTAACTAGTAGTTCGTCCAGTTGTGAAAGAAACTAGAGCACTTTTGAAGGGGTTAGTGTATAATCTATAATGTATATTTTAAGACGTTTTTAATATTTTAATTTCATTATCCCTATCATTTATATTAATATTGTTTTTATTTATTTATGTAGATACATACGAAGAAAAGAAATAGATTGGACGTGAATCGATTGAACAATCTAGTCTATGTCCAATTTAATGCCAAATTAATGAACAAGCAAAAAAGAGAGAAAGAAAGGAATGTTGATGTGCTACTTGCTAGTTATGCTAGTCATGCGCAGGGATGGATAGTTGAAGGAGGAGATGATGAAGAAGTTGAGCCTGGTACGGGGCTTACTTGGGAAGTGGTTGGTGAAGCATTCGGAGCAGACGAGATGCTTCAACCTCGAAGAAGTTCTAGAATGAGAGACCTTCATGAAGATGATTTTCAATCAAAAGAAGAAGATAAGCAAGAACTCAATGAATTTGATTTTGAGTCTGATGAAGATCTTGTGTTGGAAGAATATGGAGAAGAGAAAGTCCAATTAGATGGCTAGATACTTAGATTCTTCAAGTATTGTTTATGTTGCATTATTGTTGCTTTTGCCTTCTTGAACCCAGAACTAAACTACAATAGTTTGTTTTCTCATGCTTAATTCCACTATTTCACTTGTCATTCCATTATTGTTGCATTATTGGTTTATGTTGCATTATTGTTGATTTTCTACTTTGATTTACTTGAAAATAACATGACATTACATCAAAAAGTTCAAAAAAATAAAAAAAAACAACAATTTTTTTAGGCCCCGCCTAGGCGCCCTAGGCCCCAGCCTGGCACTCGACTAGCACCTATCGCGTTTTAGAACACTGTTCTTAACACTTAAGAATAAGACATTTATTAAGAAATATAGGGACTCATTCATATACAAATTAGAGAGGTATGAATTAAGGTATGACCATTAAATACAAAAAAATGTATTTTATAAAATTTTGCAAAATATACATCATTAGTCCTAATTTACATATGCCAAACGCTATCTAAATTTAGCATTAGAGCACTAACTCTAACAAAAATTTTGATAAATACACCTCCCATATGTCCTTGATTGCCTTCGTCTATCAGTACTTTTTTATTTTTATCTTTTATACACTTCACTTGTTAATTCAGTGTACAAATTTAACAAACTTTTGAATTTACTTCACTATCTTAGTAGTAAGGGCTAGCTTGCTCTCTGGGGATCGAAAGGTCATGGGTTCAATTTGTGAAAACAACCTCTTTGCAAAAAGGCGAAGGGAAGGCTACGTACAAATATAGTCCTCCCTTGACCCTTGCAAAATAGGGAATTTTGGAGATGTCTTTTATTTGTTTGCCAAAATATATATCTTCAAGGTTTTTTTTCTTAGCTAACATGTATCTAGAATCTTGTAACAAGCTTTCCTGATTGCTGCACCACCATCATGATTCTTATTCGATTGGGATTTTTCCTTTCAAACTTCTTAAAATAGTTTTTGCAATGTTTCAAATAGCAACAATCATCTCAATCCACATTGGATTAGTTTCATCTTTAATAATTCAATCTCTTCTTCCATATACTTTTTCCATGAAGATTTGAACTTATTTTTCACTTCTTAAATCACACCATTAGACTTTGACTTCATTTTTCATCATCATTCATCCTCCTTTTTTTTATATGGACATGAAGGACCACAAGTCTATGTTGACTGGCTAGCACTCTCCTAGTAGAACTTTTGTAATACCCAGTATAACTTTTGTAATACCCAGTATTTAATATTAAGAGCATTTTCAAAAATTACGGGGTCAAAATGGAATTTACAATAGTTTCGGGCCAAAGTGCAATACTCAAAACATAAACGAAAGGTGAAGGACTATGTCAAGCAAGCCAATGAAGGTAAAACTGTCCAAATAAGCAATATTCGACAAAATCAAGAGATTTTCGAAGGTTTGAGGACGAAAATGCGTGATTAGGGGCATCAGGGCAAAAGTGCAGATTTTATAAACTACCCGATGAAGATCGAAACGACAAATTTTTTAGAAATTTCAAAAGGAAATGGAAAATATAGAACTTGTGGGCAGTCAAGGAATTAACAAGAAGTCTAGGGGTGCCTTGGATAGAGAGAAAATGAAATTAGAATTTACAAAGGGGCTAAACTGCAAAAATCAAAAATTGCATAATGTGAATCCGACCGGCCGCACTGTGGCCGCTGGCCAGCTGCCTGGGGGCGTCGGGAAGGTCGCCTGGAAGGGCTAGGGAGGTCTCCAGGTGATGATGGGGTGGTTTGTGGCTGCTATTGGCCGGAAAATGGCCTTGATGTGATCGGAAATAATGGAGGAAAGATTTCTGATTTGGCCGAATTTTTCGAGGGTTCTAGCTCTCGATTTTGTGCTTCTTGATTGGTTAGGAGGCTAGATCTAGGGTTAAGGGGATAAGATTAGCCGATTTGTGGTGGAAAATCGGGTCGAGATGGGGTATAAATAGACACCCGAGGCCGAGGGTTTTTCAAAGAAGTCGAGTAAAATTAAGGGCGTTTTGGCTTGAATCGAGGCTCACGGATAAGGGGTTTTTGTTCCTTGGGTTGTGAGGGTCATTTCTGGAGCATTTGGAGTCGATTGGTATAGGATAAGTGGGGTTTTTGGGAGTTGGCCGGAAAATCGGGCTTTGCCGGACCACGGCCTGTAAATGGCTTTTAAAGCCTTTTCCGGTGGCTATTTTGGCCACTAAAGGGTGCCATCGAGGTCGCCTTGAAGAGATCTACAAGCCCCTATAATCGTTTGGAGCATCGGAGGTCGCCGGAGTCGGAGAAGAAGGCCGGAGAAGACGACCAAGCCGGCCGCATGTGGGCTTCACTCGCCGAACCCCTAGGTGGCGCGTGAGGGCCCGTGAGGTAGTATTTTTGCTTGATTTTAATTTTAGAATTTTGGTAAAATTATTTTAGGAATTATCATAAAAAAATATTTTGTGAAACTTGATGTTAGATATTTTTTATGAATTTCCGAAGGTAGAAAATGTTTAAAAATAAAGAAAAATAGAGAAAATTGAGAAAAAATAGAAATATTGATTTCTAAGGTCCTAATGGTGAATAAGAGACGATTGGTGAGTTGGAAAGAAGGATTGCACGTTTTTCGAGGCGAAAATCGAACTTTTCTGAATTGAGATGAGTGGTTTGATTCTAGCTTTATCTTGTTTTGATTATGTTTTGGAGTGTGTGTAGTGGGTTCTGGTGAGCGGTTTTACCCTCCCAAGCTTAGGATACACATTATCATACTAGTTCTAGTGAGCGATTATACCCTCCTGAACTTGGGTTGTTTACAAAGGCGTTTCACTTATGTACATTGTGGCATCATTTGCATTTTGAACATGTGATATATTGCATCAACTATTTTTACTTTTAAAACAAGTCGGTGCATGGCGTGTATTTTCATATCATCGGGCTGTTGATTTTCGTGTCGTTGTTGGATCCGTATGGGACGGGATGGGGTCTTCTTGAGAATGGGACAAGGTTAATCCTGATGAACGAGTGACACGGTAGGGCACTCGAGGGATTAAGTACGTCGCGGCAAGGTCAACCCCAACAGTGTGTGGAATGGTTTTCCACAAGAGGTTGAGTATGTCAGGGAGATTTCTCAAGTTAGGCACGTTGCATGTTGTCGTTCGTCTGTATATGCCATGATTATATGTCTTTCATGCATTGTGTAAACTGTTTCATGCCATCACTTAGATGTTTTATCATCTAACCTAGGTTATGCCCCTGGAACATTCAACGTTCCAGCCCAGGATAGCTACGAAATCGAGGACACGGCCGGTGGGGCCAACGGTGTTTAGTTGATAGTCGTTGTACCGTTTTGGAAGTGTTAGGTATTTATTTTGGTATATGTATGAACGGTTGTATGGCAATGCTGTATCATTTGATAGTTTGTAATACATATTTCGGTTTGGGAATACCTTGAATGAGACTCGTGGTAGGCCACAACATTTTGGTGTTAATTATTCCGCTGTGTTATATTATGTTTCGTTTAATCTTAAGTCTATCGATCTTGAGTAAACGAGTAAGACTGGGGTTCTCGGGATTTTTACCTGCATGTGAAGATTGTTCTTGAAATCACCGTGGGCGCTGGCCATTGTATGCGACGAGTGTTTCATCTGCATATGAAGATTGTTCTCATGGCACCGCGTGTGACAGGCTTGAAAAAAAAAAAAAAAAGATTTTCGAGGATTCCCTTATAGTGACGCACCCGTGTAAGGCGGGGTGTTACAACTTTGACAATCCTTACAACATAAGTGATCCTTTTGTTCCATGATAAAGTAGTCTACAACTACTTTGGGTAGTTGATAATCAATTTTTATGAGTTACTAAATGCTCACCCCATTTCTTAAACCTGATAGCTATAAATTTTGTGACAAAATCCAACATATCTTTTCCCTTATTAGTTATTTTTCCAAAACCATAACCTCTATGCACATCTCTATGCCCATTCACTTCTCTACCCATATGATCATGTAACTCATCTCCTATAATAATCTTCTCTCCTCTTGATATTCCTTGTAACGATCCCTCTAAAGCCCCCAACGGTTTGCCTTCATCTCCTCTCAACCCAACTTGTAGAACATATCTGCTAACAATATTTAAAATAACCTTGAGCGGTTGGTGAAAACAAAGGGTCCGCAATAGGAATTCTATTTTTGCAGAACATGTGTGCTAAAGTTGAATGGTTGGTGTAAGCCAAGGGGTCTGCAATAGGAACTAAGAAGTGAAATCATATTTGAAGACATTTTGCATGTACAAACCAAGGGCTTGCAGTTAATAAGGAGTCAATCATATTTAAAGACATTTTCCATGTTCCTCACCTTACTACTCCACATTCTTTCCCTCATGAAGATGGGAAATAGTAAACTCTACAAAAGCAGGGCCTGTTAGATGTTTTTCCACTATTTGCATGTTCCATATCTAACTAAGTATTAAGGCCTAGTAAGAACCAATGATTTGTGGAAGAGGCTTATAAATATCTAAGAGTTTGGTATCCACATATTCATATTTATGGAAAAAGCTCATGTAGTCCTAATTCAATAACTGCATCTTGGGGTCTCAAATTGTTTCCTAGCCAGACTGCATTTTCACATAAAATTGTAATTCGTTATTGGAGACCTGATGCATAAAACTTCAAAGAGAACTTACATTTTAAGCTACAAAGAGATGCACAACATGCCAACTTCAATACAGAATTTTCACATTTCTCAGGTTATCTCTAGTCTTGTTACAGTAGCTCGTAGTAGAATTTGCTATGATGGGCTGACATGTTATCACTGCATTTTCTTTTTCTTTTGATAAACAACATTTTGCAATAAAATTTTACCTAGACATGGACTTTGTACGCAACTACTTCAGCATGCGTGACACCAGGTTCAGATTATGGTAAACATTCAAAAGATACCAGTCAAGAAAGGGGGGGGGGGGGGGTGATTTTCTTAGGCAAAAAAAGATAAAGACAAAAATTGGAAACCTTCATTTCAACATATCACAACATAACCAAATATAATATATATATATATATATATCTTATATCCATAAACATCTTATCTTTCAGATATTCCCTGGCCGTGGACTCTTTTTTAAGGTTATTTCTTTCCAGTAGGTGTTCATAACATAATTTTCAGATCACCACCTATAAATAAAGGAAATTTTTATAAGAAAGCAATCATATACCCCCAAATCTCACTCAGTAATACATATATATACAATATATTATACACACTTTGCCAGGTTGTTATTCTTCATTATTGTCAAAGTTTGCAATTGTTACTTATGTTCTAAGTGGAGAAACTATTTCTACATCCTAATACAAACAAACATCAGTCAAACTTGCAATCTGTAATAACATTAAATACAGCAGCACCAAGGTACAGATAGTATGGCATTATTTATATTGTTGAGAAGACTTACCATCACTCCTGCATGAACCACAAGCTTGTGAGGAACGTTATTGACATCAACACAGTAAAAAAGTATTCTGCATTTCCACACAGTACGTACAAATTTTCAAACTCAAGCTAACAAGTCAGAATGAAATTTATTACACACTTGAGACAGTTAAGTCTCGTATAGAAAATAAACATAATGCACAATTGATCATACAGACTAGGGTGAGGGGAGAGAGAGAGAGAGAGAGAGAGATGATTTATGATGCATGCCACATTATTCAACCAGTCTTCAATTACAATTCGTTGGAAATGAATATGCCAACCATTCCACAAGTATCTTAGGGACTGTTTACTTGTGGAGAATGTTTTATATTTTCCATCTCCAGTTTTCTTCTCTCTTTCTGTGTTTCCATTTCTACAGAAAATCAGAGAAAAATGAAAAACGTATTCATTTCTATCAAATATGAAACCAATTTTAAACTTCAAAAAATGAGAGAATGGGTTCAAAATCATACAAAAGAAGAGATGTAAAGATCGACGGCAAGGGAAGAGGTGAATGGTCAGGGAGGCCTGATGAAGATAGGAGCTATTGACGTCACAGTGATAGAGGAAGGCGCGGTGTTGCTGGTCAAGGGATGAGGACGAAAAGAGGATAGGAAGAGGGTAGCAAGGAAGAGGGCACTGGTGGTGCTCGCTGTTGGAGTGGGAGAGGGCGCCATCGTAGTGGCAAGGATGAGCACAGCGAGGGAAGAGGCTGGTTGTGCTCCCTGCTGTAGTGGCAAAGGGCGGCGGGGAAGAGGAGAGGAAGGTGTGGTGAGTGGGTGGGTGGGTGAGTGCAAATAAAAAACACTAAGAAAAAGAGAGGCAAAAGGAAAAAAAATTATTATTGATAGGATTCAAAGCAGGGCTTAAATTAGAAAAGTGTGTTTTCTCGATAGAACATCTTTAAGATGTTTTCTAAAGTCTAATATAATTTTAGAAAATAGAAAATTTGTTTTCTATTCTCCAATTTAGAAAAAAAAAAAAAAAAGCCGTTTTGAATATGGTTGCCAATTTTCTATCTCTATAGAGATAATTTGTGGACAACTAGAGTAGTTTTCCACAAGTAAATAGGCCCTTACTCTCCCAAAAAAACATAGCAACCATAATCGTGAAATGAAAAAAGAAATAAGAACAATTAGTATATAGAAGGCTCAGTGCTCACATAAAATCCTTTCCCAAGACTCCAGGTTATGGTAGCTCAAAGATATTATAAAACATTAAGGTGGAGTTTAACACGGGTGCTAAAATAGGATCGTCTTATATAGAAAATTATATGTGTCATACGTTATTCAATATTGCCATGAACCAAACAAGAAGTTTTCTTTCATTGATTGACTCAAATAGGATGCAAAGGTCGGGTGATTATCTCATCAATCAGGGTTTCTAGTCACCTTTATATGCCTTCCACTTTTGCCTTTTTTTTCTTTGGTGCAGTATTTTGAGGTAAGCCTTGGTAGCTTTATAGAAATGGGTCATGGATAGAGATGGCTAGAGGTCTAAAATTCATGTACCCTCCTCCCTCTTTCTTAAAGGTCACAAGAAAACCTGGCATCTAGTACAAAGATTATGAGACTGTAAGATTTTCACTATCAATATATAGTAACAAGTGTTTTCAAAGAACGTGCGCCTTATGCCTTCAATAATAACCTTGAAGTAATGCACAAGATGATTCCTTCAAGCTTTAAGTTAGACAAACAGGCCCATCTCAAATCAACCAACTCAGTACAATTTTAGCCCAATTAATTGGAGCCAGGTAACATACCAGATTTCTGTCATTGGCTCTACTAAAAACATGTTCTCAATTAAGCAACAAAGATTTAAAATTTATCTATCTCAATGCATCCCCTCCCTGGTCGTTCTATTTATTATATCACAACTAAAGTGGATCAAATCAATCTCTCCACAACAGCATTAACTGGCTCCCATTCCATCTAAAACTCATATTCACGTTATCTTCAAATAGCACTGCTCCTGGCTTCCTTGTTGGCCAGCTAATGGCCACAATAAACCACCATTTTAAAAGTTTAATATTCTATAGCCAGAGAGTTAAGTTGGCATTGGTAGTTCAACATTGTAAACCAAATGCCTAATAATTTCATTATGCTCTTCAAGTTTTATTATCAAGTATACAACAAAATTGTAAAGGAAGAATCTCAATATGTCAGAAGAAAGCATGGGCATGACAAAGGTAGAGATACACTAAAATACTGAAGGAAATTAATTATTCTTCGCCTTGCGAAACACTCACATAACAAACTTTCTAATGGAAAGTAGAATAAAGCCAAGTATAACATTGATGAAACAAAACTTTCAATCTCACCTAGGATGGTAATCTGCAGCCAGCTTTTCCAATTTTGGTTTCAAATATATACATTTCCTGCACCAGCTTGCCATCCTACACATCCAAATTTACTTTAAATAACCACCCAAGTCAACTCACCTACTCTAATTAGACACAATTAATAACCAAAACAAAGCCTATTGATCCTATTTATTCATCAGACTTTCCAGCTTCACTAGTATTAGCCATAAGAAAAAACAAATTAGACAACCTGGCGACGAATTTGATAATATATTTTAATATTAAGAGGCAACCCAACTATTATTAGGAAATCCAAACAACTCAATCGCTATGTTACAACAAACATGGGACTGAAAACATAGACCAAGGAGGCCCCGATTCCATGTTAAAAGAAACAAATGACTCAAAACAATGAATACTGCATTGCTATGGATGAATTATCTTGTTGCCATACAAAGCTATTTATATAGAGTCGTACATGTGATAAACCAAATAAAGACAAACCTACAATATAATCGAGAGTTAAAACTCAAAATATCCTGAGTAGAGATAACCTAATTCAAGTTTGATCTGGCTCTAATCTTAACACACCAAAACTAACAAAATCGAGTAGGAACAAGGAGAACCCAGATACGCACCATACAATTACCACCGGCTCCTCCAGCTGCTGGGCCTCGGCAACGACCCGATCGAACTGGCTCTCGCCCCGAATAGGCTCTAGCTCCACAGAAACCGGCGACGAATCCAGGCCTCGAACGGGTCCTTCTTCGCTATGGCTCGTCAATGCATTAAAAACCCCAACAACCGAATGTGTCTTCCTCGAACACAGGCTGTAATTCTTCAGAAAACAAGATGCTGCAGAGGGTCGATTTGAGGAAGGGTGACGCAGAGATTTGAAGAAGGCCGGAGAGATCCGCATAGCATTCGACATTTGCTCATATGGGTACAGTGATTTGGTAGCTGTGCGTTGAGGTTTGATTCCTTTATTTCCTCGGAGAGATTTCAAACTGTTGACGGAAGCTTCAAGGAAGAGGGAGCGGGGTGACGGCCACGATTGCTTTCGCTTATGACGCATGCTAGTTGGGGCGGTCCCGCATGCTAGATTCTGGATGCGCGGCGGCCGCCGGGAAACCAACCGAATGGATTGTTATTAGCCGTCCGATTGATGGACTTTTCGTGTGATCGGCACCTCTAGTCTCTGTGAATGACTTGAGACACCAGTTGACCGTTAAAAGACTTTGAAGTATATGCTCCCTCGTTTATGATTTTTTTTCGGATTTCTTATAAGGATAGTTTGCCTAAGTCATTTACCTTTTTTTGAGTCAAATTCTTGTTAGAAATTTTATTTAGTAAAATTATAATTTATAAGTACCCATCTTGATAAATTCATAAATTATATGGCTGGAGCACCATTAAGTCATAAAAAGTTGTGATACAAAATAAAATTATGATTTATGACCAAATTTATATTTTTTAGTTGTGGTTTTAGTATCAAAATAAAGCTATTATTATCAATCTATTATGTTGGTCGAGAGCATGTGACTCAAGTATTGAGTTTGAATTAAAACTGAGGGACATGATAGTTGAAAATAAGATAGTTAAAATTAGAATTTTAAGTGAGATAAAAAAATGATCTATAAAATCGAATCGTAAAATCGTAAATGATTGAAAATTACGAAAATAAAAAGTCTAGAGCAAGGTGATAAAATTTATTCTCATAAATTAATGGCTACAAAAAATCTATCCACATATGCTTATAACAAGGTGGTGATTATACATATGAGATCACATTGCAAGTTAAAATTAATGCAATGACATTTTGGATATTTTATACGATAATATTATTATTTAAGATTATAAAATAAAACTAAATAACATTATTCTTATAATTTATATTATAACTAAGTTCGATTCTATGTGTAATTTATTTAAGATAAATATAAGGTGAAACTAATTAGAGGTTTTTTGTAATTAATTAAGCAAATATGGGGTTGAGGAACTTTTAGTTGAGAGAGTGAAAAAATTATAACTTAATAAAAATTATTTTTGAAGTTTTGTAAATAATTTTCTCTAATTTTAGTCTTATTTTAACGGCATTACAAATTTTATCTTTTTTTGATTACTATAATTATTAATTAATAAAAATATTAAAATTAGATTATATCATTACTAACACAAAATACAATATCAAAATCGACACACATTTCACATAGTTATGCAAATTGCAGTGTCTAAGTGCAAAGGAAGGGCAAAATTTATTATATGAATAACAAATTACAAAAATGATAAATTACCTCATGATAGGCTCAAAAACTAAATATACTCAAAATCATGATATTAGTACATCTTACCACTATTTAATAATCAATTATAGGACTCTGTAAGTAGGGATAACAAGATAAGTTTTCATTTCATAAGTCACTGAATTTAGACTTGGTGTATAAATCTTATTTTTGTGACGCTTTTGTTTGAGTTTATGTATAAATTCAAATCACTTTCAACAATCCTCACTTTAAGTAGGGATATACTCAAAATCACAATATCACTTACACTTTAATTGGTGCATCTTACCACTATCTAATAACTAATTATGGGATCCTATAAATAGAGATAACAAAATAGGTTTTCGTTTCAAAAGTCACTGAATTTAGACTTAGTGTATAAATCTTAATTTTGTGATATTTTTGAGTTTATCTAAGTCTTAATTCAAATCACCCTCAACAATCCTTTTGTTTGAGTTTATCTAAGTCTAAATTCAAATCAGTCTCAACAATCTTCACCTTTGGGATGAAATATTTCTCACACCTCTCTGATATCCTCTAAACAGATTCCCTACACCCAATGAATCAAATGAGCCCTTACAAAGCCAACTCTCAATTGTTCGAACTAAAATTGGGGAGAAAGAACGAAAGATCATGAGGAGAGGCACGAATCTGAAACTGATTCAGGATTGATATTAAATAATATTACAAGCTAAGGAACTGATGATTGGTTTACATCACTATTGACCATAAAATATCTCTTACTTTAGGGAAAAATTTCTAGAAGTTTCAGCTCAAGCTCTCGACAATTTTGGTGAAGGATGAGTAGGTTCCAAAGATCGACGATACAACTCCTACAGCAATAACCAGTATACAAAGAGAGCCCTGCATGCCGCCACAAATTAATGAAACAACACATCAACATTCAGCCAAGAAAAAAAAAGATATTTTTTATTTTTTTAAAAAAGTCAGCAAAAGAATTGATTTCAAGTTCCTCTAATGCTTCATTAAATATGAGGATTTAAAACAAGATCATACATACTTCAGGAAGTATCACAAGAGCAATAGTCTAAAAGACCATTGTCATGCACGAGGCTCATCGCTTTGTGAAGGTGGGAGAAGAGTTGTTTAGAGTTTTATTTTGGAAACTGTCCAATATGCATTGATGTAAACGGAGGACAAATTGTGGATGTACCTGAAGCAGAGTTACTTTTCCCCTCAAGATGCTTAGGTAACAGGCACAAGGAAGTATCAAGGTCTGTACAGAAGATTCAGTCAGTAGAATGCAGTTACATCTACACAAAATGTTCTGAATGTGATTAGTTGGAAAGAGAGATGGCAAACTAATTGGTCACAGAAGCACTATAAATTAACTAACCACTAGCATTGTAAATAGAGATCCAATCAATGATAGCACCAAGCCTGTGTCAAATGAAAGAGAGATGATAATGAAATCACAATAATATAGAAAACAAGACGAAGAAGGGTTCACACATCTGCTTTTTGGGAATTCAAAACCTTTAAATGCGTGAAAACTTACCGAAGAAAGGCACCGTGAGACCAACAACCATGGTAGACATCACCAATGCTGTTCTGATGAGGATTGCATATATGTGAGACTTGAGATGGTTAGATGGCATCAATTCCTCCAGACTCATTGCTACTGGAGTCATCGTCAACGCATATGTGTCTGTTGTTAAGGAAAGCAATGGAAAATTTGTTCTTGAATATTATACCATAGAAAACTTCGAATGTGACAACAAAACTTAGTTCAGACAATTTGGCGGTGATAATGAGAGAAGAAACGATATGCAAAAGAATTCAACAGCTTTCTTTCATGGCCATATAGTAGTTTCTTTCATGGCCATATGGTTCCCTTCTATGATTTCCATTCCCATAGCTCTCCTTCTGTCACAGTCTTTTCAATTGAAACATGGAAACAATTCAGTTTGAAGGTGCCACTTGTTTGAAGACCGTGCTACAAGCAATGCAGCTGCTTGAATAAATTTTGGTAAATTTCTGTTAGGAAAAGGATATTTGGTAAGAGGATTGACAACCTGCAAATAAATAAACAGGATACACAAGTTATCAAGACTGATTCACATCAAATATCCCAAAACACTACATTGATAACATTAAAGAAGATGCTAGATAATGGAAACTGTAAGGCGAAGGGTGGTATATGATGCAGCTAGAATTCAACAGCTTGGACATATAACTTCTTCCGTTAAGTAGCTGGACCCTTGGTCAATGCCAACCAGACATGACTGGACTAGCTATATAATTATATCTAGTGTATATAAAGATGTTTACTTTGTAGGTAAAGGAATGTATATGAGCATGATAGGAGTACAACCTGGGTAAATAAGTATACAAGTTAGTGCCCACACGTGTCGTATATGTTTATAATGTGAAGAGACAAACGTGCCCCTTAGGCAGGGATTGTTTCCAGGAGCCAAATAATGACCCCGTTCAACTATGCAAACTGTAAGAGGAAATTGGAAAACAAATTTAGATCAGCCTACCGTAGTCCAGACAGCAATTTTAGAGGCAACCAATTCCTGAGGCATGTTAAGAGTGAATTGAGACTCTGTTGATTCTCCAAACATCCTGTATCCCAAGACAGCAACTCCAGCATACATCAAAGTACAGATAGCAAAACTGCAATCCAGTGAAGAAATCGAATAAAGGTATGACTTCTACAACAACAATAATCACAAGCATTAATCCAACTAGGTGGGTTCAGCTACATGAATTCCAACTCTCCAATCATCTTTATCCATGGCCATATTTAGGTATAGGAGCTTGTCTTGTTCAAGGAAATATTTATCACTAAAATGTATAATTCGAATCATGCAATTTTAGCCAACACCTAATACCATGTACAATATTAAGGTCCGTAACCAATGATGTGCAACTTTGTCCTCTAGTTCAGAGTTGGAATTAAATGACTTGGCATTATTTGTTACCTAGTCAAGAGGACTGCAGGGTATTGGTTTCGTTTCTCCATTGATGTATAGATATTGGGAAAGACAGCATGACCTGAATAGCAGTAACCATAGAGCCCAATAGCAACAGGAAGGGTTGTGAGGTTCAGTGTTGTCCCTTTGCTCTGGAAACCAACTTTATCCACCAAGCCAGTCCAGAACAAGCAAATGACTACCAATATTGAGGCTATAACTCCACCAACTAGGAACAAAAGGCACAAACCAAGCATCACTCACTATTCATTGAGATAGCAAGACCAGAAGTGTGGCCGAAACACCAGTTTATAAAGCATTTCAAAACATAAAAGCTATGCAGAGAAATAACTGTGATTACCAGAGATATAACTAAGTACACTGAGATCTCTGAGCCATACTGTAGGAAGAACAGCAAGGGCAGTCAGCAGCCCAAACAAATGGTGTGAATTCAATTCATATCCTCCCAGGCTTAAATGTGCATTTGGAAATAGTGATGTCAAGTTATCACTCTCCAATATAATGTATTCAACACAAGAAGCCTGTATGAGAGAACAAGGCAGTGAATATTCAGCACTAACGTGGAAACATAGATGACTCAGAACAAGCAGAAACACTTAGCATTATCCAAGGTGGTAGTCCTACACCAGAATGTGTAGAATGTTGGTTGGATGTTTCATAAGAACTACTTTCACTAATATATAAAAAAGGAAACAGGATGAAAAAGGAATTGTCCACCTTATTTCTGAATAGATAATTCTATGTAAGGAGTATCCTTGTGGAATTTTCCATTGGCCGAAGTTTTTTATTCAGGTCTTATTATGATGTATATATAGGGACTGTTAGAGTCTTAGGATTAGGAATGTTATGTTGAACAGAAAGTTCGAAGCCTGCCCTAATTTGAAAGAATTTAAGAGTATAAATAAATAGTTTTGGATTGAGTTGCAGAGAGAAATATGAATCTGAAGTGGGATTTGTCCACAACAATATTGAGGCTAAGCACCTCAAAGCCATGACCAGTTGCTGTTATAGAGTGAAATATCCTAAATACCTCCGTTATACTATAGCATAAAAGATAACAATAGTGTATATATGGAAAAAAGAAAAAGAAAAAAGGAAACAAGAGTATATGTTTAGATATATCCACGGGGATCATTCTTTCTTTATGTTACACATGTTTATATTGTAATATTTATCTTTGTAACATTAATCTTATTTTTAAAATTCAGCTCATTATAACCTGTCAAATCCATTCCTGATTCAGATAGGGTAAGGTGGATTAGTTATTAACAAGGGACACAAGTTTAGAGAGTTCAATAGTTATGGCTTCAGGTCGTTTCAATTAAGGATGAGGTAGGCTTGAGATAAACGCATCTTGAGCTGCTCCTAATTTACAGCAGTACTTCATGTAATTTTTCCTTCCAAAAACATTTTGGTCGGCAAAGACAATTGTGTAGTTTTGCTCAGGACTTGGTCATGTTCCTTTAGAGGCAAGCTAGTTTTCCAAAAGGTGCTTTTCTAAAAATTGATATATCCATCCTAGTGATTTTCTCCACAATATGTAGTACTCCTGGTACACATGAGGATATGACAAAATGACATGAATAAAGAACATATGTGTACAATGATGGTAGATAGTCCAAGCAATGTGCACCAAGATGATATATCGGTAATATATCAAGGAAACTCATATGCCTAACTAAAAGCACCATCCAGCTCCTGAGTAATTTTTGTTCAACTAATCACAAAATAATGCCACATCAAAGTGATCACAAGTAATAAATAATTAATAATGAAAGACTATCTAAATATAAATTGATTACCACTAGATAAAGTGACAGAGACTAAAAGTTATGCTCTTTCTAATATGAAAGCTGGTAGAAAAAGCACCAGATTTCTCCTAATTTAGATTTGTTATTGTTTGCTTTAACTTCTCTCTTTTACTAGTGCTCTAATAGCAATTGATTGGTCAAGTGGATTATTCAAGGTGGATGGTCCAACAGGTCTTTAACAGATTAAGGGATAATTGAGTAGGTGAAAATAAAACAAGAGGGAAGCAGGGAGCAATCATCAAGTGCTCTTGGAGGAAGGCTAGGTGGCACTCCAATCAGGCTCCCGTTAGCTGTAGCCACTGCTAGCTGGGTTTGTTTGTCAATAATGACCCCAATTAGCAGAGGGCCCAACCAAATCGGGAGGCCTGGTGGTGCCCACCTGGTCTTACAGACAATGGTAGATACAGTTGGCTTCTTGCTTGAAGCCATTGTCTCTCTCCTTTCATGTTCCATGGAGATCTTAAACAAATGAAGTCTGTACAATAGTGGAGGCACTGCTAGAACAAACTAATTTAAACCCTTTCCTTTAGCCATTTTACAATCAGACAGTCCAGTCAGTAGTCAGAGATGCAACTGCCCTTCAGATATGGCCTACAAATTGTAAGACTAGAAGGGCATGCATCATGGTCCCAAAAAACTGACAATTGAACTCATTTTCCATAGACTATAATAGTTTAGTAATAGACGTCAATTAGCATAGGCACCATGAGATGAATAAAAAAAAAAAAAAAGAAACTGCAGAACACTCAAAAAAATAATAAGCTGTACTTACATAAAGTTCGCAATACAAAATTATCTGCAACCACAAAAAGAAGAAGAGAAGACATCGTTAGCAACCAAATATGCTGTAAACTGCACTTTATTGGTGTTATAATTTTCTTCAAAATCTTCCGTAAGATAAAAGCAGTGGACTTCTTGTTAATTTTATACCAGGCTGACAAAGGTAATATATAGTTCATCAGTTATTCACTCATCTGAGTTTTAACATTTTTTTCTTTGGTATTTTAGTTGATATATTGCCCATTTGATATCACATCCCTTATTTATTATATATTTTCTTAATTTTTTACAAGTATCATTTATGTATATTACCAAAATATTTTGATGCTAGTGGAATAAAAATCAAGGTCAATTAATGAGAAAATCTTTTGATATTAATATAACAAATTTGAAGATCAACTAATGATACACAGTAAGCATGGATGGGAGAGGCGAATGATTAGGAAACTCAAATTAAATATTAATTTTTGTTCTCTGCTGTAAAGATCTGCTGGAAACATGTATGTTCTGTTTACTTTAGTAACTTTACTAACATCTATAGCAGGAGGCAAAAAGGTTTTCGGAAACGTGAAAGCAACAAGACTTACTGATACGGCAAAACGTCCTGCAGTACCAAAGGCAGCCTGGCCAATGTCTGGGTAAGTCTCAAGCCCGGGTTGGCTGTCCAAGCAATAACGCAAGAGTAGCCCTGTATAGTAAGAAAGGGCTGCAAAAATAAACAGCAGGGAGAGACCGGCCCATCCACCTTCTTTGACAGCATAAGGAGTAGAAAGGATTCCCACTCCACATAGAACATTTATGCCTACATGAAACCATAACAATAATAATATAAATTCTCCTACTGAAAGTGAGTTAATTGTTGCGTAAGAATCCAATCCAAGTTCGTATCCAAATTTAACAGGACAAGACCATACTAGTTACTGTGATGTTGGTCATCATACCGTGACAGCTCAAATAATAATTGAGTATGATAATAACCTCAAAAAAGTAACTTACACTATATAATACCCATATTATACCAAAATCATGGGTTCAACTTAATAAAAGATCTTGCAATTACTGCAGTAGAGAGCTATCACTAGTTAAGGTGTCACTACAGGGTTATAATTAAGGCATAGTGTGGTCCAATCTATGTTTTCCCCCGCTCAATCAGGTAAGCTTTTGAAGGTCGAAGCCAAAGAATGAAATGAATGTTTAGAGAGAAGGGCTAATCTCTCTCTCTCTCTCTCCCCACATGAGGCCAGGTAACTTGCTTCTGAAAACACCGAACATGCTCTTGTTGTTTAGTTGGTTATTCATGTGTACCACTTGCCATTCTTGGCAGCATTTTGTAGTGCAATCAAATGAAGGGTATGCCTTTTCAGATATGAAGATAATGTTTACAAGACATCAGTCAGGATAAGTGGCAACTTGAAAATAAATTCGTGGAAACAGAGAGCACTAAAGTAATACTAAGTCATCAAAGTAAGGAAGTGGCAACCTGAAAACTGCATTTTCTGAAATAAAGCATTTTCCCTATTAATATAGTTTGTAAACATAACTCACGAATAGATTTGCAGTACAAAGGGGCACAGCTTCAGCTCAAGCTTTAATCATTAGAAGAGTTGATGTGGTCCAGAAACCACATATTCAAGATGGTTCCCATTGTTGATGCCATCAACATCACACATAAATTGGTCCCTAAAGTTAAGGTCCCCAGCATATGATTAGGCTATGTGGTCACAGTAATCCAAGATTGTCCTTCTTTGAGCATTTACAGGTAAGGTGGGCTATTCAAAACAACCTAGAACCATACATCCAGATATGGATGATATACATGGCTGTAAGATCCCACTTCCTCTGAGGTCCTGGATGCTGCTTTTCATAGGACAGCTATTCTATCCAGTGAAATTGTAAGGATGTTATACTATATAGATTTACATGATGGCTACAATGTTTAGTAGATAAGGACAGTTGAGCCACATATAACTAAATTCCTTCATTGTACTGGTGAGGCTTTAGACTCCCCAGTGAAGTCTTAAAGAGAATGGTAAGCATTTTAGTAAGAAAAGATATAAGATTCATGGAGTGCCAACACTTCATCTTTCTTCACTCAATTACTCCCAAATTTCTCCACTACTGAATTGATGCCTATAGACTCACTCTTAACCTAGATACAACAGACAATTACAATTTTCAAGTGGCATGTCTGTTGCCCAAAGTTTATGAAGTTTGATGCAAAAAGATGAGCCATATGACATTGACCTAGAATTCATTTAATCTTTTAGAACTGAGGAAAACCAACCATTCCTTATTTACCCCCCCTCCCCCGCCCCCAACACACACACACATTCTCCAAGAATGAAAAAAAATATTTGTAGAATGAGAATCAGTTTCTGAAAGAGGAGCAATCACTTAGAAAGTATAAACGATTTCCTGCATCCCATACTTCAATAAATTACTAGAATGCATAGTTATTAGCTTAAGCACAAGTTCGAGGAACATGCTTATATCTGTAGATGGTATCTAGGATTTAATTGGTAGACTCAACATATTAATGATATTGAATAATCAGTTTGTCAGCCAACTAGATAGAGCTTTCTCACATGGCCCCGGGAATTAATGCCCAAAATTAATAAATATAAATATACCGTTTATAGTAGCTTGGCCAAATGAGCTCTGGCGAGATGCTGGAACTTCATGTGAGACCTTGGCAGATTTCTTCGCTGAAGCTTTTCTTGAAGGAATAGGAGGAAGCAGAGAATGGGAACTTCGTCTTTGTTGTGGTTGTTGCTCATCTGCTACTGTTGGCAACAGTGGTTTAGTTGCAGAAGGTAATATCTCAGGAGTGTGTCTCCTTGTAAGTGACGATGAAAGAAATGATGAACCGCTTAGTTTTGACAATGTGGGAGTGCCAAGAAATGTAATACTTGGCGATGGTACGCTACCATATAGATCAATAGATTGCCTGGAGTTTCAGTTGAGAAGAAACAAGTTAACGGAACTGCATTTAGAAGCAATGCACCACATTGAACAAAACTAATATTTTAGAATACATCGGCACATATTTTACGCCATTACATTTACATGTACTATTTCAGGCATAATCATGTCTTCTTGTTTGCGGATATCTGTTATTTCCATAATATTTTAAACTTCGATTAAGAAATATCCACTGACTATTACCAACAATTAAGAGAAAGACGAGAACAACAAATCTTTTAACAGTAATGCTCCAGAAACTCCAGCAAGCTTGATACCAACCCGAGAGTATACTCAAATGCCATATATCCCATTTGAAATGATTTCAATTGTAACTTTATAAACGATATTGCAAGTATGGAATCAAAATAAGTTGGCGTTGAAGAAAATACAAGAGATGATGGTTTGGCACCAAACTACTGCAGATTAAAGCTTCTTGTATATCAATGTGACTGCTAATTATCAAAACAAGAGTCTATTTATCGTATCCCAGCTCATAGATCTGGCCCTGAATATGGTAACCGAACAATTTCTGTACCAAATCAATTGACAACCTGAAAAGAGAATAAATTGTGCTACAAGTTTTCCAGTCCATAAAATGATCAGAACCATTTAGCCCATCATATTCCAGACTGCAAAAGTTTGCAAGGGTGGTCCGTAATCATGATTTATTATTTCAATACTCAAAACTTTTGAAGCGGGTAAAAGCGTTGGTAACTCTTCCACATTTAACTTCGCATCTCATGAGACTGTATGTTGCTTCCCTGTATTATAATCTATCATATTCACTCAGAGTTGCATGTATACTCTTGAAAGAGACAAATTTGCTTAGAATAAAAAAAAAAAAAGAGAGAGAGAAATTTCTGACCACGCGAATTTGAAAAAGAAAAGAAAAAGGATAGCTAATACATCATCACATACTAAGATATAAAAGAAAGAAACTGAGCACGGTATAGCAGAGACAGAACAGACCTGTAACTTTGGGGCCATGTGGTGTTGAGAGAATTGGGTTTGCTCTGCGGCTGGTCTTCATTAGAGTTATGTGAAGAATCTGAATCGTTTGCATCATCTTCACCCTTGTTGAACTCCTCCTCCTCATCTTCATCTTCGCTCTCGATGTAGAAACTCTGTTCTGAAACCGAATTCTTCATTTTCTTAGTCCGGAAAGCCTCTCTTCTGCGTAAATGCACAATTTAAAAAAAAAATCAGAATTTCTTGCCTTCAAAAATAAATCCAAATAAAATAAATTTTCTACTCTTGCCCAAAAAAAATAAAAAATTGAAGGTTTCAATCTTACTTTTACGAAGTTAAAAAAAAAAACAACAACAAAAAAAAGAATGCTATCCAGTATTAAATCAGTTTGTTCTTTGTTCAGCAAGTCTTGCCCACTTCTGACTCCACACACACGCACAGACACAATTTTAGTCCAAGAATTTCAAAACTAGCCAATCAAAACAAGGAACTGATAGTAGAAAAAGTTGGAACGCAAACTAGATTCCCCTATGTATCTGGATATACATTTCGTGCTAAACTGTACCATGAATGAAGATGCTTATTGGTGGTCGTCCAGATCATCAAAGAGGGAGAAGATGCAGATTTACATGCAGCGTGATGTACAGTAATGTATCGATGTCCTTTGTAGATGGAAGATATACAACACGACCTTTTAGTCAGAATTTCCAGTAAAGATCATTGAACATATACATATATACATCAGAAAATTTAGCAGGAAACACTCAGACAGCAGTTCTATGCCTGCTTGTGCGTGTGTGAGTGAATGTGGATGAGCTACAACATACATATAGATACATGTAATTTAGCACGAATTACAAGATGATCAGAAACAGGTAAAGGAATGAATCAAATGAACAAGAATCGACCTAAGCGGACCGATTCACAACAAGTCTGAAGCAAAATTTGATGGCCGCCGGATTTCCAATTTTATTTGTGTATACACATTACGATAAATATGAGAGAGAGACGATAAGTATGAGAGAGCGAGAGAGAGCGAGAAGCTTCGGCTTCACCGATAGCCGCCGCTTGCGATAGCGCAACTGGTTTGGTTCATTGTGCGGACTTGCCAAGTGGATAAAATTATATATATATATATGTATATAGGATGGGGAATGCTTCGCACGGACCGGATTTGGAGTCTGGTCCATAATTTAAGGGTAAATTGCCCCAGAGCCCATGAACTTTGAGAAATTTGCATAAAGATTCTTTTAGCTTAAAAATTATTTTTTTAAGATTTTTATGAATTTTTTTTTCTTTAGACACATTCATTATGAATGGTGTTAATTAATTCTTAATTAAGTTAAATTTTATAAAAATTAAAAAGTCAAAATCAAAAAATCAAATTTAAGAAAATGTCACTTCTCGGTATAAGTTTTAACCTTGAACTTATAGGTTCCATTAGTTTTTTTTTTGGATTACGTCCCATTACTGGCGTCTTCAGCCATCCCACCCTAGACCTACACTGAGTAGGTAAATCGAGATATGTGTCCAAGTGATCAGAGTGGTAGGCTGCACCACTAATATCACTCTTAAGGTCCTCCCCAAAAGGAAGCATTATGTTTCTCCCAAAAATCGAATCTACGCTAAAAATCTTCAGATAAATTTTTTAGTATGTCCCTTTATTACTTGGCTATGTCCCTTGGGGCTATAGGTTCCATTAGTTGATTGAAAAGCTACCCAATAAGAAATTGCTACCATCTTGGAAATCTGCGAAGCTCCTCAGCAGAGAACTTATTGTTATATATTTAATTATTTATTTTTAATATTTGATTAACATTAAATTGATTTAGTCTTCATCTTTTGAAATCAGATAAGATTAGAAGAAAAGGGTAAGCAATCCCTAAATAAGCTCCACATTCATTTAAAAAAATAAAAAAAATCAGCAACATCCCAACTTGGAGAAAATTTGTTAGCAGAATTCAATATACAAGGAAGCCACAATACTTGAAAGGTGGTGAAAAAAAACCATACTTTTTCTTCTCACATTCACTCTTTTTTTTCTTTTTCAGTTGAAGCCTTGGTAGTCGTGCAATATTAGAAGAAAAAAAATTAATTTCTTTCCTATCTTTGTTTTGATAACGAGCTACAATCATATAATTTATATATATATATATATATTAGAGCATAAAAGATAAAGTTTGCAAGAGTGATTTTCTCGAAGAGATTGTTATATTTTTGGAAGAGAATGTCGTAATATTTAATGCAAGATGAGGTGTTTCTATTCTTAGAAGAATGCGTTAGCATGCCTCGATCTACGATTAGACTACCTCTAACTCTGCTTTCATTTTCTTTTAGCGTTATTATTATTTGAGATCTTATTTGATTGATAGAATATTAAATAGTATATCTGCTTTAATTAATTAATATTTTTTCTCACAGTCTAAGAGTAGAAAATGATAATATTTTTTGTTAATCATTTAGATTTTGCATCTTGAAAGCCTAAAAAGTTTAATGGTGTCAATTTTAGGGTTTGACCTGTAACAATTAAAATTTTGGTTGTCTACATTAGGGCTATTTTCGATCATCCATAATGCACTTTAAAAGGTGAAAAATCATCAATTGAAAAGAGTACTACTGATGTTGATGAAATGAAAAAAATAATCGAACTTATTTGTAATACCCCGAGAGTCCAAGGTCAGGTTCAAGAAAAGACTCTAGAGAAGTTAGTATATATATCTAGAATAGTAAAGAAGAAAATAATACCAGTTGAATACCTTTTGAACTGAATGTGGATAAAGAACTTCTCAGGTTAAACGTATTTGAGTTAAGGTAGTTCAAGGATGGGTAACTCCTAGGAAGTTCGAGTAGGCCCATTAGAATAAGTTGATTCGGTTCTTCCTATTGCTCAATACAAGATATTACAGGTGGTATCAGAGCTGACCTTTGGAGAAGGCAGTCCGATGAGGGTGGGGAGTGGCGTGATGATGCGATGGCCCAAACAAGGAGCGGCTCCTAGTAGGTTTCTAGGATGACAACCCTCAAATGGAAAAGATCTAGGACCAGTTATAAGGTCGCATAACGAGGACGTTATGTGTTCAAGGGGGGAGAATGTAATACCCTGAGAGCCCAATGTTAGGTCCAATAAGAGACTCTAGAGAAACTAGTATATATATCAAGAATAGTAAGGAAGGAAATAATATCAGCTAAATACCTTTTGAGCTGAATGTGAATAAAGAACTCTCGAGTTATGCGTGTTTGAGTTATGGTAACTCAAGGATGGGTGATCATTGAAAAGTTCGCGTAAACCCATCGAGATAAATTGATCTAATACTTCCTATCACTTGATGCGGGATGTTACATTACTAAAGGTTCTAGTAGTTTTATTGATGATTTTGACAAAAAAAAATTATTTGTTCTATGGTAAAATTTTGAGTGCATTGCAAAAGGAATCTATAACATTTTATGCACTACTAAAAAGAAATCTATAAAATTTTGAGTGGATTGTGGAATGCACTTGAAAAGAAATATGGAGTTAAGGATATGGGTTTAAAAAGATTTAGTGTAGAAAAATTCTTAAATTTTCAAATGGTTGATGATAAACTCATAATGGATCAAGTGCATGAATTTGAAATCTTGTTTATGAACTTAGGCTTAAAGGTGTAGATATAAATAAAATATTACTTGTTACATCTTCGATAAAAAAAAAAAAAAATTACCCTCTTCATAGAATGAATTTGTAAAAATGTTAAAACAAAAACCTAAATTTTTTTCTTTTAGATCTTTTAATTTCCATAAGAATTGAAGAACCACATCAAAATGCCCAAAAAAATGTCCCCTAAGTTAATCTTGATTTTTGTGCGAGGGAAAATATGACAAAAAATACCCATAAGCTTAAGTCCAATAATTTTAAGAAAAAAATATTATATGACCAGTAATAATAACAACAAAGTAAGGAGAAAAGCAGTCAATCAAAATAAAGTAGTCATTTGCTGGTGTGTGAGAAGACATATCATAGATTGTTGTCATTGAAATGGTCAATCTCCCAAAAACTAGGTTGCTCAGTTTATTTCAAAATCACACCCAAATATGGTTTTTTTTTTTTGGAGGGTGGGGGGGAGAGGGAATATCTAGCCCAACTATTAGGTATTTTGTTAATAATTTTGAAATAAATTCTAATTTAAATCTTTTGGATTGGAGGTAGATATATTTGTAATGATAAAAATTTATTTTCTACTTATCATGACTCATACATTAGAACTATAAAGTTGGAGTATGATAGTGAGGTTCCAGTCTTAGAAGAAAGAAAAATAATTTTGAAACTTATGAAAAATCTTTTTGTTTGGATTTGGAGTTAATATGTGTCATCCATTAGAAAAAATCTTATCAGTACTTCTAAACTAGTTCAACATGGTTATAAATTAGTTTTTGAATCAAATAAAGTTGTAATTAACAAAAATAGTATATTTATTGAAAAAAAAAAGGTTATTTGTTAGATATTTTATTTCACTTAAATGTTTTGGATTTGTGATCAATAAAATATCAGTTCACTCTCAGTATGTCTCTGGATTAGATCACTCTCACACCTGACATGGTGGTAAGCTTGGGCATGTAAATATGTAAACAGTAAAAGATATGATAAATCTTGAATTAATTCCAAAATTTAAAATTAATACAAAAGAAAAATGTGATATTTGTGTGCAAGCAAAACAACCTAGAAAACCTTTTTCTTCAATTGAAAGAAGCACTTAATTACTTGAATTAATTCATAGTGATACTTGTAATTTAAATAATTTTGTGACACGTGATAGAAATTAAAAAATATTTTATTTTATTTATTGATGATTATTCTAAATTTTGTTATGTTTATTTGCTTACTCGTAAAAATGAAATGTTTGACAAGTTTAAGATCTAAGAACCCTTAATGGGGTTTGGGTCACTCTGTCGATATTTTTGTATGTATGGCATATTTTTTATAGATCAATGAATTTGAGTCATTATGTTTATTGTTTGAAGATGGAACATGCATAATTATGATCAACCATAATTGTGTGTAAAATTTTATAAAAATTAATTTTTGGGCATATTTAATAATTTTGTGAAAATTTAGGGACTAGAGCGTAAATAATGAAGAATTTAAAATTTAGGTTTTTGAAGCCTGATGATATATTTTCGATGCCTAATTAGAATTGTTGACATTTTATAGCGTTTTGATTGTCAAAACAATTATTTCGTCGTTTTTAGGCAAAATGACTATACTTCATCTATTAAAAATTATCAGAGAATAAAATATTATTAAGTGTGAAAGTATTGATAAAATATATATATTATTAAAAATTAATAATATTTTAATTAATGAGATATATTAATTATGAGAATTATTTTTGTGATTAATTTTTATATAATATTATGTGTGTAATAATATATTTTATTAAAAATTTAATAAAATAAAAAATATTAAAGAAAAAGAAAATGAGAAATAGGAGAATGGCAACGTGTATGACTGGGAAGGAGCAGGTTCACCTGTGATGATTATATTTATATATATATAATATATTATATAATATATATTATAAAAAAGAAAAATAAAAATAAAAATAAAAATAAAAATAGAGAAAGATTGGGGAGGAGCAGCTTCACGTGAAGCTGCCCCCATATATATATATATATATGTATAATAAATTATTATATATTATTATTAAAAAAAGAAAAGAAAGAGAAGTTGATAAGGGAATGGAAGGGGCTGGCAAGCAAATTGATTCAAGCTGCCCCATCCATATATATATTATATTATATATTATTTAAAAGAAAAGGAGACAAGTTCTGTGTGCGCGTGTCATATATATATATTATATAATATATATTAAAAAATAAAAACCACTCCTTGAATTATCGTCTTTGTGCAGTCCTCGATATTTGTGTTCTCTATTACGTTAGAGAAGGTAAATTACAGGTTGGACTTTTGGCCTTTACGTAAGACGATGATCGAATATGCAATTTATCGAATTGACACTAACATATTACTCATTCGACCACTTGACCTATGCCTTGAGAGCAACCCTTATCTTTCTCTGCACCTATATAAAGCATATCTTTTTTTTTTCTTATTTTCATAATTTCAAAATTTATTTTCAATGTTTTAGCTGTTTCATTCAAGCAATAATATCTAATAATATCTATATTTTCTTTCAAATGTAAGTTCCTAATTTTTTTTATTTAAAAAAAATAATTATTATTTCTGAATTTTTGTTCTTCTTTAAATAATTGATGAATTTGATTCACCCTATATTTTCAAATGAATAATGCATATCAATCAATCATTTAAAGTAAGGCGAGGTTGCATCTTGTATGTGTATCAGTCAATTATACATGTATTTTTTAATTTAATATTATGATTGACCATCATAAGGGCTATATGTATGTGGTTAATGTACAAACATGGGCGTGGTGGTGTGTATATCATTTGGTTATATATGGTCCTGTGCGTGAAATATTTGGAGACATGTGATCATGCATGAATTTATATATATATTTACGAGTTAACACGTGTCCATGACAATTACTTTGCGCATATATTATTTTGTGTGGTGGGCTATGTTCGCGAGGTACCCTAAAGCTCAGTAGGCGAAAGCCTGGCGCGAGGAAGCTTAGACTCACCGTTGATAATTTTTATGCTATAAGCTCAGTAGGCGTAAGTGTAACGACCCACTAATTTATAATTTAATTTATTCTATTAATTTATGGTGTTAATTTAAAGGGAATGTTAAATTATTTTATTCTAGAAAAATGGATAATTATTTGAAAAGAATTGGGGCATAAGTGTTATTATTTAAGTGGGGTGTACGTAGGTGTTAATTTTTGAAAATTATGGGGCTTTTTTGAAATTTGGCTGGGGATCACTTTAAAATTAATTGGGTGTATATATTTATGAGGAAGTTCGTGGATCAGGTGGCACTCACGCGAGTGGCCATGTAGGGGGTTGTGGGTTAGAGTGGGTATGCGCGCAAGGCGATGGCATCGCTGGCTGCCACTGGCCAGTGCTCAACTGCCTATTTTTGTTTTTTGTATTAAGGCCTCAGTTTTATAGTGTGCAATTGAGTAAAATAGCAACCAAATTGAGGGAGGAAGTTTGGAAAAGAAAACACGTACATTAGTTGGAACAAATGAAGAAAATCCAAGGAAAATTGAAAGAAAATTTGTGCAATCGAAGTTTAAAGTAGTTAGGTAAGTGGGAAAAATATGTATTAGAAGTTCTTATGGTTGAAATTTAATTTAAAGTGTGATTTTACTAATTTTGATAAAAATTATAATATCTTGTAGCATGTATTAATTTAACGACGTGTGAGCAGAAAAACACTGAAATCTATTATTAAAAGGCAAACTCTCTATTTCCTTTGTAGGTTTCTTTCTTTTTACGAGTTTTATTTCGTCCCTTAATCTGTTTGGTTCCGAGTATTATTTATATGAGTTATAGATTTCTTTAGTGTAAATTAAATTAAATAAGAGACTTTCTGGGATTTTATTTGTTAAATGCTTACGGGGTATTATATTGCCCCTATTCCCTTGAGAATCATGTCAAACCAATTCGGGACTAGGTTTCTAGAGGTTGGGGTACAATTATGGGTCCCTCAAGTATGAGTAGTCATAACAAGGGACATGAGTTGTCGAGCGATGAGGTAAGTGTCAACCGTTCAACGATGATGGAGCAGACCGTCGACCGACCCAAAGAAGGTTGTCGACCTGTGCCTGGTCATTATCGACAGGCTCTGCCATTATATGAAGTATTGCATGACATTATAACGCATGAGATTGGGCTTGCATCATTGGGGGTACATAAGTTATGAATGCTTGGACACAAACATTTTAGAATGACTAGGTGCACAAGCATTGCATTGGATATGTATTCCTATGCGGGCAAAGCATGGTCTGATATCTAGCTTATAGGGGCCAATGTATCACGAAGATGCTTACTACGTCATTGCATCTATTATTTGTTGCATTGCATGGCTACAATATGATGTGTTATGGAGTTGATGACCCTCGATAGCTATGAGTGGAATGTGGCTTCGGGTAGCTATGACTTGGGAACTCTGGCATATGATTATGTTGAGGGCCTTGAGCTCATGTGGTTTATGTTATGAGTGCATCGGGCTCATGTGAATGATGCTAGCCAGTTCATGGTTGCAACAGGTTTGTAGGCCAGGACTTGGGTGCCAGGTTATGCATTTCTTATGTGGGTCTTAGGGACCGTTATGTGCATTGATATATTTATGTTGGAAATTAAATACTTTGGTGCATTGTATGGTGTGACATTTCAATTTATTGCATGGCACGTTATGGGTGGTTATCAGTGTGAGAGTTCTATTCCTAGCCTTACTGTTATTCTTTTGTTTGTTTGTTTGTTGAGTTTTGTGACTCACCATTGCTTTACATCGTTCCAAGTAAAGGGAAAACAAAGGCTAAAGATAAGGGTAACAACGTCTGAGTGATTCGGTAGCTGGTTGCACAAGGTTGTCCCAACCATCGACCATGGGGATGTTTTGGGGTACAGGAGATTACTAGTTGTGTTTTGTATGTCATGATCCTTGTACCTAGGTTTTGATAGGGGATGTGCCTTGTGTTGACACCCTACTACATTTTCATTTAGTATGTATGTATATACCATGCTTTTGTTGTGCTAATGTGTTATTCCTTTTGTATGTTGTTTCGCTAGGGATTTTTGGTGTCTCATATTTCTTTTATGAGACTCCCTGTCTAGGGCTTACGGGCTTCCGGGATCTCTGGGCGGGGGTCCTCATAGTAAGCCTGACGCAAGAAAGGATTTTGGTTTACAGTTTAATGATTTATTTACAAATAAGTATTTTTACTTGTATTTTAGGGTCTTAGGTATCGGAATGTCTTATGTAGACCCCAAAGATCGTATGTGTGCATCTGCACATATACATAAGGTTATGTGATTGGGTAAAGCATGGTATGGGTGCACATAATGTGTTAAATTATTCTATAATGTTTTGATTTCTATTGTTTTACGTTCTTTTTAAATTATATTTGCCAAGCCTTGTGGCTCATACTAGCTTTAATATCACTAGTTCATCCCTCGTGTGACGCGACGCATGGAAGTTTATATGTATTGAGTTTATTTAAAATTGACAACCTTATGACTATAAATTTCATTTACAGATTTCAAACTACACATTTTTCATAAACTAATAATTAATTTAACATATGATAAATATAAATAATATGATAACATATAATAAATTAGTAACATAAATAATAAAAATATAAAACATAATAAAATTTTCAAAAGAAATATGACAACATATGGTAAATATACATAACCTATACAAAATATTAATTTTGTCAAAATAACTTAAACAACTTATTTAAATTAATTCAATTTTGCCTAAATAACTAATTTAACATAACCTACAAACTAATTATTTTTCAAAATTAAGTACTAACATAAACATATATAAGATTTGTACTTTTTTTACATGAAACTAATTAAGGGTTTTAGAGTTTTGAGTGGTGGCTTTATTGAGAGAGAATGAGAGATAAATTATGGAAAATAAAATAAAAAATTAAATTTATTTTTTGAAAAAATATACTTGGCAGTCAGTATTACTTGATATCTCAAGATTTCTCCTGATTTAAAAAAGTCTATTTTTTTGTAATTTATTTTAATTAAAATTTTATGTTAATATTTAAAAATTAATAATATGGATTATATTTTACCTCTTCATATACCTTACACATTCTCCAAACACTATTCAACCATGAATAAAACCATTTACAGGTTCCCAGAACTACACATTTTTCACAAATCTAAACTTAATTAATGACCTATAAAAATTCTATTTCGGGTAAGTAAAAAACAAACAAAATATAATAAAATATCGAAATAGAAAGTGAAATGGGCGGGAAAAAAATTGACGACTGTTTTGTTATAATATATATATAGATATATAGATTATAGGAAACAGGGAAAAAAAAGGTTGAAGGTGAGCCCAGTAGAGTTTGATTCTCGTGGGGCATTCTTGTGTACAGAGCAATCTTGACCGAAAAAGTCTTTGGGAGTATTTCGAGTGTAGGGGGAAGACTGTTACAATATGTTATGTTGTAATTGAATCTTTTGAAAGCTGTAAATAAATAAACCCCTAATGTTTCTATTAAATAAACTTATGATTTTAATATTTATTTTGCTTCTGTTATAAAAAATGAGTAATTTATTTACTTGAGTGTCTATCTGTATCAATTTTTTGAGATTTACTCTCAAAATCCTTTGATAGCGGGATCTCTAAGAGAGAGTCTTTACATAAGATCTATAAGGTTGAAGTAGAAAATTAGTTGAAAAAGAAAATTAAAATATTACAATCTAATAGAGGATGTGAATATGAAAGATTTTTGTGAAATGCATGGCATAATACATCAGTTTACCCCACCATGTACACCTCAATCTGATGAAGTTGCTAAAAAAAAAAAAAGAGCACATGACTAGATATAATAAATGTTATGTTAATAAGTTTTGGTTTACCTAATAATTTATGGGGGTGAAGCCTTAAATACCGCTTGTTGTATTTTGAATAGAATATCTTATAAAAACTCAAATAAAACTCTATATGAACAATAAAAAATAAAAGACATAGTTATAAATATCTCAAAGTGTGAGGGTGTGTAGTAAAAGTTCATGTTCTTACAGATAAAAAGCAAAAATCAATAGATAGTAGCACCAGTAGATTTTTGGTTATTAATTTTGATTATCTTGATATTAGCAAAAATACAGTTATTGAGGCTTGTGATGCTATTTTTTATTAGAATATTTTTCCTTTAAAAGAAAAAAAAAATATTTCAATGGGCCTTAATTCTAGTTCTTCTATAAATGAAATCTTAAATTCTAAATCTAATAAATAGAATGATTCTAATTTGAGTAGGAGCAAAAGAAGAAAAATTGGAAAAAGTTTTGGTTATGATTTTAAAAATTTTCTAGTAGAAAATGATCCAATTACTTGTAATGATGCTATGAAATTAGTAGTTGCATGGATTTTAACCGATTTAACCCTTGGTTGTAAAACCATAGACTGTAAATGGATTTTTAAGAAAAAAAGAGACCAAATGAAGCCATAGATAAATTTAAAGCTAGACTGGTTGCTAAAAGATTTAATCAAAAAGAAGGTATAGATTTCTTTGATACATTCTCACCAATAACCGATAAAACATCTATAAGAATGCTAGTTGCAATTGCTTCTATTTATAAGTTAGAAATTCATCAAATGGATGTAAAAATGATTTTTTTAAATGGAGATTTACATGAAAAAATTTATATAGATCAATCTAAAGGATTTCTAATTCCTAGCCAAAAAGATAAAGTATATAAGTTTATAAACTCTTTATGGATTAAAACAAGTACCCAAATAATGGCATGAAAAATTTGATAATGTTGTTATTTCTAATGGGTTTTCTATTAATGACGTAGATAAATGTCTTTATACTAAAAAGTTTGATGATGACTATGTGTTTCTTTGTTTGTATGTAGATGATATTCTTATTTTTGGGACTAATATTGATGTCATTAATCAAATAAAGAATTTTTTGTCTAATAAATTTTTACATGAAAAACTTGAGTCAAGCTGATCTAATTTTAGGAATTACATTATTGAGAACTGAAAATGGCATAATACTGAAACAATCTCATTATATTGAAACCATATTGAAAAAGTTCAATTATTATGCTGTAAAGCCTGTTTCAATTCCTTATGATCAAATTTTCATTTGCATAAAAATGTTGGTGATGCTGTTTCTCAACATAGATATTCATAAATAAATTGTTCCTTAATATATTTGTCAAATTGAACTAGGCCAGATATAGCATATACTGTGAACAGATTAAGTAGGCATACTAGTAACCCTAGTACTAATCACTGGTTTGCATTAGAAAGAGTATTTAAATACTTAAATGGAACAATGAGCTATGCAATTCATTTTTTGTGGATATCCTAGTGTTTTAGAAAGGTTTAGTGACACAAACTGGATTTTTGATTCTAATGAAACTAAAGCTACTAGTAGATATGTATTTACACTAGGTGGTAGGTGGAATAGCTTGTAAATCCACTAAATAAACAATAATACGAAGGTTGAAAGAAAAAATAGATATCCAAGAGGGAGGTGAATTGGGTTTTGAAAAAAAAAATCTGGATTTTAAAGGGCCTTTGAATAAATTTGTTTGGGTTTTTCAAACTCAAGCCTTGAATGTATCCTTTACAGAAATAAATATGTAAAATAAATTTTGTGTAAGAAGATGTATTTGTCCTTTTAAGGTTTTAGAAAACTGTTGTTTTGGGTATTAAAACTAAAAATAGATTTGAAATTAAAAATTGGAACTTGTTAAAAGTTAAAATGGAAGTGATGAAACAAACAAAATGAAATAATGCAACACACACAAATTTTGTAGTAGTTCGACCAACAAACCTACTCCACTTCCTTGGCTCTTTACCAAGGATTTACCCAATCCACTATAGTTTTTACAAGGTCAGCTATAACCTCAGCTTTTCACAGGTGCAACTATAACTTCTACAATTTTAACAAGATCAACAGTAACCAATACAATCGATTTTTAAAGGCTCAATCGAAACCACTATCTTTTATAGGATTAGGCGTAACCTCTTGCCTTTTTAAAGGGTCTGGCGTAGCCTCTTGCCTTTTAGGAATTAGGCGTAACCACAACAAGATATAAGAAGATTACAATTTAGAACACTTGAGAAGCTCTCACAAGATTTAGAATAAACAGTAAGAATGGTTTCTCACAAAGAAAAGAGATATACAAAGAACGTAAGAAACATAAGCGCTCTCTCGCTCTCTTTTTCTAACTTAAGATGAGAATGTGAAGTATCTTTTCAGCTTGAAGTAGTAGAACAACAACCTTGATCTTTAACTTTATCTCATTTCATAGTTGTCGTCTTAAGAATGAGATATTTGCAAGGGCATACTTCATTTTCTTATAAAATAATTATTAGAATATTCAAATATCATGCTCAGTGATTTATAGAAACTTTAGAGCCTTTTTGGAGCCTAAACAGTCCAAATTGTGCCTTAAAAGAACGTGCAACAACTAATTTAACAGCTTTATTATTAAGCTTCAGCAATCATTCAATCAACTAACTCAAGTTCTCACTCGACTAATGAAATTCATCAATTGATCGAAAAAGCTTTATAATCAAGTATGTTTTATCAGCACTCTATTATACTTTTCAGATACTTGATTGAACTTATCAAATACTTAAGTAAGCTCATCAGCTACTCGATTAACTAACTTGAGATACATAAAGCTTGCATAAAATACTCAACTATCACTTACTATTAGTCGATTATCTATCAATATACACTCGATTGCCCATCAAAAATACTAGATTGAAACCTTATAAACATAATCAATCGTCTATGGGACAATATTGGAATTAACATAAAAGAATAAAATGCACGAGCTGGGCTTGTTAGGCTGCAGACACCAACAAACCAAACCCAAATTATTTATATCAGGACCCAATAAATTATTGAGTCACAACTTAACATAGTGAATGAGTATACTATGTGAAAAGTAGTCACCAGGATGCAAATAGCTACCTTAAGTGACTTTGTTAAATAACAAGCATTTTCATGCACAATAGCAAGTTAATTTATTTAATATCTTGATATGAGCTTAGTATTCTTCTAGGATTGAGTGAATCGATTGTGGATTGAAGTCTTAAAATGTGATCTTCAAGTTCATCCACAATGCTTCATTTTTTTTTTTTTTTTTTGTGTGTAAGAATCTCAATACTCGAGTAATATGAGAAGGTAATTGAGTAAGTGTGCTAGAAATAGAAGTCCATATAAAATTAGTCGAGTTATGAGAAGTATTACTCTAATTGCTAAGATAAAATAGATATTTCTAAAAAGAATTTGAGCTTATCACTCGAGTAACTTAGGACTAGAGTCCTAGTGCTTACAATCACTTTAGCTTTTGGTATAGATATCCATAAGTTTGATTTATGATTAAATAATTTCATTTGCTTTTGATGATCAATGTTTGCCTAAACTATTTCTTCAATGCTTGAAATTATATGCAAGATTGCTTAGCAATTTTGATTCATTCTGATGTAAGTGCTAAATTCTACATACTTAGTTTCACCTTAAGTGTTAAAAGAAATTGTGGCTTATTGGTAGGGGGAGTATGCCCTCTATTTAAAATCTGCCTAAGGTTTTATCTCTTTAGAAGATAGTGAAATCTTTTATTTGATTAACTAGCTGCTTGGTTCATCTTGCCTTTGGATGGTAGTTTAGATTATCATATTTGAATGTTTATTATCATTATTTGAATAGCTTAGAAATAAAAGAAGAAAAGTTTCTCTCATTCTCTTTTATTTTTTTAAAAATTTGTGCTCATTTCTAAGGGGAGCACTTTATAGAGTTATATATAAAATTCTCTCTCATGTGTTTGCATTACTTGTTCTTTGTACCTTTCTTAGGGGGAGTTGTTATTACCTCTAAGGTATTCATGCTCTAGAAATTATTTGGTTGACATGTGTGCTTCTTTCTTTCATGAAAAGGGGGAAAATTATTTTAGGAGAGAAAAAAATTAATATTTTTAGGGGGAGCTTCTCAATATTTCAAGTGGAGTCTCTACGCTACAAGAAAATCATAATTTAGTGACGGATTTTGTGACAGGGGCCCACTTGTCACTAATTTGTGACGGATTTAGTGACGAAAATCCATCACTAAAATGTTTTAGAGGCGGCTTGCCTATCACAAAATTTAGTGATTGAATAGTTCGTCACAAAATTTCAGTGACTGAATTTCCATCACTAATCAACAACGGGTCATGGATTCCAGCCGCAATTCTGTAACGGGATTGTCCAACCTCATCATTGAAATTTAGTGATATCCTTTTTTGCGATGAATTTTTATCTCGTCACTAAAAATTTAGTGACAAATTTTTTGTTTTTAGTGATGCATTTTTCCTTCATTAAAATCGATTTTCCTTGTAGTGTCTCTAGTATAAGTATGCTCAAGGAACTTTTGTCTTCTGAATGTCTTATCCCTCAAAGGAATGAATAATTTCTAAAAGAGGGAAAAGGTTATTCTCTTGATATCATATGTTTCATGTGATATCATACTTCTTATCCTTTTTGTTTATGACAAAAAGGAGGGAGAAAGATTAATAGAACATTTATGATAATGTTCTCTTAAACATTAAAATTTTGTCATTATCAAAACATTCAAGAATATAAAACTCAACAAAGATCTACTATGAAAGTTGGATTTATTGCTCTTGATCTTACATGTGTGGAAGTCGAATATAGCTAAAAAAATGTTTTGGTTAATATACCTTTAATTAGTAGACCTATACCTTGTTGTTCCTATTCTATGTGATAACCAAGCTTCAATTAGTAAAGCTAAAAATTGAAATATAAATGATAAAAATAAGCATATTAGAATTAGACATAATTTTATTAAACAATTGTTGTTTTAAGGTGTGATATCCTTAAACTTTGTGAGATCTAAAAAGAATTTGGCAGATCCTTTAACAAAAAGATTAAATAAGAAGCTGGTTGTTGAATCATTGAGGGGAATGGGACTGAAGCCCATAAATTAGTCATCACAGTAGACGCCCAACCACTTTGAGTAGAGATGTGGTTTAAAGAGAATAAAATGAAGCAATAGGATGATTGGGTTGAGAACTAAATTTTATATATATATATATATATATATTGTTTGAGGGGTATCCGTAGTTCCATTCTTGTGGTGACAATGCTCAAACTATGACGGTTTTAGGAAGAGGTTAATCTTTAAATGGGTTCATGGTAGGTTTCTGCAGGGTATTGGTCACAGAATGCCCTTGAAGAACTCACCTAATTGAATGTGGTAGTGGGGTTGCTACTACAGAAATTTAGACAATTCCTTATAGACACAAAAATGAAAGGCAAGGCATGTATGCACGACCGTAAGGCACAAACACAACTAGAACTCCTTATATTCTCACACTATGTGTGTGGCTTTTATTTAAATCAGAATTATACAATAAAGTTCAAGATTTGGTCAATGTTATTCTCTTAGATGAAAGTTGAGGATACACTACATGTAGATTCAAGTCGGAAGACATCCACACCTATTACATAGTAAAAATGCTCTAATTTATTTTTAATTATTTATTCCCTCTATAAAAATAAATAATTATATGGGGGACTGTTATATATTTAATTATTTATTTTTAATATTTGATTAACATTAAATTGATTTAGTCTTCAACTTTTGAAATGATATAAAATTGGAAGAAGAGGTCAAACCATCCCTAAATAAGCTCTACATTTTTTAAGAAAAATCAGCAATATCCCAATGTGCAAAAAATTTATTAGGAGAATTCAATATATAAGGAAGCCACAACACTTGAAAAGGTGGTGGAAAAAAAAAAAAAAACACCTTTTATTGACTATTTGCTCTCTCACTTGAAGCGTTGGTTGCTGTGTAATATTAGACGAAAAAAATTAATTTATTTTTTCTCTTTGTTTTGACGACGACTTATAATTATATAATTTATATATATATATATATATTTTCTTAGAGTATATGGGATAAAGAGAGTTCGCATGAGTGATTCTACAACACAAGAGTCCTTAGAGAAATTGTTGTATCTTGAGAGGAGAATGCCATAATATCCGATGCAGAGAATATGTTTCTACTCTTAAGAGAGTGTGTCAATGTGCCTTGATCTATAATCAATCTACCTCTAATTTTGCGTTCATTTTCCTTTAACGTTGCTATTATTTGAGATCTTATCTGATTGACAAAAAATATTAGACGATATATTTATTTTAATTAATTAATATTTTTTCTAACAATTATTAAGGCGTTGTGTATCTTTGTAGAGTGGAGACAAAGAAAAGATTTGCCAAAACATAAAAGCTTGAGACTACATGCCATTGCGGGTGTTCATATCCAAAATGAACTTTGTAGGAATCTCAGACTGAGTGCTAGGCCAATTAGGGTCGTAGCAAACTATTTTTTATAAATATTTATATATATAATCCAAACAAAAATTTTCCTTAAAAAAAATCTAAACAAGAATCTGCAACATTCTAAATTTAACTTTTAATTCCATAAAATAAATTAGACAATAATTAAATTCAACATTTAATTTAACATCAAATCTCACCAAAAAGAAAAAGAAAAAAAAGGCAATAGCAAAATATAACATCTAACTTCAACCTTTACAAAACAAACTTATAACCAAATATAATATTTAAGAATGTATTATGTATTGCTTTTGACTTTAATTAATATTAATATTTAATATTCTTAATCAATTTTCGATCATGGACCTATACCAGACTGAAAACCAATCCTCCCTACTAATAGGATCAAGGATCGGACCATGGTCCATTCGATCCTAGACCGACCTAGTTTTTTAGTCTAGATTAGAATTTGAAATCCTCTATACATCCCATTGTTGGAGTCCATATCTAATGATGCAATGGAAAAGACAAGTAAACCAGTAAAAAGAATTTTGAACACCATGCTTGGGATGGTCAGACTCACATTGTTGTTCGATTGCTATTGTGGGTGTTATAATTTTGAATAAAAAATAAACTATAATCAAATCATCAAATCCTCACACAATCACAGAAATTTAAAGTGAAAAATTTAAATAAAAAAAATTAAAGACAAAAAGAACAAAATATTATTACGATGATATTAGTACTATAAAAGTGATATTGTTATAATAATTTCAAGACATGGTACTTATTTATAAATGTAACACTTATACGTAAATGTATATAAAAAATTATATTCTCAGAATATGAGTCAGGTTGTTCTATTCACAGTCAAATTTAAAGTCTTAATCACGATTAAATTAAAAATCTTAATATTAGAAGAATTTGAATTTTGAGTCACATTATCACAATAGGAGTGAAGAAAAATATGTTATTGTTATTGGATTTGGCAGGAATGAGAGCAACAACCAACAGGAAAAAAAAAAAAAAAACTATTGTTGTATAACTCTTTGGTTAGAGAAAGAGGTTTCCTGAAGACAATCAGTGAAGTAAAAACTAGTCACCATTAGAAGGACAGGAGAAAAGCATTGTCATTGGCAAAGAAAGTTAAGTTTGTCACGCCATTGCACACGTTTGCTAAGGAAGACATCTTGTTAACTAGTTCGCGAGGTTATCACCACCTTGGAGAAAATGCCATCGGCTATCACTATTAGTAGAGCAGACGCAGAAGACCCCATCTTTGACTACTATGATCTCTTCTTCTTATTTCTTTGGGTTCCAATCACTAGAACCCATCTCTTACAAGGGATCCAGCTATTAGAAACCTAGCTAGTTGATGAGGGATTTTTTTAATTACTTTTAAATTTTATTTTTTATTAAATTTAACTTAATTAGAATTTAATTAATGTCATTTTGTAACGGATAGTGTGCCCAAGTAAAAAAAAAAAATGATAAGAGGCCTCTAAAGATTGATATTTTTCAAACTACAAGGTGTATATGGACAATTTATCTTTAAAGAATTTTATAGTCTCATAACAAGATTAATTAAGTAATGATATTTTTAACAAATTGGTAGGTTCAATTCATTGATTGATTTGAGTAGGGAAAATGTCCAAAATACCACTACTAAATTGATTTATTAAATTTACTAAATGGTAGGTTGAATTCACTATCAACCTGATAAAGATCTACCTAAACTATAATTAATACGATAAGGAGCTATACATTTAAAATCTAGATATTTTTTTATTTTATTAGATTTAAGGTCTAGATCGATCTGGATAGATGAAAATTCTAAAACCAATGGTCAATATAGTAGGAAGGGTACTGTTGGAGAGATGCAAATAGAAAAAACAGAGAAACAACTGGAGAGGTCTTAGGTATCAAACGGTCAACTATGAGCAATAGTTTTATATATATACTTAAAAACTTCTCAAATATTATTTTTATTTCTTAAAACTTGTAAGTCTATATATGAAAAATAAATGCCATAGCAAACTTATAAAATATTAGGATAATACAGACCGTGCTTTTAGATGGGTAACTTATAAAAATATTTATTAAAGTGTGGTCCCATTTTGTTTCACTATGTAATTTTTATACGAACACACACACACACACACACACACACAAGAAATTGATTAAAAAATAGAAAAAAAAAGTGCAAAAACAATTATATAATCTATATAAGAAAAGGATTTAGCAACCTCTTATTATTTACATATATTCATGTATTTGAGTTAAATAGGCTGTTCATTGAACTTGGACATATAATTGGGTTACATGGGCTGTTCATTGAATTTAGACATGTCATCATAAATAATTTGACAGACATCCAAACGTGTCACATGGGAATTGTATAGTTTTTTTAATAAAATGAAACTATCTTGGCTATGAATAAAAAGTAACTTTTGGAAATTCAAAATAAGTTCCTCGGAATGGGTTTGTCTGTACTACAATTTAGTAGTTAATTAAGATTATTATTTTGGTAATTTGTAGTTGGGTTGTAATGGTGTGGTAATAATAATGCACGTCCAAATGGCTAGGTGTTATAACACATGGATGGATGAGGTTGCCGACAAGTATGAACTCCGAGAAGGAACGTAATCAATTATGAATTGTCCGTGACTGCGGCGTACAGCAGGGCCATTCTTTTCTGGGGCTGGAGGAAGACGACAACACTCATGCACATGCAAGTTGGCGGTCGTTGTTCCATTCCTTATTAATTAAGCATCCTACCACCATAGGCCATGCGTGGCCACGCTGGACTTTTTAGATCCCCATGCCATACCCCTCCATGTGGAATATATATGTTATCTAAATTAATAACATTGTTGGTATTTATTTAATAAATTTTATTTTATTTGTTACTTAGATATTTAATTATGGTATTTATGTATTAATATAACATAAAATATAATATGTTCGTACATGAACAAGTGCAACTTGAATTTAATTAAGTGTATTATTATTATTATTATTTATAATGCCAAACATTCCCTATCTTGAGTGGTCCTGCTCCCAGCTGCTACTTGAGTATATATATACTTGGTTAAGCTTATTTTATTGATCTCTTCAACAAATATTTGTCTGTTCTTCTTGTAAAGTATCTTATGAGAAAAAGGTTTCGAATCGAAGTGATGGCATATTCTTAGTATTTTATACAACTGTTTCTAATTCCATTCCCACTTTTCAGTTAAAAATAAATTATGAAAATTAAAAAATAAATTAAAAATTTATTAAACGTCCCATAACAATTAAAATTTAATTTTTATCTTCGTATTTTCTTTGACGAGTTTAGGTAAATATGAATCTTGGTAAAAATATAGCGGTAAAAATATTCTTAATTTTATTACAAAGTCAAGCTCTTGAGTTTAAATTTTGTCGGCAATAATGAATTTTTAGTTTTTAAAGAAAACATATAAAAAGTATTTTGAGAAATTGCTATGTTGATATATAATGGAGTATTGGATGGTATAATAGAATAAATAAATAAAATGTTAAATCCGATTTTGAAGCCTTTTGTTAAAAAATAAAATATATATTATTTATTTCATTTCAACCTAATTTCAAGAAAGGAAAAGCACTTAAAATGTTTGTATGCATGGTTTAAACTTTTCTAATTAGTTCACTTTAATTTGATCTTCTTATTCTATAAAAATAAAATAAAATCATAGTATATATGAAAAAATGTTCAAAGGTATAAGGGGGTAATTAATTAATTAATTAATGTAAAAATGCTGTCGAAGCTTTGTTAAACTTGTACGACTAAGTAAGACACCACTAAATTACAAAAACAAATAAAAACTATTAGTTAGACATAAAGCATGATTTGGTCAGACATAAAAACGTGTAGTTTGCGCGTGTTAATACAGATAGAGGTACAGAGCAGGGTTTGATAAGACATAGAAAAATGCAAATTAAGTTGTCATTCGGATGTGATATGGAGATCGATCCATCTCCATCTCCATCTCCATCATTCAGACTTGACTCTTCACCAACATGTATATGTATGCTCCTTTGCTAATCTGACAAATTCCTACCATCAATGTGCTGTCCCTTCGCTGCAATTCATGTTGTAACTGATTTTATCCCATTTCTCATAAATTAGGGAGACAAGATCGAAGATAATTTTGCACAAACTTCTTCCATATCATCATATAGCTAGCTGCTAGCATCGATACATATAAATATTATCTCCCTCGTTACTTATAATAAAACTGACCATACTCTCTTAATTTTAACTTTAAACATTTGATTTGTACATCTTATGAGCTTTATTTATTTTTGTTAAATTAATCCTTAAATTTTTCTAAAATCGCTAAAACACCACATTCCTAAGAAACCTAATTAAATGAAGTATATATCTTATTGGTATCTGAATTTAAAATTGGGGGTGGGTGGTGGTTGAGTAGCTGAGTATGTATATCTTATTATAGGAAGTGTGCAGTTGAGATAAGTGGGATGAAATGGCCAGGTGTCTCGTCACATGAGCCACGTACAGTCCCTTGATGGATGATGGAACGTGGAGGGTCGTCCATTCCAACTACAATAATAATTGTACGTATTGTATAATACCAGCTAGCAGCTACCTACCTTATTATTCATCCTCTCAATTTCAGTTCATTTGTCATCTTTCCCCGTACAAAATTGCGGCATCTTATCTCCACGTCACATGTGTCTATATTTATATTAATATAATAATGTAAAAATATCACATCTGGGGGGTTCAAATGACATTTCTGGCAACAACTCATGAGCTAGCTAGCTAGCTAACAATTACTTAAATTTAATTTGCAAATGTGAAGGTAAGAGAGACACAAAGAGTAGGAGATCGATGCGGGTGCCTGTCTAATAAAAGAATCTCCTCTAATTCTAATTCTAATTCTTATTCTAATTCAAAGAGGAATCAATCATCATGTTATCATGTGCCAAGTTCTCCTACAGTTGGCTGCACCACCAGCATCGTTTTATTAATTAATTACCAATTCCATCATCCCACCCTCCTCCTAATTCACATCATTAATTTTAGACAATTTATTCGTGCAGGCCCAGAGTTGGTATGAGAATACTTTTTGACTTTCGAGTAACCAAGAGTATTTTATTACTTTTAATACTTTTATTAACACATTCACGACATGTTTAATATTATTGCAAAATTTTTTATATTATAAGAATTCAATGATGCAAGAAATAATCATCAATAATCTATCTGTACCTTGCATAACACTTATTTTTTAGTTAATCTTCTTTTGAGATTTATATATATATAATGATGTTTTACTTCCGTATAAGATTATATATCAATCCCTTCAAGTGTCCCCAAAACTTGGAGTATGACATGACAAAGCAATACTACTTGAAAAGTCATCAATTATTGATATTTAGTATTAATATTGAGAGAATGAGAGGTGTATTATAATCACTTTAGTATAGATAACTGTTTTAAAGTTACGTTGTTACCAACGCAATAACATTAGCATCTCAAGAAGAGTGTCAAAAGGGAGGAAGGCATAGGCCAGGATTTCACTCCGTACTCCAATCCATTTCACACTTCGTTAAAGGGGTAACAAACCCACCCCTATTGAGCACATGAATGCTTCATTGCACACGCACAACATCCCATTCTAAAGCAAGACAATAAACATATATTCTATGCCAATCTCGTGCCTAGATATGAAAATTTGTCTCTTTTCCTCCCACATTTAAATATGAGAATCCACATGTCTTCATCAAGATTAAGCCTATATAGAAGACGTATATTTGGAGGTAACGTGACTCGTACACAAGATGAGGACTCCATGCTGAAGCCATTGCCCCAGTTTAAGGGGTAACAAGATCTTCTTTTCTTTAAGCCCCTTGCTGTAATTTAATCTATTGTTTTCCCATATGTCTCTCCCTTAGCCATCCATCATTATCATCATCATATTTAATTCCTGAATTAAGTATTAGAAGATTTTTTTCAAAATCACTTCCAAACAATCCTAACCAATCTTTTTTCACGAGGTCCAAAGATTTCAATGGAAAATATTGTCCCCTAGAACCCCGAAAGGGCAATAGTGCACAAATATGAAAGAAATTTATCAGTACTAGTCACTTCCTTGTCAATAAAATTGCTCCCTCCACCTCATGACAACTGACTAGCATTTTCACCAACGACCACTTTTTTTGTAACGAAGAACTGTAGTCACTAAAAGTATTATTGCCACCTCATTTATGTCAACATCGCTCCCACCAAGGATTTAGTGGCATGATTTGTCATCACCAAAATAGAGATTTTTATAACAATTTATTCACACTTTTGGTGACCACAAAGTTATCAATGAGTGACATTTTTTTCGGTGGAACTCTATTGTGTCACTAAAGGTTACAACACTATTAGGGACAAAAATAATTGAAGCACATTTTTTTAGTGACAAATCCCTTGTTTGTCAACAAAACTATTCCCTCCACTCCAACTGTGCCAAAATCACTCCCAGAACAGGTTTCAGTGACAAGATTTTGGACTCAAATTAAAATTGTCATAGCAGTTTCATATATTTGGTTTGTTTCTCTTTAAAGTTGTCACTAATTGTAAAGTGTTAGTGACAACTACTTTTACTGTCACGAAATCCCTACACTAAATGTCGACCTTCGTGTAGTAACTATAGATCTCCTACGGCATCGAAAACTTAAAAGTGACTTGTTTTAATATCTATCTCTACCAATATGCATAGCACTTGCCTATCAATTCATGATCTTTTAATTAAGATTTAATATTTGCACGATGATGCATTAATGGAGTGTGATTAAGGTTATCCCCTCCAAGTGCCCCCAAAGTTTGGAGCTTGACATGATAAAAGCAAGACTTGGAAAGGGATTCAATGCATATTTATTCATAATGTTTATATATGATATAGTGGAAGAGAGAAAAGATAAAAAACATATATATATATACAAGTGAGCCAACGAATGTTGAGACACATGAATCTGAGGATGATTCCAAATGCTTTTTAGATGAATCTCTTCGATTCTATCCCCAACTCTTCCATTAATAATAATAAATTCCACAAATTTGCATAGTGCATTACACGCGTATCCCACATTCTTTGCTTCAATCATTAAATTAAATTATTCTCTCTCCCTCTCTAGTGCTAACATATATATAATTATGGAGGTCAACACAAAGTCATTTAAAAAAATTAAAAATAAAAATAAAAATTGGGTTACACTTTATTAAGTTAATTAGTTCTATAAAATACCTTTTTTTTTAAGCTATTATATGTTAGTTAAATTACTCACTGATTTTAATTCTTGGCTTTACACTTGTTGATTTAGACAAACCTCTTGGGCAGCACCGTGCATGCAAAGAAAGGTTTGTTTTTATTTAGGGTTTTGTCTAAATTCCCTATTGTCTTGAATTTTTCTAATTATCTACTCACCTCTTATTTGTTTGTCTTTTTAAAAATTCAAGTCTATGTGTTAAACATAATTTAGAGGTGTGTTAGTATTGTAACCTAATTAGATATTTATCTTATTTAAGTTGAATGGACGCCTATTATAAATTCGACTCAATTATCTTTTTAAAACTAGTCGGGTTGAGAATTTATATCTTCAAACTAAATTTCGATCCTTAATTAATGATGCCCATGAACCATTCTAAGAAACTTAGTTAGGATGATTGAATGGTTGACTATTATCAACGATTCACAAAATAGATTGTAGAGCCAACTCCTCATTATAATCATTCAAGAAATTGAATTGAATGACTCTCTATATAGATATATACCAATTCAACTTGTCTCCATATATATATATATATGTATAAAGTTTGTATATGTTGAGCCACATGTTATTTATGCACACAGCTCTAAGCAGCTGCCATGTCCTTGTCCACGTATATCCCAGCAAGTCTGATCACTTTCTCACTTGGCCCACCCACCATGTTTCCTCATCTCTTCAATGATTTATGCTTTGTTCTGATCACAAAAAATTAATATCTATATTTTTTATACAAAATCATCAACCCATTAATAATGTGAATTATACAGCTCTTATTTATTATGTTATAAAAAGATTTTGTACTACTTTATATTTTTAAAATTAATAGAAAAAGATATATAGCAAACTTAATCAAAGTGAAAGAAGGCATTTAAAACGCCCCCAGGACATAAGTCGAGCAGTCTAATAAGTAATATACCGGTGTTAATTTGATAGGTTACGAGTTCGATACTCGTCTTGCGCAAGAGTCAAAGGTCTAACTTACGATTTTTCTCTCTAGACATAATCGAGGGTACGAGTACCGAGAGCCGTGCAAAGACGATCATTCCAAGAAAGCATTCAAGATTTTATATTTTTATTTTTTAAATAGCTTGTTTTATCCAAAACTCATAGAAAAAGGTGCATTATTTATAAGGAATTTTTATACAAAATGAAAATAATGTGACCCATTAATTTCTATCTATTAAAAAATAAGAAAATATTATTCAAAATAGTACTTTATTTTTGCAAAACTTCTATTGCTGCTATTAAATTTCAGTTGAAACTTGGAAGCCCGTCAGGTCAGAGTAAGTGTTGCATTGGGCCGGCCGTTTAAGTTTAAGGCCCACCTCTTGTACATATATTTATATATTTTGATCTCTGTGTTGTGACATGCAATGGACCATTTTTGTGATACTTCAAAAGTGTCAAATGAGAAAAAAAAAAAAAATCACATTAAATTTATTTTAGATTTTAGCTTTAAATCTTAAAAATAAGAAGCATTAAATGTACGTTGTACACAAACAAGATGTATTGATCATGTCCCGCCAGAGTACAGACTAAGTGGTTGAGATTCGCACTAATAAGTCGTGAGTTTGATTCTTTATGCTGTGCAGTAAAACAAAACCTCCACATGTGATTTATCTTCTTTGTCGAAATTGAGGGCACGAGCGACAAAAAACTGCGTAAGAACGATAATCTCAAAATGTATCGATCATACCTCAACCTCAGCATTATCCTAAATCTTATCATAAAAATAACACTATCACTTTTAAGAATTTAAGGCAAGTAACATCAAAAGGAAAAAAAAGAAGAAAAAAAAGAAGGGGATAAATTACAATAATAACCACCTGACTTGATTTGATTGCAAAGGCTACTCTCAATCTCAATTTGTCTTATGTCAAATCTATTTCTTTCTTGTTTAGATGTCTCTATTTCACCAATTAAAACTACCATTATCTCCACCAACAGATCTCTCTCTTCTTAAAATTCATCATTATCATTTTGGCTACTACTATCCTTGCTATTCGATTCAATGTCGTTGCTTCTATTGTCTTCTCTTATTTTTACCATTCTTTATATATGTGTGACCAAAAGTCGGTCATTATTCATGTGGTCATTTTGTAGTCACCAAAATTTTAAAGTCAGATTGGGTTTTGCGTGTGTGTATGGGGGGGGGGGGGGGGGGTGTAGTTTGGGTCAGTCACCAATGAGAAAAGATAATTGAAAGAGAGAGAGATTGAAGAGATAGATGAGGGTATTTTGCATATCTAGAAAAAATTAACGATGGTAAGTTCACGACAAGGTGGTAAATGTCACATAGTATTAAAAGTTGAGGCAGTCATTGCATTTTTTCAAATATTAGGAGTATTATCTACAATTATCTTAATGATACTGAGTGCATTTTCTTTTTTTTTTTCAAAAAAGGCAAATTGTGCAACACAAAAAAGTTTTACATTTGTTTTTATTTTAGACCAAATTTTTAATTTTTTTCAATAGTAGTATATATTTAACTTTAATTTTGTTTTAATTTTGGATTAACATTAATCTTCCGTTAGTAAAAACTATTAAATGCTGATATGGCTGAGGTCGTTGACGCAACTATCACCTTACCTCAACAGTTGTTGTCAAATCAACTTATATTTATAAGGGAATATATTTATATTGTTATTGTTGTAATATAACAAGTAAAATTTATTGAATGAGAGAGGTAGAGCATAGCAAGGAATAAGGGACTCAGTTGTTCATTGGGAAGCTAGCGGCTAGTTATTTGTCTGGGGAACTCGAGCCTTTGTCTGGGGGAGAGATCAATTGGCCTGAGTTTCTAGAATAAACAGCAGTTGGGCTTGAATAAGCAAATCAAGGATTGAAGCAGAAGAATGAAAAAGTTGCTTAGGGAAAGCTCTACTGCTCGGGAAAGTAAATCTGTTGTTCGGGAGAGTGATTGTGAGGCAAAAAATGGTCAGAAGGCACACGGGAATTTTCTCTTATACAGGCTCTTGGATGCCTAAATTAGATGAAGTCTTCATGATGCTATGCATATGCATCAGTAGGTGAAATGCATGAACAAATAGCTTAAGTTGTTTGAGAAGAGTGTAGGGTGTTCCTCCGGATGCACAAGTAGGTTAACCATGATGAGGTGTGTGTGGAAGATGAGCAATCAGAAAAAGATCGAAATGTGCGATCCCTTAAATGTCGAGTTAAAGGGTATTTATACCCCTTGATGACAGTGAAAGAAACACTTGGCACACATGTATGGAGGGTGTAGGTTGCTATCTTGGGCTAAGCATGGAATATATGCCTAGTGAGAAACCCCGAGAGGAGTAGTCTTTTGGGAAAATGAGTACCTTAGGACGGGCTATCATTGCGTGGAGCAATGACAAAGCATATAGTTGTTTGGGAGAATGGTCTCCCTTGTTGTTTCTTGGGATGATGACTCAATCGGGTTCATGTAGTGCAAAGTCTCACTCGGTGAAGGAGAGCTGTCGTTGTCTGGAAAACATCTTCTCTCAGGAGAGTATCTTCCTATTGCCTTCTCTTGAGAGAACTTCTCCCAAGAGAGCATTACCTAGGGAGAACCATCTTGTCTTGAAGAATATATAGGTTACTACATATATAAATTAAAATTATAAATTTGTAATATATATATAATGTTTTAAAAAATTATGTTAATAAAATTTAAACTTATGATCTTTAGTTATAACTAATTTATGAACATCTTGTTTACTATTACAGAAAATGTTATTTTGTTGGTCCCAAAAAATGTTATTTTGTTTAAAATTTGACTTACAAAAGTAAAAATTATAATATATATATATATATATATATAACTATTAAGCATACCCAATGAATTAATCTTCATTTGGAAGAAAAAGAGAAAGATGGTGGACGTGATGAAGACAGCCAAGATTCAATGAAGATGGAATGTGAACATGATAAAGACAACCCATGTTCAATAAAGATAGAATGCGAACACGAAGAAGGTAACTATCTTTGATAAAGACAATGAAAATGAACCTGAATTTGATTGATCTTCACTGACAACGAGAATGAGGGTTTTCATTGGTGACTGATAGATAGGTTGCCCTTCAGTCGTTGGTATTATAATGGCAAACCACTCAGGCACATTGGTTGGCCATGACAACATTTAATGGTTTTTACTAATTAATAAGAGATTAATGTTGGTCAAAATTGAAATAAAGTTAAAGTTGAATGCTATTAATAATTAAAAAAATTAAAGCCTCGTTCAATTATACAAAATATATATTTCTAGTTTCCAATTTTAATTTTATAACTAAACATATCCTAACATTTTATTTTTAAAATGTCGACATAGCATTTATTTTTAGAAAATTAGAAAATATAAATAAATGATAATTTTTAATTCATAGTATAAAGTTCAAACATTAGAAAATTGAGTTTTCTATTTTTTAATAGGAGGCATTCAATAGAAAATTGAAATTGAAAAATAGAAAATGTTCTCTATAAATAAACAAAGTTTAGTTCAAAATTGAAACAAAATTAAAGTTAGATATATAATATTATTTATAATGTAACGACCTGTTAATGGGTCTAGAATTTTATTTAAATTATAATTTATTATGTGTGATAAATTAGTATGGAGAATTAAGTTTTAGAAATATTGTGATTAATGAGAAAATAAATGAATTGAGTTTTTGGTAAAGAAATTAAGACATGGGCTTTAGCAATGAGTTGAAGAGTCCTAAGTAATGGGCTAAATTAGGTTTGGGCCAAAGGTTGAAAGTTAAAAGAATTGGTTGGTGCCAAGTTGAAAAGTTAACTCATTGGAAAAAAAAAAAGTTGGCTTTTGATGTGGGCTTGAGCCTATGTGTGTAAAATTAGTTGTTTTGATTAAATGAAAATGAAATGGTGGAATGATTAAAGGGGGTTTGTCTTATATGTTGATTGTGATAAAGTTAAGGGTAAAATGGGAATTTTATAAATGGATATTTATTATAAATAATTTGTGTGTATTATTGAGTAAAAAAGAAAATAGAAAAGAAAAGAAAAAAGAGGTAAATGACCAAAAGGGGTTTAATGAGGGTATTGTGTGTTGTGTTAGTGAGAAAGACAAAATAGTAATTAGCCAAGGGAGTGGTTGGAGAGCTGATGGCAAGCCATTCCCCTCCCCATGCCTTATCTTTTTCTTGTCTCTTCTTGCTCTCTCTCTTTCCTTCTTTCTTGATTGACCACTTCTTTCTTTTCTTCCTGTTCTCAATTTCCTTCTTCCATCTCTTCTTAGCTTGAAGTGTGGATTTTCAGTTGGAGCAACAAGTCCCTCTTTGGTTTCATCAAAAGACACGTTTTTATCCTTCTCTTATATAGCAAGACTTATTCCTCTATGATTCTTGTAAAAATTATTGTATTGCTTTTGTCTCAAAATTTTATATAGCCTGATCCTCTCCTTGTCATGGTATTTTGTGGGTGTCCGCTTTTGGACTTTTGACCCTTAAATTTGTATCTCATTTTTAAAGAAGGTTTGTAACCATTGTTTGCACCTCATATGGATATTCTTGAAATCTTGAATAAACGTTTAAACGCTCGAATGGAGTCTTGGTTCACTCCATGTTCTCAAGGAATGATGAATTGTTGTTAAAGTTTAGCGGTGTGTAAGAATTTGAACTTCTTGCAAGCATTTTCGCTTCAATCTTAGCTTTTTCATTGAGATCTGTCGATCGATTTGGTTATACCTATCGACTGCTTGGAGTTTTGTATTCTGTCGATCAACAGATGATTCTCATTTATCGACCGATCTTGTTTTTCCATTTTGTTGGTCTACAAATGCTTCTCATATGTCGACCGATGCTTGTGTTCGGTTTTGTTGGTTAATGGATAGAGGGTAATCTATCAATCGTTGGTTTGTTTCGGATACTGGCAGTTGACAACTTGCTTCAATTTGTTGACTGAGATGGTTTGTCTTGTATTCTAGCTGTAGACAAATCCCTCTCATTTGTCGACCGATTGATACCATTAGTGGCTTATCTTTTTTTTTTTTGATATTTCGATTTCCCTCCAATTCTTTGAGTCTTTAATAAGATGATTCATCAACACGTGATCTTAATTGCTATACTTGGACGGTGGGAAAATCTATTATGTGGGATTATTGGAGTTTATGTTATAAATGATTTTTAAATGTGAATGGTTAAGTTGTGCATGGCGTAGTAAGTAATTCCCATAATGATAATGAATGTTTATTTTGATATTAACCAACACTTGTGGCATATGATGTTTGGCATATGCATGGTATTTGAAACATGTGAGAAAGATGATATCCTAACAAGTCGATAGACATTTGCCTACTATGCGAGCTTCGGCTCACAAGACGCGCCTAATAAAAGACTAGAGCGTAGGTGGACAATGGTCTACGATATAGTATGTTAGAACAGTAGGTTCTATGGCACACACCAAGAGGGGGGGATGAATTGGATATTTTAAAAATCTTTGATAGAACTTTAAAATCCTTTTGATGGAAAATTCGATGCAAGTGAGGATTATTGAATTGCTTGAAATAATAAATGAAATAAAACCACAAGCACAAGAGAAGAACACAAAGGATTTATAGTGGTTCGGCTTAACCCAAGCCTAATCCACTACCTTAGCTCCTCACTAAGGATTTTTCAAACCATCCACTAAAACCCCCTACTTAAACCAAGTAGGTCCTCTAATCCAAGACTAGGAATTACAACCTCTTGCTTATACAAGCAAGCCCTCTAGCACCTAGCTAGGAATTACAGCCACTTGCTTCAATGAGCAAGTCTTCTAGCACAAAGCTAGGAAAATAAGAACGATATAAATGAAAGAGAGAAGCTAAGAGTTAACACTCTTAGTTACAAGTTCTCTCACAATGAAAACAAGGCTTAATAATAAATTTACAATGATAGAACAACAAAGCCTTGGATAGAAAATACAATAGTGAAAGCGCAAAGATTGTAAGCTTCGAGTAAAAATGATTTGAACTCTTTAGATCAACTCGTTCCCGTCCATTAGTCTTCTCTTGATCATCCACGACTTGTATACATAAGTGTCCCACAAAGTTGAAGAGAAATATAGCCGTTTGGAGCCGTTGGGATTTGAAAAAATAGCCGTTGGAGCTTTCTGCAAAAAGAAATAGTCGATAGAAGAAATGCATAGTTGACTATTTTTACAAGTAAAGCAAAAAATAGTCGACAGACAAAACGAATAGTTGACTATCTTATAACACAAATTTTCAATAGTCGACAGACACATTCCAATAGTCGACAGATGCAAAAATGTGAAGAAAATTTTGAAACTTATGAACAAAAATAGTCGACAGACCAAAAGACATAGTCGACTATCCTTACTCGATAGTTGACAGATGGCAAAAATAGTCGATAGATGTCTTGAATAGTCGACAGAACAACCAAAATAGTCAACTATTTTGAGGCATAGTCAACAGAATGAAAAACATAGTCGACTATCCTTTTGAAAAGATTGAAAATTTATCAAATCCTCATTTGATTCTTTTGAAAGCAAGTTGAGATCATCAAAAGCATATTTTGAAACAAATCACTCTCAACAAGCAAGTTTTTCAAATCACTCTCAACTATACTCAATATTTCTTCTATAAGTTTTCATATCTTGCTTCAAAACTTATATACTAAAAATTCATTTTCTCATTCATATAATCCACATAGATTGATTTTCATATATTGATTTTCATATAGTCATTATCAAAACCATTTTATTATTATCCAAGAGTAAAATATCAATCTCCCCCTTTTTGATGATGACAAAACAAAAAATGAAAATCAATAAATTCATCACTTTATCTCCCCCTTTTTGTCAAAATCAAAAAGATAATACTTAAAAAAAATAAAAGAATCTTCCTTAAACCAAAAGATAATATCTCTCCCCCTTTTTAACTCTCCCCCAATGATAGTTTGAAAAACTTCATTTTTGGCGGCCCGTGCCTAGCGCCACATGGCGATACATCCTTCTTCTTCCCCAATTTCAAACTCGAGATCTCCGCTACGTGTGCAAAACCATTTCACTTGCGAAGCTTCCTTGTTATATATTCGCGCATGTAAATTATATATTAATCCAACCACTATTTTCCATAATTATATTTTATATTTTTTAATATAAATTAAAAAACATATATTAATTGATTATTTTTTAAAAGATAATGAAATAAATTAATTGAATTAAATAAAACAAATTAATTGATTAAAAATAAAAATAAGATTTTATATATTTTTTAAAATTTCTTTTTAAAATTATTAAACTTTTATATATTAAAATTTGTTAAATTTCTTTTTATTTTTTAAATTATTTTTTTAATAAATTTTGCAGCGATTTTTCAAAATTGTCGCAAATGTTATTTAATTTTATTTTTTAATTATTTAATTTCTTTCTAAATTTAGCGATGATTTTTTAAAAATCATCACAAAATTAAATCTTTTAATGAATTTTGCTGTGATTTTTTAAAACTGTAGCAAATATTATTTAATTTTATTTTTTAATTATTTAATTTCTTTCTAAATTTAGCAATTATTTTTTAAAAATACAACAAAATTAAATCTTTTAATGAATTTTACAGCAATTTTTTAAAATCACCACAAATATTATTTAATTTTAATTTTTAATTATTAAATTATTTTCTAAATTTAGCGACAATTTTTTGAAAATTGTCTCAAAATTAAAATTTTTAATGAATTTTGCGACGATTTTGAAAAACTGCCACAAATGTTAAATTAATTTTAATTTTTAATTATTTAATTATTTTTTGAATCCGCAAAATTTAAGTTTAATTTTTAATTATTACCTTATTTTTTAAATTTAGCGGTAATTTTTTAAAAATTACCGTAAAATAAATTTGTCAATAAATTTTGAGGAGATTTTGAAAAATTACCGCAAAATGTTAAAAAAATCATCGCAAAATATCATATTTTGTGACAGTTTTTAAAACTTGCAAAAAATCATTTTTTTTTGCAATGATGGAATTAGAATCCACGCAATTGAATATGAAATTCTGAGGAGCAAATTTGTTATCTACATATCTTGTTCATCAACCAATACCTTTTTTTGCATATCATCATTTGCCATATCTACACACATATTTTATAGAAAACATAAAGGGGGTGAGCTATATATTTCAAAGACATTTGTGCATAAGATATATGACATGAATAATCAATTTTAGCAAATAGATAGTATCAGAACATCACAGATTAAACATTCACATAAGTTTTCCAAAAAAAAAAAAAAAAAAAAACTGACATGTGTAAAACCATATACTTTATTGACACAATGCTATGTAATTAACACAATACTATGTAAAACCAATTTCTATGAACGAATAGTATTAGAACATCACAGAATGTATGTTCGCATGAACTTTCCAATAATAGAAACCAACACGTGTAAGTCCATTGTCCATACTTTATTTCATATTATTCAACATAATATTAAGTAATCTTGTATTTCATGTTAATTATGCAAATAAAATGCTTATACCTCATACCTTGATTATGTAAGGAGAAAAACTAAGAAAAGCTTTATGTCACCATCAGCTTCTGGCTTCTTGTTTGTGGCCTTGACTTGAAATTATTTCCCGAGCCTTGAAATGTTTTCTAAACACTTGGTATATTCCCATAAGATTTTTATTTATTTTTCTATAAGTTTTTTCTGAATCTTTCTTTATTATTTTTATTTTCTTTTTTTCCTTTATTTTCTTCTTGGCACGTGTACGGTACATGCCTTGTCTCACACGTGCCTTCATGTATGTCTTGTTTCTAGCATGTGTGTTGTATGTGTTTGACTCATCTTCCTCCAATTGTCTTTTTCGGCTGATTCCTCATTGCTGACCGACTATTACAATTGTCTTACTTGGTCTTTTCCTCTCATTTCTTCTCTTTTTCTCTTTCTCTCATCTTCCTATTCTTTTTCATCCAAAACAATCTCGAGTGCTTTTGGTTTTGGCCTCATTGGACTGGTTTTTTCGACGATGACGTTTTTCCAAGGACGCCACAAAATTTCATTTACTTTATTTTTGTCCCAATATCTTCTTTTTTAGCTCTACTACAAAACCCTCAGTCAAAATACCTTAACACCAATCAAAACATGGTCAATTTGTCTCCACATTTTCAACCCAACCCTGTCATCTTTATATAGCTAAAATCCATCTGCCAGTGTCTGAACCCTCAAATCCTAGTCGTTCATCCTCTTTTTCATCATTCCTAGGTTGAATCCTCAGGATTCAGCCACCATTGGTGACAATGCAAGTTGGCCGTTGCAAAAGTTTCTAAAAATTACATTTTTACCCCTTGAATTTGCTAAATTATAGTTTAGCCGTTTGTTTGTCCCTCGATTTTTGATATATTACACTTTTGTCTTTTGTAAATTATACTTAAAACTACTGAAATTTAAGCTTTTACTTAAACTTTGAGAATTTTTAGAAATTATGCAAAGATCCTAACAATCTCTGAAAAATTACACTAAGGCTCCCACATTTTGGAAATTTACATTATATTGAACCTCTTGAAAAAATGCCCAAAATACCCTCAAAATCAATACGAATTTGCCATTAAGCATATTTTTTTATTTGAAATGAAAAATCCTAATTTCCCAATTTATCTTTAAAAAAATATAGTGTATTACACTTATGAAATAGGAAGAATTTGGGCAGTCTTCCACCCTTAGAAAACAAAAAATAGGGGAATAAGAGAAGAGATGAGAAAAAGAGTCAGAGGGGACAAACAAACCTTTTTCAAGCAATGAAATGTGAGGGTTCATTGTCAATTTCCGGTTCATGTTGCATGATATATTATTTGGTTGATTAAATATGCATTAAAGCATGGATTCATGATTCTTGAAACTTATATGTGAAAGACAAAAAGGTATTTCTTGCATGCCTATTGTTAGGATCATAAGGTTGGCATGGTGTCATAGCTAGTAGTACATCTTTTACCTTAGGCAAATTGTTTAGTTGCACACAGATACCAATATTGCAAGTTGCTTGGTATAGTAAAATTTATAAAGGTTACCAACCATTAGTGTAGCGCGCCTTGTTAGTGGGTTTAGGTCGCTTGGGTGATATTATTGTAAGACGTATACTATCGCTTCACATGGATAAAAACTTGTGGAATTAAATGTATTGTTATAAGTGATGTTGGCAAGTTTAAGCAAGAGGAGGCTGCCATGGATGTGGAAAAGTCAAGGTAAAAGGGGACTAAACTTGTGTTGAATAGTCAAAGGAAAAGAAGGAAAATTCAAGCTAAGTGGCAAGTGTGGAAAAGTAAAAAATGGTGGCTGGTGGGTTGCCGATAAACCAGGTAAATGCACTCTAAATTAGGGCATAAGAGTGTATATATATATATATATATATATATCAAAGTGGAAGAGTAAGTGGAAGGCTAAAACTAATATAAAATAGCAGGTATATACATAAATATGTGCTCAAAAGTCAACAATGGAGGCTGTCGATTACTGGGAGAATATAAATATATTGTCATAAGGTTTGGGGTTGTGGCATTAGAGTGTAAGATATACATATAATATGTAACTTAGTGAAGGAATAAACTAATGTAAATATGATGTATATATGTATGTACACAACAGTAGAGAGGACAGGATATTGAGATGGTGGAAATCTGGTGGAACACTCGGGAGCAGCCAAGGGTTTCTTCTTCTCCTTCTTCTATTCGTTTCTTTTCTCTTCCTCACTGTCGAAGCTTCAAGAAAGGGGAGTTGAACTGTTAGGACTCCATCTTCTACCATCTCTAGCTTAAGTTCTTTGTTTTGTCTTGATTTATGGCTTAAAGGACTGCAATTTTGTATATATGGCAGCTTTCTCAAGTTAGGGTTGAAGGAAATAAGAGCTAGGGTTGAAAAAGAAGTTTGATAAGGCAAGTTATACTCTCACAGTCTCACTAATGATTTGAAACCTTTGAGCTACTTTTCCTTATGATGATTTGAGGAGATTTAGGGGAAACCCCTGTTTTAGAAGGCAAAATATCTACATATATGGAAATTACTTCTCTCAAGCTCATTGAAATCCCTTGTGATTGTCCCAAATTGGGCTTGTTCTCCATATCTTCTAAAAGAATGATGTACTCTTGGCTGGGAGTATGCATTTATAAGCATGGAAAAGGGTTGTTGTGTAAGCATGTGTGGGTTTGCATGTGGGATCTTTATGAGTAAGAAAGATTGTGATGGTGCATGATGCGTGTGTGCATACATGACAAAGTTTTGGAAATACATGGAAGTTGCATGATGCGCGCAATGGACAAAGTCCATAGGACATATCCGCAGAGGGAGCCTCGACTCAGATGTGACAGCTATTATGTTGGAAGCTCGGTAGGCAAAAGCCTGACATGAGCATAGGCTTCGGTCCTATGGTTATGATTATGATGACAAGTTTTGATGTAAAATATGCATTCTTTCTCAAACATTGTTTTATGTGAAAGGAATGGCATGGATGCATCATGGATACATTTGAACACATGGTTATCTTTTTATATATATGTATGTGAGTGTATTTCATGCTATCAAAGGTTCCTATCATATTATTGGTCAATGATTCTTATCACCTGTTCATTTAGTTTTACTTGCTGGGTCTTGTGGCTCATATTTGTTTTGCATCATTCCAAGTAAGGGTAAAACTAAGGTAGAAGGTGAGCTAAGTGAAGTTTGAGTCCGATAGGTAGATGTATGCAGACCTATCTCAACCAAATGGTTCTTGGGGATGTTTGGGAGTGCAGCATACTAGTTTAAGTGTTGTGTTTCAGTCCATGTAATATATCTTTTAGGTTGTTGGGGTGTTTAACCCTAATGTATAAATATTTGTGGTTGATGTTATATGGGAATGTTTATGGTTCTTTGGTAGATAATGGTTAGGGATGTGTATGACATTTGTTTTTTCTTTTGAGTCCTTGAGTAGGTTTCTTACTTTTTGACACTTCCTTTTGGATTCCTCAGTTTCAGGGCCTCCCACTACAAAAAAACGGGTTTATTGCGGCGGTTTTTTTGCGGCGGTTTTCAAAACCGCCGCAAAACATGAAATTTTGCGGCGGTTTTACAACCGCCGCAAAATAGGTTTTTTGCGGCGTTTTATCCTACATTTTGCGGCGGTTTTGAAAAATCGTCGCCAAATTAATTAATTTAAAATAAAAAATTAAATTTAGCGGCGGTTTTCTCAAAACCGCCGCCAAATTTATTAATAAAAAAATTTAAAAAAATTGAATTTAGCGGCGGTTTTTCAAAATCGCCGCTAAATTCCTTAATAATAAAATTGAAAATTAAAATTTGCGGCGGTTTTAAATAACCGCCGCAAAATTTAGAAATTAAAAAATAAAAAATTAAATTTAGCGGCGGTTTTATCAAAACCGCCGCCAAATTCATTAATAAAAAAATTCTAAAAAAAGTGAATTTAGCAGCGGTTTGAAAAAACCGGCGCTAAATTCCTTAATAATAAAATTAAAAAGTAAAATTTGCGGCGGTTTTAAATAACCGCCGCAAAATTTAGAAATTAAAAAATAAAAAATTAAATTTAGCGGCGATTTTATCAAAACCGCTACCAAATTCATTAATAAAAAATTTTAAAAAAATTGAATTTAGCGGCGGTTTGAAAAAACCGCCGCTAAATTTAGAAATTAAAAAATAAAAAAATAAATTTAGCGGCGGTTTGGTCAGAAACCGCCACCAAATTCAGAAATTAAAAAAATCAAAAAATAAATTTCAAAAAAATTAATAATTTAAAATTAAAATTAAATTAAATTTTGCAATATAATCTAAATTTTTTAATTTTTTAATCAACTAATTTATTTAATTTAATTCAATTAAATAATTAAATTAAATAATTTATTTATTTTAAATTTATCAATTAAATAATATATAAAATGTAAATTTATCAGTTAATTTATCAATTAATTTTTTTCCCTCTCAAATTTATAAAATGTAAAATTTTAAAATATTAATTTTTTATCTATAAATATAGAAATTAAATTCTAAATATATAAATTATTATATTTCATGTTCATAAAATATAAAAGAAAATATATATACATGTAAACTAATTTATATAAAAATTTATAAATTAAAATATATATTAAATGTATAATAATTAATTATTTGTAATAGTTATCAAATATATACAAAAAAAATGAGAGGAGAGAGAGAAAGGGGCGTTTTCATATTTTAAAAAAAAAGTTAGTATATGAATTATATTTTTTTAATGGGGAAAAGTATATTAAAACTGAATTGAATAATATTTAGAGAATATATATATAAATACTATTCTTATATTGAAAAGATGATATAAATATTTTTAGATTGATGATAGAGTCAAGAAAAACACATCAAATTTCAAAAAACTTGTTATATCACATAATTTTATAATAACTTTTTGAATTAAAAATAACAATACATCTAATATGATCAGAATGTACATTTCTCTATATAATATACAAGAATCTCTATATATATAGTATACATCAAACATGACTTTGATTAATAATATATTTAGTATTATCTTTATCTATATTGTGTGTTGATTAATCAATAAATGCAATGCATTGTGTTGTGTTTGATTAATTAAGCATTACAATGTTTGATTAATCATAAATATATATGAATTAATTTAAATTCATATGGTCGAGACATGAAGTTTAAAAAAACACCAACAGTGTCAATGGTTGAGATCAAACGACAACATATTTTCTCCCCGAAACCATCCCATCCCCCATCACCTCACAAGTATCATAACCACTATCAGAGAGACAGGTGGCGAGACAGACAGCCGGTCACTTCCCCAAATCCATGGCATGGTCACTTCCTTTTCGATTTTTTCTTTTAACTCCCTCTTTATTTCAAATGTCTCTTGTCACAACCATAGCCACAACCACTGAGTTCTTTGTAGTCAACGCTCAGATGGCTTGCAATAGTGTAAGTTTTAAAAAACTTAATTGGGCTTAATCCAAAAGAACTTGACCAGGCTTAATCCGTGAATTAAGTTTTACACTCTTTTAATAAATTTTTAATCTTTTTTTCACATAATGTCTAATATGAATTAAGTTTTACACATAATTAAATTTAATATTTTTATATTATTTAAAAATATAAATTAGTCAACAATATTAATTTTTTATATTAAATTATGTATATTAAATATAATTACTTTAAATGTCACAGTTAAATAATTAATTAAAAAATAAAATAAATTACTTAACTAAAAATACCAAATTCCCTCCCCCAATTTCCCATTACCCGCCTGCGCCAAGGCACCCCAAATTCTCAAATTCCCTCCCCCAATTTTACTCTCTCTCTGCGAACCCTTCTCGATCTCTGTCTCTCCTTCTCCCTCGCGTCGCTAGCCCCTTCTCGATCTCTGTCTCTCCTTCTCCCTCGCGTCGCTAGCCCTCGCCCCCTCGCTCGCTCTCGCCCTCCCCTCGCTCGAGGTCGCCCTCGGCCGCTCGCCCGCCGTGGCTAGCCCTCGGACCCTCGCTCGCTCTTGCCCTCTCCTCGCTCGAGCTCGCCCTAGGTCGCTCGGCCGTCGTCGCTAGCCCTCGGCCCCTCGCTCGCCGTCGCTCGCGCTCGCCCTCGGTCCCTCGCTCGCAGTCGATTGTGCTCACCCTCGGCCCCTCGCCTGCCGTCGCTTGCGCTCGCTCTCACCTCTCGCAGTCGCTGACTCGCTCTCGCCTCTCGCAGTTCCTCAGGTTAGTTCGATTTTAATATAAGAGAGAAGATCTTGGTATATTAATTGATTGTCTTTTACGAGTCCCGGTATTTGTTATTGAGACGTGCCTAATTTTGTCCCTGCAAAAACTAAACGAGGATGTTTAGTAAAATCATCAAATCCATCGATCTACAGATGATTAATGATAGTATAAAATAAACATGGTTTACCCTATATAATAATTATACCGATGATTAGGTTCTCACTTAAGCTCAGTACCTCTCACTCAAGTGGCCGTCCAACTGTCTTGCTCTTGTATTTTATGTCCATTTGATGTGGACCTGGTGTTGTTTGGATATGGCCTGCAGATTATACCCACCCACACACAAATATGTATGTTTGTCTTTTCTTAAGTTGTCATTGTTTTAGGATGTCAAATTCATTTTCAAAATGGTGTTTGTTGAATATGAAAGGAAATGTGAGAAACACAGTTAAGGTAATTAGGATAAATGAAAAGAGAAACACAGTTAACTCTATGATGATTGGGAGCGCCCCCCCCCCCCCCCACTTTGGTAAAGAACGGCTGTGAAATTATGGTAAAAAGAACGGCTGTGAATAAATTAGGAACTTGATCACCTATAATAATTAAAAAATATATATATGAAGCTTTTTTTTTTTTTTTTTAATCTATCGATCCCCTTTCAGATATCATGGCATAAGAAATGCTATAAGTACTGCATGGCTTGCCACTCTGTAAAGAAGCCAAATTTCAATTACTTTGTTTAACTATGCCAGAGTACAAAGGCATTGATATCTATTGCCCAGCTCTCTACTGTTTGTGATGCATACATGACTAAATTTTGCATTAATATCATTATGAAGAAATGTAGAAACATAAAAGCGTACCTCATCTTCTACTGGAATTTGCCAGCTATCTTTCCATACAAATTAATTAAAGCATATTTGTGTGTGTCTGTGTGTGTATACCTTGTTATATTAGATATATATACTTCATCTTATATAAATATATTTCCCCTCTAAATATATGTGCAGAAAGAATGGAAAATTTACTTCCTAATTAATGCCATATTAATTCCTTATAAAAAATTATTTTAACTTATTTTCCATCTTGTAATTTTGAATTTAAAATTAAACATCGAATCAGACATTTGATCAGATACACATAAAATGTTTCCATACACAGAAAATGTTTGATCTGAATTAAGTTATAGAAATGAACCTAATGAGCATTATCGATGCATAATTAATCAGTCTATGCAAATTAACTTTAGGGATTGTATGAATTCTGGAAGTGAAAGGGGACTTTAGTTAATTGATCACTGGAAATGTTTTCCCTCCAAAAAACATTAACAAGCAGACAATGCGCCGATAAAATAGATTTGGAATGTTGCAGCAGCAGAACCAGAAACATTTTTTGTTCAAGCACATGCACTTTGATGACAATGCAATTGCTGCACACACACACACACATATAATTAAAGTTGTGAGTATATTATATACGCTTAGTAGCACGACTGTAATGATCTTTATTAACAAAAAGTTACGCACAAAAAGGTAATCCTTAGGCATAAACTAATATTTGATTCAAAACTTAATTTGCGTATTTAAATAGTGTCTTATAGAGTGATAATAATTAGGGTCTCTATTGGAAAATTGTTGTAGTTTTTAAATGCCTTTTATGTATGAAGTACGCATCTTAAAACTAATATGGATGTAATGTTTTGCATATTGAGGTGTAGATTAGAGAAGCAGAATACAAGCTACAAGCTCTGTTTTAGCTGCATGGATAAGTCTTGGATTACAAAGCCACGAAATACACATGAATTTCAGGAAGGGGTGCAAGGATTTTTGGAATTTGCCTTTGCCCATCGGTCTGTTGAAGGCAAAATCAAATGTCCTTGTCCTGATTGTGTTTTTAGAAATTGGGAGACCAGAGCAATGGTGTATGATCATTTGATTTGTAGAGGGTTTCCAACCACATACACTACTTGGTTTTGGCATGGGGAGTCAACTACAGGGGAAACTTCTAATAGCACACCCTCGATACAAAATCCCTTATACACTCATGATCCAATACACAATATGATCAACGATGCTTTTGGGATATCTAGGGACCATGTGAATGTAGAAGCCTGGACCTCGCATCAACCAGTACATGAAGGTGAAGAAAGGATGCCAGAATTGAATCAAGGACCTAATGAGGAAGCTAAGGCATTTTACGATCTAGTTAGGGATGGAAATCAAGCATTGTATGAAGGATGTACGAAGTACTCGAAATTATCATTCCTAGTAAAACTATATCACATCAAGTGCTTGTGCGGATTGAGTAACAAAGCAATGTCTATGATTTTAGAATTGTTAAAAGATGCCTTCGAACATGCAAAGATTCCTGATTCTTTTTATGAGGCGAAGAAATTAATTACCAAGCTTGGTCTTAATTACAGTCAAATACATGCATGTCCAAATGATTGTATGTTGTATTGGGGAGAAGATGAAAGTAGGGAGACATGCAAAGTATGTAACACGTCAAGATGGAAACAAAGTAGGAAAGGTAACCCGACGAACATGTCTAGTGGGGGCAAGAAAAGAAAAAAGAAACCTGTCAAAGTTTTACGGTACTTTCCACTTAAACCACGTTTGCAAAGGTTATTTATGTCTTCTAAAACTGCTGAACATATGAGGTGGCATTCTGTGGATAGTAACAAAGATGGCTTGATGAGGCACCCGAGAGACTCTGAGGCGTGGAAGAGATTCGATGAAACACACATTGAATTCGCATCAGATCCACGGAATGTTAGGCTTGGGTTAGCTAGTGATGGCTTCAATCCTTTCAGAACTTTGAGTACCAACTATAGCATTTGGCCTGTGATTCTTATACCGTACAACTTACCCCCTTGGATGTGTATGAAGCAGACTTCCTTCATCCTTTCAATGATCATTCCGGGAAAGCAAATGCCAGGGAATGATATCGATGTTTACTTACAACCCTTGATTAAAGACTTGAAGGATTTGTGGGATGGTGGTGTGGAAACATTTGACGCTTCACTCAATCAAATGTTTAATATGCGCGCTGCATTGATGTGGACAATTAGCGATTTTCCTGGGCTTGGTAATTTATCTGGGTGGAACACACACACTGGTTCAGCTTGTCCAACTTGTAATTTTGACACTGTTGCCCATCGTCTACCTCATAGTAGAAAGTGGAGTTTTATGGGTCATCGTCGATTTTTAGAGCCAAATCATAGATTCAGGTTTAACCGTGTTCACTTTGATGGTAATACAGAGTTTAGGAATCCACCAGTGGCACTATCAGGTTCAGAGATATTCAAGCAGTTGGAAAATGTTCATGTTACATTTGGGAAAGGGATGGAGGTTGAAGATAACAGAAAAAGAACTCACCGAAAAAATACTGTAGAAAGTGGTTGTCAACAATGGAGAAAGAAAAGTATATTTTTCCAACTTCCTTATTGGGAGTACAACTTGTTGCGCCATAACCTTGATGTTATGCACATTGAGAAGAATGTGTGTGATAATGTCTTGTACACCATTCTCAATGAAAGTGGAAAAACAAAAGATAATCTCAATGCTCGAAAAGACTTGAAAGAGATGGGCGTAAGAAGTGATCTTTGGCCAAATGAAAATGGACAATATCGACCTACTTTATTTACAATGTCAAATGCCCAAAAAGATGTATTCCTTACAACTTTGAAGAATGTTTTAGTGCCTGATGGTTACTCAAGTAACATTGCTAGGTGTATTGATCTAAAGCATCGGAAGATATTTGGTTTGAAAAGTCATGATTCACATATTCTTATGGAGCAACTGCTACCAATATCAATTAGAAATGTGTTGCCTAACCAAGTGTCTGCCGTTTTAGTTGATTTGTGCTCAATATTTAGGCAAATATGTGGCAAGGTGTTGAATCCTCTAGACTTTGACAAGCTCCAACGTCGAGTCATTCTCACACAATGCCATATGGAAATGCTTTTTCCACCTGGGTTCTTTACAATCATGGTTCATTTGGTTGTGCATCTAGTGAATGAACTGAAGCTTGGAGGCCCAGTACATTATCGATGGATGTATCCTATAGAAAGGTAAATATTCTATATATCGTAATTGCTATTTGCCATTGGATTTGCAGGTATATATGTATAACACTATTTTCTAATTGTGTTTTTTACTTTAGATACTTGGGACATTTGAAGTCCTATGTACGTAACAGGGCACAACCAGAAGGTTCCATTGCTGAAGGTTATTTGGCTGAAGAATGTTTGACCTTTTGTTCAAGATACTTGGAGGGCATTGAGACAAGATTCAACCAGCTTGGACGTGTTGATGATCAAACGACAAACAATGAATCGTCTCAAGTTTCAATGTTTTTTACTGAAATAGGGAAATCAGTTGGGAGTACTTCATATTTCAACCTTACCCATATTGAGAAACGACAAGCACACAGATATGTGTTGATGAATTCAGAACTAGTCGATCGGTTTGTGAAGTGAGTTAGTACATAAAAGATATATAATTTATCAAAATCCCTTATTTTCCTATCTTGTTGCGTTAATGACTTAATTTTATATAGGGAATTTAGAGAGATAACCAAGAGAAGGCTCAGGAATCGAACACGATCAACTATAGAGATTGAAAGAACAGTACATCAGGAATTCGTTGATTGGTTCTCTAAGCGTGTAGGTTTACCATTGATATATTTTATTAAGAACAATATTTCAATCATGAAAAATTGTACTTATCGATTTCCTTTTGTTTCATTTTAGATTATGAATGATGAAAATGAATCCCATTCAGATGATCTTAAGTTCCTTGCACAAGGGCCACTTCAACGTGCCAGACGATTTAGTGCATATAATGTCAATGGATTCAAATTTCGAACTATGGAACGAGAACATAGCTTGAAAACTCAAAACAGTGGAGTTTTTGTGATTTCTGGAACAAGAAGTCATTCTAGAATCAGTGACAACAACCCAGTTAATGGAGATGTTAATTATTATGGAAAATTGGTAGATATAATCGAGCTTAATTACTATGGTCGATTCAGGATTATTCTATTCAAGTGTAAATGGGCCAATACCATAACTGATAGAGGGATCAAACAAGATGCTTTGCAGTTTACTTTAGTGAATTTCTCTCGATTGATACATACTGGTGAACGTGAAGAAGATGAACCTTATATTGAAGCTTCACAAGCACAACAAGTGTACTATGTTGAAGATGTTGTAGAAAAGGATTGGAGTGCTGTTGTACATTTAAAACCAAGAGATTTGTATGATATGGGTGAAGACACTGAAGAGACATTCTATGAGAACGAGCCATATCAAACACAAGACTTAGGGTTATTTTTTCCTAATGATACTGGAATTCTGTCACTTGCAAGAGGACAAATAGATGATGATCCAATGCCTAATGTTGAAAATGTTGATGATGAGGATGACGAGGATATGTAATTCTATGGATTTAATTAATGCAAATGTAGAATATTATATTACATTTTACTTTGGTTATTATATTGTTGTTAGCATTTTTTTATTTTGCCTTTCATTTTGTTTTGCTTTATCTATATGTGCATGTTTTTATCATTTATAAAAAGTTGCAGCCATGATTAGGAAGAAACGTCTAAGAGGTACCAATAGAGAAGTGGTAACAACAATATAATAAGCAAATACAACATAAAGGTTTAAGATTTTTTTTTCACCATCACCTCACATGTCTTACTAGAAGGGTTTAGACTAATTAGACAATAAATACATAACCGCTTAGGACACAAACAGAGCTATTTTCATGGCAGTTGGTCAATGTAGACTAGGAAGAAGTAGCACATTCGAATACAAGCTAACCTAATGAAACCTTACATGTTCAAACTGTTGAGGATGTTTTCTTGTGACTGCATTTGAAGGATAAGCAATGCAGTCAAGACTTTCTTTCATCTGTAATTACTAATTAGCAATCTTGGATTCATATATATGTTGTGTAAGTGTGGGCTCTGTTTTCCATTAATTTCATCCAGAACAGTTCCAAATTGTGATCATAAGGATTGAACTTGTGTTCTTCTCTTGATTACTTGCTGGACTTCAATTTATGGCATTTCACTAATAACGTTGTTTACCTATGAGAAATGGTAAAAGATATTGTTTGGAAATAATATAGTTAATTTTGTTTGATGTGCTATTACATAGAACCATGTGCACCAGGTAAACATACAAAAATATTTATGACTTTGTCTCAAGAAATTTGAACCCTAGTTGTAGAGGACATAGTAGCAGTACTTGGTAGGGTAATTTTCATATCAGAGTGTAGCTAGTATTTCATGGGCCACCAAGAGGTACTGTAGCCATCCATTGCATGTTCTGTAGTTTATCTTAGATTTACTGTGCTCACACGTACCACAAACATACATGTTCAAACTCAAAAGAGATAGTCCAAATGACACGAGATTTGATTTAAAAGAGATTATCCCTACTTTAATGAGACCTCTTTGTCCCAAGGGGCTTACAGATAGCTAGGTTGCTCTTTATAACATTATTATTATTCAAATTTAAGATAAAAGGAGGTTAATGATTTTATTATACTTTAAGAAATAGTCAAATTATGATTAGTGATTTAGTTTAAAAAAACACTTTTAAAATCATGTAATCATCTAACGGTCATTACACACTCTTAAATGTAGAAAATTATATTGCATTTTACGTTGCTTATTAAATTAGTCGAGTGCTTTGACATAATGGTTATCTTACAAGTCTGAAAAGAAAGACAACAATTTCCTAAGTTAAAATTGACAAATTAGGATAATTGTAACAGTGGCACTGTCACAGGCATTTTAACTAATTGTGCTATTTAAATAATTTAATTTTCTAAGCCCTATGGCGTAATCTTGTAAAGAAGTATCAGGATTAAATTTCCTGAGCCATAATGACCATCAAATGACATACTTAAATTTACTATATTGCTTTGAAATAAAAGGTACCAAAAATTCTAAATCATTAGCTTAAAGAAAGACTCAATTACACAAGGTAAGACTGAGTAATTAAGATGATTAACATTTCAAACAAGTCATGTTCTTAGATTCTGGTGTAATCTTAATGACCAACTCCCGCCATGCAGAGTTACCCATCAGTGCAGATTTAGACATAGAAGACTGTCAATCGTTATTATGTGGGACCCCTTGGAAAATTCTGGTCATATACAAAAGAACAAAAGAGGACATATATTCACATACATTAGGAAGCAGTCCTGAAACATGATGAAGTGTCTGGGACAGCATTTCAGCCCTTTGTTCTTCAGTCAGAGGCCCCATACTGATCTCATGAGTGAAGCACCGTCTAATAGTTGGTGGCAGACCTTCAGAACTGTTAGAAGCTGCAACTAACAGCAGAGGATGCCTGCTTATTGATTCAGCAGCCTTCATTTGCTGCATCAGCGAAGTATAGGCATCATAGTAAGTCAGTCTTTTGACAATAGAAAACAATGGTAATAGAGTTGTCCCATAGACTTTGGTTCTTTGCCCCAAAGACCTTTCAACATCAACTTACATAAGTGACCCCTCAGGAAACCTAGAATCCTAGGGATACCCCCTTGAATTTTGCATAACCTTAAAAGGCAAATTAATTGATAGTGAAGCATATTGGAATGACTAAGAACAGAGGAGTATATCATCTTGCCCTCTATGGGCTCAACTAGAGGACTGAATTGAAATTTCTGGCCACTATAGCAGATTATTACCACCCCAACCACTTTTTTCTTTCTTTCATTCTTTTTTTTTTTTATAGAAAATGTTCCAACATCTTCAAATTGTTATAGAACATTCTGGTTCTGGGAACTTTTCAGGGTTTTGTGGTCTGTTGAGTAGAGTTTTGAGATCCTTCATTTGTTGATCAAGTTAGCTAGGTATATTTACAGAGAAGCAGATATTTCATGACTGGCATGCCTTATTCTTTTAAGAGATTCGAGCACAAAATCTTCATGCTACATCACATTCTTTCTCTAGTTTCATGTTCTTTCTTTATGCATTTGAATAAAGTCTTTTTTTGCTTCCTTGTATAGTTTTATTCCAATAGGAACTTTTATCTGTACTAGACTCTTTTACCTGTCAAAGATTTTGTCATCCATCTTAAGAATTGCAGGGGAAAAAAAAGAAAAGAAATTATGATAATTCAAACAAGACTTTAAGGTTTAGTGACATACATGATAGTTATATATATAGTAATAAATTCCAAACTATAAATCAGATATGTCGAAGTTATCTGGATCTTACTGAATCGCCATCAGAATTTTTTTCACAATAAATTATTTCCTCTTCAGAAACTGGCTCTGTATATTCCTTAATAACGGATGCAACTTCAGAGCTGACACCAACTTGATCAAGAGGTGAGCCCATTTGAGAAACCAAGTTCCGGAAGACATCAAAATGGCGGAGAAGAAGAACTGCTGGCGCATATCTGTCATAATATTAAAATGTTAGGAAAAAGAAGTGGCACCAAACTATAATTAACTTAGAACTAGGAATGGTCATAAGTTACCAATTTGGAAAGATAAGCATTTTTAAACATTAATAACATCAAAAACATCCATGGCAAGATTTATCGCTGGGTGTCTCCTATGATCCAACCCCAAAGATCTTGCCTTGAATTTTATTATTAAAATGTTTTTTATTATTAAAATGTCAAATTATATTTTTTTTTTGCTTTGCTTTATATATATGTGCATGTTTTTCTCATGCATAAAAAATTGCAGCCATGATTAGGAAGAAACGTCTAAGAAAGACAGGCATTACTGATTTAGGTGGAGATGCCTCACTTCCCACACATGCTTCAGCATCATTGTCAACTCCACCACAACCCCCAGCATCATCCCCAGCTCCACCACAACCCCCAGCATCATCCCCAGCTCCACCACAACCTATAGCATCCTCCCCAACTCCACCGCAACCTCCATTATCTGGCCATGCCCCATCACAACCTCCAGGATCTAGGCAGACTCCATCAGAATCATTCACCCCACATCTCTCTCACGATATTCCATCGACAGCCTCGTCTACATCACGTCGTTACTGGATAGTTAATGTGATAGGTATGCCCAAAATATTTAAATTGCATGTAATTATTATATACTTGCATTAATTATTAAATTAGGTATATGTATTTTGATTGACAGATGAAGAAGGGCTTATAAAACAGGAAAAACTAAGGGTTAAAGATGTTTGGTTACTAGCACGTGGAAGGCGTGTTATGTTAGAGTTCAATGAATCATTCCAACCAATTGGAGATCCAGCTGGACTTCTTGGAGGGATTTTAGGAGAATTAGCCTCTGATTTTGTTGCTTTTCCTGTCAATTATGAAAGTTGGCACAAAGTACCGAAGACATACAAAGAAGAAATTTACAAAAATAGAATCATGGTAATTAACTAATATTGTATTTTTTGATATATTTTTTGAATATGTTATTGTAACTAATATTGTTGTTTTTTGAAGGAAAAATTTAATGTTGACGAGGGGCCTGCTAAAAATTTTATTTTGAAGAACATTGGGAAGAAATGGAAGGACAATAGATGTAAATTATACCATGAGTGGTATGATCCCAATATTGGTCGAGAAGCAAATATTACAAAGCATCCACCGGGAATATCTCAAGACCAATGGGCAAGTTTTATTGACTATCGTGCACGAGATAAGACTAAGGTGATGTTACTAATCTTGCTTATAAGATTACTAATATTTATACGACTAAGTGGTTAAGATTAAACTAATGATGTTTTTGTTGGATATCTAGGAGATATGTCAAAAAAATGCTGAAAATCGATTCAAATTGACAATTCCACACACAGGAGGGTCGAAAAGTCTAGCAAGGAAAAAATATGAGATGGTAATATTGCAAAAATTTATCCTTAATATGAATTTTTTATTCTAACATCAACTAATATTTATGTGAAATTGTTCTAAATTATAGGAAATTGAGAGTGGCCAGCCTGTGAGTAGGGGTTTATTATACATTGCGACGCATAAGAAGAAAGATGGATCTTTTGTGAATGAAGGAGCACGAACTATAAGCGTAAGTTTTTTTTGTATCATAACCATTCCACTTTTTGAATCATAGAAGAAGCTTTTATCTATATTATGCTTTATTAGTAAATGAGTTATAAGTTTAGTTGAACTTGTTAGCAGAAAACATACATATACTAAAAAATAGGAAGCTTAAAAACAGGAAGCTGCGTATGATCAGATATAATTCAACACAATCAGGCTATTGCCATTTCTAGTAGACACAAACATCCACCTGGGCCTTAAAAACAGGAAGCTTATGAGTTACGAAAATCAGGTAACAATTATCCTCAAGTTGGGTAATAAATAACTCATGTCTTTTGAGAGGTGTAATCAATAAGAGTCTTACCATTGCATTACACTCTTCTTGAACTTTAATTTTTTAATAAAAGTCAACATTAGTTTCAGAATCAAGCACAAGTTTTCTTGATCTTAAAGCATGCTCAAAAGAATATGGGAAAATTCACTCTTAAATGAAGAAAAACAACCTTAGAGATGCCTTCCCATACCTCACAGCTCACTAAAACCCCATACAGGGTGAATACAGGAAAGGTTTCTTCCTATTGGCTTACTTTCTGTTTCACAATAGTAGATATCATTTAAAAGATGGAATTTGAAGTAATGAAGGCAAGCAGTAATAAAAAAAGAAAAGATTAAATAGTAAGATATTTTGGGAACCAAGTCTTCTAGTCAATATTCAGAAACCAAGCAATTTTTAAATGCAGTGACTGAACAGATACCTGCCCAATATGACAATGCTTCCAACAGATGAACAAAATAATCACCATCTAATGGAACATCGATTTCTTCACTCTATTCATAAAAGAAATACAAATATCAGCAATATCTTCTAGAAACAACTACAAAATTTACAGAGATCTGCGAGTCTGTAATATAGTATACTACCTTCAAAAGCAAATTCATAACTGTATCACAAGCCAAAAATATAGAGGCATTATCACAAATTTCACCACCATTGGGACCTATCAATTTAATCAAGCAGTCCACAACCTGCAAGAAAAATATAGGAGGTTTATAAACAAAAATCAGTGCTTTAATGAGAAAGAATACATTCATTGAGTTATCTAGACTTTGCATCAGCAGGCTTGTAAGTTTGATTAAACTTGAGGTTCATTGCTTTAATTTTTAGTCTCAGACCACGAGGGAGAATAGAGGAATAAAATGGCATAACAACTACCATGATAAATAATACATATAACTATATTAGGATGCATGAAGAAGAACCTAAATCTAGGGATTTGGAATTTTTAGGAAAGTCAACTCTTGATTTTAGTAAAATTTAGATAAACATCCATGATTTCCATGTCAAGATCAGGCAAAACACAACGACAAGTAATGTTGATCATATACTTGTTATTGATGTGCACTACAGCTAGGGATTAGAATCAAGATGATTATCTCATGGTTCATATCCATCCAGATCAATACATGTTTGATCTTATGACATGAATACTAATGATGTTTTCCATGTTAAGGATTTGAAACCTCACCAAAGAAAACTTGAGCTGCATTTTTGGCCTACTACTGTTTTGCATGTCATCAGACTCCTATATATTGCCTCTTCAACAACACGGTACAATTTAAAAAATTAACAATTGGTAATTTGATTGAATTTCCTAATTAGTTTTTATTTTAATTTTCATTGTTTGCTTCTAAATAGGGTTTGATGACATCATATATAAATGTTTCTTTTTGTATTCTGAAGGTAGCTTTTAAAAAATATATAATTTAGACTCAAAGCACATTTTTTTCATGTAGATTCCAACTGTTCAAAATATGTCATCCTACTTCATTAGTTCTTAGATTGGTTCTTAGATTGGATAATATATTTTCTTCTTTATGAAATGTTATGGTGATTACATGTTCAAGAATAGAGAATGAACTCAAAACTGCAATTTCAGCTGAAATTAGGGTTGGGAAATTTAGATGAGAGAGGTTGAAGATGATGAAGGGATAGTTTTGAAGCAATATTAGGAAGGCAGTCAGCCAGGTAGCATTTGCCTGGTCTTATTTGGGCTTCTAATTCATATCATCCAGCTTTTTAACACGCACATATATATATATTGATTTGATGCATTGGTTGGCTGGATTGGATGTTTTTAACTTCTTGTTAAAATTCTTGCATGTGCTTTGAGTCTTTGACTACGTCTAGATGTGAGCAGTACTATAACCAATTACATAATGCCCTTCACATTTTCTTATATTTTGTTGAAGTTTTCCTTGTGGCAATTTCCTCACCTTTTTTTTGTGTGTGTTGCTCAAAAGACATGTAATGATAAAGGTGAATGTGACATTGAAACCTTTGAGTAAGACCCAAGTCTTTTTTTGAGATTTTTATGATTGATATTGTTTTTTAATCCATATAGGAGAAAATTTATGAGATTGAGAGCCAAGGCACGTCTTCACAGTCAGTCTCCTTAAATGATTCACTTGCTCGTGTGCTAGGAAAAGAACATTCAGGCCGAGTTCGAGGTTTGGGCTTCGGTCCTAGTCCAAACCAAGTTTTTGGGACCATTGCTCAATTCAGTGGGACACCCTCGTCATCCAATAATACTAATACACCTGTTGTACAATATGTGAAAAAATTGGAGGAAAAATTAGAGACTAGTCAACAAGAGGTTCGAAGTTTAAAGAGTGCAATGGCTTATATTTTCACCAATATCGTGGGGAATATACCACCTGAGTTTGCTGCTATGCTCAATACAATGGTATGTTAATATATTAATTCTTAAATTATGAATTTTAATTTTTCATTTCAAGTGATTGTTTATATTTATCTCCACAAATATTCATCAAAGTATGTTTTTTTCTTTTTGTATACATATCTAATATAATTTTAATTATTTTAGGCACCAGATGCACATAGTGGACCAGTGTCACCAGCAGGAAGGCTCTCTTCTAATGCAAGTCATGACATTCATCAGACCCATCAAGATCCAAACCAACAAAGTTGATGTGATGATATGGAACTTCATTTTGGATATTAAATTGTTTAAAATATGTTACATATTTGGATATTTAAGTTGTATTGAATATTTATGGTTTATTGATTAAATGGATTGAAATATTGTGTATGTGAATTTTGTATATATGTTATAAATTTTAGGTTATTTGTGAGTTGCATGGTGAGTAATTTGGCACAGGTTTTTGTTTTGGTGAACAAAAAAAGCAAGCTGGGAGTGATTCTTTTAGGCTTTTAGCGGCGGTTTCAAAACCGCCGCTAAAAGCCACGATATCAAAATTAAAACTGCCGCTAAAGTGCCAAAAATCAAGCGTGAAAATTTAGCGGCGGTTTCAAAACCGCCGCTAAAATCAAAATAAAACCGCTGTTATTTTTTACAGATTATTATTTCAGCGGCGGTTTCAAAACCGCCGTTATTTTTTACAAATTATTTTATTTTCAGCGGCGGTTTTGAAACCGCCGCTAAAATCAAAATAAAACCGCTGTTATTTTTTACAGATTATTTTATTTCAGCGGCGGTTTTAAAACCGCCGTTATGTTTTACAAATTATTTTATTTTCAGCGGCGGTTTTGAAACCGCCGCTAAAATCAAAATAAAACCGCCGTTATTTTTTACAGATTATTTTATTTCAGCGACGGTTTCAAAACCGCCGTAATTTTTTACAAATTATTTTATTTCAGCGGCGGTTATATAACCGCCGCTAAAAATCAAAATAAAACCGCCGCTAATTGTTTTAACAATTGTTTTATTTTAGCGGCGGTTTCTTTAAACCGCCGCTAAAAATAAAATACTCACTAAAAATATTAGCGGCGGTTTGCTAAACCGCCGCTAAAAATACATAACCGCTGGAAATAAAATAATATCTAAATATTTAGCGGCGGTTACCAAACCGCCGGTAATTGTTTACAAAACCGCCGCTAAATGTCAAACTTAGCGACGGTTTGTAAACCGCCGCAAAAAACAACATTTAGCGGCGGTTATTCCAGCGGTTGTTGAAAACCGCCGCTAAATACCTCACGACGGCTGTATTAGCGGCGGTTTTCAAAACCGCCGCTAAAGCACTTTGCGGCGGTTAAAAACCGCCGCTAAATTACAAAAAAACCGCCGCTAAAATGCTATTTTTTTGTAGTGTCCGAGGGTGAGGTCGTCATAATGAGTCATCGAAGTGTCGAGTGTAAGAAATAATAGACACACAAGAGGGGGGTGAATTGGGTTTTTAAAGACTTTTGTGCAAAGAAAACTATTTGGCCTTTTGGGAATCTTTGAAAGATGAATATAAGAGATTTTATTGAAAGATTAAGTGCTTGGTGCTTTAAGAAACAATGATACAAATATAACTTGAATAGTAGGGAGCTTTGCAAGATCAAATTATATTGTTGTAACTGCAAATCTTGAATGCTAGAAATAAAAATTTAACTTACTGAAATGAAAGGAAGAAACAAATAATGCAGCACACACAAGTTTTATAGTGGTTCGGCACAACCAACTTAGTCCATTTCCTTGGCTCCTCACCAAGGATTTCATCAATCCACTATAGCTTTTGTAGGTTCAGCTATAACCTAAGCTTTTGACAGGTGTAACTATAATCTCTACTTTTCAATGGCTTAGTAGTAACCAATTACAAACATCTTTTATAAGGGGCAGTTGGAACCTTTTACATAGTGATTTTTATGGGCTCAAGCACTAACCACAAAAAGAGAAGTGAGGTTTATAATATAAACACTTTGAAAAGCTTTTACAAGATAGAATTCAAAGAATGAAAGTAGCTTCTCATAATGAAAAGAAAGATAAAAAGATTGTAAAGAAGATAATCTTTATCTATTTTTCTGATTGAAGATGAAAACTTAAAGAATGATTTTGGCTTAAGGCCGTAGAAAGTATTCAAGAACAACAACCTTGTTTCTTCATTTTCATCTCATTTTATACTTACTATCAATAGAATAAAATCTGCAAGTATAGTCTTCTTTATCCATAAAATAATTATTATATTATTCAAATATCAAGATAAATGAATGAGGTAAAATTTAGAGCCATTTGGAAGCCTTAACGGTCAAAATTGTGCATTAAAAGCACTTACAATAGTTAGTTTAATGGCTAGTTCAATAGCTATATTTTTTAGTTTTAGCACAAAATAATCGACTAACTTTAGTCTTTACTTGAGTAAATTTGGTCTCTACTTGAGTAAGTTTTGATTGCATTCGATTATGCTCAACAGATACTCGATTATATAGACATGCATAAGATACTCGATTATCACTCACAAATAGTTGATTATACATCAACTTTTACTTTATTGCTCATGAAAAGTACTTGATTAAAAGAGAATAAAACCTCATAAACTTTGTTCAAGCAAGAACACTCAACTATTGAATAGAAATACTCGATTGATATAAGGATTTACTCGAATATGCCTAACTCTTAGTTAATTAATGAGGTTTAACACTCGACTATAACCTTGATCACTCAATTACTTTTGATATAGTTGAAACTTGCAATAAATTAAATACTCGATTACAAAGAGCATTGACTCGACACTACAAAAAAACTGCCATTTAGCGGCAATTTTCAAAACCGCCGCAAATATAGTCGTCGCGTAACATTTAGCAGCGATTTTTAGCAACCACTGGTATAATCGCTTTTAAGTGATTTTTACAGTCGTCGCGCAGCATTTAGCAGCGATTTTTAGCAACCGCTGGTATAATCGCTGCTAAGTGATTTTTTTAGCGACAGTTTGAAAACTGCCCTTTAAAATTAATTGAATTTAATATTAAATTTAATTATAAAAAAATTTAACGACGATTTTAAAACCGCTCCTGTTTCTCGCATGCAGGCAAAAATAGTTTGTGCACGCGAGGCCTGCCCCTACGCGCCACTGCCCTGCCCGTGCACGCGTCCACCCATCTACCGCGCCTGCTGGAATTTATTCCAACAAATGTCTTCCCCAAGTTTCGATCCCATGACCTGCCGTACGCGTGTGCGCATGCGAAATCGCCTGATTTGCAAAGCCACCTTATAATATACTCGCGCATATTCACTACAAAAAAATTGATTTTTAGCGGCGGTTTTAGAAACCGCCGCAAAAAATGAAATTTTGCCGCGGTTTGCAAACCGCCGCAAAATACTATTTTAGTGGCGGTTTTTTTTACATTTTGCGGCGATTTTCAAAAAATCACCGCTAAATTTAGAAAATAATTAAAAAATAAAATTTAATTTAGCGGCGGTTTCTGAAAAATCGCCGCTAAATTCAAAAATTATTAAATAATTTAAAATTAAAATTAAATTAATATTTGTGACGATTTTAAAAATTGTCGCAAAATTCATTAAAAAATGTAATTTAGCGGCGGTTTCTGAAAAACTGTCGCTAAATTCAAAAATTATTAAATAATTTAAAATTAAAATTAAATTAATATTTGCGACGGTTTTCAAAACCGCCGCAAAATTCATTAAAAAATTTAATTTAGCGGCGGTTTCTGAAAAACCACTGCTAAATTAAAAAATTATTAAATAATTTAAAATTAAAATTAAATTAATATTTGCGGCGATTTTCAAAACTGCTGCAAAATTCATTAAAAAAATTAATTTAGCGACGGTTTCTGAAAAACCACCGCTAAATTCAAAAATTATTAAATAATTTAAAATTAAAATTAAATTAATATTTGCGGTGGGTTTTAAAAATCGCCGCAAAATCTATTAAAAAAATTAATTTAGCGGCGGTTTTTGAAAAACCGCCGCTAAATTGAAAAATAATTAAATAATTTATAATTAAAATTAAATTAATATTTGCGGCGATTTTTCAAAATTATCGCAAAATTCATTAAAATATTTAATTTAGTTTTCAAAAAAGAAATTTCCCCCCAAAACTTGCATTAATAATTTACAATTAATACTTATTGTATTAATAATTTATATTTTATAATTTGCATTAATAATTTAAAATTTTCAATTACTTTGAAATAATAAGTAGTAATAAAATTTTTCCCCAAAATTTGCATTAATGATTTACATTTAATACTTATTGCATTAGTAATTTACATTTTGTAATTTGCATCTTTATATATATAAAAGAAGGATAGTTTTCAAAAAAGAATTTTCCCCCCAAAACTTGCATTAATGATTTACAAATAATACTTATTGCATTAATAATTTGTATTTTGTAATTTGCATTAATAATTTAAAATTTTCAATTGTTTTGAAATAATAAATAGTAATAAAATTTTCTCCCAAATTAATGATTTGCATTTAGTACTTATTGCATTAATAATTTACATTTTGTAATTTGCATCTTTATATATATAAAAGTAGGATAGTCTTCAAAAAAGAAATTTCCTCCCAAAACTTGCATTAATGATTTACAAATAATACTTATTGTATTAATAATTTACATTTTGTAATTTGCATCTTTATATATATAAAAGAAGGATAGTTTTCAAAAAAGAAATTTCCCCCCAAAACTTGCATTAATGATTTACAAATAATACTTATTGCATTAATAATTTGTATTTTGTAATTTGCATTAATAATTTAAAATTTTCAATTGTTTTGAAATAATAAATAATAATAAAATTTTCTCCCAAATTAATGATTTGCATTTAGTATTTATTGCATTAATAATTTATATTTTGTAATTTGCATCTTTATATATATAAAAGTAGGATGGTCTTTAGAAAAGAAATTTCCCGCCAAAACTTGCATTAATGATTTACAAATAATACTTATTGCATTAATAATTTGTATTTTGTAATTTGCATTAATAATTTAAAATTTTCAATTGTTTTGAAATAATAAATAGTAATAAAATTTTCCCCCAAATTAATGATTTGCGTTTAGTACTTATTGCATTAATAATTTACATTTTGTAATTTGCATCTTTACATATATAAAAATAGGATAGTCTTCAAAAAAGAAATTTTCCTCCAAAACTTGCATTAATGATTTACAATTAATACTGATTGAATTAATAATTTGCATTTTGTAATTTGCATTAATAATTTAAATCTTTCAATTGCTCTGAAATAATAATTAGTAATAAAATTTTCCCTCAAAACTTGCATTTAATACTTATTACATTAATAATTTACATTTTGTAATTTGCATTAATAATTTAAATCTTTCAATTGTTTCGAAATAATATATACTAATTATGTAAAATTAATAATAAATTTTAAATATACAAGTTTTTCAATGCTAATTGTTTTCTATTAAATTTGCATGAATTTTATGAGAAATATTAATAGACAACTTAAACTATTAATTAAGTCATAGAAAAGTATCTATTTATTTAATATATTATTTTTATATCTTTATTCTATGTATATTTATATAATAATAAAATATGATAGTCAAATAAAGTATTTTGCCAAATGTCAATTATTAGGGTTGTCAAGTATTAGAGTTTTTCAATGCTAATTAATATTTAAGGTATCACATTTTTAAGATTATGGAAGAAATCAAAATTTATTTTTTTAAAATTTTGTTTTTATTGAAAAAACTTATTCTTACTCATATTTAAGAGTTTTAATTTATATTTATAATTATAATATAATAAATAGAAAATAACGAATGTCTTTAAGTGGAAATATTATAGATTTTATAATATTTATTTATAAATAAATATAATATAATAAATTTTTTTTATAACTATATTGAATTAAAAGTGTTCTCCATTAGCATATTGAATAGTGAATAATTAAGTAAACTTAAATTTTTTCAATATGATTAAAGATTAAAAAAATTATAATTATCAATTTAGTTAAAATTATTTAAAATAATAAATTTATTTTTTTATTTTTAAATTAAACTCTCCCATATATCACGTGGGTTCACCACTAGTTAACTAAAAATTTAATTTAAAAAAATAAAAATAAAAATAAATTTAACAAAATTTTAATAATTTTAAAATATATATAATTTTTTTATTTTTAATAAATTAATTTAGTTAATTTAATTCAATTAATTTATTTTTAATTTATTCCTTTATTCTTTTAAAAAATGATAAATTAATTAATGTTTTTCTTTCTATATTAAAAAATATAAAATATAATTCTGAAAAATAGTGGTATATAATTTATATATGTAATTATATAACAAGGGAAGTTGGTAGATCAGGCAGTTTCAAGCATGCAATGGCATAGGGGAGGTTGTGGGTTTGAAACTTGGGGAAGGGGGGAGGCTGGAAATTAAATTTCCAGCCTCGCCACGTGGCGCGCGGATATGCGGCCACGTGGCTAGGCGGGTGGGCAATCGTGTGGGCGTGGGCGGGTGAGAGAGTAAAATTTTTAGTTTTATTTTAATTTTAGCGGCGGTTTTAAAAACCGTCGCTAAAATTAAAAATTTTTAATTTTTTTAATTTTAGCGGCGGTTTCTAAAACCGCCGCTAAAATTAAAAATTTTAATTTTTTTTAATTTTTTATTTTTTAAAAATTTTAATTTTTTTTTTAATTTTAGCGACGGTTTTTAAAACCGCCGCTAAAATTAAAAAAATCACCTCTAAATCACTGATTTTGCGGCGGTTTTAAAACCGCAGCAAAATTAGTGATTTAGCGGTGGTTATTCCAGCGGTTGGTCAAAATCGCCGCTAAATGCTCCACGACGGCTGGTTTAGCGACGGTTTTGAAAACCGCCGCTAAATCACTTAGTGGCGGTTGTGATACGATGAGATAGAATGCAATAGAAACAAAGACAGGGAAGGGGTTACCTACTCTTAACGGTCAAAGCGAGCTCTTTCATTCTGAATTAAAGAATTCAGAATGAATCAAATCTCCCCAAGTAGGATTCAAACCTACGACCAATCAGTTAATAGCCGACCGCTCTACCACTGAGCTATTGAGGAACAACGGGAGATTAGATCTCATAGAGTTCAATTCCCGTTCTCAACCCATGACCAATATGAGCTCGAAGCTTCCTTCGTAACTCCCGTAACTTCTTCGTAGTGGCTCCCTTCCATGCCTCATTTCATAGGGAACCTCAAAGTGGCTCTATTTCATTATGCCGCTAAATGCAAAAAAAACCGCTGCTAAATGCCAGTTTTTTTGTAGTGATTAATTATAAAGTAATTGAACCACCATTTTTCAGAAATCCCTTTGCACCCACAAACTCAAGTTTTTGAAATTACACTTCACCCCAAATAAAATAAAATAAAATAAATTGATATAAATAAAATGTTTTATAAACAAAATTGATTAATTGATTAAATTAAACAAAATTAATTAATTGAACATAAAATGTTTTAAACTAATTAATTGATTAATTAATTTAAAATAAATAAATTAATTGATAAATTTAAAATAAATAAATTAATTGATTAAAAAATAAAAACATTTAGATTATTTTGTAAAATTTAATTTAAATTTATTTTTAAATTATTATTTTTTTTTGAAATTTAATTTTTTATTTTTTTATTGCTAAATTTGCAGCGGTTGATTAAAATCGCCACGAAATTCATTTTTTAATTTTTTTATTAATGAATTTTGCAGCGATTTTGACAAAATCGCTGCTAAATTTAATTTTTTATTTTTTTATTACTGAATTTTGCAGCGGTTGATTAAAACTGTTGCAAAATTTATTCTTGAATTTTTTTTATTAATAAATTTTGCGGCAGTTTTGACAAAATCACCACTAAATTTAAATTTTTTGAATTTTTTGATTAATGAATTTGGCGATGGTTTTGAGAAAACCGCCACTAAATTTAATTTTTTATTTTTTGAGTCTTGAATTTTGCGGCGGTTGTTTAAAATCGCCACTAAATTTAATTTTATAATTTTAAATTAATTAATTTTGCGACGATTTTTAGAACTGCCGCAAAGTGTTGGATAAACTGTCCTAAAAAACGTATTTTGCAGTGGTTGAAAAACTGCCACAAAATACCATGTTTTGTGGAGGTTTTTAAAATCGCCGAAAAATACCCATTTTTTTGTAGTGCGAGTGATATTAAAACATACTAGATTTATTTTATGTCTTACTCGACTATCATTCAATCAACATATATAGTTTTGAATATCATTAAAACAACATCTAAGATATCATAAACATTGAGCTTAAATATAAAACTCATTTTTCTCATCAACATCTAAATAATATAGACCTTATGCTAATAAACACAAGTGTTGTTTGTGAAAGTTTGTTAAAATTAAATTTCCAATCACATTTACTTGATTACATAGAAAGCCTTTAGAGAATAAATGAGATATTCTTAAAGCACATGGCTTTGATAAGAAATTGAGAACAAACTTTAATTTTAACAAACAACACTTGTGCACAATATAGATCATATAGAAGATTGCATCATACTTATGTACAAAGATGCATCATACTTATGCACAATAGCTTTATGAAACACATTCACATGAAACATTCATAAGTCAAGTAATTTACTTGTTACTTGACTAATATAGATCATATAGAAGATTGCAAATAAATTGAGCATGTTATATCAAAACACAACATATAACATCAAAATGCACTAACTCGAGCATCATACTTACTAAACAAGAACACATATAAGCTAAATATAGCATGTATGACTTTTATTCTATAAGCTCTATGCCATCATACACATGTACTACTAATGTATACTTTAAGTAATTCTTGAAAGATAGAACCTTTATAATTCTATTACTCAAATACGTTGAACCTAAACATGAGTAACACTGGGAAGTATTGTTTGGAAAATATACAGCATTTTCAAGAAATATACTGACTATATTTAGATGTTTTAAAATAATACTACTTAATTTCATCTTCATTGTTAGTCGAGTGATTAACCATTATTCGACTATAAGCTTGACAAAATGAATTTTTAGTAGCCTAACCAAATGCTGTTTGAAATCATCCTATAAATACTAGAATCAAAGCAATAAATATTCAATTAATAAAATCTTAAATGTTCTTCCATTAAATTTCAAAATAGTGAGAGCCTTAAGAAATATGATATTAAATATCAAATAGATAACTTAGGCTTTATGAATCAGAACTTAGAATCACTTGCCTAAGCATATATACATTTACTTAAGAGAAAAAATGATTGAAATTAAATAAAACACATTGCTCCTAGATTTGAGAAAAACTTCCACATATTTTGAGTGCTTAAGATATTTTTCAACCTTAAGCTTACTCTAAAAGTGTGTTTGATTGCATTACCTAGAATTTAATTCTAGGTAATGATTGTCTAGAAAACAAAAACCACCCCACCCCCCTGGAAAATGAATTCCATGAAAAAAAACTTTAAATGCTTATACCATACACATATTTTCCATAGAAAAGTTAAGAGTATTTGATTGTTTTCATAGAAAATATGTGTAATAATTACACATTTTTTATGATAAATATGTGCAATCAAATACACTCTAAGTGTCATGAGGATATATGATATTTATCTATGACACTAATGCATTAGGATACTTAGGATATTCCTTGAAATCCTAGAGCAACTTATTGACATATCAAGCATATTGGCACATAAGAAACAAAATAAGATTTATCATACATAAAATATATTAAGGTTATTAGAACAACCTTATCATGAAGACTAAGACAATATAAATTCTATAAATCAAAACTCAAGTACCATCACTTGAGTGTATGATCACTTAATTAAACAATAGATACAGTGTAACGACCCGTTAATGGGTCTAAGAGTTATTAATATTTTATTTATGAGAATTGGAAATTTTTCCCTATTAAATTATATGTGAGAAATATTTTATGTGGTAAATGTATGTAAATAAATGTATGTATTAATTTAAATTAATGGATTGGGTTGCCTATTTGGGCCTAAGCCCATGTATTGGTGGGTTGTGTGTTAATTAAATGGGATTGATATTGATTGAGGCCTAGGATGGAAATGGGCCACTTGGAATTTAACCATTGGAATGGGCTTTGAGCCCATGTATTTGAAGTGGTATGTATTAATGAATAATGAAATAAATGGGAATGATATGGATTGGGCTTTGAAAATTGGTTAAGCTCATGTGAAGTTTTTTTGTATTAAATGAAGTTATAAAGTTGGCTCATTGGGCCAAGTATGTGTTGAATTATTGATTTGGGCTTGAGCCCAATTGCAAATTGTGTTTTAAATTAAATGAAAATGAGAATTTTGTCAATTGTCAAAAATGGGCTTGCTTTTTGAATAAAGAAGATGGCATAATGGTAATTTCCCAAGGGAGGTGGTTGGTAGCCCACTCTTCCTCTTTTTCTCCCCATACTCTTTTGTTTCTTCTTGTTCTCTTCTTCTTTTCCCGGCGGTTCTTTCTTCTTCTCCTTCTTTTTCTTCTTCCATCTTTTTCTTCTTCTTCTTCTTCCTTTTCTTCCATTATTCTTAGTGTAAGGGGAGCTTCAAGAGTACGGGGATTTGCAACTTTGATCTCTTCTGGTTCCAGCTTCAAGGCAAGTTCTCTTGCACTCCCTCTCTCTTTTAATGGTTTGTGCAAGTACTTTTCTTTTGGCAAGCTTATTCCTTATTTTCCTATTTGATGTAAAAGTTTAAATCTTCTTGTTGCCATTAATTTGGAGTGGTCTTCCAAACTCTTGGAGTTAGTTTCTTGAAATGAGTAAGTTTTGTTTATAATCTTAATTAAAAGCTTGAGGGTTTTCCATTTGAGATGGTTTTGGGGTCCCTTTGGAAGTCTCCATGGGGTATATTTCATCCCATTTTTCTTTCATGGAATGGCATTGTGGGTTAGGAAGCTAAAATGAGAGTTTTGGGGTGATTGGTGTCCGTTTTGAGTGTTTTCGGTGGATTTTTGGCATTTTTTCTTCGTTCTTGGCCAAGTCAATTGTCCAGGAGGGCTTGAGTCGACTTGATTTTGGGCGAGTCGACTCGGATTTGCCTCGAGTCAACTCGGTTGCAACTTGACTATATTGTGCAAGATTCGCTGTTTCGGACATAACTTTTGATGTAGAACTCAGAATTGCAATCTGTTTGAAGTGTCATAAACTAGACTTCGAGGGATTCGATTTTATATATAATATAATATATTTTGGATATGATTTGAGTTGGTTAAGGCTTTTCTTAATCCAAATCAAGTAAGATTGTTAAAGTAAATTGTATTAAAATGCTTCCTTTGATATCCTTCAATCCTCTAAAATGATAAGATGTGGTTGAAGACATATATATGTATATACATGGGGTTCATGAGATAAAAATTTAATTGAGTTGCATGAGGAAGCATGATGATAATCATTTGGGAAGTTAATAAGAAATGATCTTGGTTGGTATGTCCATGGTAATTCATGCGTGATGCATGATTAACACTATATGAATAATTTCCCTTAATTGATGTGGTGAAACCTAATTGATGTGAATTGTGTGGAAGAGCCAAGAGCTTTAATGAGCTAAAATTGAGGATATGTGATCGTCACTTGTCATAGCATTGTTGTGGATGCATTGCATGGCATTATGTGTTATTTTATCTTGCATTATGATGATAGGTCATGCTTTGTATGTGATGGGTGCATTAAGCATGGCATGATAATTATCATTGGGCACTCATAGTTTAAAGAAGGGCATGTATTACGCATATAGCCATGTGCCATACACTATGTGTAAACGGCTTACATGTTCTATGGTGGTAACTCGTGATGTGGCATGTACTTGAATTCACATATGCATACTTGATGTTATAATTTGTGCCACTATTATTATTTTGGCATGACAGTTAAGTCTGCGTGTGTGGAAGAAAGTAACCTATGAGAGCCTGACGCGAGTGAGGTGGCCATAAACCTGATAGGCATTTCTCGAGCCAGGAGTGGCTATTAAAATCTTGGTATTTGTGTGTATATATATATACATCTGCATGGATGTGTTGGCTATTTGAGCATATATACATCTGCATGGATGATTGGCTGTTTGAGTTGTGGTGATGCATATGAAAATCATCCCTTTGTAAATTGAGGCATGAGCTATGTAATGATTCTTTAAAGGCATGGCATTCAGTTGAATAATGAGTATCCTTCATAATATATGCATGCATGCATAGTAGTGGCAGCCTTGGGGGCCATGTGGGTTTCTCTGTTATGATTCATGTGCATGAGGATGGGAATAACGCATGGCATGTATGATGTCCATGGCATGGGAAAAAAGAGTCTGGTACTCATGTGAAATGCATGTTATGATGCATATGGTTAGAGGAACCTTGTATGCCAATTGTTGTGCATGTGCATGTATACATTATGGAAATTTAAAATGGGTTTTGTTAAAATATAAAGAAATGGTTGTCTTTGAGGAGGTTGTTGTTAAGTGTAAAAGGTATGAACCCAATGGTTGTTTAAATGTTGGGTAGTGATTTTCCTTTGGCTCTGAGTCATTCATGCCTTTGAATACGGCTTTATTAATGCTCCCTTTGCTATATGCTTGCTGAGACTTGTGGTTCACCCTTGCTTCTTTGTCATTCCAGGTAAGTGGAAGATAGATATTTGGGGCGAGTTTTGGTTAGATGTGTATAGAGATGTCCCAGTCTCAAAGATCCATGGTGTAGTTTTGAGGGTATGAGTAAAGGGCCTCATGATGTATCTAAAGTTAGTGCCTTTGCATATTTTAAAATGTATGCGTTGTAGACCCGAACTTAGTATGTAAAGGATGATGTGTAGTATTTCTCTTTATGGCTCATATTGTTAGTGAGCAATTATGGAAATGAAAAGAAAAATCTTTGTGATTTTTGAGTGGTATGTGTATCTGTATCCATTTTGAACGGACCTTATCTCGAACTTCCTATGCTAGTAGGTAATCCAAGAGTGAACCCTGACAGTTTGGTATCAGAGCAAAGGTTGGGATGAGAGAAGTCTCTGTACACATAGGAATGTCGGGTAGAGTTAGGACTATGTTTAGTAGTCCAAAATTGAGAAGTTAAATTAAAGTGATAATTATAAATAATGGGTTATATAGTAAATGAGTGCTCGTAAAGAGGCCGTCGAATTGAGGCCGAGGGAAGAGTACCCCGTTACTTGCATTGTCGCCCATGGGAATTTACCAAGGATGCATGCTAGGGAAAATGAACGGGTTGGCAAGCAACTCGAAAAGATGGTGGGAGAAGTCTTGATGGAGGTCTATTGGTCAGAAGCTAAATTATGACGAGTTCTGGGAGGCATTTAAATGGAAACCATTGGTTCAAAAGGATTAGGGGATAAAGACCTATGAGTCTATCAAGTTGGTGTAGGAAAGCAAATTGGTGACACAATAGGAGGTAAGGATCACCTTCTTGGCTTGTTGTGCCTTCAAGTTGGTGGTCATAAATTAAGGGTGAGGGAGCTACCCAAGTTTAGAGAGGCTTACATGTGGGGATCCAGTATGCGTTGGCTGACACCTGGATTATAAGTTACTCCATGATCGTGCAAACGGCCTTAGGGCCAATACTTTTGTCTTGATGCCTCGGTGTCAGGAATAAAGGCTGAGAGGCTAAAGATGGACATTGGATCAGAGGCTTACGGAGCCAGTTTGCAGGGAGCATCTTTCCTATTAGTATTGTCTCAAGTTTAACATTGTGCTACGATTGATGAACCCCATGGGCAGGGGAAGATGATTATTATGATGATAGAAGTTGGAGCTTGAAGAGATTGATATCCTCTAAGGCAGTCTCACTCTGTGAGAGATGAGTATGTAATGGTGGGTCAAAATTTTTACGATGTTTGGTGTGGCAAAGGTAAGACGTGTCCCTGTTTCTAAGGAGTTGTGGAATTCTGGTGCATGAAGATGCCGAATGATGGACATGATGGGTGGTGAATAATTAGTGGGTACAGAGTTGGGGCACACCACTGAAAGTTCTTTGGTGGGAAAGGCCATGTCCCGTGCCATGAGAAATGGGAAGGGTACTGTATAGCCCTAAGTATATGGTTGTACTAATGGGGAGAGGAACAGTGGATCTAAGTTGGAGTTTTATGAGAGGCACATGTATTACATGCTTGAAAATTTGTAGTTTGATTTTAGTATGGTGGTGTGCACGACAAATTAGAGGAAAAGGAAGAGTAAAAGCTACCGTATGAACACACACGTATATATATGTAAAACCTAGACTAGACTGAACCATTTAAAAATGTAAGGCGATTCGTCGATTAGCGAGAGGCTAAGGGAAGAAAATAATAAGGTGAGAGCCTATTTTAGCATAGTAGTTATTGACTGATGGTAAGGAGTTGTTGACCAATCGCGAACGGTCGCCCATTTCCTTTCATTTGTCGACGGTATTTTTGCTAAGTGTGGTTTTCTAAAACCATTAAAATAGTAATGCAATCAATATATATATATATATGTATGTATGTATGTATAGTCAAGTTTGATGCGTGGTATCATTATATATTAATAGTGCTTAGATGATCATGGATCAATTCGTAAAGAGATGAGGAAATATGGTAGTGTAAGGGCGTGCACGAATGGTAGTACCCGAAATAAATGATCATGACAGATAAGAACCTCGCCAGAAGAGGATGATTGTTGGGATAGCTATTGAGGCGGGGCATTTTCTAAGATTGTCGTGCGGTCCAGATGGTATTAGTGAATGGTGAGACAGGGAGGTAAGTCATATCTGAATCAGTGCTACAGTTTTTATGGGAGAGATGTGGAGATACTAGCCGAGTGAAAAGACTTACCAGGAATGCTTAAAGGATTACCTTGTCCAATGTGGGAAATTGCAGGACGCGCGCTGTGAGTAGCAAATGTGAATTTTCGTTGAAGGAAATAGTTTCCTTATCGATCCTGTCGAGGTTTAAGCGGTGAAGGAGTAACCATAATTGATTACCCTTGCGGGGATCAAAAGTCTCTTGGGTAACAAGGTGTTGCTGTGGACTATTAAAGAGGGATTTTGAACATCATTGCTCTGTTGTCTTGAATGACTTGGAAAAAAAGGTCAAGCTTAGTGGGAAAGACCCTCAATAGAGAGGTTTTAGAACCTAAGTGTCGAATTGCATGGGCCTTGGTATTGGCCATGTCTATGGGCCGAAGGACCCTTGGCGTTATGTCTTGGGGTCCAAGTTGAAGCCTAGTGTTGTAGTTCGTCTGCAACTGTCAAGCGGATAGTAAGGTTTATTCCGACGTAGGAGGATATGTTGGGAATGTGCGTAGGGAAATTCCATGGCAGTAGGGATGATTATTTGCAATTGGTATAAGTTACCTACATCAGTAGTTACCGTAACCCCAGCATTGGAAAGCTGCCTTGTGAGGCATTTTGTATAGCAAGCCATGTAAATCACCTATGTGTTGAGAGGAGGTTGAATATTAGGCATTGCTGGGACTTGGAGCTATTGAGCGAATATTGGAGAAGATCCGAACCATTATAGTCATATGATGGCGGCCCATGATAGGCAATGGAATTACTCGAATAGAAGTCATCATGACTTGAAGTTGCCGTTAAAGATCGTTCATGGTAAAGGATGATGCCCAAGATGGGTGCATGCTGAAGTGTGACTTCAGGGAAGTTTAGTTCCCGCCACATTGATTTTTTGGGATTTTGGAGTGAATCGGATCTTTGGTGTATGAGTTAGCCATGTTTGGCCAGTGTGCATAAGATGTTTCATGTGTCAAGGATAAAGAAGTTGTGCTGGGTCCTCAGTATATGGTCGACTATTAAACCATAGAGGTCAAGGCTGAGGTATCATAAGGGAAAATGTCGTTGAACATTATAATGGAAGGTGTTGAGGAATCGATTGGTCATCTATGTATCGGGTTAGTGGCAATGTCTCCATTCGGGCGAGGCTACTCGGGGATTGAGTTGAGATGAGGCATCTCCTTCGTAGTGTGCGTATGGCTAGGTCCAAATTTGGAGAACCAAATTCTTTGAAGGGGGGGAGAAATTGTAACGACCAGTTAATGGGTCTAGGAGTTATTAATATTTTATTTATGAGAATTGAAAATTTTGCCCTATTAAATTAAATGTGAGAAATATTTTATGTGACAAATGTATATAAATAAATGTATGTATTTAAATTAATGGATTGGGTTGCCCATTTGGGCCTAAGCCCATGTATTGGTGGGTTGTGTGTTAATTAAATGGGATTGATATTGATTGGGGCTTAGGATGGAAATGGGCCACTTGAAATTTGATCATTGGAATGGGCTTTGAGCCCATGGGTTTGAAGTGGTATGTATTAATGAATAATGAAATAAATGGAAATGATATGAATTGGGCTTTGAAAATTGGTTAAGCCCATGTGAAGTTTTTTTTGTATTAAATGAAGTTATAAAGTTGGCCTATTGGGCTATCTCAGAGATAAAAAATGAAGGCACACCAAACCTAAGAGCTAAAACAGTCAAAAGTCTCTATGAATTGTCTACAAACATTTTTTAAGCTCACGATTGTTTGTTTCTAACTTCAAAAACAATTGACAATGACTGTAAAATGTAAAGCCTTCTTTGAATCTATAGACTTTTTGTTAAAAATTGTTAATCGCTTGTGAAATCAAGTCGATTTCTTTGTAAAAATGTTAAAAGTCATTTGAAATTAAATTTGAAACTTCAAATGTTTTGAAAGAAATAGTCGACTGATTTTACCATCTATCAATAGTTTCTTATCTGACATTTTAAAATGACTAGTTTTTTAGGCATTTAACAAGGCCAACGATCAATAAATCATATTTTAAATAAATTGAACGACCAAAAAACTATAAATAGAGCATGAAGCTGTAAGTGCAAGTGCTCAAACTGCTTATTCTAATATTCAAGTGTCTCAAGTTTTCAATTTTTACATTTAAAGGCAAATTGTAAATTTGTAAATCTAGATAAGCCTTTGATTTGTATTCTTGAGCTTCATTGTAACTAAGAGAGTTATCTCTCAAATTCATTTTTTATTGTAATCTATTATTGTATTTCCTAGCTTATAAGTTAGAGTGCCTATCAATTTTTGGTAGGAGGATTTGTAATTCCTAACACTGCGGCTAGAGGTCCTACCAGTTTTGGTAGGAGGTTTTTAGTGGATAAAAATCTACAACAAGTGTGTTGGAGGAGTGGATGTAGACTGGTGCCGAACCACTATAAATTGTAAGCCTTCTTTACTTTTGTTATTGATTTCTCTAGTATCATTTAACCTTTCAAACACGTGACTGTTTCATTGCTTTATATTTTCATTCATGCTAAAAAATTTAAAGGTTTCAAATCTTTTTAAAAACACTCAATTCACCCCCTCTTGAGTGTGTGGTGATTCAAGTGTGCTACATTTCAACAAAGTCATGAGTGTATACCTATGTATGATTGGTTTAACGAGCTTGCATGTAAAATGAGTTAGCATGTATTTCGATTTGGTTTCCTATATAGCTGAAAGTTATGAGAACCAGTATTAGGTTGGGAAGCTTTTAATTGTAAAAGTAGGTCAATTTGTAAAATGAACCATTTAAACTAGTTTGTAGACTGGGCTATTAAAAGATCTGGTAAAGTTATTCTTTCACAACTTAAGAATGAGATATCAACATCTTGTTTTCTATTTTGATGTCCTCAAAAGTACATTTTCTTTTTGGAAACTAGAATGTTTTAATGAACTATGAGCACAAGAATTATATATGTAAAAATGATTTTTTCAAAATTAATTATGAATTTCCTCATATAGACTATATAGAAAACTCAGGATGACACACCATTACATAACAATTCAATTTAATGATTTACTACTATTTTTGGAAGAGGTTTAAAAATATGAGAAAATTAAAATATTATTTTTCTAGAAATCTAGTTTCTAGGAAAATTCATTTGACAACTACCTTAATTTTTTGCAAAAGATATGATGGATTTAGTAAGACTATGTGACATAATCAATCTGGAGAAGCAATCGACTTTGGGTCAAGTTTGGGTCAAGCCTAAAGACTGGTCAAAAACAACTCAAAAATAAAAATGACAATATCACTAAAGTTTGATCTAAATAATTTGATGTGTCAAAACCTTGATTCTTATCCTTAATCAAGATTTTATAATAAATCATGACATTTTGAAATGGATTAGGGGTGGTGCTCTTTAATAACATTTTTCTTTATAAACATAACCAGAAGAAAAGGTGTTAGTGTTATCAAGGGAGAAGGATTAATTCATTTAACAAGGTAAGTTGAATTAATTATTTCATTGAAAAATAAAATTCTCCAATCTTTGATTCAATAACACATTTGAAAAAACAGGGTGTTACATTTTCTATTTTGAGGAATGTAGCTCGCAATTCTTTGAAATTGAAAAACCTAAGTTAAAATCAAAACCAAAGACTCCTTGATCGATGTTGAAAAACCCATTGAAATTAGGGAACCTATAGTTTAGCTCTCTCTCTCTCTCTCTCTCTCCCCTTCTCGGTGAACACTAGGTTCTGTGAATGAACCCTAGTGGGCAATGGGGTTCTACCAATGAACTCCAATGAATTAGTGTTTAATCTAAACTCCATCCATCACTGGGGTTCACCTATTGATGGAATAACTAGTGGTGGTATTTTTTTTTAATTTGTTGAAATGGGAGATGAGAGACAAAGAGAGAGAAAATGATAGGGCTAAAATGGTCATTTAACCTTGATTTTTAATGAGAAGTAAGGTACACATGTTAATTAGGATAGTTTATTTTCTGTTAATTATGCAATGGTATTTATTGTGGACCAATTCTTGAAAAAATTATAATGTGATACAATTTTGGTACATTGGATTATGACAGTAGAGATGTATACGTCTACAAGTTCCATTCTCCCAAAAGAGGTGGAATTTTAGAACTTGATATTCTCAAAGTTTAATCCCATTCTAATTACTCAAGCTTGATTTGTGTAATCACATCCTTATGCATATAACAAGGAGTATGATTTGTGTTTGTCAAAATTTGTTATTGGGTTATAGAGTGTGTTTGTCAAATTTTGTTGTGTTTTGTTGCACTGTAGTGGTTGTATGTTATGTAGCTTGTGATGGAGATGTTTTGTGCTTTGTTAATTCTATTTTTAATCTTTTATATAAAAAACATGAACACATCTTTGACTCTAATTTCATGTTTTATTTCTTTCTGTAGGTCAATGAGACAACAAAACTTTAAAGGAAGCAACTTCTGTCTTGGACTACATGAACAGTTCTATGACTATAATTTCAATCAATTCTTTGACTATAGTGTTTTGGTGTACATTTTTGTATAGTATATATAGTTGTCAAAGTATTGCTTTTAGTTGAACATCTTTTTTGGTGTAGTTTGTTGACAATTAACACTTATATAGATACTACTTTTGATGTATAAATGCTAATGGATAATGATGCTTTTATTTTGGTTGAACATATATTATTTTGAAGTTAGTTGAATGATAGGTTTAATTTTATGAATTTTATTCCAATTTCATATGGATAATGATATATAGGTTTGGTGATTCACATCAAAACAGGATGTCATCGTCATTGATGACTAACAATCATTTTTACACTATTAACGACTAGAAATATTGTCATTATTAATTTATATTTTGGTAGATAATAACATTTTTTAACGACAAAAATCATACAGTTGCTAATTATTCACACTATTAACGATATGAAATATTGTCGTTATTATTTTGTGTTTTGGTAGTTAAAAAATTATTTTTAACAACAGGAATCTCATGGTCGTTAATTTTTCACACTATTAACCACGGAAAATATTGTCGTTATTGGGTTATAATTTGGTTGCTGATAATTATTTTTAACTAACGGAATTATACGGTCATTAATTATTCACACTATTAACAACAGGAAATATTGTCGTTATTGGATTATAATTTCGTCGCTAATAATTATTTTTAACGACAGGAATCATACAGTCACAAATATAATTAACGACGGGTTTATCATTCCCGTCGTTAAATGCTTTTATCCATGGAGGCAATAATGACGAGCGACGATAGGAAAATTCCCATCGTTAAAATGTTTTAACGACGGAAAATCAACTTTTAACGATTGATTTTCCTATCGTTCAAACCTATTTTTCTTGTTGTGGAATATATAATAGAAACAAGAGGTGTTCGATAGTTATCGCTTAATGACCACATGAGCATTAACTATATTTTGTGTAACAAACTAACTAACTCGCTATTATTCATGTGCATGGGATGATGGGACTAGAATTAGCTGACCATCTATCCATTTTACATCTTTATATACATATATATATATAATATGCTTGGCTTGGTTTCTATTCTATTTCATTTTGTATTCTGTATTTTATAATATCCTTTCACCTCACTTTATCAAAAACTCAAAAGATGGGCTCATGGATTTTGCACGCTCCATCACCCTCAACATCAGAGACGCTAAAGATCCATTTTACATCTTGGATTTGGGCCAACTCATCTACTCATGGAGGGATGGACCCTCAATCTGGTTGAGAAGAGCGACTAGATTTTTACTTAATAAAAAATATTCAAAACAAACTTATTAGAATAAAATACGTCTTATTGAGATAAAAGCAAATACTAACAAGTGGTCCTTGTATAAAAATTTATATCTAACAAGAAGGACATGAAATCAAACTTAATCCATTATCAATAAATATCTACCAAATCTCTGAACACTAGGAACAAACTAAAACATGGAAACATGGTAATAGATATTTGGGGAACAACTTTCATGGGCTTGAATTAGTGAACTCCCACAATCTCCCCCCCTCTAATTCAAGCAAGATAAATGACTCCAACCATACTTCGTGGCTTTTGAACCTTGTCTTCAATTAAAGTTTTGGTCAAAACATTAGTTGATTGGTCTTCAGTTTTGTAGTGATGTAATTCAATTTCTCCTTTACTAACCAACTCTCTGATGAAGTGGAACAGAGTCTCGCTAATGTGCTTTCTTTTTCCTTAGTGAACTGGATTCTACAATGGTAGATCTGTTATCACAATAAATTGTTGTTGATTGGACTTGCCTATGCTTCAAATCTTTCAATATTCTTCTCATCCAAATTGCATGACAAGCTGTGGCTGTAGGAGCTATGTATTCAGCATCTGTACTAGACAAGGCAATGACTTGTGCTTCTTTAACTGAATAGAAAATACTTCATCTAAAACTGAAAGCCATCTCAACTCATCCCAATGCCTAACCATAGAAGGACCGGGCATCTCTGAATTATCTCCGAACTAGATAAAGAAATAGTCGTCAACTAAGTTCAGACACCATTAACAATGATTTCAGAAACACAATCCAAAATAGGAATACCTAGTTGCCTTGGCAACTAGCGAGAAAACCAATCGATCATAACCCCAAGCGGATGCCATGCATTGATCATACCATAAAAAAACTTGACTTCCATCCCCAACCCTCCACCCAAACCTATCTCATACAACCAGATGGATCGATAACAGTTTTTGCCAATACTAAGGGCATGAATGAGGCACTAAGAGAATCCAAAAATATTTATCCCTGAGCCTATAAGTATGAACCCACTTTACCCATAAAGACTCACAATCTCCCGACAATAACCTCCAAATCAATTGCCACTTGATCTTGGTTCCTTACATGCAAAGGCTTTAGCCCGATACCCTTTTACTCCTTAGGACAACTCACATCTCGCCATGCCACATTTTCCTTATGATAATCCCCTTTAGTGCCACTTTAGAGGAAATTACAGATAATTCTCTCAAGTTCCTTAATCACCCTTTTAGGTACCAAGAAAACCGAAGCCCAATACAAATAAATTGTAGTTAGAACCAAATGTGCTAGCTGAAGCTTACCTCCAAATGATAGAGAATGACTATGCCATGAGCACACTCTACTCCAATCCTTATCTAGTATTGGTTTACAATTGCCATACTTTAACTTTGTTGATAACAATGGAACACCCAAATATCTCATGGGAAGTAAAATCCTTCTGTACCCTGAAGCAATAAACAACTCCTTACTCAGACCCTTATCCCTACACGAAATAAAATAATCACTCTTTGAGGGATTAGCACTGTAATACCCCGAGAGCCTAAGGTTAGGTCCAAGAAATGACTCTAGAGAAGCTAGTATATATATTGAGGATAGTAAGAAACGAAATAATACCAGCTGGATATCTTTTGGGGCTGAATGTAGATAAAAAACTTTCAGTTTAAGCGTGCTTGAACTAAGATAACTCAAAAATGGGTGACCCCTGGGAAGTTCACGTAAACCCATCAGGGTAAGTTAATCAGGTCATTCCTATCGCTCGATGCAGGATGTTACTAGCACACATGTTAAACTAATATTTTACTCTTGTATTTAATTTTGATGATGAAAAATAACAAAGTTTTATATCCTAACTCAATTATATGATTTTTTAACAAAAATCAATTTCAATATCAAGTACTACTTAGTTAAAATGAAACCAAATGAATTACATTATTATACATATAGAGATTTGCAAAAACAAGTATTAAGATTTAAAAGAATCCCCTAAATGATTTTTAGAAATTAGTTTTAAAACCATTGATTAAAATAAAGCAATATTTGTCAAAGGCAAAAGAACCATCTTTATGTTCTTAATAGATTGATATTTTGTCTTTGATATGGTTTTGATGATGAAAATCAATTGTATTTTGATGATGAAATTATTTTATTAATCTTTATTAACTTAGTGATCTAAATTACTTTTATATGTTCTATTAAGCACTAAAATAAAAATTAATTTCATCATGCAATCTAATGTCAAAAATCTTGTGATAAATTTCTTGATAACATTTGGAGTATTATATTTTTATTTAATTAAGAACATTAAATACTTTTGAAAATAATTTTGAAGAATAACCAAAGTTTCAAATTGATTTTTCTTTGACGATTGCTACAGTAATTTTCTATAATGACATTTGACCGTCACTACAATGACTGAATTTAACCGTTAGTATAGTAACTTGCTACAGTAATTTTTTGGAAAATCATCTTAGGTAAACTGTTGACTGTTTAATGTAATCTATCGATTGTTTTTGTTATTTTTGGAAAACTGTTGACCTTTTTCTTCATCTATCAATATCTAAATGTCAACAGCTCCTGCTCAAGGATGTCGATCATTTCTTCAGAACTGTGGATCGTTGTTTGAATTTTTAAGCTAACTATCGACCATTTCTGTCACAGACTGCTTCCAACGACTATTTTTCAAATTCCAACGGCTATAAACAACTATATTCTTGAAAGAGGTCGCCAAGCACTATAAATAGAGGACAAATGGATGATTCAAGTTAATCAAGTGATATTATTACAATCTCTCAAGTGTTCTTCAAGTTTGTGCCTCATTGTTACATTTATTTTCTCTCCAAGGGTTTGCATTTATTTTGTAAAATTCATTTTCAAGTCTTGTCTTTATTTTTGAGAGAATTTGTAACTGAGAGTATTGTCTCTCAGATCCTATCTTATCTTGTATCATTTTGTATTTTCTTATCTTGTTACGCTAGAGGACCTACATTGCTTGTAGGAGAATTTTGATACCTAGCTTGTTGCTAGAGGGCCTATCTAGTGTGATAAGAGGATTATAGTGGATTGGTTGAAAAATCCTTAGTAAGGAACTAAGGTAGTGTATTATACTTGGTTTAAATCAAACTACTATATATCGCTTGTGTCATTCTTGCTTTTGTTCTTGTTTTGTTTATAGCTCAAAATAACTCTCTTATAGGCATTAAAATCTCATTTTTTATCAAGAAGATTTTCAAACTTAAATCAAATTTTTAAATAGCCCAATTCAGTCCCCCTCTTAGGTATTAGTGCCCTTACTATACAATTATAAAATAAACAATAAAACAAATATGTCCAAGCAACCTTTTAAGATTTGAATAGAGTCAGCATCCCCATGAGAGAACAATAATAAATCATCAGCAAACATAGGAACCAAATTGGTCTTTAGGAACAAGATGGAATAGTTGTTGAAAATAAGGCTAGATTAGTTGTTAGGGGGTACAATCAACAAGAATGTATAGATTGTGATGAAACATATGCCTCTATAGCTAGGTTAGAAGCTATTAGGATGCTCATATCTTTTGCATGGTACAAGGATTTGAAATTACTTCAAATAAATGTAAAAAGTGCATTTTTGAATGGTTATATAAATGAGGAAATATATGTAGAGCAACCTCCTAGTTTTGAAAAATCCCTATATGATGTTTTCGAGATTTCCAAAGCTTCTTATGATTTAAAACAAGCTTCTACAGCTTGGTATGAGAAAGTTCACTCTCGTTAGAAAAACGTTTCAAAAGAGGAAATACAGATACAATTCTTTTATTAAAAATCACAATAAGGATATTTTACTTGTTGATGACATTATTTTTGAAGACTCAAATAAAAATATTTCTGATGATTTTGTCAAACTAAAGCAGAGTGAATTTGAAATGAATATGATGAGTGAGTTAAAATATTTTGCAAATTAGGCAAAATAATGAGGATATTTTCATTAGTAAAAAAAAAGAATATGAAAGACCTTCTTAAAAAGTTTAATATGCATGAGTACTGTAATACCCCATGTTCGTATGAGGATGCCACATAATTTCGATGAGTTTAGAATACCGAAAAATTGGCTTGATAGCAGTTATAAGTATCGAATCGGCTGTAGGGAATGCCTCGAGGTGAAATTGTCTAAGGAAAATGATATGGTTTCGATAAGCGTTCCGAGATAGGATTTATGATATCAAAAGAAATCAGATCGGGAACGGTTTTCGGTACAGCTAAAATACAGCTGCCATTTAGGCTGTAAAACCGAATCGTTGTAAGAGACTCCCAAAAAATCAACGAAACCCTAGGGGGGCTCCGATTTTGTGTAAGGAACAACCCTTTAGTGGTTTTGGGATGAAACAATAGCTTGGTGAGGACACTGGGGCGAATTCGACATTATCGAGTAACTTCAAAATTATTAATTGTGCGTTTTCGGTATTGTAAGGCAATTTAATTCAGTGTATGAGGATGTAATTGTAATTAGAGAATTGCACAAGTGCAATAGGGATGAAATTGGGGTTTAATGTGTAATTTGTTCTTAATTTAATAATGTAATATCTAATTATATATATATATAAATATGCGTGAATAGCCATTCTCTATGAGATTTTCATGGCTATGATTTGCAAGTAATTTGCTGCAAGGATTTAGGGCAATCTGCAAGAATCATGGCGTAGGTATGGTAGGGAGATTGATTAATTAATGTGGTGTACTATATAGATATATATATATATATATGTACACGCAACTGTTGCCATGCCCTGCAAAATTAATGGCCATGCCCTGCAACTGTAAATTGTGTGATCTTCATGCTAAGAAGGGTGGCCAAAGGAGTTGAGGGTGGACGCTGCCTATAAATAGGCAAGAGGATCGATCAATTGAGAAGCATCAAGCAAGGGAGAGAGAGAGAGAGGGAGCTAGAATGGAGATGGGTCGCAGTTAGCAGCCATGGCCGCGTGGAAAAGGAAGGCCAGCAGTAGAGGGCACCCAAATGAGGTTGGAGGCGAGCTCGTTGGAAGCTGGAGCGTCGGCCAGAGTGGCCGAATAGCGGCCATGGCCGCAAGCTGATGCAATGAGGCAGCAACAGCTGCGGCCAACGGCGGTCGCGTGCGGTTACGAGCAGCGGCGCGGCAGTGGCCGGGGAGGCCAATGGCAGGCGGCGATGACCGCATGGTTGGTTCGTTGCAGGCGCGGGAAGAGGGAGAGAAAGAAGAGGAAGAGGAAGAAGAAGAAGAAGAAAAAAGAAAAAGAAGAAAAGAAAAGAAAAGTAAAAGAAAGGAAAAAAAAGAAAAGAAAATAGGAAAATGGTGGAGAAAAATCCTAGAAAATTCCAAAAAATAGAAAATTATGTTTCGGTAATATCCTGGAGATTGTAGCGAGGAAAATGGCTCGGGCACGCATTTTGAGGATATGGTAGCATACCGAGGAAGTCAGAGATGCTAAGGTAAGTAAAATTTTCTAGAAAATTTCAAAAATTTAAGAATATTATTTTATGAATTGTCGTAGTGAAATATTTGAGAAAATATTTTAGAAATATTTAGTTTGGATTTATTGAGGAAAATTAGGAAAGAATAGAAAGAAAATTAAAGAAAATGCCAAAAATTATGAAAAAATAGGTTTTAATGTTTATTTAAATAATTATGGTGATTAGGATGCTTTGAGGCTTAAGTTGAGGTGACTTGTCAAATTTTGAGGTTGGCACGCAAATCGAGGCAATGCACGAGGCAAGGCACGGATATCAAGGTAGCCCGATAAGCTTGAGAAGGTAAGTGGTACTCCCCAATTAAAGTTAGTTTATGAAAAATATTTGGTTTGTAAGTGGTTTATGTTCCTCGAAAATGTTTTCATCATATTGACATACTCTGATATGTATCCATCACGTAGACTGCATACATGACATGACTATGAAATGCATAAATACACGTTGATATCATTGATCACTAGCATTGAGGCCGTAGGGAGTACGAACTGGCACCGCTGCTTTACCAAGGGTGCACCCATACACCCCGGCTTCGAAAAAGGTGGTCGCTAAAATGGTAGGTAGCATGAGGGGTGCAATTGACACCTACGAGGAAAGACATTGCATTCATGCACGAAACATGTTTTATGTACCCTTACTTAGATGATTCATCATATAACTTGGGCTTTACCCCTGGAATATTCAAACGTTCCAGATAGAGATGGTAGGAGATACGAGGATGAATGAGGCATTAAATTGCATTTAGCAGAGTGCATGATAAATGAAATGTATGTAACGTAGCCCCTGTATTTAAGTTTTGCTACTTTAGATTCTGAACGTTTTGAGGAATGTTGAAGATGTAAGAATTTATGATTAATGTTAAGATATCATGTTTCGATCTTTGTTTCTGCATTTGATAAGTATAACGATTCTCTCTCGAGATTAATAGATGGGAATTCTGGGACGGATTTGAGGAATGATGTGGTTTAGCTTTAGTGTTTGAAAGAAAAAAATTATTGTCTCGGAATTGTCCCAAGTTATAACGCGCCCGGGAAAGCGGGGCGTTACAAGTACTGTAAATCAATTTCATAAACATATGTTTTATAAGAAACTATCCCACTAAATTTAAGCAAGTATGGGCTCCAAAGAGAACTTTCAATATTAACAATGGTGGACCCAAAATGGTTTGGGAACCAAAAGCTTGTGGATAATTATTTTTGCAGGTATATTTGACTCAAAATATTTTGATAATGAACATCTTCATTTTTTATAACAAAAAATATTTTTAGGTTATTTTCATTTTCAGAATGAAAATGAAGTATATACTCTTGAAAAATGGAAAATCTATTTATTGCCTAAGGATGGTGTTTTAATCTTTTTGTCAAATCATATAAACTCCTTAGTTAAAATCTCTTGAAAAATATCTTTTTACTATTCAATATATATTAATCAAATAAATGAGTATATGAGGTTTGTTGAAAATTTGTTTTAACATTTGTCTTAACTTCTTTTTAAGAATCAAGGCAAAATTGTCGACCTTTTCAAGTCCATTTATCGACCGCCTTATACCTTAGTTGTTTGGATGATTTAAAGGAGTCAACAGTTTTTCTAAAAGTATTGCCAGTTTTAAAAAATCAATTGTTTTTAAGAAAAAGTCAACCATTTTAAGCCATCAATATAGGAAAGGCCAAAGCGAGTTTACCATTTTAGAGAAGAGTCCCCAATAATTATGCTAAATTTCAATGGTGATTAATGTAAAACCCAAAATTTTACAAGATTTTGCATTGTTAATTTTAGGAAAAACTTGATAAATGAAGTCTCAATAATTAACGAAAATTAAATTTTGATGACGAAATTCTTTGAGGGGGTGTAGGTGTAACACTTGAAAATTTTAAGAAATTTTTAGAATGTTTATGAGAAAAATTACTAAAATAGATGTGGTTGATGAATAAATTTAAAATTATTAGAATAGTCCTGATTGACAAATAATTGAAAGTTTTGATATTTGAGTAGTTTGGGAAAAAAATTCTTGTGGAAAAAAATATTTTAGAATAATTTCCCGAGTAAAGGTTGTAAAAAATGACCCTGAGATAAATTCAATTAATAATCAAATAGCACACATTAAGAAATATTTATTTGATTTAGTAAGTAAGAAATTAAATTAGTATTGGATATAATAGTGTATTTGACTAATGTTGTGATTGAACATATAGATATATAAATATAGATATATGTATATATATCTATAGTAGGGAGTGGCATACTTGACCGAGTAAATTGGTTAAAAGGATAGATAGGTATATGTGAGATATATATATATATACACATATATATGTATATAAATATACACACACGTACGTTTATGTGGAAAGAAGTAGATTTATTTTTCTTGTATAAAGGAATATTAGCTATAATTCTGTTAAGTATAGTTATAGTTTAGTCAAGTTTGTTTGTTAGGGACTTATCTATTTGTCCACTTATCTTTCTACAATTGCCAAGATTATAAATACTCAACTGATTTTTTGTTTATAATGTCAAGAATAATTTTCAGCAAATCTTAGTTCCAGTTCTCTTTTCAATTTCTTTCTTTTCTTTATTTAAGCTCTCATTTTACAATATCAGAGCCAATGACTTGCGTAATGATAAGGCTTAATTATATGTATATCTTTATCTAATTTTTATCTTAATCTTTTGTTATTTTTTTTACATAAAATGTGTTTATATGAATTTTATATTATTTTAATATTTTTTGTAGGAATTCAGCAAAAGAAATAAATTCAAAGATTTGGGCATAAAAAGAAAAGAAAAAAAGGATATTATAAAATTAATTTCAAAATTAATATGATAAATTAATATTATAATAAAAATAAAAAATAAATATTATAAATAATTAGCATTATAATATAAATAAAGTTATAATATAATTAATAGTATATTAAATATTATATTATCTAGTATATTATTTATATATATTATTATATTATATATTTCATTACTTATATATTATATATTATATATTGAAGTGCCGTGAGATGCATGGAGTTAGGGCAGCCTTGTGTTTCATGTGTATATATATAATAATATGAGATTTGGCTGGCACATGGGTTGGGAGAAAAGCGGCACGGCATGGGTGGAAAGGAGAAGAAAGATGGAGAATGAGAAATTGGAACCATGGCCATGGAAGCACAGGAAGAAAAATAGACAGCAGGGCATGGAAAAGAATTGAAGGAAACAGGAGCAAGGGAACGAGTGTGGCAGACGAGGCTGCAGCAATCGTGCATTCTGATTCAACTCTAGTAACCCAGATCTGATATTCATATTTGGAACAGGGATTTCTTTTATTCTTTTTTTTAGTTGCCATTCTATTTTTCTTTGGTTGGTTTGGATTTCAATTATGCAGAAACTCTTGATTAATGTTGAGAATATTTTATTTATTATGAGTGGCTAAATAATTGTTTAGGGTTTTTAAAAAATCCTATACATTGAAACTTTATTGGTTACTCAATTTTTTGTTGTGATTGTTACATCAGCTATGTTTATTTTGTTTTAAACTTAATGCTTGTAATTGCTTGATCACCAATTACATAATTTGAGATTTCTTACGATGCTAGACATAGATAAATAAGAAATAGATTTTGGACAAAATAACATATGTTAATTGGGGAAGACATTCACTTTATTACATGTGCAATTTGTGATTATATTTGTAATGAATGTTTTCATATAATGAATACATATGCTTAATGTGTTTTTTAATTCTAATTCACATAGATATATAGTGAGTTAAGTTAGTTGAATAAACTTGTTAGATCTAGACATAGACTAACAAATAAATTAGAGTGCTCCATTGACATAGTTCGTAATCTAATCAACCAAAAATTGAGGTAATTTGATAAAGTGGATTTGCTAGGTGAATTTAGAAAACCCTAGGTCTTAACTAATTGATTTTTAATTCTTAGTTATATATTAATTAAATTTCTTAATTAATCAATTGTCCAAATATAGTTAATTATGAATAATTTTAGTATTTAGAAGGTTAGTAACTAATTTTCGTGGGAACGATACCTTATTCATCACTTTACTTGTTTTGATTGCGTATACTTACGTGTTATTCGCGGGTTATATAAAATCACAAACAGTTAATGACTGAAAATCAGGAAAAATCGAGTATTGCTTCTAAAGTCAACCTTATTCTTTTTCTTCTGCCCCGCAATATGTTTTCTTCTCTATAGTGAGAGGTTTCCATTATAGTCCTATCAAACTAAATATATAGTAACAATTACCTATTTTGGAAAGCTAGATCTTAGTGGCAATTAGCTAGGGCTTTTTTTGAGGGCCCACTCCCGAAAATCCTGCTAGCATAGGAATCCGAGAGGAGGTCCTCACAAAATTGATATAGTCACAAGTTAAAATAAAAACATTTCCCAACTTGCTCACTAACAAAAGGAGCCAAAATAATTCATTACATCATTATGCATTTAACAATATCTTTAGGGCTTAATTGCCCATACATTCCCAATACAAAAGGGCAATGGAATTTTAAATACAAAATACATTCTTTTCACATGCCCTCAAAATAGCTCCTCAAGAATCTTTTGGCTGTGATGTCTCTTTACACGTACTAACCCACCAGCTTAGGTGCCACTCACCTCACCCTTGACTACGACATTTCCCTTATTTTGAATGACGCAAAAGAAAAGAGGAGAGTCACAAGGCACATCAAGTAGAATATAAAGCAATGAGAATATCATAAATTATGACATGGATAACGAGAATTGAGTAGGGAAAAACCACTTATCATACCTATAAACCATATCTTGCTTTACCATGCCATATTACAATACATACATGTGTATATCCACATACTATCACATCGAGAATGTAAGAATATAAACACACACATGGGTACACACTTTTTCTTTTTCATACGACTCTTGGGGCCCGTACAAACTCAGCTCCACCCAAGGCCTATCCGCTCATATACTCACCATGTGGTTCTTGGGGCCCATTCAAGATTTAACTCAACCCAAGACCCATGTACTCATATATACACCATATGGTCCTTGGGGCCCATTCAAGATTAGCTCTACCCAAGACCAACACGATCTTTAGGGCCCATTCAATAGCTCAACCCAAGGCTTTAAAACACATACACTCCCATACAAAAATAACCATATGCATAAAAGATTTCCCTACTACTACTCACCCATGGTGATACATTAGCTCAATTTCACATACATGAAACCCATTTAATACACACATATAAAATCATGCATGTATTAAATTATATATATATGGTATGTATGCTTATATTATATATGCTTCATGCATACACTTATATGAATATATGTATATGTATTATATATAGATATGTATTATAATATATATTATATATATTTATATATATTGTAAATTCTTTTCTTTTTAATTTCTTTTATCAAAAATTAAAGAGGAATATTCTTTTTTTTTTTCTAAAATTTCTAATACACTCTTAATTCTTCTTTAAATTTTATTTTCCTTTAAACCTACATATAATTATAAAATATTCAATTAAACCTAATTTTTAAGATCAAAACAGGGGTATAATTATAATAAGATTTTACAAAATTGACCGCTAATCACACCCTCAACTTAAACATTGCTAGTCCCATAGCAATTAGACTTTACATCGGCTAGTATTTATTAACAATAATCGCATGAATATAAAAATTTCAAATTCGAAACCAAAATATATAGAACAGAACAAGTTATCTGACATATAGTCAAATATTTTAAATTAGATTTCGGTCAAAGGTTATACAATCTTAGGAACAACAATCAGTATAATTAGTACACCACCTTACTCTCTCGAAGTTTCAACTTCAAACCTTACCATGGATATTCTCTCCAATAAAAGGGATCCCTCGAGGGTATGCTCAAGGATGCATCGTTAAAGGAGTAAATGTAAGCAAATTCAAACTCGATATCATCCCAAGTACAACGAACAGGTTTTCATGAAAGAAAAAGTGATTGACATAGCTTCATGACTGAAATAATACCCTAGATGGATAACTTCTGAATTTAAATAGAATTCCTTACTTCAAATTCGAATCCTAAGATCAGATGATTTATAGCATCAAGAAGAACCAGACCAGATTGTAATGGGGTTATGAGGTTAATACGGGTTGTTAAAGAAAAGGGTAAGAAGTTCAAAAGGTGTGTCGGGATGTTTTTTTTTTTACACTAATATCAACGTTGGACATACTGTTTTTTCAACATTTATTTTGAAACACTTGTGTTGAATAACTGAGAGAACTTATCTCTTTTTTTATTATTATTTTTTTCTTTTTTTATCTTTTTTTCTTCTTTTTTTTCTCTTTTTTTTTTCTTTTTTTTTTAAATATGAAAATACCTAGATGGACTAATTTCCAAAGACACACTAGGTTGGATAAACTTCATATGGTTACGGGTTAGACGAGGGTAAGGAAAGGAATTGTACTAAAAAAGGTTCAAGTGGGCTAGCGAGGGAAGTTAATGTGAAGAAAGAAAAAGATTAATAGGCTCAAATTGCAAGAAATTGATCCCTCTATCATGCTTCTACAAAACGATGTTACTCAGTCAACTAATTCAAAGTTTGAAACTAGCCAAATTCATCTGCTATCATACTAGACATTCAAAGCAAATTGATGTTTTGAAGCTATTGAAAAGATAGGATAAACAATAAAACACATTTAGAGTAAGTGTTATTTCACTCACTTGGGTAATAGTCTCCACTTCTGTTGAGGGATCATGCAGTGTGCTAATTAGCTAATTACCATTGTCTTTGACTTTATGATCGATAAACCAATTTCTAAATATTGAACACTCGATGCATGCAAATTACTTATTCTAATCCCATACATCTACATTTTCAAATAAGAAATTAATGCATTCATGATTCATACTGCAAATTCAACTGGCTATCAGTATATAAATCCAAAGCAATAGAATTAACCTCAATTAAAGCACATTAAATTCCCAATTGAAATACATGCAGGATCATTAAGTTTAAATGCAAAAGGTTTTTTATTATTATTATTATTATTATTATTATTATTATTATTATTATTATTTGTATATAACATGAAACCAACGAACAACAAAATTAGACACACTCAACAGAAACGAAATCAAACACAAAAACAAAACACGATACTAACAAGGTTCAAGTCATTGTGCCTATAAATGATTTTTTTCCCCAACTTGAATTGCACTTTAGTTAAAAAAATAGAGATGGAGAATACCTGATAAGCGTCAAGGCTAGACTTGATTCCATAAGAGAAGCCAAGCTTACAAAAACTATTATTGTTAGTATCACAACACACATTCAAAATTAAAACAAACTACATAAAGGTACAAATAATAGCCTTTTATTCTTATTTTTTTCATTATATCATTTTTTTCCTTTTCTTCCGGTTAAGAATCGAATAAGTTGTTGAACTTTGAATCACAACAGTTATCGCATGCTTTAAACCACTTATAAAATTATTTTTAAAATGATGCAATTTGATTTTTCTTATGAAAACACATAAATCCTTTGAAAACTTGTCATTAAGAGGTGTTGGTTTTATTACATCAGAATATGGCACATTAATTTGTATAAACTCCTCACACATGTCTGGTTTAATTTGATCTCCTAGGACATAGACCAATCTCAGGGACAAAAAATTAGGTTCAAACTCAGATAGACCTATGATATTTTTACATTTTTCCTCTTGGTTTCTATCATTTTCTTCCTCTTAGGCTTCTTCTTCTAAACCTGTTTCATTGTGGTCCATTTTTTCTTCAATAATGGCTTGTTCCATTCTAGGGTTTTCAGGTGTCTCAAATGATTCATCACTCCTAGGGATGGGTGTAAGCTGGACCTGGTCTGACCTATGGTATCACTGGACGAAAGTTCCTCCCCAAAACATTGACTAACATAATTTTGATTAGGTTGGGTTGGAAACTCGCCATGCTTACTCACGCTCAAGGTCGGTGTAAACTTAGTTAATTGTTCTAAAATATCACTTATGGCCCTAGTGGTTTGTTCTTGAAATTCAGTTATTTGCTTATTTAAAACTTGTTGACCTTCCATGAACTCCTGAAGGGTATCCTCTAAAGATTTCTCATACGAAGGTTGATAATCATCGGATATGAACCCTTGATCAGATTGAAACTGGTGAGGTGGTGAAGGACAAGGTTCATAAAATTGAAATGTAGAATCATTGCTCCAATAGGAATTCAGATCATCATATGAGCTGGGGTACGTGTAAAAATTTGGGTTGTAACCCGACAAATAAGGATCATCCCCCTGACTCTGAAAAGAATGGAATCTATCATCGATGTGGTGTAGGTAAAAATCAAAATTTTGCCTATTCACAATTTTCTTCAAAATAGGTATTTTAGAACAAAAATCTATTTTATGAATTGACGACTCACACACCAAACATCTAACCTCTATCTCATTAAAATTTTGAAAGTTTTGTGTTTCTAGCAACTCCATCTTCTAGGTTAAATTCGAACCTCGCACTAAGGTCATCATCCTTATTGAGATCTAGATGGGAATGGTCATAATTTTCAAAGGAATCTATAGGTGAAGATTGACTAGCACAAGGGTCGAAATTAAAATCATGGTGAATAATTGGAAGTGTAGTGTAGGATGGAATTGGTTACTCGGGAGGGCACAAGTAGTCCTTAAGTGGTCTAGACTTGTTTTGCACATTGAGATCATTATAATCATAAACATTTTCCCATACAGACATGTAACTAGAATAATGAGACATTAATTAATATGGCAGTGAAAATTCAAAGGTAGATAGATATTCGATGATAGATGAAATCAAGTGGATGCTCAAGAATCCTACCTAACCTTAGTCTCATATATTAACAACACAACAATTTTTTTTTTTTTTTCACATTGGTTTATTTTCTTAATAACTTCCTCAGCAACAACACCAAAATTCTGTTCAACTCCTACCCTTGCGTAAAAATTAACTATCCTAAAGACACTCACAAGGGGGTCACAATCGCCAGCGTTCGAGATTTATGTAGTATAGAATTTAAACTGGAAAGTCCAAGTTGAATTCATAGGGAAGTCAATTATTAAAAGAAAAATAAAGACAGTGCATGAAAGTAACTTGTGAAGTAGTGTGGTGTGATATGGGAGAAAATTGAGATAGTGGATTAACACTAAAAATAAAACGTCTTGGGACAAGACAATTTCAATGATGATCCATTCATTCCCCAAGCAAACATAAAATTATAGTATCATCAAATGTGGAAATTAGATTACATAATTTTGCTATTAATTACATTTTGGGACGATGATGGTTCTATTTCTAGCATCCTTTGTAATATCTCGATTTTTTTAAAGGGATCAAGAGTAATTTTAACTTGGGTCATAGGTGAAATTATCAAAAGATTAAAGACTTAAGTATAATTTTTTATAGTTATCAATACCGAATCGATTGTAGGGAATGCCCTGGAATGTAAACGTCTAAGAAAAATGATATAATACTGACGGGTATTTCGAGATGTGATTTATGAAACTAAAAGCGGTTTGAACGAAAACAATTTTCGGTACAGTTGTATTTCAGGCTAAAAAATTGAATTTTCGTAAGAAACTTTTGGAAAATAAACGGAACCCTGAGGGGGCTCCGATTTCTCGTAAGGATCGACCTTGGAGTAATTTCGGGACGAAACAATAGCTCGGTGAGGACACTGAGGTAAAATCGTTCTTATCGAGTAAATCTTGAGTTATTAATTTTGCATTTTAAGTATCATAATGCAAATTAATTTGATATTTGAGATTGTAATTAGAGAATTTCCCAAGTGGAATTAAGAAGAAATTTGGTATTTAAATGTGTAAATTCTCATATTTTATTAGTATAATATATATATATATAAGTTATATATATGTGCAAGTGGGATGAAAAGCTTAATGGTTAAGCTTTGTAAAATGGGATGGAAAGTTTAATGGTTAAGCTTTGTGTAATGGGATCGAAAGCTTAATAGTTAAGATTTGTGCAAATTGATGGCTATATATAGATGGAGAAATGAGAAAGGAGAGCAAGTAAATGACAATGGCCAAATGAAGGCAGCAAGTGAAGATGACCAAGAGCTTGGAATTATGAAAGAAATAATTTGGGCTCGCACATCAAGGAGGCTTTAAAAGCTAAGTTAAGGTGAGTTTTGGAATTTTTATATTCTTAGAAAAATATTTTAGGAATTTAGGTATAAAGATATTTGGGAAAAGATTTGAATAGATATTTATTTTAGAATATTAGTGAGGAAGAATGGGAGAAAAATAAAGAAAATGTAAGGAAATTTAGGAAAAATTAGATTTATAATATTTATTTGAATAATATGATGATTAGGGTGCTTTGAGACTTGAGGTGAAACGATTTGTGCAAATTTTGAGAAAATTATTGAATTGAATACGTTTATTGAGGCTGTGCAAATTTTGAGAAAATGTTTATTTGGATAATATGATAAATGTTTATTGAGGCTTCCTCGGCGTGCGTGCACGTATGGCTTCTCAGCATGTGTGCACAGCCTCAATTAGGAAAAAGTAGAATACTGATATTCTTGAATAAATATAATAGCCAGGGTATGTTGTGGTTCTGAATTGAATACGTTTGAGGTATGGCACAAGAATGAAGACATTCTGAGATACATTTGAGATAAGTGGTTCGACCCCAAAACCTGATTTTATGTAAATGATTTTATCATATTGTCATATCTGTATGTGAATATGTCATATGGATTGTATTTACATGCTATGAAAAAATATGCATATGTACATAATGATATTATTGATCATGTATCGCATAAGGGTTTGGGACTATGGACTGGCACCGTTGCTCTATCAAGGGTGCACCCATACATCTTGGCTTGGTAAAGAGGCTATAAAAATGGGGAACACCAGTTGGGTGCGATTGACTCAAACTAAGATAAGGAATAAGATATTTTGCATAATTGCATCTATACACGAGATGTGTTTATTCTTTCCTTGCTTAGATGATTCATCATCTAACTTGGGTTTTGCCCCTAGAAGAGTCAAATGTTTCAAATGAAGATTTTAGCATAAACGAGGATGAATGAGGCATGCAATGACACTTAACAAAGTGTATTATGAATTAAATGATGAATTGAATGTATGTTATGTAGCCCATGTATTTAAGTTCTGGTACTTTGAATTCTGAACGTTTTGAGGAATGATGATATATAACCCTATGATTAATGATGATGTATAATCTTATTTTTGAATAATGTTAAGATGTTAGGTTCGATTCTATAGCTTCCACATTTAATGTTTATAATGAATCTCTTTCGAGATAAATGTATAAAAATTTTAAGATGGATAAGAGAAATTATATGGTTTAGTCGTAGTTTTAAATAGAAAAAAATTTATTATCCTAGAATTGTCCTAAGTTATAACACGTGCGAGAAAGTGGAGTGTTACATCCTCCATACATGACTTGTGAGAATCTAGCTTAAGCAACCACCATAAACTAAAATGCAAGTATATTACACTTAGACTTGGGTATGGTATGATGGTATTTCTAATTTGGGCAACTCACATACTTGGCATGAGAGCTTCGACTTAGACATATACCCCAATCCAAATCTAAAATTTTGACAAAAATTCTTTATCTAATTTTAAAATCTCAACTAAGCAATGGAGTTAGACTTGATTGGGTTATTCATGGCATTAGACACTTTCCTTGCCTTGGCCCAAGGCTTACTTAGTGACACACCTCCATTTAAAAATTAACTAATAGAATTTAAATGGTAGAAATGTAAATTACTGAATTTAAATAATAAAAATTAAATGACAGAAATTGAAATTGCAAAAATTAAATAACAAAATTTAAATGCTGGAATTTAAAATATTAAAATTAAAAATACAGAATATAAAGCATTACTATAACTCTAATACAAAAAATAATAACAATATGTAAATGAAAACATAAAATAAAAGCGGAAACAATAACCTTAATACAACCATTAATAATAATAGAAATAAAAGCAAAACAGTGTTCTCAAAGCTAAAAAATTAAAAACTAATATCTACTGATGCTTAAACTAAGTGACCTCCTTACTGTGTGCTGATTGAAGCTTCCGAGAAATCCATTCACAGCGCCCTCACTGTGCGATTCCAGCGCTGGCCCTAATCTTCCCCCTTATTCTGGTTCAACAATGGCGGATGGGGGTTAGGGTTCCGTGCACTGCATGTGTTTATATATATATATATATATATATATTAGGGATAACCCGTGCTTAAAGGCACGATGCAACTAAAACAAATCAAATATTGAATTTGAATGTAAAATAATCAAGCACTAAATTCAGATTCACACCCCTTCACCACAAAAAGCACTGTCGTTTGTCGTCACCCCCCCTTGCCCCACTACCACTGTTCTTGATTTGCACCCTTCATGCTAGTCGCCCCTACCCGTTGGCCTCCCGCCATTTGCACCGCCTGCTTTCTCCCACTGCCACCGCACCATCGGACCAAATCCGCCATCGCCCCTATCTCTTCATCTCATTCACCATCCCCCATTCTCTCTCTCTATCTAAAACAACCCACTGGGCAAAGAGCACCATTCGTCGATCGTCGCTCCCCTCGTCCTGCCACTGCCGCGAGCATCGTTCGTCGTCGGCCCCCCGCCGCAGGCACCCGCTTGTTGCCCCTCCCTCTGTGCTCGCACCCCTCCTCTTTCTAAGTTTCTCAGCCCACTGTTCCCCCCCTTCTCACATTACTCTATCTTCCTTTTGCCTATTTTTCCCCTCTCCTTCCTTGTTCCCATGAACATTCCCCTATTTATCTCATTAGTTAAACATATATAATTAAGTTTGGGGTAAAAACAAATGTTAAGTTTTCAGTTGGGAGTAAAAAAAATGTTAATGAAAACTTAAAATTTATTTTTTTCAAATATGTAATTTGTTTGTTCTAAAATAATAGAGTAAAATATAACATTAAATGAAGATTGATCTATTCTTCAAAATTACTTTGGTTTGTTTTTTAAGGGCTTTCTTTAACAAAAAAGAGACATCCCTTGTTTTTCGAATAAAAATGAGATTTTCACCCTAATTAAAATCAAAACTAATTATATTTGTATTAATATTATTACCAAATATAATGTCATTTTTTCTTTAGCATGTAATGTTTTCTACTTTCCTTTATACTTTTCTTGTTATTTTTTTTAAGAACTTATAAGAAAAATAAAAATTAAAAAAATTGTATTATGTAGTTTCCTTTTCATCACATATTCGTTTTCTTCTCTTATATTTTTACATCACATATTCGTTTTCTTCTCTTATATTTTTACATCACATATTCGTTTTCTTCTCTTATATTTTTATATATTATTATGCTATATTGTAAATGCAACATGTGTTTTTCTCTTATTCTTTTTCTTCTCTTTTTAATGTTTACTTCAACATACTTCATATTAATGCTTACTTTAACATGTTTCAGAAAAACAAAATTCAGATTAATTATTTGAAAAAAAAAATTAAAAATATACATAAAAAAGAGTATATGACACTAAATTCCTAAAAGAAACTTTTAAAAATTGTTGAAAAACCATACCACGGGATGGGCATTTTTCTTCCCTTTGCAAGGGATAGCCTTTTCTTTTTCCTTTGTCTATAATAATAAAAAATAAGTAGACTATATTTATAAAAAATAAGTAAACCAATGTTGAAGTGACTTTTCGGCTTACCTCACGAATGCGAATAGTATTAAAATCACGCTCATCGCGAATAACAACATTAACATTTATTTCTTGAAGAAATCGAACCTATATATGTAAACACTTTAGAGTGATAAATAAAGCTTGATACACATAAATAAAAAAATTAGTAAACGGAGTCGATATTACGGTTCGATGTAAGTCTCCATCCATCTGTAAAGTATGAGGAAAAAAATATTTATTAGAAGAAAATTAGATATGATAAGTATTTTTTTAAAAGAACAAAATACGTCTTATATTAAATTTATATGAAGAAAAAAAAAATTTACTTGACCAAAAATAGTAATATTGTCCATAACTGTTACACTTCAACTTAAAAAATAAATCAGTTGCTACCAAATCAAATAATAAAATTTTATATTTTATTTAATTAAATAATTGACATGGATAGAATAGATGATGAGAAGACGAAAAAAAAATATAAACCAAAATGATAAAAGGCCAACCTAATGTTTAGAATAGATGTATTTTAACAATCACATTAAAATAATAAAATTAAAATCAAAGCACAATTTTACAGAAATCGAAGGATAATTTTTCTAGTGAGACTTAAATAAGTTATAATTTTTCAATTTGAGAGTGGGACCTATATAAACACATATATTTGGGACCAATGTATAAACACATAAAATTAAAAATAAAATTGTATAAACACAAAATTTTTACACATAAAATTTTATAATATTACATAAACACATATAATTGTATATAAACACATAATTTTATAAGAGTGGAACCTACATAAACACATATAAAAAAATAAAAAATAAAATTATAACTCATTTTCGTCCCATAAAATTTTTAAAAAATAAAATTGTATATTTGGGTCCAACTTAATTGTACCCAATGTTAGAAATTGAATAAAATTTTTAAGAAAGTGTTTGAACAATGGGTCCAACTCATAATTTTTTTTTTCTTTTGTTATATTTTTTTATGCTTCCAATACTAAATGTAAAAAATCTATATACATACACACACTGTTTGCAATGAATATATACATAAAATCAGTAAGATTGGTAACTTAGTGAAGGAATGAATCATTCACATCATATATACATATATTCATTGTGGAATATATTTATTGCAAATACATATATTAATACACACACACTGTTTCCAATACATATATTCATTGCAAATACTTCATATCATTACACACGCACACATGTGTGGGTTATCTCCTTTTCACTGTGTGTATATATCATTCACTGTTGCAACTTCACTTAAGATTGGTAATTATGTGAAGTTGCAAACTTCTATTCTGATTACATAACTTCACTAAAAAAACCCCATAGCAGAAATCCATATTAGAAAAATGGGCAAAATCGAAAGTGAGAAACGATCCAAAAGTAGATGTTTGAGACCATTTCATCATCAAACACCTAATTTCACCAAAGAAAACCCTAACCAACTAAACCCAAAACCTTGTTAAGCATTAAAAACAAAAACCCAGAAGCTCAAGGAGCTATATGCTTGCCATCAGAGCTAGAAAATAAAGCAAAATACATACACGCACGCACACTTCTGCCCCCATCTTCAACAAACAGATCATGGACACACACAAAATACATACACGCGCACACACACAAAATACATATAAAACGACTACAGCACACACACAAAATACACACATATACATACACACGCTTACACACAAAATGCAAAAAATTCAGTTACACGCACGCACACACATATACATACACACGTACACATATGGCGATGCAGCTGGAGGCATTCAAGCGGAGGCGATGGAGCTGGAGGCGGCGCGACAGTGAGAAGGCGATGATGGAGCTTGAGGCGATGGCGACGATGGAGAGCTTCAGGCAGGTCGGCCACAATGGAGAGCTACCCGCTGCCTGATGGAGAGTTGCTTGTGGGTGGGTAGGAGGGAGAGAGAGGTAGTGAGTGAGGGAGACAGGTGGGTGGGAGAAAGAGAGAGAGGGAGAGTGGGATAGAAAGAAAGAAACAGAGGGCAAGTGACTGGGAGGGAGAGAGGGAGAGGAAGAGAGAAGGGGGAAGTGACTGGGCGAGAAAACAATTCATCTGAGCCATTCATCTGCCAAAAATCAATCTAAATCATTAAAATGTATACATTTTCAAAAACCGTTGTGTTTTATTATATAGATGTAGGAAAATTTGATTCACATTTATGTTTTTTTTTTTTATTCTTTGCAACCACTTTTTAATATACCTAAAATAGCCTTGAATAAAAATTCAATTTTATCTTTCATTTTGTTCAATGCTCAACTACCCACATTACGCAATCACCTACTATCACACTGTTTTCTTATTGGTCAAACTATGTAATTCATTTCTTATTATTTCATACTCGCTATTGCAAAGTTATTTTCTCCTCACCATAGCAGAGAGCTCACTCATTTCTATTGTTTCACTTCTACCATTACTCAGTTATTTTCTCTTAGTTAGTCGGAATTAGCCATAGATTACAACAGTCAAATGTTGATGACGATGTGGGCAGAGTTTGACGAGGAAGATAATAACTACTCAAAAAAAACACCGCAAATCATTCGACAAACGAGTAAGTAAACGAGTTTTGAGAGTTATAATAATATATGTATGTATGTATGTATGTATGTATTAGTGTCTGTCGTAGGAGACCAGGAAGTTGAATTCGAGAAACTCCAGGATTCCCTATCCCTAAGGTTCGAGGAAGTTGGGCTTCCTCGAATTCTATGGTTCGAGGAAATCCATATTTCCCAAACCCCAAATCCTCAGGTTCGGAGAAAGCCATCTTTCCCGAACCCTAGTGTTCGGGGAAGTTGGGCTTCCTCGAATCCTAAGATTCAGGGAAATCCATGTTCCCCAAACCCTAGGGAAGTGTCAAGTTTATAAATATTTTTTATTTTAATTTATGAATAATTGGATAAAAAAACAAAGATGTGAAATCATCACTATAAAAAAAATTAAAATTTAAAGTATAAAACAAATCATCACTATCAATTTCCCCATATATTAAATAAAATTTATAATAAAATATGTATTTATTTTTTTTTAAATTAAATTATTCAAGTCCAATACTTAGATAAAAAAAAATTAAGTATAAAAAAATATGTTAATCAACACTATTTAATTGAAAAATAGGTTTGGCCAATAGTTGCATAAAATATAAAATATAAAAAAAAATTAAAGATGTGTTCCCGAAACCATGAGTTCGGGGAACTATGGATTTCCCGAACCCGGGAAATCCATACTTAGATAAAAAAAAAAATTAAGTATAAAAAATATATGTATTTGTTTTTTAAAAAAATAAATTATTCAAGTGCAATATTTAGATAAAAAATTAAGTATAAAAAAAACCATGTTAATCAGCACTATTTAATTAAAAATTAGGTTTGTCGAATACTTGCATAAAAAATAAAATATAAAAAAATAAAGATATAGGATTTGGGAAATCATGAATTTCCCGACCATCGCGTTGAAACCTCCGAACTTAAACCCGTTGCAAAATTGAAAATGTAAATTTATTACCTGAAAATTTTTACAAGACGAGATAACTCCGATGACAAATAGATAGTAGGCAACGATAAGTAGAGAAGCTGATGTGTGGGTTGTGGCTGTGCGCGAAATATGAGATATGTGGAAGAGGGTAATTTTGAAATATACATGACTCTCAAGAGTAATAAAAATGATTACTAAGAGTAATTATAATTTTTTTTTTACTTATAACTGCGAAGAGCAAAAATTTGAGTGCGAATAGGTTTTCCGTGTATGTATTACGCACACCTCCATATTGCCCTTCAATTTCAAGGAATTTATAAGGCTGGGACCGCATGAAGGCCACTGAAAAAGCCTTCCAGTTTCAGGTTAATTACTAAAGTGACACTGCTTGCTTTCAACACATGAGACGCTGGAATTTCAGATCTCCTTTGGGCCGCATGGGGCTGGGATTTAAATCCCAACTAATGAGGTCAATCGGCCTTCAAAATCTGGCATGCGCTGGGCTCCAATTGCTTCACACAAGCGGCTGGATTTGAGCCTCCCTTGCACTTGATTTAAGTCTCCAAAGCCCACTGCTTCACGTGCATTAAGAGAACATGTATTAAATTATATATGCTTCACGCATACACTTATATGAATATACGTATATGTATTATATATAGATATGTATTATAATATATATTATAGAGATATATTATATATATTTATATATATTATAAATTCTTTTCTTTTTAATTTCTTTTATCAAAAATTAAAGAGGAATATTCTTTTTTTTTTCTTCTAAAATTTCTAATACTCTTAATTCCTCTTTAAATTTCATTTTCCTTTAAACCTACATATAATTATAAAATATTCAATTAAATCTAATTTTTAAGATCAAAACAAGAGTATAATTATAATAAGATTTTACAAAATTGATTGCTAATCAAACTTTCAACAGTTTCCTCATACATGGGCTATTTCCCTAGTCATCGACCATACTCAGGTTGTGATTTTGTTTGACCCGAGACCTGATTGTTAGGCCAAGGCATCTCCATTTGGACCCTGTGCTAAGTTACCCCTTGTCGGCCAATGCGAGATGATTCCCTCCTTCCTTCCATATTAGATGGCCCCACATAGGGCAAGTGGATGTCGAGCATCATCTCATGTAGCAAGGAAGTTATTCCCTGCATCTTTCGTGTAGTCTCTTCGTTACTCTTTTGAAGCTCATGATTTCCTTTTTAACTCTTCATAATTTTGTTTAGGTTTCTCATAATCTGTCAATAGGATTGTAGGCGACGCCATCCCCGAGGGACTAGGGTGACCTGAAGTAGTCATTAGGTTTCTTCTGGAACTGACGATTGTCTAAGGAAATTCTGATTCTAGATTATTGGTGCCACAGGCGGAGCCTGGTGTCCCTACCTCATAACATGTTCCCCAAGTTCTATAAAGTGCACTTCCCCTTGCTCAGATGGTCCCTCACCCCCCATTCTAGCAACCGGGTCTTCCCCAAGATGAGGAGCATCTCCTCAATATACTTCTTCATTCACATTAGCCTTTAAAGGTTGGGGTGCCGGGGGGCGAACCTAGCTGGGATCGTAGGTGATGTTGGTTTGGGTTCGAGCATTTCTTTGAGCTTGATTAGTTGGGTTACCTAGGCTAGCGGATCTTGTTATCCTCACCATACTGTCTTAGCTTTTTGTTCAGTTTCCCACAGACGACGCCAAATTGTTGTTGCAAAAAATACAACAATTAGATTTTATAACATGGGACCAACTGTTGTGTTGAGCTTGGCGTTTAGAGAAACAAGGTTGCCACAAGAATGAGACTTCCTTAAGGATATGAGTGCTGCAAGGATATATTTTTCCCAAGGATGTTGCCACAAGGGTGATGCCACAAGAATGATATTGCCGCAAGGGTGCTGCCATAAGGAATGTTGCCGCAAGGATATTGCCACAAGTAATGTTGTCGCAAGGACGTTGCCACAAAGATGATGCCACAAGAATGATGTTGTCGCAAGCATGTTTCCACAAGGAATGTTATCGCAAAGATTAAGCCATAAGGAATGTTGTCACAAGGATTAAGTCTCATGTCGAAAGAAATTGTTCTTATCGTAAGAATCCTCCGTTCCCCAATTAATACTCACAAAAAAGGTTAGAAAGCTCACAGGAGTCCTCGCTCGCGATAACCCTCTGATGCTTAAGTCAATACCGGGTGTACATAATTGCCAATGAAAAATAGTCAGAATGCAATCAGTGTCTAGATTTTATCAAATGTTGAAGTCATTTTCTGTGTCATGTAGCTGGGTATTTGTAGGGTGCAATTCCCAAGGATGCTAGGTGTTGACACGTGTCAGTTGTTAAAAGTAAGTTTTGGTCTTGTTGAGAAGAGGCCTTTGCCACAAGACCTATTATGCCATAAGAATCATGCTTCTGTAAGGATCATATGGCCGCAAGAAGCTTGCTGTGACGATTTCCTATGCTGTAAGGACTACCATGCTACAAGCATGTGCCGTGAGGAAGCCCATGCCACAAGACCCTTGGCCACAAGGTCTTCTCTGTTGCAAGGTCCTTGGTGGTGAGGGAGTTACTTTGCTGATAAGATTACACTATCATAAGTCATGATATTACCAAAATTATGCCCTTATTGTAAAGCACATGCACTGCCTAAAGGCACAATGCCACAAGCATATTTATATCGAAACTATTCCCTTGCCTCAAGGCACACGCGTGGCCTTAGGGCACACTACCGCAAGCCCTACATGTGCTAAGATGATTTCCTTGTTACAAGGCACTACCTCAGGACCAATCCATGTTGAAATTATACCCTTTCGCAAGACACATGAACATTGCATTAAGGCTCACTGTTGCAAGCCTTTCCTTGTGCTGAGATGATTTTCCTTAAGGCACACTATCACAAGCTCTATTGGTGCATTGATGATTTCCTTACCACAATATCATTTTTTCTTTAAAAAATCCTTTTTTTTTCCCTCGCCATTTTTCTGTAGGCGGTACAACACTATCAAATCTAGATTTTGGTGATCCTAATGCACAGAAAGTAAATGAAGAATATCAAACTTGGCTTAAATAAGATCAATTACTCCTATGGTGACTATTTCCTACAATTGACAAAGAAGTTCTAGCTCATGTGATTCATTGTGAATCCTTAGCAGGGTTGTGGTATGTTCTTGAGAACTTATATTCTAAGTTGTAAGAAAAATATTTACCTAAGAATGAGTGAATTGGGTGTTTCAAAAACTTTTTGGAATTAAAGATCTTCTATGTAAGGAAAATTATTTGATCTTTTACAACCTTTGAAAAATAGTTATAAGGGAGTTTGTTGAGAGCTTTTAACTCTTGATACTTAAAAAAAATGATGTAAATATGCCTTGAACAATAATGAGCTTTATAAGATCAGATATTATGACTATGATTGCAAATCTTAAAACTGAAAGAAAAAACTTAATGAGCTGCAATGAAAGAAGAAATAAACAAATGCAACACACAAATATTTTATAATGGTTCAGCTCACCCAGTTTAATCCACTACCTTGGATTTTCACCAAGGATTTCAACAATCCACTTTAGTTTTTTCAGGATTAGGTAAAACCTCTATTTTTCACTAGCTCTAGCAGTAACTGAATACAAACAGCTTTTATAAGGAGAAATTGGAACCTCTTACACTATATTTTTTATGGGCTCAAGCAATAACCACAAAAGGAGAAGTGAAGTTTACAATTTAAACACTTTGAGAAACTTTTACAAGATCGAATTCAAATAAAAAAAGTAGCTTCTTACAAAGAAAAGAGAGATGAACAGAATGTGAAGATAAGAACACTATTTTTCTTATATAAGATGAATGCTTTAAGGGCTCTTACTTTCTTCATGGAACCTATATGCCTTTTATAGCTTTCATTACCTCATAACTGTTGGCCCTTTTCTGTCCAATAGGTAAAACTTGAAAGATAATCAAGATATAATCCATATTTGATCCCAATAGTTAGATATTTAATTTATGTTCAAAGGATATTTTGAAAGTCTTTTTGCATTGGTTAGAATCAAAACTGTGCACATTTTGGAAAATGGCTATTTTAACAACTATAATTTTAAGCTTCAACACATTGTTACTCGAGTACAAAAGAGTTTGTAATTGAGTATTTTTTATCTTTACTCGAGTAAACAAAGTATGTAATTAACTAAGTTTTGTCTATACTTGAGTACAAACAATTTGTAATTAACTAATTTTGAAGTTTAGTTGATTACAAAACTTTTGGTTGAACATATATTGCTTTGGTGTTATTTGAATGACATATTTAATTTTATATGGGTTTTATTCCAATTTGGTATGGATCATGATATATAGGTTTGGTAATTTATATCAAAACATGATGTTCTCGTCAGTGATGACTAGTGCTCCCATCGTTTTCACACTATTAATGATGAAAAATACTGTTATTATTAATTTGTATTTTAGTAGCTAAATAATATTTTTTTTAACTATAGGAATCATACAGTCGCTAATTGTTCACACTATTAACAACAGGAAATACTGTCGTTATTAGTTTGTATTTTGATAGCTAAATAGTTATTTTTAACGACAAGAATCATATGATCGCTAATTGTTTGGAATATTAACAACGAGAAATACTATCATTATTGGGTTATAATTCAACAATTGATAATTATTTTTAATGAGATAAATTATACGGTTGCTAATACAATTAACAACGGATTTATTATTCCCATCATTAGGTACTTTTATTTGCAGATGATATGGGAATTTATTCACAAATTTATTAGTTATAATTGAGTAGTGTTTTTAGTATTTATATGTATTTGATCTAGAATTGTCTACTGTTTTGAGTTTCCTTTATATATATTTAATTTTTAGTATTTCTTGTTATTTTACAAGAATACTACTTGGTGTTTAGGTTAAAAAATAAAAATAAAAAATAAGATATTATAAAGCTAATTTCAAAATTAATACTATAAATTAATTATACAATTTAAATAAAAATAAACATTATAAATAATTAATATTATAATATGATTAAAGTTAATATAATTAATAGTATATTAAATATTATATTTTATTATATCATATATTACATATTATATATTATATTATGTATATATATTATATTTTCACATGAAGATTTCAATTGTGTTTTCCGATAGAAATAATGTGCTAGGGAACACTTCCAAGAGGGTTGAATTGGGCACTTTTTAAAATTTTAATTCGAAGCCTGTAATTCTCTAAAATAAAACTCCAATGCAAGTGAAAATAAGTGAAATGCTTAGAACAATAAATGAAACAAAAAGCATAACCACAAGAAGAACACGATGATTTATATTGGTTCGGTTTAACCCAAATCTAGTCCACTACCTTGGCTCCTCATCAATGATTTTTTAATCAATCCACTAAAATAAAATAACCTCCTACCCTCAAGATAGGCTCTCTAGCAATGAATGCTAGGCAATACATTTCTCCTACACAAATGGTAGGTCCTCTAGCACAAATGCTAGGAAATACAATGGAATGAAGATGAAAATTTCTAAGGGCTTATACCCTTAGTTACAATTTTTCTCAATAAGAAAACAAGGCTTGAAATAGAGGTAAAGAAGAAAACACTCAAAGCCTTAATAGTGATAATCAGAGATTTCAAAAATTCAGCACAATAAATGATTTGGCACTTAGTGGATCAGCAATAAATTCATCTAAGCCTCTTAAATAAGCCACATGCTTGGTATTTATAGTTGATGACAAGAGATGCCAAAAATTGGACCGTTGGTGGTAGTTGGGGCGTATTAATTGAGCTAAAAAATTAATCATTATGAAACCTGCAGAAAACAAGCTGTCGACAATTTAGATAATACTGTCAACAGTTTCGGTCGAAGGATTAACATAACAAAGGCATACTATCTACAGTTTAGATACAAAGACTGTCAACAGTTAGATCCAGAGAGCTTGATTTAAACTTGTCTATAGATTCCAAACATATTGTTGACAGTTCCTCTCTTTTAGCAAATGAAATTGTTGACAGTTCTTTAAAGATGTCGACAGTTTGGAGCTGAAAATTTCAAACAAATTTTCTATTAAAATGATTTCAAATATAAGTTTCTTTGAAATTTAAAGACTTCGATACTAGTTTGATTGATTAATCTTTGTTTGTTTGAAAAGATAAGACCACTTGACACGAGAAAATTTAGTTTAACTATATATATTAATTGAATCAAGGATATACTTTGAAAAACAAGGCAATGTTTGAAAATTGATTTTAAATACAAGCTATAGACATTGATGTTAAGGTTTGTCATTATCAAAACACCAAAACCATTATTAGAATATCAATCTCCCCCCTTTTTGATGGTGACAAAACCAAGGTTAAGTCCAAAAATCAATTTTCGACACATACTAACTTCTCCCCCCTTTTTGTCATAAATCAAAAAGGATTAAAATATTTTCAAAACCAAGGGAGTGACAAAGAAATAAGAAAGGTTTGAAAGTCTAACTCCCCCTTAATGGAGAGAGAAAAAATTTGATACAAGGTTGAGAGTATAACTGTTGGAAGAACCCATTATAGGGACAAAATGGTTAGACCACAATGATATGAAATTTTATCATTTATCATATAGAATATTGATAATCATTCACAAGCAAGCATGAAGCATAATCATAAAGAGCCATTCATCAAAAAGGATTATGTTCATTGAAATTTAGAAACATCATAGCATAGAGTTAAAACACCAAAACATAACGGTCTAAAACATAAAGTACATTTAAATATCAAAATGTGTCAATCAATCTCATATCATCTATGATTCTGGAGGAGAAGGAGGAAGACGAGACATAAGGGTCTCTATCAGTTGAATCACATAAGCTTGTTGGGCGGCTGCTTCATCTTGTCTGGCTCAAATCTCCCTTATTTCACTCCTGAGAGCATCAACCTTGGTTTTTAGATATGCAAGACCGTGAATGGTAGTGTCATTCGAAGGATGTGATGATTCACCCATGTGAAACAAAGTTGGAGAAGGAGGAGGCTCTTGAGATTCGGGAAGTGAAGAGGAATGTGGATTATCCTCACTAGAAGAAGAGGATCAAATCTTGCGCTTCTTGATCCAATGTCCAGACTTATTTTGGGTGTAGCCAACTCTTTTCAAGGATATTTCATTGAGAAATTTAGAAGAGTGAAGCTTGACTTGACAAACATTGCCAAGATTGTCAATTTCGGAATCAATGATGGCACTAAGGAGCATATCATAAGGTAGGCAACGATTTTTTGTAGTGAAGGCTCTTATCATTTCATTTACAATTATGGAACATAGATCAATTTTTTTCCTAGTCATGATTTTGTACATGATCCAACAATCTTCCTTGGTGACTTCGGAAAAACTTCCACTTCTAGGAGAAATGAGATGGATAACAATTAGATGCAAAAGACGACCCATCATTGACAATTTCTTAGAAGAGTTGATGAAACAAGGAATGGACTCATTTTCAAACATTGTTTTGGCAATTAAATCACAGTTGAAGTTTGAAGGATCACAGACCTCAACACCAAGAGGAATACCAAAAAAGTTACTAATAAGATCGGTGTCAATGATAAAGGGGCTACCACAAATATTAGTAGTGAACTTGGTAAATAAGGGATAACGATTGAAAACTTTTGAAGCATTGCAATAAAGAACCCTAATTACATTGTCATAAACACCTCTATGAAGGGTTAGAAAAAATTTTCATCCAAAGGATTCTAGATTGGCAATATATGGAAACTCAATATCTTCAAGGAACTTGAATGTAAGAATACGACCTAAGAGAACATCCCTAGATGCAAAAGATGTTGAGAAATGTTCTAGATTGCGAGGGATATGAACTAACCTTTGAAGATGTGCTGGTTCACTTATTTGAACGTTGGTCGCAGATTAAGCATGCTTGGTTCTTGCCATTTGATGCAAAAATGAGTGTTGTAGAGCAAGGATTCAAAGAGAAAAGGGAAAACCAAGATGAAGAGAGGATAGAAGAAGTCAGGCACGAGAGAAAATAGGAAATGCCAAGAGAGGGGGAAGTCGAATGGTCGCACGGTATTTAAAACCCTCGATCGAAATTGTTGACAGTTACTATTATAATCTCATGATTTTAATTTAAGCCTACAAGATGTCGACAATTTTGTTTAAACTATCAACAATCTTTGAAGCTGTCAACAGTTTCTTCAAAGGCTTTCAAAAAATAAACAATTTTTTTACACCATTAATAATAGTATTTGGCACATCAAGAACACACAACATCAAGATATAATCATGCCTAGTTCACTTCTAAAGTACTCAAAATTTTCTTTGGAAAGTGGTTTTGTAAATATGTCGGCTATTTGGTGATTAGTGTCAATAAACTCTAAGCTTATGTCTTCTTTTTGCACATGGTCTCTTATAAAGTGATGTTTAACTTCTATATGCTTAGTTCTAGCATGGAATACCAGATTTTTAGTTAAGGTTATGGCACTTGTATTGTCACACTTAATTGGAATGTTATGAAGCCTTAAGCCATAATCTTCAAGTTGGTGCTTCATCCATAAAACTCGAGTGCAACAGCTTCTGGCTGCCATATATTCGGCTTCCATGGAAAAGAATGCGATGGTATTTTATTTTTAACTAGACCATGACACTAAAGAGCTCCTAGGAATTGGCATGACCCACTAGTACTCTTCCTATCAATTTTGCATCCATTATTGTCCGCATCAGTATATGCTACAAGTTTAAATTCTTTTGTCTTTGGGTATAATAATTCTAGATTTGTTGAACCCTTCAAATATCGAAAAATTCTTTTTAAAGCCTTTAGATGAGATTATTTAGGGTTAGATTGAAACCTAGTTCATAAACATACACTAAACATAATGTCAGGCCTACTTGTTGTTAAATATAATAGTGATCCAATCATACTTCTATACAGCTTATTGTCTACTCCTTGACCTATCTCATCTTTGTCTAAATTTGATGAAGTTTCCATAGGGGTGCCCATAGGTTTGCAATCTTGAATATTGAATTTCTTAAGGAGGTCTTTTATATACTTTTGTTGGGATATATAAATTTCTTCATTTTTTTGCCTTATTTGTAATTCGAGAAAGTAATTTAGCTCACCCATCATGCTCATTTCAAATTCCCTTTGCATTAGATTTGCAAATTTATCACATAGGAACTTGTTTGTTGATCCAAAGATTATATCATCTACATAAATTTGGACTATCAAGATATCTATGCCATGACATTTAATAAATAAAGTGGTGTTTATTTGTCCTCTTTTGAAACCCTTATCTAAGAGAAATTTACTAAGGCCTTCATACCACGTCCTAGGAGCTTATTTTAGACCATACAATGCTTTGGAGAGTTTAAAAACGTGATCTTCATATTTTAGATTTTTAAAGCCTAGGAGTTGCTCTACATATATCTCTTCATTTATGTATCCATTTAAGAAAGCACTTTTGACATCCATTTGATAAAGTTTGAATTCTTTGTAACAAGTAAAAGCTAATAACATTCTTATGGCTTCTAGTCTCACAACGGGGGCATAGGTTTAATCATAATTTATACTGTAACACCCTGCCTTACACGGGTAAGTCACTATAACGGAATCCCTGAGAATCTTTTTTTTTTTTTCAAAGTCCATCACATGCGGTGTATCAAGAACAAACTTCACATGCAGAAAACATGTCCGACACACACGATGGCCGGTGTCCGCGGTGATTTCAAGAACAATCATCACATGTAAATAAGATCTCGAAAACCCCAGCCTCGCCCGTTTAACTAACAAGATCATTAATCTTAAAACTAAACGAGACATAGTATAACGCAGCGGATACATTATCATCAAAATACCGTGGCCTATCACGAGTTTCATACAAGGTGTTTCCACACCGAAATACGTATTATAAAACTACCAAATGATAACAACATTGTCATACAATCTTGTATACATACACCAAAATAAATATTGTTGCCTCCAAAATGATACAACGACTATCAAACTAAACACCATTAGCCCTCAACTGGCCACGTCCTCACCTTCGCAACAGTCCATGGCTAGAACGTTGAATGTTCCAAGGGCATAACCCAGATTAGATGATAAGACATCTAAGTGATGGCATGAAATAGTTTACTGAATGCATGAAAGACATACGAGCATGGCATATACAGACAACGATAACATGCAACACATCAAACTTGAGAAATCTCCCTGACATACTCAACCTCCCTTGGAAAATCCATTCCACACACCTTTGGGGTTGACCTTACCGTGACATATTTAATCCTCGAATGTCTTACCGCGTCAATCGTTCACCTAGCTTAACCTTGCCCTATTCTCAATAAGACCCCATCCCGTCTCCCATGGACATAACGACACGAAAATCAATGCCTCGATGATATGAAAAATCACACGCCATGCACCGACTCATTTACAAGCAAAAATAATTGATGCAATATACCATATGTTCAATACGCATACGATGTCATAAGTACATAAGTAAAACTCCTGTGCATAATGCCCCGAGTTTGGAGGGTATAACCACTCACTTGAACTGGTTCACCCACATGCAACCTAAGCTTGGGAGGGTAAAATCGTTCGCCTAAACTCACTACACGCACACCAAAACACTTTCAAGCAAGGGTAAGACTAGAATCAGACCGCTCACCTTAATTCAAAAAAAGTTGATTTTCGCCTCGAAATGCATGTCGAATCAAAAACTCCCGAACCTATACACCACCTTGGGCCACGACACTCCCTAAACACCATATTTAATTAAAAAGCATCAAAATCCATTTTTCTTCAATTTTCCATAATTTTCTCTATTTTTCTCACATATTTCACCTCGATAATTCAAAAATAATTATTTTCTCAAACATTTTTCCAAATCTTTCAACATGATAAATCCTAAAATAATTTAATAAAAATAAGAAACAAATTACCATAATTGCCCCTATCTCACGCGCCCTGCGCATGGCTACACGTGAAGTGTGGTGCTTGCAGCTCACGTGCCACTTTCTTCCTCGATTTCCAGCTACCAACGACTACTCCGATTCCAAATTTGAGCCCAGCCTCTTCAAGCCCTTCATCATTCGATCAGGTTGGCACCAATTTTCGACCGAAAGGCCATCGAAAAACCCTCCAAACGGCGAGTTGCAGGTCAGCCCTGGCAGTCCGCCACGCTTTTTCCGACCATGCTCAAACAGCCTCCAAATGCACTCCAAAAGCTCCCAAATACTCCAGATTTGATCCTTGATGCCTCGAGACCAAAAGCCCTCTATCTCTTACCTTCGATTCATGCCCAAACGTGAGTTATTTTTTTGTAAAATCTCAGCCAAACCCTAGCTATTTATAAGCAATTTCCGGGCGTTTTGCAACCAATCAGAGGCTAAGGCTTAGCCCCCAAGCCTTCTTAGCCAGTATACCACCTTCCTCGAACCAACCCTAGCTGTCCTATTAATGGAAATGGCGACCACGTGTGGTGGAATGCAGCGGCCGAATTCCCTTACGCCTTCACATTGCAGGTTTTCCATTTATTACACTTTGGCCCCCATAATTCTTCAAATGTCATTTTGGCTTTTTCGGAGGCACCCCTGATCTTTCCAATTCCACCATTAAGGCCCAAAAGATTTGTACTTTTCATTTCACCCTCGAAATTCTTGAAAAATTATCATTTAGACCTCCCTTAGGAAAATTTGAAAAATTGCACTTAGGCCCGATTGATCGTTTTAACCTTAAATCCATTCGTTTCAACCCAAAATCGCTCAAAGGTTGTTCTACATATAATTTATTAGTCCTTGGCACATTCCATTGACTCTTTGGAAGTTCCTTACGTTGATTCGATTTTCTCAACCCGGTCGACAGTTGTACCAAAAACTATTCCCGATCCAATTTCTTTTATCACTTAACATCACACCTCGAATTACTCGTCGATACTATTCTACTTTCCTTAGCTATCTAGGGTCCGGGGTACTCCCTTCGGTCAATTCGGTCTCTTAAAACTGCGACAGTGTACCCTATAGCCTCATTCTTTCGATAATTCCATTTGTACCCTTCACCAAATACCATTTATACCCTTAAGAATTTTTTGGGTATTGCATATACCTTCTTCTTGACTATATCCTTGAGCCACTAACCTAGCCTTATTTCTTATGACAATACCATTTTTATCTATTTTATTTCTAAATACCCATTTTGTAACAATAGTTGGCTGATCTTTAAGCCTTGGAACTAATTTCCATACTTTCAATCTTTCAAATTGGTTTAATTATTCTTGCATTGCCATAATCTAATTTTCATCTTCTAATGCTTCTTTAACATTTTTTGGTTCGATTTGAGATAAGAAAGCCGCATATTGACATTCATTTCTTATGGACGATATAATTCTAATTCCCCAAGATGGAACTCCTAATATCTCATTTCCTTTTGACATAATATCTTTCTCTTGGAAAAGTTGGCTCTTTTTCTTTATGATACTTATATTCTTCCATATTTATGGGATTATCTTCTAAAGCATTTGATTCTCCTTGATTCATTGAAAGTTTTTCAAGATTTTGATTAAGATTATTTTCATAGTCTTCTTTAGGCTTTGGAACATCAATACTAATATCATCAACTATTACTTGAATTGTTTCTGTTGTTTTACTTTTGTATACTTAGTTTTGATGATGAAAAATAATATTTTATTTAATCCCTAAGTTATGAATCAAGGTTGTGGTTTTCAACATAAATCAATTTCAATATCAAGTACTATTACTTTGTGAGAATGAAAACCAAATGAATTTCAAGTATCGAGAATTCAAAGTCATATTTTTCTAAGTCTGGAAGGTTAGCACCTTATAAGAAGACATAAATGAAAATGTTTTCGTTTTAGAAAACTAACTCCCGGTAATTCAATAACTAACATTCATTAGTGATAAAATAATTTTTAACGAATTTTTCAAAAAAATAGAAAGTGTATATCTTGGAGGTGGTAAAATCTCAAAATCCTAAGTTCCTACTAAAACCCAAATTCTACTTTCTCATTCTTATGGATTTTGATTTTTTAGATATTTTTATTGAATCCAAATGGGGGGTACTTTCTTATTTACATTTATGTATTAAAGTAAATGGAAGGTAAAATATAAATTAAATAAAATGAGGACATTTACTTAAACTAAAGAAATGTAAATATGTTGTAATGTTTTCAAGCTTCATTCTGTTGAAAATCTTCCTCATCTGTCGACTGTGTGCTTCAATCTGTCGACTATGCATAAGAATAGTCGACTATACTTGTTCAGTCTGTCGACTATATCTTGTATCTGTCGACTATTTTTGGATCTGTCAACTATCATGTAAGGATAGTCGACTATGGCTTTTCATCTATCGACTATTTTTGTTCATAAATTTCAAAATCTGCTTCATATTTTTGCATCTGTGGACTATGTTTATATGTCTGTCGACTATGAAAAATTTGTGTTATAAGATAGTTGACTATGCCTTCTTGTCTGTCGATTATGTCTTGTTTTACTTGTAAAAATAGTCAACTATGCATTTTCTTCTGTCGACTATATCTTTTGCAGAAAACTTCCAACGGCTAGTTTTTCAATCTCTAACGGTCACAAACGGCTAATTTTCTCTTCAATCTTTATGGATGCCTATATATATAACTCATGGATGATCAAGAAGAGGCTAATGGATGGGAACGAGTTGATCTAAAGAGTTCAAATCATTTTTACTCGAGCTTATAATATTTGTGCTTTCACTGTTGTATTTTCTCTCCAAGACTTCGTTGTTCTATCATTGTAAATTTATTATTAAGCCTTGTTTTCATTGTGAGAGAACTTGTAACTAAGAGTGTTAACTTTTAGCTTCTCTCTTTCATTTATATCGTTGTTATTTTCCTAGCTTGTGTAGCTAGAGGGCCTATTTGAGTGGGAGGTTGTAATTTCTAGTCTTGAACTAGAGGACCTACTCGGGTTGAGTAGGGGGTTAATAGTGGATGGTTTGAAAAATCCTTAGTAAGGAGCTAAGGTAGTAGATTAGGCTTGGGTTAAGCCGAACCACTATAAATCTTTGTGTTCTCTCTTGCTTATGTTTTTTGATTTGTTTATCATTGCTAGCATTTCATTATCCTCACTTGCATTGAATTTTTATTTTCAATCAAAAGGATTTCAAAGTTTTAAATCAAGTTTTTAAAATAACCAATTCACCCCCCTTCTTGGTGTGTGCCATAGCACCTTCCCGTTCCAACAGTTTCTTCCACAACAAGTGTTATTTTATTAAATACCTTATATCCTTTACTTTCAGAAAAGTAACATAAGAATATGTCTTCATCACTTTTGGCATCAAATTTTCCTGAGGAATCTTTGCCATTATTTAGAATATAACAAACGCTACCAAAAACATGAAAATGACCAACATTTGGTTTTCTACCTTTATATAGTTCACAGGGGGTTTTCTTTAGAATAGGTCTTATGGATGCTCTATTAAGAACATGACATGCAGTATTAATGGCTTTCGCCTAAAAATATTTTAGAATATTCTTATCACAAAGCATAATCTTAATCATTTCTTATAAAGATCTATTTTTTTTTCTATTACCCCATTTTGTTCAAGAGTTCTTACACATGAAAAAATGTTATCTATACCATTATCTTCACAAAATCTTTTGAAGGATTCATTTTCAAATTCTCCACCATGATCACTTCTAATTTTGAAAATACAAAATCCTTTTTCCTTTTGTACCTTTTTGCAAAAAAATTTGAAAGACCTAAAAGTTTTATTTTTAGATGCTAGAAAAATTACCCATGTGAACCTGAAATAGTCATCTACAATAACCAACACATATTGTTTTTCTCCTAAGCTTAAGCTTCTTATTGGCCCAAATAGATCCATATGAAGAAACATTAGTGGCCTAGATGTGAATATATCATTTGTTGGTTTAAATGATACACTAATTTGCCTACCTTTCATATGAGCACTACATATATGATCTCTTTCATATTTTAATTTAGGTAATCCATTTACAAGATCATGCTTAACAAGTTTATGAATTAAGGTCATACTAGCATGTGCTAATCTATTATGCCATAACCATGTGTTTTAGGGAGCGTTAGATACTAAACAATTTTATTGATTAGACATAGAAGACTCTTGATATGTAATATAGACATTGCCTATCCTTTTACCTTTTAGTTTAACTTCTTTAGACTTTGAACATATATCATCACATGAATTAGTATCAAAACATACTTTACAATCCATGTCACAAAGTTAACTAATACTAATCAAATTATGCTTAAGACCCTCTACCAAAAATACATTTTCTAAAATGAAGTTCTCAAATTGAATAGAACCCATACTTATAATTTTACTTGGAGAGTTGTCTCCATAGTGTACATTACCTCCTTCTTTGAATATGACATTGTTGAGAAGCTCTTGATCTCCTGTCATGCGCCTTGAGCATCCACTATCAAGGAACCATTTACTCCTTGAGCCAATAATAGCCAATGCAACCTTATCTCCAAGATTAGCCATGAAGCAAACATTGGCAACTTCATCATCTTGTGATTCATCACTTAATGATAACTCTTCCTCACTCTATACAGCTAGAGCCTTGTTCTTCACCTTCTTTTTCTTGTGGTCCTTCCTTTTTAATTAAGAGCATTAATTTCTCATATGACCTAGCTTTTTGCACTCAAAACATTGAATTTCATTAGAAGAGTTAGCTTTCTTTTATTCCTTATCTCTCCTAAAGTTTCTTCTTTGGTTGAATCTACCTTGTTTCATGAATTTTCTAAATTTTCTAGCTAAAGAGCAAAGTCATCATCTTCACTATCTTGTGAGTCTTTATTTTCATTTTCAACCTTAAAGGCAACATTCTTATTTTTCTTTGGCTCATCTTCATCATTTCTCTTCATCATGATTTCATGAGTCATTAAAGAACCTAATAGCTTTTCAAATGGGAGATTATCTAGATCCTTTGCTTCAGTTATAGTAGTGACTTTTGGATCCCAAGACCTAGGTAGAAAGACTCCTCAAAAATTTTCTAACCTTTTCTCCATTTATATAGGTTTTTCCTAGAGATTCTAAGGTAGACACAATATTATTGAATCTAGTATACATATCCTTAATGGTTTCATTTTATTTCATAGAGAATAATTCATAATCATGAATGAGTAAATTAATTTTTGTTTCCTTTACCTGATTTGTACATTCATGTGTTACCTCTAATTTGTCTCAAATCTCTTTAGCGGTCTTTCATGTTGATATTCGGTTGAACTCCTCATGGCATGGTGCACAAATCGAAGTGTTCATTGATTTTGCATTTGTCTCCATGTTCATTCTTTCTTCAGCAGTCCATTTATCCTTTTTTTTCCATATCAGCGAAGATGACTCCTTTCTTAATAGCTTGCATAAGACTTGTGTCCTGCATAAGATAGATATGCATTCTTGTTTTCTAGTAATTAAAGTTAGTACCATCACCAAATAGTATTCCTATAAAATAACAAGAAATATTATAAATTAAATATATGTAAAAAAAACTCAAAATACTAGACAATTCTAGGTAAAACATATATAAATATTTAAAATACTACTCAATTATGACCAATAAATGTGTGAATAAATTCTTATATTAGCGAAGGCAATAACAAAGAGTGAAGACAGGAAAATTTTTGTTGTTACAACTTTTTAACGACAATAAATCAACTTTCAATGATTGATTTTCTCATCATTAAAACCCATTTTTCTTGCTATGATAATATCATTACATTGTAATGCTTATCTTTTGATTTTTTGTTTGAGTTTATTATATGTACATATGATGCCTGTTTATTGCTTTTCACTAGGGAAGCAATGGAGTACAAGGGTCATGTATCTTGTCTTAATCTGTTGATATTTCATGTTAAATTAAGAGAACTAACTTGAAAAAACATATATTTAATTGATATCACATAAGGTGACAACTCAACAGTTGACACATGCTGAACCCTATATGTGATAATTATGACTCAAAATGCTTGTTTATCTATGATTGGGTCTCTTAATTTGACCATGACCATGACTATAACTTTGAATTAGACCGTGATTACAATGTTGTCAAATTCAATTTTATCTGAGATTTATTTCATCTGGAGAAATATTCTCATGTGTCATCTTCTAATCAGCAGATGATTTCTTGTGTTCATTCATAGATGATTTTAGGTCTATAAATAAGTGTTCAGGTCACATGAAATTAGACACAGAGTGTGTGTGCTAATATCACTTTTGTATTACCAATATTTGGTTAGTGATATTTTGTTCTTTTTTACCATGGTTTTTTCTCGATTTGGGTTTTTCACGTTAAATTCTGTGTTCATGTGTGATTGATTGGTTTGATTGTGATTTGTATTCGATCCAATTTTGTAACAAACTGATATCAGAGCTATTGGATCAAACCATCAGCCACTTACAGATCTCAGTCGTTGGATCTGATTTTCAGTATCACATCATCATATTCTTCTTTCTTTCAAGCAGCAGTTGTGCCATCACCGTCACCGCCACTAGTCCTTGCCTCTGCCACCGTCATCCGACCGCAACCGCCGTTGTCCAGCCAATGCCATGAGCTACCGTCGATAACCTTTATCACCGTCGTCTTCCTCCTGCATTAACGTGACCAACAACAACCTCAAATCCGCTCCTAGTTGGTCTTCTTCTTTGATCTCACAGTCGTCTATCTGCGTCATTCAATAGCCCTCATTCTTCGTTGCAGACAGTCGTTGGCCATCTCTCTCTAGTCGCTACCTGTCGTTTTCAGCAAATCGTCATTGTTGTTGCCATTAATTTCCCCTTGTGCAACCATTAGATCTCCTCCTTGTCATCCGACCACCGTGTATGTTGGTTGTTTACCTCCTAGTCGACCAATCTGCTTCTTGCCCCCATCGACTCCTCGCCTTACCTTCCCTAACAATGCTTCCATTGTTGCCTGCAATTAATCTTCGCTTATGTCATTAAAGAAGCTTTAGTTAAGACCCAAATCTTTACTTGGATTTGGTTTAACCCATTACACCATGACCTAGCTAACCTATCCATCCCACATCTAGATCCAACAACCAAATCAAGTAGATCCAGATCTAATTTTTGCCCAAATTTGGCCTAGATTCGATATTTTTAATCCGTTTTTCAGTTGGATTTCTTATTTAAATTATTTGATATTATTTAGGGATATTTAATGGCTTCATTGAAGTATGATATTCCTCTATTGGACCGAAATATCATATTTTCGCTATGATAGGTTAAGATGCGTGCAATTTTGGCATAAATAGATTTTGACGATGCACTTTTGGGCTTCAAAAAAATGCCACAATCATGAAACATTAAAGAACAATAGCGTAAGGATCGTAAGGCCTTCTCTCAATACATTTGCATTTATCGAATCAAATTTTGTAGGATGTTTTGAAAGAAAAAATCCTTGCGAATTACTAAAGGAACATCTATTGAGAGTCATTTAACAGTTTTTAAAGAAATTATTTCTTATTTGGAGGCCATAGAGGTTAAGTATGATGATGAGGATTTGGCTCTAATTTTGTTATGTTCCCTACTGAACCCATATTCAACTTTTAGAGACACCATACTCTATAGTCGGGATATTCTCACCCTAGATGAAGTTTATGATGCTTTATTCTCGAAAGAAAAAATTGATAAGCAGTTATTGGGGACTTTTGAGAATCACGGGGAGGGTTTGTTGATTAAAGGGAGAACACATGATAGAAATTCTAGTGGTAGAAGGAAAAGTATATCCAAGTCTAAGAATAAAGAAAAAGTTTGTAATTATTATAAGAATAAATGACACATAAAGAATGAGTGTTATAAGTTACAGAACAAACTTAAGAGATGAGAAACTAACTAAAAAGGAAAACAACTAGAAACTTCAGGAGAAACTAATGTTGTTAAAAATAACAGTACTGAAGGGGAACTTATGGTGGTTACTAATGAGAGTACTAAACCTAGTGAAGATTGGATCCTCGACACAGCATGCACATTTCATATGTCTCCTAATAGAGATTGGTTTTCGACATATAAAACTCTAAATTCTGGTGATGTGTTGATGGGCAATAATTCTTCTTGTAAAATTGTTGGCATAGGAACTATCAAAATTAAGATGTTCGATGGTATTGTTTGAACTTTAACTGATGTCAGACATATTCTTGATCTTAAAAGAAATATTATTTCATTGACTACTCTTGATTCAAATGGGTACAAACTCATTGGTGAATGTAGAGTTATTAGGGTCAATAAAGGTGCTCTTATTGTGATGAAAGGTACAAAACAGTACGGTCGATTATACGTTCTATAGGATTCTACCGTTACAAGTAATGCTTCAGTTTCTACTTCTTCTTTATTTAATACTGATCTCACTTAGTTATGACATATGTGTATTAGACATATTAATGGAATAGGTATGACTGAATGAAGCAAAAAAGGACTTCTTGAATGGCAGAGTACTGAAAAATTAGAGTTTTGTGAGCACTGCATTTTTTGTAAGCAAAAACGGGTTAAATTTTCTAAAGCCATTCACAATACAAAAGGTATATTAGATTATGTTTATTCTGATCTCTGGGGTTTGACCAAATCATACCCTTTGCAAGTAGTGTCAAATATATGTTAACTTTCATCAATGATTTTTCTATAAAACTCTGGGTATTCTTCTTGAAATAGAAGAGTGAAGTTTTTGCTATATAATTGAGAAACAAACCGACAGACAGATCAAGCGTCTCTATACAAATAATAATTTAGAATTTTTTTCACGTGAATTTAATGATTTTTGCAAGAAAGAAGGAATTCTAAGGTATTTAACAGTTTCAAGTACACCACAGCAAAATGGTGTAACCAAATGGATAAATAGAACCTTGATGGAAAATGTACGATGTATGCTGTCTAATTCTGGTTTATCTAAATCTTTTTAGGCCGATGCTACTTATATGGCATGTTTTCTGGTTAATCAGTCTCCATCGTTTACTATTGATAAGAAAACTCCAGAAGAATTATAGTTAGGTACTCTTGCAAATTATTCTGATTTAAAAATTTTTGAATGCCCTACATTTGTTCATGATGATAATGAAAAATTAGAACCAAGGTCTAAACGGTGTCTCTTCCTTGGTTATAAGCTTGATGTTAAGGGTTATAAGTTATGGAATCCATAAGCATCTAAAGTTGTGATTAGCATAGATATTAGTTTTGATGAAATTGTTATGCTTCGTGATTCATCTACAAAAGAAACTAACCTTACAGTCACCAGAGTTCTAATATTCAGGTGGAGTTTGAAATCGATAAGAGTCAGACATTTGAGCCGCCGTCGTCATCTCAAATTAAGTTGAGCCCCAAGTCAAGTTTAGAAGCAAGTGTCGATCCATCAGATTATTGTATTGCTAAGGATAGACCCAGAAGAATTATCAAACCTCCTCAAAAATATGTTGAACCTAATCTCGTTGCATATGTTTTAAATGTGGCTAAAGATATTGACTATAGTGAAAAGCCTTCCACTTATTCTGAAGTAGTTAGTTGTCCTAAATCTGGGAGATGAATTACCACAATGCATGAAGAGATGGAATCCTTACACAAAAACGGTACTTGAAAGTTGACGAAACTACCCGAAGATAAGAAAAATCAGCACTTATGACAATCATGCAGATATGTTAACCAAGTTCCTTCCTATTGCAAAGTTTGAGCATTGCGTGGATTTGGTTAGTATTCGTTAAGGAGATTGATTCTCCATGAATTCGTTGGAAGGAAAAATTCTAGATAATTTCGTTTGTGGATTTAGAGTCAAGGTGGAGATTTGTGATAATTATGACTCAAAATTCTTATTTATCTGTGATTGGGTCTCTTAATTTGACTGTGACTATGACTTTGAATTTGACCGTGATTATGATGTTGTCAAATTCGATTTTATCTAAAATTTATCTCATTTGGAGAAATATCCTCATGCGCCATCTTCTGATCAAAATATAATTTTTTATGTTCATCCATAGATGATTTTAGGTCTATAAATAGGTGCCCAGGTCACATGAAATTAGACACAGAGTATGTTTGTATTACCAATATTTAGTTAGTGATAGTCTGTTCTTTTTACCTGTGATTTTTCTCTATTTAGGTTTTCCACATTAAATTCTGTGTTCGTGTGTAGTTGATCGATTTGATTGTGCTTTGTATTCGATCCAATTTCATAACACTATTGTTAGGGTGGAAGTTGTAATACCCGAAAAATACTCGAGGTTATAAATGACATTTTATTAAGGGTATAAATGAAATTATCGAAAGAATAAGGCTATAGGGTACACTATCGTAGTTTTAAGAAATCGAATCGATCGAAGGGAGTACCCCGGACCCTAGATAGTCAAGAAAAATGGAATAGTATTGAGGAGTGTCTTGAGACATGATTTATGACACTTAAAGTAATCGGAACAGAGACAATTTCTCAATACGACTAATTTTAGCTTGGAAAATCGAATGATCGTAAGGGATCTAATACTTGAGATTTTTAGATTCAGATACTTGAGGAAATATGATATTTTAAAGGATTGTGGATATTTGGAGACAAAAGTTCAATTTTTGAGCCAGGGGCAAAATCATAATTTTTGAGGTTCGGGTAAAAGTGTAATTTACCTAAAAATTAGGGGTATTAGCGTAATTAATCCATTCTTCAGGGACTAAAATACAATTAGAAATTAGCCCAGAGACTATGTTGAGAAGGGTCCAAGTGTAATTATCCAAAAGTTTGGGCCAAAGTGTAATTCTTGAAACCTTTTTCCTAAGGGCATTTGAGAGATTCAAAAAAAGCCTTATGATGACGTTAGAGATAAGATGAAGTCTCATGATGACGTTAGAGATAAGATGAAGGCTCATCATGACTTTGGAGATAAGATAAAGCCTCATGATGACTTTAGAGATAAAGATGAACCTCATTATGACTTTAAGATAAGATTTGGATAAGATTTGATTGGATAAGATAAGATTTGAATTAGATTTAATTGGATAAGATTTTATTGGATATCATTTGATTTGGATAAAGATTTTATTTGAATAGAATTTGATTCGGATAACAATCATTGCGTAAAATCTTAAAAGATTTGGAACGGTTACAGAAAATCTTAGAAGATTTAAAATGATTGCAGAAGATCTTAAAAGATTTGAGAATTATTACAGAAAATCTTAGAAGATTTAGAATGATTGTAGAAGATCTTAGAAGATTTAGAAATGATTATATAAAATCTTAGAAGATTTAGAATGATTATAGAATATCTTAGAAGATTTGGAATGATTGTAGAAAATCTTAGAAGATTTTGGAAAAGATTTTGGAAGATTTGAAATTATTACAGAATATATATTTTTTGGTGACTAAGTTTCCAAACCCTATAAATAGGGGGTTCATGGCCAAGGGTTTCTTATTAGAAATTGTGATAAACTCGTGCTAGACAAGAGTGCTTTGGATTTAGTGGATAGAGGGCTTTTAAAGCATACGCGAGGCATTACACGCGCAAAGCACTTGGGCAGCACTTGAGGGCGTGTAAGGAGGTGGTTTGGTCAAAAGACTTGAGAAGTTGCACGAAAATTGAGGTTGGGCACAAGATTCAAGGTGTTCTAAGTTTCATTCGAGGTGAGTGTTCTACCGAAAAACTTGGTTTTGACTTGTGAGTGGTTCTCCCCCAAACTTATTTACTGTGGGTGTTTTTACCCTAAAACTTGGTATTTGTATTACCTAAATGTGTTGTGGTTTTATGCAAAACAATTTTATTGCATGCAAACGGTAACCGATGACGATTGATTTTATGAGGAAGGTTCATCCCTAAATGTTTCGAACTTGTACATTGAATTTTATAAAACTGTTGTTTATATGATACATTGAATTGTGAAATGTGGCATTATCTTGCGTTTTGTGTGTTCGTATGGAATGTTAGCCTAAGATGTTGTCTGGATAGTGTGGCCATAATTCTCTAAAGGTGTGACAGAATAATAGGGGTATCTTATGCTGGTGTACATGTCGGGATAGCTGCCTTAGTTTCCGTGCCGAGCCGTTTGGTTAGGAAAGTTGCAATAGGATGACTAGGTGGTCTATATTGTGTTGTTCATGTGGGATATCAGCCTAGGATGTTGTCTAGATAGTGTAGCCATAATTCTCCAAGGGCGTGACGGAATAATAGGGGTATCTTATGCTGGTGAGTATGCCGGGATAACCGCCTCGGTTTCCATGCCAGGTCGTTTGGTCAGGGAAGTTGCACTAGGATGACTAGGTGGTCCATGTGAAATTTTGGAGTTAGGATTGTGTGGTGGTTCCAGGATGCTTAGAGTGAGAACGTAATCTCCGATGTAAATGTGGTGAACCGAGTTCCTGTGTTGATGTAACCCTCTTGGGCCGGGAGTTGGTAACGATTGTTCCTGAGATGTTGGAGAGATGCGTTGACTTGCCCCTCTTAAGATAGAATCGCGTCATGTCGATGTGTCGGTATGGTGGCATAGCTTCTAGAGAGATTGCTCTTTTCCCGTTGTAGGGTTAAGCGCTTGGAATTCTCTTGGGCTAAGGCTTACCGAGTGTATTGGTTTATTTCATGTCTTGCATTCATTCATGAAATATGTGTTTTTAAACTCTCTCTTAGATGATTCATCATCTAATATGGACTTTGTCCTTGCAATATTCAAACGTTCCAGGTGAAGGCAGCAATGCGAAGGGAAAGGGAATTACCGAGGAGTGACGGCAATAAGTGGATAGTTTACTTTATGTCATTTTCAATTATTTTGTTAATTTTGATGATGTCATGTAAGCGTTGGTTCGACTTTATATTATGAATAAAGTGGGTTAGATTATGATTTATTGAGGTTTCGATCTAGCTTCCGCATTTGAGATGATGTACCTGTCTTAGTTTATTGATGGTTCATAGTTGATATACTGAGAAGGTGTAACAGAATCTTCGAGGATTGGTTTGGTGTTGAGTTTCCGTTGATTGGAAAAAAATATCCCCGAAATCTTACTTTACCTAACACTCCGGAGAACTAGGGTGTTATAGAAGCGCTGCAAATCAAGGTTAGTGCACAATAACAATTAAACCAAAAAACTGAAAACAATACCCAAAGTACCGATAATAGCAACAAGAAGATGAACACGAAGTAAAACTCCCTATTTCGACAACAATAGCAGTCACTAAGACTGTATCAAGGATCAGATCTAGGCTCATCCAATCACCACTTAAGTAACAACCAAGAATATGGACACCAAGCCACAAAGGAGCCCAAACCCACCCAAGAACCGAAGCCCTCAAACCCCCCAACCGATCGACACCCCTTACCCAAGCCACACAAGCTTCAACACATAGTAGGATCCACCAAGGAATAAAGAGTAATCATGAAGATATGGGTTCAACAATGGCCAAGAACACTTACCTAAAAGAAAACAGCAACTCAGACTAAATAAGCGTCGCAAACGCCATTGACAGACAACCACAATGCACAAGGAAGGTGTGACAACTAGTAAGGAAATGAGCATCAGACGAAGAAGGAAAAAAAAATCGAGAAGGATCGGCCATACAAGGAAAGAGCAATCAGCCACAACAAAGGGCGCCCAAGGAAAAGAATCAGTCACCGCACACATAGGGCACAAAAAGGGAAAGAATCATCCCTTTTTATATTAAGGGCCTAGGGCACAAGAGAAATAGGCTAATGGGCTTCATGGGCTTCCTCCCTCCCTTGAGCAAATGGGTCAAGGCCCATTTCTCCTCCAAAGAGAGGGTTAAGGGCTTATGGCCCAACTTCTAATTTTGGGCTGCCAATAAGGGTGTTGAATTATCGCTTCAATCCTAGGCTGAAGCCTATGACGCTAACCTAAACCATCATCATCACCTTAGGCCTCATTAGGAAACACAAAACCAACAATCTCCACCTTAATTCCTAATGAGGCCAGCACACACAAGCAACAAGCAATAAGCACATGTAACAAATGCATATACTGGAAACAAAAGCACAATTTAAGAAACACATGCATAAATTAGCAACAAATACCTAATTATGCAACAAAAACATAAACATGCAACAAATGCATAAACTTGCAACAAATACATAAATATGAGCTAGCTCTCTCTCCATCTCACTTTGGTTTGGGTCTCACTAATCCTCCCACTTAGGGTAAGATTTTTCTCATCCTTCCACTTAGGCTAGGATATGACTTTTCACCTCCCTCAAGGTGGTGGGAATAAGGATACTCAACCCTTCCCTAAAATGGAATGATGGACACACAATCCTTATCCATTGACTCATCCTCCCACTTAGGTTAAGGATCTTTCTAATCATCCCACTTAGGCTAGGATTTCTCACTTATCCTACCACTTAGGTCAGGATCTACTTTATCGTACCACTTAGGCTAGGATCTCATTCATCCTACCACTAATATACCTCACTTGGATCATAAAAGGTAGCCACATTTGTCTCTTCATGATCTTTCTCCTTTTCGTTTTGTTTGCCCTTCTCGGCATAACAATCCTTAATAAAGTGTTCGGTTTTCCCACAACCGTAACACTTCTTACCCTTCCCTCGAGTCTTGGATTTTAACCTACCTTTCCCTTTCTTGCTACCTTCCTCCTGATTCTTAAATTCAGTTCTACCCCTCATCGTATGGACCTCACCATATTTTCTCTCACTCCTTAATTCCAATTCCTTACTCCTAAGAGAATCTATGACAATTTCAAGTGTTAACGTGCGCCTACCATACTTAATGACATTTTTAACTTCTTTATAAGTATCAGGAATGGCATTTAACAAAATAATTGCCTTATATTCCTCCGACACTGTTTCACCACAATTTATGATATCTTGAACTAACTTGTTAAAGACATCTAAGTTATCATCTAGGTCCCTAGAGGGGTCAATCTTAAAACTAAAGAAACTTTCAAGCAAATAAAGCTTATTAGGGGTAGATTTCTTAACGTATAATTTCTCCAATTTTTCTCAAAGTTCTTTAGTAGTGTCAAGTTTTCCTACTTTCCTTAAAAACTGAATCAGAGAGATACAAGATTATAAAAGTATAGGCAAGTTCATCTATTTCTAATTTTCATTCAGCTGATGTGTTTTCAGGATATTTTCCATCTATGACTTTTGATACTTTTTGTTGGACTAAAATCCCTTTCATTTTCTATTACCAAATAGAAAAACCACCCTTCCCATTGAAAACCCCCATTTCAAGATGTGTAGCCATGTTCACAAAGAATATGCTCAACACACACAAAAAATTCCAACCTATAAGATCACAAAAAACTAGGGTTTCACAATGGGTATTCACAAATCAGCTAGGGCATATTCCTAACACGGTTTTACCAGGCACAGATTTTTAAGCACTAAGCAAAAAATAGCCACAAATAAATCTCAAAAATATTTCTCAATATGGCAGCAGCAAAATAAACACATATGCGATGCTACCTAAGTGGACTTACAGAAACACAAAGTTTCAATTTAAAACCTAGGCAGCAGATTCACTTAGAATCAATTCCAACAAAAAACAGAACCAAAATAACATAGGTTTACTCAGCAATATCTAAAAGGCACTAAGCAGTTTAGACAACAGTAAATCAAAAAACAAACACTAGAACCCACAAAGGATCAGATTTGAGAGAATTTATTAGGCTATATAATGAAGCACTAGGCAATCAAAACAGCCACAAGTAAATGCAGATTTCACTGATATCACAAAGATATCACAAATTTACTTAACAATAATTAAAGGCATCAAGCAATTAAATAATCACAAGTAAATCACAGATAATCCTAGTTCTGGCAACAAGCAATGGTTACCACCACAGGGTAACCCCCAAACCTAATGGTCACCCCCACACGATGACTTGCTAGTTGCTGGAAATGAAAAATCACAGAATTTAAACCACAGAAGTTTTCAATACAAATCTCAGGATTGAGATCTGTGAATGATGCAAGATCAAATCTAGAACAGAAGAAGGGCACCCCGGCCTTTACGCTCCACCGTCTGCAAGTCCACGAGCCACTAGTCGGAAAACGAGTGACCAGCCACGTGCTGCTCGGGAAGATGACCCGCGACTTGCTGGATCTGGATCTGGGGTCCTTTCTACCTAACTCACAACCTTCAAAAAGTAATCGAACCAAAATTAGATCTGATATGGAAACCATTTACCAAGAAATCGGATCTAAAAACGATGGGGCCTTTCAAATCTAGTTCGAAATAAGGCACTACCTAGGAGCCTAACAAGGCTCTGATACCAATTGTTGGGGCAAAAGCGCTGCAAATGAAGGTTAGTGCATAATAACGATTGCACTAGAAAACTAAAAACAATACACAAAATACCGATAACAGCAACAAGAAGATGAACACGAAGTAAAACTCTCTATTTCGACAACAATGGTAGTCACTAAGACTGTATCAAGGCTCAGATCTGGGCTCATCCAATCACCACTTAGGCAACAACCAAGAATAGGGACACCAAGCCACATAGGAGCCCAAACCCACCCAAGAACCGACGCCCACAAACCCCTCAAGTCTCTCAACCGATCGACACCCCTCACCCAAACCACATAAGCTTCCACACATAATAGGATCCACCAAGGAACAGAGAGTAATTACAAAGATATGGGTTCAACAATGGCCAAGAACACTTACTTAAAAGAAAACAGCAACTCGGACTAAATAGGCATCGCAAATGCCATTAACGGACAGCCATAACGCATAAGGAAGGTGCGACATCCAACAAGGAAAGGAGCATGGACCAAGAAGGAAAAAAACTCGAGAAAGATCAGCCATACAAGGAATGAGCAATTGGCCACAACAAATGGCGCCCAATGAAGAAAATCGGCCATCGCACACCTAGGGCACAAAAATGGATGAAGGGAAAGAATTATCCCTTTAATATTGAGGGCCTAGGGCACAAGAGAAATGGGCTAATAGGCTTCATGGACTTGGGTTTCATGGGCTTCCTCCCTCTCTTGAGCAAATGGGCCAAGGCCCATTTCTTCTCCAAAGAGAAGGTTAAGGGCTTATGGCCCGACTTCTAATTTTGGGCTACCAATAAGGGTGTTGAACCGTCACTTCAATTCCGACCCGAAGCCTATGAAGCTAACCCAAACCATCGTTATCGTCTTGGCACTACAAAAAAATTGATTTTTCGCCGCGATTTTTTTGCGACGATTTCTTTAACATTTAGCGGCGATTTTTCAAAATTGCTGCAAAATTCATTAAAAAATTAATTTTACGACAGTTTTCAAAAAATCGCTGCTAAATTTAAAAAATAAATAATTAATTAAAAATAAAATTAAATTTTGCGGTGATTTTTGAAAAATCGTCGCTAAATTTAAATAAAATTAAATAATTAAATAAAATTTAATTAATATTTGCGACGATTTTTCAAAATCGTCACAAATATTTAAAAAATATTAAATAATTAAATAATTTAAAAATATTAAATAATTATATAAAAATTAATTTTCTTATTTAAAAAATAAAAATAATTAAATAAAATTTAATTAATATTTGCGACGGTTTTGAAAACAATATTTAAAAAATATTAAATAATTAAATAATTTAAAAATATTAAATAAATAAATAACAATTAAATTTTTTATTTAAAAAATAATTAAATAATTAAATAAAAATAATTAAAAAATTTAATTTAAAAAATAAAAAAACATGCAGCAAAATTTTAAAAAATATATATAATCTTTATTTTATTTTTTAATCAATTAATTTATTTAATTTAATCTAATTAATTTATTTAAAATTTATTCTGTTATCCCTTTAAAAAATAATCCATCAATTTATGTTTTTCAATTTATTTTAAAAAAATATAGAATATAATTTTAAAAAATGGGATTGATTTAGTATATAAATTATATGTACAAATAATAACTAAGGAGATTTCACTGATCAGCTGGTCTCGCGCGCGCGCGTACAGGAGGTTGAGGGTTTGAATCAAGGGAAATGAGAGGCTGAAAATTAAATTTCCAGTATGGCCACGTGGCGCACGCAGTGGGGGCCAGGCGCAGGCTCGAGCCTGCACTCGCGAGTGGGGCCCGTGCAAGCGAGCTGCCGGGCACCCAGCCTTGCTTTACCGCACTGGTGCGGTAAATAACGGCGGTTTTAAAACCGCCGCTAGAATTCAAATATTTTGAATTTTTTTAAAAATTCAATTTTTTGCAATTTTTTTGCGGCGGTTTCGAAACCGCCGCTAAATACTTAGTTTGCGGCGGTTTAAAAATCGTCGCAAAAAATAACATTTAGCAGCGGTTATTCCAGCGGTTGCTGAAAACTACCGCTAAATGCTTTATGACGCTTGATTTAGCGACGGTTTTCGCTAAATTACGTGAACCGCTGCAAAATACAAAAAACTGTGGTAAAATACAAAAACAATCGCCGCTAAATGCTAATTTTTTTGTAGTGTGGACTTCATTAGGAAATACAAAACAACAACTATCACTTTGTAAGTCTCCAACAAAGTACTAAAAAAAATTAAAGTATATAAGAGGTGAAATCACTGTAAAATGGGGGACTTAGCTTGTCCTTTAATACTCTTTCAGTTACATCAAAACAATAACGTAGACGAATCAAACCCCTTTAGCATTACAACTATGATGACTATTGAGTTTTTGTACTCTTCTGATAATTATGTGGTTCAGTGAAGAATGGACCACATAATTACATGTTATGTTGAAAAATGGGCAACAAATGATGCTACTTTTTTGTTATCCACATGTTTCGGTTGGACTTTCCTTGTTTCTTCCTTTTCTTTGTTTTACATAAGTTGTCGAATCTAGCCAAGCATGCCCATAGAAACAAATTCCGAGTTCATCTCTAATATTGGGATCAAATTTTTGGCAGAGATGGAGATGGAGAAGAGAAGCCATGTTTTGGCGGTTCCATATCCAACCCAAGGCCACATCAACCCCATGCTCCAATTCTGCAAACGCCTCTTCTCCAAAGGCCTCAAATCCACCTTCGCCATCACCGCCTTCATCTCCACCTCCTTCAAACCCCACTCCCACTTCCTCCACTTCGACACCTTCTCCGACGGCTTCGACGCCGGCGGCTTCACCGAGGCAGGCGACGTCCAGGTCTACCTCACCCGCTTGGAGCTTGTCGGATCCAAAACCCTCGCCGACCTGATTCGACGCCACCAAGCCTCCACTCACCCCATCACCTGCGTCGTCTATGATTCCTTCATGCCGTGGGCTTTGGATGTGGCCAAGCAATTCGGCTTGGCCGGCGCCCCCTTCTTCACGCAACCCTGCGCTGTCAATTACATCTACTATTGCGCTCATCATGGGTTGCTGCAGCTGCCCGTGAGGTCGCTGCCGGTTTCGATTCCGGGGCTGCCATTGTTGGAGCTCGCGGACATGCCGTCATTCATTTACATCCATGGATCATATCCGGCTTACTTTCATCTGGTTTTGCAGCAATTCTCCAATGTGGAGAAAGCAGATTACATTCTCGTCAACACATTCTACAAGCTGGAGGATAAGGTCAGTATCGCGCGCGCGCGTGTGTGTGTATAAGAAATGTAAAACCTTAAAGAATTTACTCCTCTATGCAACCAATTTATGTCAGTTACAAAGCATCAGTTGCACTAGGAATTAACACTTCCAATAGAAAAATAAAAAATAAAAATAGAAAACCTAGGGTGTGTAGTTATTCCGGGTTCTATATAAAATGGAATGTAACTCAATTTTTTTTCCTCTCAAATTTAATTTAATTCTGATCAGTTTATAATTTTAGATTTAGAATTAACTCAATATAAGACAAATTTAAATCAAACTCAGTTAAATGTGGGTGTTATAGTCACTAAAAATATGCCAATTTGGGTTTCTGTAGGGGTTGGGTCTTTTGGGTTCGTGTTTGGGTGTGTTGGTGCATCTGTCCCATGCGGGTTTGTGTTGCCTTTTAGGCTCAAATTTCCAGTAATAATAATAATAACAGTAACAATAAAACTAACAAAGCTATGCAACACATTTAGTTGTTTACAATTAAGCAATTAACAAACAAGTTACACTAAACAGCAATCCTTTTCGCTAAAAAAAAGAGGGGGGGGGGGGGGAATTTGAGAAATTTTTGTATTAGTTAAACATATATAGGATAAAGGGTCCGAAACTCACACTGAATTAAATAAAAAACAATGTTCATTTTGTTTTTAGAGAAAAGGCCAAATTGGGCGGTTAACTTTTAATTCTTCAAAATAGTTTACTTTGCCTGAAATGTTAGTTATAGTTCAGTTTGGCCTTGTAATTTCAAGTCTTTATTTTTGACCAATTTATCTCTCAATTAAATAATTCGAGAAAAGTTTAAAGACTGAATTTGGAAAGCTTTTTTTTTTTCTCATATAAAGGCCAGACGACCGACATATAGATTCAATTATTAAAGTTTACTGATGATACATACTAGGCATTGGATACAATGGGGAAGACCAGTCGATTAATGACAATCGGGCCTACAATCCCATCTTTCTTCTTGGACAAGCGTGTTCCAGATGACACTGATTATGGCCTCAACCTCTTCCATTCAAACCCGTCCTTTTGCTTAGAGTGGCTAAGCCACAAGCCGCCAAAATCCGTGGTTTACGTAACATTCGGCAGCTTGTCCAGTCTAACCCAGCACCAAATGGAAGAACTGGCCTGGGGCTTCATCAAAACCAACTTCTTCTTCCTCTGGGTAGTTAGAGCTTCTGAGAAAGCCAAGTTATCGCAAGATTTGGTGCTTGAAATTCAATCCCACAAAGGCTTGTTAGTCGACTGGAGTCCACAGCTGCAGGTGCTCGCGAGCGAGGCTGTCGGCTGCTTCTTCTCGCACTGTGGTTGGAACTCCACCATTGAAGGTCTGAGCTTGGGGGTGCCGATGGTGGTGATGCCGCAGTGGACCGATCAGACGACGAATGCCAAGCTTGTGCAGGACGTTTGGAAGGTGGGAATTAGGGTTAAGGTTGATGAGAATGGCATGGTTGGGAGAGAAGAGGTTGAAAGTTGTGTTAGGGAGGTGATGGAAGGAGAGGGTGGGAAGGAGATGAAAAAGAGGGTCATGGAATGGAGGGATTTGGCCAAGGAGGCAGTGACCGAAGGTGGTACTACTGATAAGAGCATTGATGAGTTTGTGTCCAAGTTATCTCCTTAGCTACCTCTTTAATTTGTGTTCAGAATATTTCATAATATTGTTACAATATGTAAACATCTTTTGTATATATGTTCTATATACCCAGTCTAGGAAATGCCAACAAAAGACTGCAAAATACAATATAATACACGAATTCGATTGACATTTCGTTACTATTTCAATAATATCGTTACATTTTAATGCTTATATTTTGGTTTGTTGTTTGAGTTTATCACATGTACATATGATGTCTATCTTGTGAAAAGAGATGGGAGTTACAAGGGTCATGTATGTTGTCTTAATCTTGATATTTCGTGTTAAATTAAGAGAACTAACTTAAAAACACATATATTTAATTGATGTCACCTAAGGTGACAACTCAACAGTTGACACATGTTAAACCTATCTATCACTTTGTAAGTTCAATATATTATGAGTTTGGGTCATATGTTGAGTTTTATAATCACTTCAATAGCCCCAATACCATACTCCACGAGTTTATATAATAAAAAAATGATTGATAGTTCTATTATGAAGAAAAAAAAGTCCCCAACAAAGCACTAAAATAAATTAAAGTATATAAGAAGTGAAATCACTGTAAAATGAGGGACTTAGCTTGTCCTTTAATAATCTTTCAGTTACATCAAGACAATAACGCAGATGAATCAAACCCCTTTAGCATTACAATTATGATGACTATTGAGTTTTTGTACTCTTCTGGTAATTATGTGGTCCAATGAAGAATGGACCACATAATTACATGCTGTGTTGAAAAATGGGCTACAAATGATGCTACATAATTGTCATCCACTCGTTTCAGTTGGAGTTTCCTTGTTTCTTCCTTTTCTTTGTTTACTGATACTACCTCAGTAATTATAATCCACAAGTTACGTGCACTTTCACTTCTCATAAAATATAAATTCTAATTGCAAGAAAGACTATATTATAGCCTCATAAGACTTGACACCAATCTAACCCTTAAAACTTCTCCATCAAGAGAAGCATTTTTTAAACTAAGAAAAGAGTATTTGAGTGAAAGAAAACAAAGTGAGTGTAATTCACAAAAAATCTATGAAAGATATTTAAGCCGCAAGAGATTTTGTTGTGAAAGAATGCCTCGGCAGCTGATAAGCTGAAACAGGTTCAAATAGATAGCTTTCAAAGCTATCTCTTAGCTAGTTTGTTAGAGAAAATTTAGCAAATAAGGATTAATTTAAAACTCCTAAAGTTTAGCCTATGTTTTTGAATTATTTGATTAGTCTTAGTTGCAGTTTGTTTTGATAATTATCTCCTATAGTGAGGAAGTATTTGAATAGATTGTTAGATAAGGATGACTTGTGTATTTAAACAATCTTTTGAACTCAATAAGAGATGAAATCTTCTTCCGTTCCATACTTTTAAGTTTCAGCTGAAATTCCTCTATCTTTTTCTTCTTCTTTTGCTATCTGTTCTGCTATTTTGTTCTTAGCTCAATTCTTTACGAAACCAACAAATTGGTATCAGAGCTAATATTCTTGAGGAGCTTGTGAGATTGAAAGAGAGTTTGATACTATCAAGCTGTTTTTCATTAGTTTTTCCTGTTCAGCCTAATCATCATGCAATCCGAAGCACCATTCACTACTATAGTACCGCCGGTGTTTCAAGGAACAAACTATCAGATTTGGGCTGTTAGGATGGAGGCTTTTCTAGATGCAAATGATCTCTGGGAGGTGATTGAGGAAGATTACGAAGTTCCTCCATTACCGGACAATCCTACAGTTGCACAACTTAGGAATCACAAGGAGAAAAGGCAGAGGAAATCAAAGGCAAAGTCATGCCTATTCTCTGCTGTTTCCCCAGCAGTTTTCACAAGAACCATGACTCTGAAGACAGCAAAAGAAATCTGGGATTTTCTCAAGGAGTATGAAGGAGATGAGAAGATCAAAGGGATGCAGATGCTGAATTTAATCAGAGACTTTGAGCTGCAACGAATGAAGGAATCAGAGGCCATTCAAGAGTATTCTGATAGACTTCTAGAGATTGCAAACAAAGTGAGATTACTGGGAGGAGAATTTGCAGACACAAGGCTTGTCCAAAAGTTGCTGGTTTCAGTCCCTGAAAGGTTTGAGACAACAATTTCAGCCTTAGAAAATACAAAGGATCTGTCAAAGTTAACCTTAGCAGAACTCTTGAGTGCTTTTCAAGCACAAGAGCAAAGAAGATCTATGAGGCAGGAAGGAACTATAGAGGGAGCATTGTATGTAAAGTCTCAACAAAAGCAAAGTGACAAAGGAAAGAAGCACTGGAAGAAAGAAGTTGATGCAGATAATGGGAAAGCAACTAGCAGTGGGAAGAAAGAGTATCCTCCATGCCAACACTGTGGAAAGAAGGGTCATCCGCCATATAGATGTTGGAAACGATCGGATGTGCAGTGCCACAAGTGTAAACAATTGGGGTATATTGCAAAGTTTTGCAAGAATAAGTCTCAACAAGTTGTAGAAGCAAAGGTAGCAGACCAACAACAAGAGGAGCAGCTATTTGTTGCAGCAGGTTTTGCAACAAAAAGTTCAGATGAAAGTTGGTTGATTGATAGTGCTTGTTCAAATCATATGACAAGCAACCGTGAGTTGTTCAAAGTGCTTGACAAATCTGAGTCTACTAAAGTCAAAATTGGGAATGGTGATTATATGGCAGTCAAGGGAGAAGGCACTATAGCCATAGACACTAGTGCAGGTACAAAAATGATCTCAAATGTTCTTTATGTACCTGATGTGAGCCATAATCTACTAAGTGTTGGTCAGCTACTTGAAAAAGGCTTTAAGGTTTTATTTGAAGACAAGATGTGCTTGATACTTGATGCTAAGGGGCATAAATTATTCAGAGTAAAGATGAATGCTTTCCTTTAAATCCAGTGAATGATGTGCAAGTGGCTCAAATAGCCACAATCAGCGCTACTGAATTGTGGCATAAAAGGTTGGGGCACTACCATCATGAAGCTGTGTTTCAAATGAGCAAAAAGAATTTAGTGCAAGGTCTGCCACTGCTAGATAAAGAGTTGACAGTTTGTAAGACTTGCCACTATGGGAAGCAAACAAGACTTCCATTCAAGGCAGCCTCGTGGAAAGCAAAACAGAGATTGCAACTCATCCACACTGATCTTAGTGGACCAAAACCAGAGGTATCTCTAAATGGAAGCAGGTATTACATTGTTTTCATAGATGATCTAACTAGATTTAGTTGGATTTATTTTATGAAATTCAAGTCTGAGGTAGCTGGTATTTTCTGGAGATTTAAGACATGGATAGAGAATCAAAGTGGGTGTAAAATGCAGATGCTAAGGTCTGATAATGGGACTGAGTATACCTCAGACCAGTTCAATAATTTTTGTGAAGCAGCTGGCATTGAACATCAGCTCACTATACCTTATTCTCCACAACATAATGGTGTAAGTGAGAGGAAGAATAGAACAATCATGAACATGGCTCGGTGTTTGATGCATGAGAAAGGATTACCAAAGAAATTTTGGGCTAAAGCAGCCAACACTTCAGTGTTTTTGCTGAATAGGCTTCCTACTAAGGTTGTGCAAGGGAGAACACCTTTTGAGGCCTGGTATGGTTATAAACCTTTTCTGCAAAACCTAAAAGTGTTTGGATGTGTTTGTTTCTCTTATGTTCAACAGGTTAAGAGGGACAAGCTTGATAGGAGGGCTGAACCAGGCATTCTCATTGGGTACAACAATGTTTCCAAAGCATATAGGGTGTACTATCCTCAAACAAACAAAATTGAGGTGACGAGAGATGTGTAATTTAAAGAGCATCAACACTGGAACTGGAATGAAGAAGAAGGAAAGAATTTTATAGCACCTCTATCAAGTGAACAACCATCAATGGAAGATGAAAACATTGATGATTTTCCTGTTAAAGGTACAAGAATGCTGTCAGATATTTATAACCGTTGCAATTTAACCTTGTTAGAGCCTGAAAGCTTTCATGAAGCCAAGAAAGATTCTCACTGGATGATTGCAATGGAGGAGGAGCTTAGCATGATTGAGAAAAACAACACTTGGGAGTTAGTTGACAGACCAAATGATAGGAAGATTATTGGAGTTAGATGGGTGTTTAGAACAAAGTTGAATCCTGATGGCTCGATCAACAAGCACAAGGCTAGATTGGTGGTGAAAGGCTATGCACAAGTGGATGGAATGGACTACTTTGAAACTTATGCACCAGTGGCTCGTTTAGATACAATCAGGTTGGTGTTTTCCATTGCAGCTCAAAAAAAATGAAAGATATTTCAGCTTGATGTCAAATCAGCCTTCTTAAATGGCTATCTAAAGGAGGAGATTTTTATTGAGCAACCGGAAGGATTTGTTGTTGAGGGACATGAGAATAAGGTGTACTTGCTTAAGAAAGCTTTATATGGATTGAAGCAGGCTCCAAGAGCCTGGAATGCAAGGATTGATAAGCATCTCCTAAGTTTGGGATTTAACAGAAGTTTGAGTGAACCTACTCTCTATACTAAGCATTCTACTACAAATTCCTTGATTGTCTCACTCTATGTAGATGATCTCCTGGTAACTGGAAGCAAACTCAATGAGATAGATCAGTTCAAGTTGGAGATGATGAAGGTATTTGAGATGACCGATTTAGGAGAGATGTCTTATTTCCTTGGCATGGAAATCCAGCAATTCCAGCATGGTATCTTCATTCATCAGCTGAAATATGCCAAGGAGATCCTCAAAAAATTTCAGATGGAGAACTGCAAACCTATGAGTACACCTATGGACCAAAAGGCCAAATTATGCAAAGAAGATGGGACTGAAAGAGTTGATGAAACCGTTTACAGGAGTCTTGTGGGCTGTCTAATGTACCTTACAGCTACAAGACCTGACATTCTTCAAGATGTAAGTATGCTTTCAAGATTTCTACATTGTGCTTCTTCAGAACACTATAAGATTGCAAAAAGAGTGCTGAGGTATATTAAAGGAACGCTTGATTATGGTGTTCTGTTTTATAAGACAAAGGAATGCAGGCTTTATGGTTTTTCTAACAGTGATTGGGGTGAATCATTGGATGATATGAAGAGTACTTCAGGCTATTGTTTTACAATTGGCTTGGGGGTACTCTCTTAGAGCTCTAAAAAGTAAGAAATCGTGGCTCAATCCACGGCAGAAGCAGAGTTCATTACTGCTACAGTAGCAGTGAATCAAGCATTGTGGCTAAAGAAATTGCTAACTGATTTAAACCTAGAGCAAGAAGGAAGTATAAATCTGTTTGTGGACAATCAAGCAGCCATAGCTATCTCGAATAACCCGGTATTTCACAACAAAACTAAGCACTTCAACATTAAATTATTTTTTCTCAGAGAAGTGCAGCAGAAAGGTGAAGTCAAGCTATTATATTGCAAAACAAAGGATCAACTGGCTGATTTATTCACCAAGGCTCTACCTAAGGCTAAGTTTGAACAGCTAAGATCAAGATTGGGAGTGTGTTCAGCAACCGATGCAAGGAGGAGTGTTGTGAAAGAATGCCTCGGCAGCTAATAAGCTATTGAAACATGTTCAAATAGATAGCTTTCAAAGCTATCTCTTAGCTGGTTTGTTAGAGAAAATTTAGCAAATAAGGATTAATTTAAAACTCCTAAAGTTTAGCCTATGTTTTTGAATTATTTGATTAGTCTTAGCTGCAGTTTGTTTTGATAATTATCTCCTATAGTTGAGGAAGTATTTGAATAGATTGTTAGATAAGGATGACTTGTGTATTTAAACAATCTTTTGAACTCAATAAGAGAGGAAATCTTCTTTCGTTCCATGCTTTTAAGTTTCAACTGAAATTCCTCTATCTTTTTCTTCTTCTTTTGCTATCTGTTCTGCTATTTTGTTCTTAGCTCAATTCTTTATGAAACCAACAGATTTTCATGTGAATAAAAATCATAAAAATCTAAGTATTAAACCATTGCAAAAATGGCATGCGTCTTTTTTGTCATTAATTGACAAAGCAAAATAACTATTTTACCCTTATATTTAAGATAATTTTTCCTTTCTCCCGTCTCTATCTTCTTTCTCTCTCCCCTTTCCTATCTCTCAAGTTGCCAACAACCACAAACCAACTATTCTTTTCTCTATCCTTTCTCTCTTCTCCCTCTTCCCACCACTCTCCTGTCATCAATTGTTAGTGTAAACTAAGCTCATCTTCGAATGAACCCAAGCTCAAACCTTGAAACCAATAATGGTGCAAAGACAAAACAATGTCTTGGTTGTAGAGACAAAAGGCAATGATGGTGTTGGCAATGAAGAAAAAAGATTTCCATAAGTAATTATCTCTCTCGAATCTGTTGTTGCTAAAATACAATAATAAATTTATAATTACATGAGAGTATTCATGTTTAACATCTAGTTTCTAGGTGATCTACAAAACAGAAGACAATCAAGGGCATGGGATGTCTCCCACACAGACTCTCCGATATTTAAGTTACTCTTAACCAAAAAACAGAGAAATATTCAAGTAATTTGTATAAAAGTTCTCGCATACCACAATTAGATGGATGATTCTCTATTTATAAAGATTAAGATTGATAGATAAAGGAGCATCCATGTCTTCCAAGGTTGTTTGTTCATGATCTCTAGGGAAAGATCTTAGAAGTGAGTTGACGCATTCTTGACAAGCCATGATTCGAAGGGTTTCTCAAAGACTATTTTTAGGATCTGAGAAAGACTCTCAAGAGGGTTTCCCAAGGGTACCCAAAAGAGGCTCCCAATTAGAAGGTCTCACAGGGGATTACTCTATTAGAAAGGTCTCCAAGGCCCTTTCTCTTTAGGCTTTTTCCTTTTGGGCTTATCTTAGACTTGGCCACACTTTCTTGGGCACAACAATTACTCACACTTTTTCCTTTAAATTTCCCAAAGGAAAGAGTAACTATCAACTTGCCCTCTTCGAGAAACTTTCCCAAGGGATCTTTCTTGATGTCAGTCATTTCTAATCTCATGGGTTTTTTGTTTCTCATCCACTTGAAGTTACATATTTTAGTGTTTCAAGTTGGTGGCATAATGACCCAGAGATTGAGAATCTAGAAGCTTATTGCCATCCTAATTGATGACTTGGAGAATCTCCCTTCTCATTTGAAGTCTTATTCAAGGGGATGAGGAAACCTTGAGGTGATGGCAAATTTAGATATTAAGGATCCAGGTCAGTTGATGAGAACTTGACCTTGATTACCTTTCAAGAGATAAGAGCCGTAATATTGATATGGTAATCTCATTTTTAGTGTTCTTGCCCATTCTTTCATGTGGAGGTTCCTCTAGCTTGGTTGAATATACTTTAGGGCTTTTTGTTTTTCCTTTACTATATATGTGTATTTTTTGTAGAAAAATGATTTTCTCTTTCATTGCTTCTTGTGTTATTCCCTTCTAGTGTTAGGGGTTACTCCCCCATCTTTTAAGAGGACTTCACTTTGTCATAGGATTCTTGTATTTTGTACTTTCAATGGGTATTTGTTTTTTATAACCATTGGTTCATAAGACCTCCGTTTGTCTTAGATGATAGTCCCTAGATCATATTCACGCATTTTCTCACTTTTGATTCTAGGTTTTCCCTAGATCATTCTTACACTTTTGAATTTCGTCTTTCTATGTTGTTCTCATGCTTTTTGTGCTTCTGATTCTAGGTTTGTGTTTGTTTTCTCTATATAACATGTTAGTAACTCACATAGCATATAAAATTTCATAGTTTAACTTTTGAACCATAAATCATTCAAAACTTTTGAAGTTTACTTACCTTAACACTTACACTTCGTTTTTTCTTGGAAGAGGGGCATTATGCTTACTCCCAAATCCTTTGTGGATGATAGACCCTAAACCATTCTCCCACTTTTGCATTTTCAATTTTAAATCGATATCATGCATTTTGTGCTTTCGACTCTAGGTCTTTCTAGATCATTCTTATGCATTTATCACTTTTGATTCTAGGTTATCTTAGATCGTTCTCGCACTATTACTTTTTTTATTTTTAATTCGTTCTCACGCATTTTACGCTTCTGATGTTAGGTTTTCCCTCTATCATTCTTACAATTTTTGCATTTTTAATATTTGGACTGTTCTCACATTTTCACGCTTTGATTTTAAGACAATGAACCCTAAATTGTTCTCACACATTCCACGCTTTGATACTAAGTTTTAGATAATAAGCCCTAGATCATTCTTGTGCATTATGTGCTTCAATGTTAGGCTTTAAACAACAAACCCTATTCCACACTTTGATGCCAGGTTCACTTGTTTACTAGAGTTTTAGCCCTTTTTGTGCATTTATTGTCCTAAAAAACAAAATACACAAAAAGGAAATTACAACAGGATAAAAATCACTTTCCTACTTTATTGAATGCTAAGCAAATATATATAATCTTTCCTTTTGTGGTTGTTAATAATGAAAGTCTTAATGAATTCTTCCCTAAATTAATCAAATGAGGAGATGGATACCTTAGCAAGGCCATTAAATGAGGCACGGGCATGATTTGTTAATGTCAAAGAAAAGGTCCAACACATGATTGCATTTACCATCCATGAAGTAGCATTAGGGACTCATAGCTCTAAGTGTAAACATGGGAATCCCCTTTCCCTGAATACATAGCTAATTGAGGCATTTTAAACTTCTTGGGAAGAGATTTCTCCATCATCTCTAAAACGAAAGGAATTTTCCTTCTCTAGTGCTCCTCCTAAGTCAGTACCAGTTGTTTCTACTCTAAAATTTCTTTTATCATCTTTTTCATGTTCATTGTCTCTTCAACATTGAATGTGGATGGGTTGTCTGTTTCCGGTACCCTACTAAGATGGCCTCTAAAGTGGTGTTCGGCTTCCTCCAACAATCTATTGTCTACCATTTCCAAACATTGCTCATTCCAAGAAGGTTCATCTTCAGTAGAAGGCCTCTAAGTGGCCTACTTGTTCTCCTGGAGCGAGGCTAACTCTGGGAGAGTTTTTCAATAGTTTTCTATCTAGGGGATCTTCGAGAGAATTGGATTTTCTTGTATCCCCTAGAGAGTAATTAGGACTGACCCTATTAGTTTCCTGATAAGGAGATTCTGCAAGGTATGTGGAAAGAGGCATCAGGTATAGTATTTTGGAACAAGCTCATCATCTCCCAGAGAGCTTATACACTTTTCTCATGTTGTTTCTAGAGAGCTTCATAAGCCAGCGAAAGGGATAGTGAGAGAAACCGACCCAAAGGTCCCTTGGAAACTTGGCAAAAGAGTCTCCCACGGCTTTGGTTATTTCCTGAAGATTGGATTTTAGGTCATTCTTGGCTTTGTAGGCTTTCGGCAACTTGCAACCTTGAAAGAACCATTGTCATGTTGTTTTAGCATTTATTTGTGGCGTTATGAGGTCAAAATCGATCATTGATGCCTATACTAAGTCTTTCTTGTTAGTTTAGGAGACTCTCTCACTTTTGGGAATAACCAGTCCTTCACTGTTAATCTAAGAGTTCTTTCCTCACTCTCCCGAAAACTTGTAGATAACTTTTTTACTTCCTTTGTTGGTCTCTCGAAGACTGTCCACTCTCCTAGAGACCTTCATTGACCTCTCCCAGTGTCTTGGACGATTCAAATTGTTTGAAAGTCTTTTAATTGGCTTCTTGATCGTTTTCCTCAAATGATGCCAATTATTATTACTAAACTACAATAATAAATTTATAGTTACAAAAAAGTGTTCATCTTTAATCTCTAGTCTCTGAGTAACCTATAAAACAGAAGATAGTTAAGGGCGCAGGGTGTCCCCCACTCTGCGTGAGCCCCCCGATGCCTGAGTTAGTCTCAAGTCTCAACCAAAAAAATAAAAAAGTACTCAAGTAATTGTTAGTGTTGTATGCCCTAATGCTAGATTTAGATGACATTTAATGAGCTTGTTTTATGAATTCATTGTATATTTGTATAAAATCAATAAAAGACAAGGTTTTCTCAATTCATATTTTCTCCAATCAATCATATAAATGAGTTCCCGATCTTTTATTTAAGAATCTTATTGAAACTATGTAATAGGATTCTCTGATAATAAAACTTCTTAAACATATAGTGTTGTGTTTGGTATCGATATCGTGTACCCAAAATATCTCTAGAAATGGTTGATCAAAAGTTAACTCTTAACTCTCTATCTACTAATAATTAGGCTGCCATGTGACATAAAATTGGAAAGGCTGGTGAGGGTGACAGATTTCAAATTGAAATTGGAATTAGAGGAGTAAGTTTAATAATTGAGGAGAATAGTTTAATAATAATTAAAAATATAATTTAATTATTGAAGGGAAAGAATTATTGAGAGAGGAGGGGTATTAATTAAAAGAAACAGAAGACCCTCGGCTTCAATTTAATTGAATCCTTCTTTTTTCACGTTCCTTCTTGAAAACATTCTCTATCAGAAAATTATGCGTGTGAAAGTCATACATATGATTTTGAGACGCGGGTGCTGATGATACACAAAATCTTTATATCTAGTACGGGAAGAGATGACCAAAATGGTACCTTAGTGCATATTAAGTGTCTACCAACTAAGACCACTACATCTTGAGGTGGATTCAATCTCAGTACAAAAATTATTTCTGTACTCTATCCCTTTATTAGACAACAGGTATGAATTTATTTATATTCTTTTATTAAAAGTTTGTTGCTTAAATATCTAAATAATAGATGTTAATGTATATTATATTCCGCTACGTGTATTTGATTCATAATAAAAATTTTATTTTTATCCATACCTCTATATTATCAATTCCCTTCAATAATTTGGGTAAAACTTCTCCTGTGCCTCAATTCGAATGATAACTCCTTATTTATAAAAGTTAAGATTGAAAAATAAAAGAATATTTACATCTTTTAAGATTATTTATTTCTTATCTCTAGGCAAAAATATTGAAGATAAATTTACTCATTCGAGTCATAACTTAGAGAATCTCCTCAAGTCTATATATTTCTTGGACTCGCAGGATAACTGAAAGAAGCCCTTAAAGAAGAAGGTCTCCCAAGTACTACTATTTTGTCAATTTTCCTCTTAAACCCATTTTAACCTTAAACTTGCTTTCTTGAGCATAACAGAATCCAAAAATAACTTTTAAGGAAACTTGATCTAGGTTCTAGGTGAAGCGACAACACTTGTGGTGATCAATCGACCATCACCTAATGTTTTTTTTTTTTTTATGCTTTTGATATTTCTATAATTATATTCAACGTGACGAGAACAAAATTTTAAAGATTAACAAAAATTAGTAACCATTTGTTAACAAGAGAAAAATTAACTTCTTGATTATAAAAACTGAGGGAAAGTGTGTTAATTTTAAAAACACAAAAACAATGAATACAATTTTAACAAATTCTAGTAGTAATATTTGAAATTACCCTAAAACTAACCTACTAACTTCAAAATTAATAATGCACATTGTCAATGACGAAGGCCCCAGGAAACCTTATATGACTTGTAATTTAAAGCTCTATTAATTAAATTTTATCAAGTGATTCATGTACTTAATTAATTTAAATGTACTTTATACTCGGAAAAAAAATTAAAATACAAATGTAATTGACAAATACTCTCGGCCGGATGAGCGAGATAAGTACAGGAATAAAGACGTGCTTCCACAAATGGTAACTTTAATTCGATTAAGTGGAACTTCGTCCATCTAATACATCAAATGTTCAAAAAACAAAAAAGAAAAAGAAGTTGTTTTCAAATGATAATGATAATAAGGGCGTCCCAGCCCTCTCCGCTTTGCAAATGTTATTTTTGCATGCAAGCTTATCTCATCTTGCAAAGAAATTATTTTCACTACTCAGCAAATTATGTCACCCAGAGTCATCATAAATAAGTGAGAAAACAATAATGTTTACAGGCTAAAGCCACCTGGCCAAGATTTACAAAAGCAAAGCTACAGCAAGCAGTGGAACTACAGAGATCAACATCAAGCATGCATATATATATATATATATATAGATACAGATTACAGATGAAAAAAGGTCACTCTGGGCATATAATGTCTCTATTATACCAAACAAACAAGAAACAACAACTAATAATCACATGCGAAGCCTTTACACTACTACATATGGTAGGGTAGGCCACATAAATTCTACCTTTCCCTTAATTAATGGGAAACCCACTGTGACAAAAGCTGCCGGAGGAATAATAACAGGAACACAAAGTCTTGAACTTACTAGGTGGACGTGGGCGCATGAATTTTACCTCAAAGCTTGCCAGAGGAATAGAAACAACAAGTACAATCCATTCAGAAAGCAAGATAACAGCTGATTTCTCATAATATAACTTCCCAGGAAAGAATCTGCAGATTTAATCATCCTTTTTATGAAGGTGAAGAGTGAAAACAAACAGGATAATCGACAGAATAGATAGATAGCTCTACATGAAAAGTTCATTATCTTCCAGCCCCAAGATGATGAATATTATGCATACTACTTCGTCATTCTCGCCCTTGGCTGGTGGGAAAAAGATGATTTGAAGATGGGGACTGTTGGACGATCTAACTACGTGTACAATACAAATGCACAAACATTATATATGCCGTCATCTTATCCAAATTTTACAGGGATCCGGACTCTAGTTATGGGTGGGTAAAACTATGGCACCCTTCCCTTCGAACCTTACATGAATATCAAATAGCAGAAAGACAACCTAATAACATATGTCTAAGACTCCCAACTCCTAGTGGCAAAAAGGAAAGAATGAAAGGCACTTATCCCAGGCAGCTTTCTGTTTCTCCAATTTGCCTCTCTCCCAACTACACATTGCTTGAAAAGAACAGATGGTAATATTTGAATTACCATGATATAGATATACAAAAAGGAAAAAAAAAAAGAAAAAGAAAAAACTGAAATCATTAGAGGAACTTATCAGTCTTTACCGTTTTGTCAACCTTGAAATTTGTACTGGAAAAGGTTTTTAATACTCAATAACTACATACGTTAATCATACTAAATAGTCCTAGGACAAAGACACTGTAGACTGGCTATTTCCAGGTAGTAGATTGTTTAGGGCATCTTAAATCCACAAGGACGGTGGTTTAGGTCCTATATATAGAACCATTATGCAGGACAGCAATGAAAAGTTGCAGAAAGTAGGAAAAAAGGCGGAGAAATTAAGAAGTTTGAAAAGAAAGAAGAGATTAGGAAGAAGAGAAGAATAGCCAAGAGAAATTCAATATCAATTCATTCAATATTCAGAAGTGCCTAAGACCAACGTTACATCAAAAGCCTATTTGTAGGCCAAAACTAAATCAAAATGGAAATAAATCATACAATAAATATGATTCCAATCCAAATCCTAAAATATCTATAATCACCTAATGGAAACAAATCAAATCTAAGATAACAAAATAAATCTTAATTCAAATCCAATCTTTCAAATCAAAATAGGAAGCATATGAAAATAGTCTTATTATTATCCCTATCATTTTCCCCCAGCAGGAGAAAACTTGTCCTCAAGTTGCTCGGAAGGTCTTCTGGTGCCACCTGTGATATAACCGTGTTACTAGAGGCCAGACAATGTGATCAACATGGACTTGCCAAAAGTGGGAAGGGCCCGTTGCTGGCACATCTATATCTTGTTGTCTCCTATATTGTTCCAGTGGGACGAGGCTAACCAATGGTGATGGTTGGTTAGAAATCCCAGTGTCGGCAAAATCTGGAGGATTTACCCAACGAACAAGAAAGGAATGAAACTGTTCATTCCTGGCAAAAAAAATTTGTTTACATAAAATAATGTCCAATTTATACTTGTGTGCAAACAGAAAGGTAATGGCAATGAGACTTCACTTGGCTGGGGATGACAGAATTGTGAGACCATCAATTGAAGACCGACGAATTGGCAAAGGACAACAAGGTTTTGAGACTTCCTCAAGGATAACATTATGAGATCCTTCAATCACCTTATGCGTCTTTTTGATCATCCAGGGTAACTTCCTAATTGCTATAACCATCTCTGTTGGTATCTCATTTGAGCCTCTTCATGGTTACCAATCTCACTTTCCTTTTCTTCTACTGCCTGTGTGATTTCTTGATCACAATCTTCTTTTATGTCACCCAATTCATCAATGTTGGTTTTAGGAGCTTGATCTTCTGGATGTTCTTCCTCATCAATTCTTCTTTTTGAGCATTTTTTCCAATAGCATGAATGAATAAAGCCACAGTAAGAGCACTTTGGTTGTGACTGAACAATTGAGGATGACATGCTAGGCCAAAGATGACCTAGCATAGACTTGTTCACAGTGGAGCTGGAGTTCAGAGAAGAATAGTTAAGTTATCCCTATACCAATATGATCTGTGTGGTCAACCTATCATTTCTCCCATGGTAATTGATATGCCCACAAAAATCAATAAAGAGCCTATGGGTCGGGTCAGTAAATAAGAATAAAAAAATGCCCCACAAAATCACCCAAAAAAGTAAAATGAAGGAAGCAAAAAATTGGAGCACAAGTGTAGGCCGCTACTCAACCAAGTGGATTTCAGTTTATAACCGAGAGACTCTCAGTTTGTTTGCTCGAAGGGGTGGCCACATTAAGTGGCCACCACCAAGAGCCTCTCGGTTTCGAACCAAGAGCCTCTCGGTTCTTTTAAACTAAGAGTCTCTCAATTTAGAACTGAGAGTTTCTCGGTTCATTTCCTAAGAGGTGGCCACCACCGAGAGTCTCTCGGTTTTAGGTTTAGAGTTTAGAGTTTTTAGTTCAAGGGGTGGCGAAGGTGGCCACCACCGAGAGGCACTTGGTTCTACCAAGATCCTCTCGATTTAAGTCTTCTTCAAACTTCCAAGCGGAATATTCTGAGAATATGCCATTCGAAAAATCTGGGATGGCTACCACGTGTTCTTTAGGGCTTGCCTCTTCACTTAGGGGGTTTTCTGGGGGGACAAGGACTCTATTTTTCTCTCAAGCATTCCAAGGGCTAGTCAGTTCTTAGGAGCTAGTCGATTCTTTAGGGCACGTCGGTTCTTTAGGGCCAGTCGATTCTTGGGACCAGTCGATTCTTCAAGGCCAATAGATTCTTAGGGGTCAGTCAATTATTTGGGGTCAATTGGTTCTTCAGGGTCAATCAGTTCTCAAGGGCTAATCGGTTATTTGAGGCCAGTCGATTCTCAAGGGCCAGTCTGTTATTTGGGGCCAATCGATTTTTTGGACCCAGTCGATTCTTGGAGGCACCCGATTCTCAAGACCCACTCGATTCTTGGAGGCACTTGGTTCTCAGAACCCACTCAGCTATTTGGACCGACTCAGTTATTTCAACAATATTATTCATCTGGGAGTTATTATTCACTAGCATAAACATGAGCATCTATGCACATATTGATAGTCATGCATATTATCTGCAACATGCATTAGACATCTTTCTTAGAACACTGTCTAACTTGGTCGTCAAAGGGCCAGCACGGAGAACTCTCCCAAGTGGCCTTCTAACTGTTGTTGTGCCTCGAAGCTAAATCCTGGACGACTTGCCCTTAGCCTTGGAATACAAACCTATTGAAGACCCCCTCAGGGTCCCACATCGCTTGTCACTCGAAGACTCTTCCAGGCACCTCGCATTGGAGATTCCAGAGACTATTCTGGGCCCATGCCTTGTTGAATTCCAACTCCGACCTTATCCACATCCATCGAAACTTCGCCAATGATATCCTAGACCCTTGATAGCAGTCGATGCTTCTGCTCAAGCCGATCCTGAGACAAATAAATTTTATTGTTGTAACTTGGCAATAACAATTAGCACCGTCTGTGGGAACACTCAACAAAAAGTCAAATCATTGTCAATGGCAGGTACTAGAGGCAATTGAACTCTCTCTCAAGGCGTGGAAATTTTCCCTCCTTCACGAGACTTGCAAAATCCAATGGGAGAGCATCAACCTTCCCCCAATCTTCAACAACAAGTCTGTCTTCAATAAACTTTGTCTAATCCTCAGCATCTAGTGGGGACCCAGCCGCAGCCACCAAATTTCCAACACTTGGTTAATCAGCACAAATGCCACAATCAGCCTGGCTCTTCACAGCAGGCTACTCTTACCGTCCCATGGACAAATTATGAAGCATTGCGGTAGCAACATATTAAAGGAATGCAGGCCTTACGAGACATGGAGGGGATACTACAAAGTTTGGTCCCCAATACGGCATTACATGCAACGCTAAGGAGACTTGTGCCGAAAACTACGCCACTAAAGAGAATTCATCATAAGGATGAAGAGATCAGTTCTTATCGAGAAGCCACACCCAACTCTCACTCTTGTCCCTCTCCTCGCAAAGGAAATCAACCTAAACTCCCACCACGAGAAGCTAATGCCTCTCTACTACAAAATCAGGAGCGGAAGCGAAATTATCAAAGAGATTAAGGGAGCCCGAGAAGGAGAAGACATCAGAAAACTATGACAAATATGCCTACAAAAGAAGGCAAAGCCCCACCAAGGACTCGACTCGACACCAAGGAATAGAGGAACTAATAATAACACTGCAACGTGTATATGAGATGACATGAAAAGGGTAATAGAAGAAGTACTCAAACAAAAGAAATTGGTTCCGACCACTGAGGAACAACCAAGAAAGAAATCCACGTTCACTAAAAACATATTGAAGAAACCACTGCCACAAAAATTTAAGATGCCATAGATTACCTCTTATGCTGGCAATGATGACCCTGATGATCATATTCAGGATTATGAATCATTGATGATACTTCATGGATGGGGTGACGAAGTTATGTGTCGGGCATTTTCGTTGACTTTGACAAGGCATGCTCGAACCTGGTTCAATGGGTTACCTGAAGCATCCATTTCATCATTCGAGCAGTTAAGAACAAAATCCATTAAAACATTCATAATTAATAATCAAAAAAAGGACGCAACATATCTCCTCAGTATCCGACAAGGAGTTAAAAAAGCCCTACGGCAATATGTGGATAGATTCCAGAATGCCACTCTTGAAATTCATGATTTGCCGCTTGAAGTAGTAGTATCTGCTATGATGCAAGGGCATGACCCTTCTAAGACTCATTATCATTGGAACCCCCAAAGTCCTTGGCAAATTTATTTGTCAGAGCAAACAGATACATACTCCACACTAAAATAATGAGAACAGTGGGAGGAGGTGAAGACAGAGAACGAAATAGAAAAGATTGGGAAGGTGAAGAGAACTTCAACAGACGACAGGAAATGGTACAGAGGCCAAATCAACCTAGGCATCAATTCAATCATTACACCTAGTTCACTAAGCCATAGTCTTCCATATTAGCAACTATGGAAAGGTCAAGCCATATCAGACTCCCGAAGCGAACTGATTATCCTATGGGAAGGAATCAAGATGAATACTGCAAATATCATAGAACTTGTGGCAACTCCACTAACCGATGCTAGGAACTGAAAAATCAAATTGAGATGTTAATCCGGAAAGGACACTTGCAACAATATGTACAAGAAGAAGATGGGAGTGACTAGGAGCCACAAAAAAGGGAAGAAGAGTGAAGGAATCCTACTCAACACCAAGCAAACTGTGTAAGGCCAATCCAGAGTTGTATTGTTTCTTTTTCATGTGAATTTGTAAGCCCAAAGCTAGGTTGTGGACATAATCACATCAGAAATGCTAGTACTCCCTCGTGCAAACGCATTATTATTATTGTGTCCATTATTATTTGCTTGTCTCATTTCTCAAGACAAAAGGAAAGATCAATCAAAAGTCTCGTTGCCCTACCTAATAGCCCAGCCACGAGGAAGATAGCAAGTTCGTTGCCCAACACATGGCTCGGCAACAAAGAGAAAACAAAGCCTATAGCCTTACTTACAGCCCGGTAATGTGGTAAACACGATTGGCCCATTGTCCTGTCTAACAACTCGACAATGCGATTCTCACAATCGCTCTGTTAGCGTGGTTAGACCGTTGTCCCGCTTACAGCAACAACACGACGTACAATATTGGTCCATGTCCCGCTTAACAACTCAGCAATGTGATTCACACAATCTCTCCATCTAGAATACTAGCCCATTGTCCCGCCTAACGGCCCAGCAATGCGGTTCGCACAATCTCTCCATTTGCATGCTTGGCCCATTGTCCCTCCTAACAGCACGGCAATGTGGTTCGCACAACCTCTCCATCTAAAAGATCGACCCATTGTCTCGCCTAACGGCTCGGCAATGTGGTTCGCACAATCGCCCCGTCTGAACGATTGGCCCATTGTCTCACCTGACGGCCCGGCAACATGGTTCGAAGAATCACTCCATCAACATGGTTATTTTCTCTGAGCACGAACATAGGGATGCGCCGAACCGCGTGAACAAAATATGATTGTTTCCCCCTATCACAGAAATAGGATTATGCAGAACCGCATGAACAAAATATGGGTATTTTCTATGATTCTTAGATTATTTAAAATACATAAGTAGTTAATCTTGATTAAGATTTAAAACATGTAAATTGTTTTAAGATTTAATTTAAGTTGACTTAAAAACTTTTAAATTGCATTTTTTGGCATTTTTTTATTGTTTTTTTCATTAGAATATGTTAAATTTTTTAATTTCGTTGATAACATGCTTGTGAATATATTATTAGGAGTTATGATCTATTTTATACCATATTTTTCAACTAAGATATATTTTTCTTTTTTTTTTTTAGTTAGCATTCACCCCGTTCCATCAGGCACGCGCCTTACATGCGCCTTAACTCCAACACCCTTTTGTGCCTTAGTATGCATTGGGCGTTTAATACACTAGTTTTGTCCATATACAACATTAAAAGTTTGCCTTATTTCTGTTCCATCCAATCACCAAAATTGGGAGGAGACAAAAAGTGGAGCTTTTAAAGAGATTGAATGGAAACTCTTTCCATCCAATCCCATTGCATTATTAATGTTCCTTCCTAACAACTTTGATAGATGATGTTGAATTTCTACTGTTGTGAGCCACCAAAGTTTCAACCCACGAATCCTCAGCCATCTAAAAGCATTGTCGAACACCTCCCTCTCCTCAGCCAATTGAAAAGGGCTAGATCTACTCTACTTTACCAGCAACAACCACAACAAGACTAGTCCACAGGTGTAAAAGGCAAAACCTGACCAGTGTAAAAAAGCATCTTAAGCATGCTTTAAGTGAGCATGCTTTAAGTGCAAAAAGAAAAGCACAGCATGCTTGGGGCTTTTTTGTGTGAAGCTCAGTGACTTTAGCCGAGCACGATTAAAGTGCACTTAGGTTGCGCTCTTACCTAAGCTCCAAAGCACAAAAAAGCGAGTTTCAGAAATAAACTTGGTTTTTTCTTTTTATCAAACAATATGAATGGTTGGATTTATTTAAACTTTTGTAATAGTGTCGTTGCTTGTATAAAATCCTTACCCAAAAAAGTTATTATCAGATCTTAGAAAGATCTAAATAAAACCATATATAAATTTGCTTTAAAAAAAAAAAAAAAGACCCAATTATATTTACTAAGCAAAAAATATTGAAGGAAGCATGTAACTAGCTATAAATTAGGGACTGCTAATTTTTTCCTAATTGTTGTAAATTAGGGATTGTTTTGATTGCATATTAGGAATTGATTGATTAGAGAGTGTTGTAAATTTGGGAGTTGATTAATAGGTGATTGATGTAAAATGGGGATGATTTGTTTCCTTCTTCTATTTGAACCTCCGCATAAATCCGTGTTAATGAAATAGAGAATTTAGTTTTTTTGCCAAACTTTTATAAAAAACAAAAGAAGACTCACCAAAATAAGAACATACAAATTTAAAAAAGAAGCCTTAGCACATTGAGATCCTTTCAATCGAGAGTTCAGACTGTTTGTCTTTCAAGTTCCATCAGGACCAGCAACTGGCCAAACTGTATCCTTTTTTATGTTCCCTATGTGTTTTGCTATGTTGTATGAACTTGTAAACTGATATAAAATATAAATGAAAAATGATATCTCGTCTTTTATTAAATTTTTAGCCCTCGTTCTTATTTAGGCTTTTTTAATGATTGTTTTTTAATAGTTTATATTTTTCATGCTTACAAAAATTCATACTCTATTTTATTTATATGCGCTTCACTTTGCTTGTGCGTGTGTTTTTCTTTGCACTTAAGTTTTGTCAACCTTCTGCACTTAAAGCGCGCTTAGTGCTTTTCAAAACACTGGATGGCCCATTACCACTCTAACAAACTATGACCTGCAGCAAGATCATTGAGGACCTCCACCGCAGATGGCAAATGTGTAGACTCCGCTGTACACAGATCAACCACCATCAATTATTGTGGACCACCATCACTGACCATTTTTCATAGCAAAAATTAGCCTCTCCTCAACCAGTGAACTGAGTGAAGGCCCCTATTTCGAAGACATTGTGAGAGGAGCACCCACTGCCACCCCTGGAAATCAGAAGCAAGCACTGGGACCTGCTTCTGGAATCAATAAGAAGCATCTGCTGGCTGCAAATCCAAGTTCACCAGCCTTCCATCATCAACGATCAGCCACAGCCACCAGAAACACTGCATGACAGACAGCCAGTAACTTCATACACGCCAGAGAGGAGGAACTTCTTTGTTTCATCAAGCAGAGGAGAACCCAGAATTATTGGTGAAGCCCTATCAGATGTCATTCACTTTTGATGTTCTGTTTTGTTCAGACCCAGATTGAGCAGAAAGAATAAGGTGCACAAAAAGAATGTTTTTGATCATTCAGGTACAAGCAGCATAGTTGTCAGAATCGCATGATTTGCTATTTGTATCAGTTGATCTGATACAAATCTGAACAAAACCAATATGAATTTATGGGGGAATTGAAAATCAGAAAGAATCGGATGTGAATTGCGAATTGAAAGTGAACCAATCAATTCTTATCCAACCCAAATTTACAAATAAAATCAGAAAAATCTAAACCCCCATCCATCTTCTCATGTAATTTATACTTTATGTAGGTCCAGGGAATTTAAGGATTGATAGAAAAAGAAATAGTAAAGCTGTTCAAGGTGAAGAAGTTGAACTGATTATAGTGAGGAGAAAAAAGATGAGGACGGTCAAGAATAAGAAGAGGATATGCTTGTATTCAATGATGATGATGGAGGAAAAGATGACATTGATGACTTTGACTTTGACAATGATTAGGTAGAACTTAGAAGAGAGATTATAATCTTAGTAATTGATTATTGATTTTTTGGGGGGATAGAAACTATTGATATCTTTTGTTTTATTTATGTAGTACTTTGAGATATACTTTTAACATATTAGATATTCTATATGAATATTATTAGTTTTTGGTTGAGTAATATGAGATTTATGCTTGGATTTCATATATTTATTGATTTAAAAAATGTATACAGAACCTTACAATTTGATTTGATTCACAATTCTTGATTAGAAAAATGAATACACTGATTCACAATTCAAATCTCAGTTTAACAACTATGACCAGAAATTCCTAATTAATCCAATTTCTGCAAACAACCACTGACCCATTTTCTGCAGGTTTAGATAGGAGAAGAAGACAGCAAAATCATCCTAGTCAATTTTAGTCTCCGAGATTGGTTGGATTAAAAGACAGTGACAGAGAACCTTTTCTGATGTGACTCAGTTCTGAGTTCTAAACTTGAACAGATTTGACCCATTGTGTAATTTTCTGGCCCAATTAATTATGATAGAAGTAGGTAAACTCTAATGGCACCACGTCAGTTTGTTGAAGTACAAGGTGCCACTGTTCGACAGAGAGAGCAATTTCTCTCTGCATTCAAGATTTTTTTGGTGCAACAAAGTCTTAACATGGCTTTGGATGAGAAAAGGCCCAATGATATGAATGATAGCAAGTGGAAGTCCATTCCAAGATAGGCAGTAACATCACTTTAACCCTTGCCCTACAAAATAAGCACACCATATTGAAGGAGTCAACATCAAAGGTGCTTTTTGACAAGCTAAATAGCATTTATGCTTTGAAATTTTTGACTAACTGATTGCGTCTAAAAATGGATCTATACTCACTAAAATTGAGGCATGCATGAACATCCCAATGCTTTAACCAACTAGAAATGTGTAACTTGTTGAAACTTGAGGACAAAGAGCAGGCATTTGCTCTTATTGGCATCTTTTACTCATTCTTACAAACCATTGTTATAGACAATATTGGTTAGAAAAAAAAATACACTTCATATAGATGATGAGATCAATTTTGAGAGGGAAATGAGAGGGATGACAAGATCCAAGCACACCTCAAGTTGAGAGTATGTACTAGCTATGGATAATTTTGATCAGGGGAGAAACCAAGATATAAAAGAAGTGATCGTTATAGATGATCAAAATCTAGCAAAAATTTCAATAATTCAAATGCCATTACTATATGAAGATTGGTCACATGCAGTCATTGCTCAACGCTCAAGGAAGACTTGGAGAGTCTGTAACAGCTGTAAGAGAAGATGAAGGACAAGATGATGATTGATAACAATTCAGATAATTCTTCTTCAAACTTGGCAAACTCGAACAAGATCTCTAATTGGCAAATAGTGCATGAGCCACTCATGTGATTATGTTCATAGCCCATGATGAATTCAATTACATCCATGCACATGTGCAAAGACCAAGCTATGTCTGATACTTTGCAAGCTGATGAAGATTTGGGCAATATTAACTTGAAAAATAAATCCAAGTTAAAGATTGAAGGTGTTTGAAAAGTTTGCTTGAAATTTTACAATGGAGTTGTAACTTGTCAGAAACATTCCAAATGTGAGATATTTGTCTACATCAGTGCAAACATAATTTTGCTAGTAGTGCTAGTGTCTCAAGAGTACAAATATGTTGGAGTTGGGAAATGGAGCAGTATACAAAGGAAACACCTTGGTTACAAAAGGAAAGAACATCTACTGTTTAGATGGCATTCCTTGCCTAGAAAGACTAGATGAAACAAAGCAAATAAGGCTCAAAAAACTATGAAAAGAGTCAAGTTTTCGTATTAAGTTGGGGAATTTGAGTCAAATGAAAAACTTATTAGATATTAGAAATGAAATCTCTTAGAAAATCCTATATCATATTGATAAGGATAGTAGCAAGAATAAGAAACCCAATCCTACCAGTGTAATTGCCTATAAGTAAACCCCTCCCCCCTCTCTCCCAAGTATAGTTTTGTGTTATCTGAATGAAAGAATAGCTAAATTATTTGGAATTGTGAGGATTGCAAGAATAATTTGGCCTATCCAAAAACTGTATCTTGAGAGCGTTTTTAGCATTATCCATCCAAACACTGTATTGTAAAAGAGTTTGTAGGTTTTTGGTTCAAAAGTTGCATTATTATTGATTAATGGGGTCACAATTTTTTGGATTTTGTATGTAGATCAACGTTAAAGTTTTTCTCCTCATTCTCTAATTTCCAAGTACAACTTTACATTCCAAAATAATGTAAAATCCCCACCTAAATTTAATACCAAGTATCTAATTCCATTCTCAAAATATCTCCAGAATGCACTGCTCATGATCTGAATTTATACCTGGTATCAAGAATATTTAAGCAATACATGTAGGTTGTCATCAAGGCTAACAGTTCTCAAATAACCTTCAAGCACCCCAAAAAGGCATTTTGCTCTACTTTTTAACTAAGCATGTAGGAAAACCATAAATGCATACAGTAAAGATATTACAATGCACAGTAGAAGTAGTGAAATTTGAGTGAGAACATGGAATCAGAATATTTTAAAGTAGACAGATAGACAGACGAACATTGAATCAGAATATTTTAAAGTACACAGATAGACAGACAGAGAGATAGATAGATAGATAAGTATGATTTAAAAAATTAAAAAGCACAACATATCAAAATTTCCGATCTTAAAGTTATCTAATTCCTCCCATCAAAAAGAGTTATCTAATTCCTAGTTTAGCCCTGGAAACTGGCATTAAGTAAATTATATGTGCACATGCATTAGCCAATTCTATTAGATGAAGTGTGTCACTAGTAATGGAACCAATAGATTGTCCTCGCCTACAAATCTACAAAACAAAATGTCACGTACCTAGGGTTAAGAGATAATTGGAAGGAATTTGGGGAAGATAGATAGGAGAAATGGGAGGGAATTAGGGAAGAACAGAAACAGTGAGAGAGAGAGAGAGAGATTAGGGAGAATTGAGGAAGAGAGGGAAATTTGAGAGAGTGTGGGAAATCAGATTTTCTTTCAATAAGCCCAGATAAAGGAGGAGGGTTATGTTAGGTAGCCGACAGCCAATGTAAAACCTAGTCGGATCCAAAACATAAACTCTAGACAAACTATGAAAAACCATTGAGGCGTAACCCTTCATAGCGACGCGCTACACTACCCGCGTGTAGTGTCAAGTGAATTAGGGCTGCTGCATCGACGCCTGAATGTAATGACAAATGAACAAGGGTCCCCGCATTTGCTTGGACAGATGTGGGTAAAGAATCAAAACCAAAATAAAAAACAAAATCAAATTCAAAGTCAAAGCCAAAACTAAAATCATAGATTAAGGATTGAGTCATGGAACATAGGAACATAAACAGGCAAAGCTATGGAAGTGGTAGATGTGATGATTAGGAGAAAGATTAATATTATGTGCCCTCAAGAGACAAGATGGACAGGGAAAAAAAGCAAAAATTTTATCAGAAACTGAATATAAAATATGATACACAAGAAATGATCGAGCGAAAAATTGAGTGGGGATTATTATGGATAAAAGCTTAGTAGATGAGGTAGTGGATATAAAGAGAATAGGGGATAGGATTATTATGGTGAAGGTTGGTCTAGGAAGAATGACTATGAATATCTTTAGTACATATGCACCACAAGCCGGGTTAAGTGAGGAGATAAAAGCGAAATTCTGGGAGGACCTAGAGGGACTCGTACAAATGATACCAAGAAGAGAGAGAGTGATTATAGGAGATGACTTAAATGGTCACGTGGGTAGAGACGGAAACGATTATAGAGAGGTCCATGGAGGGTATGGATTCAGGAAAATTAATAATGAGGGTAAGTCTATTTTAAATTTTGCTATAGCATATGGGCTCATCATAACCAATACTAGGTTCAAAAAACAGAATGAACACTTAAATCACATATAAAAATGTTGCATCAAGCACCCAAATAGATTACTTCCTCATGAAACGAGGACCGGTTATGTTGAAAGGGTTGTAAGGTGATACCGGGAGAGTGCTTGACTACTCAACATAGACTTTTGATACTTGACCTCCAAGTAAGAAATTGGAAGAGAAAAAATCACATAAAACAAAATCCAAGAATTAGGTGGTGGAATTTAAAAAGGGAGAAACAACTAATCTTCAAAGAAAAATTAAGGGGTAGAAGGGAATGAAATGGAGAATGACAGGCAAACCAAATGTGGAGGGAAATGGCTACTGCCCTAAGAAGCACAGCAAAGGTAGTTCTTGGAGAGACAAATGGTAGAGCCCCAAACCTTAAGAAGTCTTGGTGGTGGAATGAAGAAGTACAATTGAAAATTAGAAATAAGAAAACTTGCTATAATGTTGTATATCAATGCAACAATGAAGAAAATCTAAAAAATTATAAATAAGCGAAAAAGACAACAAAAAGAACCGTTAGTGAAGCAAAATCAAAAACATATGAGAATCTATATAAACGACTTTGTTGAGATGTGATACCCAACAAGTCCAAGGCGATGATGTGTTTGGTCGGGTAAGTTATCTATCATAGGCCTCGGCCCAAGATTGATAGTTTTTTGAGAGGTCCAATCCCACAAAGAGGTGGCCTAACAAGAAGATGGCCCAAGCACATTTACCTTGTGTTTGAGGAAAGCCCAGCTGCTCAAACCAAGGACCAAGCCCATTTATCTAAAGCCCACAATGCCTTATCTCAAAGCCCACATATATATACCTTAGTTTGACCTAGCTTCTCCATATCTGTTCACTGGCCGATTCCAAAGCAGGTTTGTTTCTTCTTCAGCCGATTCCAACGCAGGTATGGTTCTCTTCCCTTATCTTTTCTCAACCTATCAGATAACCCAATGGTTATCCTCATCCTTGGAGATATCGATCTGGTTCTTGGGAGGTTATTTTGATCCATATATTGGGAAAATAGGGGGCGCCGAATGGGGATGAATGCGAGGAGAGAGAGAGAGAGAGCCGAGAGTGAGAAAGAGTGTTCTCCTTGGTGGGGTTTACTTCGTCCTTATGTGGGTGTGCTATTCTCGATTGTGGGTTTAGTGATTGAGGCTGTTTTGGGTGTCGATTGAATGCAGTTCTTGGGCTGTGCTTGGAACTGATTCTAGGGTACCTTTTGTGGGTGTCAGACCGATCAACGCTGAGCCTTGCAAATCCACCTTCTTCTTCTCCATTGCCGAGCATCAACAAGGAGTGTGTTGTTTCTTTTGTTTCAGTTTGTTGTTCTTATTTTTCCAGCTTCTGTTCTTTGGTTTTTACTTATTGTTTTTGCTATTTCTTCACCCTAACGATTAGATCTTATGGTTGCTTTGTGAGGTATTATCTCTACAGACTTGATACAAAAGATAGAGAAAGGAATATATATAAATTAGCTAAGACAAAAGAAAGAAAAATAAAGGATCTAAACCATGTGAAATGCATAAAAGATGAAAACCAAAAATGTATTAGAAAATGAGGGAGCGATTAAGGAGAGATGGAATGAGTATTTCACAAAATTATTCAATGGTGGTAGGGACACAAGAGTTAGGTTGGGACATCTTAGTAACTCTAAAGGGAACGTGAGCTATACATTTTATCGACGCATAAGTTCAAATGAAATAAGACAAGCATTAAAAAAGATGAAAAATCATAAGGCAGTGGGACCAGATAATATACCAATAGAAGCATGGAAATGCATGGGAAAATAGGGTATCTCCTGGCTAACAAAATTATTGAACGCGATCCTTAAATCAAAAAAATGCCAGAAAAGTGGAGGAAGAGTACTTTGGTTCCTATATACAAGAACAAATGAGATGTTCAAAATTGTGAAAATTACAGAGGAATTAAATTAATAAACCATATCATGAAACTCTGAGATAGAGTAATAGAGCAGAGGCTCAGAAAAGAAACAGATGTCTCGAAAAATCAATTTGGTTTCATGATTGGTAAGTCAACAATGGAAACTATATACCTATTGAGACGCCTAATGGAAAGCTATTGGGATCATCAGAAGACCTGCATATGGTGTTTATAGATCTAGAAAAGGCCTATGATATGGTCCCTAAAGAAGTATTATGGAGAGTTTTAGAGAAGAAATGAGTGCAAATAGCCTATATACAAGCTCTTAAGGACATGTATCACGGTTCAGAAACAATGGTCAGAATATGTGGAAGGGATACTGAACCATTTAAAATTACAATGGGGCTGCATCAAAGTTCTGCACTAAGTCCATACTTATTTGCTTTAGTAATGGATGAACTAACTAAACACATTCAGTCAGAGGTGCCATGGTGTATGCTATTTGCAGATGACATAGTGTCGATGGATGAAATAAAAGAGGGAGTGAACACTAAGCTTGAGTTGTGGAGAAACAATTTAGAATCTAAGGGATTTAAATTAAGTATAAAAAAAACATAATATATGAAATGTAAATTTAGTAAGAATGCAAGAGTGGGGGATGTTATAATAAAATTAGAAGACCAAATCTTACAAAGAAAATATCATTTTCGATATTTTGGATCAGTAATTCAAAAAGATGGAGAAATTCACGAGGATGTCACGCATAGAATTAAGGCAGGTTGGCTAAAATGGAGAAATGCATCAGAGATGTTATGTGATGGTAAAATCCCATTAAAACTGAAAGAAAAATTTTATAGGACAACTATAAGACCAATCTTGTTGTATGGCTCAGAATGTTGGGCAATCAAATACCAGCTTGAGCAAAAGACGAGAGTAGCGGAGATGAGGATGCTAAGATGGATGTGCGGTCATACAAGAAAAAATAAAATTAGAAATGAGGTTATTCGTAATAAGGTAGGAATAGTGTAAATCGAGGAGAATATGAGAGACTAAACTAAGATAGTTTGGTCATGTGAAAAGAAGACCACGAGACGTTCCTGTGAAGAAAGTTGATGAAATGGAACAATTAGTCAAAAAAAGAGGTAGAGGTAGACCCAAGAAAACTTTGGGAGGGACATTAAAGTTTGATATAAAGTATATGAACCTAAATGAAGATGTGACAAAAGACAGAAATACATGGAAGTCTAGAATTCATGTAGCCGACCCCACATAGTGAAATAAAGGCTGGATATGTTGTTATAATATTGTTGTATCTTGAATCAGATTAGATCGGCCTTATATACTAATCCGGTTGTTGGGTTTGGCGCCAATACAATACAATTGAAAGCTACTACAATACAACTAAAAGAAATTCATTTATTACCTAATTACTATTATGTCCTTGAATCATGACACAAAAGCACTACAGTAACTTTCATAATGCAACCAACCAAATTTTCGCAACCAAATATTGACATCACACCACAAGAAGAGAAGAAACACACAGATAATTGTCAAAATCTAATTCTGACAAGGGGAATTCTCCTGTAATTCAATGGAGAATTCCCCTTGTTAGAATTGAGACTTCCCCTTGTCTGATCGAAGAAAACGGTAGGAAAGAGAGAGAAGGATTGAGAGAATAGAAAGGGAGAAAGAGAGAATAAGAGAGGTGGAAATTGGATCAAAATGTATTCCTCGATGCCTCAACTGGCCAAAGGGGTTTGACTTATATATCGATCTTGAGAGGATTGGTGCCCAAAATTCAAATTACACATCCCACTTCCGCATAACTACCTCTTTTCCCTTATTACAATAGTACCCCTGATACAATCCATATTACCTTTCTCACCTAATGGATTTCCCGCGGGTTACATAATAATTCACCCCCCCCCCCCAGACGGGGGCGCTTGAGAAGGGACACATGGAACACTTGATGGATGTTGGATCCTTCTGGAAGTTTTAGACTGTAGACAGCCTTTCCCACTTGAGCAATCACTTCATAGGGGCCATAAAATTTGGGACTGAGCTTAGTAACTAGTGTTGGGGATAGGGCCTTCAGTTGGACTTGCCTTACCCTCAAATAGAGCTTGTATCCCACTGAAAAAGTCTTTTCACTCCGTTTTCTGTCTACAAATTGTTTCATTCGATTATGTGCATTGGCCAACTCCTTTAAAGTTTTGCACCATCTACTGCCTCTTATGCAAGTAAGTGTCCATGGTGGCCACAAAAGTGATTTCCCCTCCCATTGGTAATAGGGGCGGTTTGTACCCATAAAGGGCCTCAAATGGGCACATATTTAGGGCAATATGGTGGTTGGAATTGTGCCACCATTGGGTGAAGGTAGCTACTTGTGCCACCCAATAAGGTGCACAAAACACAAACACCTTAAATATGTTTCTAAACTCTGATTAACTCACTCAGTCTGCCTATCTGTTTACGAATGGCAGGCCGAGGACGTGAAGGTGTGTTCCCAGGGACTTCATTAGGTTCTTCCACAATAAACTTGTAAAAATCTTATCCTTGTCTAAGACAATCGTCTAAGGTAGTCCATGTAATTTCCCCACTTGGTCTAAAAATACCCTAGCCACCTCTTGGGTCGTGAAGGGATGGGATAAGCTCAGAAAGTGGGCATACTTCGTCAGTCTATCAATTACCACTAGTATACAATCATTTCCCTCGGACTTAAGCAAGCCTTCCACAAAATCCATACTGATACGAGTCCACACCTGTTATGGTATGGGCAATGGTTGCAATAGGCTGGGGGGTGTATATTTTCATGCTTGCATCTGTTGCAAATATCACATGTCCTCACATACTCCGTAACTATCTTCTTTAACTCCGACCAATAGAAAAATTGTTTGATCCTGCAATAGGTATTTTGAATCCCTGAATGTCCCCCAACAGGGGAGCCGTGTAGGGCCTTCAATATCTTCTTCTTAATGGAGTCACTATCTCCAATCACCATCCTTCCCTTCTACCTAATCAAACCATTGCCCAATATGTATCCTTGTCTACTCAAGGGGTCAAGGATTAACTGTTCCATGAGCTCCTTAGTCCATTTCCCTTTATCATAATTGGATGCCACTTCTAAGTACCAATCAGGAGTGAGGGAAGTTACGACTACAAAAGTCCCTTCTTCAAAACATCGAGAGAGGGCATCTGCTACCTTGTTATCATATCCCTTCCTATATTGAATCACATAGTCAAGTCCCATTAATTTTGTCATACCTTTCCTCTATAGATGAGTGTGAAGTTTCTGCTACAGTAGAAACTTCAAGCTTTCATGGTTTGTCCTTATAATGAATTTTCCCCCTTCTAGATGTCTCTACTTCTCCACAACTATTAGAATGGCCACACACTGAGGCCCAAATGTTTAGGAGCCAACGCTTGGCTAATGAAAGTTAAGGGCTTGCTTTCTTGCATCAATACTGCCCCCATCCCATTATTGCACGCATAGGTCTCCCACACAAATGGATGATTAAAGTCCGGGAGACTTAGTGTAGGAACTTCAATCATAGCCTTTTTAAGTAGCTTGAAGGCCTCCTATGCCTCTTCTTCAATAATTTTGTCAATGGCTTGCTTATAATGTCATAATTCTACAAAAATTTTCAATAGTAACCTTTGAGGGCCAAGAATCCCCTTAGAGCTCTCACATTAGCTGGTCAGGGCCATGCAGTCATGGCTACTATCTTCTAGGGATCAGTGCTCACTCTTACACCCGAAATTATAAGGCCCAAGTACTCAACTTGGGTCTATGCAAATGCAAAATTAGACTTCTTGATAAACAACTTATTGAGCCAAAGAACTTGTAAGGTGATCCTTAAGTGCTCTTAAGTGTTGGGAGAAGATAGAACTGTAAACTAGGATGTCATCAAAGAATACCAAAATGAATTGGCGAAGGTATGGTTCAAATATTTGATTCATGAGAGCTTAAAGGGTTGTTGGGGCGTTGTTTAAACCAAAGGACATTACCAAGAATTCGTAATGTCCTTATTGGGTTTTGAATGTTGTTTTATGAATGTCTTTAGGGGGCATTCGTATCTAATGGTACCCCGAGCGAAGATCAAGTTTGGTGAAAACTTTGGCTCCGTGTAATTCATCCAGTAAATCCTCGATGATAGGTATAGGGAATTTATTTTTTGATAGTAAGGGAATTGAATTGGTGATAATCGATGCAGAAATGCCAACTGCCATCTTTCTTTTTGACTAAAAGTAGAGGAGAGGCATAAGGGCTGAAACTTGGTCTAATGATGGGCATTTGCAACATGTCTTAGATCATTCTTTCTATTTCGGCTTTCTATTTTGGGGGGGTATCGATAAGAACGAAAGTTAACAAGTTCAGTGTTTGGTTTTAGGTTGATGGTATGATCTAGGGGTCTTTTAGGTGGTAGAGCCTTAGGTTCCTCAAACAAGTCCCCAAACTTTGTTAAGAGTAAATCAAGAGAGTCTAGCTAGTTTACCTCCCAAGGAGTTGGGGCAGAGCCCCCAGTGATCAACTTTAGCTCCCCTTCTTTGTCTGATTCTTCTTGCTCCTACTCCAAAGCATGTATAGAGAATAATTGGGCCACCTGCACCCATTTGTTTTTTAACATTTTCTGCAACCTCTTCCCTATGATCAATTTACACATTCCCATCTCTGCATTGCCTGTTATAGTCATCCTTCTACCCCTTTTTTCAAAAGTGACTTCCATCTTGTTGAAATCAAAATAGATGGGACTTACATCTTTCATCCAATCCACTCCGCGGACAATATCACATCCTCCCAATTTAAGTAATCCTAGGTCAGCTTTAAAGTCTTATCCCTACATGCACTTTATTTGCATAACACCTTCTACCCATTAGCTACTGTGACTAATAGGGGTGAGTCCCCATGAGGCTGTACTTCAACTTCTTAGCCATCCCTTCATCTAGGAAGTTATGGGTGCTCCCATTGTCGATTAGTATCATCAAGTTGTTGTCCCTGGCCCTTCCTTCCACCTTTATAATCTTGTTGTTAGTAAGTCCCCTTAAAGCATGTAGTGAGATCTCCACCTTCTCTTCTTCTTCTTCCTCACCTTGACTGCCTTCCTCCTCTCCTTTTTCCTCTTCTTCATTTCCCTCTAGCAATAACAGTTGACGTTTACATTGATGTCCCGAGAAGTATTTGTCTCTACATCTGAAACAGAGGCATGCCTGCCCCCTTTGTTCCAACAACTTACTGGCTATTTGTTGTGGGGGTGCCGGGAGAGCCAACCCCTTACCCCCCGAACTAATTTGTCCTCCACTTCTACTCCACCCCTTGTTCCCTTGTTATATTGATCCACTCTGCCAACCCTTACTGATGCCCCCTCTGCTTCTTCATAAGTGCCTCTACAATCAGTTCTTGTAGCTTGGCACACTCTGCAATTTGTTTTATAAACTTAGGTTGAAACATCTTGACTGTAGAATGTAATTCTTCCTTCAACACGCTAATGAAGCTTGATACGAAATAACCTTCGATAAGGGCGGGATTCAAGATCAGCGTTAGAGCTTTCAACTCCACAAATTTTTGCTGATAGGTCTGGATTGTTCCCTCTTGTCTTAATTTGTTAAACTCCTCTACAACATCCAACATTCCTCTTTCCCCAAATTGATCATAGAGATCCTCCACAAACTCTGCCCATGAACAATTCCCCTTCACCACACTCTATCCTTGGAACCACACGTCTCCCACATCATTCAAATAGGTAGCCGCTAAGGTCACCTATTGGTCACCCACATTGTAGAGACTGGACATCCGTTCACAGCGACTCACCCACCACCTTGGGTTATGGCCGTCAAATAAGGGGATCTCCATCTTAGGCATTGGAAATCCAATCTAATTAGAACCAGTCACATTTCCATGCCTCCTTCCTCCTTCATTCTCCCCTACTCCCTGAGACTCTTATCTCAATTGCAGTCGATCCCTCAAATCAGGAATTCACTCCCTAACCAGGTAAGATTAGCTCAAATCTCTCCCTACGGGGAAATTCACGCAAGAGTCTTACTTGGGTTTGGCTAGTGAACATCATCATAAACTGTTACATTTGATCCTGTAGAATTTGGCATCTGATCTTGCAGATCCTATTCCCACATCTGATCTTGCAGCCTCGCATTATGCTCCCTTCTTTCTTCGTGCCACATATTCATCGCCCCTTCGATCCTCCTCTCCACCACCGACTCTACTAAATTCTCAAGTGTTCCCATTCAAATCTGCATGTCTACTACAGTCGCTATCACCTGTTGAAGTTGTGCCTCCATCTGCCTCATTCGTGTCCCATCCGCCATGATCCAATCCAGAGGATCTCTCATAACGCCCGAGACCTTGCTCTAATACCAAATTGTCAAAATCTAATTCTGATAAGGGGAATTCTCCCGTAATTCAATGGAGAATTGCGTCTAATCGGAGAAAATGGTAGGAAAGAGAGAGAAGGGTTGAGAGAATAGAGAGGGAGAGAGAAAGAGAGAATAATAAAGGCGGAAATTGGATCAAAATGTATTCATCGATGCCTCAATTGGCCGAGGGGGTTCGACTTATATACCAATCATAAGAGGATTAGCGCCCAAAATTCAAATTACACATCTTCTACACACTTCCACATAACTACCTCTTTTCCCTTATTACAATAGTACCCCTAATACAATCCATATTACCCTTCTCACCTAATGGATTTCTCGTTGGTTACATGACAATAATGTGGTTTGATTTTTTGATAGACTTTATGTCCATGGTCCAAAAAAGGGGGGTAATTCATTAATTAATAAAATCACACTTTTTGAACCCAAAAAAATTGTAAACCCTCTCCCTCGCTATCAGATCCTTGATCCAACTGGTGGATTCTTCCATAATTGGAGAAGAATCGAAATAGGTGGGAAAAATTGAATAAAGGAAAGAGAGGAAAACAAAGAGAGAGAGAGAATTAAGAGAGGAGGAGGGAAAAGATTAGTGGTAAATTCCTCACATGATCCTCATCCTCGTGGTGTTCTCTTATTTATAGGAGAGGCAGTTATTTACATCTTCTAGAGTAGTCAAGTGGCCATGTGCACTTGGTTCTAATCCCCTGCATTCAGCCTCTATACATCCGAGTAACTACCCAACTAACCATGGCCCAATTACAAGATTACCCTCTCGGGCTGTGACACTCGCCATGCTAGTAACCTGGTTACCATACTAAGAGGTCTACTTATAAGCAACAACCCCTTAATATTCTCTATCCCTACCCAACATGGGATTAGGTTTACTTGCAAGTTCCATTCCTATATGATGTGGGATTTGAGGAGTTATCCAACAAACTTCATCCCTTAAAGGTTCCCATCCAACACAATTCCCAAGGGCATTGAGCCCATTTTTGACACATGGCATTGAAACTCTATTTTTTGCCCCCTTTTTTTTGGTTTTCCAGTCAAATCAGAGTTCATGTTGGAGTAACTGTTGAAGATTGTGGCTCCTTTCCTAATGTCTCCTTTCCTAAATATGTTATCTTCCTATTATTGTAGATTTCTTGTTTTATCTTTCTTTTCCTGTTATATATTTCCTAAGATATTGGGATATAATCTCCCAATCTCTAGTATATATTGTAAAGGACATATTCAATTCAATACAAGAGAAGAATTATTTCTTTCTTCAGTAACACCCAGCACAAGGGGTGACCTACTCAAATGCCTCCACTGCACCCTTGCACCACATAGAAAAAATAAGGAATCAGGTCTATTTTCAACCAATTAATTATCATTGGGGTTAATTCCTAAGAAACTAGCCCAGCTCCCAAATATAAAGGCTGCATCTAGAGGTTATTCCTAATGCGCAAGATTGAGAGTGATATTTCCCCTTTAACACCATATGAAATTATCCCAGGGATTGGTATCTCAAGAAGTGCTTCAGAGTCCTATGAAAAAGAAGAAAAATGTCCAAGCACTCCACCATTGAATCAATGCATCTCACCACTGGTTGGAATCTCCACTATTTGGGCCATTTTGCTAAAAATACATACTAAGGTTAGTGAGTGTATCTTCATTTGGTGTCAAGATAACTCAAATGTTTGTCATAAGGTACATTTTGCAAACTTGCCTGTTCAGAGTTGGCAAATGGCTCATTTTAAAATTATTTGTCAACTGAAAATTCAGAAAGTATAGAGGGAGCATCATCTCTGGTTGCTGTTTTTCCAAATCAGATACCTTTCAAAGAGATCATGGGACTTGTTGAAATAGGAACCTTCTTCCAGATCACAGAGATTGTTAACTTTACCTCTAGCCCTCTTCTCCTTTTGTTTCATCTTTTGCTTCTTAGCCTTGGTCAGCCTAATCTAAAAAGATCTAGCCAGCCCATAATCCTAAAGCAATGACCTTGATTAAGCTATGGAAGAGACTCAAAAACCTCACTTCCCCCCTTGTCAAAAGTTTTGGTCTTTCCTTTTATGAAAAAATCAGACAGGCATCCAACCAATTTTAACATTAATTTCTTTGCACTAGGCTTTACCTTATACAAAAAGTACACCCAAGTTTCTCCTTTCCCGAATGGAGTCCTACTCTACATCTTACCATTCCAGTTGGAGTCTTAAAATATTAAAAGATTCAACCAGTCACCAGTTACCTTGGCCTGCTACCAAACACTTCAAATACATTACCCCCAATATTGGGGGCATCTTTAGCTCCTATGAACATTAAAAGATATATGAACATTGATCAACTTCTCAAGGAAAATACTTGCATATCTGGTTTCATCCTTATGTTGCACTTCCCGGCAAGCCACCACAAATCCTACAGAAACTAAAATGCCTACCATCCTTCCTGGAAATGGGTGGGGCCACTGGCCAAGGGGAGGAGTAATGGCATTATGAATAATGAAATGAATGAATGACTAATGCAACATGAAAAACTGATATTCCTAACCTGAAAGAAGCAGTGTAATACAAGGTAAAACTCAGAATACAGTATGACGATTAACTATGAATCAGAAATAGCCCCGATACTCTTGAACTTATGAATCTAAATAGCAAATATTTTCAATTATGAAACGAAGGAAAGAAGCATAAACCTCTGACATGCAAACAATATGGAGCATAACACCATTCACCTGACATATACAACTACAATGCTTAAGCATCAAAAGCAGGAACGATGGTTCAGTCAATATTGATAAGAACCAGATGGTACTCATTGCCAGAAATCATGGGACAGCTACAATATCAGACAGCTAAGCCTGTGAAATCGTGTATCTTAGTTAAGTTACAAAATATGTGGAGCACTAAACAAAGAAATTTAGATAACCAGATATGTTGGAGTCTGGTTACCTTCTTCAGCAATCCATTTGAAAAGCATGTTGACCTTGGTTCATTATACAGCATTCCAACCAATACCTGTCCATTGCAGTGTAAAACAATCATTACATAGACATCGTAGAACAGCAACATAATAGGTAGGGCCCAATTGCTTGCACATCATACACATAAAGAAATTAATCAACAACCAGAAAAGAAAAGGGAATAACAGCATATACAAGATTTACAGGATGACTTGACTCTAACCAAGTCACTGTCTCTTTGATGTCACTCTTTGTATCTTCTCTGTCACAGCTATCATAATAGTCCATAATATTGAATATTGTGATCAAAAAATAAGGTTAATGTCTAGCCTTGAAAGAGTGCAATCTAGACTGTTGAAACCAATCCTCATAAGGTAAATAAACATCAGAGCAACCATTGAGTCAATCGTGCAAAGAAAAATGCAAAGGAGCAGTTTATCTAGTAAACAAAACTTTTATGCCTCTCTACTAAGAAACAAGGATGCAAAAAAATATGGCGAGATGTGAACATGCAATGCAATTTTCAAAAATATCAGGACATGAATTAGAAAGGAGACAATAATGAAAAAATAAATTTTGTAAATATCCATGAAAGGAGCAATAATTGGGTAAATTGCCAAAAACAAAAAAGAAAAAAAAAACAACTTTCACCTTTGTTATAATATTTGACCAAACTTTTAATTTTTTAAATAGTAGCAATCAACTTTAATTTTATTTCAATTTTGAACCACCATTTCTCTTCAGTTAGTAAAAACTATCAAATGCCGGTAATTTTTGCCACATTATTCTATATTTACAAAAAATATATTTATATAAACTAAAATATATAAATATAAACCATATATATAAACATTTGTATATGTATAAATAAAATATATAATTTTAAATAATTAAAAAAAAACGGTGCCCAGGGTTGTGCTGCTGCCAGTGTCTTTTTTTTTCAGTTTTTGAAAAATTATATATATTGTTTATATATATATGCAAATGTTTATATAGATATAGTTTATATTTTTATTTTAGCTAATATTTACACATATTTAGTTTATATAAATATATTTTCTGTAAATATAGGCTGATGTGAAACCGGCTAATGTAGCAAAAATTTCTGAGGTGGCAACCATGTCAGCTGTCTTAGTATGTCACATCAGCATTTAACAGTTTTTACTAACGGAAGAGAAACAATGGTCCAAAATTGAAACAACATTAAAATTGGCTGCAACTATTGAAAAAAATTGAAAGTTTGATCCCAAAAAACCATGGTCATGGGTGAAAGGCACCCTTAAGGCACTATGACAATATTTTCCCGAGGCACTAGGCACCTAAAAAAGTGCTTGCTTGAGTGAAAGTGCTAGATTGACCCAAAAAAACCAATAAACATATTTAACATTAACATAATCAAATAATGTACATAATACTGAAAAAAATATGGCAAATACAAATTCTTTAGTAATGTTCAAAGAAATAATTTGAGGTCTTGCAAAAAGTGGACAATGTTCAAACAAACACCTTTGGAATTTTGCAAGAATAGCAACATCTCTACAGTGCCTCTATCTTGCTTCTATTTTCCTCATTTTCAGCTTGTAAGTGCCTCTATGTATGCCTCCTTTGATTTTTTAGGATCAATTCCTCTTTACCTTCATTTTATGCCTAGGCAAGCATCTTCAATGCCTGTTGCCTCATTTGAGGCACTCAACTAAGCATCACCAGATTTAAGTCGCCTCGCCTAGAGGTAGACGAGGGGCTTCCATGGAACCTTGAGGAGCCCAAGCACCTACAAGTGAGGCACTTACCTTTGACTACACTGATTGAAACAAAGGAAAATGTTACAAGTTTTATTTATGGCAGTTTGCCCATAATCATTTTTATGCATTCTACATACAGGAAAAAATGCTCTAATCATAAATAACTTGGAAGTTTCAAGTTTTAGAATAAAAAGTTAAAGAGGAAAAGGCATCATTGGAGCACACTCTAGGCTTCAAGCATACAACATATTTTGTATGATGTTTACCCTATGAGTCTGGAACATATTTGGTTCAAATGATGTTACCAAAAAGGAAATAATAATGAGACATGCTTGAATTTGTGCCTAACATATGTCGGGGAATGTCTGCTAAGCGCTAGCATATGACAGACATGGTGCATTCTTCAAAATGTCACATCTTAGCCTCCAAACCTGCCTCCCCAACCCCCTTTCCCCAACAAACAAAAATGATGGAAAGACAGCTCTTTTACTTTCCTGTTAACAAAGTTATATGAGAGTGAAAAGCTGAATTTCAAGATAAATTTTGCATAAAAATGGGGGAGGTAATGTTACCAGGAAATTTCTGAAAGAGAGATATCAGGTTGCATCCTCCAGGCCATGCGATGTCTCCATTGGCCAGGTTTTGATTGAGACTGATGGCAAATAGCTGAGTTGGTAATGAACCGCCATTTCCCCAAAAATGTTGAATTTTTCAGCACTGCTCAAAGCAACTTCTGCATCAGAACACCTTTTGAAAACCACTCTGGCACGGCTAGTCTCCAGATCAACTTCTGTTTCATCTTCCCTTAATGGCCCAAACCGCTTAAATATTTTATTTAGATTTATTTCAGAAGGAATAGATTCTCCCTCAGAGAAGTTCAATATAAGTTCTGTTGGTGAATTATCTTGCTTCCTCTCACCAATATGCCTGATTGGTTCCTCCATGGCCATTTGATGGTTCCCATTAGAAAACCGCTTTCTAGAGTAAGACCTACGACTTGATTTGAGGGATTTATCTGGATCAAAAGTCACGAGTTGATATTTCACTTCTCTATTGTGACCATCACCTGATGGTTGCTCTTCAGAACAGTTCTGAATAATCCTGTCAGTCCAATAGGAATCATTAATATCATCAAATTCAAATTCTTCAGGAGAACCAATGATGGCATGAGATGCTCTTTTCTTTCTACCACCACCTAGTTTTCCCACAGAGGAATTCTGACGAATCAAACTAACTGAGTTCCTAAAACCAGAAAAGAAAGGGGAAATCGTAGTCAAAAAGCCATATTCTCGGATAGGTTCCTGGGCAGCAAAGAGAAGTTGTGATAACATCTCATCCAAGGATGAGTCTTCCATGAAGAAAGTCATCCTTCCTCTTTGGGAGTTATCAGGAGTCTGCAAAGAATCATCAAATACAGTGGGTTCTTCACTGTTTCCTAGTTTGTGAAATTTTTCATTGCTAGATTTGAGAATTGACGATGGGCTGCCAGTCAGTTGGCTTGCTGCTCTACGAATGCATTCGCCAATCTTAAAGGATGGTTTGGGAATTGGAGATGCAGTGGTGGACACTTTTGCAGCATAAATGCTGATTCTCCTATCTTGCACCTCTGAGTCATCAGAAATGAAATCAACAACCTTTCTTTTCCTGCCAGAGGATGATGCAACTGACTTACTTGTTTCATCTTCACAATCATCAGGAGACGATGGCATATCACTCATTAATTCTGACAGACTTCTCTCTTTCTTCTTAGGGTACATACTATCCTTTAGATTGTGTTTACGTTTAAGGGAAGAGCTACTTTCAGTTTTTGGCCTTCCCTTGATGGAAAAGGGTTGCTCATCACCAGGTGGATGGTCAATCACTTCACCCAACTGTGAACTGTCAACATTGTTCTCCAGTAGCCCTCCACAAAACTGAAACTCAGGCAACTCATAATAACCCTTTAACCGAAGGAAGGCCAACAACTGAGCCTTTGCAATAACAACTCCCAGTCGATCAGCCCCAGCAGAAGGGGACCCTGCTAATGCTCTTACAAATTCTACAAGTTTTTCAGGCTCAAAGGAACTCACTCCTACAGATTTATCAACACCGCATCTTTTACTTGATTCTTGACGGATGCCAGTGTTCTCAACAACCTGAGACTCAATCTTGTCATAAGCATCATTTTGGATGCAAGAGCAAGCAAGACCCAACTCAATCCGTCTTGAAACCTCTTCCAAGGCACATCTGACAGCATTTTGGAATGATTCTGAACTGCTCTGCTTCTCTATTTGGGAGAAGTTTGCCCAAAACGGCTTTAAGAGAGATGCCTCATTCCAAGCAAAAGTCCGATCACCAAAGTACGCTACAAGAAAGCAGTCCTTTCTATAATATTTCATTGCCTTTTCTGATGCATCTGAAGGATCGAATACCTGCCCAGGCCACCAGGGATGGCTCCTGACTTTACCCCAGACTAGGTCAGACACAGAAAATTCACCTTCATTTTCTGGTGGTAGCAGAAAGTTACATTGATGCACCTTTGCAAAGCTTCCAGGGTCCAGAGTCATTTCTTTTGAGCTTTTATCCTCAAGATGTTTTGCCTGTTCATGACCAGGAGCCTGATCTCCCATTTCTATTTCTAGACCTCCATACAGGTCTACCTGCTCAGCATCACTATTTTGTTCTTGAACTTCAAATTCCTGCCCAACATGAGAATTATCCAAACAAAAATCAGTAGCTGTACTCCCATCTAAGCACTCAGAAAATTCAATTCCTACTTTGCCTCCCAGCATTTGAACATCATCTCTTATGAATTGACACTCATCTGGTAATGAAACATTTTCATTAAGAGATTCATCTTGAGGCTTCACTTTCCCATCTTTGTTGGCACAGATATCCAAATCCACAACTAGGCTGCCTCCCATAGATTCTTGCCCTTGGGGAACCTGTTCATCAGATTTGTAAGGTTCACATTTTGCTTCAGTAGTCATCACTTCATTAGAATTTAGTGCACTAGGAACAGAAATCTCACGGCTTACCATATGAACTTCCAATTTTTTATGTTTATCTAGTAAGGGGCCCGTAGAGTCACTAACAGAAGAAGAGACAGGGTCACCACCATTATGAGTAGGCAGGCAGTTGAGTGCAACTTCACATGCAGCAGCCGCAGCTGTGTTTGAATGTTCCTCCCCACAAGACCCCTTTACCACTGTGTCATCAACAATCACATTCATGCTCTGATCACCATCTACCTCATGGGAATGTAAATCAGCTAGTTGGGCTACTGTCTCTTGTTGCTCATCATGCAAGCATGTATTATCATCCAGACATGTTGGAATAGCACTATTATGCTCCCCAACTGGAATGGAACTGGCAACTACAGAAGAATCTTCTACCAAACTCTTGCCCAGGGTCTCAACCTTCAACTCTACAGTTTCAGTCACCTTGGACTCAAGAACTGAATACTCCACTTGGTTTTCAGTTTCAATCTGTTTGCCTGATGCCTCAGTGCTTCCCTGAGCAATAGCCTCTTTTCCTGTGGTTTCACCAACAGTCAGGGTGTTTAACTCTTCAACTTTCTGTGAAAATGAATCACAATCCAAAACTGCAGCATTGGAATTCAAGACTTTATTCTCATCTTTCATCAAATCTACATCTTCAAGCTTGGGAACCTCCCTTTGGGTTTGTTTCCCAGATGCTTCCAGGCCTGTATGCACCACACACTTTTGACAGCTTGCATCAACTTTCTCAACCTCCAAATACTGATCTTTTCCTGTAGAACTACAATTGCCTGCCACATCTGCTTCATGGTTCAATGCCTTTTCAACATCCATGGCTGCAACTCCCTCTGTATGAAAAACATAATCTTGATCCTTTGAGGATTCTGGATCTGCAAGCACACGACCATGCTCCGGCATGATAGCCTGTTTTTTCTCAAACTTCATATTTGGATCATCTTCAGAACAAGCTGGAGTCCCACTCAAATCATCAGTTGTCAGAGTTTCCACTTTGGAACTTGCAACCTCACTGTCCACCACTGAAACTTCATTTATGTTGACAATTTTGCTTTTTTCATTAGAAAACTGTGGCTCATCAGATAGACTAGCATTCCTTTCAGGGTCTCCAATTCCCCCACCCACATCCTTCACATCCAACTCTTGATCTTTTACATAATCTCGGTGATCATCAGAAACACCAATCACCCTGTTTTCAGTTGTCAATGGCTCCTGTCCATCACCCACAATGACAACACTCTCGGGAGCTTCAACATTGGGGTTCAAAGAAATCTTTTCATCCACAACTGTAACTTCACCATCAGCTACAACAAAAGTTGGCTCCAAGTGGGATACTGAATCAGCACCAAAATCACCTTGACTTTCAGTGTTCTTCTCAACCATCTCAAGCTTCTCAAGCTTTAAAGGGTGACCCTCTACTGAACAATATATACTGCCTTCTTGCTGCAAAACCTCTTCCTTGTTCATAACGCCAACTTCCCCACTAACAGCAACTTCAACTTTTTGTTTCAAACATTCAGCATCTGAATGGATTGTATTATCTCTGTCCCTCACTGCACTAACTGTCCCGGCCAATGAACTGACATTGTTTTCTTTCCCAATCTTAGCACCACTACATGATATTTCATCTTTATTGTTCACAAACTCATCATTGACTACAGCAGCAGCTTCCTCTGTGACAACTGTGGTTTGCATACTAGTGGACGGTGAAACCATTGAATAACATACAACTGGATCATCAATTCCAGGATTTAATAAACCATCACCCCGAATATCTTTTTGTTGCAGCCCAAGTGCATCACCCCCTCCCTCAACAGATGTTGTCCCTTTCTCTGCACCCTCCTCAACCAACCCTTGATCTGAACTCGTAACAGCAACTTCCTCCCCAACAACCTCAGTCACTTGACATGATGATCCTGAAGCTGCTGCTAAGACATCAGCCACCCCAGTCCTGATACCAGGATCCCGAGCTTCATCATCCAAACCACTTGTTCCATCAGCAACCAAAACATCACCAGCATCATCCCCTCCTCCAATCAACTGCTCACTTTTCTCCAAGCCCTCCTCACCCCTCACAGGAACTTCATCTGCATTAACATGCACTTGTTCAACCAACAGGCCAGCAATTTCCTGGCAACCTTCAACCTGAGACTCAGTTCCATCTTCACAGGCCTGACCACCACCCAAGTCCCCAACTTCCCGTGGTTCCAAATCACCGACTGCACCATCTCCACCGTCAGCGGATTCAATTTCCCTATCCAACCCCTCTCTCACCACCGCAACGCCACCCTCCTCTGCATTCCAATCCCCTCCACCCCCTTCACCCCCAACCCCATCAACGAACACATCAGAACCCACCACCTCCACCATTATCTCACCTCCATCTTCCCCACCCTCGGAAGCCATAGTCTCAGCTAGGGTTTCACCAGCAGCTACAGCCACACTGGATTCTGAAACATTAGCCACCGAACCTACGTCATCATCCTCGGCCATAGTTAAAGTATCTGATTGAATTGCAATCCAAAGTCATGAACAACTTCGTTTTCAAAACAAATACACAACAGATACAGATCTACATAAACCCCCGCAACGCAACTACAGAAAACCTAACCACTGATAAATACAGACATATATATACAAACACAAGCAATAGAACTGTTAATCAAACCCAGACCCAAACTATATACAGAGAGAGATTGGATTATGGCATACCTTTGTCTGAGATTTTTCGTCAGAAATAAGAGCTGGGTAAAAGGGGGCTTTTAGAGAGAGAGAGAGACGGTGGGGTTAAAGTGAGACGTCCAAGAGAGCAGAGGTTTTTCTGCTGTGACCTGTGAAATGATCGTAGAGAGAAGGAAAAAAATAAATAAATAAATTTTGGTATAATAAAGCAAAGAAAGGCGATAACGATGGGGGCTGGCTATCTGTCCTGTTGGGTGATTCGTCAGCGGCTTATTAACTCTGGAATTTTGATGAAACGCCATCGGGTTTAGCCGAGCTGCAATCACTTTTCTTATTTTATTTTTATTATATATTATAAATAATTTTATTTTATTTTTATCTCAAAAACTATATTTACTTTAAGGATACTCCTGATTTGACTTTTAATTTTATTTATTTATTAATAAATTTTAATTTTAATTTTTTCATCTTTCTTATAATTTTTACTATTATAAAATTTTAATATTTATTTTATAAATTAATAATAAATATTATTATATTAAATTTTAATATTTTTTAAATCATTTTATTAATATTTTTTAAATAAAATTATTTAACAAAAATTTCAAAATAATTCTATAATAATAAACAAGAGCTTCTTCAGTGTCGTCTCTTCTATAAAGTTTCTTCTATAAAGGAATTTTCACCTCACATGTGCTCAATTAGAACTTAAATTTAATTAAGTTGAATCTCTTTCATTTTCATTTTCAGATATAAGGTCAACAAAAATGTAATGCCTTGAACCACGTAATAACACCTTAAAAAATATTTTATGCTCACAAACAACCAATAATTATGAAAATACATTATTATAATAAGTTTATTATCACTAACTAGAAGATGATCATCAAACGTATGTATAAAGTGAAACCATGCCATGGTTTGAAATGAAGACACTAATCACCTCCTCGTTTCTCGTTAAGTTATATGGAAATTGATGTATAAATGTCATGACACAAGGGTTCTCAAGTAATAATTTAAAATTTAAGAAAACACACATTTCATGTCCAAAATGCATTTTATGCAAATTAAATGGGCATAATTGCAATAATAAATAACTTTCAAGGTGCTCATGAAATTTCATCGAAAATGGAAGTATAATGCATAATTTCATAAATTATTGACTCTAAGTGGAATAACCTAAAAAGTATGGGTAAAAGGGTCACCTTAACAAAATTTAATGTTTTCCAAAAATACATGTCATCAACATTTTTAGGTAGTTCGTTTTTCTTCGACAGCCCATTCGATGCATTCTAGTCGTTAGAAACGTTGGGTCTCTTTACAACAGATCTTTTGAGTTGTCGGCAACCACTACCACAGGACTGTTGCAAACTACCCTTACCACTCATTGTCATTAGAACTAGAAAGAACACTAGGCGGGCTTGCTATTGCTCCTATATACTATTGCCTTATTATAAAATTACTAATTTGACCACCAAAACCCACCCTAGTATCTCTTTTTCGTCCTCTCATGCTTTTGGTTCCAATTATGTCTCTAAATTGAGAAATTATGTGGCTTTAATAGACCATTGTTTCAATCTTTATCTTAGTATAGTTTATGGAAATGTATTCAATTCCATCGAAATTTTCAATCCAAATTCTAGCAAATTTATAGTCAAATTTACTAAAATCTGCAAATCCATCGTCTCGTGATTGAATTGATGGAATCCCATCAATTAATTGGAAAACCCAACCATTCACGCGCCTAAATCATAGGTCTTACCTTCTATTTTTTTTTTTTTTTGTTAAATCTAACTTTTCACGATTGTTAATTCGATAAAATACAAATTTTGTTTTATTGTATTTGCACATTTTTTTTTAATTTAAACATTCAAACTTTTTATTATTTTAATTATATCCTTAAACTATGCATTTTTAGTCAATTGCACTCTTAAATTTTTATTATTTTAATTATATCTTGAACTATGCTTAAGTTATTGTCCTTAACAAATTTATCGAAGTGTGCAATTGACTCGAAATTACATAGTTTAAGAGTGTAATTAAAACAACAAAAAATTCAAAGGTGCAATCAACTTAAAATTGCATAGTTCAGAAGTATAATTGGAATAATAAAAAATAGAATGTTTAAATAAGAAAAATGTAAAAGTATAAGGGTTAAAATATGTATTTTACTTTTTTAATTCTTTTGATGATTTACATCCAATTTTGAGTCTAAATAACTTTTAATTCTTTTAATGATTTTTAACAAAAATGAATCATATGAGTTCATCTTCATGTTGTCTATGGAGCCCAATATTCTCATGAGCCAATTTGATTTTATTTGCCTTAATTTCGAACTTAAAATTGGCTCTCTATTTTATTAAATATTAGCCTATTTATAATTTTATGTAAATTATACTTGATCCCAAATCCCTTGAAATGTTTGATTATATTTTGATGGGGATTCCTTCCCAGGGCCACTAATTTTTCTAAATTACTATTAGATCTTATTTTTATTTAATTCTTATTATTTCTCAAATTTTAATTTAATATCCAAAAATCTTTCCAAAATTTTCATATATTTTATTAAATACCCATTAAAACAAATTTAGTCTCAAATTTTCTAGGAGTAAGTCTCAGAAACTATCATTCTAAAGAAAACTCGATTCTTATTTGAATGTATGGAAAGTAATACATCATTCAATCATATCATTAAACAAGTTTGGGTAACTTGTCTTGATTTTCTTATCGCGCTCCCATGTAACTTCTTCCTTGATAGGATTTCCTTATTGTATGTTAAATAGAGGGATTACTTTGTTGTGTATGACTTGATCTCTTTAGTATAAGATTTTCAGTGGAAACAAGTTAGGGTAAGCCAAATCTTTTCATATTTCTATGGTCTCATTAAAAAATTCGTGTGTTAATTTAGCTCATGCTTTCGAAGATGAGATACGTGGAACATGTTGTGTAACTAAGATAATCGAGTAGGTAATATTAGTTTATAGGTTATCAACCTGACCCTTTTCGCTATCACATAAGGGCTAATACATAACAAACCTAACTTTCCTCTCTTCTTTTCTTGGGTAACCATTCATAACAAAGATACTTTAAAACGCACATTGTTGCCCTCTTTGAATTTAATATCCAATCTTTGCTTGTTTGCATAAGAATTTTGACAACTTTAAGTACTACAAATCCTATATTGAATAACCTGTATTTTGTTGGTCCTTATTTGTATTAATTTAGGACTTAGCATTTTTTGTTCCCTAACTTTGGCCCCAACACACAGGAAAGCACACTTCTTGCCATATAATGTTTCAAAAAGAGTCATTCCAATGCTAATTTGATAGTTGTTGTTGTATGTAAACTCCACCAAGAGTATATGATCTTCCTAACTACTAGAGAAATCTAAGATGCAAGACCATAACATATCTTCTAAAGTTTGTATGACGCGTTTGGATTGTTTATCGTTTGTGGGTAATAAGTGGTACCAAACTTTAGTTGGGTTCCCAAACATACTTGCATACTTCTCCAAAACCTTGAGGTGAATTGTGGGTCTAAGTTCGAGACTATATATATTTATCGATGATTCATGAAGTAAAACAATTTCTTTAACGTATTATTCGACCAACTTGTTGAAAGGGTTGCCAACTATCATAGCTAAGAAATGTACTAATTTCATCAATCGATCCACAACTACCCATATCACAATAGTTGTTGCTTGATCCTGAAGGAAGACTTATCATAAAATCCATCATGACGTGATCCCACTTCCATTTAGTAATGCCCAATAGCTGTGAATTTTTTTGCTAGTCTTTGATGTTTGATCTTAACTCTCTAGCAAACGTCACACTTTGCCACGTATCTAACCACACTATTCTCCATTCTCTACCCACTAGTATATTTTTTTAAGGTCCGTATACATCTTTGTAGCTCAGGGTGCACCGTATATTTGGCTTGATGTGCCTTGTATAAAATTTTTCATCTCAAATCCCCTATGTTCGGCATGTGCACTCTGTTATGGAACCAAAGTATTTTATCCCAAAATTTGAAATAAGATTTCTTTACTTGACCATGCTCATAAACCCATTTGTGGTATCTCATATTTTCTATAAAAACCTATCTACTTTGTTTCATCAAATCTAACTAAATTTTTATGCTAGCGAAAGCTTGTAATGCCTTGAATTTTAGCATGTTGTTGTTGGAAAATTTTTGAAAATATTTTTCATTTAAAATATAAGATTGCCCATACTTTCCATAATTTATTGAACATACCTTATATCTAAATAAGGTAACCAAATTGAAAACTTGGTAAAGATCGAACCTAAATTATACATCATCATAAAATAAAGCAATAATGACATTCATTTAGATCACCCTTAAATACATGACTCATAAGGTTTTATTCAATCACATAAAAGGGTTAAAGTTATAACAATAAAAATTTAAATACATACATCCCTCGTATCCACTTATCTTATTTTTTTCATTTTCCCTTTGAAGGATCTCAATTCAATTGTTTGACATATGGGAATATGTTGATTACGTGATAAACCACCAAATGACAATTGAAAAAAAAATATTTTATGCTTATGAACAACCAATAACCATGAAAATGCATTATTACAATAAACCCACTATGACTAACGATGAGATAATTTCCAAGTGTTGGTATAACAAGTTGTTGCCCAAAGAAATACTCAAGAGAAGGTGAATTGGGTTTTTAAAAATTAATTAATAATTTTAACTTTTTTAAAAACTCTTAAATTTGTGATTTTAATAGTGGTGATTGCAGTAGAATTAATAACAATAAAATCACACAACCACAAGGAACAAGAGAAATTTATAAAGATTCGGCTCTAAAGAGCCTAATCCTCTATCTCAAGACTTAGTTTGAGGTTCCATTGGGGAGAATCAACACTAACTTTTAATTGGAGCTAAAACCAACATACAATCTCTTGCCTAAGTAAGAACCACTAGCATACTACTAGCAAATATAATCCATTGACACAACATATGAGTAAAATAATCCTTTCACATAACAAGAGAGTAAAAATAACAAACTTACAACCAAAGCCAATTACAAACAAGTCACCAACGGTTAAGAATTTCACCAGCCAGCACATTTCCAGTATTTTGAATCTTCTCACTCTTGTTTGAATGCTCTATCAAGTTTGTTCTACCTTGAGCCTCCATATTTACCCTATATATATATACATCTTTCAAACACACTAACCATTAAAAAAGGGGTTAATATGAAGTTTGAAATTCAAAAAATATTTAGTCTTTCTCAAACAATAAGAAAACATATATCACTTTTAATTCAAAATAAATTTATTTTTTACATGAGAAATCAATATTTGAAAATTCAAAAATAAGCTTTTAAGACATAAATTATTAAAATAAGAAAACATGTCTAAAAGCAATCTCTTTTAATTCAAAATAAATTTACTTTTTGTATGAGTAAGAAAAACATGTCTAAAAATAATTTTCCTTTAATTCAAAATTTAAAAATTCAATATAGCTTTTGAGACATAAATGATTAAAACAAGAAAACATGTCTAAAAGTAATTCTCTTTTAATTCAAAATAAATTTACTTTCTGCATGAGTAAAAGAAAACATTTATATCATAAAAATATTTTTGTTAATCATCAGAACTTAATTAATATGAGCAAGTTGGCTCAACAGAAGTGAACCCATGCTATGATTGAAGATAAAGATACCAATCGCCCCTCTTTGTCCACTAAGTCATATGGGAGTTTGATACATACATGTCTTGACACACAGGTTCTCAAGCCTCTTTGGACCGTTACACCTTATTCTTGGCCTTCTTGATTTCTTTACTAACTACATGCCCTCTAAAAAGCCATGATTTGTATAAAATTTGGTCTGCTATTAGGAAATTGAAGAACTATAAGTGAAGCACAATAGAAGATAAAAGATAAGGAAAAAAAAGAAAAGAAAATGATAACCTAATGATGACCCTAGTTCTAAGCAAGTATGAAGAAAAATGTTACTTAGTCTTAGTCTTAAGGAGTTATTGCTCATGAGCTTCCAAGCACTAACATGCTTTACACAAACAAACTTCTTGAGGGCAAACTTTTTCCTCCTCGATTAGGTTGATGGATGGAGTGCAAACCTTCCTTTTCCTCCACAAAGTCAAGCAGATGAAATAACCCTCTTGAGATTAGACATATAATAATTGACCTTTCCATCCTTTGATGGAAGAAGGGTTGTCAACTATGAAATGCTGGTAGGTGACAACAATAAAAGAATACTACCTTTATCCATAAGTAGCATCTTTGAACAAAGAAAATAAGATTTGAACTATAGAACGAACATGTTTAGCTATGTAACAAATGAAAAAAAAAAAATTAGAGATGATCTTACACCTATTAAGAACTAGTTACAAGGGGTTCATCTCCAAAATGGAAAAGATCTCGATAGCTAATGGGTTGAAGGGAATGTAAGGATCAGCTTCTAAGGTGTTTGCGTGGATCACCAATGAGCCCTCAAGGGCCTCATGGAATACTAAGGCTGCGTTCTCTTTACTGTTTTCAAGTCATTTTTAGTTTTTGATTTTTTCTAAAATAATGAAAACGCGTTCTCTTTACTATTTTTAAAAATACATTTTTGAAAAAAAAAAATTGTAAAAAAAACTCAAAACAACAAAAGGTTGTTCTGAGTGTTTTCATCTAAAACAAATTCTAAACTCAAAATATATTTATTTATTTATTCATATATTTATTTTTGTAATGGGAAAAATATTACAAAATTCATTAAGTTTAAAAATATATATATATTTTAATAATATATTAACATTAAATATTTCTAATTTATTGAATAATCAAATTTATTGAATAAAATATCGTTAAAAAATTATTTTTAAAATTTCAAAAAGAATCCGTTTTCTAATTTTATATTTTGAAAAATAGTTTTCAAAATGACAAAGAGAATGCGTTTTCAATTTGCAAAAAACAGACTATCAAAATAAAAAATTGAAAATAAATTCAAAACTCAAAACTAAAAATTGAGAAACAAAGAGAACACAGCCTAATCTTCTAACAATTTGAACTAACCCATAAGTGCCTCGATTGCTTCCCTACTAAGATGAATAACCTCCTGGGTAAAGGAAACATCTGAATTAGAGTCAAAGTCCTCAATATCCTCGTTATCTACCCGAGAAGACAACATAACGCCCTCATGAATCCTAATTAATATTTAGCCTACCCTTAAAGCTTGATGAGTTAGGGCTAAAGGAAAAGCTCGAGTCACCCCATTACTTGAGCTTATTTTTGTAATATCCTAGTATTTTGAGAATAATAGTAATTAATTTTTTGTGTTATTTTTGACATCAATTAGAGATTATAATTGAAAAAAACTAATGAATTTAGAGTTAGTGGCCTAAGTTGAAAAAGAAAATACTAAGTAAATGGGCTTAAAGTTAATGGACTAGGCTAAGTAAATGGGCTTAGAGTTAGTAGGCTAAGAAAATGGGCTTAAAATTAATGAATTAAAAAAAAGAATAATCTATTTAAAAGAAGATTTAGTGAAAAATAATTAAGGAGACAAATGTGGGAGACAAAGTAGGATGTGGATAAATAATTAAATATTATGGGTGAGATTTAGTGGGAAATAATTAAAAAAAGTGACAAAATAATTAAAGATAATATGTGAAATAATTGAGAAATATGGGAGACAAAGTAGGGTATGGACAAATAATCAAAGATAATGGGTGAAATAATTAAGAAATGTGAGAGGCAAAGTAAAGTGTGGACAAATAATTAAATATTTTGTGTGAGATTTAGTGAAAAATAATTAGGAAATGTGACAAAATAATTAAAGATAATGGGTGAAATAATTGAGAAATATGGGAGACAAAGTAGGCTGTGGACAAATAATCAAAAATAATGGTGAAATAATTAAGAAATGTGGAAGATAAAGTAGGGTGTGGACAAATAATTAAATATTATAAGTGAGATTTAGTGAAAAATAATTAAGAAATGTGATAAAATAATTAAAGATAGTTGGTCACTATAATTATGCTAAACTTAATTCAACCTCCTATAAATAGAGGAAATTTGAAAGCTTTGAGGAGTTAAATTAGAAGGAGAAATGTTGAAAGAAAGATTTGAGAGTGAGAGAGAGATTTGAAAAAAAGAAAAAAAATATATATATATATATATAAAGAAAAATATCAAAAAATTTCTAGAAAAATCTTATAGGCTGGTTTAGTAGTTCGTTTGAAAATTTGTAGTAGAAGGCGTTGTTGGATACGCAAATCGCGACTTTATCGCAGTATAGAAGAATACTGAATCGCTTCGCGGGAAGATGAGTTATCATTGAAAATTTCTTCAAAAATTTCAAAAATATGAGAATGATATTTTAGAATTTTTGGTGATGAAATTGGAAGAGAAATGCATGATTGGTATTTATTATGGATTTTTTTTAAGGTAATAGATGCTTGAAAATCAAAGAGAAAATGAGAATAAATGGAACATGGATTCTGAAAATTATGAGAAAATTTTTGGGGTTTAGGAATATTGTTTTAGAAATTATTGTAAAGAAAAATTGAGAAAATTTTATGAGAAAGTATTTATTTCATAATCTTAAGAAAATAATAGGAGTAAAAGGGAGAAATTAAGAAAATTAAAGAAAATTAGAAATCTGATTTTCTTAAGTAATTATGATGCCCAGGGTACGTTAAGGTTCATAATTGAGTACAATTGGAAGTTTGACATGAATTTGAGGCAAAATTATGCTAGGGGCAAAATTATCTTTTTATAAGGTAAGTGGTACTTCCCAACTATATTTAGTTTTATGAAAAGGCTTGGTTTGTAAGTGATTTTCCCAAAACCCAATTTTATGTAAATGGTTTTATCATGTTGCCATGTCTTTGATGTGAATATGTTCATATAGATTACATTTACATGTATTGATGATGAGAAATGCATATGAACACGATGATATTATTGATCATGCATCGCATAAGGGTTTGAGAGTACGAGCCGGGACTGCTGCTCTACCAAGGGTGCACCCATACACCTCGGCCTGGTAAGCAGGCTGTGAAAATATAGAGTAGCAATAAGGTATGGTTGGTTCAAACCAAAAGGAAATGGAAAATGACATTTTACATTTTACATTTATGCACGAAATATGTTTATTATTCCCTTACTTAGATGATTCATTATCTAACTTAGGTTTTGCCCCTGAAATATTCAAACGTTCCAGATGGAGATTATAGCACTTAACAAAGTGCATGATGAGTTGAATGTTAGAACAGTAGGTTTTATGGCACACATCAAGAGGGGGGTGAATTGGTTATTTTAAAAACTTGATTTAAAACTTTGAAATCCTTTTGATTGAAAGTAAAAATTCAATGCAAGTGAGGATAATGAAATGCTAGCAATGATAAATATATCAAAGTACACAAGCATAAGAAAACACAAGGATTTATAGTGGTTCGGCTTAACCAAACCTAATCCACTACCTTAGCTTCTCACTAAGGATTTTTCAAACCATCCACTAAAACCCCCTACTTAAACCAAGTAGGTCCTCTAGTTCAAGACTAGGAAATACAACTTCTTGCTCATACAAGCAAGCCCTCTAGCACCTAGCTAGAAAAAACAGCCACTTGCTTCAACGAGCAAGTCTTCTAGCACAAAACTAGGAAAAATTTAGAAATATAGAATATGAGAGAATCTAAGAGATGAATCTCTTAGTTACAATGTCTCTCAAGATTAAACAAGGCTTAATTGAATGAATTTACAATGATAGAACAAAGCCTTGGAGAGAAAATACAACAGTGAAAGCGCAAAGATTGTAAGCTTCGAGTAAAAATGATTTGAACTCTTTAGATCAACTCGTTCTCATCCATTAGCCTTCTCTTGATCATCCATGACTTGTATTTATAAGCTTCCCAAGAGATTGAAGAGAAATGTAGCCGTTTGTGACCGTTGGAGTTGAAAAACTAGCCGTTGGAAGCTTTCTGTAAAAGATATAGTAGACAGAAGAAAATGCATAGTTGACTATTTTTACAAATAAAACAAAACATAGTCGACAGACAAAAACGCATAGTCGACTATCTTATAACACAAAAATCCCATAATCGACAGATACATATGCATAGTCGATTATTGCAAAAATGTGAAGAAAATTTTGAATTTTATGAACAAAAATAGTCGACAGATGAAAAGCCATAATCGACTATCCTTACTTGATAGTCGACAGATACAAAAATAGTCGACAGGAGCCTTAAATAGTCGACAGATCAAATTAGCATAGTCGACTATCCTCATTTTGTTTAATTTATATTTTACCTTCCATTTACTTTAATACATAAATGTAAATAAGAAAGTACCCCTCATTTGGATTCAATAAAAATATCTAAAAAATCAAAATCCATAAGAATAAAAAAGTAGAATTTGGATTTTAGTAGGAACTTAGGATTTTGCGATTTTACCACCTCCAAAATATACACTTTCTATTTCTTGAAAAATTTGTTAAAAATCATTTTATCACTAATGAATGTTAGCTATTGAATTACCGGGAGTTAGTTTTCTAAAAAGGAAACATTTTCATATATGTCTCCTTATAAGGTGCTAGTCTTCCAGACTTAAAAAAAAATATTGAAACGTTATCAAAATGAGTTTCAAGATATGATGCATGAACTAAAGGATTTTTCATACGATTAAGTTTCAAGCCAAAACCTTTCATGCACGTTTCAAAATATGAAAGCTTATTTTGAAGTATGAGATTAGCATAAATGATTTTTCATACTTAAGATTGGATTTTCATCAAACACATATATGTTAAAGATAGTCTTTTGCCTTATAACAATTTTAGCTCTATGTTGACCAACGACTTCAAAACTAATTTGAAAATCATTTTAGGAGATTCTATTAAGACTAAATACTTGACTTTGCAAATCTCCAACTAATATAGAAAATGATAAATCTTTTTGGTTTTCATTTTAACAAAGCATTTGAAATTGATTTTTGTTGAAAACCATAGACTTGACTCATGACTTAGGGATAAAACAAGGTATTGTTTTTCATCATCAAAACTAAACACAAGGGTAGAACATCATTGAATGTATGTTATGTAGCCCATGAGTTTAAGTTCTGCTACTTTGAATTCTGAATGTTTTCAGGAATGATGATATATAGTCTTATTTATAGTTAATGATGATGTATATGTTAGATATAAACCCTTAAGACCAGTTTTAGTGACACAATAGGGCTTGATCTTGTAATTCCTTAAACATTATTCAATGACAAGTTTTATGTTTAATTTAAATTGTAATATGGTTTGAATTGAACATACAAATATCCTTTAGTATAATAAGAAGTGGATACCATTCTTAATTGTTAAGAATAATTGAGACGGATAACCCACAATACGTTATACTATAAATATGTTCATGGCTATAGAGTTCCTAACCTGGATAATTAGTAACTCGTAAAGGCCGGCACATCATCTTCCTCCTTGTTCGGTATAAGATACTGAAAGACAAGATTGGTGGGTCTCGTACCACTCTGTATAAGATATAAAAGGAAGACGAGTGGGTGTTCGTTATAGGAACGAGTTCACTGAACGATTTCGGGTGGACCGACTTGGCATCTCACGCGTGGGAGATATCAGGCGGGTTATCGACTACGAAATCAGATTTCATTTCGAGGTAACTTTTCGTTTTGTGTCTTCGATTTAACCGTAAGATTTGAAAAACAAGATTGATGTTCTACCCTTGTGTTTAGTTTTGATGATGAAAAAAAATACTTTATTTTTATCCCCAAGTCATGTGTCAAGTTTATGGTTTTCAACAAAAATCAATGTCAAGTGCTTTGTTAAAATGAAAACTAAAATGATTTATGATTTTCTATATCAGTTGGAGATTTGCAAAGTCAAGTATTTAGTCTTAAAAGAATCTTCTAAAATGATTTTCAAAATAACTTTGAAGTCATTGGTCAAGATAGAGCTAAAATTATTTTACGGCAAAAGACCAACTTGAACATAAATGTGTTTGATGAAAATCCAATCTTAAGTATGAAAAATCATTTATGTTAATCTCATATTTCAAAATAAGATTTCATATTTTAAAGAGTGCATGAAAGGTTTTGGCTTGAAATTTAAACGTATGAAAAATCTTTTAGTTCATGCATCATGTCTTGAAACTCGTTTTGATAACGTTTCAAAATTTTTCTAAGTTTGGAAGACTAGCACCTTATAAGGAGACATATAAGAAAATGATTTCATTTTGGAAAACTATCTCCCGATATTTTGATATCTTCTATCCATTAGTGGTAAAACGATTTTTAATAAATTTTTCAAGAAATAGAAAGTGTATATCTTGGAGGTGGTAAAATTGCAAAATCCTAAGTTTGTACTAAAACCCAAATTCTACTTCTTATTTTTATGGATTTTGATTTTCTAGATATTTTTATTGAATTCAAATGGGGGGTACTTTCTTATTTACATTTATGTATTAAAGTAAATGGAATGTAAAATATAAATAAAATAAAATGAGGACATTTACTTATGTAAATAAGTTGTAGTGTATACATGTCTTGAAGGTTACCTTCATCTGTCAACAGATTCTTCATCATCTGTCGACCAGCCTCTTATTTTTAGTCCATCTGTCGACTGATGCTCTTGCATCTGTCGACCGACAGAATGCCATTTCGTGGTGCTTCAATAGTGTGCACCATTTGTCGACCGATGCCTATGCATCTGTCGACCGACAAAATGCTTGCACAAGGAACTATCGACCGGCTCAAATGATCTGTCAACTGGATTTTGAATTCTCGCTAATCTGTCGACCGATGCCTTGCATCTGTCGACCGTTTGTGTCGCAGAAACCCCCAACGGCTAGTTTTTCCACTCACTCAAAATGGCTTTCCCACTTCCAACGGCTAATTTTTCCACTCACTCAAAGTGGCTTTCCCACTTCCAACGGCAAGATTCATGTATGGGCTCTCAAGGGACTATAAATACAAGTCAAATGGGTGATTCAAACCAACCAAGAGATTACATTACAAGCTCTCAAGTGCCAAGATTATTGTTGTCCTTCATTGGTAAATTCATTCTCTTTTCAAGGCTTTGTATCATTGTGTTAAATTCATTATCAAGCCTTGTATTTATATTTGAGAGAATTTGTAACTGAGAATATTGTTTCTCAGATCCTCTCATATCTTATATCTCTTTGTAATTTTCCTAGCTTGTTTTGCTAGAGGGCCTACATTACTCGTAGGAGGATTTTGATTCCTAGCTTGTCGTGCTAGAAGATTTGCTTATTGAAGCAAGGGGTTGATTACCTAGCTTGTTGCTAGAGGGCTTGCTTGTATAAGTAAGAGGTTGTAATTTCCTAGCTTGTTGCTAGAGGGCCTATCCAGAGAGATAGGAGGTTTTAGTGAATTGATTGAAAAATCCTTAGTGAGAAGCTAAGGTAGTGGAGTAGGCTTGGTTTAAGCTGAACCACTATATATCGTTGTGATGCTTGTGCTCTTTCTTTCATTTATTATTTCAAGCATTTCAATAATCCTCACTTACTCTAAAATCTCGATTTTCATCAAAAGGATTTTCAAGTTCAATCAAAATTTTAAAACAACCCAATTCACCCCCCTCTTGGTGTTGGTGCCATTGCTATTCAAATCTAACATGTGATACCAATAAAATCAAATTTTATTTTCTGCTACGTATGATCAGATCATGTTTTCTAACAATATAACCTTAATCAGGGATAATGAGAATGTAAGAACTGATTTATGATTAATGTTAAGATGTTAGGTTTGATTCTAGCTTCCGCATTTAATGTTTATGATGATTCTCTTTCAAGAAAATATATGAAAATTTTGGGATGGATAAGAGCAATGATATGATTTAGTTTTAGTAGTATTAAAAAAAAAAATTGTCCCAAAATTGTCCTAAGTTATAGCACGCCTAAGAAAACGAGGTATTACAATTCTCTTTATATCTATCTGCTCAAAAGAAGAATACATACTAATGAACACTGGGGGTTGGAAAAAACAAGCTTTAAGGAAAACTAGAGCAAGGACTCTAAAGCTGAGGATGAGAGAAAAAGTAGAAGGCTCAAATGCAAAGTGTGGGAAGGTTTAGACTAGGGCCCCATTTCCTAACCCTTGAGGAAATGCTAACCAAAGCCTATTTGTACACATGGGTGACTCTAATTTGTTTATGTATAACCATGAAGCGGCAGGAATAATATCGCTACCCACTGATTGGAAATGTCTAGGTAATAGTTAAGCAAGGCATTAAATACTAAGGGTGCAATGAACAAAAGTTGAAAAGACCTCATGTTACTCCCAAGCTTAACATTTGGGAATTAACCCAAGGAGTAGAGGGTAAGTAATGATAAGGCATCCTAACTCCTTGGAAAAATATGGAAATGCCCCCTATTAGGATTTGATTTGAGCCCAAAGCCCAAATCTATCTAGAAGGCCTATTAGGCCCAAATGATATATATGGCCAATGGGTTGGGCTCGGACCCAAACTTGCCCCCAAGCCCACGTTGACTCGTGGGTTTAAATCCAACCTTCCATATGGTACAATCATAGTCATATGCATTAGGACAACTTCTCGACCGTTTGTGTGGCACAATTGTGGCTCTTCATTGTCTCCACAATGCGCCTATATAAGGGTGTTATTTCCAAAAAGTTAGGTACATCATTAATTGTATATCCATTGCATCATTATTGTGTTACTTAGCCTCAGGTCTTATGACTGATTTAATTGTCGAAAGACATATTAAGGGACTAAGCCTTGCCATTTCTTGGGTAGGTTGAGCAGATCTCAAACAAGTTCAAAGTCAAGAATAGCTGAAACATCTCAAGATCGAGGAAAACTAATCATGAGCACAACTCTTGGACAAATGGTGTGGTGATCAACTTCAAGACATCGTTGTTGTCGAAAGAAAATTAAAATATTTAAATAGATGGTATGGAGCTTGTAAAATTTATTAACATAAATAAATTCATGTAGTAATGAGTTGTCATTTCATTTTTTTTTCATTTTCATTATTGTATGGAATTTGTATAGCTTAAATAAATTGAATGAATTCTGTAAAATATGTTTTTTTATTAACTAGTTTTTTTACAAACATTTTGAAAAAATTAAAGATATTAAATGGTGCCCAATTTATACACCAAAGAATGGAAAAAGAAAAATAATTATTTGACTGTTCAAATTCTTAAATCTTAATAGATATTAAAGTAGCAGAGTTGCTCCACAAAACTTTCCCACCCAAAATTAGTTTTTATTTTTTTTAAGAAATAAATTAATATTTAAATTTTCTACTATTATTATTTAAAATAACACTTCATTTAAAAGGTATATGCATATTTTTTGGGATAATCACTAATTAGCTGCAACTTCTATGCTATTATATTAATTATTCAAATAATTAATATTTTAAATTTATACTGTTATTAAAATGAGATATTATTTAGTTTTTAATGTGACCTTTACACTTCCTAACAGTCACACAATTTGGGACAATCAGATGTGACAGTTTCTATGCAATTAAATTAATTAGTCACTATCATTATTAATCAAATAATTAATATTTAAATTTCTATTATTATTAAAATGAAAACAAAACAAAAGTATGCTCCATATGAAGCTAAAGCACTAGGAAATAACTTTGATGTCCAGTAGCTTCACGGTTTTTTTTTTTTTTTAGTTTTTCTTTTATTTTTTTATTAGCTTAATTTTTTTCTGTTTTAAGAAATAAATTAATATTTAAATTTTCTACTATTCTTATTTAAAATAACACTTCATTTAAAAGGTATATGCAATTTTTTTGGAATAATCATTAATCAGCTAGATGCAGCTTCTATGCTATTAAATTAATTATTCACTACATTATTAATCAGCTGGAATAATCAAACAATTAATATTTTAAGTTTATACTATTATTAAAACGAGACATCATTTAGTTTCAATATGACATTCAAACTTCCTAACATTCACACATTTTGAGATAATTAGTTGTGGCAACTTCTATGCAATTATATTAATTATTTACTATTGTTATCAATCAGATAATTAATGATTAATATTTTAAATTCCTACAGTTATTAAAATGAAAACATAACAAAAGTATGCTCCATATGAAGCTAAAGCAATAGAAAAGTAAACACAACCATAACTCTGACGTCCAGTAGCTTCACGGTTTTTTTGGCTCTTCAATGTGACCTTCACACTTCCTAGCAGCCACACATTTTGGGTTAATCTGATAAGAGCAAGTTCTATGCATTTACATTAATCATTCACACTTCCTAGTAGCCACACATTTACATTAATTATTCACACGTTTTGGGATAATCAGCTGGTATAAAAAGCCACACATCCTGAGATAAGCACCCTATTCTTACCCTTATTTCATCTCACCTAATTTGATATTGTATCCGGTCTTGAAATGGCTCATTTGTTTCAAATATTGAAGTTTGTGGATTCTACTCGAGCTAACTGGGCAATCAAAGCACGAGTGGTGCGTAAGTGGGATCAGCCAAGGTTCGAAGATAAGTCTTATATTAACTCCGTGAAAATGGTCGTAATAGATCATGAGGTAAGTTTTTTACTCATTGTTGTGTGTAAAAATGCAGAAACAAGTAAGTTCTTTTAATTACTTATGTAATGACCCGCCTCCTGGAGCCCCTCGCTAGCATAGAGGATCTGTGAGAGGGTCATTACTTAAATGATACTGAACAATAACACAACTACACTCTTACTAAAATCACAATCTTTTTATCACAACACATCTCATAATCATCTTTACAAAACCATTCATCACTTGGGCCTACTTGGGCTTACATAACCTACACCTACCTCAAAAGCATAAAAGCATTATTCTGACCAAACAGTCGACACCCAGGACATAAAGTTAACTGAACATAAAGGAACTAGGGGCCCACATAAGTCACACATTGGCACCCAAGTCCCGTATACAAACCTGTTGCAGCCTAAAATAAGTTACCATTTCATTATTCAATAGGACCCGCCTTTTCCTGACATTTAACGTTTGTCTTTTCCTGTCTTCCCTTGGGTTTCCCCCGAGCTAATTTCTAAGGTCTTATCATGGGCCATGCTGCCGTGGGTCTCACTCCCAAGGTCTTACCGTGGGCCACATCGCCACCTATACTCATTGCTTAAAACTGCACATTCTCACCATGCAGTGCAACAATTAGGAAATGCAACGGCTTTTGCAGCATAAACGTGATAACAAAGCTCCCATAAACCAAGTATCAGGCCATGCTACACCCACATAGGAATTCACACATGCGATATGCTCTAAAGGCACCGGGTCACATAAAGAACCCAAATCGGCTCTTTGACCAATTGGGTCATGCAATTGCTCACACATCCCATATATATAAACATAAAGCTAGCTCGGCAGTTGCTCACGCCTCCCATGTTGCTTCACCATTTTATTTCCTTAATTTTTGACTTTTCTTCAAACATATCCCTTCCTCAATTGCCATCATTATACACATTTAATTTCTCTGATTTCCCCTTCTCCAATGCTAATTCGAGCTTCCACATTTATGGCTGGAATTACATTAAAATTGGAGAGTAATTACTTGGCCCAAAATCAAATTGAAATTGGTGAGGAGGTAAGGCTATATTAACATATATATATATATATATTATGCCATTGATATAATATATGATAATATTATATATATGTATATAGTTTACTTATTCATAATGAGAACAAATCATGCACAACATCATGCTCCAATTTACAATCTCTTATTTTATTTAATTATTTAGTTATTTTATTTTATATATATATATACATATTAATTTTTTATAGTATTTGATTTACCTTAAACGCTTAATAATCTAAGTTCTAGGAATTCTACAAACTTTCGATCACTTTCTCATTTAAAAATACAATAACTTTAATATCCTCTTTTAAATTTCTTTAACTCACAAGTATTCCATAAGTCACCAATCACTCTAAATGTTAGAATTAATAGTTATTATTTATCTCCAAAATTTCGGATGTTACAATTCTCCCCCTCTTAACAGAATTTCGTCCTCAAAATTCTCATTGGAACACTTGACTAATGGGGATAACTGCCTGTTATAGCTACTTAACCCTTTTTTGCGACAATCCTCAAACGTCACACAGATTTCCATCACTTACTAAAATTAGGAACTTAGGAAATCGGGCTTAGTTAGGATAGTCGATAAACTAAAGGATACGGGCAACCGTTCGTGACCGACCGACAGTTCCTTACTGTCACTCGACAACCCATTGTGCCTTCTTACCCCCGTTTTCCTTTCTATCCTTAGTTCCGTTCTTGAATTATTGGCGAATATTTTGGAGCTCTTTTTTTTTTTCTTTAAATCCCCATTCATTAAAATAAAGCTACCCTCGTATTCCTTCACATATCATTTGGAAGCTGACTTGGCAACATCCATCATTTATATACAAACTCACATTTTATTCCTCATTCCTAATTTACATACGTTTACCATTAGCTAACCACATATATTACACACATGCTCCTTTACTTAGCCCCTATTTTACAATACTTCCCTCCTATCTAAGGCATCGCCTCCTTATGCAGCACTCCCTTCGTCCTCTTTGGCTCGGGACGTTGCTTCATTCTCAAGGTCATCAAGGTTTTCGTTGTCTCCTACACTGGAACGGGCTGATTCCGCGTCCCGATCCTCAAACTCCAAAAATACTTGATACTTGATTAACCCAAGAAATCATTCATAAATTTCTTGGTAAAGATGACATGTTTCTGAGAGAGACCCCCAAACTGCTCATACACTATGGATCTAAATACTTGATTAACCCGGCACAGGTAACTGATTACCATTTCATCTTGGTGCTGGGCACCTCCCATGCGAGTGAGCAGCTCGTGCTCCCAGTAGTGCCACAACGAATCCAGAGCTCCTAAGCCAACGTTCGACACTCTACGACTCAGCTTACCGGGTTCCATATTAGTCTCCAATTTGCACACCAAGTCATTTAACACATCATTAGAGAAAGAATCCATTCTTCCAACCCTGAGGGTTCCTATACTTCTTAGCCAAGACTAGCGCCTAATAGCTAGATATCCCCTAATCATTACCCGATATCTATGTGTACAGAATCTTATTATTTCCCAATCTACGCATAAGGATAAGATCCTAACCACTCAACCGAGGACACGCTCCTAACTCTATTCGACCGTCCTACGTGTGCAGAGCCACCTCCCTTAAACTTGCTCTGATACCAAACTGTAATGGCCCGCCTCCCGGAGCCCCCGCTAGCATAGAGGATCCGTAAGAGGGTCATTACTTAAATTATATTAAACAATAACACAACTACACTCTTACTAAAATCACAATCTTTTTATCACAGCACATCTCTAATCATCTTTACAAAACCATTCATCACTTGGGCCCACCTGGGCTTACATAACCTGCACCTACCTCAAAAGCATAAAAGCATTATTCTAACCAAACAGTCGACACCCAGAACCTAGGTTCGGGAGAGCTCTGCATTTGCTATCATGACTCGACGACCTAGACCCAACTCCGTCGAACAGACCTGATACGTCGGACAATACTCTTACCTGGAATGATGGAAAACAAATGTGAGTCACAAGACTCAGCAAGCTCATGAAAAGAAAGGTTGCAGGGTACAGACAAAACTCTTCCCATAACACCCCATGCAATTCATGCCAACGCAACTACACCATCTCATGATCCATATGTGCCTTACTTCCATATGCATAACATAAAGTTAACTGCACATAAAGGAACTAGGGCCCCAGATAAGTCACACATTGGCACCCAAGTCCCGCGTACAAACCTGTTGCAGCCTAAAATAGGCTACCATTTCATTATTCAATAGGACCTGCCTTTTCTTGACCATGGTTGGCTTTTCTTGACATTCAACGTTTGGCTTTTCCTGTCTTCCCTCGGGCTTCCCCCGAGCTAATTTCTAAGGTCTTACCGTGGGCCATGCCGCCGTGGGTCTCACTCCCAAGGTCTTACCGTGGGCCACGTCGCCACCCATACTCATTACTTAAAAACCGCACATTCTCACCATGCAATACAACAATTAGGAAATGTAATGGCTTTTGTAGCATAAACGTGATGACAAGGCCCCCATAAACCAAGTATCAGGCCATGTTACGTCCACATAGGAATTCACACATGCGATATGCTCTAAATGCACCAGCTCACCTAAAGAACCCAAATCAGCTCTTGGACCAACCGAGTCATGCAATTGCTCACACATCCCATATATATAAACATAAAGCTAGCTCGGCAGCTGCTCACGCCTCCCATGTTGCTTCACCATTTTATTTCCTTAATTTTTGACTTTTCTACAAACATATCCCTTCCTCAATTGCCATCATTATACACATTTAATTTCTCTGATTTCCCCTTCTCCAATGCTAATTCGGGCTTCCACGTTTATGGTTGGAATTACATTAAAATTGGAGAGTAATTACTTGGCCCAAAATCAAATTGAAATTGGTGAGGAGGTAAGGCTATATTAACATATATATATTATGCCATTGATATAATATATGATAATATTATATATATGTATATAGTTTAATTATTCATAATGAGAACAAATCACGCACAACATCATGCTCCAATTTACAATCTCTTATTTTATTTAATTATTTAGTTATTTTATTATATATATATACATATTAATTTTTTATAATATTTGATTTACCTTAAACGCTTAATAATCTAAGTCCTAGGAATTCTACAAACTTCTGATCACTTTCTCATTTAAAAATACAATAACTTTAATATCCTCTTTTAAATTTCTTTAACTCACAAGTATTCCATAAGTCACCAATCACTCTAAATGTTAGAATTAATAGTTATTATTTATCTTCAAAATTTTGGATGTTACAACTTACCTCATGTGATTGAAGTAGATTGAAGATTTGCACATTTCTCCCCGTGAGTGTTATCTTTTTTTAGCAGATGGTGTTGTCCTCATTTTCAAATTAAGACAACAGTTAGTATCGAACAATGAAGATTCTATATAGATTAAAATAACCGTATATACAAAAGGGCTTAAATATAGACAAGTTTATAATGAATTTGTGAGACACCTATAACAATGATCCATATCCCTGTTGATCCTTCCCCCTGTTATCCTTAGAATGACATAGTCCTCATTGTCTAATTTGTGAGAGACTGGTAATAGTGAGAGACCAATAACAAAGATCGATAACATTACTTTTTGCCCCTGTTGATCCTTATTTACAACATTAATCAAGCATACAATATTTTTGTAAACATTTTATTTACAACATTAATTTGTTCATATGGAAAAAAAATTAAAAAAAAAATCCCTTTCAAACAGTGAGTAATGCAGGGTCGTATGGTAGTGAGTGCTTATATAATATTTTTGTAAGGCAGTGAGTAAGCAGCAAGCTAAGCTAGGGATTACTCACTATCAGTGAGTAAAAAAAAAAAAAAAAAAATCCCTTACAAACATGGGATTAAGGCAGTGACTAAGCATACAATTTTTTTGTAAAAAAAAATTGTTTACAAAAATCTTTCACACTTTCAGATCCGATACCAACCCAAGTAAATTAGACAGTGAGGGTGAGGTAACTTTTCAATTTTAAGATCTTTTGAGCAACAAGCTAAGCTAGGGTTTCGCTTTTCTTTGTTTTCAACTTCAAATCTTCACTCTTCAATTGTTCAAGCAATGCAGGGCCGTATGGCTTTCTACCCTAGGGTTCTCATAGGGAGGTTAGAATAGCCTACAAGATCTATAAATCAGGATTTCCCTTTATTTTTCATTAAGTCTAATCTATAAGATCTGTAAATTAGGATCAACAGGGGATAAGAAGTAGTGCACCACTATAAACATTTAAAAAATATTAATCTATTCATATGGAGAAAAAATAAAAAAAAAATTGTTAGTTTTGAAATAAACGAGTCTTTGACGGAGTTTTGATCTACAAAAATGTCATGTATATCAGTTAGGATTTTTTAGACTGTTGTTATTCAAACATTTATCAGTATGTATATCAGTTAGGATTTTTTAGAAATATCAATTATTTGTGTTAGGATTTCCCTTCATTTTTCATTAAGTCTAACCTATAAGATCTGTAAATCAGGATCAATATTGGTAAGAAGTAGTGCACCACTATAAACATTTAAAAAAACATTAATCTGTTCATATGGAGAAAAAATGTGGGTGTGAAGAACAACCTTACGTTAGCAAGATTGCTCGAGCATTAAACTCAGGCATCTGGGAAAGAGAGGTCATGATGGTAGGAGATATAATATGCCATTAGAATCTGAAGTTGCGGCTTTAGTAGTTGGTGATTTTGAGACTTTGCCTGGAGATAAAGATATTATTGTTGAAACTTGAAGTGGGTTATTGCAACGGATCAATGAATTAAATGATTCGTACCTTGGACTACAATATCTATTATTTTTTGTGTATGGTTAAGACGATTATAGAGAAGATGTCAAACTAAAAAACTTAAATTCTAAAGCAAAGTCTGGACGGAAAAAAATAAGCATGAGAGAGTTTTTTTGCAGATTGTTTGCAGGAAAGGGCATGTGAATCAAAAATCATTTTATTATCTAGACGGTTGTTCCAACAATTTTTTATCGATGCTTACACGATGGTCGAGTCTTCAAGATTGGCATATGTACGAACGCACCAGAAGGAATTGAGGTGTGAGATGTATAGAGGTTTAACTGAGGCAATATTAAGAGGTGAAACTAATCTTGCTTCTCAAGGCAAGTGAATTATTTTATTGTCTACATTTACTGGTGGGGCACGATATATGATCCAAAACTACCAAGATGCGATGGCTATATGCAAGTGGACTGGATATCCTGATCTGTTTATTACATGCACATGTAATCCGAAATGGCCAAAGGTTGTGCGTTTCCTAGAGAAAATAAGACTAAAAGCAGAGGACAGACCTGATATACTTTGTAGGGTATTCAAGATGAAGTTAGATAATTTGATGAAAGATTTTAGGCATAACAAAGTCTTTCGAACAGTTAAAGCAGGTATATTTTTTTATTGTTTACATCTATATATATGTTTTTCTTTTTTTGTCATGTTATTTATTTGATTTTTTTATCATTATTTAAAGCTTTTTTTGTAAACATGACATTTTGTTATAGTAATGTATACCATTGAGTTCCAGAAACATGGTTTACCACATGCACACATATTGTTTTTTTTGGCTAAAGATGCGAAGTTTCCATCTGGTGATGATATTAACTGTATCATATCGGCTGAAATCCCTGATGAAGTAAGTGAAAGGAATTATTATGTAGCCGTCAAAGATCTAATGATTCATGGTCCGTGTGGCAGTTTGCGAAGCAGCTCACCATTCATGGCTAATGGTCAATGCACTAAACATTTCCCAAAAAAGTTTGTTGATTTTATGAATGTTGATAAAGATGGATACCTCATTTATTATCGACGAGACAATGGAAGGAGTGTACAAAAGAATGGTATTGAACTTGATAATCGATATGTGGTTCCCCATAACCGGTACTTGCTACTGAAATACGGTGCTCACATTAACGTGGAGTGGTGCAATCAGTAAAGGTCAATTAAATATCTTTTCAAGTATGTAAATAAGGGACACGATCGAGTTACTGCAAGTTTTTATCAAAGTGTCAATGATAGGAATGCTGAAAAGATTGATGAAATAAATATGTATTACGATTGCAGATATATTTTCCCATGCGAAACTTCTTGGAGAATGTTTGGATTTGACATTTACTAGAGAGATCCACCAGTTGAGAGGTTGTCATTTCATCTTCCTAACAACCAGAATGTTATTTTTTCAGATTTGGATCCAATATATGATGTATTAAGTCGTCATACTGTAAAGCATAGCATGTTTACTATGTGGATGGATGCAAATAAGAAGTACAGTGATGCGAAAGACCTCACATACACAGAATTCCTGACAAGATTTGTTTGGAAGCAAGGTTAATGAGAATGACAACCTAGATAACGTGGTTTCTCAATAGGTCGAATATTTTATGTTCCTCCAGGTTGTGGGGAAATGTATTACTTGAGAATTCTATTGAATATTATACGGGGCCCTATGAGTTATGAATAAATTAAATGTGTGAACAGTATTCAATATTCGTCATTTCAAGATGCCTGCCATGCACTCGGTTTAATTGATGATGATAAAGAGTACGTAGATGGCATGATTGAAGCAAGTCATTGGGGTTTTACACATTCGTTAAGGAATCTATTCGTAACTCTCTTGATGTCAAACTCTTTGGCAAGACCTGAATATGTATGGCAACAATGTTGACAATTTCTTTCGGATGATATTCTGTACAGACAAAGAATCATTTTGAACCACCAAGGTAAAATGTCATCATATTTTTTTCAGGGTTTTGGTGTGCATGTTTTTTTAATCGTTTTTTAACCCATGACAATAATTTTTTTTCATTTGTTCTTGGTAATAAATAGGTTTGGAGTTGAGTGATGAAAAAAACCAAAAACTACACTCTCTTGGAGATTGAGAAGATATTGAAGAGCACTAGAAGAAGTCTTTATGATTTTCCATCATTGCTCTTTCCTTGTACTGTCGATGCATCACTCGCTGAAAATAGGCTAATTCAGGATGAGCTTAGGTATGATAGGAAAGTTTTGGAAGAAGATCACAAGGTTTTTGTGCAAAAAATGATGGATGAACAAATAAATGTTTATGAAACTGTAATGCATTCTGTAGAAGCCAATAAGAGAGGTGTATTCTTTGTGTACGACTATGGAGGGACAGGATCGAAAAACATTTGTTTAGAAAACTCTATCAGCTGGATTGCGATCAAATGGAGAAATAGTACTTAATATGGCATCTAGTGGCATAACATCATTTCTTTTCCTAGGCAGTAAGACAGCACACTCAAGGTTTACAATTTCTCTTAATCCCAACGAAGATTCAACGTGCAATATCAAACAAGAGAGTCCATCGCAGAGTTGATAGCAAAGTCAAAGCTCATAATATGGGATGAGGCACCTATGATGAATCGATACTGCTTCGAGGCACTAGACAAAAGTATGAGGGATATTTTAAGGTTCACCAATCCATTGAGCCATGATCAACCTTTTGGAGGAAAAATAGTGGTGTTTGGTGGAGATTTTAGATAGATTCTGCCAGTTATTCCAAAAAGGAGTAGACAAGACATTGTTCTTGCAACTATCAATTCCTTATATCTATGGAGACACTGTAAGGTATTGAATTTGACAACGAACATGAGGCGACAAGGTCTTGATTTTGATGATCAGTCAATGGAATTGAATTTTTTTTTCAATTGGATTATGAAAATTGGTGATGGAACATTAGGTGGTAGAAATGATAGTCATCCATCTATCGAAATACCAGATGATATTCTAATAAATGGGTTCGATAATTTGCTTAAAGTAGTTGTGGAGAGCACATATCCTTACTTCTCAAACCATGTTGATGATATATCATATTTGCAAGGAATGGTCATACTAGCGCCGACGTTTGATGTCGTCAAATCTATCGAGTATATGGTTTCTCTAAACCAAACTGAAGGAAAGACATATTTAAGTTCGGATACGACTTGCAGGTCAGATACAAACATTGATTTATTAGGAGATATTCATTCACTAGAATTTTTGAACAGTATTATGTGTTCTGGGGTGCCAAATCATGAGTTGAATTTGAAAGTTGGAATTCCAATGATGTTATTGAGAAATATTGATCATTTCGTAGGGTTGTACAACAGGACAATGCTTATTGTCACAAGACTTGGAAACCATATTCTAGAAGGTAAAATTTTATCGAGAAATAATGCAGGATGCAAAGTCTTCATTCCAAGGATGTCATTGATTCAATCGGATTCAAGATTGCCGTTCAGGTTCCAAAGAAGACAATTTCCTTTGATTGTATCCTATGCAATGACCATCAATAAAAGTCAGGGGCAATATATCATTGTCGCATATAGGACTTTATTTGAAAAAACTAATATTCAGTCATGGTCAGCTATACATAACTGTGTCAAGAGTTACAAGTCGGAATGGTTTAAAGATACTAATATGTGATAAGTGATGTTTTACATTCTTGTGATTAATTTTGATGGTGAAAAACAACATTTGGTTTTGTTGGTTTTGATCCCCAAGTCATGAATCAAGTTTATAGTTTTCAACAAAAATCAATTTCAAGTACCTTTGTTAAAATGAAAACCAAAATGATTTATGATTTTCTATATCAGTTGGAGATTTGCAAAGTCAAGTATTTAGTCTTAAAAGGATCTCCTAAAATGATTTTCAAAATAGCTTTGAAGTCGTTGGTCAAGATAGAGCTAAAATTGTTTTACGGCAAAAGACCAACTTGAACATAAATGTGTTTGATGAAAATCCAATCTTAAGTATGAAAAATCATTTATGTTAATCTCATATTTTAAAATAAGCTTTCATATTTTGAAGCGTGCATGAAAGGTTTTGGCTTGAAATTTAAATATATGAAAAATCCTTTAGTTCATGCATCATGTCTTGAAACTCGTTTTGATAACGTTTCAATATTTTTCTAAGTTTGGAAGACTAGCACCTTATAAGAAGAAATATAAGAAAATGATTTCATTTTGAAAAACTATCTCCCGGTATTTTGATATCTTCTATCAATTAGTGCTAAAACGATTTTTAATGAATTTTTCAAGAAATAGAAAGTGTATATCTTGGAGGTGGTAAAATCGCAAAATCCTAAATTTGTACTAAAACTCAAATTCTACTTTCTTATTTACATTTATGTATTAAAGTAAATGGAAGGTAAAATATAAATAAAACAAAATGAGGACATTTACTTATGTAAATAAGTTGTACTGTATGCATATCTTGAAGGATGGCTTCATCTGTCAGCAGATACCTCATCATTTGTCGACTGGCCCTTCATTTTTTGTGAATCTGTCGACCGATGCTCTAGCATCTGTCGACCGACAGAATGCCATTCAATGATGTTTCGATAGTGTGCACCATCTGTCGACCGATGCCTATGCATCTGTCGACAGGCAGAATGCTTATACAAGCATCTGTCGACCGTTCTTCTTCATCTGTCGATCGAATTTTAAATATTTACTAATCTGTCAACCGATGCCTTGCATATGTTGACCGTTTGTATCGTAGAAACCCCCAACGGCTAGTTTTTCCACTCACCCAATGTGGCTTTTCCACTACCAACGGCATCATTCGTGAATGGGAATTCAAGGCACTATAAATACAAGTCAAATGGGTGATTCAAGCAAGCCAAGAGGATTGATTTCAATCTTACAAGTGTTCATTCTTTCAAGAGCTTCATTGTTTCAATTGTGCTTCATTTTTCTCTCTAAAGGCTTTGATTATTATTTGTATTTATATTGAAAGATCTTGTAACTAAGAGTGTCTACTCTTAGATCCTCTCTTTTGCATTATTCTTGGTTTTCCTAGCAAGAGTGCTAGAGGACTTGCTTGTTGAAGTAAGGGGTTGTATTTCCTAGCAAGATAGCTAGAGGGCTCGCTTGTTTAAGCAAGATGTTGTAAGTTCCTAACTTGTTGTTAGAAGGCCTATCCGGAGAGATAGGAGGTTTTAGTGGATTGATTGAAAAATTCTTAGTGAAGAGCTAAGGTAGTGGATTAGGCTTGGTTTAAGTCGAACCACTATATATCGTTGTGTCTCTTATTTGCTTGTGCTATTTGTTTCATTTATTATTCCAAGTATTTCATTAATCCTCATTTTCACTAAAATCTCATTTTTTATTAAAAGGATTTTCAAGTTCAATTAATTTTTTAAAACAACCCCTTCACCCCCCTCTTGGTGTTGGTGCCATTGCTATTCAAACCTAACAATAAGGAAGGAGAACAAACAAACTCAACCACAAACATTGTATTCAAAGAAGTTTTCCAGAATTTATAATATTTAATCTTATTATAAATTCCATTTCTTGTGATATTTACAATCTAATAAAATTAAATTGTGGTATTTTCAATATATATTTAAAGTTCATATATGTTTTATATCTTCATTTGTGAATTCATTTTCCGTGCATCGCATGGGTGAAGAACTAGTTATTGACTTAAACTTTTAGGATTTTTGATTTGACTATTCAACTTCTGGGTTTATCAAATTTAGATGACATGAATATAAATTGTTAACATTAATGTTAATTTAATATCTTTAAATTAATATTTTATTATAAATTAATTAATTGATGAAATAATGCAGATTTAACTTTAAATTAATATTTTTTAGAAGTTTATTAATTGTTAAAATAGAAGACATTAATGTTTCAGGTTGAGTTTTACATCTATATTAGCAAATGATCATCCCCCACAATGTGTTGGTTTAAAGGTATACAAATTATATTATTTTTATAATTTTAAAATACAATTTAAATATGTCAAATATATATTTTTTGAAATTATAGCCAAATTCTTAAAATAGTAAGAGGTATTGAGTTTAATATTTCATGACAATCACTTAAGGAAAAAAAAACACTTATTTGGTTCAAGAATCATAAAATACTAATAGTAATTATTTTTTATTTAAATAAAACTGTTTACATTAATAAAACTTTACAATTTTTTTTGGATTTGAAAATGAGAAAACTAAAATAGTGATTTTAATGTAATTTAAATACTAATAGTGATTTAACATTTTTTTTTGGATAATATTTCATGTAGTTTACATTAATGTAATTTAATGGTAAAACTGAGATCAATATTAAGTTATATCTTATTTGTTGTCATTTTATTACACATTAATTTATCTTTTTATTTAGTCATTTAATTAATTTTTAAAATTATTTTGTAATTAATAAAACTTTACAATGTCCTTTTAGTTTATTTACCTCTATATTGTGTGACAATAATCAGGTAAACTAGGAAGTTAGTTGACTAGATTGATTAAGCAAGGCAGTTGAGTAGAGGCAATTGAGTAGCAAGGCGGATCACTTGAGTGAGTGATGAAACACAGTAATCGAGTCAAAAGGAAAATTAGTCGATTAACAAGAAAGAGATTGTCTACTAATTAAAGAAGAACAATAATACGACAACTTGCCACTAAGTAATAATATTAAGCAACCACACCTAGATAAAATTCGAAATTTCGCCATACTTAAATAACAAGTGATAAGAAATTATTAAATTAAATTAAAAATTTGAATTCTTAAAAAATTCAAAAGCTGTAAGTGAGTAATCGTGTCTTCTCTTATATATAGGAGAGAAGTCCTTGATTATTTTGAATGTTTTGGGGAATTATAACAGGCACCTGAGGATCTTAGGTAGATTAAATGATTAGTATTCGGGTGATTCCATGGAGAATATAGGTCAATAACTCTTTAGTGGCATGGGAAAGATGAGAGATTGATTAATGAGAGAAATTAAGAAATTAGATTCTTGAGTTTTGGCTCTGTACTAGAATAAGTTGACACCCATTAAAGGAGAATCTTGGCAATTGCTAGAGGAGTGTTCATGAGTCTTGGGTCGGCAAAAGTTGGGTTGGAGGGCCCATCTTTGTCCAAGACCAGAACTAGGGGAGATGGCTATTGTGTTTCAATAACAAATAATTTTAGTTTAATTTTAATTAATATCTTTAATACTATAAATAATTCTAGTGTAATTTTAATTTAATCTAATTAATGTACTTTAAATGCTTTAGGATGAATTTTATATATGTGTTATGACTTTAGAGATTATTAAACACTCTCGTTAATATTTACTCGAATAATCCCAATAATAATGGTTAAGTTAGTCTTTTTGCTATCTATACACTAAATATTCTTGTAAGAATATTACAACACCAAAGAAGAGATACTTGGAGAAAAAGTTTGAAACTCTACTTTTGATGGATGATAACAAATGATGGGACACACCCTTTTATTATTCATATGTGTAAGATAGTTGAAGAAATTGAGACAAATTAAAATTATCCAAAATTTAAGATTTAGAAAGTATTTAGTTGATTAAATTAATAGAAAATGAGCTCTTACAGGATGTCCTTAACTCTAAAATGGTTGATAGTTCATTGGCGAGTATTGACAAAATGTAGGAGATCATAAGATTGAGACACTTTCTTAAATTTCAATCTTAATTAATTAATTACTCAGCCCAAATCCACCCTCTTATAGTTGAATCTTGAATGAATAGAAGCTCACATTTTAAATAATTCGAAGAACTTTAATAATTATTATCTGATGATAGAATATAAATCTGTGGTTGGGTAGTGTTTGGAATCTCAAAAGATAATTAATTAATTACTTGATGTGCTTTAAGAATGAATTATGTGGCATAATACTTGTTCGGCCGGGGCATAGCAGTTGTACGGCTGGGGCTCGAGGGTGGCCGGTGGGGTTGGCTGACTGAAGGAGCTGGATGTCAGAGGTGACGTTAACTTACCCGAACGCCAATTTAGCATTTACAATATGTTACATAAAGTGAAGACTCGAAGGCGCCACGCGTCGTACTCGTTCCTTCCGACGCCCTCGGTTTGTGGGAAGGTGGACTGTGATAAAGTCAATTACAAGGATAATAAAGTCAACCTTCATTATAGCTAACAGGTATTTGCGTCCGAGTCGGGGAATCACATAACTGATATATCATTATTAAATAATTCGATTAATCACGAGTTGGATTCTCATATTCAACAGTAAAACAAAGTTTAAAACTTATAATTTATTTTTTTAATATAATTAAGAACACGAACATCATCTTAACTAATAATGATATTTATATTATTTAATAATATTTATTGTTATTAACTTATTATTTCAGTTTTATATAACTAAATAAATTTAATATAACCACTTGGCAATTTTCGTAATTATTATTATTATCCTGACTAAATTTTATATATTGAATTACTATGCCATCTTATTAAAATAACGTAATATTCTGTCACATGTTTATCACCTTAAAGGCATTATTATTAAAATAATTACAATAATTAATATTAAGGCTTAATCCAAGTGCGGTCAACTTTGTAAGTTTTACATCACTAATCCTCTCCAATAGGAACATATTTTTTCTCCTAGTTTCTCAATATTTTTCAATAGAATATTCTACTTTTTCTATGTACCTTATAGATATATTTTTGACCAAATACATAATTTTATTATTTTACTTTAATATTTTTTATGTGATTATTTGAATTTTTGTTATTTTAATTATATTTTCTTAAATTATAATTTTTGAGTTAATTGTACATCTTAATTATGCAAAAAAAATAAAAATAAAAAATAAAGTCAATAAAACATAAAATCAAAAGAAGAATTCAAAAAAGAGAGAAAAAAAAAAAGAAAAAGAAAGACTTATTGTGGTCACTCTCATCATTGACCATGATCATTAGAGTTGCTATAATAGCGAGGTCATGCTACTTGTACACTAAGATCTACATCTTAGATTACACTCAGATACATAAATGATTAAAATACTCTCACCAAAATTATAAATTTACTTTTCTTACCCTTGATTAATTGTCTCATTCTCTCTCTCTCATTTTTCCTATGGTCACTCATTACAATTGTTTTGGTTGTTGCCATTCTCTTGTCATTGTCATCTCATCACCTTGTCTCGCATTAATCATCATCTCATCTCACACAAATCATGGTGAATTCTCCTTCTAATAATAATTAATACGAGGTGAGATAGCAGTCGATGTGAGGCAAGCAACACTAACCATTGTAAAAGGTGATTATTTAAAGAAGAGGAGAGACGGGAGCCAAGAGAAACAAATTTACAATATGTGGTCTAGAAAAAGCGATTTTGTGCACGAGGAAGTAAGGCGCACGTGCTAGTCCTTTCGTCATACCGCGTAGCTCCGACAGATGCCACCTGGATACCGGACCAAGCAGCTTTAGGGGGGGCAGTGCTTCAATCAACACGCGCTGTTGACTGCTCATTCACTGCTCCTAACAGCCATTTCTCTCGCTCACCGATCACCGTTCCACCACGGTATATATTCAGAGCCGCCACTGCAAGGACAGTGTTCTCAACACGCCCCTCGAAGTTCTCCTGTCTTCCGTTTTCTTCAGCTAGCTATTTGTTTCAACATAAGTTATATATATATATATATATGGTGAGGCCGGAGGAGGAGGCAATGGCGGCCGAGCGGAGCAGCGACGGCCATGGCGCCACCAGGTACAAGGGCGTCAGGAAGAGAAAGTGGGGCAAGTGGGTGTCGGAGATCAGGCTGCCCAACAGCCGCGACCGCATTTGGCTCGGTTCCTACGATTCGCCGGAGAAGGCGGCCAGGGCTTTCGACGCCGCTCTCTTCTGCCTCCGCGGGCCCTCCGCTAACTTCAACTTCCCCGACAACCCGCCCCACATCCCCAGTGGCGGCTCCCTCAGCTCCGCCGAGATCCAGGTAGCCGCCGCTCGGTTCGCCAATTTCCAGTCGCAGACCAGTAACTACTCGGCTCATCGTTCTTCTTCTTCTTCTTCGTCGTCGTCTTCGACGTCCGAAATGCATGCACGCCTAGAGTCTCTGTCTCCGTCGGTCTGCTGCGGCGTGGGGACGGGCCAAGTGGGGGGCATGGTGGACAGGACGTTTTTGAATCATTTCGCCGGCATGGGTCCGTCTGATAATACTAATCCTGCTCCGCTGGCGGCGTCGTTTGATGCTTTCCCGGAGTTCGACGATTTCTCGAACGATTTCTTTGTGCCGCCGCTCCCCGGAGCAACGGATTATGGAGAAGAAACTTCCGATGGCGCTTGCACCCACGATTCATTTCTGTGGAATTTCTAGTGAAGTAGGCGAAAGCGGCAATAATTGGATGATTTGAGAAAACTGGAAAATAGCAAATATCGCTGACACTAAAGTAGCTAAGCTAGTTAATAATACAACACATCACATCTTTAACTCAGTTAAACCTTGCTTTTTCTGAGGTGAAAAAGTACATTTCAGTTTTCAGATATCTCAACTTACATATATGTGAGATATATTACAGCATATGTATGCCTTTGTATTAGTGTTTGTGTATTTTTTTACCTCATGTAATCAAATAAAGTGACAGCGTGACAATATATTATTAAAAATATATAAAGTATGAGAGTAGCTAGGGATTAAGTTGGTTTTGATATTTGGAAAAGAGATCCATATGGGTTGGTTGGAACTTGGAATATACCTTTGTGCCAAAAGAAGATCAAAAGATAATTTGATAAAATAGAGTGAAGATGAGTAATTAATATATATATATATATTTTTAATTTTGAAGGGGTAAAAAAGTAATATAAAAATGTTTTATTTATATTTGGAAAAACAATAAAAATGGATGGAAGGCCAAATGACTTACTTATTATACCATCTTCAAAAAAATTATAAAGATTAATTGACTTAAATACAAAATTAAGTTGTTTTTTTATTTATTAATTTCTATTTCAACCATTTTCTCTTAATTTGGGTTGTCACAAAAATTAGAGGTTCGAAAAAAAATAAATTAAACAAAAGTGAAGTGTCCCACCTTACCCCTTTTCATTGAAACAAACAACGGCCAACATTAATCAACCTAAAGTGAAAATGACTTATGAGAAAGCTCTATATCCCAACACCACTGTATATATGTCTCCCTTAATTTTTCCACGTGTGTATTAGCGACAACCAAAGTGGAAACAATCTAAAGTGATTTGTGGGAAAACAACATCTCAACATGATATTTATTTATTTATTTTTTTCTCACTAAAAGGAATAAGATTTGGATTGGTTCAACCTATCTTGCCAAATTCATGGTTTCACCCATGAAAGTGAAGATGATATGGGTAGGGTCAAACACACGTTACATGTCATTAAAGGGTCCTAACATTATTTCGTTAATTAGGTTTTTATAGTTGCTTTATTTCTTATTAAATTTTACAAAGCATAGCAACGTCCCACATGGGACAAATTAACATGATCGATGCATTTGAGACTCTTGAGAGTTAAACTCGAGATTTTAAAATTCACCATCATATTTGTGTATGCCTACTGCCATTACAAGAAAAAGATTGTTATTGATGATTTTTGAACAAGGAATTACCAGCAAAGACCTTTATTGGTCGCAATATAACTTCCAATAAAGATTTCTTGGTAGTTAATATAGAATTGCCAACAATAGACTTTATTGTTGGCGATTTTTCAATTGCTGAGAATAAGGATAATTATTCACCTTGCTAGGAATAACAAAGGAAAAACGATGACATTTTTGTCTAAAATGACATCATTTTGCTCGACATACTCTTCTTCTCCATTTCTTCTTTCTTTCTTCTTCCTCTTCCCACGCATAGAACCCCTAATTGTCATTTTTGTCGTTTTCTTCCTTTCTTTGGCTAGTGAGACCCATCTCTCCCTCTTTTTCTCTTTCTCTATCTCTAAGAACCTAGAAATTTGGGTATGCTTTGTCTTCACTAACCTAGATTCAAGTCATAAACCCATTGGGTTCACCACTCGCAAACCTGGATTTAATTAGTTTTTTTTTGCTAACTTTTATTTTGTTTATTTATGACTTAAATGGTTTATTGAATTTCATCTATAGCCTAGATGATGATTTTTTCACTTGAATATGGCTATTAAACTAGGCGATGATCAGGTGACATGGCGAAAAACCTGAACAAAAGCATTTGGCTATAGCAAGGAACTGAGGCATACTTGTTAAATTGAAATACTGAAGGATTAAGAACTTAGTTATATTGTTGCTTGAGCTGTAATTGTTGAGAAACCTAGATCTAATTCTAGGGTTTATGTGCCTATGATATGGCCAGGGACTGTATGTACAGAATGAAGAATCATACTCCTAGATAAATATTTTATGCAATGTGATTTTAAGAGCTCTCATTGGATAAATCTTTCAAGGGGTTGTTAAAATTTATTCAAATTAGTTGATTGTGTATTCCTGCACTAGTGAGGTCGACCATTTCCAAGAATGAGATAATAGGTTGATTAGTTCTATACAACTGAAATCATTATGAGTATTGTATAAAGTATATCAATCACTCTAACGTAATATAGGTTCTTTTTCTACAAGAATAGGCCTATCAAGAGATTTGTGTAAATGTTGATACAAGTTGGATTCATATATAAAATAGGCTAGATTCTTTGCATGAATAAGAGATTTAGAAGTTTCTTCAATTTTCTTGTAGACAGAAGTCTGTTGGGATAACAATGAGTTCCCATTCTTCTCTTAGTAGGTTGTTTCCCTATTAAGGCGGCATGTTAAATTTATATGGCATTGCAGGTGTTGGTTGAGGGAGATTTATTGGGCCGTGCATAGGTGGCATGGAAATTCTTTATAGACTATAACTATACGTCTTACTTTGCAAGCGTCTATTTATTTCCTATGACAAGAGCGTACTAATTGATGCTTTCGTGACAATTACTCAACTTGTTTTTCAGATCCAAGCCTCTGGTTAGACTCGTTTGGCCTCTATACGCATCTCTCTCATTACAAGGCTTGGCCTTTGCCCATTTTTGACGGCTTTCGTCTTTATGCTTTTACTAGCCTTTTTTTTTTTACCCAAGTGTTGCTAATTCTCTTATTTGTGAGTGTTGCTTTCTAGGGTTTCTGGAAGGGTCGTCCCATGTTCCTTTCCTTCTTTTGGTTTCCTTCTACTGCTTGTATCTCTTGGATAAGTTTCCTCTAGAATCATTGATTCTTGGGAATGGTGTTGACCTCGATGGACTCCTTTATGTTTTGGTCGGTTCCTCCCTTCCTGCAATTCATCTTTGGAGTGCTCAGAAGCTGTTGTGGGCCAGTCTTCGTTTTCCATACCAATTTCATCCTTGGTTGGCATGAAATTGTAAATGAAGTGGCATGAAAAAGGTCGAATAAAGGATGGAGTAATGAGGCACCTAGTCGATTCACTAGCTTGACACTCATTTGATGAAACATATTCAAATTTTGTTGAAGATAGTCACAATGTTAGGCTTGGATTAGCTTTTGATAGCTTCAATCCATTTCAAACAATGAATGTCAATTATATTATATGGCTAGTTGTTCTTATACCTTACAATTTACTATCGTGATTGTGTATGAAACAACCTTAATTCATTTTGTATTTATTGATTGACAAATCTCATGCACCAAGAGACAATATTAATGTATTTTTCTAGTCATTAATTAAGGAGGTACGAGAATTAAAGAGCAAGGGCATAGAAACATATATGATGTTGAAAGAAAATAAATGTTTCACATGCATGCCACCTCATTATGGATGATTTAATGACTTTCTAACATGGGTCAAATGCTTATTCATGCTCTTAAACTTAATGTTTTTTTTTTTTTTTTTGTAGAACTCTAAACTTTTCATGATTCCAAATGTATTCTTGAACTTACGCCAAAAGCATATTTATACTCTTAAACTTTTGCCTTTTTTTTTTTTTTTTGTGGAACTCTTAACTTTTCGTAGTTTTAAATATGCTCCTGAACTACACAAAATTATTTATTTAAACATTTGACCAACAAGTGATACACATATGCGTTGACGTGGCAGTTTTGCAACATCTACTCAACTCTCTCTCTATTTGGCATTTCCTTTCTTTTTGGTGTATCCTCTCTTTCCAGCGTTTTCTTAACTTCTCCTCTCAACATTTCCTTAGCTTTCTTTCTCTCTCTGATGTCTCATCAACTCCCTCTCTTTCTCTAACTGCATCTCATATCTTTTTGACATCTCCTGCTTTTCCTTCGACTTCGTTTCTTTTGAATGCATCTCCTACAAGAAATGCTACCCCCAAATTGACCCTATCTCTGATCCCCCTAGACAACACGATGATCATTGACTCGTGCACATTAGTGACTTGTCTAACTCAATTGGCTTACGTAGCCTAATCGGAGGAGTCATAGAAGATGCTAAAGAGAGAGAGATAGGGGGAGTTGATGAGATGTCGAAAAAGTGTATGTCAGTGTATGTGCGTATTACTTGCTGGTTAAGTATTTAAAGGAGTAATTTTGCACAATTTAAGAGCACATTTGGAACCAAAAAAAATTTAGAGGTATAAATATACTTTTGACCTAAATTCAAGGATACATTTAAAACTACAAAAAATTTAAGATTAAAAAATATATATAAAAATTAAAGAGGCTAAATATGCTAACTTATTTTGATGGAGTACTAAGGGAGCAATTTAAAGGGCAACTATGACTTTTACATCTAACTTCAATTTAGAGGAGAAATATATATAGCATCAATACTCCAGTCTAATGTCCAAAAATAATGGATAAATTAAGTAAATATTCTTGAACCTTGGTCATTCACTCAAGCACCTTTTGAATTTTAAACTTTGTCCAATTAATTTTTGAATCTTTAAAAGTTAGCTAAAATGCTCCTTAAATTAATCACACCTCCAAAATTTTGCCCCATTAAAAAATTTAAAAATTAATTGATCGAATCTAAAATATATGTTCACCCTTTCCACAGATTTAACAATTGAACAGAGTCCCATCTCAAACCAAACTGTTTCATACCACAAGTGCAAATTATTCACACTCATCTAATTAAAAAGAAAATATTGCAAAATCAGTAGATTGAATATATTCCAAGCTTCAAAACTCCCAACTGCATGCAGCGTCTCATCGCCTGTTTCTTCTTCTTTTCAGCTCTGCTCTCGTGGTGACTACACTGACAAGAGCCAGCCAGCCAGCGGCGCTAATTAATTAGCGTTTCTTCAGAACTGAAATGATGGGAACCTTCTCTGTAGAGAATTTGTTCAACATGCTCCTCAACTTGGACGTCGGGCTCGTCTTTCTTGGCATTCGGAGCTACTGATGTTCTCTGGTGGAAACTCTCCTGGATCTTGCTCACACCCTTCCCCACAGGCTCGATGGCCTGATTTATCGTCAACACAACATCCTTGACCACCTGCACGCGTGCGTAATCTCAATGTCATGTGAATATATATATGGTTGATGGAATGCATGTGCGTGCAGAGAGATCACTTACATGTTGACCGCCTTCAACAACAATGTCCTGAATGCTTTCTTTCACACTCGTTCCGGCAGCTTCAGCTTCGGTGTCTGTCCTTCCAAGCACAGCCAGTTTTTCCAGCTTGTCGCCCTCTTCCAACCTCAGGCTTTCTTTGGTTGTTTGGGTAGTGATCTTGCCATAGTCCGGAGCAGGCAAGAAATGATAAGGTTTTGCCGAGAAGACAAACACGTGAGCTACAGCTGCAATAGCCATCTGATAAACCCGACAACAAATGATTGAAGTGACACCACCTCCAAAAACTCAAAAAGAAACAACACAAAAATTATAGAGCTTTATTCCACTAGGTAGGTCCAGGTGGGGTGTGCTAAATGACTTTTAACTTGCAGTCAATTTGTCTAGAATTCATATTGATTGATTTGATTGGTTTGGTTTGGTTTTATATATGCTAGTTATGGCCGCTGCCCAGCTAATAGTTTATCTAGCTTTTTCCGTATAATATATAAGTAAATATATATCAATTTCTGACACAAAAATATGTAGTCATGTCAAAATGAGATGCAAATCAATCACTATCCTAAGCGTCTCTTTTCAGAATTCAATCACAGGGAACGCAGCCAAATGGCACATCCAAATCACTCATAGAACATTAAGTAATTAAACATGGGAAGGATATAACTTGTATGAAAAGTAATTTAACAAGGGAAGGATATGAAGAATTTTAAAGCATACAACTAGTATGGGTTTCAGAGATCAAAGTAGGGCCAATCAATGGTTGAAAAAACGAACTCAGAATGGGTCCACATTACTTGCTTGCCTAAGCAACACCCTATAACTTGTAATCAATTTGAATGGATTCCATACAATTAACCGGTCCCCAAAAGAAGAAAAAAAGAACCAACTTACTTCTATGCAGATCAAAAAATCCTGCAATCCAGTCTGTAGTTTTCCTTCACTGGGCAAGACTCCAAGAGCACACAATAAAGCTATACCCACACCTTGCCACCAAGTAGCAAAGACAATGGCCTTGAAGCTGATAAATTTTGCAAGGGGCTTTATTGGCTGAAGCCTCTCATGAGTAACATTATAAAACTGCACTAGACAATACAAAGCCCACATCTGGCTAAAGTTTAGAACCACTGCCATGTAAGGATACCTGTAGGAGAACGGCTGAAGCAGTAAATGCATTAAAATGATAAAGATCTTAGTTTTCCCTTTTCAAGGACTATCCTGAAAGCACAAACAAATCAAGGGAAAATGCAACCATGAATAAGATACTGCTGGCGGTTTGACATTTTTATCACCTTGAAAATACTAGCAACACTCGGTATCTATTGATAATTAAAAAAATGTGAAGCAATTAGAAAAAAAAAAAAAATGGAAACAACAAAAAGAACAAAGTGGAGGCAACACAACGTGACTTAATTATGAGAAGGTTTATTGGCAGAAGTTTCCAGCAATAGTTTTGTTTCCTCTGGAGAATGCTAAAAGGCATCCAGCCCTTAAGCAGCTGCAGCCCTAATGCAACCCTTATCTGGGACGCAAGCTTGCTAATCTTGCATGCTACCAAGCCCTTCATGTCTCATGCAAATGCAATGGCATTTTATTGGGTCCTCTAGTTGAGACACGAGAATGAATTATTTGTGGTCAATACAATTCATGGATTTATGCTGAGGTCTTAGGCTTAAGCATGGGCCCTTACAAATGTGGCATTAGGGCTGAATTATGTCATCACATGTAGGGGTACCTAGTTCTGGTCCGTGCATATAATCTATCTAAATATCCTTCCATCATCTATATGCACACACCAGTTTCAGAAGTCAAAATCCATTAGAAAGCAAGACGCACCCGTAGTACCACTTGAACTCCCCGTCGCCATATACACCAAAAAGCTCCAACAAGAATGCCAAGAAAGCACAAACAATCTTCAAAATCATCTGGGCTATCGAGCAAACAATTAGAGTTCAATAAATGGAAGACCAAAAAGTAGAAAGGAAAATTTTAGGACTTACATATTGTACGAGACCAAATTTTTCTATTGTAAGCAAATCTTTTCCAAGCACGCTTGGTTGGAGGAAGAAATTGCCACATGCTCTCGTGTGCAAATTTGATTTCTCACCTTCCTCTTCTAATAATGGTTTGCTGAGCAGTTTTCTTGATTCATCTTCAAGTAGTTCTATTACTCTTCTTTCACCACCTGCAGACATTGTTTTTTCTTTGTCAAATTTCTTTTATTACAAACAGCTTGGCAAGAGAGAATCTTCAAGGATGATCCGGAATTAATTAACTAGTCATTGAGCAACAGTTATTATATATGTTCAAATTCAAGAAAGACACTAATTAAACATCAATAAGATGCCACTGTCACAATAAGAAGTATGTGAAAAAAGAAGAAGAATCCAAGGCTTGTTTGATTATAATCTTCGTGATTTCATTTTTATCATTTTTGAAAATGGAAATTGTTAAAAACTCTGAAAATGCCATCATTTTCATTTAAATATTCCAGAATGAGTAAAGACATCTTTCTTGTTATTCTGGGAAAACTGGGCATCTGAAAACAATTTTTCATATCATAGTCACTTGGTACCAGTGCACCAAGATGCTTTCCAAAGTTTAAAATTAGAAAATAGTTTTCAAAATAATAACAAAATGACCCTAATATATTATCAATGGAGCATGGGTTAACTACACAATAATGGTCCCTGTAGGTTAATTTGAGTTTTATTCTAGTTAGCAATTATAACTTGAACTTTTTAAGAAAAGAAATCCAAGATAATAAATTACAAGAGTTAAATTTTTTGAAGCAGTAAGGAAATATAGTTCATATGACCATTAACGGAGAGGAAAATTGGTAAAATACTCATCTTTTGCGTAAGAAGATCTTCTTTTGAATGGCCCATATCTTAGTAAAAGTTAGGGCAGTGATGATTGGAATTTTGTCCCAAAAAACAAGTTGAGGTATAAAATTTGATATTCAAGGAAGGGACATATAGGAGGAATGGTATGGAGATTACGAATATGACTCTAAAATATAAGGTAATAATGGAAGTAAACAGAACAGAAGATAGTTGTTCTAGGAAAAGCAGCACTGAATATCATCATCATTATTATTATTGTATATCACTACAAGATGGATTAAAAGGACAAAGAAAGGCAAGACTTTTGGAGAACTTAAAAGGCACGTTTTAAGTAACACCTAGAGAGAGAGAAGAAAAAAAATCATTACATGAGATGACTTGAATGGCGCAAAGAAATCAATAGGTAAATAAATGTGCATGGAAGTCAATTCATTATCTATTCACACCTGACACCATGTTTAAGGAATGGGTTTAAGAAATGGGAACAAGACTTGATCATACGTAAACATGACTTCTCAATTAGCTAAAAGCAGTGACTGTTTTTAATAGTTAAAAGAATGATCTATATCCTAAGAATTGTAAAATTACATAAAGAAAGTGTCTTCTAAGTCTAACCACTTAATATAATTAAGCTTATGGTGCCGCCCTTGAGCTATATATCAAAACTACGAATAAAACTACAAATTAGATGATCTATAATAAAAAAAAGTAACGTCCACCCCTTTTTGTGGTGTTTCTTTTATTTTTTTTATAAAATAAATAAATATTATGTTTTCCCAAAATTAATTAGAAAGAAAAAATAATTTTTAAAGCATCCACCGCTGAAGAGATTGCTCCCATATTTTAAAAATGATAATAGCATCCTCTTCTATTAAAACAAATAACCATTTTGCCCCTTCTTTCTCTCTTAATTTTAACTATAGAAAATATATTTTACTTAATTACAAAAAATTATATATTTTAATTACGAAAAACATATTTCTAATCTTTATATATAAACTAAAATGTATATATGATAATTATGGAAATATATTTTTAAGTTATGTGAATTTGAAAAAAGAAAACAGATCGCTAGCGCCAATCATTGGCCCGGGGCCGCCCCCCGGCGCCGGCGAGAGAGAGAGAGAAAGAGGGGCCAAAACCGGGGAGTTGCTGAATCTATGGCCACTGCATAGAAGCACACCCCCACCCAGTGCGTATATAACCGTAGCTACAACCATCGGTTACCAATGCCTTGATGATTTGCCGATGAGGAAGAGAGTGAAACGGAATGGTATTCATTTGTGGATCAGCGAGGGCAGCGGACAGATAAAGCAGTCCTGAGCATTGGAAATGCTCAGTTGAAGCCGTCAGGTTCTGAGTTTGATACAGCTCTGCCAAAGATGATGCCCCCATTGTCCCCCCTCCCTTTCTTCAGGTTTTCTCCTTCTCTTCCATTATGCAGGAGAGTTGATTTCTTCCTAGCTATTTACAGCTTGTATTTAGAGATAAATATATATACAGATCACAGAAACTGTCCAGTCCCGAAAATTATCGTTGTTCCACATCATAGTCATGGAAGTTAATTTCTAGCAAAACAGGGAGAAGGACTCACCTTCTTCTTCATTTTTCTGTAACCAAAATTCTTCACCAAGCATGGAAAGACTCTAATCTTCCACCACTACTTTCTGTTTCCTTCTTGTTCCTCACTGACTAGACAGTTAGTTGAATTCCAGACCTCATTTTCTCTCTCCACCATGCAATTGGTAGCCCACAATTCTGGTTCCAGTTATTATTCTCTTCTCTCTCTACGCCGTTACAACATTTTGGAGATCTGGAACTTTCTTAAAACTCCTTCATACCCTGATCAATTTACGCATCCAGTCATCCGAAAGGCCCACCAGCCATGGCCGAACCCCACTTGGTTTCAGCCATTGTCGAACCCCAAGTTGGGGTTTAGCGTCCCGAGGGGAAGAAACAGAGGAAGGGAGAGAGGAAGAGGACTCGAGAAGGAAGAAGAGAGAGGGGGTTGGGGGAGAGAGAGAAAGGATATTTTAAAAAATTTAATTAGGGTCAAGTAATGGCAGAGGTGTTTGTTATTTGGACAACCCTTCCACAGGCGTAATGTATCCCAATATTTTGATATTAAAATATCATAATTTGTTCATCTTTTTCTCTCTCTCCTTGTCTGCCTCATCACTGCAACCTCACCGCCTCATCTTTGTTCCTCGCCGCCTCTCGTCGCCTTGTCTCTGCACCTTGTTGCCTCGTCTCCATGCCTTGCCGCCTTGCCTCCGTTGGCTCACCGCTGCAATTTTTAGTAACCAACGACCACCCAAACCAATCAAGGTGTAGTGATTGATGACGATCGACAAGCGACAAGAGCAAGGGCGACGTGAGAGAGAGAGAGAGAGCATTTTGGGTCATTTATCAAAAAGATAATTTTTTTATTTCATTATTTTGTAAAATTTTTTGTACACCCCCTCTGTACAAATAGCTTTTATCTTTGTTATTTTCAATAGCTTGAGACATCACTTGCTCTTGAGCCAAATATCGTTGGGGGGGGGGGGGGAGTGCATTTTTTTCAAGAAAAAATAGCCTCCAGGTTAGATGTAGTATTGGAAAATTGTATTGTGAGTATTTGATGTGAAAGTAGATGCCATCAACCAAAAAATTTTGAGGAACCTTCCTACGTGAGTATCTTGCTATTATCATTTTTTATTATTTTCAATATTTGTGTTTTCGATTATAATAGAAAAGGTAAATTGTAGGTTAAGTTTTTGATCTTACCTAAGATAAGAATCAAATTTATAATTTATCAAATTAATATTGATATATTAATTATCCGAGTGCTTATGGAGAGTCCTACTTGAGTATCTGTTATTCCAGTACAATGTTGTGTACAGGACTACAGGTTAGCTCCCATAATTTTTCAAGTGTCAAAATGGATACTGACGTAGGAAATGACATTGTCTGATGTCTCCTAGCATTTTTCATTTTAAATATACAGGTAGGAGCGAGAGCCACACTATCAACTCCAAATTCCTTGGTTAATAAGTGCAATAATATAATTCCACTGTCAGGAGATGGGCACGTGAATGCTTGTAAATAGATGAAGGTTTTAGCCTTAAGAATGAGACAAAGACAACCCATCACATTACACTCAAATCTTGTACTCAGACATCACAAAATAACATGGGTATGCAGGTTATCCCAACTGGGTGGTCGGTGGTGAGAATGCCTGTGAGACCAGGACATCTGGCCAATATTGAGTCGAGCTAAACAATCTTCTTAGATTATAGAGGTATATGATAAAGCCCAACCCAGGGAGGCAAGGTGCTCGGATAATAAATACCTCGCAATAAGATAAACAGGGAACTCAAAGGTTTGTGTCTCGAGATAGATTTGCGCTGTGACGTCAGTCATTATGGAAATTTAGGTGTAAGGAGACCATCTTAACTTAGAGGGGAAGGCCTTGCCTCAATCCTGATAGCAAAGAGTTCTGAGGATTGGAGATAGTTCAAACCCATCTGGATAGGGATTATTCTTACCCGGAATAGAAACCAAATCATTATAGGAAAGGATATTATAGTCTATATAGGGGTGGGGGGTCTCTTAACACCATGAACATATGACAATCAATAATCCATAGCAATGAATGCCCACACACCACCTCTCCCCCTTTCTAGTAGCGTTGATGTGTCGATCTCTTTTCTCCACAACTGTATTCTTGAAGATCCATCATAATTACACAATTTATATACCAGTTATTTCTATATACCCACATTGGAATGATGGTAAAATTTCAGAAATAGATAAGAGAATATAAACTGATGAGGGTTGATATAGTTGCAGGTAGTTTAAGAAACAGGCCCAGTTTGCGTAGCTTACCGAGGCAGGCAATGAGATAACTCCCAAAAGAATACAAGGCAAATGCTTCGTAACAGTTTCTTAAAATATCGCACGCCAAGGACAAGCTTGGGTTCCACAAGGACAAAATCTGGAATAAGTTAGCGACTCATCAGATTAATTTATAAGGAAACTCGAATACCACATAAAAGTGCTAAACATCTTCCTCCCATCTGCATCTCCTCTTTATCATTAGGATACTTGCCTAGGTGGCTGCACTTTTTTTCTCTTCTGTGACTTTTTCTTTCCCTGTTCTCTCTAAATTACAGCTTGTGTTATATTAAACTGAAGAAAGATCTAATAAATATTTATCAGCACTGGAAATACGTGCAAGTCCATGTCAATAATACATAACATGAAAAGCTAATGTATAAACTGACATGTGATCACAGATTATTGTCTCATCGGAATCATTTTTTGTATACATTTGTCTTCATTACAATGTTCAGACAGTCAAAAAGTGAGTATTTGCTTGTCAATCATACCGTTGAAGAGATTGAATGAACAGCCATTGCACTTGATTGAATGAACAGCCATAGATAGTATTTGCAACTAAAGAAATTATTTTGTATGTCTTAGATAGATGATACTTACAGATTCGCTAGCATAGATAGGTACCATGAGCAGAACTGCAACAATCCATTTTTGCTCCTGAAAATGAACCAAGTTAAGATAGTTTCCGGCTATTGTTATGACAACAGATAGTCAAACCTCATTTAGTAACCTCCTAGAAAGATACTTAGTATTTGGAATGACATGTCGCGTATAAATTTTCTAAAAGAGGTTTGACGTCTAAACTTTTAAATAATTTATTTCCCAACCACTCCATGGAGGATTTTTTCCAGTTGTGGAGTACCATTAGTCCTAGAGGCCGTGATTGGTGAGCTTAGGCAGCAATTTCTTTTTAATTTGGTGCGTTTGGATGGAGAACAATAAAAAGCACTTTGAGGAGAGTGGATGGAATGAAAAAACTTTCAGCCAAAGAGGTATAGCAAGACAAAGAAAAATAAACTCCTAAACTCTTAGTATGATATGTGTTACAATGAATTCATAGAAGATACAATCGTAGATAGAGATGGCTATAGCACTAGAATTCATGTAGCAGACTTCACCTAGAGGCATTAAAACATAGATATGTTTTATTGCTGTTGGAAAGATCAAACAGCTACTTGAAAAATCTTTGCTTGTCATTCTATTTTTGGCTAAGGGAGATTCAATATTTTTCTTTACGTTTTACTGATTTTCTATGAGAACCGAATTCTCCAGAAGATATGGAGGATGATGGAGCATTTTCCAGTGATTTGGACGTGCTCAGGGGCCCAGATGATAAATTGGCCTTCTGACTTATCTTCTTGTAAATGTGGCAGCATCTGCTTGATGCTCTTAATAATACTTCATTCTTAATATATCTAAAAGCTATTTGTGCTGAGTAGTGGATAGCACCACCAAAGGATGCTGTAGTTGCAGACTTGCAGTCAATTAATTGAGCAGTTGATAGCATCACAATTCAACATCATTTCTCATGATCTGTGCCTTAACAGGGGAACCTATCCACTAGATCTATTCATTAACATAACATCATCTGCAACAGATTGTAGAGAACACTGTTATCAGCCAAGCAACAGACTCACAACGACCAGAATATAGTCCCCGGACAGTGCAGCAAACACAATGGCAAAAGAACTCACCGCTGGATTAGTGTATGATCTGAGATGTTGGAAAATTAAATGGAAGGAGAGGACCAAAGATAGGAAGACAAAACATCCTGCAATGATGACTGCGGGCTGGTAGAGATCCCTGTAGATGTTGTTATCTATAAGGTTGTAACTTGTTGCCATGCCAACTGCATCTTCAAATGCCAACACTCTGAAACTTGCTACAAAGACCATATGACAAACAAACCTGGGATATTATGACCACAATTTCAGAATTGTTAGACGTAAAAAGATCATGCCATCACTAAGTAGCATTAGTAATCTCAAATTCAGGGGATATGTTAAGAATGTCCGAGGGTCCATTGTGTACACAAATCAATTTAAAAAAAAAAAAAAAACGAGCATCCTCATAGAACTTCAACTTAGATGCTTCAATTCTGGTTTAGTCTTTCTTCAAAGGACGAATTTGTTGCTTTCACCTCCTTGTTTCGGCGACTGGTGTTAGTATTTCTAATAATCATGAAAGGCCCAAATTTGACTAAATTTTTGGGTCTGGGCGGCTAAATGGAAGCTGCATGTGCACATCAAGCGCAAGTAAAGGAGCAACCATTCCGCCAAACAATCTGGATCTTGGTTTCCTTCAATGCCTGTAACGCATAAAAATATAAACCACAAATTCTCCACCACAATGCGATGCTCTTCCTCGTATTGTGTTAAAATTTTCCCTCTTTTCTCCTAATAACCACTTAACTAATCCTTGATAAAGGATAACAGAGAAGTGGGCAAATAATTCTGGGTCTGTCAAAATGCAACAATAGAATGCTAAATGGAAACAAACAATTATTCATTGACAATAGTGAAGATTGAGCTCACCTGGAACTGGGTCTCGGAGGGATTGATTTACCATTTTTTGTGCGTAAAAGGGTACAGCAGTCTGCGAGGACGAGCAAATTGGGAATTGGGTTTTGAATCTGAAGCTGACACGTTTCGCGGTTACAACACTGGCAGTTACCATTGCGACGCGTGGCTCTGCGGCCCAACTTAGTCCATTTTTAGGCCGCTTCCTATATTTTAACTTCTTTGTTTTTTTGCCAGTGTTTTTGTTTTTGTTCGCCCTTTTATGTTTAGGTTTAGTTTGTAGATTTATTTATTATGGTTTTATTGTGTTACCAGAAGTTAGACAGCCTGTATTGACGTGTGATCTTGTCTGAGGGCTTTAACCCCTTCTAATGGGCAATTTTTTTTGTAATGAATGCTAACAATATATACATATATATATAAATACAAATTATTGCGTAGAAAAATAATTATTTTACAAAATTTTAAAAATTATTTTACTAAATTAATTTAGTGAATCTAATTTTAAGTGTACTTTGTGGATGATTATAGATAGATAAATAAAACTCAATCCCATGTAAATATACAAAGATTTATAAAAAGTTTGACTTTAAAAGTTTATGCGTTCAATTTTTGAGTTAAAATTTAAAAAATTTTGTTATGAAATAAGAGCCATAAGAGCTAAAAGCTTAATACAATTCCTAACTTTTAACAAAGAGATAAAGTTTTAACAGGTTCTCTTACTAATAAGAATACTCATATTCCTCAAATAATATGAAATTTTCTCACACAGAAATAAATCAAATAAAATAAACATAAATGACTTACAATCTCTTTGAAACCTAAAAAAAAAAAAAAAAACAAAGAAGTAAGTCATGAACATGAACTTTCAACTCACTCAATACAATCCCAACTTTAGATCACCTTTTTTTTATTGCAACACTGGTGTGATTGATCATTTTTAAAGATTTTCAATAGCTTCAAACTGTGGAGAAAAAGAGTGTGACTCAATAATTCAAAATCAAATTTGAAATCAAGGTAGTGAATATATTTTACATGTTTAACACAAGATTACATTGACGAAAGTGTATATATAAGAGAAAATAAGTTGTCATTTCTAAACTGTCATTTCTTTTGTATATAAGTGTGTTAGTTATTCTATGAATAAGGCTTATTTGATTTCGGGCCTCATTCTTCGATCAATTCTTAAGCTTTGGATATGGAGTATGATTTTGTTCACCTCCTTTAATAGGAGTGACCATTACCCTCACTGTTCATATAAAGGTGAAAAACAACGAAACGACTTAAAATAATTTAATTACCGTTTCATTGCTTTTCACCCTCACATAAACAGTGAGGGTGAGGGGTGAACAAAATCGCTCTCTTGGATATGGGATGTCAACCCATGACCTTTATGGGTTCGAGGCAAGATCCGGATTCGAGAATGGAGCGAATGGTAGATCCAATGCGGGCTCGGGCTTCTGAATTGCATTCGGATTTGGGTAGGGGTGCTGGCTTGCAGTAATCCTCGGGCATGGACTCTCCTGCTGGGTCCCCCCAGGGTCATTCAATAGACCAGGACCCTTTACACGTAGGCCAACCACGTTCCCGGGCTCAAATTATAGAGAAATCTGCCCCCCTCGAATTCCTGAAAAAAGCTGCCATTTTTTCCCCAAGTGACTACTTCATATGGCATACCACGTGTTCATCTCACTCTAGAAGCTCGTGTCGTGGGTGCGACCTATTGGGAAAATACTCCTGTTTCCCACTCTTCAATCTCCAGCAATGAGATTATAAAAGAAATATGGGCTGCTCGAAATGCATTCTAATCATTCAGGTTTTTTCTTCTTCCATTTTAATTCTAATGACTCAGATTTTTGAGGGAGACCCTTGGCACTTTGCTCAGCGACCACTATTCCTTCGTTGTTGGGAATTTGGCATGGTTTTATCAAAGGATGCTCATACGTCCATCCCAGTATGGGTTAAATTTTTTTATGTTCGTTTGGATTGTTGGTCATTTCTGGGATTATTGCAGCTTGCGAGTGCTCCAGGTAAAGGCTTGGATTCGCTCGCATTTGTTTTGAGGTACATATCTCATCTACATTTCCTTCCTATATTGAGTTGTATGAGGGTTTAGATGAGTTTATAGTTGAACCAAAGATTGCGTGTATCCTAGTGGAATATCAGTGGTCCCTTCAGCTTCTCAGCACAGTCAAGTGTAAATCCGTACATATTCCATTATCTTTTGATCCTATTCCTCCTCCTCTTACTGTTTGTTTAGGGAAATCCTTGATATCCCCCATTTTCCTCCTCTCATCCTCCTCTTGTTTCCCCTAGGACTTCTGATAAATTCCCCCACTCCTCTAGCACCATTGCCCTATCCCAAGATATACTCATCCCTGAGTCTTCTCTTGCTTTATCCAATTCTCTCTGTTGCTAACCCTTTCTACTCTCTTATGGACAAAGATCAGGATATCCCTTCTAATAGCAACTTGGAGACTCTCGATACTTCCATTTTTGAAACCTCATTGTCCTCCATGTTTGAGCGGGATTCAGTATCCTAGACTACGACATCTAATCATCAGGTCCTACCACCCTTTCTTAGGCTCTCACACTTTTTGGATGTCCCATCTCTTGTTCCCCTAGTTTTTGGCTTCCCCTTGCTTGCTAAATCTACTTTCTCTCATCCGAAGAAGAAACGTCATAAGAATTGTCGCTCGAAAGGGGCTAACAAGTCTGTCCCTCCATTTTCCTCATGATCCTTGGTGCATGGAACATTAAGGGTCTGAACCACTCAACCAAGCAATAGGAGGTTCGCTTCTTCATTATTCAACATCATCTGTCTTTTTTGCGTTGTTAGAAACTCGTGTTCAAGAGAGTCGATCTCCTGATATATCCCATAATATTTTGGCTAATTGGTGTTGGGTGATGAATTATGAGTATAGTGTTGGTGGTCGTATTTGTTTTGGTTATGATCCTACTCAGCTTGCTATTGGCCTAATTTGTGGCTCTAACCAATTTTTGCACCTTTATTGTACTCGTACATCATATCAGTTGTCGTTTTTCGTCTCTTGTATATATGCTCATTATGAGGAAGCTGACCAGTTCCGTCTATGGTCTCATCTGCATTCCTTAGTGAGCTTTGTTCATCTAGCCCCATGGGGACTTTAATGTTACCCTTCACGTTTTAGAATCTCGTGGGGGGAAAACCCTTCAGGTTCTCTTGGTATGACCCATTTTGTTGATTTTGTAGCTTGCTTCTCTTTGTAGGACCTTTCTTTCCAAGGCCCATTTCTTACTTGGAATAATAAATGCTCTGGCTCTGATTGTATTTGTCTTAAGCTTGATCAGGTTCTAGTCAATGATAGTTGGTTAGCCCATTTTAAACATAGCCATGCTTCTTTCTTTACCCCCTGGTATCTCCAATCACAACCTTATGACAATTTATCTCTCAAGGCAACCAGACGAGGCATAATGGTTGTTTTCGCTTTAACAACCATTATGTTGATCATCATCTTTTTTTATCCACATTCATTGTTGGATGGTCAATGCCTTTTGTAGGTCATCCCATGTGCCATTTGGTTAAAAAGCTTTGATAAATTTGTTCGCTTAAGAGGGGGTAAATTAATCTTTTTCACCATTTTTAAAACGAAGCTCAAATAAATGAATTGAAATAAAATAAGAATGTAAAGAAAATAAGAATGCAACACACAAAATTTAAAGTGATTTAGCTATAAAGTTTAGTCCACTACCTTGGTCCACCACTAAAGATTTTGCAAACACACAAGTGTATACCTTTACTATACCTTGTAGCTTTTACACATGATCAACTACTCAACCTTTACAAATTTTGGCTTTTACAAACTTGGCTCAACCACAACTTAAAAGGACCAGGCATAACCTTTACAAGTTTTCACACCAAGTGTGAAAGGATTTTTCAGTAAAAAAATATAAGATGATACAATAAGCACTGATATTTTTCTTGAAAGAGAGTTACAAGATTTAAAAATCAAACACACTCTCTTTGAGTGAAATAGAAAAGATTGATCGTGAGTAGCTCAAAAGAATAAGCTTAGAAAGTTTGTTTATCACTTGTAGTACTCAATGTTGTAATCCTCTTCTTTCAACTTCTTTTCCTATTTATAGATTTTTCATATTTAATGTTAGTTAACATGGCATTTGACAAATGGAATGCATTGATTGAGTCACAATTGCCACTTGTTTTCTCTATGAGCATTAAACAACTAGTAATAAATCACAAAAGTATGCCCAAGTTGTCTAAAATGCATTTAATGAACCAAAAAGATGAAACTAATTACAACATTAAATGTGTTTAAGGACTAAATTTTTCAATTAAGTTCAGACAAAAAATACTCGACTAATATTGATCCTTACTTGATTGGATATCCTATGTAATGAATTATATGATAAGCTTACTCGAGTACGAGACTTTCATTACTAGATTATTTTTTAAGCCTAAAAAAGATGCATTGCTTACTCGATTACAAGGCCAAGTTTACTCGATTAGATTCTATCATTACTCAAGTACAAAGAAAAGATACTCTATTATTTTGAAGACCAGAACCTTAGCTAGATTTCATCTCATTCTTACTTGATTAAAAATGATATCTACTCAAGTATAAAAATATATTACTCAATTAACACCAAATCTTCACTCCAGTAAAATGTTGCTCAAATTTTTAAAGTAGACGATACTCAATTATAATACATATTCACTTGAGTATAATCAATTATTACCCGATTACAAGAATACTGTACTCAATTAACTTTAAGATGATAGAAAAATGTATAACATAATCAAGTACAAGAAACAAGATAGTTAATTATATCACATTTTTACTGGATCGTACTAATATATGTAATCGATTATTTTAAGAAATAAACTAAGCATTACTCGATTACATTTAAGGCTTACTCGATTATTTTTAGCAAAAAACCTTGCATATGCTTACTCAATTTTTACAAAAGGTTTACTCAATTGACTTTCACATGCTTGATCAAATACTCGATTATATTAAACAAATACCCGATTTGATTTAACATATACTCGATTATTGTCAACATTTTACTTGATTAAAAAGTTTCAAACTTAAGAGTATTTCAAAATGTTTTGGATATCATAAAATAAACAAATTTACTAAAAAATATTTTCTCATTCAAATTTATCAAAAACCATTTTCTCATAAAATCAAAACATAAATTTCTCAACAAGCTTAAAGCTATCAAGCAAAACTTAAAAGCGCTCAATCATCAACATAGTCATGTTACCTCCTATGTCTTAAGTATTCGAGAACAACTTCAAGAAGTCTAGATGCTCCTTCATTCTTCCCCTTCTGATCCATCTTTGAGACACCGTGAGATGACCTTGAGTTGCTCTCTTACTGAAGCCTTGGCTCAGAAGAGTGATTTTTTTGTTTCGTGCCTGCATTTGATGATCAGGAGAAGGGGACCGGTGCTCTCATTTTTTCTTCCAACATATGTTATCTAATCATAATTCTCATCATATTCATAGTCTCCTTAAGGAGGATGGTTCCCAAACCTCCTCTGATGAGGTCTCATCACTCTTGGTTACCCACTTTCATGATCTCCTAGCCCTTCACTCTTGTCTCGATCTCCTAGCCCATCACCCTCATCCTCTTCTTCTTACTTTTGAGTTTATCAATTTCTATAGATTGTGCCTTGTCCTTTGATTGTTGGCCTGGCCTTCTTCTGGAGGTCTCTTCTGAGGAGGTGCATGGGGGATGATAAAGCCCTTGGTCCTAATGGTTTTACAGTCAAATTATTTCGTCGAGCTTGGGAGGTTGTTAGCCTTACCTTTTTGGAGGTTGTCTGTGGTTTTTTTAAAACTAGCAAGCTTCTTAAGGAGATTAATGCCACTATTGTAAGTTTAGATCCTAAGGTCCCCCCACCCTATATCCACTAGCCAATTCCGTCTTATTTTTTGTTGTAATGTGGTTTATAAAGTGATTTTCAAGATTTTGGCTAATTGCCTAAAACCGCATCTCCTTGATCTCGTTGAGTCATCACATATTGTTTTTGTCCTAAGGCGTTCCATAGGTGATGACATTTTGATGGCCCAAGAGTTGTTGCACTGATATCATCTCCCTCGTGGTCTTCCTTGGTGCACTCTAAAGGTGGACTTGAGTAAAGCTTGTGACTCGATCGCTTGGGATTTTCTTCTTACTATCCTTCAGCTCATGAATTTTTCCCCTCGATTTTGTTATTGGATATGAGAATGTGTGATCTCTCCCTGGAATTCTGTTAAGGTGAATGATCAATTACATGGTTTCTTTCCTAGTAGATGGGGGCTTCGTCAAGGTGACCCTATCTCGCCCTATTTTTTTGTCTTAGTTATGCAAGTTCCATGGCATCATCAAATACCATACATTTACCAATGATTTTCGATATCATTGGAAATGTGACCACCTTGGGATGATTATGCTTATGTTTACGGATGACCTTATGCTATTTTAGAATGGTGATCCGGCGTCTGTGGGAGTTTTGAAATCTTGTATGGATCATTTTGCTACTCTTTCGGGCCTTCATGTTAATCTTGGTAAGAGTGACTATTTTGTTTTCTTCCCGAACGCTGCATTCTATTCCTATATGCAAGTGAGCCAGGTATACATTTCCTCTTCTTCCCCTTTCGTCTTCTTCTCTTTCCTTCCTATTCCTCTTTTCTCTTTATGCTATATTTGTGACCTTTGGGCTTTTCCATCCTTTTAGTCCCCTCTTCCCCTCGCCTAATATATTTATATATGAGGGTCAAGGATGTTCTCATCTCTTTCCCCCTCACATTCCCATCTTTTTGTCTTGATTCTCTCTTCCCTTTAGGCCTTGCCTTACGACTTCCTAGCAGCTCCATATGACCAGTTTTCCTTCCTCCGCTAAGGCGACCGACCTTGCTCCTACTTCAAATTTCATCTCGGAATGGGGTTGTTTTAGCGACAGAAGTTTTCTGGTTTTGCTTGTGCCCCTTTGGGCTACTCTTTTGTTATTTCTGGCCTTTCCCATTCTGGGTTAGTTGTTGCTTATCTCCATTGTACAATTCTTCATTCTCATCTATGGTTTTTGCCTCACCAATTTGAGGCCCCTTTGATGTACCTTGTTGCTTCTTGTTCTTAACTACCTAGTTGTTGTATTGTTCTTTACTCTGAGCGGGTTTGCCCTTGCTTTTGTTATAGATGCTTTTGCGCTTTTTGTTTAATGAATTTCTTATTTAAAAAAAAGATTTCATCATTCAAATTAAGAAAAAGATTGGATTCTACTACAAAATATAATATGCATGGAATAAAAAAGAAAAAAAAAAAAGAACATCTATATATCGCTGACTCTGTCATTTATATCATCACGACAAAAATTAAATGCAAACAAAAGTTAATTTTATTGTAATGAATGTCTAAAACATTTTGCTAAAGAAAACACCTCACTAATATTTAGTTCCAATTCCATGCCTTAGAAATACTTTGCAAAGAAATGACATAAACATATTTAGCATATTGATGTTAACAAAACCCTAAAATAATTGCAAACACCTTGAGTAGCATTTTGTAGATAAAAAAAAAAAAAAGCATGACACTAAGGGGAGTTTGGTACAGGAAATTTTTTTAGATTTATAGGAATATTAGGTTAGGAATCTACGTTCCCATGTTTGGTACAACTTTTTAAAAAAGAAATCATAGGAAAATATCATTCCCAAAATTTATTTTTAATTAACTTTTCTACAAAAAAATTTTCATAAGAGGTTGGGAATCTTGGATTCTCATAGACTAGAAAAAGTTTTTGATAAATAAGAAGACTAAAATACCCCTTACCATCTTATCAAAAAGTTTGCCAACAAAACTTTGGCCCACATTGTCGACGTTTAGATTTGGTCGACTATGATTTGTTGGCCCGTACTGATAGAATGATCTTGAACACGAGGAAAAGAAAGTAATAGCACGATTAACCAGACAATACGCCAGAAATTTTTACGTGGTTCGGCCATAATCATGCCTAGTCCACGATTGCTTTCTGATCATTTTTATAGAGTAACATTATGTATTTTTTCCTGTTGTTGTTGCAATGGCTTTTCGACCCTCTATTTATAGTGTGGGGTATTTACAATTTATACAAAGTTTCAGGTAGTGGGGTCACATCGTGAGGGACAATGTGTCCTTATTATCTTCATAAAATTGGGGAAAAAAGTTTCGCACCATCTGGGACCTGGTTGACCAGGGACAAGACAAGTGGACATCATCTCTGGTTATTCTGCTTCGTGGTCTTCTTTGCGAGCTGATTGGATTGGTCAACAAGCTAGAGACATCGTTGAGGAGCTCGCTCACCATTACGGTTGGAGCTTGCGCTTTATTAATTACGTGACCTTGCTGAGGTGCCTTCGGCCTTAGGTTCATTGGGCTTTGAGAAGTTGGGCCGAATCCTTGAACTATTCCCAGCCCAAAGTGGTCCAGTAAGCGATTTAGAAAATGCCCATCACACACATGCATCAAACTGCCACTGCCATGAAGGGGAAAATGCAACCAATGATCAAATGTACTTAGAAGGGATTTATCATTTTTAAAGAAAAAATTAAATAAGAATAATTTTGAAAAAAAGAATATAAATTTTAAAGAATGTTGCATTTAAACCAAATATAAGAATGTAAAATTCTCAAAAAAGAATATCCAACATTTTTTAGAATATTTAAACTAACCAAACATAGAATTGCATAAATTCTGCGAATCAAAGGTTTCCAAGAATATTATCAAGAAATATGAATTTCAAAAATATAAAAACTTTTTTTATATCAAACGCCCTGTAAGTGAAACGAATGTCAAACAATAATTTTGACTTTTGCAATGAAAGTGGTAATAATTATGCCAAATTAATGCAAGCAACGAAATAATTTTCACACAAATTACAAAATTTTTATACCAATATATGTTTCCTCATTAACGCAAGATAAATTTCTAGAAATGGTAAATTAATTCCGTACACAAAGGCAATTTCATCGTGCGACAAACAAATGTGCAATTTATGACATTGGAAAATAAGATCATACATTATTAGCACTCTATATGAATTTAACTTTGACGACTCCTATGTTTAGGTAACAAAATTTGTGTAGCTTCAGAGAAATAAAAAGAAAGAAAGACTATAGCTTGTTAGTCCACATGAAAAGAAATGACATTTGAAACTTGGATGAAATAACGCATATGCACTAAATGCTTCATAAGCCAAGTAATGGAGACAATATATAGAGCTATGCAGTGGATAAGCTTGAGTTTATTTCATTTCTTGGCCCTTTTTTCTTGTTAGGAAAATGTAAAATTTCCTTGTGAGTCATGATATCCAAGTCAATAGAAACATGTACTTCTAGAGAGACTCCAAATATGATTTCTTTTTGATAGAATGAGATTAAAAAAATTATTAAAGAAACGATATAAAACATAAGGTACAACCAATTAACACAAAAAATCCATAAAGGAACATAAAGCAGAGAAGTTAATAGTGCAACCAACTATTCTTTAGAGAGAAAACAAATTCTAGTAGCCACAAGTAATAAAGAAGCTCCAACTGAACTCAAGCCCCACTACAACATATATTCCAACAATCACCCACCAACTACGAACACTCTACTACTTCAGATAAGATTATTGTTAAGCCTAGCGATGACCCATCAACTACAAACGCTCCATCTCTCCAAATATAATTACTATTAAGGCATTAAATACCATATTTGCATTGATTTCAATGCAAGAAAAACTCTTTATTACATACAGAAGATGCCAATAACAGAAATCTCTAGGCATTTACTCTACTTGGTTTGTAGTACATGTACTAAAATGGTTATAAATTAAAGGTCTTGTTTCAAGTGTTTGTTAATGCAAGGAACTTTTCGGCTAAGCCCTGCAAGTGTGTGCGACTGCAAGGTCTCTCTCTCTCTCTCTCTCTAGCTATCACACACACACACACACACACACAAAGACATACACACACGGTGTTGACTGAACACCTATAATATTGCCCTATTTGTTCTTTTGATTTTCCTGAATGTTTTTTTAGCATAGTTATAATTACAAAGTAGAAGTCAAATTTGTAATACCTTTGGAGTCACTTTCTCTCTCAGTCATTCTCTCTCATTCTGCATAGGGACTCTTTATATACGCAACAACAATGTTTCACCTGCCTGATGAATTATCTGTGGTCGTTCCCCAAGAAGAATTCAAGTTATTTCACGAAATGGACAGGAAGTTGTATGCCATCCTTACTATGGAGCTCCAACGTGATCCTCATGAATCCATGAGGACCATGGCCTTATGGATATGGCTAGAGCGATTTGGCTATAAAAATCTCATTGAGAGGATTTCATCTATGCCTCACTTTTTGATCAATGAGCTTGTTAAAGAGGCAGTAATATGTGAAAACTACCTTAACACCAATCTCTCTCTGCAATTTTCAAGACCAAATGACCTCCTTTTAACTCAAAGCTTAACAAGCAATGAGATCTCACTTCGTTATTTCCATGAGAACAAACTCACTATTTTTAAGGCCATTGCAAAGATTACATCCGACGTTTGTGTAAGGGCATTTAAAGACATTATGAAGGAAGCTATAAAGAGGAATTATGGCCAATACCTAGCTGCAATTGGGACGCCAATGCCATCCTTTGTTCAACCTAACCTTGCTCAACAAATGATTTATGGTGCTGTTAACACATACTTGCCTCAAACTAGCTTGGTGCATCCAGAAGATAGGAGCTTGTTTGCAACATTCTCTAGGGGTGAACCTGTGGGTGAAATGGAGATCCGAGAATTCTTCAATAATTTCTTCGGGGATTGTGTGGAATCAATCTATATACAAGAAGTTCAGGTTGGGGAACAACCAATATTCGCTCGAATTATTTTCAACTCACTTTCATGGATTGAGTTGATTCTGGATGGGCTGGAGAAGGCGAAATTCATCATCAACGGGAAGCATGTGTGGATGCGAAAGTTTGTGTCAAGGCGCCACCAAACTACTCGTCGCCACAACACATAATAATCCCAAACATTATGCTTTGTGGTGGTTCTAGGTTGATATGATGTTAGACCCACATTCTTTTACTTGCTTTTTGATCAGCTGGTTGTGGGTTGATATGACGTTGTTTCTTTTTCTTCTTTTAACCGATCCTTTGGTTGTGGCTCCTTAGGATCTGGGTTTTGTAATGCCTTTGGCTAGGCCACTTCTTTAATTTTGCCCAGTAAAAATAATGTAATAAACGGAAATGAAACCAAAACACCTTTTTTGTTTTCATTGTAGTGGCAAGGGTTATCAAAACAAAATTGATTCATTTTTTTTTGTTTAAAGCTCTTTATTTGTTGTATATTTTCATAGAATTAATAACAAGGACAATATGATTAATGAAATCTTAGAAAACAAAAAGAATTGTTATTGAACTTTTATATGATTGTTGTTATTTATGTAAAACATAAAAAAAAAAATCTTTTCTTTAGGGTCCAACAATAGCTTTAAGATAAATCAGTGATGAAAATTGAATGGTTAATGAATGGGATATATAAGAAACACAAAAAAAAAAAAGAAGAGAAGGAAATTAATTACCAACTTACGGTTGCACATGCGCAATCTACAAGATAATCACTCATTAATTAGTATTCTGTCTATGCTGTGAATAATCGGTTTTGAAAAGAAGAAAAACTCTCAATCTCGAATCACCCTTCTCATTTTCACTCTAGAAATATTGTAACTGCTCCCCACCCATTGAAAATCAAATAATTGGAAATATTTTGATTAGTTTAAGGAAATTTTTGTTCAAGGCAACCTTAACGTTGTCCGTAGCCTATTTTGAAGGCATGCATAATCACAGCCAAATCATGGAATATATACCAAAGTCTAATTCTTGTGTTGGTTGAGAAAGAGCTATTTGTCCAACTGTTCGATCTTAATTGATAAGAAAAAATCGAATGCTTTGAGTAGGGAAACGATGGGCAGAACTTCGTTACGTGCAAAATATAAGTTTATCTTTTCTTTCACGAGGAAAAATGTTTTAGAAGTCTCTTACTAAAAAATTGTCGTTCTTGATCTAGTTTTAATTTTAGTTGTTAATGCAAAAACAATGCTAAAACGACTATGGATACCTTTAAGATTTCCTATATTTTCTAACTTTTCTTCCGATGATATTGGAAAAGACATTAATGACTTTATCAACTTGAATTGCGACTAGAAGTTTGGGTCAATAAACTCTCTTTCTCTCTCTCTCCCCCCCCCCCCCCCCCCCCCCCTCTCTCTCTCGGGTTTTAGGGAGCCTTCTTTGATTGGCTTTCTCCTCCATTCAAGTCTTGGTGTCCCTACCCTTCTTTAAACCTTCCTCACTCCATCTCGTGCTTACTTTTCCTCTCTTCAACCTATTTCCCCATTTTCTATTTAATTTATTGATTGATTTATCATTACTTGATTTAATTCCTTTTAATTTGCTCACTTTTAAATCTTTCTTTTTGCCTTCTCTTTGAGCTTTCCTAGTTCTCCAATTCCTCCTCCCTATCAAACCCTAACCCTAATCGAGACCCATAGCGAGCATTTGCTAGCACTTTCTAGATGTTAGCCATATTTTTGTTGTTAGTGTTAGTGCCCTTAATACTGGATTTAGATGACATCTAACAATTGTATTTTGGGACTAATAATGTAAATCTTGCAAATAGAATAAAATATATTTTCATATTTTAAGGTCATATCTTTATTCATACCTCTCCAATCAATATTTATGAATGGCCCTTAAGATTGCCTAATAAAAGTCTTATTTTTAAGTGTTAAGAATATGTGATAAACACTTTAGAATTATGGATTTCTTAAAGTAATTCACAGTCATTAGATTTTTCAAACAATGGTTATGATTAATCAATTACGGACTAATACATGGGTTACTACCTTTGATTAGTATGAGATACTAGTGATAAAGGATGGTGAGTCGCATACCATAATCCATAAGATAAATAAAGTAGACATGTGGGTAAATATTAGTTGAACATCTATTAAATGTGACACAATTGATAGATCACATGGTTGAAAGGTTCTATGATCTGTCACTGATTTCGATTGCGTTATTAGTTCTTAGACTAGAGGCAACACAGTTATATTATATGTTGGTGCTTGAGATTTACATTTGCTAAGAACCGCCTAGTTACTGGGTGGGAGATGCATTATTAGGTCTCTGTGTAGTAATGTATAGAGGTAGGTGATTGCTAATGTGATTCATTGACCTCCGGTGTGATGTGAATATCCTATGCGATCAGTGGTGGTTGTGATTGTATAAACCCCTGGCCAGGGTACATATGATTGGAAAGGTGTTTCTAATGTCGGAAGGAATTTCAATGTGTTATCTCAATCACACAACGTTAGATCTTGGCATAGCTATCGAGTCAGTGAGTTTGATCTGTCCATGACTCTCACTCGATTGAAATGTGTTGTGCCATCAAAATTATTGAAAATTTTTAAATAGAAAATTAAAAGGCCTTACGGCCAAGCTCTCTCGCGATTGCAGCCTTGTGGCCAAACAGCCATGGCCATGCGGCCCAGCTCCTTTGCGGCTCTTTGCGGGGCCTAGTAGCGCCGGCCTTGCGGCCATGGCTTGCGACAATGAGCCGCAAGGCGCTTGTAGCCTCGGCCTTGCGACCCAGCTTCCTAGCGGTCTTGCGGCCTTGTAGTCGTGGCCATGCGACAGTGTGCCGCGAGGGCTTGTCGTGCCTCGGGCATGGCTCATTCAGCAAAAGACACATGTCAACCCCAAGAACCCTTGAGAAACGTGCCCTATAAATACCCAGCTACAGGACATTAGAAGGGGCTATCCGATTTCGATACAATTTTGACCACATTTTTACTATTTTGGGGAACCATTACACGGATTCGGTACTAACTTAGGCATCGGAGAGTTCTCGCAGGCAAGGATTCCCGTGAGCCTTTTAACCCATTTTTTGAGTATCGATAGAGTAATAACCTTACGGTGAGATAGAAGCTTGTGGCGAGACCTTGCTGCAAGATGAAAGCTTGTGGCGGAACCTAGTGGCGAAGAGGCTTGTGGTGAGACCTTGCGGCGAAATAGAGGCTTGTGGCGAGACCTTGTGGCGAAATAGAAGCTTGTGACGAGACCTTGTGGTGGAATCTAGTGGCAAAGAAGTTTGTGGCGAAACTTAGTGGCGAAAAGGCTTATGGCGAAACCTAGTGGTAAAGAAGCTAGTGGCGGATCCTTGTGGCAAAAACCTTGAGGCGAACCTCCTTACGGTAGGAACCCTTGTGGCAAAACTCTCTCGTGGCGGCTTTCCTCACGACTACCCCATTCTACGAGACATCGAGTTTCTGCAGGTCCCACATCATAAAATTCAATTGTTGTATTTTGGTAACAACAAAATATTAGTCGATGGAGGGATTATAGTACACGGGAATCGAAAGCCCAAATAAATTCTCTTGATGAAGTATGACGTCATTACTAGTAAGATCCCCTTAAGATAATGCTAGTTGTCACTTAGGATCTTTCGGAATACATCGGGAAGATTAAGAGATCCTCATAGACCAAAGTGTTTGGTTAATGCTAAAGTGTTTTACGTGTCCCGATTGCTATTTAGTGGTGATCTTAGAAGGTTACACACATATCCGAGTGTAATGATTAACTAAATGATGAAAACTATGATTGTCATTAATTAAGAGTTAATGGTGACACCATTAAGAGACATACTCTCGACAACCTCAATGATTGTTCTATTCTTCCACCCCACAACACCCTTTAGCTATGGGGTATAGCTAGTTGCCAATTGCCTTTGAATACCACTTGAATTCTTGGGATGTGAATTCACCCTCACTATCAATCTATAATTTTATGGTCAATTTTCCATATTCCGTTTTAGCTATAACTTTGAAGTGTCTGAAAAGTTCAAAAGCCCCAGATTTTTCCTTTAGAAAATGCACCTATGTCACCCATGAAAATCTTCAACAAAGATTAGCAAAAACTTAACTCCTATTCAATAATGGTGCCTGCTTCGGTCCACAGATATTTGCATGAACAAGCATCAATGGTTTAGTTTCTCTCCAACACTTGCCCACTAGAAATTTCTCATGAGGTTGTTTTCCAAAAATGCAAAGTTCACACTTGTTGGAGTTAAGACTACACCTTTGGATGACTTAACACCATGTTTTGCTTACATAACAAATACAACCCGCTAAAATTGAGATGGGTTAACCTTTTATGCCATAACATTGAATGCTCTAAAGCTTTGAATGCATTCAAATTGATGTTAGAAACATGATAGGAAACATGTTGTTTTCAATCACTTTTACTAAATTCACCATTCCCATAATCCTTTTATCAGAAATCACGCATAAATCATTGTCAAATACAACATAGTAACCTTTCTTAAGTAATTAGCCTAAACTCAATAGATTCTAAGCTAAGTTAGGCACATACATGACACATGAATTACTTTCTTACTAGTTTTGCAACCCACAGAATCAATTGTGCCTAACCCGCACATGTGAACTTGATCATCGTTACCCTAATTTACTTGTGAATCCACGAAAGAATCAATCTCCATGAAATAATTCCAATTTCTGATCATATGATTATTGCAGCTACTGTCTAAGTGCCATACTTCAGAGGGTTGATTAAATTAACACTAGTTAATCAAGCACCAAATTATCTGGAGAATCACCTCTCTCTTCGGGGATGACCATATTTCTTGCAATTGTAACACTGAACAACATTCTTATCATGATTAAATCTATTTTACACTACAAGAAGAGGGGCCATTACTGACGAACTTTTCCCTGTGGTTTAAACAATTGCCGGGAATACACCAAAATCCCCGACGATTTTGAGGACCACCGGGTATTCATGAACATCCCCGGTGGTTTATTAAAACCGCCAGCTATGGAATGCACATCCCCGACGGTTTTTATAAATCGCCGATGATGTTTGCCCATCCCCGGCGATTTTACAAACCGCCGGGAATATGTTTTAATATAACCCCCGAAATTCCCCCCCTTCTCTGTCTCGCGCCCCCGCCCAAATCTTCCTCTTCATCTCCTTCTCTTCCAAAATCCCCCCTGCAAACCCTAGAACCCTCTCTCGCTCAGGCCTGCTCGTTGTGTCTCTCTCACTCGCTCGCTCTAGCTCTCGCCTCTGAGTCGCTGCCTCCCTCGCCCTCGCTCTCGCCCTCTTAGTCTCTGTTTCTCTCGCTCTCGCCCTTGCTCTCGCTGCACGCTCTCGCCCTCGCTCTTGCTGCTCGCTCTCACTGCACGCTCTCGCCCTCGCTGCTCGCTCTCGCCTTCACTGTCAAAAAAGGTTAGCCTTGAAGCTTCTGCTTTGATTTGTCTGTTGTAGGTTTTCTTTTTCTTTTTTTTCACAATTTTGGAAGTAGATCATATATATATAGATCGATTTCTTGCTAGGACATTTTTTTATCAGAAGTGTGTTTTTGTTACTAGAGGATTATTATATAATGCTAATGGGTTTGATGAGCAACTGTGTTCTAGCTGACAATTGCCAATAATTGATGTTTCTCGTATTCCTTTTATTTGTTTTTTTTTTTCTATTGCAATATACAAATGTTTGTTTTATTTTTTATTTGTCTTTAATTGTTCTTGTTATGTGTTTTATATAATCCAATCTTATAATATGCGGCCTCTTGGATTTCCATTTGCAATGTCGTTGACTAGCTAGATTGCTTGTTCTCAGTAAGGATGGATAAAATTGTCAAAGCCAAAACAATTTGAAAACAATTTGATTGACTCGCGTTTGGTCTTGGTATTAAATCTTACGAAACAACATGCGACTTCAGTTTGTAATCTCTGTGGTAGGAGAATTGAGGGTCAATACTCCTTACCAAAATCTAAACTTCCATTCCAACCTCTGCCAGCTGATCCATGAAGCCATCAGCCATCAAGGCAGGCAGATTGTGGGCTTCTCTCTGATCCCTTGTTCTTATTATTAGACTTTTAGTATATTATTATATGTTATATGGCCTTCCACGGAATGCATGCATGTGAGAAGGAAATCACCAAAATGAAAATATCAAACGCCCTTTTCAATCCCATCTCCATGTGTAGAAATAAGAACTAATAAAAGCTGCGGATTATGATGGGTTCAAGAGAAAGTTGCGAAGGCCTTTTCCTGTTTCCATGGAAAACGAATTTGTAAGTCTTGGAATTGATATGTGGATCCAATTTAAATTTGGCGATACACCTCCCTAATGGCATTAGTATAGAAAGTTACGCATCCTTATCTTGCTTGCTTGCTAATTAATTAAGGGTAATGTGTAATATTACATCCAATTCCAACCTAATCGTGACGTGGTATTATGATCTTACTACTACTGTAGTAGCCCAAAAATAATAAAAGTATAAATTAAAATAAACTAAATTAATTTAAATTAATTAAAATGAGTGGCGGTGTGCGTGTGATGAGCATCAAAAAAAAAATTGCTATTTTTGTCTCTCATTGAGAGTTGTGGCCGTGAAGCAGAGGAGAGAAAGAGAGAGGGCAGAGAGCGAGAGCCGAGTGAGGAAGATGAGATCGAGAGGAGGCCATGGCCGAGAGGAGCGAGTTCGTGAGAAAGAGAGAGAGAGTGAGAGCTTTGTGAGGGAGAAGGAAGATCGGCCATGGCAGTAGCTGCCATGGCCGACGATGGAAGCAGCAACCATGAGGCAGGCGGCCATGGTTGCCCGATGATGGAAGAAGAAGGCAGCAGCAGGCAGTGCAGCGAGGCGCGCACGGTGGTCGATCGATGGCGGGCCGGGGGGCTGTGGCGGCGGCTGAACCAGCTGGCAGAGGCGAGCGGGCTGGCTGCGCGAAGGGGAGGCTGCGGCTGTTCGCGTCGTTGGCGGCTGTCGGCGGTGGCGCGGCCGACAGTGGTGGAGCTGGTAGCGGGGGTGGCCGGCGAGGGTGGCGCTGGCCGAGGCGGTGGCTGGTAGAAGCTGGGCATGGGCGCGGGTTTGCAGGAAGAAGAAGCCGCGGGAAGAAGAAGAAAGAAAAGAAGAAGGAAGGAGAGGAAAGGAAAGGAAAGGAAATGAAAGAAAAGAAAAAAATAAGGGAAAAATAACAGAATTTTGGGATTTTTTGATATGGAAAGTGATTAGGTATGTGGGTAAAAATTAGTAGTAGCGTGACATGTTTAAATTATAAATTTTGCGTGATTAGAATTTTATTTTGGGTTATGTTTTGTTAATTTTGGGAGTTTAATTTATTGCAGCGTGTATTAATTTGGTGGTGTTTAAGCGGGGAAACACTGTAAACGACTAGATACAGGCAAACTCTCATCTACCCTTACAATCTCTTTCCATTTTATGATCCCCTTGTCTTCCCTTAACTCGTTTCGGTATCGCGTATTAATTATTCGAAATGAGAATTTTATTAGTATGATTTAATTTAAATTAAATATGAGATTTGTTGGGGTTTTATTTACGGTGTGTCTATGTGGGATTTTAGACGGTTAAATTATTTATATTACACGGTTAGATTTAATTAATGTGAGGCACGATTTTATTAATCGCTATTAAACGTTTTACTTCGTAGCGGGAGTGCAAAAAAGACAAGAAACAGCCATGTAAAGGCAAACTCTTAACCCTCTCCTCGTGTTCATCAATTCCCGTAAAAGACCCCGTGATTTCTCGTATTTTATCACCTCCCTTATTTTAATTCGGCACCTAATCTTATTTATTGAATTATTATTCATTTGTTTTAATTTAAATTAAATCCGAAACTTCTAGAATTTTATTTGTTGTGAGCCTATGGGGGTTTGTACTGCCCCCACTCCTTTTGAAAATGATGCTGAACCAGCCTGGGAACTAGGTTCCTAGACGTGCGGGTTTATTTATGATTTTATTGGGTTTATTTACAATTTTTCTCGAATTTATTTATGGCTCAGTTAGAGTTATCGAGCAGTAGGGCAGGGGTCGGTTGTTGGTGACGTTGGGGTAGACTATTATACGGCCCTGAAGTGGACCGTCGGGTGGACACTCTTAGTCACTGGCCATTGACCGGTGCCGGGCAATGCTGACTAGATCTGCCAGTACGTGGTTTACTGCACGTTTAGATTTATTATATTGCTTTTCATGATTTGATATATATGCACATGGGTACGGGATGCATGTTGGGATATTCATTTATTGAGTATGCTTGGACACAGACATTTTAGCTTGGTCAGGTTGCATCCAGCACGGGCATATGCATCGCGTGTGGTTTACTATGTGAGTGGAGCATGGCCTGATGCCTGGATGTATGGGCGCCGGTGTATCACGTTGATGCTCACTACGCCATTGCATTTCTATGTGCATTGCATGGCTACTGGTAGTATTTAGTTCTCAGACGGGAGTACCGTTCTGAGGGAGCCTCTGGCTCAGATGTCGGGAGTACCGACATGGACGGGTGACGGGAGTACTGACCTAGGACAGCGGGCGCAGGTTTGTTGGAGATACATGTTACCTTTCAGGGCAGCGGCAGGTTGGTTTGAGACTTGGGTGCCAAGTGTCTTGTGTGGGCCCCAAGGACCGATACGTGTTTTTTTTTATTATGCTATGCTATTGTGTTGTAGCGTCTCATGGCTTGTGTGCGTCTGGGGGTTTATTCTGGGGAGAGATTTCTGATTTTGTGTAGCCTTCAGCCTTTTTTTTCTTATGCTTGCTGAGTCTCTCGACTCACCTTGCTTTCCATCATTTCAGGTAGTGCTAGCGTGGGCCATGGCAAGGGAGTCATCTCTTTGCGACAGAGTCGATATGGTGTACAGGCAGTCCCATCAATCCCTGCCAACTCTGATTTCTGAGTAGGGTTTGCCCTATTATTTTTACTTTGTCAGGTCTTTTCTCGAGTCTCGTGCATGGCAGCACATGAGTCTATATTTATTTATTTATCATGTGACCGCTGTGAAAGCGGGGTACCCGTAGTGCATGCATGTGTTTAGCTTCATTTCCGTTGTTCTTATTTTTGTGTATGCATGCCAGGGTGGCTTTGTCTCGTGTGTCCATTCTTTTTCCCTTCTGTAGGCGCTCCCGTTCGGGTAGTCCGGGTGATTAGGGATATCCGGGTGGGGGTGCTTACAACTACGTCTTTAATTAACTTAATTTTCATGATTAATTAATTAACACATGGTTTAATATTTCTATTTTAGGCTTTATATTATCAATGTTGAATTTTTAAAAGCAATTTCTGAACCTAATATGCTAAATACTTCACTTGAGTATACTGAGTTTTCATTTACAAAATAGCACACACGTTCTATTTCTTCAATCACTTCCATGTAGGAGTTCCAAAATGCCATGTACTATGTGCAATAGCAGCTAAGACAAAAAACCCCTTTAAACAAGGTTAGCCTCGAAACTTCTGCTTTGATTTGGATTGACGAACAGAGCCCTCAATCCAAATCCATGTATATGCTAAATAAGGATTCTTTTTATTTATTTATTTTGCTCCCTTATTGTTGTCTGTTGTAGGTTTTCTTTTTTTTTTTTTTTTAACAATTTTGGAAGTAGATCATATATATAGATATAACCTGAAAAGGCAAGTTGCATTTTCAGGTTATATCTTCTGCATCTGTTTACAATCTTTGTTACCATTTACGTTCAAATGAAATGACTGAGATTCAACCTAAAATGCGTTAATCATTTGCTAAAACTTGCTACAAAATAAATAAATAACATTGCAAGATTATATTGTCTATCGAGTCATTAGATGAAATAAAAATTCCATGATACAGTTCAGAGGTTAATTCGAGCATGTAGCTATTAAGTTGCTATAATCTTGTTTACTCTTTGCTGTGGCTCATTTTCTCTTTCCTTTGTCTTTAATTTTTTCTCAACATGTGACAACATAATTTTGTAATGCATTATCTATCTTCTGCATGCCTAGGTTCGTTGGAGAATTTATTGCAACAAGTGGATCAAGTTAAGGAGGAACGTTTAAGAAAGGTCGGTAATTATTTTCAAAGGTCTTGTTTTTTCAGTTCCCTTCTATTATTGCTGATTTGCTGCTGGATTGAGCTTATCTAATTAGATTCACCTAGTTCAGTCCTCCTGGGATTTTCAAAACTATCTCTCTCTCTCTCTCTTTAAGATTGGATTGCTATGTTTTGAGTACATCAGGGATGCGTTGGAGCTGAATACCATCAGTGGTTCTCAACATTCTTAACTATTAATTTTGGACAAAATAGCTCTCTAAACTGAGGATCTAATTATGTTGCTGATCCAAGATGTTGCTCTCTCTTTTAGTCATTTTGCTTTCTCCCTCTCCTGAATTTGTGTAGAATATATTATTTTTACAAAATGTTTGCTTTTGCTAACTTTGGGTAGAGGAGACTGAGTATGTGGGAATAAAGGCTTGAATTGTTGGTATATATTGTGGGTAATTTTAGATTTTTTGGGAGTGATTTTGAGGCCAAGCCAATCTGGTTGCTTAGTGTAACAGTCCTCCTACGTGAGATGATGATGATGTACAGGTAAACAGTTTTTGAAATCGATTTTAAAAGTAGGTGGATGACTTTTCCCGACGAGTTACTAATCGCCAGAAAAAATACTTGGTAAAAACACTTTTCCGGCGGTTTTAAAACTGCTGGTATAACCTTCACCGGCAATTCTTAAACCGCCGGTAAAAGTCTCGCAGCAAAACCGTCGGGAATTACCAGCAGTTTTGAAATATCGTCGGTAATTATTATTTTTATTGACGGTTTATAAAAATCGCCGGAAAAAATTTTACCGACGATTTTTCAACTTTTTTCGGCAATTTTTCTACTGCCGGAAAAAGTCAAAACTGTTGTAGTGAATTATCAGTCTTTGTGACTCTCATGTTGTTTTCCTATTTACAGTTTGGTACAAACCCACAGCAAATTGTAATTTTTTAAATAAATTTTTATTTATTATTTAAGCAAACACTAGATTTAGTACACTAAAGTTTTTTTTTTTAATTTTCTTGAAATATATTTTATAGAGAAGAACAATAAAAACTTTACCATTAAACCAACACTCATCATCAATCAACATTTATTTTAAAAAATAAATAGTAAATTACTGCCACTGAGTGACACAATTGGAAATGAGTTTTCATTTAAAATTTTATTTTTTTATTTACTCGTGCATAGCACCAATCAACCCTCTACAAAATATATTCAAATTTCGATGGGAGATTGGGATCGTTATATACCTAAAGTATATAATTTATTATTGAATTAAAATATATTTTTCATATTATATTTAAACAAGACATGCATCTAAATTATAAAATACATTTAAATAAAAATATATATTTAAAATATAAAATATATTAAATCTAGAATATATTTAAGTAAAATATATATCTATAACATAAAATATACCTAAGTCTAGAGGGGAGAAGGGATCATTAATTATTTACATAAAAATAATTTATTACTTCACATACCACTTTTGAGATTTACATAAATTATATTGATCACTTTAATATTTTAAAAAATAGCACAAATCTCATTTAACTTTTATTACCCATGGGTTTATTTTCGAGGTTCTTTTTCAAAAATTAACCTAAACCTAAGGTTCATTGATGAACCTAGAAAACAAATGGTTGCAGATTCTATTTGGGTTTTTGATCAGCCAAGGAAATAATGAGATGAGATAATATGAGCTGGGTTTTTGATCGGCCAAGGAAAAAATTGAGATGACATGACATGAGAAAAAAAAAAAAAAAAAAGAAAGAAAGAGGGGAGGAGAGAGAAAAGATGGTAATAATTTGTCATTGGACCATAGGTAGATTTGGGGGTAAATCACCAAAGATCACAAAATTTTGGCGTTCTTTTGAATTTGGTCACTAAATTTTAATTTTTTACAAAGTGATAACAAAATTTTAAAATGTTTTGTAATGTGGTCACTAAAGTGATTTTTGATGGTTCCTAACCAAAATTGCTGACGTGGCGATGATGTGGTCATTGCCACGTCAGCAATTTTGATGAGAAATTATCCAAAAATCACTTTAGTGACCATATTACAAAATATTTTAAAATTTTGTTAGCACTTTATAAGGAATTGAAGTTTAGTGACCAAATTAAAAAGGACGCTAAAGTTTTATGATATTTGATGTCATTTATCCATAGAGTTGGTTTTAAGTTAAAGGAAATTCATATTATTTTTTAGAAAAACATAAGGATAGTTGGTGTAATTAGACAAATCTTAGGAATAACCTATGAAATTTACTCTTAATTAAAATATATTGTCCTTATCCACTCTATTATATAAACAAACACCTCATTTTAGTGTTTGAAACTATATTAATAAAGTAATTTTCTAAAATACCTTATCCTTCTTTCTCTCTCTCTCTCTCTCTCTCTCTATATATATATATATATATGCTTAAAAAACAAATTTTTACTTTGTCAACATGATTTGAATTCAAGATCTCTTAATTGGAATAAATTTAAAAATAATTTTATCACTATACCAAGACTCATATTCATTTAAATTTCACTTAAAAAGAAATAAAAACTAAACTAAGACCACCAAACATCATCCAATACATCTTTATTTTGAATTTCTTCTTTATTTTTTTTTAACTTGCACACGAACCACACCACTAGTTATATTTAAACAAAACATCCAATATAGTTAAATCTTGATTGGAGATGCACTCATTATTTACATAAAGATTATTTGTTATTTAATAGTCATTTATTATTTAATTAAAAATATATTTTTTTATTATATTTAAGTGAAAGATACATTTAAAATATAAAAGAATAAATTTTATACGCATCCGTCATAGTTTGACGCAATTTTAATGACAAGTCTTGTATTTTAAAATTAGCTCTAAAAGTCTCTGTGCTTTCAATCTTTTTTGTGCACAACCCCTATGTTAGTTTTAAGAGTTAACATCATTAATTTTGATTCAAAACAATGCAACTTTTCTTTTATAACTTTAATAAAGTTGAATTAAACTAACTACTATATTAAACTCTAATTAAGTTACATTTAATTAGAATAAAAAATAACAAAACAAATAATAAAAAAAAAGCATAAAAGCTAAGAAATTGACAATGATTATAGTGTGTAGAACCTAACCAAGTGATAGCGATGAGTTTAGAGGCATATCGAGAGTCAGAGAGATAAAGGAAGAAGAGAGGAGATCATTTCCAGAAACAAACTTAACGACGTTAATTTTAGATTTAAGAATTTAACAAGGCGAATATAACTTGATGCAGATTAGGTTATTCTAAATATTTTTTCTCTTTTATTCTTAGTATTAATAATTAACTTCTATCTAGCAAGAAAATAATTTATGATAATTCTGAAAATTTATGTATATATATGTTATATTATGTGTATATATATATTCATATCCCTTCAGCCCACTACAACAAATTTTGGATTAAAAGACATTTAAAAATGCCTTAATAGATAGTTTATTGAGACATTTTAACTATTAGGGCATTAATAAAAATGCCGCGTGTAATTGTGCCCAAAAATGTATTGAGGCACTTACGTACAAATGCCTCAAAAATAACTATAAATTTAAATTTGTTGCGACACTTAAAAATACCTCAAAAATCACTATAAATTTATTTTTCATATCCTCCACAAGGTCTTTTCTTAACTCTAACTTACTTCTCCCTCAGCTTGAACCCTGAACATTTCTTCCTTCTTGCATATGTGTGACCACCTAATCTACACATCATCTTATTAATATATGTACATATGTTTGTTTTATAGTATATCTAAGTTTCATTAGAATTATTCTATTAGAGTACTTAAGATTTGTCTATTATGACACTTCATCAGAGTGTCTTGTTAGAATTATTTTAATGGGGCATTTTAAAAATTTTGCCCTATTAGATTTATCTATTAAGACACTTATATTTATCTATTAGGGAATTTCATTGTCGTGTCTCATTAGAATTGTTTTATTGGGACACTTCTTTAAATTGTGTCTTAAAATGATATTTTATAGAACACTTAATTATTATATTTTATTAAAGTTATTGTATCGGATCACTTTTTTAGATTATCCCTTAAAATAATATTTTAAAAGACATTTTTTAAAAAATACTCTAAAAAAGATGCTTCAACAAATCATTTTTGTTGTAGTGACCATTTTACGTCACTGCTTACTAGTACTGTTGTCACTTTTCTTCCTCTTCTTCTCTATCTATCTAGTCCTCCTCCCCTCCTTCCTTCTTCATTGCGTCACCGTGGCTCGCTGCTGTTCACCGCCGGCGACTACTTCTTCGTTGGTGAGCCGTCTTTGACATTTTTCCTCCTCTTCTCTGTTATCAATCTCTCTACACTCTCCTCTCTCTCTCTCTCTCTCTCTCTCTCGCTGCATTCTTTGGTGCCTTCAACCGCAAAGAGGTGATCAGCCTTTATAGCCGCCGCCACTCGTTCAATCACATCACTACAACTCCATCATACGCCACTACCAAGCCACCATCACCTCAACCAGAAAGCACGACACGGATCAGTCCCACACCGGTGCCCGTTAATTTGTATCAGAAACATCAGTTGAATCTCCTCCGTAACCTTTACAAGGCCCATAAACTAGTTCGATCAAATTTGAAGTCGTCTGAGCTGAAATCAAGTTCAAAGTGGCTAACCCAAACTATTCCTTGTATTCATGAACAGATTTTTTCCGCTTACTTTGGAGCCAATTTCTTTCCATCTGTTAGCCATCAATGCAAACCCAACATATTTTGTTATAATCTTTGCCAACTCTACTTTGATACCCTTCCTTTGGTTTGACTTAATCCAATCTGGTTTGAATTTTATTGAAGTTTAAAGTTTGATACTTCACTTATTTATCACGATAATTCATTCTAATTTTAGACACAAATATCTTAACAACCATCTTAACTACTCCTAACAAAATCAAGACCTATCGATTCGCCTCCAACCCATCTAAGAAGCTCAATAACGGGCTCTTGTTGGTTTGATCTGAGTATTGAGCCCAAATTAGTCCACCTCAGTTACCAAATCTGTCCAACTTTAGGTATTTTCCTGAAATTACACTTTGACATGAAGTTTTATAAATTTCACTTCCACCCGTTCCAAATTAATCACCTGGACTCCATACCTTAATAATTCACTCTAATCCTCCAAATTATTAATTAAATTGTTTCAGGCCCAATTTTTGTATTTTCTCTGAAATTTAATTTTTCAAAAATTAATTTCCATTAAATTAAATTCTCTCAAAATTGCCTATATTTCACTGCTTTTTTTTCATCACCAAAATATCTTGCCTTAGAACTTGCATTCTGGTTCCCTCCCCTTGACCCTTTGCCAATCTTTTTTCTGAGACTTTACATCTCAAATCAAACTTATGCAAATGTTCATCGCATCTCAATTAAACAATCGAACCAGCAGCAAAAATAGCAATTTAATTAAGCCATTATATGCCCACAGTTATTGCGTTATATGTCCTTCCCAATTATTACGTGACATAAAACTAATAGCATAATAAGATAAATAATGTTTAATATTTTTGTCACCATGGCATGTTCCTGGTTGACGTATGATTATGTAATCGTAGTGTTCCACAAATTTTCATTGGAAAATACTACTCGTAGAAATAATTAACAATTAGATTATCGAGAGAATAATCGAAGATGTCAAATGACAAAAATGTCCTCACTCAATTTGTAAATTCACCACCCCTATCCTTGATCGCCTCCAGTGAACTCCACCTCGCCTCGCCTAGCTTCATTACGACCCCGTGTTGTCTTGTCACCTTGCTGACCATTGATGCATCATCTCATCACCCCATTATAACACTTCACATGACTACCATTGCATCTTGTTGTTGCTCTACTACAACGCCTCGTGTGATCATTGTTGCATCCTGTCTTTGCCTCGCCACAGTGCCTCATGCTGATCGCCATTGCACCATTTCATTGCCTCGCTGTTGCCGTCTCTGAATGAAACCTAATCAAACCTTATTAACGGATAAAGCTCGGTCAGACTTCATCTGAATGAAATTTGAGCAATGAAGTCTAATTCAATCATCAGGACTGTTATCTCGTCAATACAAGTTACACGGTCCATTCCCATTTGAAGTCATAATAATATGCGCACGTTTCTTTGAAAACACAAATCACAGGTATCTAAGATTACATATCACCCAAATATTTTCGTGTCTCATTTTTATCTTGCTATTGAATGAGTTCAACATTCTCTTTTCATGATTGGTTTTCCACCTTGTAACCATCACTACCTGCGATTTTGGACTCTGTCACGATCCTTGGCGTAAAATTCTGGAATTAAGTAAAAGGGTATTTCCTAGTTTGATAAGATTACTCTTACCATTATTTGGATGGTTATTATATTACATGGATCAAAAACTTGAAAAACTTGCTGTCCTCTGAACCCATCTTCAAAACCACGTCACACAACACGACCACCATACCATAGCCCACCAATCATTCAATTCAATCGACAAATACTTCAATAAAACTATCTTAGATAGTCATTCTCCCTCCACACCTTCTCATCCCCAACCTGCCAACCGACCATCCAATCAGGCCATCCAACTCTAGGAACCAGTCTTGGTTTGTTTCTTCTCTGCTTTTGTGTGTTCGTTTTTAGTTTTTTGGAATTCTGAGGAAAATGATTATTGCATGTAATCTCTCTGTTGTTTCAATGCGATGGATTTCATTTCTTTAGTTTTTAACTTCAGTGATATAACGAAAGCAGAGAGAGACGTGCAAACAAGGGGAGGAAACAAAATTTCAAGCAATGCAACTACAATAATTTCAGACAAAAGCTAAAACTAAAAACTGAGAAAGATGAAATTTGAAAGCAAAAATGTGCAAAAATAAGGAATGAACTGCAAAATTAAGGGGGAGATTAGATTACACAATCTGTGGGAGAAATACAAAATTGTCTAGTGAAATGGTCACGAGAGATTGCGCTTCACTGATGGAACTTGTTTCGACACTCTCAAAGAGTTCTATCATCATCAGAGAAAGAGACATGGTTGAGCCCACTCGAAGGCAAGCACAAGTAGGAAAGGAGGATGGGGGATGCTTCAATGCTTGTCCTCCAAAAACATGCAGTTTCCGTCATATTTGAAAACCCAGCGCAATCATATGATTGGACTAGTAGTACAATCAACTCAACCACAAGTTGAAACCAGGGGAAGAGAATACCCAATATCATAACTACCTTCCTAACTTTACATTCATAGTTCAAGCCTAACAGATTTTAGATACTTCACAGTGGCCTGCCCTTCTGTCCATTACTGTGTACTAGGCCATTGACACTAGGGGTAACAGTAGTAGCACACTGCAGATCAGATAGAGAGAAAGACCTCCATGGAGAGAAATTTTGCTCAGAGGACGACAATGATGGCAAGTTATTGGGTGATCGTCTACTCTGTGGGTAGAGGGGAGGTCGAGATAGAGTGGGCGATGACGAGTTTGAGCCAGAGCTTTCACTGTTGTTATTGCTTTCATAGCTGCTCATAGTCATTGCCAGAGCCAAAGTACTTCTACTGGAGTGGAAAGGTTTCTTTGATATGCCGCCACTGTTGCTTCTTGGTGGGTAACTGCGATTCTTGTCCCAGAGAGTACTATAAGCTAGCAAGTTCCTGCGCTTCCTGCTGTAAGGGTTTTCAGGCTTTACAATTTCTTTAATGGTTGAACAGGAAGTGGCATCAGTTAGACTTGTAAAAGATTTTGATTTGCCGCTGTAGAAACTGGATATACCCCTCCTGAACACATCCGCCACATAATATGAGAAATTCATATAGATGAAACAAAAATAACTACAGAAAAGACAAAGCCATATACAGCACGTCTAAATCAACTAGACATTGGATATATATGTTTCTTAATTTTTTGTTACTAAAAAGATACTCCTAATAATCCATTTGTTGGACAGAAGTGCTTAATCAGGTTCGACCTAGTTCTTCACACTAAGCCTTAAATCACATTAGGTGGAGCCAGCAAAAGATGCTAACTAACCAATCATTCTCAATCCATTACCATATCTTCTGTATGGTTCACCTTAATAGTTTCAGTTACAAAAATATCTTCATATAATTCAGCCCAAATCCTAACTATTTACTAAAGTTTTGTGGATGAAAAAATTAGTGAATATGCCTAGAAAAGTTGGTACACCAGTGTATACATATATGTTCCCAAATTCTATTACTTATTCACAAATCTTAGCTAGGTCCATAAAAAGTTGAACAAAAGGAAACTTGCCACGCTTATTGACAAAATCTCATTCACTTCCTAAAAGTTTAACAAGTCTCACTGCACTACCTGATAAATACTACATCCTCATCAACTCATTCTAATAATGCCCGTTAAATCGATGGCTCAACCAAGAATAAGAAAAACTTTCAATTATCTTAACAAAAGGGTGGTGCACAATATATAAAATGTGGTAGGAATTGCCCTTGTCTTGTTGTAGTCAATTAGGGGGCAACCTCTGTTACCAATCCCACTTTGTATAGGCCAAAATGACTTGAAGCATTCCATACCAACTAAAAATGAAATAGTTTATAGTAAGTTTAATCTCAGTTTAACTCCAATCTAATTTTTATTTTTTATTTTTTGGTGCAATTCTTGTCAAACTTTGGTGTTTCATCCTGATTGAAGCAAGTAGCCACACAGAACCCAGTTCCAGTTTAACTTTCTGTGATCAATTCATGTGGGGGGAGTCAGAGGTGGATTCTCATGTATTTACTAAACACTGAGAGGAGATAGCTCTTGCCATCGCAGTAGTTGATGTCTTTCAAATATGGACTTTCTTATGGAAATTCCCTTTACGTGCAATAAAATAGCATACATGCATAAAATTCAAACAGGAAAGTGAAACAGTAAGACTGCAGTAAAATGGTACTCACACTCGTAATATGCTTGGAATGAAGATTTGTTGCGGGAAAGAAAAATTACAATAACCATACGAGTACAATTTTTTACAGTAAATAAACCAAACATGACCTTGACAAAAATTTTATTTTTTATTTTCAACCCAAACTAAACAAGCATATCTACCCCAAAGCCCTTCACTTTCTTTTCCATATTCCTCCTCTCCATGCCTACTCTTTTTCCTACACAAATACCAGACCTTACCATAGCCAAAAGCTACCATGGAGTCCACAATTTAAACCTATTGTCAATCAATGAGTGAGAGAGAGAGGGAGAGAGGGGGTGGGGGGGAAGGGGTAAAAGAAAGGAGAAAGCAATATTACGGAAGATTGATATAATATTTGATGCTAAAAAAATGGGCATGTTTGGCACCCTGGGATTGTAAATATTACTAGTTTTACAGATTATTGGCACCAGAGAACATTAGACAGCAAGATAGGAATTACAGGTAACTGATTCGAACTTTCATTTGCTCAAGTTAAAACCATGCCATCTCTTTGGTCATTGAGAAAACATTTTTTGGTTACCTTTTAACAAAAGAGAATGAAAAACAAGAAAAGAGACAAACCACAAAAAAACAAAAACAAACAAACAAGGGCGACAGAATTTAAAACTTCACCTACTTCTCTGCTTTCTTAGTTTCCCTCAAATATCTTTTCCAATCGTGAAGAATCTCCCCTAACAAGCCCAAAAGGTGAACGCATTAGGCTATACTTAAACTTGAAAGGAAATTATCAAGTGATAATTGGACAATAAAAATTCAATCAACACCACCACCCAAGTCTACACCTGAGACCATCTGGCTGCATTGCCAGACTCTTATGCTCTTTTGGCCTTTCTTGAATCACCAAAATTTGATTAGCAAGTAATTCTGGTGTTTTAGCCAGGGATTAATAGCATGTTAAGACACAAACCTAAAATAACAAAAAAAGGGGATATCGAGGAGCTGTTAGCTGTGAAAAACAACCATAGTTTTCTGGAAAATTACTTCGCATAAAATAGAAAATTAGAGAACTTGGTCAAATATAAAATTTTTCTAAATAGAAAATGGAGATTTGAAGAACACAGTTCTACAAAATTGAACTGAATTTGTCAAACTCCGATTTGGAGATTCAGAAAACGCAGTTCTCCATAAAACTTTTCTAAAATCATCTCCATCTCCTTCTATAACACAAAGTTACACAAAACAGAGAAAAATAAAACTTTTGCTCTCTTTTGTGAACATATGTTCCAATTTTTTTAGATTGAAAATTAGTTTTCTGAACTTTTAACATTTGAATCCATTTTACTAGCCAAAGGAACAAACATCTGAACGCGTTTTTCAAATTTTTTATGAAAAATGAAAACATGAGATTTTATAGAAAATTGGAGAAAGAAAACTGGAAAACAATTTCCACAACTAAACAGCCCCCAAGTTATTTCCTATTTCAAAGCCCTTCTCCGCCACTATACGGTCCAAAAGAACAGATATACGAGAAACTTTGCTGCTCTTTTAAACCCTCCTTAAGTTTTTCTCCTAAAACTTACCTTCTGATGCCATCATAAAGAGATTTCCTCACAATTTACTAAACCCCAAGTAGTCAAAATTTGCCTATACCGTCAAATAGATCATCAAAACAAAGATCCCAGCAACAGAAAGTACACTACTAGGCGAAAAAATAAGGAATCACAAGCAATTAAAACACGTTTCGTAGCACATACAGAAGCATCATAATTAATCAAACCAAATAAACCCTCAAAAGAGAAACTGAAAATGATACATACTTCATGGGCAAAACCTCCTCCAGATCATCCAAATTATCTATCGCTCCCTTATGCGAGCTCTGAACCTCACCCTCGCCGGAGTTGTCATCCCCATCCGACAAATCACTGTCCACTCCGATCGACGACGAGCTACTCGAATCATCCACCTCGTCCTCCACGTCTTTCGCCGCCGGCAATCGGAGATCTCCGGAGAACATAACGTTGACCGGCCTGCCGGAATCGGGCGAGTCATACTCCGATCCGCAGGACATGCCGTGGCGCAAGCCTGACCGTTCGATTCGATTACTGGAACTGCTATCCAAGGCGATCGACATGGCGTTGTTCTAGAAAACGTTAACAGGAAGACGAAATCGTCAAGAATACAAGAATCGATGGGAGGGTATATAGCAGAAAATTAGAGCGGATAGATATGATGGAAATAGAAAGAGAGAGTGGAGAGAGGGAGAGAGAGAGAGAGTAGGGTGAGAAGGACGAAGGCCTTATCCTCATCCACGGACGCGTTTAATATTGCAAATTGGATAATTAAACAACCTTATCTTTCTGTCTTTTTGAAGTTAAATATCCACTATACATGACCTATATACACCACACCAAGGCTACTTTCATTGGACCCTGTTTGGCAGGCACTTCGATTTCAACAATGATCCTAAAATGTTATTTTTTTTAAAAAAATAATAATAATAATTCTCAAACGAAGACCCAGTAAATAGCACCATTTCCTTTGATTTGATTTGATTTTCAACATTGGTCTCTAATTTTGTTTTATCTTTTTATTCAAAATGATCAATAGTTCTTGTCTAATTCACACGTTAAAATGGGTTAACTAAGTAAGAATTAAGGGCATAAATTAGATAATGAAGATTGAAGAGATGTTGGGCGGTGGGAATCCAACCAACCCAAAGGGTTATCCCATCGCCTGCCAAAAGTCAGCCAGTCTGAATTAGTAAAATGATATATTTATAAAAGACATTTGGACACGTCATTTACAAGTTTTTATGTATCTTATTTTTTATTAAAACATTAATTTTTTTTATTTTTAATTATATTTAATTATAATAATTTCTTCTTTATTTTATAACCAATATATACAACATAAAAAGTATTTTCAATCTTTAAATTATATATCTATCTTAATATTATCGCCTCTGTCACGTTCACGACACAAACCCAAGTCCATTTAATGAAATATTTTTGAAGAATAATAATAAGAAGAAACGGAAATAGAAAGTATTGATAGACAGGTGGGGTTGGTTGGTTTGTTTCAAAATGCAAATGGAGTGGATTGTGGAAGAAAAAAAGTCACATGTGGTGGAGAGAGAGAGAGAGAGAGAGAGGCAACGGCAACGTGTAGAGGAAGGTGTGAAGGAGCGCGTAAATAGGCGACACGTAGGCGATCTTTTGGGTGATGGCGAATGATGGGCCTGCAAGCGGATAGACTCTCTCTATTTGAGAGTTTTCAGTTTTAATTGTGCGCCCTGGTTTCATTGCGCGGCTCCTCCAGTCAGTCTGGTCCCCTCCGCTGCACCACCAACAACAAATGAGTATACGTACACGTGTCTACACGAATGGCATCCGAGTTTGGATTGTCCAACTCTATATCTATTCTATAATCTATGAATCCAAGTCTAAATCAACCACCCCCCCACCCCCCAACCAGACCACCGACCGTAGGGATTAGGCTGTTCGTTACAGAGCACTGGACATAGGACAGAGAGCGAGAGTGCTCTTCTTTGGCTCAGTGTCAACATTGGAGTAGTGTTGTCTTTCTCCAATATAAGTTAGTGTGGGTTTTCCACACTCAACGTTGGCTGGCCCATCACACATCTACTCGTTGCGCTGGGCACAATTTTTGGCCTAAAAATGGCCCTCGGAAGCAATCTTATTTGCTGTCTTCGATCGTATTGTCAACTAAATTAGTGAAGTAAATGTAAGTGTGACACGCAAGCATTGCCCGTGCGTCGGCGATGTAATTTATTGACATGGCTACTGATCACACCACTAATGCACATTAAAAAGTTAATGGCTGTGCGATTTTATTCGTTGGGCGCAGATTAATTGTATCTTTTCCACTTTAATTTTTTTGCTTATATATATTTTAAATTTTAAAATTTGTTTCTATTATGTTCAAGAAATTAGATCTAAGCTCAAGACAGATCAAAAAAAAAAAAAATAGTCCAAAGAGAAAGACCCTGAAGACTTTTCCAATCCCCAGTTTTAAACATACAGTCTTTTAGAAACTTTCTAACTTATGAATAAACATATTTTTTATAATAATTAACTATAATAATCAAAGGTCTAACTCCACTTGGAAAAAACTAGCTACAATGATTTATCTTTATTTATAAATAAACATATCTTCTATACTTATCATGTAATACGTGATGTTTGAAGTTAATTAGGTTGAATTACGTACATATATAAAAACATTAAAATTCCAAGGACCGCAATTAACGGTTAACAACGCCCCTAGTTTTCATCGAGTAGTTTCCGCCCTCAATAGTTGACCAACCTGCCGTTCATTTGCCATGATTTGATTGTTGTGGTACTATTTTTTAGTAAAATAAATTAATCAGCCTTTAGGTAAGGTGTGATTATAAATTTTATTTAATTTTAAAATTATTATTATGAAGATACAATTATAAAATTATAATTAAGGGAAGTATTTATCTTTAATTTTTAGTCTTTGAGAAATTTGTAAAATAAAAGACCTTTTAAGTGGCACGATTGTAAAGGCTTTCTAATGTTTAAATCAGCTTTACCAGAAAAATATATTGTCTTGGCAATAAAAATGTAATATCAATAGAGTTCTAGGGTACTTCAATTGAAAAAATTATTCTTATTTGTAGAGATTGATGTTATAAATGAAAGAACATCTTATCTTTTGAGATAGTTTGTTCTAAATTTTAGGCGAAAATTTCGGATATAAATAAACATATTTTTGACTAACCATAATTTGAAAAGTCTCTTAGAAATTATATCCCTAGTAGTTGAGAGAAGTTCTTAGGAAAGTGTCTCGAGAGTATCCAGGAGAGACTCACGGAAGAGTTTTCCAAGGACTACTTTGAAGTCTTCTTCGCCTTCTTCTTCGAGTTTTTTTTTTTTTTTTTTGGTCTGATTTGTCTTAAACTTTAGTCTACTTTATTGGGCACATAAAAAATAATATCACATTATCACTAAATTTGAAAAATTAAAAGAGCTTAGCTCATATGCCATTAAATAACATGGATTAAATTATTGAGGTTACCCAAAATTCCATTTGTTATGTATTTGGATTGAATACAAATCATGATCAAATTATTAATTACACACATGAATATAGAATTTTATGTGAAAAATCTAAATAAAAAAATTATGAGTAGAAATAATAAAATATAATTAAATAAATAATTATTAGTATAAAAGTGATATTGTCACACTCAAATATTGTTATAACAAAAGTGATATAAGTGTAACTAATTCTAAAATATTAGTCATCTATTTATAAACATAAAATCAACTATAAATGTATATATAAAATTATATCCTAATTAGAAGAGGATTCATGAAAATATTTTTTCAGATAAGATGAATCTCACTTAAAATTAAATTTGACAATATTTTAATTATAATTAAATATAAAATTATAATTATGATCAAATTAAAAGTCTCAATTATAGACAAATTTAAATTTTATATCACAATTATAACACCATTAAAGTGTCTCTCTTTCTCATTTTTTTTGGCAGCCTTCATCTTTCTGGCAGCGACTCCTTATCTCATTCTCTTTCTCCCTTTGGTTTTTCTTTCTTGCTATCTCCCTCCCCTATTAACCTAACCAAAGCTAGCATTCCCAACTACCTCCTTCCTTCCTTTTCTGATTTTCTCTTTTGACCCTCCAGTGGCTATTGGTGGCCACCAATTGGCGCCATTCTCTTTAATTTTATTTAATTAGAGAAAAAAAAAGTAAGGGTAAAAATGATATTTTTATCATATTTTTTAGGAAAATTCTATTTGTAATCATCATTTTTGCTCTCCGTAACCCACTTTTAATATCCCTAAAATATCCTCAGATGAAAACTCATATTTACCCTTCATTTAAATTGTTTACGATCAATCATTCACCATTATTCCTCAAGCGCGTGCACCCACTTCCTCACCCACCATCGCCACAGCCATTTTATTCTATTATTCAAATAGGAACAATTATAGTAGATCGATATAAGACAGTAGAAAATTATTAATATTTTTAAAAATTAAAATAATTTCTTAATATTATCAAATAACATGCATCTATATAATTTATTTTTAAAAATAACATAATTTATAACATCAATCACTAGTTAAATCACATAATTTACCTACACTATAGATGAATTAAATCACATAATTTACTTGCACGACAAAAGAATTAAAAAAATAAGATTAATTAAAAAATAAAAAATATCTTTTGGGGGTGCTTCAAGCCCCGAATCCTAAGGTTTGGGACCTGGGAAATGCCCCGAACCTTGGGGTTCTGGCAATTTGGAGTTCCCTGAATCTCTGAGTTCGGGACATCCCCCAGCCCCCGAACCCCGGGGTTCAGGGCATCCCTCAATCTCTGAACTTCAAAATTGTCCGAAGCCCCAAACCCCAAAGTTCGGGGGCTAGGGGATGTCCCAAACCTTGGGATTCGGGCAATTTGGGGTTCCCCGAACCTCGAGATTCGAGGTATCTTCTAGCCCCAACCCCGTTGTTTGGGGCATCCCTCAACTCCCGAACCTCAAAATTTGGGAGGTTCATACCACTCCAAATTTATAAATTCGGAGAATATGAATTCTCCCGAATCTTGAGATATATATATATATATTTTATATATTATAATATATATAATAGTTTATATAATTATGTATAATTGTAATTATATATATTATATATATAATATATATGTATATATATAATTATAATATGTATGTATATATATAATAAAATTTTAGTTTTTTCATAAAATAAAATTATAATATATATAATTATAATATTACAAATATTGTGAGAATGATTTCATATTACATAGCCATACATATATATTACATATATATATTGTGTTTTTTTTGAATTCATTGATTTAATTCATTCGTAGTATGTAAATTATGTTATTGAACTAGTAATTGATATTATAAATTATATTATTTTTAAATATAAATTATATAGATGTATGTTATTTGATAATATTAAAAAATTATTTTAATTTTTAAAAATATTAATAATTTTCTAATATCTTATATCTATTTAGCTATAGCTGCTATCATTTGAATAATAGAGTGGGTTTGCTGCGCGTGGAGGTATTTTTTGAGAAATAGGTGTTTGGAGGGTATATTTGAAATATGGATGGTTGCAAAAAGAAATCACTCTGATTGTAAATAGTAAAAATTAAAATTTTACTTTATGCTAGTTACGAAGAGTAAAAATTATGGTTGCAAATAGAATTTTCCTATTTTTTAAAGACAAGGATGCTCGATATAATTTATAAAAAAAAAAATGGAGTAATATGTATAACTGAGTCTTATTTTAGAGATGATTCATTTAATTTACACTTATTTACTTTTACTTATTTATTTATGATACTACTTGTGATATCTTAAATGATCTGACACAATATAGCCTGATAAAATTAAGTTTAAATTGAACAACACTAATAACACTAATCCATCTTAAAATTAAGTTTAAATAAGGAGGAAAGACCAAAAAAAATTTAGGAGTTAGTTCTCCTCGTGTTTTAGTTTTAAGTTTTAAATTTATTTTTAATTTAATATTTTGAGTGTCTATTTTAAAATTGTTAAAAACACGTTCTTTTTGTCTATAGCGTTTTTCTCGTTTTGAAAATTTTGAATGTGTTTGTGATGAAAATAACCAAAATAACTTTTTGTTATTCGGAGTTTCTTTACAAAAATTTTCTTTATTTTCAAAAATATAATTTTTTTAAAATGTAAAAGTAAATACATTTTTATTATTTAAAAAAACTAAAAATAACCTAAAAATAAAAAACAGGCCCTTAAGTTTTCACCGAGATGGTATAAGGTTGGTTGGGTGTCTTAATAACAAAATATAAAATTTTTCAAAATTATATGTAAATGAATTTTTCTGTTAAAATTTGAATTTCAATTAAGTTTCACAAAGTTAGGTGGGAATGGATGAAGATAACTTATTAATCAACAATATGTACTGCATCCACACACATATATTTTTCTTTTAATAAAATGCCGAGAAATTTATAATCAAGTAACAAAAGAGGGATCCAAAAAAGTCAAAATTCCACAACCAAATTTAAAAAATTCCAACACTACCAAAACCCAAACAGAAAATGACACAAAAAACTAGGAATGATACCCAATTACATGTCCTACAAATAACCCTTCAAACCTTTCCTCATAAAATGATGAGGGCAGCCCAGTTGGTCAAGAAGAGAGGCACAAAGTGTTTCTTGGAGTGAATCTTAAATAATGATCGGGGATTGAGTCTCGCAAGCGACAGTGTGGGGGTATTTTTCTCCAAAGTGAGGGGACTCCTTGTGCGTGATGAGCACGAATCTAGCCCCTGAGTCTGACTGGATCACCATGATTAACCCCCCATAATCTGTTGAATCGAGTGTGGAGCGCGCTTGAGGTGACCGTTTCACCTTTTGGACGATGAGAACAGCACAAATAAATAGGAACAAAGCTTGATTTCGCCAACTAAGATACATATCCACACATGACACGTGCATAATCTAAATTCATATGGGGCTACGTAATTGAAAACGAAAAGAGAAGCTAGCAATTCAAAGTTAGCTGAGCTTAAGCTACGTACTTTATATTTAAAACAAACTTCGTTCACAAGTTATGAATAGGGGGTGTGGATGATCTGATTTAAAATAATCTTAAAATAAGATGGTACGTTCAAGGATTGAAGAAATTATGAACCAAATCAAATCAAACCAAACCAAACCAAATTATTTTATTGGTGAAACCAAACCATAAAATTGTAGTTTGATTTGGTTCAAATCACATTTTAAATAATATAAGAGTTATATGTATTTTTCTTATAAATATATTTTATAGTTTATAACAACTATTTCACTTTTACATAGCCCGGTACAAAAAAATAAATAAATAACTTAGAGATGGAAAAGCTTATAAAATTCTATCTCTAAATAGTTAGAAATAGAATTAGAGATAAAAGATGATTCGTCTCATAAGGAGCCGTCACTAACATGTTAAAGATGGATATTTAATTCCATCCCTAATTAGCAATAAAAATTATTTCATTTCTAACCTATAATAATCTGTCCTCATTTCTAACCTATAATAATCTGTCCTTAAATCTTTCTTATATTTGATTTTCAATTTCGTTATAGAATATTTATCTGTTTTTAGATTATTTTTTATTTAGAGATGAAAAAAATTAATTTCTAAAGGACAATTCGGGCTTTATAGACAAAAGAAAATGTAAGCACCCCCGCCTGGATATCCCAGCCGCCCGGACTACCCGAACGGGAGCGCCTACGGGAGGAGAAAAGAATGAAACACCAGACAAAGACCACCCCTGCATGCATACACAAAAAATAAGAACAGCGGAAGCAAAGGTCAAGACATGCATGCACTATGGGTACCCCGCTAACACAGCGGTCACAAGATAAATAAATAAACACAAACTCCTGTGCCGACATACACAAGACTCGAGAAAACACCCGGCACAGTACGAAATAATAGAGTAAATTCTACTTAGACATCAGAGTGGATAGGGATTGACGAGACTGCCTGTACACCACACCGACTCTGCCGCTAAAGCTGACTCCCTTGCTATGGCCCACGCCGCCACTACCTGGAATGATGGAAAGCAAGGTGAGTCGAGAGACTCAGCAAGCATAAGGAAAAGAAAGGCTGTAGGCTGAGTATAACCAAAAAAACTCTTCCCAAAATAAACCCCCAGGTACACACAAGCCATGAGACACTACAACACAACAGCTCAATAGCATAACAAAATAAAAGCACATACCGGTCCTTGGGGCCCACATAAGACACTTGGCACCCAAGTCCCATACCAACCTGCCGCTGCCCTGAAAGGCAACAAATGTCTGCAACAAACCTGCGCGCGCTGTCCCAGGCCGGTACTCCCGTCACCTGTATCCGTCGGTACTCCCGACAACCGAGCCATAGGCTCCCTCGGAACGGTGCTCCCGTCCGAGAACTAAATACTACCAGTATCCATGCAATGCACATAGAAATGCAATGGCGTAGTGAGCATCAACGTGATACAAGGCGCCCATACATCCAGGCATCAGGCCATGCTCCGCCCACATAGTAAACCACACGCCATGCATATGCTCGCGGTGGATGCAACCTAACCAAACTAGAATGTCCGTGTCCAAGCATTCTCAATAAATGGATATCCCAATATGCATCCCGTACCCATGTGCATATCAAATCATGAACAGTAATACAATGTATCTAATCACGCAGTAAATCACATACCGGTAGAGCTAGTCAGCAGTGCCCGGCACCGGTCAACGGCCAGTGACTAGGGGTGTCCACCCGACGGTCCACATCAAGGCCGTACAATAGTCTACCCCAGCGTCACCAACAACCGACCCCTGCCCTACTGCTCGATAGCTCTAACCGAACCATAAATAAATCTGAGAAAAACTGTAAGTAAACCCAATAAAATCGTAAATAAACCCTCACGTCTAGGAACCTAGTCCCCAAACTGGTTCAGCATCATTCCCGAAAGGAATAGGGGTGGTACAAACCCCCATAGGCTCATAACAAATAAAATGCTAGAAGTCTCGGATTTAATTTAAATTGAAACAGATGAATAATAATTTAACAAATAAGGTTAGGAGCCAAATTAAAGTAAGGGAGAGAATAAAGTATAGGAAATCACGGGGTGTTTCACGGGAATTAAAGATCAAGAAGAGAGGGTTAAGAGCTTGCCTTTACACGGCCGTTCCTTGCTTTTCTTACGCACCCGCTGCGAAATAAAACGTTCGCTGGCAATAAATAAAATTGCAGCTTTAATTAAATAAATCTACCGTGTAATATAATTAGTTTAGCCGTTTAAAATCCCACGTAAGCGCACCACAATTAAAATCTCAACGAGTCTCATATTTATTTTAAATTAAATCATGTTAATAAAATCCTCGAAGCCAGCTTAATAAATTAAATTTAAATCGGATGACTCAAAATTTCATAATTAATAAACAAGCCGAAACAGACGAAGGGAGGGTATAAAATACGAGAAATCACAGGGTTTCTCACGGGAATTAAAGAATACGAGGAAAGAATTAGGAACTTGCCTGAAATCGGCTGATTCCTGTCTCTTTCGAGCTCCCGATGCAAATTAAATCATTTTCTAGCAAATAACACAATCGGGACCCAAATTAATTAATTTTAATCGCGAAAAATTATAATTAAAATATAACATGCTTCTATTAATTTTTACCCACGTACCTGATCACTTCCCACGCTGAAAAATTCCAAAATCATTTTATTTCACTTATTTTCTTTTCTTTCCTTTTCTTTTTTTTTTCTTCTCCTCCTCTTCTTCCTTTCTTCTTTCTTCTTCTTTTCTTCCGTGCGCCGCCTCCCCTGCTTCAGTCGCGGCCATGGCCGCCGCACCAGCTCGTCGCCACCAACTGCCGCTGCCTCCAGCTTCGCTTCCCACGGCCGCGCACCACCGTTGCTGCTGCCTCGCTTCGCCGCTGCTGCTTGCGTCGCCCATGGCTGCGGTTTCTTCAAGCCGCAGCTGCTCCTCGTCGCTGCCATGGCCGAGCAAAGCTCGGCCAGCCTCCCATGGCCGCCATCTCCTTCTCCCTCCCTCGATCGATCTCTCTTTCTCACTCTCTCGGTCTCGATCTCTCCCCCTCAATCTCTCCCTCAGCCGATCTCTCCATCTCACTCTCTGCTCACTGTTCTTCTCTGTTTCCATTTGACAGAAAAGTGGCCACTTTGCTTAACCCCTACGCACACGCGCACAGCCACAAAATTTTAACAAATTAATTAATTTAAATTAATTAACTAAATTTAATTTCAGTAAATTTAGTTTACACTTCTATTATTTTTATTATTTTTTTTTGGGATATTACAATTCTCCCCTCCTTAATAGAATTTCGTCCTCGAAATTCGCGCTCAATCCATATCCTCAAGATACGCTCACATCTCTCGTGATATTACCTAACATATCTTCCGAGAGCCTCCATATCATCATTTTCCAGTTCCCACAAGTCCAAGTCCACACATATCCTACTTGACTTAATACATTAGCACATCTCCCTAATCCATCACCTCAAGTGAACCACGATATGACCACTAATACCTTAACCAGCCTAAGAGACGTCATCAAGGTTCTTCTATTACTATCTCATAACTCAACTGATAACGATAGGAGTGGGGCCATCCTCTTACATGGCGAGAAGCTAATATTCGATAACACGACCTAAACCTGCCACGTACTTACGACGCACTGGAACACGGAAACGATACGACATCCTCAATCAAGGATTCAGCAGCAATATCCTTTAGTCTGACTTTTGCCAACTGATTCTTAACCAGATACACATCATTTTCTCGGCAGTACTTTCTCCCACAATTTGCCGCGTACGTTCGGGGTCCTGTTAACAAACATGAGTAGCCATTTAATCAGAACTATCAAAGGTTACACGTTCCCCCCTCAATACACCTCGAGATCTTAAATGTCACCAGGTCTCCCCTCCTTAAAGGAATCAACACACCTAATTTTAACTTATTCGGTGACCATCAACCCTCAATCTTGACCTGCCGCCGATCTTAACTCCAAATAGCTAATTGGCCATACTTTTTCTCGATCACTAAATATTAACCCTGACCTCCTCAAAACCTTATACGGTAGTTGGGACTCGATCTTTAGAACCGATCTTATTTACTCTATAGTCTGTACGACTAAAAACACCTCACCGTATCAAAAACTATTCCATTCCCACGACATCTCATAAGTCGCCTCAAAAACGAAAAGCAACCTAAAGATGTGGGTTAAGCGTTCCTCTGACTGGCATAACAAGCCATCTCATGTTTCTGCCGATGTACCACTTGACCAGCACCCAGAAGAGTCTCATCTCTTCAATCGGTCAATAACCGACCCTAGGGCATGTGGTCCGTGATCAGCACCGCACGTACTTATAGCAACTACTATCCTTGCAGCAGAACCCAACAGTTACTTAGACCTATATCCAATTTCGGCCTTGGCCATACACCTGGGTATCTCCCACAACAATAATCTTAGAGGGGTCTTCTTATTCCTAATTCACTTTATCACAGATGCTCCACAGCGATCCAAAATGTCTACTATCACCTTTGCTTTACCCTATTTATTACAAAATCTCACAACCTTAGTCTTTCGACACGCCAATCGCAGCGTCACCTGAACTCTACTTCACCTGTGAGAACTAAAGACCTATACCCTCTTTAGGTCGTGATGCTAAATCTCCAAATAACATAACCACTGTAAACTCCAAGTCCATAATTCCTGTAATAGTCCCTCGGTTACTTCCCATCATAGATCTCTCTTGGAATAAGATCGACCCTAGCCTTATCGTAAATACATTCACACCCGGCACACATCTCGGTGCCTACGGATCTACTGTTTACCATCGGACTCCTATAGCACATTTTCACATGGTGGGACCTTTCCGTATCACTCCTGGAAAAATTCAATCATGAACCTCCAGGTCACATTCTACCACGACCTCATTACATAATACCCTCAAACATTGCACATGATTTCTCACACCATTCCCATCCTTACAAAACTCGTAATTTACAACCACACATTTGCATTACAGCCCCCCTACCAATCATACTAACTAAAACTCCCCTCGTCACCCCTGGCAACCGAGGTAACTTCATCTTCCAAGTAGGCTAAGTCCTCATTGCTAGCTATGCTAGAGCCGGGTTCAACAGGTCCCTCTAGTGGCTATGACGACACCCTCACAGTGGCTTTGACTAACTAAGTGCCAGGTTGTGCTCCACTATTAGGCAAGTCCTATACCGGTCCCTAGGAAGACTCCCAAATGGCAACTTGTTACCTCACCGCTTCGGCAAAAATATCATAATGGGAACAAAGTCTCACATCATTCATCACTACTTTAGTCAGTCGCCTCCACATGTCCTTCATGTGCTCACAGGCGAACATGACTTGTCTCTCTGACAGTCCCCAAAAAGATCTCGTGGATCATCTCTTGAGACAACTCGTCAAGCCGATACACATAACCCACTAGGTACTCCTCTTCGTCTTGCCCACCTCCACCTCCAAAAGCAAACTCCTATTCCTATCCTAACGTGCACTTATCACCTTTGCACGATATTAATTGGGACACAATCTCTCACACGAACCAGCAAAACTTAACTGGGACACAGTCTAACCCTATTCGGTTCACCTAGACATCCCTAACTCTACCCGACAACCTTGGTGTACAGGAACTCGTCCCTCAAAACTGACTCAAACTACGCTCTGATACCAACATTGTAAGCACCCCCGCCTGGATATCCCAGCCGCCCGGACTACCCGAACGGGAGCGCCTACGGGAGGAGAAAAGAATGAAACACCAGACAAAGACCACCCCTGCATGCATACACAAAAAATAAGAACAGCGGAAGCAAAGGTCAAGACATGCATGCACTATGGGTACCCCGCTAACACAGCGGTCACAAGATAAATAAATAAACACAAACTCCTGTGCCGACATACACAAGACTCGAGAAAACACCCGGCACAGTACGAAATAATAGAGTAAATTCTACTTAGACATCAGAGTGGATAGGGATTGACGAGACTGCCTGTACACCACACCGACTCTGCCGCTAAAGCTGACTCCCTTGCTATGGCCCACGCCGCCACTACCTGGAATGATGGAAAGCAAGGTGAGTCGAGAGACTCAGCAAGCATAAGGAAAAGAAAGGCTGTAGGCTGAGTATAACCAAAAAAACTCTTCCCAAAATAAACCCCCAGGTACACACAAGCCATGAGACACTACAACACAACAGCTCAATAGCATAACAAAATAAAAGCACATACCGGTCCTTGGGGCCCACATAAGACACTTGGCACCCAAGTCCCATACCAACCTGCCGCTGCCCTGAAAGGCAACAAATGTCTGCAACAAACCTGCGCGCGCTGTCCCAGGCCGGTACTCCCGTCACCTGTATCCGTCGGTACTCCCGACAACCGAGCCATAGGCTCCCTCGGAACGGTGCTCCCGTCCGAGAACTAAATACTACCAGTATCCATGCAATGCACATAGAAATGCAATGGCGTAGTGAGCATCAACGTGATACAAGGCGCCCATACATCCAGGCATCAGGCCATGCTCCGCCCACATAGTAAACCACACGCCATGCATATGCTCGCGGTGGATGCAACCTAACCAAACTAGAATGTCCGTGTCCAAGCATTCTCAATAAATGGATATCCCAATATGCATCCCGTACCCATGTGCATATCAAATCATGAACAGTAATACAATGTATCTAATCACGCAGTAAATCACATACCGGTAGAGCTAGTCAGCAGTGCCCGGCACCGGTCAACGGCCAGTGACTAGGGGTGTCCACCCGACGGTCCACATCAAGGCCGTACAATAGTCTACCCCAGCGTCACCAACAACCGACCCCTGCCCTACTGCTCGATAGCTCTAACCGAACCATAAATAAATCTGAGAAAAACTGTAAGTAAACCCAATAAAATCGTAAATAAACCCTCACGTCTAGGAACCTAGTCCCCAAACTGGTTCAGCATCATTCCCGAAAGGAATAGGGGTGGTACAAACCCCCATAGGCTCATAACAAATAAAATGCTAGAAGTCTCGGATTTAATTTAAATTGAAACAGATGAATAATAATTTAACAAATAAGGTTAGGAGCCAAATTAAAGTAAGGGAGAGAATAAAGTATAGGAAATCACGGGGTGTTTCACGGGAATTAAAGATCAAGAAGAGAGGGTTAAGAGCTTGCCTTTACACGGCCGTTCCTTGCTTTTCTTACGCACCCGCTGCGAAATAAAACGTTCGCTGGCAATAAATAAAATTGCAGCTTTAATTAAATAAATCTACCGTGTAATATAATTAGTTTAGCCGTTTAAAATCCCACGTAAGCGCACCACAATTAAAATCTCAACGAGTCTCATATTTATTTTAAATTAAATCATGTTAATAAAATCCTCGAAGCCAGCTTAATAAATTAAATTTAAATCGGATGACTCAAAATTTCATAATTAATAAACAAGCCGAAACAGACGAAGGGAGGGTATAAAATACGAGAAATCACAGGGTTTCTCACGGGAATTAAAGAATACGAGGAAAGAATTAGGAACTTGCCTGAAATCGACTGATTCCTGTCTCTTTCGAGCTCCCGATGCAAATTAAATCATTTTCTAGCAAATAACACAATCGGGACCCAAATTAATTAATTTTAATCGCGAAAAATTATAATTAAAATATAACATGCTTCTATTAATTTTTACCCACGTACCTGATCACTTCCCACGCTGAAAAATTCCAAAATCATTTTATTTCACTTATTTTCTTTTCTTTCCTTTTCTTTTTTTTTCTTCTCCTCCTCTTCTTCCTTTCTTCTTTCTTCTTCTTTTCTTCCGTGCGCCGCCTCCCCTGCTTCAGTCGCGGCCATGGCCGCCGCACCAGCTCGTCGCCACCAACTGCCGCTGCCTCCAGCTTCGCTTCCCACGGCCGCGCACCACCGTTGCTGCTGCCTCGCTTCGCCGCTGCTGCTTGCGTCGCCCATGGCTGCGGTTTCTTCAAGCCGCAGCTGCTCCTCGTCGCTGCCATGGCCGAGCAAAGCTCGGCCAGCCTCCCATGGCCGCCATCTCCTTCTCCCTCCCTCGATCGATCTCTCTTTCTCACTCTCTCGGTCTCGATCTCTCCCCCTCAATCTCTCCCTCAGCCGATCTCTCCATCTCACTCTCTGCTCACTGTTCTTCTCTGTTTCCATTTGACAGAAAAGTGGCCACTTTGCTTAACCCCTACGCACACGCGCACAGCCACAAAATTTTAACAAATTAATTAATTTAAATTAATTAACTAAATTTAATTTCAGTAAATTTAGTTTACACTTCTATTATTTTTATTATTTTTTTTTGGGATATTACAGAAAATCTCTCTCTAAAGACTAATATGAATTTTAGAAATAAAAAATTGTCCTTCAAGATGATTTTTTTTTTGTTTCTAAATATTTGAAATGGCTATTAAAGAAGGGAAAAAATCACTTCTAAAGGCAAAAATGTGGACAAATTCAAAAATAACTCAAATTTCACAAATTCAAAACCTGTTAATATGTAATATTCACAATTCCAACAATAATCACACTAAAATTTTATAAACAAAGAATTTTATAAAAGTTAGAAATAGTTAGAGATGGATATTCAATTCTGTTCCTAGTTAGCAACGAAAATTATTTCATTTCTAACCTATAATAATCTGTCTCTAAGTCTTTCTTATAATTGATTTCCAATTTTGTCATAGAACATTTTATTTGTTTTTATATTATTTTTTATTTTGAGATGAAAAAAAAAATCCATTTTTAAAGGGCAATTCGGGCTTTATAGACAGAAGAAAATCTCTATTTAAAGACTAATATAGACTTTAGAAATGAAAAAATTGTCCTTCAAGATGAATTTTTTTTTGTTTCTAAAGATTTGAAATGGGGATTAAAGAAGGGAAAAAAATCATTTCTAAAGGAGAAATGTAGACAAATCCAAAAATAACTCAAATTTCACAAATTCAAAACCTGTTAATATGTAATATTCACAATTCCAACAACAATCACACTAAAATTTTATAAACAAAGAATTTTATAAAAGTTAGAAATAGTTAGAGATGGATATTCAATTCTGTTCCTAGTTAGCAACAAAAATTATTTCATTTCTAACCTATAATAATCTGTCTCTAAGTCTTTTTTATAATTGATTTCCAATTTCGTCATAGAACATTTTATTTGTTTTTATATTATTTTTTATTTAGGGATGAAAAAAAAAATCCATTTTTAAAGGGCAATTCGGGCTTTATAGACAGAAGAAAATCTCTCTCTAAAGACTAATATAGACTTTAGAAATGAAAAAAATTGTCCTTCAAGATGAATTTTTTTTTTGTTTCTAAAGATTTGAAATGGCTATTCAAGAAGGGCAAAAAATCATTTCTAAGGGCAGAAATGTAGACAAATCCAAAAATAACTCAAATTTCACAAATTCAAAACCTGTTAATATGTAATATTCACAATTCCAACAACAATCACACTAAAATTTTATAAACAAAGAATTAACAAATTCATCCAAATATAAAAATTCTGGATATGAAAAGAGTCATTCAAAATTCTCAAAATACACGAAAACAAATAACTAGCAAATTTCAGAAACAAATAACTACAAATTACATAGAAATGTCATAACATTAGGGCTCATAAAACTCTATCTATCTTACTTATGGGTGTTGACTGTTGGGTTATGATGAGTATAAGTGGTTGGATTGGCTAGAGCGACAGGTTGAGGTGGAACCACTGGAGGAGTTAGAGCTAGTGGACGATGGGTTGAGGGCATTTGGGTGATCTCTAAGTGCTAGAAGAGGGTGCATATCATCTCTTGTCGGTTGTGCATCTTAGTGGTTAGGATAAAAATCATCTAGCTATATTGTCAAGCTTAGATTGAGACACAACTATACTAGATGAAGGAGTAATATAATTAGGATAGGGTGTCCATATAAAGGTTGTTGTCAGTGGTAGCTAACAACTGACCATGAAAATTGTCTTTTGCATATGCATATAATGACAATCTCTCCTCCCATTACTTTTGGAACTAATCTTAAAATAGAAATATAGATGCAAGTCAATCAAGTGAAACAAAAGGCCGAATAGACTAATATATCTTGAATTTAGGGTTAAATTTTAATTTTATTCAGTTTTGACCTTTACTTTAATTTAATAATTGAACCTTTTATTCTTGATCCAACAAACGTGTGCCCCACCTTACGTGGCAACTGATGTGGCATACTGATGTCTTTGACAGCAAAACTACATCATCTAATTAGCAATGGCTAAAGTTGTTGCCAATGGCCATGTACGTCGTAGACAAGCATGGGTCGGCGTAGGTGTTTCCAACCGAGGTGGGAAATCGACCGTGCCGGTGGAATTTGTTGTCTTCCCCGTTATGGGTCACAATCATGGTTTTGTGATCGGCTAGCAGTGGGACTCACACACTGTATGTAACAACCCTAATTTGAGTCTAGATATTTTAGTACTTAATGTTAGTTAATGGCATTTTAAATTAGGATGGCGTCACTACAACAAATTTTGGATTAAGAGGCATTTAAAAATGTTTTAATAGATAGTTTATTAGGGCATTTTAACTATTAGGGCACTAATAATAATGCCTCATGTAACTGTGCCCCAAAAACGTATTGAGGTACTTACAAATGCCTCAAAAATAACTATAAATTTAAGTTTATTGCGACACTTAAAAATGCCTCAAAAATCACTATAAATTTATTTTTCATATCCCCCACAAGGCCATCTCTTAACTCTAACTTACTTCTCCCTCAACTCGAACCCTGAACCTTTCCTTCTTCTTGCACACGCATGACCACCTAATTTACACGTTATCTTATTAATATATGTGCCTATGTTTATTTTATAGTATATCTAAATTTCATTAGCATTATTCTATTGAGGTACTTAAGATTTGTCTATTATGACACTTTATTAGAGTGTCTTGTTAGAATTATTTTAATAGGACATTTCAAAAATTCTGCCCCATTAGATTTATCTATTAAGACACTTATATTTGTCTATTAGGGCATTTCATTGTTGTGCCTCATTAGAGTTGTTTTATTGAGGCACTTCTTTAAATTGTGTCTTAAAATGATATTTTATAAGGTATTTAATTGTTGTGCCTCATTAAAGTTATTATATTGGGACATTTTTCTAGATTGTGCCTTAAAATGGTATTTTAGAGGACACTTTCTAAAAAATGTCCTAAAAAAGATGTCTCAACAAATCATTTTTATTGTAGTGTGTATTTTAATTTTTGCCGATAAATTGTTTTGTTGGCAAAAATAAAAAATAAAAAATTTTGATTTTATAATTTATTTTATGGCTCCTGTGATCATGAATTTTGGTGAATGAGCCTAAATTGAAGAAAATGACAAGTAATATATATTGGACCACATTTGATTAGTTAATGAATTCATCGGCTATTATGTATGCGTTAATTGAAGGGTAATGGGAGCATGGTTTCACAGCGTGGGCTAGAGCCATTTACATAATAGAGATGTAAAATTAATTTGGGAAGATAAGTGAATAAGAAAAAAGGAAAAAAAAAAAAAGGAAATAAACCAAGATAGTAATTGTCAATAAAGTCTCTGGATATTTTTGTCTACAGTGTGAAGTGAAAGGCATTTATTGCTGGAGTTGGCATGGAGAGATGTACGCACTTCCTTTATTAGCCAATTTTTCTCCGAATTGTGCTATTTGTACAGAAGTATTTTTACAGAATTCTTTATAGAGCTGAGATATCGCGAGAAATTAGAGATATCTCTTATGTAATTTATCGCGATTTATCGTCTCATGTGAATCTGATCAAAATGAGAAGAGAGAGGGAGAGAACCAGGACAAAGCCTTGCGCAAAACCCTCTCTCAACCAGCAAAGACGTCGTTCTCGGCAACACAGAAAGCAGGAGAATCTACTTCCTCCACAACCCCTTCCCCGACGGCAAGTCGTAGCGCCACCGTTCTTATCCCGATATCACCATTACAGTTGCAGAGACTAAGCACAGGGAGAGAGAGAGAGAAGAATGGAGAAGAAGCTGGGATCGTTCTTCTTCAAGTGACTGGGGAAGAAGGACTCATAGCTGTGGTGGTTTAGAAGCTCCAGTCTCCGATGGAAGAGACTTAGCTTCCAGCTTTGGTTCGTCGATGGCTTCCTCTTTAAGATTGTCTTTGTCTTAGAAGCCATTGCTTTGGTGGCCACTCTCTGTTTCTTCTACCTCTGTTGCGACTGCCACATCTAATTTGAGATTCATTTGGGTTTGGGTTTGGTTTTTCTGGAATTTTTTTTCTTTTCTTTTGGGCTGTGTTCGCTCTTTGTTTCACCTGATTTTCTTGTATAAAACCTAACTATCAGTATTGAATTCGAACTTCTTCAAGTTCTCTCTCTGCTTCAATGTAGAAATTGGCTATTCAAAGTGATTATATTTTGTTTTGTGAAGATTGGCTTGAGGAGAAGATTACAGATTTTTGGTTCAGCTTTTGTTTGATTTCCAACCGTAAAAACAAGAGAAAGAGAAAGGACAAGAAAGAAAATCTTTTTCATCACAGAAAATTCTTTCCAAATTTATCTCCTCTGTCTTGGATTTTCTTTCTATTTTTCTGACATTTTCCTCACAAACTGATAAAAAAAAATCATGGCTTTCTTCTCTCCAAAATCTTCTTCCACATTCATTTTTACACAAGCGAAGGACGCAGACTGTAAAACAAAGGCAAATTCCAAAGATAGTGTGCAATGTTCATGAGTAATGAGCCATTAAAGTCAGAGGGGGAAATTGGTCATTTATGAGGGATAAATTGGTCATTTCAACGTCTCTGTAAAGCTTCTGTACATTTCTTTCTGTACAAATAGCACAACTCATTCTTCTCCTCTGTTGGCATTGTGTGCATACCTTTTTTTTCCTTTTTTTGTGCACCTGGTACTGTGCCATTGGAGCGGCTTGTTCCTTGATATTGTCTTCTGTTACATTGGCCATCGTTTCTTCTTCATCCACTTCTTCTTCTTCTCCCATTCTTGGTTGGCGATTGGAGCTTTAGTGGAAGAGTCGCAACTGTCTTCTCTTCTGTTGGATCACCTTCTAGGCAAGTTCCTTCTTGTGGCTTCCCTTATTTTTGCAAGTTTCCTTATGTTTCTCTGCGACTTACAAGTCCTCATTTACACCATTTATTGTTAAGCAAGGCATCATGGTCATCTTCTTCATCCTATCCTCTATGTAGTTACTTATGAATATATATATATACATGTATATACATACCTTTTGTTGTGTTCTTCCTTAAATTTTTTTTTGGTGTTCTCTGTTGGTGTTCTTACATAATCCATTATTTGATCTCTAGTGGGTCTGGTTGATGTCTCGTAAGGGGGGGTTTGTTTCCTTCCTCATCCTTCTTTAGTGAATGACATTCATTTGGCTAAGAGCGGATACACACCCTTCTTCGTTCTGTATCCGAGAAACTGTGTGTATGCATATATATATATATATATGCATATAACATGTTCATACATCCGAGCATATATCAGCACATCTGAATAGCAGAAGCCCCGTACGATACGCCCCATTTTATCCGAATAACTAACTGACTAAGTTATATATAGCATAAATGTATATTATATACACCATTCGAGTGCCTTGTTTCTGTTCTCTCACTGACCCACTTACATACATACATATATATATACACCTATATGGGTATATGATTAGCAGAACTCTCTCTCTCTTCCCCACTGCTTCATTTAAATACTCCCCTTACCATGCCTGAATCATCGTATATATACATACTTACATAAACTGTTGTTTGAATGCACCTGTAATTGACCCATTTTCATGTTCGAGTGCTCTATTTCTGTTCGGCCAACCCACATTTGCATATATATATATATATATATATATAAGCTACTGGATGCATTGCTCCAAACCCATTTACATTTATATATATATACATCCAAGCCACTGGATGCCCTGCTCAAGCCATTTATATTTACATATATATATATATAAATATATACACATTCAAGCCATGAATGCTCTATTCCAAGTAAACTCACTTATATATATATATATATATATTCAAGCCATGGATGCTCTATTCCAAGCAAGCCCATTTACATTTATATATATATATATATATATATACATACGTCCAAGCCACTAGATGCCCTGCTCATGCAAAACCCATTTATATTTACATATATATATACATATACACGTCCAAGCCACTGGAACCCATTTACATTCACTTATATATATATATAAATATATACACATTCAAGCCATAGATGCTCTGTTCCAAGTAAACCCACTTTTATATATATATATATTCAAGCCATGGATGCTCTGTTCCAAGCAAACTCACTTATATATATATACTCAAGCCTTTAAACGCTCCTCCTTACCCGAGTACATATATATATATATATATAAAGATGAATATTTTTCTTTTGTTATTGTTATCCCATCAATATAATTTAATGAATATTTTTCTTTTGTTATTGTTATCCCATCAATAAAGTAAATTATATATCAAATATATATATATATAAATACTTGGGGCTCATTTAAATAAAGTGTAAAGAATTCATGAGAAATTGATTAAATAAATTCTTAGATAAATCATTGTGTCTCGTGTGTATAATTGATGTGAGTGGGAAACTATCCAGTATTGTGAGATAGGCAGAAAATATATATAAGTATGGCAATAGTTGTGAGACAAAATTTCATGATGTTTATATGAAAATGAATGCATGACACATTTTGTACATAGTCAGTATGTTCATGTTATGATGTTTCGTATTATTTATCTTTGCGCACCTATTATTTTGGGTGGAGAGAAAGAGTACCCTAGAGCATCTAGCATGGGATAAGGTGGCCATACCCCAATAGATTGGCTCCATATTTATTTGTGAGTTTTTATTTACATGATGCACTTGGGCATGTGTGGATTGATGGTCGGCAAACCTACGAGATTTGACACTAACATTAAATTTATATACATAATTGCATGGTGATATATGGTGGCATGATGCATTTAACTTGGAGTTGATCAAGTCATAAGCTAGGAATCTTGTAGATAACTGTTGAGTCCTTGATTATTCTTTTTGGTGTCACTATATTTCTTGAATCCTATACATTGTTCTTTGTTTCTCGAATTTGCTGAGTCTCATGGCTCACTTGATCTTCTTTGCCATTCCAGGTAAAGAGAAGGCCATTATTGGGGGCGACTCCAATAGGACGAAGCCCCAGGGATAGTGGTGTACGGAGACGCGTCCTAACTTGAAGATTTTGATTTGTATTTTGGTGAGGCTTGAGATGAATTGATTTTTATTTGGTTAGTTAACATTCGAGTCTCTTATCTACTTTATATGGTCGTTAAACCCAAACTCATGAGATATTGGAAGTGTAACTGAATTTTAATTTTGTTTTCGCTGCTAGTAATGAAATGAGTTGTTTGTTTATTTATGGTTTGTTCTATATCATCTATGTGATGATCTCCTTTCGAATATCCTATGCTAGCGAGAATATTTGAGAGTAGGCTCTTACACTGTAGATGAGGCTGCCTTTTCCTTGTGGGTTCGCCATGGAGATGATGAAAACTGAAGAAAATCAATAGGGATGGTGTCGCCGAAGAACATGGGGTGACATGGAAGTCACAGATCCAACCATGGCAGTGGGCGATGTTCTGGTGATCATGGCCATTGCGTCGTCGTGACTTTGGCAGTCGCATTGTTCGCCATGGCATCGTCCTCTCGACTGGTTGAAACGTTCGACCTCTGGTCTATTCGCCATGGCATCGTCCTCTCGATTGATTGAAATGTTCAATCTCTAGTCTTTTCCCCTTATTCTTCTTGTTTCGATCATCAGCCTCTGTGGCCGCCGTTAATAAGAGCAAGCCGACGGTTATGGTGAGGAAGATGGAGTAGCCAACAACGATTAGATAAAGAGAGAGGTAGAAGAAGGCGACCGATGGCGATGACGAAGGAAGACGACGACAACAACATATGGATGAAACAAACACTAGGTGATTTTAGGGAAGAAGGTGGGTCAACCCATTAAGTTATTGGGTTAACCCACTAGGTCGAATCTGGACCGATTTGACCCGATCCATTTATAGATCCTTGAGCAAATCTGGATCAGCAAATCCATGATAGGACCTAGAAAACAAAGTCGTTTTGCTGACGTGTCCAATGATGGGCACGTCAACATGCCATATTAGCTGCCACATAAGTTGGGACACACACGTTTGCTGGATTGAGGATAAAATTAAAACAAAAGTGAAAGTTCAATGACCAAATTGAAGCAAAGGTCAAAACTAGATAAAATTAAAAATTGACCTTAAGTTTAGGATATATTAGTCTATTCGGCTAAAACAAAATTGAGTTTTATATTATAACGATAATATGAATATTAAATTTGGTTTGAAACTTTATACTTATAACAACTTGTGCAACTTTTAAATAGACCCAAGCCTTTTTATTCTTGTAATGCTTGATGCATGTGAAGAGTTCAAAACTTATTGGATCTCTATTCAACTCAACTTGTTGTGGCATGACCTTCTAGAAGAGTCTTCATGAAGTAGCCAAGGCACATTTGTCATCCTAAAGAAAACAATTCCCTCGGTGAAAGACCTTTTCGGGTTAGAGCCTATCTCCACTAGGAAAGCCCTTTATCACCCATTATTCACTCGAGACCAACTTCTCGGATTAGCATGATTGCCCCTGGTCAAGCTGCACTCCCAGGAGGAATCTTAGGAGATACGTCCCCCACTTGCATTACCTCGCATTGTCCTACGACAATGTGGCTCGCCTATTCTAGGCTTGCTTCCTTCTGGTAGTCCTTCCCCAATGGGGAAGGATGTAGGGGGTTCTCTCGAAGGCCTTTCCATGCTTAGCCTCGATATAACATCAATGATGGGGGAAATGAACCACCTCTTCTCAGGAAAGAAAACCACACCCTTGCACATATATGTCACGTGTTTCTGTCCCCCATGCTGCTTGTAAATACCCTCAAACTCCTCCATTTTGGGGCAACCAACAGATAACAAGTCAAATGAAAGACAAGCAAAGAAAGCCAAGCCCTAGCAAGACAATACCACCCTTCCTTATCATACCTCATTCCCCTACATGACACTCTTGCATTCTATTTATACATCTTGTGCTGCATGATGACCTTTTTGACTTAAGCATCGGAGGGCTCACATGAGAAAAATCCTCGTGTACCCCTAACTGCTTTCGGTCTTACAAGCCCTCTCGAAAGATGAAAGACCTTTTGCCTCCTCTTAGCAACCTCGGTTTATCTAGCTCCATAGCTCTCATTGATAGTAAATCAAGCCCCTTTTAAGCCAATGGACTGTGTTAATCTTGGATGAACACCTTTGTGGCTGCATTCTTACCTTGCAATTAAAACACAATAAAAAAAAATACAGTAAAATTTTTATATTTTTTTCTTTATTTTGGTGAGAAGTTTATACTCATCAGTGTACGAGTGCAGTTGTAATCCAAATTTAAATTTGTATTTTCTAGATGAATCCAAGTCGTCCACTAAGAGATTTATTTATGGTAAAAGAAAAAGAATGTCACAAACACGTACACGCATTTGGACAAATTGGCAACAAGACTTTTTTTATGGATTTTTAGATAACGGATACTAGGAAATAAAGCAAGACAGAAGTTGAAATAAACACTGAATGTGAAAATATGAAATTGAATAGCACTTGAGTTAAGACAATTTCAGTATCAACCCGTTGATTCCCAAATTTTAGCAGAAAAGATTAGCAACATTAATTTAATTTCAGATATGAGGGTTTGTTATTAAATGTAATTAGAGATGATGATAGTTCTAGTTTAAGTAATCCCCATACATGATATCCGAAATTCTAATTTAAGCAACTACTATAAATCCAATTATAATTAATACACAAAACAACTAAATTAATAATCCGGGTTTGGATATGATAGCATTTTCAGTTCTAGTAACTCTCATGTGTGGCATGAAAGCTCTAAATTAGGCTTACGCTCCAATCCAAACCTAATGATTTCTCAATAATTAATACACACTCATATTAAAATTTAAATTAATGTCATTCTTTTAAAGCGCAGCTTTCTTTGGGAATCATTGGCGTTGGACACTATTCTTGCTTAACCCAAGATTGGATTTAGCTACCCATCTCTATTTAAAAGTTAATTTATAAAAATTTAAATGGCGTAATTTAAATAGCAGAATTTAAATGACAGGAATTAAAATAGCAAAAATTAATCGGTCATTTAGGCGGTGGATAATTTAAATAACAGGAATTAAAATTACAAAAATTTAACGGCAAAAATTAACCTGCCATTTAGGCAGTGGATAATAAAGTAACAATAAATGACATAAGAATTCAAGAGAAGAAAGAAAAAAAAATAAGATCACAAGAGAAAACAATAGAAAAAAGAAGAAAGAATAAGAGCAATTCTCAAAGAGAATATCTAAGAAAACAATTAAGTTTTGATTCAAAAATAATAATCACCTTACAAGTGCAACCAAGTGATCTATTTATAGCCCACAAGATGTAATACAAACCACACAATTTTAATTATTCAACTAGATATAATTATATCTAATGGGCACTCACACACACTTAAAGTTAAATGGATTTTAACTATAATACACACCTAAAGTTAAATGAATTTTAGCTAAAATACACATCTAAAGTTAAATGGAATTTAGCTAAAAAACACACATAATAAAGTACTCATAAAACAAATATTTAAAAATAAAAAAATAAATTTCTGCAATTGGGTTTTTGATCTTCATTAAGATTAAAAATGCTTGGGGCTTCTCCAAATGATATCTTCCATGGGTTGCTCAAGTTGGTCCTTAAACATGCATTGGGCTTTAATTGTTCATGTGCTAGCTGAATTTGAATTCTTCATTCTTTAATCTAATTTAAATCTCCAAGCCCACCTTCTTCATGCTTACAAGCAAGCAATTGAGTGTTATTAATATATTATATTATATATATATGTATTACGCATGACACCTATATATATTAGATTATATTATATATATATATATATTACATGCACGCATGTATTGATGTATATGTATTATTATTATTATTATTATTATTATTATTATTATTATTATTATTATTATTTTTTAAATTTTACTTTAGAACTTCATTTCATTCATTTTTCAATTTAAACTTGCATATAACCATAAAATATATATTAATATCTAATTTAAGCCATTTTTAAGATCAAAAGAATGGTGTAATAATAATAGAATTTTTACAAAATTAACCACTAATCACTTTGCTCTTGAGTTTTACAGACCAAACGAGAAGCCCAATAGGTGCCTCGTGTTTTTTTAGTTGTTCATTGAGTTTCCTCACAACAAATAAATTTTAATTGTTGTATCCCAATAACAACAATTTGATGGCGTCTGTGGGAAATGTACAAAAAGTTAAAGATGATAGCCTCTCAAAGCCTTCTTGCCCACCACTAGAGCTATACAAAAAGGCTCTAATAGCTGAAGTCAGCTCTTTCAAGACGACTTTAGCCTTTAGTGGCCAATATCATATAAGGTCCCTAGAGCCATTCATGATGGGGTTACACTCTCAAGCATTTTGGATCAGCACTCGGGGAGAAGAAAACAATTATGCATACCTTCTTGGAATGACTCCCTACCTTTTAGACGAGAAAGATGCCCTACAACTCCTCCCGAAATGCCTTTTCCTCATGTTCCAATCGCCAACCCAAGGGCTACTAGAGGATGCATCGTGGAACATTAGGATCTCCTCAAATGGGAGAAAAAACACAAAGCTTGCCCTACTGTGCCTAACAATGTTTCAAGCTTTTCTTCCTAGGATCAACTTTTTTCGTCGCAAAGGCCTTTGTCCATGGTCATGGAGCTCCGTCACTTATTAGTGATGGGCGTGCCTTACCCGTCACTGATCGGTGACGGGCCTGCCTTGCCCGTCACTGATTGGTGACGGGACTGCAATGCCCGTCACTGATCAGCGACGGGACTGGCACGCCCGTCACTAATTTAAGTTTAAAACCCTCCTCTCGAACAGCCATTCTCCCCCTTCCCTTCTCTGGTTCTCACTCTTTCTCGCCCCCTTCCCCCTATTCCGACGCCATTTCTCTATTCCCCCTTGGTTCTCTTGATTTTTCTGCTGTTGCTGTCTCCCACTGGTATTGTTACTGCTCCAGTGCCATTGCCACCACTTTTTCAGTCAATGAGGTAATTATTTTGTGTTGTTTAGATTTAGTTATTTTGTGTTAGTTTAGTTTAATGATTATTTTGTGTTAGTTTAGTTGTAGTTATTTTGTTTTAGTTTACTTATAGTTATTTTGTATTAGTTTAGTTTAATGGTTATTTGTGTTTTTTTTAATTTTTAATTGAAAAAAATTTACTTTTAATTAAAATATAATACTAATTTTAAATAAAATACATAGGAAATGTTGATGTAATACTGTAATTTTTAATAGTTTACTTTTAAATGTAATACAGTTTACTTTTATTGTTATAAATAAAATATACACATTAAAAAATACAAAAAATTCTATTTGACATAAAACATTAAAAATAATAAATAAAATTTCAATTCAAATATTTAAAACTAACATATGAAATAAATTAGATAATTATTTTAATTCAAATATGTAGGTAATTAAATACTAAAAATTAAAATAGTATTTAAGAAAAATATTATTTTATTTTTATAAAATATGTAGAGCACACTAATAGATTTTAAGATTTTTATCTAAAATAAAACAATAAAAAGAAGAAATAAAAGTTCAATTCAAATATTTAGAATTAATATTATAAATTAGATAAATATTTATTTTATTTTATTTTAAAATTAATTTTAATTTTTTATTTTTTATTTTTTTTTATTATTTAAAACGATCTGTGACGGGTATTCCCGTCACAAATCTGTGACAGGAAAGATGTCCCGTCATAGATCTGCGACGGGTGACCCGTCACAAATCTGCGACGGGAAAGTTTGTCCGTCACAGATCTGTGACAGGATTGCTCAATCCCGTCACTAAAATTCAGTGACACCTTTTTTGTGACAAATTTTTATCCCGTCACTAAAAATTTAGTGACGAATTTTCTATTTTTAGTAACGAATTTTTCCGTCACTAAAATCAATTTTTCTTGCAATGTTACTAGTGCACATTTATCATCCTCGTGGTCCAGGAGAGTCTTTTTGAAGTAGTCAATGCATATTTATCATCCTAGGAGGAAATGATTTCCTTGGTGAAAGACCTTCTTGGGGTCAAAGCCTATCTCCCTCGGAAAAGCCTTTAATCACCTGGTATTCACCTAAGACCAGCTTCTCAGATTTGCATGATTATATATAAATATTTTTTATAATTATATTATATTATAGTATATGACATTATGTTATATGATAATAAATAATATATTATCATATAACATTTTTATAACTTATTAGCAATTTATTAACAACTTATAGCACATTTAATCTATACATGTTTATAGCAATCTATATGTTTCTTCCTTTGTATTGTTGGCCAGTCTTATACACTATTACCTCATTTGTAACATCATTTGTCCTTCCATTTGTAGATCTTATGAATTATTCTTTTCCTTTTTTCATTTTTTGTGGAATTGATAACAACTTACAATGTATATACATTGAATAAATTTTTGGGTACTTAAGTGGCCTATAAATCATACATATAAGTCAAACCTTGAAGAAATTTGTACATATATATATATGCCCTTTTAAACTTCAATAGCAAAAATAAAGTCACTATTAATCTCTTATCATTAAGTCAATCTTCCAACTCGGGTAAAAAAGTTATACGAGCACAGGGATGTGTAGTGATTAGTATGAAGGGCTCTAGACATTAAACTAAAACTTAGCCTAAGGGGTGTTGAGGGGCTAGGCGGACACTGGCCGCCGCGATTGTGGCCTAATAAGCCCTTTTAGGCGCCGACTCGACTAATTGGTATCGTGCGACACTTAGGCGGCCAAGGTGGCCGCCTAACCGCGTGAATCGCCTGGCCGATTATGGCACATGAATCGTCTAGGCCGCCTAATCTGTCGATTTCCCCTTCTTTCTCATGGGCACCACTGCCGACTGTCTCTTGCTAAGTTGCCGTCGCCGCTTGCCCTTTCTGTCTCAACCTTTCTCATTGCACGCCGCCACCATCTCTTGCAGTTGTAGAGTTGTCGTTACCACTTTCCATTTCTGTTAGCCTTCTCGTCGCACGCCGTTGCTGCCTATCGTGAACGGTGGACTCGCGGTCGACCTTTATTCCATTTTGCTTTTCGATTATTTCTTTCGTCTTCCTCACTCCTCACCCTTCGATAAGCAGCAAGCAAGCAGCAACGTGCTGCTTGTTGTTGCCTTTTTTTTCACTTGTTGTTGTCTCTTTAGTCTTTTTCTTTTTGTTATTTAATTTATTATTTATGTTAATATTTGATTATTTGTTATTTGAAAATTTATTAACGTTTTAAATATTTTAATATATGGTTTATATTTCAATTAGATAATTATTAGTTAGATTCTTCACATCATATGGTTTATATTGCATTATTGTTGCTTTTGCTTACAACAATTTGTTTTCTCAAACATAATTCTATTATTTCACTTGTTGTTCCAACTTTGATTTACTTAAAAATAATATCAAAATATTTTAAAAATAATAATAATAATTTTCATAAGCTCTGACTAGCGACTAGTGCATTTTAGAACACTGGCTCTAGAAGTGATTTTTCATACCAAACCCAACTATAATTTGGTAATTTTTTAAATTATAATCAAACCATCACGTATTACAAATCACTTTAATCATAATTTAATGACTTGTGTAGTTTGAAGAATGTAATAAATATAATTACAAAAGTTCAAGAATTAGTATACACTAAACAAAATTAAAGTAATATGATGAAATATAAAAAATTGCAAAATATATAAAATTTCAAATTAAATAATACAAATATACGAACGCAATCATTAAGAATTAATAGTTGTAGGGTTTTTTGAAATTCAATTAATGGATGTCCACAATTGATTTTACATGTTAGCTTATTGAACTATAAAAATTGAAATTAATTCTATGACCAATCTTTCTAGCAGTTCAAATCAAATCGCCACTAATTATCTAGATCAATAAAACACAATTTCGATTGGTTTAATTTGGGCGATTGATTTTTTTTTTTTCAACACTCCTGCAAGAGCATATCACTCTTTTAAGGAAAAAAAAAAAAAAAATCAAACAAGACTACAAAAAGGGATGAATTAATGTAATTTGTGGGTCCTTGGAAATAAATAAAGAAGGTAGACGAATTGTTGTGAATAAAGTTAATAGTTGGAAGTTGTTGGAACCCTTGTTAAAGTTAATAGTTGGAAGTAGACGAATTGCTCTTTGGAGTATGGGCTCATCTTCGCCTTTCCCCCAATTCCTTCCTTCGTCTAGTCAACTACTCGCAATCGCTTTGTATTGTAGGCTCCCTCTCCCAATTTTCTTAGAAAAAAAAATTGACAAATAAAGAAGCTAATACCACCGGCCTATATAATGCAACCCACATGGAATCTGGGCCACAAATAAAATATATAAATATTAAGGATGCAAAGGGGGGAGCTGGATGCTGCTAGCTATACCACATCTCATCATCCCCTTCGCAAGAGCCCATGCCTATCTTCCAACATGCAAAAAGACAAAACACCCCTTCATGCTATATGCTATATTTACCGGTTTGGATCCTGGAAGCCCTCTTTTGTTTACTGGACTGGTTCTCTGCCTCAAGGACCCACACCTACAGACCTCTGAGCCTGCTTTTACGCTGGGAAAGCCAAAACCAAAGCCTATCTGCAGCTTCAAACTTTGATAGATGGTGGTGATGCCCATCTCCACTCCCGGTTTCTCAAGGATTTCAAGCTATGGAGCAACCAGCTATGGCAGAATCCAGGCCTTCTGCACAATGTGAGTTGACTTCATCTTTGTTGAGCTTTCAAAGGAACAAAATAGTGTTGCCAGATGAAACCGACCAAAGTTACCTCAAATCAACAGGACAATGAACTCCAACTCTCCGCAGATTCAAAGGAAAGAAGAAGTCCAAGTGCAACACCTGAAAACAGCAATTCCACAGTTAGAAACAGCCGGTGCAACGAATCTCCATTTCAACCGGCTGCAGCCTTTGGATCAACAGTTGGTTCAGGAGGAGAGAATTGAGTTTGGACAATTTACAGCACGCGAGGCCCTTCTGGATGAAGAATACTGGGTAAGTAGATGGGATATACATATCATCTGAATTTCTTTCTTAACACAAACTTGAGGTGGTAGCTGTGCCATGTTTTTCTGTAGACAGCAGCATGGCTGCGAGCAGAGAGTCACTGGGAAGATCAACCAAATCAACGGTAAGAATCAGACAACAAAACTGATTTGTCAATTTGCTCTATTTAGGACAGCTTTTTGGGTGACCACCTAGGTTCTTCTCTAACCAAGGGTGGTTCACTATACATTGAAACAGATAAAGAGCTCACATGTCGAGGACTGAATTGCAGCGATACATAATGCACTTATTAAGTGAGCTGATTTTACAACGAAAAAGCCTATAAGAAAATGTTACAAATCTTGTGATCAATAATGAAATAGAATCTGGGAGTAACTTGTGGGAATAACGTACTACTTCATGTGGCAACATCTCAATCCTCTGCACATAAACTAGCAGGCATGGAAAGGGGGATACACTTGATTAATGCCACTGATTCTATCTCTGCTTCATGACACAGATATAAGGATAACTACAAAAGGAAATTCACAGAGCAGGTAGGACTGAATTGCATTATTGCTTAATTGAGAAAACACAACTAACACGCTTATCATCAATAAAATTTAATGCCCTATATTTACAGGAATTCAATGCTTTGAAAAGGCGGTGCAGAAAGCAAGATAAGCATAAATGCACCTGTATTGTTGTGGTATGATTTTCATTTTCACAAAACACACTCCTGGATGGCATTCTAATACAGTATTCTCTAAATTTATAGGTCAAGAAGGAAGACAGGAGTGTGAAACGTACTGTACTGAAGAGTGTAGTGGGGACCCTTGATTTGAGCATCCGCTACTTGTTGCCTAGAGAAACCTTTCCTGGGGTAAAATGTGTTCTGATTGCCGGTCAAACCAGTAAATAAGTATAATTATATGCTTCTCTTGCCTCAAATTGGAAATGTGTCATCTCTCAGGAAAGGGTGAAAGCCCCCCTCTTTTGCAGCATTGACAGGACAAGCCAAGGCAGATATGGTTACATTGCAAACCTGTGTGTTGCCAAAACTGCCCGTCGCCAGGGTATTGCAACCAACATGTTGTATTTTGCTGTAAAATTAGCTAAATCAAATGGTAAGATCATACATGCATTCGTTACAGGGTTTCTATTGACTAACAACATAACGTCCATCCTGAATCTTGGAATTTCAATGGCAGGTGCAGAACAGGTATTTGTGCATGTACATAAAAAGAACATACCTGCATTGGGACTTTACAAAAAGATGGGCTTTCAGGTAAGCACAATCTAGTTAACCGTGCATTTCTGACTGCACCTGCAGGCTTGTGCTTAATCATTGAGAGCTGATGCAACTTTTACCCTCTACATGATCAGGTCGTTGAAATGGCAACCTCCCAATTGTCAAAAGAGCAAACTTACTTGCTTTGCTTAGGATTGTAAACGTATATGGTTTAACTTTATTGATTACATGGAAAGAAATCTGTCATGCTCAGAGACCATAACAGCTCAGTAGCTCACCCCAGAACAGGGCATGATGAAGACAAAAGATTATCTCTAAATTTTGTGAAAGCATACCAGAAATTCTTGCACTCCAAAGTAACTATCAAGGAAGGCAGAAACTGAATGAACAAGGGACAGCTTCCAGAAAAAAAAGAAAAAGGAAGAAAAGGTTAATACATATTAGCGTTTTGGCAGGTCCAACTGATGTGATCCACAAATAAAAATTCCAACCAATACCTGCAGGTAATTTATGCATAACAAGGGAATTGACCTCAGGTGCAATTTTGTTTTTCTTCTCTAGAAATAAAAAATAAAAACATATCAACCCTTATTCCTGCTAGATGGGGTCGACTACACAGATTCAGTAGAAGAACCAGAGCATATTTATTTATTTAGTTTTCAGGAAGATAGATAGCAATAGAAAAACTACTATCTGGATCATTGGATATGAATAAATTCTGATGTATGACAGAATTATGCATTGAAAAATAGAAGAAGAAAAGAGACAAAAAACTATGTAAAGTCCCCTGCATGAAGATAGGAGATTATGTGAAGGAAAAATGAGAAGACTAAGAGTGTAATATAGATGGAGTAGCAATGTGTACGTGTGAAAAAAATCAAATTAAAGTTGCACCATACATTGTTAAGAAATGTAGAACAAGTTAAATGTAAATTCAGAAGATATCATACAAGTGCAAACAAATTTCTGGAAAGTATGCAGAAAGTATAACTTATGAAGAAAAAATTATCTGATGCATTAATTATTAGAAGTGTTATAGAAAATAGATTTGACAAGATTTACAGAATGTTAACTTTTCACTGAGCAAAAAGACAAAAAACAAAAAAGTTAGGTCCCTTTCAGTTTCAGAAAACTTTTTTTAGTTTACTACAATTTTATAACTAAAGATGTCCTAACATTTTCTGTTCCAGAAAGTCATAGCATTCATTTCAGAAAATTTAAGAAAACATCAAAAAGGATGTTTTCTAGTTCATAGTATAAAGTTAAACTAGAAAACTGACTTTTCTATTTTCTAATGGGAGGTTCAATTATTCCAATAGAAAATTGGAGTTTGAAAACAGAAAATGTTTGCTACAACTAAATAGGCCCTTAACTTCTCCAGAAAAAGGTTCCTTGTTGGAATAGCAAACTCTAAGAACAAGTTCCAAACACAATGGCTCGTGGGCCAATGATGTCAATCATCAAAACAATTAATCACCACCCTTTGATCCTACGATGGCAATGAAAAAACTGAAAGTGTGAGCAAAAAAGCAACAAAGTATGGCTGGTTTCCTTGTCAGAACCTTGTGCATTGGTATTCATAAAGTACAGATGAATGCCAGATAGGGAAGGAAGAACTACAACAGAAAGTATCACAGGTTTGGAGCCCCAAAAGAAAAAGTGACATGAATTCATTTGCAAATAGCAATTCTTCAATCAGAATGAAAAGGATGCAGTCAAGGAACGCCATTGACAAGCAGTATTTTCCTATATTACAATAGTAATCCGATGCTTTGTGGGATTAAGGCTTTTGAATGTTGTTGCAGAAAGAATAGCAATCCATTAAGAAAATATAAGTTGCAAACCAACCCTGTGAGGAGTTACGGGAACAAACCAAAATGGCACATCAACAGAAACAATGTAATGTACTTTAGATTTCTACTCAAATTCTAGGCAGAACTGATTGTCAAAAGAAACTAAAAAAGCGAGAAATAAATAAATACATCACTAATAGAACTTAAATATTTACCCCTCATCCATAAACTTTAGCCAAGACGGTCGTTTACTAATTTACTGAGAGTTTATAGGTACAAACAGGGAGCCTTCGCCACTTACTGTTAATAACTTGTGAAGAACAAATTCTAAAGGTCCAGATTCCTGAACATGGGCAGATTAATATTCCAATTAAAAAAAATGTAGCAAAAACCAGATTGCTCCAAACATTGAAGGATATATAACAAAATGGTTTTAGTCATATTCTTCACTTTTTTTTTTTAAAAAGTAAAATACTTTTATTTTCTACTCATCTCAAAATAAGAGAGAAAAACCACTATATCCAGTAAAGAGTGAAATATGCCTTGAACTAATGAAATAGAAGTTGTAAGGTATGGGTGATACGGAACCACCTAGAAGACAAAAGCTATTTAAATCAAGATCAAATTATATCTCATCCAGGAAGAAGGAATACTGTATTCTCAGCTTCAGCACAACTGGAACAACTTATTTGGTGTTGTATTTTTATTTACACACAATGGTGTTCTAGCACCCCTGGCTGGACATACCTGGTGCAATAAAGGAAATAGTTATGCGATTATATTTTTTACCCGTCTGAATTTTGGCTACAAGTTTTTGTAGCTCTGAAAACTACAAAAAATACATCATAAAATTCTGCAATATCCTATGAATGATAGCTATCTATTTTACATAAAAATGATCCTTGGTTACTGCCAGAATCATCTTATGCAGTGATAAAAGTACTGAGAATCATCTTTGAGACACCAAAAAAGACTAAGAAATCTTCATTTGATTGACATCTTAATTGGCTTTGAATGTAGCAGCCAGCAACAGGAATTTTACTCCTCGGAATAAATGTTTTGTACTACAACTTCATCTTGACCATTGCGATTCAGGATAACATTCATCAGGCCATACCTCAATTCTTGCATAGAGAGTAAGTATCTTTTGAGGTAGCAACTTTCTGATGTTATTCAGTGATACAGGTACAGAGAATCATTGTTAAGACAAAAACTTAGAAATCCCCACTTGTTTGACAGTTTACTGGCTATTGCCACTTCAAGAATTTTGCCACCAGCAACTGGAATTTCCCCCCTCCAATATATATATATTCTCAAAAAACATGACCATCAGAATAACATTCCTTTGACATCCTTCTCAATTCTCATGTAGAGTATAATACGTCAATCCACTAAGCTAGGTCAATCTTTTTGGCGAGCAACTTTCCAATCTTCCCACACAATGCAAAGGAGAATTCTTATTTTATTTTTTCCAGGACAAGAGTGCTTCTAGCATAATACAAGCATATTAGCATTGAGCAATGCTTGAAGTGCACTGTTTGAGACTAACGCAATCTAATATGCTATTAGGAATACCGTGATTATGAAGCATGAACTACAGTTCTTGAGATTAATGCGATTAAATATGCCCCTTAGGGACGCTGTGATTTTGAACCTGATAAAAATGTATGAAATCTTCGATTTACCTCCACCACACTATGGCCAGGAATCTTTTTCAACTCTTTCTCTTCCATTAACTCTCTCAGTCTAGTTACATCATCCCACTTACCAGCTTCAGCATAGATATTTGCCATAAGGACACAGGAACTAACCGTTTGTGGATCAAATTGATACCATCTTTCAGCAACAAGCTCAGCTAACTCAACATTACCATGGATTCTGCAAGCACTGAGTAGAGCTCCCCAAACACTAGCATCTGGTTCAACTGGCATGCTCTCAATAAACTCAAAAGCCTCCACAAGTTGGCCTACTCGACCAAGAAGATCCACTACACAAGCACAGTGCTCCAAACGAGGCATTATTGAGTACTCTTTTGTCATGCTCTCAAAGTGATTCCTTCCTTCTTCTACTAAACCAGAATGTCTACAAGCTGTCAAGACAGCAATGAAGGTAAAACTATTTGGCCTTACTTCTTCTTTTTTCATCTCTGAGAAGAGATCCAGAGCTTCATCCGCATGCCCATGGGATGCACAAGCTCCTATAATTGAAGTCCATGACACAACACTTTTATATGGCAACCTATTGAAAGCATCCCTCGCCAAATCCAGGTTACCAGATTTTGCATACATGTCAATTAAAGCATTTGCAATCGAACTGTTGGTTTCAAGACCTTTGCTTCTCACAATATTATGTATCCATTTCCCGTTATTGAGTGAACCCAGATTAGCACAAGCTGATATAACACTAACTATAGTGATGTAATCAAATTCTACCTTTTCAGCTTGCATTCTGCGGAAGAGCTTAATAGCATTTTCACCATCATTGTTCTGCTCATAAGCAGCAATCATGACATTCCATGACACCAGGTTTCGGACTGACATCTTACCGAACAAAGATCTGGCAGTATCAACATTTCCACATTTACCATACAAAGCAATCAGAGCGTTAACTAGTGAAATAATAGAATCCACCCCCAATTTAACAGCATAACCATGAATCAACTTTCCCAAGGTCAAAAACTCCAAATGAGCACAGGCAGGAAGAATACTCACAAGTGTAACTGCATTCGGTTGAGTCCCTAGTGCTACCATCTGTTGAAAAGTACCCAAGCCTCGTTGAAAAAATCCATTTTGTACATATCCCGCAATCATTGAAGTCCAAGAAACTATGTTCCTGACCTCGATTTCACCAAAAACTAATTCGGAACACAAAATTTCACCACTCTGAGAGTACATTGTAACCAAAGAACTCTGCGTAAAAACATCCAAAGTAAACCCAGTCTTAATTATGTTACAGTGGACTTGTCGCCCTACCCTCAGAGCTGAGAGGACAGCACAAGATCGAACAACGGCAGGAAAAGTATAGCTGTCGGGCAACATTCCAGCTTGATGCATGACTCTGAATAAATCTATGGCATCTTCACAAGGACCCAGAGTAGCATAACCCCGAATCACGGTGTTCCAGATGAACACATCCCTGTCAGGCATTAAATCAAACAGTTTGCGGGCATAGTCCATCGAAGGAGCTAAAGAAGAGGCCAAGGTGATGAGTTTGGTCGACAATAGAAGGTTACGGTGGGACCCATTTACGAGGATGAGAGCGTGGATTCGTTCAAGGTCTGAGAGAGAAGAACAGGAGTTCAAAAGGCAGCTAAAACTAGAAGTGAGGGAGCGGTCGTTTATACGGAAGGGAAATGGAACGGTGACGCACAAAATGGAGTTGAGCTTTCTCAGTAGCGTACGGAAGGAGGCGGCAAACATCAACTTCGTATCCCTTTGATAGCGCAGATGAGTGCACACCGTATAATCATATAGCGCCCGCCCACCGCCCAAGCAATCTTCTTCGAGCCGAGATCTGCTGTCCACTAATGAAAATCAGTCGCATCATCTATTTTTAAACAATGATTTTTTTAAAAAATTATAAAATTAAAAAATAATACATATATAATTAATATATATCATTTATAATTTATAATTAATATATATGTCATTTATAATTTAATAATGTCATTTATAATTTATAATTAATATATATCATTTATAATTTTATAATTTTTTTATTTGATTTTATAATTATCTTAAAAAAATTACTATTTAAAAATGGATGATCTGATTAATTTTCATTAGATGGATAGAGAAAGGGATAGCCAATGGGGACAACAGATTTACCTTCTTCCTTCTCGGTCCTAGCCGAGTGCGTGCCTTTAATCCTTGGATCTATCTATGCCCAAATAGTTGAAAATAAAGTAAGCATGTTATTTTTTTATTATTTGAGAAAAATAAAACTTAATAATTGAGAATAATATGACTTTGTTTAAATGAAAAATAGGAAGAAACAAAAGAGTAACAAATAAAATAATAATTATATTTTATTACTTTTAAAATAAATAAACAAATTCAAAATTTTAAAATTTTATAATAAAAATATTGTATTAACAACAATTAAACTATTTTGACTTATTTATAGAAAAAAATTTTGACTAAAAATATATTTACACTCTTGAACTTTTGCTTTTTCTTTCTAGTGAAAGTCTAAACATTTCATGGTTTCAAAAGTGAGGCCTAAGGTTAGGATAAAAACATATTTATGTCTTGAACTTTTTGTGGTTCTAAATGTATCTTTAAATTGTGTAAAAATCACTCATTTAAATATTTAGCCAACAAGTAATACACACGCGCACTGACGTTGAAATTTTTTAGTATCTCCTCAATTCCTTCTTTTTCTCTCTATAATTATTTCTCAGTCAACTGTGTTTTTTTCTTTTTTCAACATCTCTTATGCTTTCTCTAGTTAGTTTACGTAGGTTAGTTGGGTTAAATAAATCATTAACTTGCCCAAGTCAATGATCACCCTACCATTTAGAGAGATCAAAGATGGGGCCAATATGGGGGTGGCATTTATTACAGAAGACACAGTTAGAGAGAGATGGAGAATTGAGGAGAGACTAGAGAAAGAGAGGAAGCTGAGGAGATGCCATTGGAGAGAGAAAAAGAGATTCTAGAGAGAGAGATAAGGATGGAGCTGAGGGGACATTGAAAACTATCATTCAACGTGCATGTACATCACTTACTGGCCAGGTGTTTAAATGAGTAATTTTATGTAGTTTAAGAGCATATTTAAAACTACAAAAAGTTTAGAATTCTAAAAGAAAAAATATAAAAGTTCAGGAGTATAAATATATTTTAGGCCTAAATTCAGAGGTACATTTGAAATCATGAAAAATTTAGATTTACACATAAAAAAAAAAAGAAACACAAAAATTTAAAGGCATGAATATGCTCTTAGCTAAAATATTTTTTACATATTCCCTTCTTATCCCTTCCCTCTCATCTCCCACCCACCATCCAAACAAACTAAATTTCAGCAACAATTGTTGAAGTTATTTGTTAATGCTTAGACAAAAAGCTTCCACAAAATGTTGTCTGTGACAAATTGGTTCTTATTTTAGTTTTAGTATTTTAATGCAATAAAAAATTAGTACTGATAATAGTCAAGTTCTCAGACACTCTAATTTAAATGAATCTAATCTCATGCCAATTAAAGATGAAAAATTAGACCCCATAACAAATTTTTCGAAACAAAAAAATGAATCCAATCTTATTTATTAGTTAAGAATCTTCTCGTATATACCTAAAATCGTATACATCTCTAGAATGATTCTTGATAATTTTCCTATCAACCATAGTGCTGTAATAATCAACAATATCCTTAATTAACCATTCTATATATTTTTTTTCCAAGTTATGGTTACAAAATAATCCATGCAATGCATAAGGTGATAAACAAAAATATATTGATGATGTGAGATTGCACCTTTAAGACATGCATGTATCCCTTGAATTGCCTTTGTGAGGTTAATTGAGTCCTATAACCCAAAAGAAAATCGTCTCTAGGGTTTGAAAGATAGTCTCTCTTAAGTATTAAATTGTACCCATAATTGCTAGGATTGTTGATACCATTAATTCTTGTCCAAAGTCTATTCTCTCTCATTCCTCGTTTCATGATTTCACGTTGCTTGATTTTCCTAATCTGTACTCAATAGATTTACTAGCTAAATCCTAATTTGTGCTAGGTCAAATTTTCTAAGTAAATTGCACATGTGACAGATGTTCTCAACAAGTGATTAGTGGTGAGGTGATGCATTTGAGCCTATTGCCCATTAGAGAGGGTGTCGCAATTAATTAGGCATAGATTGCTGGGGGGTTGATATGTCCATGAATGAAGGGACAAGCTCGTCATACTAGAGGTTCCATCTTATGGCACTCTATGCGTGGAGCTCTTATTTACCATCAAACTAAATTTATATCTTTATCTTAAAAATTAATATATTCATGAAATGACCCTCATAGTAATATTTAAATTAAAAATGTATGATAGGAGGTTGGAGATTGATGCATGAAATAAGTGTGCTTACAAACATGTTGAATTAAATTTGAATATGACTAGGACAATATGCACATTAATAATAAAATTGAAACGTAATTGCATAATGAAATGAGATTTAGAACAAGAACATAAAGCCGAATTGAAGTGAAGTATGTTAAAGCAAATCTTCTTAAAACAAATTTCGCCCCTTTAATAGTGCTAAATGATCAATGAGTGTTTGTCTCCCAAGATATAACACTTCTTCTAAGAATTAGTATAGCACAATACTAATCTTGTCGGGAGAAGCTAAAATTGATTGTACTCTTCTTTGACTTGAGGAAAGATATTAGAATTACTTGCATTTGAAAGTAATAGAGGATTATGAAAGTATATTTAAGAAGAAATGTATGAAATCAATAAACTCAAATTGATTTTGGATTATTGAAATAGAATTAGAAGGGTTCTATTTATAGTTTTCAAGTGTCCAATCGTAAAAGGTCATGTTGTTTGATCCAGATTAATTTGGATCTTTAAATCACACTTATTGGATTTGAGTGCGACCTAATGATTCAGATTATATCATCTCATAAAGGTATATATCTCTTTCTTTGCACATTTCACATTCGAGTGGACGTTTCCACTCATTCACATCTTGTATGAACGGTTTCGTCCACTCGGCACTGCATAGAAGTATTCCATGCACATGCCTCTTGGATGCCTTCATCACATCATCATCACAACGCAGGTCTACTTGCCACTTCTTTGAGCCACTCGACTATGCATTTCTAGAGCATTTTCTCCAAAAATCGAATTTGGAGTCAAGTCCTTGCATCCATAGTTGACTCCTAGTGGCTAAAGTTGTCTCCTAGTGTGCAATAGTTGACTCTCAGTGTGCAAGAGTTGACTATAACAAAGTTATAGTCGACCTAGTCAAGAACTTATTATGTAGAGTCGATCTAATTGAGAGCCTCTCTTTTGGACAGTCAATTCCCACTCGATGACAGTCGACTCCATCTTTTTGGAAGTCAACTTTAGTAACTTAAGCACACCAATAGGTGTTTTCAACAAAGGATTATTTTTTCACATTAAAGGACACTTTACAACTTAGAAACTCTTCCAACTCACACGTTTAAGACCCATTAATTCCAACAAAACATAATTAAAATTTGAAACTTTGGTTGTCATTTAGACGGGTCAGTTCATAAGTTATTGCACATTATTGCATGCATATTTATATATGTGGAGAATATATTTATATATCACGTGCAAATTTTTTGTAAGTATTTATCGTTTATATATTATTGCATGTATATAAAAAAAATCAATAAAAAACAACTATTTTGATTGATATAACAACTACCCAACTTTTCTTTTTTAAATTATGGTGTGCTTGGAATAAGATTTGTAAAAAGCGAAAGTGAATGTTCTTATAGAAACATACTCTTAAAAATAAGTTTTATTCAACCCCCAAAGATATAACAACAAAAATTATAGCCTCTTTATATTCTCATATATATATATATATATATAAAAAATTAAACATGCACGCATAGATACCTTGCTTCAGGGATGCTGTATCTTTAATTTAATTAATTAATTAATTCTGTGTGGCGAGCGAGAAAGTGTTTGGGGGTGGAGTGCATATTACGAGCGAGAAAGTGTATAGGACCATCAAAGGGTCGGGATACCAACAACCTTATGCATGATATTGTACCTGACAGTATATTCATCACTATATTACTTGTTACGATCCGTCAACGAGGACTAACTTTTGACGTTTACTCTAACTGATTTACCTTAACCTAACACACACATTAGCGAAGAATTCAATTGTAATGAAAACTAATTTATGAATAAAAGATGCAAACAAAATAATTCATTTGATTTAAAACTCACGAGACTAAGGCACTAGGGTTTGTGAATCCACCGTCGACCTCTATGATTCAATTATTCATTACTCGGGTGTTGCTATTCCTTATCTTAGGTTGAAAATCGATAATTCAATTATAACCAAAAGCCTCTCTCGATGGTCATTTAGTTCTATGTATATATATGAGATTAACTATCTCTAGTCAACCTTCGAACATATAAACATGCATTCAATCACGGAGATCATCACACAATGATTTCATAGGGCATAACGGTATCTCTACCTATTATCGGACCCTACGTTGTTTGCTACCATATCTAATCCGTATTGAATCTCTCGAAAGCAATACAAATCACAAATAAGTTTCAATGGTGATCAAACATCAAAACAACATTATAAACATAACAAACAATCAAGCCAGATAGATAAGAAAATAGCAAACCAAATAACTTTAAATCAAACCATTAGAAGTCGAGGTTTCATCATTCACCCTAGCTATAAACACTTAGCTATGCATGCTTTCAATCAAAAGAAAAGGAAAAGAGTTGGAATCCATAGCAAAGAGTTGAGAAAGAAAATAAAAATACAACCCAAGAGTAGTCTTCAATCTTCCGTCCGCTTCTCTTCTCTCCCCCAAAAGATCCCAAATCTTCCAAGAATAAGTCTTTATATAGTCCTCTTTAGGTTATCAAAGTCCTGCACCTTAAAGGAGTCTATTTCTCTTTTATTTGGATTGAAACGGACTTAAAACGGCCTTTTCCCGAAGCTTTGAACCCTACTGCGGTATGCTTGTTGCTGCAGACCCGTGAGCTCCAGGTAACAATTCCTAAAGCGGTCTTACAGCGGTATGCATTCTGCTGTAGGACCGTGAACTCCAGAAACTAAACCTTATAGCGGTCCTACAGCGGTATGCATTTCGCTGTAAGACAGCTAGTCTTCTTCTTTAGCCTCTTGTTTTATCATTTTCAACTTCTTGCTCTCGATACTTTTTTGCTTTCTTTTAATTTGATACCCGACCATGCCTCCAAGCTTTATTTCACTTCCATAATGCACCAAAATCACTCTTTTTGCTCCATGTCCGCTTTAACACATGCTCCACATCTACATAACCATATATAGAACCAAATCAAGTAGAAATCATGCTCATTGAATGTATAAATGCTAAGTTTATAGACCAAAATAAGTGTATAAAAGACACTTATCAAATAGTTGTGGTGCCACGAGAATTTTCTCTTCTTCATGTTGGCCTTTTATCTTTAGCATTCGTTGGTGCTACACTGTTATGGTGGTAATAAATTAATATGCCCTCTAACACTTGCCTTTTCTAAAATAAAAAAGATAGGTAATTAAATAATGTCAAAAAATTTAGTATAAACACTTAAGAGTTTTGCTCCCCATGCCCGTTTTATGTTATTTAAAATCAATCAGAATGAATAAACACTTCTAAAGCAGTCCAAAGCTCATACTTAGGCAAAAACTCCAACATCTCCATACAAAAGCTACAACATCTCCATTTGTGTTGCCCCCACTTTGACTAGGTCTCCAATAGACTTAGCGATCGCTGGTTTGGGTAAGTGGGCTTGGGAAGAGGATCTAAAAGCAACGTCCCTTGTTTTTTGTGTGAAAAAGTAGTAACAGGACCTTGGGAAGCCTTTTTTTTAATTTATATAAATTAATATATGTAATATTTATATGTATAATATTTTGTGTATATATATATAACATTTTCCTAAAAATATTTTTTTAGAAAAAAATGGATTTTCTAAACACAATTGTATCAAATTTATGTATATATTAGTTAAAGATTAAGAAATCTACTTTTGTAATTTAAAAATATATTTTTTATAATTGTGATATATTTGGAAAAAATGTTTTTTTTAGTTTATAACTAGATTTCAAATTTTAACAAAAATATATATAAAGTTTAGATAAAGAGAGGAGAATTCTAAGAAAAAAATAATCAATTTACATTGAGAATTTTTAATAATAGGGGTGGCCTTGAGGGGACAGGAAATCCAATTAACTCTTAACTATTTGGGTAAATTGACCGATGTTGTCTGTGTTGAACATTAATGGATTAGTTGTGCCGCCAAAGAAATAAAAATTAAAAAAAATTCCAAAAACAAAATAAACTATATGAGGTGCCATGTATGTGACTCAAATTCAAATTATAAGAGATCTAATTAAGAGATATGATTTTGATTGGAATGTAGGTTGTGGCAACGTAATAAAGCATGACATCAACTAATTCATCCGAGGGCATGGTCACTCGTCGTGGTAATTAAGCTCTCAATTCATTAATAATTAGTTGGTTAATTAAGTATCATGGATTTTCTCCTTAATTATTATTTACCTTTCTTAATTTTTGTAGCTGACCAAGACTACAGTGAAGGGAATCCCATTCAAGGTACATTTTCATCAATTTGAAGAATGTGAACAATTTTAGAAATTTGATTTCAATGTTAACTGTGAATATTATTATTAATTGTCTTTAATGAGATAAGCTTGTCAGTTTAAATATGCAAAGTTTTGTCACTTACAAATAGATTTTTGATAACAATGATCTAATTATTTAGCATATAATATATTACTTTATTTAAGACAAATGAAGAGTATGGACCAATCCTTATTATATTATAGTTCGTAATGAAAGAATTTTATGATGTCATCATATTTATAAATTAAGTTTCTTTATATCTAAATTCTTTGTTTTACTTTATTCCTAACAATTAATTAATTATCCCCACAAGTTAAGAATTTTACTCTATTACTTTAGTCTTTGGGTAGACACTAGACAAAATGACAATGCAGTTTACCCCAAGAAAGAAAAAAGAATCATTTTTCCTATAAAAAAAACTTAAAAATATTATTTGATCCATGAACACATAAAAATGCAGATGAGTACTGGAAATACATAACATTGTACAGAGCTGCTGTGGAAGGCGATTGGGAGAAGACCAAGAAATTCTTTGAGAAAAACCAAGGTGCAGTCACTGTCAATATCAACTCGAACCTGGAGAATGCACTGCAAGTAGCAGTCCAAGCAGGAAACAAGGCAATCGATTTCGTGAAGAATTTGGTGGAAGAAATGCCGATTGAGACCCTCGAACATCAAAATAAATTTGGCCAAACTGTACTTATCTATGCTGCTGGTGCTGGTAACACGCGTGCTGCGGTTATTCTAGTGGAAAAACATCCCCAGTTGTTGTATATTCGCGACAACGATAAGTTTCTACCAGTCCATCTGGCCGCCGAATATGATCACAAGGATACTTTCCAATACTTGTTGTCAAAGACTCAAGACGAGCATGGTGGTGTTAGGCCCTTTGCAGGCATATCCGGGGTTCACCTTGTTAGACAAGTAATATTTTCCGGGTACTACGGTGAGAACCTATAGCGGTACTCTCATGCATGCATTTGTGTATATATATATATAAATAAATAGTCAAACAAATATATATATATATATATAATGTTACTCTTACAACTGATTTATTTGTTTAACTATTTATATATATATATATATATCATCTCTTGTAATGCTTGTTAATTTACTTTGTTTTATCAAGTAGATGAGGCCCTAAAATTGATTGATTGGTATCCCGAACTTGCAAAATTACTTCTTCCCAATGGAAATAGTGTTTTATCCGCAATTGCTTTGAAGGAGTCGGCGTTCCCAAGCGGGAGTCATCTATCCTTTTGGGAAAATACTGTCTGTTCTTGTAAGGATATCACTTTTTCAATAAAACCTCTTCTTTCTGTTTGCGCAGGGACCTTAATTATATTATATGCTTTTATTCAAGGTGTTCCAGTGAAGTTGGCCAAGTATGCTAAAGAGCCTAGTAGATCTGACATTGAGGACCCAGTACCAAGACATAATTTGGCTCAAACTTTTGTGCGAAGTTTCTACATTCCAGGTTTTTAATTGTACAAATAATTAAACTACTGCCTAGCACAACTAGTACAAATTCAAGGGCCCGTTCCAAATTCTTCTTGGATAAAGTAGTTTTCCTAATGGATTTAATTGCTTTGATGATAACTTGCAGTGAGCCAAAGATTACAAGCCATACTTTACAAAGTCTTGGCGTTCTTAGGTAACGTTAATAATTCAACATGCACATGGGGATTTCTAGTTTAATTAGTTGTAACAATTAATTTTGGCTGAAATTTAATTACCGCATTCTTGACTTAATTTTGCAACTCTAGTGCCTCACATTAAACACATCGGGGACAAAAAACAAGTGCATTATCAGGCAGCTCAGCTCGTGAAATTGTCGTGCCAGCAAATTGCAACTCTAAATGACTACAAGGCTTATGAATCAATTGTGAGAGACCCACTGCTTTTAGCAGCAAAATTTGGAGTTAAAGAGGTGGTGGAAGAAATATTGCATGGGTTTCCGGATGCAGTTTGGTTTCTTGATAAAGAAGGTCGTTCTGTATTGGAATTGGCAATTTTACATCGTCAAGAAAAAGTTTTCAACATCATATGTCAGATGGATCTATGTAAACATCTCCTGTCCCACCGCTCGGACAATGAAAATAACAATATGCTACACTTGGCGGGGAGACTAGCACCTCCAAGCAAACTAAAACTTATTCCTGGTGCAGCGCTTCAAATGCAACGTGAGTTGCAATGGTTTCAGGTAACTAACTCATTTCAATTTGGTTTAATGATTATTTAGGAAAACATGACTTAGAATCTTAAATGAGTTTACTGATGATAAAAGAAGACAAAACACATTTTTAATTACGCTTCTCATTTAGGAAGTCGAGAAATTTGCGCCACCCAAATATAGACTGAAAAAAAACAGATATGGAGAAATTCCTACAATCCTATTTACTGAAAAACACAAGGACCTAGTACGTGAAGGAGAGAAATGGATGAAAGAAGCAGTAAATTCATGCACCATTGTGGCATCCCTGATTGCCACTATAGGGTTTGCAGCTACAATCACTGTTCCCGGTGGCAATGACGGCAGTACTGGCCTCCCCATTTTCTCTAAAGAAAGTGCATTCATCATCTTTGCCATTTCAAATGTATTATCTTTATTCACAGCCGCCACTTCTCTATTGATGTTCTTGTCCATCTTCACTTCAAGATATGGAGAAAGCGATAGTAAGTAAAAATATTGTTTCCATGAAAAAAGATTTCAAATACTAAATTTTTAATTTTTTTTTATTATTTAGATAATGAAAAATTTTAGGTTTAATAAAGAACAGAAGAAAATGAGTAAATTAATTAATTAGATTAATGAAATAAAATTGATTTGGAAGGCAACTTGAATCAAAGAAATCAGTGAATTTTAATAACTAAGACACGTATATGAACCTAACTATGCAATGCAGATCATAGATTTTTATACAAATGAATTTGTCAATTGAGTATGTGACGGCGAAATCTCCTAATGCATTCATTACCCTATTTTTAGGCTATAACGAGTTTATTCTCATTTAATAACTTTTTATGTTTTGATGAAAATTGAACTAAATGAAAACGCATTACAATTTGTGAAATTCCTAACGTATCGCTAAAAGTCGTACAAAGAAACCGAATTCTATTTCTAGTCGGTTTTACTTTATAGTGTATGGTAGCTACGATGCAATCTCCAACCTATCTCCTATCGACCTCAATATTAGACATCAAATCATGTAAATAGTGGCCAATTATTCACAAGCATTAAATCCAATACCACATAATTCAACATAACTCAATTTATTCAATCACATAAAATTATAAAAAATGCATCATCATAGTTTCAGCCAATACATGACCTTAGTTTAATAAATTAGTTCATGACATAATTAATTAAAACCCAAAGTAACACTGAAAACATTAAGAGAATTAATTAAATCAAGAAGAAGAGAAAATTCCCTAACCCAGATTTAAAATAGATCTAGGTACTGGATCTAGGTTGCCAGCGTTCGCTTGCTGCGTGCCATTTCAATCTTCCCTTGCGCAAAACCCTTAATTCCCTTGCCTTGCCAAATCTGATTTCACTGTACGCCTTCACTGCCTTGCCGAATCTGATTTCACTGTACGCCTTCTTGCCCCATCCTCAATTCCTTTAATGGCCGCCCACAAGTCCTCTGCCCTCCAAAATCTGTTCCTTCCATGCGCCGCAGCCACCTCCAGTCTCTGCCAAATCTAACCCCTTATGTTATTATTATTATTATTATATATATATATATGGCATGGAGTTCCAATTGCATTGCAATTGGACTCCATTTATTATATTAATAAATTATTATATAAACACACAGCCCCACGCACGCCACTTCACACATATATATATATAATATAAAATATATTATATATTATATATAAATAATATAATAGATAATATAATATTAATTATATTAATTTTAATTATTTATAATATTTATTTTTTATTTATATTGTAATATTAATTTTATAATATCTTTTTATTTAATTTTTTAACTCAAACACCAAATAGTATTCTTGTAAAATAAAAAAAAATACTAAAAATTAAATATATATAAATGACACTCAAAATATTAAATAATTTTATATAAAATATAAATAAAATACTAAAAACACTACTTACTTATGACCAATAAATGTGTGAATAAATTCTTACATCAAATACTCCCAAACTTGAATTATTGCTTGTCCTCAAGCAAAAAAAAAAAAAAAAGAAATTAAACTCAAAACACAAAACATATATTTGTAATCATTCATCACATTCAAATCCTTTGTTATGCCCACATCTAAATCCTCAATCCAAAATGCATCAGTAGCAAATAAAGTAAAGAAAATTAAGCATACTTACATTCCTAAGTTCAAAAATCTATACAAAATTCTAAATTCAATCATGTTTTATCATGTAACTCGCACAATCGAATAGTACAACAACCATTCTTGCAACCATCCCTTTTCACTACTACAAACAAATGTAGCAAAGTAGGATTTCTTTTTCTTTTTTTTTTTCAACATCCTTTTTCTTTCTTTTTTTTTCCCTACTTAAACGAGTACATTTTATGTTTCATCTCATTTTTTTTTTTTTTTTTTTTTTTAACTGAACGAGTGCATTTTATGCTTTATCTCGCTCAACATTATTCACCCTATTTACTTAAACCCTGTTTAGGCCTAGCTCAGAAGAAATAATCACAAGAAAAGCATTGCATTCATCTTTCATGCATAGTCACACAACTCACACAACTTCGTAAAGAACATGTACTTCAATGATCTTAGAACCCAAGTATACTTAATCTTGTTTTATAAAATATTGCTTATTCCAAATCAAAGACTCAATGTTAAACATAATAACGAATCCAAATGCAAATCACGATTCCAACAAACAAGTTCTGCTTATTTTATTTTTCACAAAACTTTCTAGTTTAGGGGTTGGCCAAATATACACTTGATATAAGTTTTGCAAAAAAATTTAATATCAAAAACACCCAAACAAAACAAATAGCATATATTAACAAATAATAATTCCACCCTCCCCAAACTTATTTAACACATTGTCCTCAATGTGAAAGACAAAGAAGAAAGAGAATGAAAAATGAATACTCCTCTGGCCACATAATTGAACACTACGAATAGTCATGCTAGTCCAAACTAAATCAACTTTATTTTCCTTTCTTTTGAACTTGCACGACATCACAAGTATGGGTTATTGGCCATATTTATTCAACAATTAAAACTAAATGAAATAATAAAAACAAAAAAAAAAAAAGTTGGAAACAAAAAGGAAAAAGTGCTTAGGTTGCTTCCCAAGAAGTGCTTGTTTATAGTCATTAGCTTGACTAAGTTTCCATCTTCAGGGAAGTTTGAATCCTTCTTCTGTCAAAAATTTGTGCCAGTTGATGGACTTATTCCTTGAATGTTAGCAAATTTTCATCCAATCCCCTTCTTTTGCTCTCTAAGTACCCTTATTAATTTTTCCTTTTCACGACTTGGTGGTTTGGCTTTTAAAGAAGAAGAAGAAACATCCAAAAGTAATCATTTGTCTCTTTTGGATGGACAACCTTTTTACTTTTTTCCCAAATAGCCCATGGCCCCAGCCTTGTTCTTGGCATTTAAAATTTGTTCATGCCCTTCAAAAAAAATAGCAATACAATTTTCTATGGGCTCATCTAATCTCTCTACTAAATCATTAGTGCCATATATCCTTAAGACTTCTTTTTCATTATCATTAAAATATTTCGTAGCCTTAAACACATTGAAAGTAACTGTCTCATCATAAATTCTAAGCCTAAGTATTCCTTACTGGACATCAATCAAAGCTCTCCCTATGGCAAGAAAATGTCTCCCTAAAATTAAGGGCATATCATAATCTTCTTCCATGTCTAGAATAATGAAGTTGTAACACCCCAATTTTCTTGAACGTGCTATAACTTAGGATTTCGGGAATATAAAAATTTTTCATACCACAATCGCTGCCATACATCACACAATATCCCCAAAAAACCCTAATTTTCACCTTCTCAGCTTAACAAACCCAATATTAAATAGTTAAGACAGGTGTTAAAATTTCAAATACGGAAGCTAGATCGAACCTGATATGGTTCACAACCATAACGCTTTATTTATCATAAAATTGTTCAAGACGTCTACAAAATGTATTACATCATCTCTCGCAAGTGATAAGTGAATATCTTAAACATATCCAAAATTACATAGGTTCGCACATAAACAAAAATATGCTAATCATGCTACAGACAGTAATTTAAGCTAATTCTTCAGCTATCTCCTTCCCGTTAGAGCCGCTCGTCGAACCTGGAACGTTTGAATATTCCAAGGACATAGTCCAATTAGAAGATGAATCTTCTAGTGAGAAACTCCAAAAATAGTTTATATCGATGCATGATCAGGTATAAAATGTACGAGAAGACAATGAGAACTACTCCGAAATGCCTCGTGAACACGTTAGCCTCCTCCAACGAGAGCTTTCTCAATGGTGCACGCATAGCGCCTCTCGGGAGGTCCCTAACCATGTCACTTCAGCCCGACCTCATAGAACTCATGCAAGCACCACATCCGTTGTTCCTTAAACTCACGGTCTTCCCCACGAGAGCTTTCTCGATGGCGCACGCATAGCGCCTCTCGGGGGATATCCGACTTTTGCCCTTGGCCAACAAAAAATAGGTACAACAGTATGGCCACACGAATTTTATAAATGCAACAGTTAAAAAGCCAATAGCATATAATTTTCAGAAAAATACATTTCTTATATGTATCATGATTTCACGTAAGAGAATAACAAGCGTTTATGTGTAAGAACTTCACGAACACGTCTCATGCAATAGAAGTCTTTCATAAGAGAATAAAAAATAGGATTTGGAGTATAGGAGTCTCACCTTATTGGTTTATCTCTTTGACGGTATAATTTCACAACAAACGGCCTAGGTTTCTGCAGAAAACATGCGTTTTGGTAAACCTAACCTTAAATATTTTTATATAGGGTTGAAGGGCATTAAAGTAGGGACATAACTGGAAAATTTGAAGGAAAATAGGCCTCTCACTCGCCCTGGAAAGGTGGGCCATGCGCCTTCATGCGCGGCCATTTTCCAGCACATGTAACTCACGCGCAAGCACCAGATTCCAAATAGCAACGTCTCATTTTTGTATTTCGGCCATATCTCCCTTGTTTTAACTCTGATTCGACCCCCGTTTGAACCTACGCGACCCTCTCTTCCCCCTCTACAGGATAAAAAAATAGACTTTCCTTACTTTTTTCTAACTGATTTTGATGAATTCCGGCGAAGACCCGCAACTCCGACGAGACTCGTTCTCCGCTACTTTCTTCCTGCCTTCTTACCAAACTTCATTCTCTCTCTCTAGAGCAACCTTCTCCACTTAGAGTGCTTCACTCCTCAAAGCTCTCTTGAATGGTTTGAGAACAAACCATGGTACCTTTTTATAGATTTCTCCAACCAATCACATTATGCCACTTGTCACAATCTAAGCCATGGACTCCAAAAACTCAAAGATATATTTGAATGGCTTTTCAAATCCAAAACTATAATGGATTGAACTTTTGAGATCCAAGATAATTCCCTAAACTTATTTTAAACCCTTATTTCAAGTCCTCAACTTTAATATTTTACCACATAAGGTCTTAATTTTATGCTTATTTCGTTTGGATAATTTTTTAATTACAATTACACCCTCAAACATCAAATTTATCGAGATATTTAAAATCTCAAAATTAATAAATCAAAATTACTCGATATGTATGATTTCCCGAAGGCCCTTACCATCATTCGGCTATTTTAGGCTACAACTTAGCTTAACTGAAAAACCGTCTCTGATTTAATTTCTTTCAGCGTCATAAATCTCACCTCGGGACGCTCGTAAAAAATATACCTTTATCCTCAGGTATCTAAGATCTAGGGCACTCCTTGCGACTGATTTGGTCACTCATTGTCAAGTCAAACATATTTTTTAGTATTTTAAACTCACTTAAAATACGTGGCATCTTCACAAAAATATGGGGTATTATAGAAGTCAATAGGAAAAATAAACTTATCTACTTTTACCAAAACATCTTCCACTATTGATCCCTTTGGATATTTAATACTTCTATCAGCTAATTGAAGAAAAATAGTGGTAGGTGTTGGTTCTTTTAGTCCAAGGTTCATGAAAATAGAAAAGGGAATCAAATTAATGCTTGCACCAAGGTCACATAAAACTTTATCAAAACTAATTTCACCAATAGTGTAAGAAATAGAAAAGCTCCCTGGACCCTTCATCTTTGGTGGCAACTTCTTCTGAATCACAACACTGCATTCCTCAGTCAAGGCAATGGTCTTATAATCCTCCAGCTTTCTCTTGTTTGACATAATTTCTTTTAGAAATTTTGCATAAGCAGGAATCTGTGCTAAAGCATCTGCAAATGGAATGTTAATGCGCAATTGCTTAAAAACTTCAAGAAAATTTTCAAACTGTTTGTCAACCTTATTTTGTTTAAGCCTTTAAGGAAAAGGGATAGGAGGAACATAAGGTTTAACAGGTGGTGTTAGGGATGATATCTCGTCTTGTTCATTCTCATCACTGATCTCAACATTATTCTTTTTATCAATATCACCTATAACATGTTTACTACTTACCTCACCAAGTTGTTTACCACTTCTCAATGTCACTGCCTTGACTTCCTCTCTTGGATTCACCTTAGTTTTACTGGGCAACTTACCTTGATCTCTCGAATTTAAGGCATTTAAGATCTACCCCAATTGAACCTCCAAATTTCTGTTGAAACTGGGCATCTGGTCTACTTTTGCCTCCAGCTTTTCAAATCTATCCGCAGTGGCATTTGCTAACTTTTCAATTGCTAACTCCCAAGATGGCTTGCTTTCTAGTTGCTGCTGCATCACTTCTTGAGGTCTGGGTCGAAAACTAGGAGGATTGCTAGGCCTAGAATTGCTACTGTCACCCTGATCCCTCCAGGAAAAATTGAGGTGATTTCTCCAACCTGCATTATAACTGTTAGAATATGGGTTATTTTGCTGGTTCTGCATGTTATAATTCGAAATATACTAAGCTTGCTCCACCTGCATACAATCAGAACCCAAGTGAGAATTCTTATAACAATCACAATTACTGACAGAATTGAAATTAAAATAAATAGCATTGACATTCCCTAACTTACCAAACATTTTTACAAGATTGTCCACCTTGGAGTTTAACATATTGATGCCATCAACTTCATACATACCTGAGGATTTCTTAGGCATACCTCTCTTACTAGACCATTGATAATTGTTGGAAGCCATTTCTTCAAATAGCTCATATGCATCTTCTATAGACTTACCCATTAGTGCACCCCCTGCAGCAGCATTTATAATGATTCTAACTGAATGAGATACACCATTATAGAATGTTTGCACAATCAACCAGTTAGACAGACCATGGTGTGGACACCGTCTTTGCAATTCCTTAAACCTTTCCTATGCCTCATACAAAGATTCACCATCAAATTGAACAAAACTAGTAATATCATTCCTGAGTTTAGTAGTTTTACCTGGTGGAAAATACTTACCCAAGAATGCTTGTGATACGGCTGCCCATGTGATAAATGAATTTGGAGCTCTAGAATTTAACCACACCTTAGCTTTATTTCTCAACGAAAAAGGAAACAGCATCAGTTTTATTGCATCCTCACTTACGCCATTCATTTTGATGGTGTCGCGTATCTCTAAAAAGTTTGCTAAGTGCGCATTAGGATCTTTAGTTGGATTTCCACCAAACTGTCCTTGTTGAACCATTTGGATGAGTCCTTGTTTGATCTCATAGTTATTGGCATTGACTGCTGGTCTTAGTATGCTGGCTTGAGCTCCAACTGGGTCTGGCATGGCATAATCACGTAGCAATCTTTGATTTTGCTCATGGTTCTGGTTCTGATTGTGATTTTCTGCCATGACTGTTACTTGTCGTGCTAATCTCATCCCTTTCTTTATTGCTCGGCAGATTCTTTCTATGTCTGGATCAAATGGCTGAATTTCTCCACGATTTCTTGGCATGCACAACTCAGCTTACAATGTAAAACAAGACAATGTAAGATAGGCAAAAAAATGAAGAAAAAAAATAAAAAAAAATAATAATAAAATTTTAAAAAATAAATTAAAAAAATCACAAAAGACAAAGACACTAAAAAAAAATGTATACAGTCTAAATTAATAAAGAAAATTTTTAATTTGATATTAAAGAATACTTTCCCCTGCAATGACGCCAAACACTTGATCACCCTAAAATATACCACAAATGTACGGGTCGAACAAGTAATATAATAGTAAGTAAGAATATTGTTCCCACAAGGAAAGATTTCAAATACCAAATTTTTAAACTTTCTTTATTATTTAGACAATGAAAAATTTCAGGTTTAATAAAAAACATAAGAAAAAAAGTAAATTAATTAATTAGATTAATGAAATAAAATTGATTTGGAAGGCAACTTGAATCAAAGAAATCAGTGGATTTTAATAATTAAGGCACATGTATGAACCTAGCTATGCAATGCAAATCATAGATTTTTATGCAAATGAATTGATCAATTGAGTATGTGACGGCGAAATCTCCTAATGCATTTGTTACCTTATTTTTAGGCTATAACGAATCTATTCTCATTTAATAACTTTCTATATTTCTATGAAAGTTGAACCAAATAAAAACGCATTACAATTTGTGAAATTCCTAGCGTATCGCTAAAAGTCGCACAAAGAAACCGAATTCTATTTCTAGTCGGTTTTACATTATGGTGTATGGTACCTACGATGCAATCTCAAACTTATCTCCTTTCGATCTCAAGATTAGGCATCAAATCATGTAAATAGTGGCCAATTATACACAAGCATTAAATCTAATACCACACAACTCAACATAACTCAATTTATTCAATCACATAAAATTATAAAAAATGCATCATCATAGTTTCAGCCAATATATGGCCTTAGTTTAATAAATTAGTTCATGACATAATTAATTAAAACCCAAAGTAACAGTAAAAGCATTAAGAGAATTAATTAAATCAAGAAGAAGAGGAAATTCCCTAACCCAGATCTAAAATAGATCTAGGCTGCCAGTGTCCGCCTGCACTTGCACTTGCGCCTGTTGCTGCTGCGTGCCACTTCAATCTTCCCTTGTGCAAAGCCCTTAATTCCCTTGCCTTCACTCCCTTGCCGAATCTGATTTCACTATACGCCTCATTGCTCCATCCTCAATTCCTTTAATGGCCGCCCACAAGTCCTCTGCCCTCCAAAATCTATTCCTTCCGTGCGCCACAGCCACCTCCAGTCTCTGCCAAATCCAACCCCTTATATGTAGGGCATGGAGTTCCAATTGAATTGCAATTGGACTCCATTTATTATATTAATAAATTATTATATACACACACTGCCCCAGACTCACGCACGCCACTTCACACACACATAAATATATATAATATATATAATATAAAATATATATTATATATAAATAATATAATAGACAATATAATATTTAATATAATTTTAATTATATTAATTTTAGTTATTTATAATATTTAGTTTTTACTTATATTGTAATATTAATTTTATAACATCTTTTTATTTAATTTTTTTATTTTTAGTTTTTTAACTCAAACACCAGTATTCTTGTAAAATAACAAAAAATATTAAAAATTAAATATATGTAAAGGACACTCAAAATATTAAATAATTTTATATAAAATATAAATAAAATACTAAACACTACTTACTTATGATCAATAAATGTGTGAATAAATTCTCACATCAAATACTGGGAATTATTGCTTGTCCTCAAGTAAAGAAAAAAAAATTTACCCTAAGAAATTTATTCACACATTTATTGGTCATAAGTTTTTTTCACCTCATTGACTAATTTAAACCTTAGACATTCGAATTTCATACAATGGTACTTTAACTTTTCTTCTAATCTTATAAACTTTCTTAGGTAGACACAAATTGAATGAACTCATCAACACTTTCATAAAATTCTCTAGTAATCATGCCGCTTCTTGGGTTACAACTATTATCAATTCACTTATGATGCGATGGAATTTTTATTTTAAATTAAATAATATGTACGACGAAAAAAACTATCCTGAAAATTCACAAAACCATCTTTTAGTACTACAAACCAATGTAATTTATAATTGCACTTTCAGACATACACTATTTTAAATTTTTTACCAAGTAACAAAAGTTTTAACCAAATAATAACATTATATTTGTAGTTATAATTTTTAAATTGTATTAAATAAATAACTAACCCAACAACAATATTATCGACATTGAATTGTTATATTTAAACATATTATTTATCATTAAACTAATCATTTTTTACAATTAAACTAGACTACAAGTTTTTATTTATTTCAATCATGTATTATTGTATAATTTTGTTAACATTAGTTTCATTAAACCTAGAGTTAAACCCTGCTTAAATCTTGAAACCCACCCATTCATTATTAAAAAATTAAAAAAAAATATATTTAATATTTTAATTTATAATATATTTAATAAAATTAAAAAATTAAATTCTAATAAGAGATTTAATAAAAAATTAAGTTAAAAAATTAGGCTATATTCTTAACAACAAAAATAATACACAAATATTTATTTTGTGAATATTTTTTTTATTAAAATTAAAGTTAAAATATCTAAATTAATTAAGAAAATATTGATTTGGCCCTACAAAAATTATTTAACAACCAAATTTATAGTAATATTAATAACATAATAAAAATTTAATATAAATTATTTTACAAATTTTAATTTTATTTCAAATTTACAATTAACCAAATCACTAAGTGTAAACGAAAGCCCCCACACCACATTTAAAATCCTAATTGTGATTATTATTAATTTAATTAAAATTATGTATTATTATCTAAATTTATTAAGATTATACATTTAAAACCCCCATTGTGCAAAATAATTTTATTTTTACCTACTAAAATTATTTAACTATATTATTAATATTAATAAGAAGAGAAATTTATAATTAATACTAAATAATATTATTAAAATTTATTTAAAATTTATTATTAAAACACTCTTGCACCCACCCACTGAACCCCTAAGCCCCCAAAACGGGCCCCTTTTATTATTTAATTATAATTTTTTATAATTAAAATTAAATTTATAATTTAAATTTAACATTAATTAAACCCTATATATTTTATATATCCCAAAATATGAGACATGATTATATAACGCTTCAAACTTTACCATTAATTTTTGGCCTCACAATTCATTAGCATTTGAAAATATTGAGTATGAGATAAATTAATTTGAAATTTTAAAATCATTATAAAATTTTACTCAAAAATTTTAATTTTTTAAAATTTGTTTAAAATCATTATAAAATTTATATATATTTTTAGATTGAATAATTATTTTTTATATTAAAATTAATAATTACAAAAAACTCTTATATTTTTTGATTTACAATTTTCTTTTCTATTTAAAATATCATCTACATATTTTTATTCATTTCTCATCTTTCTTGTAATCTAAAATCTAACATATAAAAGACACATAGAGAAGAAATTACTGTGTTAAACCTCATATTTTTATTCATTTATCCTATTCTTATTCTTATAATTTAATATCACCCAACCCCCCCCCCCCCATCCCTCAACACACTCACTAATTTTTTAACTGTATATTATTTTGAATTTAAATTTTTTATTTAAATCACATAATACATAATAATAATTTATATAGAATATATCATAATATATATAATATAACAATATAAATATAAAATAAACAATAATAAACATTCAATATTTTAATTTACTACTTAACATAAATAACAGAAATAAATATAAATAAACAGATTATATTGTAATAAATATTAACATTAACAGTTAATCAATTTCTTCCTCTGTATTTAATATTGTAATAAATATAAATAAAAGAAATATTAACATTAACAGGAATATTAACATTAACAACTATTTATTACTTAACAATTAATCAAATAATACCTATTATGTAAGAAACATTCAATATTGTAATTTAAATCTCAAATAATTAACAACTAAAAATGAAAAATATCTTCAATTCTTAATAAGTTTTGAATGTAAATCACACCAAAATAAAACCACTTTCGTGATTTCAATGAGAGTGAGACAAGAAGAGCAAAATAGTTAAGAGAAGAAATTAAATTAGTAGCAAAACAGTGAGGAAGAAATTGTAGAGAGGAGATGGAGATGAACGAAGGAGAGAGGATGCTTTAAAGGGAAGAAGAGGGGCATTGGGGAAAGCGGGGGAGTGGGTAAGTGTCAGGAGAGGGAGGGGGGTGAGGGGGCAGGCTTGTGCTCGCCAAAGTCAGCGACGAGCACCTGTTACGTCGCCAAAGTCAGCTAGGGCTAGTGCTCGCCAGAGTCAGCCCGTCGCCAAAGTCAAATGGACTATTTTACCCCAAATTGGGTTACAGGGAACACCCTAAGGAACATTGTAACGGCCCTAAAGTGGGTCTAGATGTTTTAACACTTAACATTAGTTTAATGGTATTTTAAATGTGAGTCTAAGTATTTTAATATTTCATGGTAAATTTCCTTGAGGGCATAGAAATAGTTTTAAATTGTATAATTTTATTTTATGGTTCATATGATCGTGAAAATAAATGTATGGGTCAAATTTAAAAAAAATAAATTAGAAACAATGTAATGGGCCTCAATTAATTAGTTAGTGAAGTCACGAATTGACCTGGGTGGAAAATTAAGCCTAATAAGCTTAATATATATATATATATATATGGAGTATATGTGGCGTGGGCTTAGGCCCATTGAGATAAATAATTTAAAAATAATGAAATTGGTGGTGTAATGAATATATAATAATAATAATAATAATAATAATAAAAGAAAAAAAAAATTAGCATTTGCCAATAAAGCCCCTAGATATTTCTGCCTATAATATGAGGAGAAGGGCATTATGATAATTTTATTGGAGTTGGCGTGCAACTTGTACGCGCTCTTTTTTCTGTGTGAAAATCTTCTAATTACAGTGCAAATCATCATCTTCTTTTTCTACTGTTCCATTTCTTTCCTCATCATCTCAGCGTCTTCCTTATATTTCAGTTTCATCTTCTTCCTCTTCTCCTTCTTGTGCTATCATCTCAGCTGTATATCTTTCTCTGCCATTTAAGCTCAGCAAGGAGAAGGCTCAGTCAACCTCAGGCAAGTTCTTTCTGCCTTCTCATTCACATTTTGTAATCCCTGTATATTTTATTTCTTCTTGAGCAATTGTTTGTTGCCAGCCGAGTGACCCACTTGTATTTTTATATATATATATATATATATATACATATACGAACAGCTATTATTGCCCAGCTGAAATCAGAGACCCACTTATATTATATATATATGTATGTATATATAGGTATACAACCAGTTCATGTGCTCCCCTGTTTTTATTTGACCCAGATAAGTACTTATATATATGCATATACCCTCTGTTAAATGCTTCTGTTCCTGACCCACTTTCACCTATACTCACATATACATATGCATATAGATGCTTAGCAGAGAGGTTAGCCGAATGGAAGCTCTCTCTCTCTCTCTCTCTCTTTGACATTGCTAACAGCCCTTGTATAGTTATATAATCGCCATTGTAACGATTGCCCTGTTCTAGCCAGCGGAGCCTAAGACCCACTTACACATATATACATATATATGTAATCACCTAGTTGGTCGCCCCTGCACCAACCGAAGCTAACGACCCACTTGCATCTATATATACATATACGTATGCCCCTGCTTGGTTGGAGAGCTCACTCTCTTTTTCTCTCTCACTCTCTCTCTCTCTCTCTCGCTCTTTGTTTATTCGGATACCCCGTGTTTAATTCAAACTGTGTATGTATATATATATATATACACACACACTTTCAAGTTATTTTGGATCTCCTGTTCCAGCCGAGCAACCCACTTCTATATGCGTAAATCTGTGCCCAAGTTAGCTGCCCCTAGTTCATTGAGCAAAACCACCCCTCTCCCAGCTTCGGTCCACTTTTGCATATTATATATGCTTACTTGCAGCACCGTATATAGATATATACGCACGCCTATTTAATTATTGTAATGTTTACTTATGTTTTGCACTTAAGGCACCCACATAATATATATATATATATATATTATTAGGTTCAGGAAATTGAAGTCACCTAATAATATATATATATATATATACAACCAATAATATATATATATATGTTTGTTTAGCGCCATTATATATTGCCACGGCATAAGTTATCCATTTAAATAATTTTGAATATGCCCAAATTTATGAGAAGGCATATCAAAACCTTCCTTAATTATTTATTTATTTTTATCATTAGTTATGGTCAGTAAATTAAATGTGCGTGTGTAAAGATCAATAGAGCTAATTTGCTTGATGTGGTTCTTTTAGCTGCATGGGAACTCAAATAATAAATTTGAGACTACTCGTGAAAATATACTTGTAATCAATATGTGATATTAAATCATGTGGGCACTTATTTATGCATTTGAGAGCAAGGCATCAAGGGTGGTAACCTTGTGTGATTTCATAAATGGCATGTCAAAATAAGATGTATATGCTATTATTATTAAACTTTGCGCACCTATTATTTTGCGCGAAGGGAAGGGTACCCTAAAGCACCTGGCGCGGGACGAGGTGGCTATAGCCCGGCAGGTTGGCTCCATATTGAATGTGAGTTTTTATCCTCTTGATGCACTTTGGCATATGTTGTTTGATGGCGTGCGAGCCTACGAGATTTGATTCTGATACTTAATTTCATATGCACATTTGCATAGTAATATATGGTGACATGATGCATTTAGATTGAAATTTATAAAGTCATAAATTGCAAATCTTGTATAAAACTATGGAGTTCTTGATTACTCTTTTTGGTGTCACCATATTCTTGATTCCTATTCGCTATTCATTGCTTCTCGAACTTGCTGAGCCTTGTGGCTCACTTGATCTTCCTTGCCATTCCAGGTAAAGGGAAGGCCGTTTTCGGGGGCTAGTCTAGTGGGACTAAGGCCCAGGGATAGTGGTGTACGGAGGCACGTCCTGACTTGAAGATCCTATTTAGCATTTTGGTGAGGCTTGAAATGAAATGATTTTTATTTTGTTAGTTAACATTAGAGCCTCTTAATTATTTTGTATGGCCTTCGAGCCCCAAACTTATGAGATATTGGGAGTGTAACTGAACCTTAAATTAGTTTCCGTTGCTAGTAATGAATTGAGTTGTTTGTTTTATTATGGTTTATTCTATATCATCTCTGTGATGACCTCTTTTCGAATATCCTATGCTAACGGGAATATTCGAGAGTGGGCCCTTACAAACATCTTAAGGAACACTCTTGGTCAAGCTACATCGTTAACGAACCCAAACAACAATCCATTGCTAGTCTCGGTCTCTAGCTTAGAGGGTAACTCTTCTCAGAAATACACTTGAGTATACCCTCATGCCCTGACATACTCTCTACACTCGCCTGAGCCTAACACCTCTGAGTTTCCATAATAAACACAACCATTAATAACTATCTCGAGTGAACCACCTAGACCCCATCTAGGAGGTCTTGATCAATTAGTTACTTATTTCCTCAGAACCCAACCACACGTGTCACCAAGACGATAACTCCCCACTCAGAGTTACACCAGAATTCCAAATCTTTAATGATTGCAACCTATCACTAACACAGTTCGATTTCATTGCCTACACAGTGCCTGTTCCACATCTGAGTAAATGTCCAAGCGTCATAGAACAGTCATCATCAAATCGCGGTTAGGCCTTCCAGACACGAGACTTCCAATTTATTTGCTCGCCATACCCAAGAACAAAACTTCAATGTCCACATATTTACACAGCCTATAAACGTACCAATGAGTTCTTTTCCTTATTTTGCCATCTTCAAATTCTAATACCATTAATTCTACATCACATTGCAGCATTCAGCTGTATAGCTAAACACTTCAATTCCATCCTCGGATATAGACTACCACCAGAGATATACACGAGTAACCCATACACGTATTACAACAAGCAAGTTGGGCTACATACACAAATTTCCCAATTCCACTTGGGATTTTCTATTTACCCAACCTCGTGGCAACTAACATACCTTCCCATTGCTACACATAGTAGATATTGAGCTCCCAGCTAAGAGACCGATAGATAGGAAGAGAACTGGTGACTATTGGCCACCGGCCAACAGTTCCCTTACCCACGGTCGACTGCCTGTTATGCCTCGTTACTGCCTCACCTATTTCCTTCATGGTTACCCATAAGCATACATACGCATTAGTCATTACCATATTTTTTGATACGATTATAGCACAATACAAATATTACATCTAGGGCTCACACCTCATCTATTCCCATACACATACCAAGATAACCACATATACTCGAGGAGAGTTTACACAAAATTCCCATTTCTATAATTTACACATACCCTATATAATAACGATTACATCCACACCAACAACCAAAAGAAAATACATACACAAACCCTATTTACAATCAACTTCCTATCTCATTTTCTTGCTAACCCAGGCATGCTCTCGCTAGGTGGTGCTCATCGCGTCCCCTTCTGCTTGGGATGTGGCCTCATCTGTCAGACTCACCAATCCCCCGCCACTCCCAACACTAGAGTTGGGTCCCACGGATTCATTTGTCAAGCGAACAGGACTCTGCACCACAGCCTCCGATGGACATCCCGCAAATGATACCCATTGTCTTCCGAAATCAGTCGAGTCCCAAAGCTTTGCCTATCGCTCTACAACATTAGAAAACTGGTCGTAGTGGACCCGAAGAGCCCCATCCTCCATTAGAATTCGAGTGAGTTGCCTCAATCTCTCATTCATATACTTTCTCACGAAAAGCACTTGCTTTTCGGAGTACCCTCGTAGGTGCTCATGCGTGGTTAATAGGAACACTTGGTCCATGCCCCACAATAAACTCACCACATATTCCCTATCATGCTGCTTACCACCTAGGGTATGGAGTAGCTCGCGCTCCCAACGATTCCAAACTAAGTCCAGTGCCACCTGATCCGGGTCTGACACCTTAGAATTCGATCCTCCTAAATCCATACCAAATAGCAAGATACCCTGTGACCTACACACAAAATCAAGTATCAAACCAAGTACCAAATTCCTCACCCCTCAACCTAAAATCGACCCAAAAGCATATGGCTCCTTACTAGGGTATCCCAACACAAATCTATACCATGCTACATACTCACTGTTGGGGGCACTTTACTTCACTTCACTCCCTTCCATTTCACAACTTAGGGATAGGGTCTCTTATTTAGACTCATATTCGGTCGCTAAAGATAACCTAGACACCTCTCTTACTCTACTCGACAACCTTGGTGTACAGGAACTCATCCCCCAAAATTGATTCAAACTATGCTCTGATACCAACAATGTAAACACCCATATCCAGATGTCCCAACCACCCAGACTACCAGAACGGGAGCGCCTATGGAAGGAAAAAGAATGAAACACAAGACAGAAACTATCCTGGCATGCATACACAAGAATTAAAACAGCAGAAGCTAAGTTATACACATGTATGCACTACGGTTACTTCGCTAATACAGCGGTCACACGATAAACAGATACATACAGACACCTGTGCCAACCTACATGAGACACGAGGAATGACCTGGCACAGTAAAAAATAATAGAGTCAATCCCACTCAAACATTAGAGTCCATCAGGGCTGACAGGGGAATGACGAAGACTGATAGGACTGCCTGTACACTGTACTGACTCTGCCTCTAGAAGCTGGCTCCCTTGCCAGACCCATACTGCCACTATCTGGAATGATGGAAAGTAAAGTGAGTCGAGAGATTCAGTAAGCATAAGAAAGAAAGGCTGTAAGCTGAACATATCCAGTAATTCTCCCCAGAACATCAACCCCCAAGCACACACAAGCCATGTCTAACACAGTATAAAAGCATGAATAAAAACATGTATTGGTCCTTGGGGCCCACACAAGACACACGGCACCCAAGTCCTATACCAACATGTCACTGCCCTAAAATGCAACATATATCTCCAATGAACCTGTGCACGTTGTCCCGGGTCGATGCTCCTGTCACTTGAATGCTCGCGTCGGTCCTCCCGACACCCAAGTTGTAGAATAGTCGAGTTGTAGGCTCCCTCAGAACGGTCCTCTCGTCTGAGACCTGTGAACTGTTGGTAACTGTGCGATGCACATAAAAATGCAATAGCGTAGTGAGCATCAACGTGATACGCTGGTGCCCATACATCCAGGCATTAGGCCATGCTCCGCCCACATACTAAACCACACGCGATGCATATGCCCATGCTGGATGTAATCTAACCATGCTAGAATGTCCGTGTCCAAGCATACTCAATAAATGAGAACCCCAACATGCATCTCGTACCCATGTGCACATCAAGCCATGAACGATAATACAACATAATGAATCATGCAGTAAATCACATAATAGCAGATCTAGTCAACAATGTCGGACACCGGTCAACGGTCAGTGACTAGGAGTGTCCGCTCGACGGTCCACTTCAGGGCTGTATGGTAGTCTACTCCAACGTCACCAAAGAACCGACCCCTGCCCCTCTGCTAGATAGATCTAGCTGAACCATACTCGAGAAATCCATAAATAAACCCGCACATCTAGGAACCTAATCCCCAAATTAAGTTCAGCACCATTTTGAAGAGAATAAGGACGGTACAAACCCCCGTAGACACACAACAAATAAAATTCTAGAAGTCCCAGATTTAATTTAAATTAAACCCAGTAAATAACAACCCAATAAATAAGGCTAGGCGCTGAATTAACTTAAAGGAGAGGATAAAATACGAGAAACCACGGAGTCTCTCAGGGGAAGTAAAGAACATGAGGAAAGGGTTAGGAGTTTGCCTTTACACAGTCGTTCCTTGCCTTTCTTGTACTCCCGCTGTGAAGTAAAACGTTTCCTAGTAATAAATAAAATCATAGCTTCCATTAAGTAAATCTAACCATGTAATATAAATAATTTAGCCGTATAAAATTCTTAATTATATACCGCTTCTAATAATTTTTACCCACGTACCTGGTCACTTTTCATACTAAAACAACATCGAAATCCCCTTATTTTTCCATATTGTCTTCCTTTCTTATTTTTTCTTTTCTTCTTCTTCTTCTTCTTCCTCCTTATGCGCGCACCAACAGCTGCTCGCCACTACCTAGCTCCACCCGCCGTCGTTGCTGGCCACCCTGCCATTGCCGGTCCACACTGCCGGCCCTACAACCGCCGCGAGCCACCTCTGCCCGGCACCACCGCGCCTCCAATCGTCACTAGCACACACGCACAACACGACTGTCCGCCATGGCTGCTGCTTCAACTTCACTGGCCTCCACCGCAAGCGCTTTAGGCGGCCGCTGCAACCTCCCGATCGTCGGTCATTGTTGCCATTTGTCGCCCCTCAACCACCGCGAATCGCCTCTGCCTCAGCCACCCGCGCTGCTTCACTCGACCAACTTCCATCTCCTTTCCATTCTTTTTCCATCTCACTGCCACGCTTCTTCTTCGTTTTTCTCTTTCCCTTCCTTTCTCTCTCTCGACTTCTCTCTTCACTCGGCCAAACTCTCTCCCTCTCCCAATCTCTCGGCTCCCTGCTCACTCACAAGTTCTCCCTCTCTCTCTCCTCTATTTTAGCTTCAGAGAAAAATTACTGTATAATACTTAGCGTCCAAGCACACACGCACAACCACACAAATTCAAACATATTAATTTAATTTAAATTAACTTAAGTTAATTTGATTTACTCTTTATTATTATTATTATAATTATTATTATTATCTATATTATTTCTACTATTATTTTGTTACCTTAAATCCTCAAATACCGAAATTTAATAATTATTATCGTCTTCAAAATTTTGGGATATTACACGACTAGTCTAAGAATCGATTGGCCCTTAAGAACTGAGTGACATTTTGAATGCTTGAGAACAAAATAGAGTCCTTGTCCCTTCCAAAGATGAATCCCCCTTAAATGAAAAGGCAAGCCTCCTATTTATAAAGGAGGGAGTGAATGACACGTGGCAATCATCCCAGGTTTCTCGAGGGACACGTGGCAACCATCGGGAGCTTCCCGAATGGCATATTCTCAACATATTCGACTCCGAGATTTTGAAGAAGCTCGGGCTAGGAACCGAGTTGGACCCATTCGGTTCCAAAGAACCGAGTGGGATTTCGGTGGTGGCCAAAAGGGCCACCAAAGGAATCGAGACCCACTCGGTTCCAGGTCTCGGTGGTGTTTGAACCTAGAGGGGGCCAAGAGGCCCCTAAATTGCAACCGAGACCCACTTGGTTCAAAGGAACCGGATGGGTCTCGATTTTGGCCACCCTTGGGTGGCCAAATCTGACCCGAGAGGGGGGCGAGAGCCCCCTTTAAATATAACCGAGGTTAATCATTAAGGGGGCTTTAGCCCCCTCCCTCGGTTCAATTGTGGCCACCCTTGGGTGGCGACAATGAACCGAGTGGGGGTCGATGCTCCCCAATTGTGCTGCTTCTTCGAATTGCCTCATTGCTGCGCCCATGCCTGTTATTATATTTATAATATTCATGACTTGCTGGACTTCCAATTATTTAATAATATTCATGCTACTTCAATTGTGCCTTCACGTGTAGAGCTTCAACTTTAATTGCCAAGTTTGAGACTCCACTAACTCTTTAATTAATTAAATATTCTAATTGTCGGCCTTCGACTTCAAGCTCCTCAGATAATTTAAATTCATTTAATCCTCAAGTGCAAGCTTTATATTTTAATGTTGTTGATGGGTTGCGGCTTGCTTCCACGGGTCTTTTGGCAGGGCATATCAATATGTTTATCTTAAAATTAATATCTTCATGAAATGACCTTCATAGTAATATTTAAATTAAATATGCATGACATATAGGAGGATAGAGATTGATGCATGAAATAAGTGTGCTTACAAATATGTTGAATTAAATTTGAATATGACTAGGACAATATGCACATTAACAATAAAATTAAAATGCAATTATATAATGAAAGGAGATTTGAAATAAGAAAATAGAATCAAATTGAAGTGAGGTATGCCAAAGCAAATATTCTTAAAAAAATTTTGCCTCCTCAATGGTACTAAATGATCAATGGGCGTTTGCCTCCCAAAATATAACACTTCTTCTAAGAATTAGTATAGCACTGAGGAAAGATATTAGAATCTCTTGCATTTGAAAGTAATAGAGGATTATGAAAGTATATTGGAGAAGGAATGTATGAAATCAATAAACTCGAATTGATTTTGGATTATTGAAATGGAATTAAGAGGGTTTTATTTATAGTTTCCAAGTGTCTAATCATGAAAGTTTATGTTGTTTAATCCAGATTAATCTGGATCTTTAGATCGCACCTCTTAGATTTGGGTGCGACTTAGTGGTCCAGATTATATCATCTCATAAAGGTATATATCTCTTCCTTTGCACCTTTCACATTCAAATAGGCATGTCCACTTATTCTCAACTTGTATGAACGGTTGCGTCCACTCGACACCCCATTACACATAAGCATGCCACGCACATGCCTTTTGGATGCCTTCCTCACATCATCGCCACGTCAGTCTGCTTGCCACATCTTCGAGCCACTCGACCATGTATTTCTAGAGCATTTTCTCCAAAAATTGGACTACGAGTTGACTCATTGCATTTATAGTCGACTCCCACTGGCTAGAGTTGTCTCCTAGTGTGCAAGAGTCTACTCCCAGTGGCTAGAGTCGACTCCCAATGTGCAAGAGTTGACTATTGCAAAGCTATAGTCAACCTAGCTAGCCAAGAGCTTATTATGTAGAGTCGGTCTAATCGAGAGCCTCTCTTTTAGACAATCAATTCTTACTCGATGAGAGTCGACTCCAATTTTGTGGAAGTTGACTTTAGTGACTAAAGCACTCCAATAGACGTTTTCAATGAGAGATTATTTTCTCACACTTGAAGTTGTTTCAATTCACAAGTTTAAGACCCATATTAATTCCAACAAAACATAATTAAGATTTGAAACTTTAATTGTCATTTAGAGGGGTCAATTCATAAGGTATTGCACATTATTGCATGCATACTTATATATGTCAAGAATATATTTATATATCACGTGCAAATTTTTTGTATGTATTTATCGTTTATATTATTGCGTGTATATAAAAAAATCAATAAAAAACAACTATTTTGATTGATATAACAACTACCTAACTTTTCTTTTTTAAATTATGGTATGCTTGGAAAAAGATTTGTAAAAAAACGAAAGGGAATGTTCTTATAGAAACATACTCTTAAAAATAAGTTTTATTCAACCCCCAAAGATATAACAAAAATTATAGCCTCTTTATATACTCATATATATATATATATAATTAAACATGCATGTATAGATACCTTGCTTCAGGGATGTATCTTTAATTAAATCAATTAATTAATTCTGTGCGTGGTAAAATTCCTTGCAACTAGTTGGAAGGCAAGTATAGTGGCGGCAAGGTATATACTTCAAATATATATAAACTGTAGGTTTTTATATATTGCCTTTAATGGCGGCAAGGTCACTATTTAATTATCAACTGTAGGTTTTTTGGATCATGACATGAAATTAAAGCAGGCCAGCAGACAACCGAAAAAAGTAAAATTTAAATATATTTTAAATATATATACTCTACAAGGTTTGATATCCTCAAACTTCTAGCTAGAGAATTACTCGCTGGATTAGGTCCTGAAAGTCGAGACTAATCGGCTTTCGAAGCACACATTGGAGGGCTTCAAGTGCTCAAATTAAAGGGTAAAGCACTAAAGCTACAAGGTTTGATATCCCCAAACTGCTTCAAAATCAATTGCATACGTTTCTGCAGCTATATATATGGATAGATATGTTGCTTTGACATAAGGTACATATTCAAGCTTCTTGTGCACTCTCTCTTCTTCGTCTGAAATGCTATAGTTTACATGTGATGTTTTCATGCTATAGCTACTCTTTTATTTTTGTCACACGCACACACTCGGATAAATATAATCCAAACAATCAAAATTATATATCTACTTGTTGAATAGTAAAGAGGACATGCATGTCGCTTAGCTCTATTTGTTTGCATCCTTTTGTTGGCTTTTCTAGTGTGCATAGCGTACAAGCTACTACATGATGCACTCGAGGTTTACAGCGTGATGCTCAAAACTGTGAAAGAAAGATTGTGGGTATGGCTTCTTTGTTATAAAAAAATACATATATAAATAAAATAAAAATAATTTACCCACACATGTTTTGTGGAATGTGATGTAAAATTTGCCCCCAGCCTTTGAAAGAAAACATATCCTTTCATCTCTTTCTTTCTCTGTGTGAACAATTTTTGTTATTAATTTATATACATTTTAAAATTCTGTTCATCAATTGGGTGCTATTGGTATCGTGAGATTTTTGTTGATTATTGTCGTTTGTCCGTGACAAAGATCTTTTGCTATGTTGGGTGTTTTGGTGTCACAGGAATTTTCTCTTCTTCATGTTGGTTTTTTATCTTTAGCATTTGTTGGTGTCACATTGCTGTGGTGGTGATGACTTATGAATAATTAAACAATGCCAAAAAATTTAGTATGAACACTTAAGAGTTTTGCTCCCCATGTTATGTTATTTAACATCAATCAGAATGAATAAACACTTCTAAAGTGGTCCAAAGCTCATACTCATGCAAAAGCTCCAACATCTCCGGACAAAAGCTACAACATCCCCAGTAGAAGTGCTTATCAACCAACTCCTATTTCTACCCATTTGTGTCACCCCAACTAATTTGATTAGGTCTCCAATAGACTTATCGATCCCTGATTTGGGTAACAGAGCTTGGGAAGAGGATCCAAAAGTATCGCCCCTTGTTTTTTGTGTGAAAAAGCAGTAACAAGATCTTGGGAAGCCTTTTTTTTAATTTATATAAATTAATATATGTAATATTTATATGTATAATATTTTGTGTATATATATATAACATTTTCCTAAAAAAATATTTTTAGAAAAAAATGGATTTTCTAAACACAATTGTATCAAATTTATGTATATATTAGTTAAAGATTAGGAAATCTACTTTTGTAATTTAAAAATATATTTTTTATAATTGTGATATATTTGGGAAAAATGTTTTTTTTTTAGTTTATAACTAGATTTCAAATTTTAACAAATATATATATAAAGTTTAGATAAAGAGAGAAGAAAACTCTAAAAAAAATAATCAATTTACATTGAGAATTTTTAACAATAGGGGTGGCCTTGAGGGGACAGAGGAAATCCAATTAACTCTTAACTCCTAGTTGGGTAAATTGATGGATGTTGTACATGTTAAAAATTAATTGATTAGTTGTGCTGCCTAAGAAATAAAAATTAAAAAATTTCCAAAAACAAAATAAATTATATGGGATGCTATGTATGTGACTCAAATTCAAATTATAAGAGATTTAACCAAACTTTTCCAATTAAATAGATGCATAATTAAGAGATGTGGCTTTGATTGGAGTACAGATTGTGGCAACCTAATAAAGCATGGCATCAACTAATTCATTACAAGCTCATTATGATGCTGAGCTCGATTTCATAGACTGCATGGTCACTCGTCTTGGTAATTAAGCTCTCAAGTCATTAATAATTAGTTGGTTAATTAATTTGCATCACCATGTATTTTCGCCTTAATTATTGTTTACCTTTCTTAATTTTTGTTATTGACCAAGGCTACATAAGGCGTGACGCATTGAACCAATTCTACCCTGAAGGGAATCTTCAACCTGAGCCTCCCGTTCAAGGTACATTTTCATCAATTTGAGGAATGTGAAAAATATTAAGCAAAAACAAAGAAGGCAGACAATTTTAGAAAATTGATTTCAATGTTAGCTGTGAATATTATTATTAAATGTCTTTAATGAGATAAAAATGTCAGTTATGCATAGTTTTAGTCAAGCACAAAGAGATTTTTGATAACGATGATATAATTATTTAGCATATAATATATTACTTTATTTAAGATAAATCACGAGTATAGACCAATCCTTATTCTATTATAGTTTCTAATGGAAGAATTTTATGATGTCACCATATATATAAATTAAGTTTTCTTCATTCCCTACAAAAGTAATTGAAAGATATGATTGATGCCACCACGATAAGGATGAGAAAAGGAGATAGAATATCTAGTTCTCAATAATGGACAAAGTCATACAAGTTATTTTATTTTTAATCAGTCCTGGACCTACAGACTACTCTAATAGGGCCCATAATTATTTCAATTTAGGGGCGCCATAAATTAGAGAGAAAATTGACTGTTTTGTTCCTACATTAAAAGTGACCATTTTGTCTCTATATAAATCTCTCTCCCCCCTCTCCCAAATCTGTAGAACGCATCTCTCCCCCTCTCTCTCTCTCTCCTTCTTTCACTCTCTCAAGAACACTTCTCTAAATTACTAATTTTATAAAATCCAACTGTTTGATATTGGATCCGATCGTATTTTTATAGTGAAAATGGCCTCGATCTACAAGAAGGTAAGTCTTTTAGTTTTATCAAAAATTATTTTTAATATAGATCCATGATATATACTTATATACGCACGATTTAGGTTAGACCAAAAGTTTAAACTTAGATTTATGGAGATTTGGTCCTTGGATCTTGTTATTTTTTTGGTATGTTAGTTGATGGGGATAAGGGTGTTGGGTGGTTGCCTCTAATCGTCGAAAACTACCGGCCACAATGGCTAGTGGGCTGGTGGGGTTTGTTAGTGAGTTTGCTAATGAGATTTCATTTCTTGAGCTATTTATATTTTTGTTATTTTTTACAGAATATATATAATATATATATCTTGGTGAATAAACTTGGTGATGGGTACGTAATTAGGATTTTATGCATTCATTGGTTCATCAAAAGAAAAAAAACAAAATTATTCACCAACAGTAGGTATTGAGAGTAAATTTCACGCTAAGATCAATGGAAAAATTAAAGAATTTTGGGAATATGTAAAGCAACATGTAGAGCAATATGTAGAGAATTTATGTTTTATTATTATATATTCTTATGTTATACTTTCTATTATTGGGCCAAACATGTGTAAGTATTTCAAATATTCTTTTTTTAAAATAGTATTTCAAATATTTATTTTGGTGTATTTTAGAATTCTGCAATTCCAAATTCAATTATTAACCACTAATTAATTTGTGAATTGTTTTTGATTTGTTGGATTATTGATGATTTTTTTGTATTTTTTAGAATTTAAAAATTAAGTTTAATGTTATTATTGCTTAAGTATGCTCTATATTGTCATAATATTTGTTTTTTGTCAGGCTTAAGCAATAATTGCAAATTATGTCTCATAAACATATGTTTGGAGCTCAAAAAAGAAAAAGGAAACAGTGGAAAGAATCCTTAGTTCAATATCAAATCGGTGATATGTTTAAATACTTTAATAGTAACAAAATAATAGAGAGGGTAGAAATAGTTGAAAACTTGGATGAAACTTTGGTGGAGGAACAAGAAATTTGAAATGATAATGTCAATGAACAATGCGAAAAGGTTGATGAATTTAATGAAGATAAAGGTGATCACGTTGATGTCAATGAATTGAACGAGGAAGAAGAAAAAGAAAATATTGATGTGAATCAATTGAATAAAGAAAAAGAAGACAATGTTGAACATGGAGTTTTGTTAATTAATTTTTATGATCTAGGGTGTTGGGATAAAATTGACTGAAATATCAGAGATTTCTTAGTAGAAAGGGGTCCAAAAAGAGCTAACATAGTCTTATCTGGAGATAATATTGATAGGCATTTTGAATTACCACAATATAACCTAGTATTACCCAATGGAGAAACAAATGATATGAGATGGCTAGTATATTCAATTCATTTGGCTAGGATTGTTTCTTTTGCTGCTTGTTCAAAATTCAAAAAACAATGAGTAAAATTAGTCAATTGGGAAATGAAGGATATAGAGATTGGCATAATATGAGTCGGAGTCTTAAAAATCATGAAGCAAGTAAAGAGCATATAGATTGCATAACTAGTTAGATTGAATTAGAAATAAGACTGCAGAAAAATAAAATAATTGATCAAAGTATGCAGATTGAAATCAATAAAGAAATAGAACACTGGAGACGAGTGGTAAAGAGAATAATAGATGTTGTGCAAAAATTGGCAAATAATAACTTGGCATTTTGAGGAGATTGTGAGAAGTTTTATGTGAAAAATAATGTCTCTTTTTGCAAATGATTGGAACGATTGCTCAGTTTGATCTGATTATGAAAAAGTACATTCAGTGTATTCAAGCATGTGAGACTCATTATACATATTTGAGCCCTAAAATTCAGAATGAATTGATATAAATGTTGGCAAATGAGGTGAAAAGTTCAATTGTTAGAAAAGTTAAATAAGAAAAATATTTTTTGGTCATATTAGATTGTACTCCAGATGCCAGTCATGAGGAGAAAATGTCTCTTGTAATACGATGTGTGAATGATTCAGCAAACTCTACAATGATAGAAGAATATTGGATAGAATTTTCAAAAGTTGATGACACGGCTTGGACTTTTATTGAGCTTAAAAATGTGTTGACCAATCTTGATCTTGACATTGATGATATAAGATGTCGGAGATATAACAACGGATCTAATATGAAAGGGAAACATAAAGGTGTACAGACAAGACTACTTAAAATAAATTCGAGGGCTTTTTATACTCCATGTGATTGTCATAGTTTTAATTTGACATTATGTGATATGGAAAATTGTTATCCTAAAGTTATGTCATTTTTTGAAGTGATACAACGCATCTATATATTGTTTTCTTCTTCTACCAAGCGGTGGAAAATTTTCAAAGATCATGTAAAAGGTCTTATACTTAAGTCATTGTTACAAACACGTTAGGAAAGTCATGTTGAAAGTATTAGGCTTATAAAAGAGCAAACTATACAAATAAGAGATGCTTTATTTGACTTGGAAGATACTAGTAAAGATCCTAAAACAAGGAGGTAAATTGAGTCCTTAGCAACATATGAACTTCAAAATTTTGAGTTCTTGCTTGGTAGGGTAATTTAGTATAAGTTGTTGCATGCTATTAACATTGCAAGTAAATTTCTTCAAGTTGAAAATATGGATATTGATGTTGCTATCAGTCTTTTAGAAGGATTTTTCTTGTTTCTTGATAACTATAGAAAATCTGGATTTGATAAGGTCATGGTTGAAGCAAAACAAATGGCAAATGAAATAGGAGTTGAAGCTATATTTCGAGAAAAACATATGATTTCAAGAAAGAGATAATTTGATGAAGATGGCAACGAGGAGGTAACACAATTAATAGAAGATTCTTTTAAAGTAAATTATTTTCTCTTCATAATTGATCGTGCTCGTTTCTCACTTCAAACTAAATTTAAACAATTTAAAAAATATGAGAAAACATTTGAATTTTTGTTTAATTTGAAGATGTTGAAGTGTGGTGATGATGATACTTTTGTTGGGGTCTTGTAAGAATTTTGAAAAATTCTTGATGTATAATGGTTATTTCGATATTTTTAAATTTGATTATGTAAATTTTGATTGATATTTTTGCCTCCAAAACTACAAGGAGAGTAATTTTTAATTGATCATTTAGAAAATTTATAATTTTATTCTTTGATATGGTATGAATATTTATTTATTTTTTATATTTTATTATAAAAAATAAAATTTAAATATACACTATGATTCGGGAGCCTTATTTTAAATTTCAACTAAGAATCTCAAAATTTCAGGTACGTCACTGTTTCTAATTATCATGATCACATACTAATTGATTAAGATACCCAATTAACTTTAATTGATTTGGTGTTTATTATTCATATATCATTATCAAAATGATCTTAGATAGGATTTTAATACCTAATTCAAATTAAACTCCGTTAGCTAGCATTAGTTTTCTATTAATTGTTTCTCTTGTTAAATTTGTTTGTATCTAAATTCTTTGTTTTACTTTATTCCTAACAATTAATTAATTATCCCAACATGTTAACAATTAATTAATTGACAAAATGACGATGCAGTTTAATTACCCCAAGAAAGAAAAAGAATCATTTTTCCTATAAAAAAACTTAAAAATATTATTTGATCCCCATGAACACATAAAAATGCAGATGACAAGAAGGATGAGTACTGTAAATACATAGCATTGCACAAAGCTGCTGTGGAAGGTGATTGGGAGAAGGCCAAGAAATTCTTTGAGAAAAACAAAGAAGCAGTCACTGCCAATATCAACTCGTACCTGGAGAATGCCCTACACGTAGCAATCCAAGCAGGAGGAAACAAGGCAATCAATTTCGTGAAGAATTTGGTGGAAGAAATGACGATTGAGGACCTCGAACATGAAAATGTTTCTGGCCAAACTGTACTTATGTACGCTGCTGGTGCTGGTAACACGCGTGCTGCGGTTATTCTGGTGGAAAAACATCCCCAGTTGTTGTATATTCGGGACAACTTAGGGAATCTACCGGTCCACGTGGCCGCAACATATGATCACAAAGATACTTTCCAATACTTGTTGTCAAAGACTCAAGACGAGAATCGTGGTGTTAGGCCCTTTGCAAACGAATCCGGGGTTCTCCTTGTTAGACAAGTAATATTTTCCGGCTACAATGGTGAGAACCTACAACAGTACTCTCACATGCATCTATCTATTTGTGTGTATATATATATATAAATAGTCAAACAAATAAATATATATACTGATTTATTTGTTTAACTATTTTTATATATATATATATATATCATCTCTTGGTTAATTTAATTTGTTTTATCAAGTAGATGAGACCCTAAAATTGATTGAACGGTATCCCGAACTCGCAAAATTACAACTTCCCAATGGTGATAGTGTTTTATCAGCAATTGCTTTGATGGAGTCGGCGTTCAAAAGTGGGAGTCATTTATCCTTTTGGGAAAATGCTATCTATTCTTGTAAGGATATATCACTTTTTCAATAAATCCTCTTCTTTCAGCTGTTTGTGCAAGGAGCTTAATTAAATTATGTGCTTTTATTCAAGGTGTTCCAGTGAAGTTGGACAAGTATGCTAAAGAAGGTAGCAGAACTGACATTGAGAACCCACTACCAAAACATAATTTGGCTCAAACTTTTGTGCGAAGTTTCTACATTCCAGGTTTTTTAATTGTACAAAAAATTAAACTAGTTTGTGCAAGGGCACGTTTCAAATTCTGCTCAGATAAATTAGTTTTCCTAATTGATTTAATTTCTTTGATGATAACTTGCAGTGAGCCAAAGATTCCAAGCCATGCTTTACAAAGTTTTGGCGTTCTTAGGTAACGTATTTAATTCAACACACACATGGATTAATTTCTAGTTTAATTAGTTGTAACAATTGATTTTGGCTGAAATTTAATTACCGCATTCATTCTTGACTTAATTTTGCAACTCTAGTCCCTCCCATTAAACACATCGGGGAGAAAAAACAAGCGCATTATCGGGCAGCTCGGCTCGTGAAATTGTCGTGCAAGCAAATTTCAACTCTAAATGACTACAAGACTTATAAATCAATTGTGGGAAGTGCATTGCTTCTCGCAGCAAAATTAGGAGTTAAAGAGGTTGTGGAAGAAATATTGGATTCGTTTCCGGAGGCAGTTTCTTTTATCGATGCAGAACGTCATGATGTATTCCAATTGGCAATTATACATCGTCAGGAAAAAGTTTTCAACATCATATATCAGATGAAACTATATAAACAGGCCTTGTGCCACCTACTTGACAATAAAAAAAACAATATGTTGCACTTGGCGGCGAGACTGGCACCTCGAAGCAATTGGCAATTTTACCAGAAAATGATTTTCACCAGTTTGGTTTTCCGATGATGAATCTCATTCTGTATTCCAATTGGCAATTTTACATCGCCAAGAAAAAGTTTTCAACATCATATATCAGATGGATCAATGTAAACATGTCCTGTTCCACGAAGTTGACAATGAAAACAACAATATGCTGCACTTGGCGGCGAGACTGGCACCTCGAAGCAAACTAAATCGTATTCCTGGTGCAGCACTTCAAATGCAACGTGAGTTGCAATGGTATAAGGTAATTAACTCATTTCAATTTGGTTTAATGATTATTTAGGAAAGCATGACTTAGAATCTTACATGCACGACGATCAATCTTAAATTTGAGCTTACTGATGATGAAAGAAGACAAAACACTTTTTTAATTACACTTCTCAATCAGGAAATCGAGAAATTTGTGCCACCCAAATATAGACTGCAGAGAAACAAGGATGGAAAAATTCCCGCAATACTATTTACTACAGAACACAAGGACCTAGTACATGAAGGGGAGAAATGGATGAAAAATGCAGCAAATTCATGCACAATTGTGGCATCCCTGATTGCCACTATAGCGTTTGCAGCTGCAATCACTTGTCCTGGCGGCAATGACGATAGTACTGGCCTCCCGATTTTCTCTAAAGAAGGTGCATTCACCATCTTTTCCATTTCAAATGCATTATCTTTATTCACTTCCGCCTCTTCTCTATTGATGTTCTTGTCCATCTTGACTTCACGATATCAAGAAGACGATTTTCTTTATGTTCTTCCCAAGAGACTGATAATTGGTCTTGTCACCTTGTTTCTCTCCATAACAACCATGATGGTAGCCTTCACTGCTACTCTCTATCTTGTGGTGGGCAAATACGAGGAAAGGATACTAATTCCTGCAACAGTAGTAGCTAGTGTTCCAATCTATATTTTCACGTCCTTGCAGTTCCCCCTCCTCTTGGATCTAATCTATTCCACATATGGTACCATTTTTGGCAAATAGTCCTAGTATTCATACCTCCTCCATTAGATATGGTCACTGTTTGGCAGGGGCATTGATAAGGTTGGGTCTGTTTTGTAATCGAAAATTTCTATGTTTCATAGACATTAAACATAAACAAGATCATGAAATTTGTATGGCTTCATGTTAGTTTGTATACTATGAAATGTTAGTTAATTTATACATAAATGATAAATATCATAAAGATAAATACCTAATTAGCAGTGAAAAATTTCAAATATTTAAAATTTATTTTGCCACAAACCTCATCGGACTTTCAGATCAGGTGCACACTCGCAGTACGAAAAGTGCACTCTACTCGCAACTCAAATACCCACTCTTCAAATAAAAACACTCATAAAATATGATACTCAGTGAATTTCTATAAAATCTTATCTGATAAGGTTTATGAGATGAAAATCAACTAGAATTCAAATTTTAAAATTATCTCACTTAGGGATAATTTTATTTTAGGATGAAACTCATATCATCTTGCTTTAATCCTGATTAGATTCACTCATCTTCATTGCTTTTGAATATTAATTATAATATTTATCTACATCTCTCACTCGAGTATGATGAGTCAACTAATACCCTAAGTATGAGTATAACCTCTCTTATTAGAGTAGAGTTTTATACGATAAAATGGGCCATGTGGTCTGTCAGGTATAATTGAGAAAAAATAGGAGCAAAATATTCATAAGAGAGTCTTTAGTTTCAATATGATGAAACATCTCACTGTACCTCAACTTAATATTATTTCATGTCCTATATGAGAAATTATTACTTCATATATATATACATATTCATAATTGTTCAAATATCACAATTGTCTTGGCCGGAGAATATATATATTTATGAAAACGGCTAATCCTTTTTCTTGTACTCATATTAGTTAAGTTTTGTACTCCTATTAGTTAAGTTTTGTGAAAGCATACCAGAAATAGGAAGGCAGATACTGAATGAACAAAAGACAGCTTTCAGAAACAAGGAAAAGGAAGAAAAAGACAATACATATTAGCGTTTGGGCAGGTCCAACTATTGTCATCCACAAATAAAAATTCCAACCAATACCTGCCGGCAATTTATGCATAACAAGGGAATTGACCTCAGGTGCAATTTTGTTTTTCTTCTCTAGAAATAAAAAATAAAAAATAAAAAATAAAAACCTATCAACCCTTATTCCTATTAAATGGGGTCAACTACACAGATTCAGTAGAAGAACTAGAATAGCCTCCGCGGGCATACCCCAACAGTTGAAGACGGACACGAGTTAAAAAGATTTAGACTGTAATCGCTATATAGCCGATGAGGGGTTCATGTTCGATCATTGGCTGCTGGGTTCTATGATTGACCTCCCCTTCTCTCTGTGGCGCTGGCGGAGAAGGGGCCCTTAAGGTGAAGAACTTCACCTTTTGAAGAATCAATGCATATTTATTTATTTAAGTTTTCAGGAAAATAGATAGTTGGATATGAATAAATTCTGACATATGACAGAATTATGCATTGAGAAAAAAAAAATTGAAAAGAGACATAAAACTTTGTAAAGTCCCCTGAATGAAGATAGGAGATTATGTGAAGGAAAAATGATGACACTAAGAGTGTCATATAGATGGAGTAGCAATGTGTACCAAGTGTAAAAAAAAACAAATTAAAGTTGCACCATAGATTGTTAAGAAATGTAGAACAAATTAAATGTAAATTCAGAAGATATCATACAAGTGCAAACAAATTTCTGGAAAGTATAACTTATGAAGAAAAAATTATCTGATGCATTAATTATTAGAAGTGTTACAGAAAAAAGATTTGACAAGATTTATATTCCTGTTATAACTTACTGTTATAACTTCTAAAGAACAAATTCTAGAGGTCCAGATTCCTGAACATGGGCAGATTAATATTCCAATTAAAACAAATGTAGCAAAAACCAGATTGCTCCAAACATTGAGGGATGTATAACAAAATGGTTTTTGTCATATTCTTAATTTTTTTTTAAAAAGGAAAATACTTTTATTTTCTACTCATCTCAAAATAAGAAAGAAAAACCACTATATCCAATAAAGAGTAAAATATGCCTTGAACTAATGAATAGAAGTTGTAAGGTATGGATGATCTGAAACCACCTAGAAGACAAAAGCTAGTTAAATCAAGATCAAATTATATCTCATCCAGGAAGAAGGAATACTGCATTCTAAGCTTCAGCACAACTGGAACAACTTATTTGGTGTTGTATTTTTATTTACCCACAATGGTGTTCTAGCACCCCTGGCTGGACATACCTGGTGCAATAAAGGAAATAGTTATGCGATTATATTTTTTAGCTGTCCGAATTTTAGCTACAAGTTTTTGTAGCTCTGAAAACTATTTAAAATACATCATAAAATTCCGTAATATGCTATGAATGATACCTATCTATTTTACATAAAAATGATCCTTGGTTACTACCAGAATCATCTTATGCAGTGATAAAAGCACTGAGAATCATCTTTGAGACACCAAAAAAGACCAAGAAATCTTCACTTGATTGACATCTTAATTGGCTATTGTATGTAGCCGCGAGCAACAGGAATTTTACTCCTCGGAATAAATGTTTTGTACTACAACTTCATCTTGACCATTGCGATTCAGGATAACATTCATCAGGCCATACCTCAATTCTTGAATAGAGAGTAAGTCAACTGCAACCAGCTCGATCTTTTGAGGTAGCAACTTTCTGATGTTATTCAGTGATACAGGTACAGAGAATCATCGTTAAGACAAAAACTTAGAAATCTCCACTTGTTTGACAGTTTACTGGCTATTGCCACTTCAAGTATTTACCCACCAGCAACCGGAATTTTTTCCCTCCAATATATATATATATACATATATTTTCTCCAAAAACTTGACCATCTGAATAACATTCCTTTGACATCCTTCCCAATTCTCGTGTAGAGTATAATAAGTCAATCCACTAAGCTAGGTTAATCTTTTTGGCGAGCAACTTTTCAATCTTCCCACACAAGAGGCAGGTATCCATATTTAGAAATATGCAAAGGAGAATTCTTATTGTATTTGTACCAGGACAAGAGTGCTTCTAGCATAATAGGAGCATATTAGCATTGAGAAATGCTTGAAGTGCACTGTTTGAGACTAATGCAATCTAATATGCTCTTAGGAATACCGTGATTATGAAGCATGAACTACAGTTCTTGAGATTAATGAGATTAAATATGCCCCTCAGGGACGCCGTGATTTTGAACCTGATAAAAATGTATGAAATCTTCGATTTACCTCCACCACGCTATGGCCAGGAATCTTTTTCAACTCTTTTGCTTCCATTAACTCTCTCAGTCTAGTTACATTATCCCACTTACCAGCTTCAGCATAGATATTTGCCATAAGGACACACACAGGAACTAACAGTTTGTGAATCAAATTGATACCATCTTTCAGCAACAAGCTCAGCTAGCTCAACATTACCATGGATTCTGCAAGAACTGAGTAGAGCTCCCCAAACACTGGCATCTGGTTCAACTGGCATGCTCTCAATAAACTCAAAAGCCTCCACAAGTTGGCCTACTGGACCAAGAAGATCCACTACACAAGCACAGTGCTCTAAACGAGGCATTATTGAGTACTCTTTTGTCATGCTCTCAAAGTGATTCCTTCCTTCTTCTACTAAACCAGAATGTCTACAAGCTGCTGTCAAGACAGCAATGAAGGTAAAACTATTTGGCCTTACTTCTTCTTTTTTCATCTCTGAGAAGAGATCCAGAGCTTCATCCACATGACCATGGGATGCACAAGCTCCCATAATTGAAGTCCATGACACAACACTTTTATATGGCAACCTATTGAAAGCATCCCTCGCCAAATCCAGGTTACCAGATTTTGCATACATGTCAATCAAAGCATTTGCAATTGAACTGTTGGTTTCAAGACCTTTGCTTCTCACAATATCATGTATCCATTTCCCGTTATTGAGTGAGCCCAGATTAGCACAAGCTGATATAACACTAACCATAGTGATGTAATCAAATTCTACCTTTTCAGCTTGCATTCTACGGAAGAGCTTAATAGCATTTTCACCATCACTGTTCTGCTCATAAGCAGCAAACGTGGCATTCCATGACACCAGGTTTCGGACTGACATCTTACCGAACAAAGATCTGGCAGTATCAACATTTCCACACTCACCATACAAAGCAATCAAAGCGTTAGCTAGTGAAATAATAGAATCCACCCCCAATTTAACAGCATAACCACGAACAACTTTCCCAAGGTCAAAAACTCCAAATGAGCGCAGGCAGGAAGAATAGTCACAAGTGTAACTGCATTCGGTTGAGTCCCTAGTGCTACCATCTGTTGAAAAGTACCCAAGCCTCGTTCAAAAAATCCATTTTGTACATACCCCGCGATCATTGAAGTCCAAGAAACTATGTTCCTGACCTCGATTTCACCAAAAACTAATTCGGAACACAGAATTTCACCACTCTGAGAGTACATTGTAACCAAAGAACTCTGCGTAAAAACATCCAAAGTAAATCCAGTCTTAATTATGTTACAGACTTACAGTGGACTTGTCGCCCTACCCTCAGACTGAGAGGACAGCACAAGATCGAACAACGGCAGGAAAAGTATAGCTGTGGGGCAACATTCCAGCTTGATGCATATCTCTGAATAAATTTATGGCATCTTCACAAGGACCCAGATTAGCATAACCCCGAATCACGGTGTTCCAGATGAACACATCCCTGTCAGGCATTAAATCAAACAGTTTGCGGGCATAGTCCTTCGAAGGAGCTAAAGAAGACGCCAAGGTGATGAGTTTGGTCGATAACAGAAGGTTACGGTGGGACCCATTTACAAGGATGAGAGCGTGGATTCGTTCAAGGTCTGAGAGAGAAGAACAGGAGTTCAAAAGGCAGCTAAAACTAGAAGGGAGGTAGCGGTCGTTTATACGGAAGGGAAATGGAACTGGGACGCACAAAATGGAGTTGAGCTTTCTCAGTAGCGTACGGAAGGAGGCGGCAAACATCAACTTCGTATCCCTTTGATAGCACAGATGAGTGAACACCGTATCCCTATCATATAGCGCCCGCCCACTGCCCAATCAATCTTCTTCCCTCCCGGTCCCGGCCCACTGCAATCGCCTTTAATCCTTGTATCTATCTATGCCCGGATAGTTGGAAATAAAGTAAGCTTGTTATTTTTCTATTATTTGAGAAAAATAAAACTTAATAAATCAGAATAATATGACTTTGTTTAAATGAAAAATGGGAAGAAACAGAAGAGAAAAAATTAAAATAATAATTATATTTTATTACTTTTAAAATAAATAAACAATTTTAAAATTTTAAAATTTCATAATAAAAACATTGTATTAACAACAATTAAAATATTTTGACTAAAACTATAATTGAAATTTTTTAGTATATCCTCAGTTCCTTTCTCTCTCTCTCTAACTATTTCTCTTTCGATTGTGTTTTATCTCTTTTTAACACATCTTTTCTTTCCTCTAGTAAGGCTACATAGGCTAGTTGGGTTAAACGAATTAATTATTAACTTGGTTGAGTCGATGATCACCCTACCATTTAGGGAGATCTAAAATGGGGCCAATATAGGGGTGGAATTTATTACAAGAGACGCAGTCTAAGGGATGGAGAATTGAGAAAAGACTAGAGAAAGAGAAAAAGCTAAGGAGATATCGTCGAAGAGAGAAAGAGAGAGCTAAGGAGACTGTGGAGAGAGAGACGGAGATGGTTTTGAGGGAACGTTGAAAACTATCACATCAGCATACATGTATATCATTTGCTGATAAGGTGTTATGAGCGATTTTATGTAGTTTAGGGGCATATTTAAATGTACAAAAAAGTTTAGAATTCTAGAAAAAAAGAATATAAAAGTTCAAAGACAAATATATTTTTAGGCTAAATTCAGAGGTACATTTAGAATAATGAAAAATTTAGGTTTACATAAAAAAAATACACACACACACACAAAATTTAGAGGCATGAATATGCTCTTGGCCAAAATAATTTTTTCATTTTCCCTTATCCCTTCCCTCTTTTTATCTCCCACCCACCATCCAAACAAACAAAATTTTAGCAACAATTGCTGAAGTTGTTTGTCAATGCTTAGACAAAAAGCTTCCACAAAATGTTGTCTGTGACAAATTGGTTCTTATTTTAGTTTTAGTGTTTTAATGTAATAAAAAATTAGTACTGGTAATAGTCAAGTTCTCAAAAACTCTAATTTAAATGAATCTAATCTCATGCCAATTAAACATGAAAAATTAGACCCAATAACAAATTTTTTTAAAACAAAAAAAATGAATCCAATCTTATTAGTTAGGAATCTGCTTCTCGGATATACCTAAAATCATATACATCTCTAGAATGATTCTTGATAATTTTCTTATCAACCATATCCTTAATTAACCATTCTATTTTTTTTTTCAAGTTATGCTAACAAAATAATTCATGCAATGCATAATGTGATAAACAAAAATATATTGACAATGTGAGATTGCACCTTTAAGACATGCATGTATGATCACTTGAATTGCCTTTGTGAGGTTAATTGAGTCCTATAACCCAAAAGAAAATCGTCTCTAGGGTTTGAAAGATAGTTTCTCTTAAGTATTAAATTGTACCCAAAACTGTTAGGATTGTTGATACCATTAATTCTTGTCCAAAGTCTATTCTCTCTCATTCCTCATTTCATGATTTCACGTTGCTTGATTTTCCTAATCTGTACTCAATAGATTCACTAGTTAAATCCTAATTTGTGCTAGGTCAAATTTTTTAAGAAAATTGCACACGTGACAGATGTTCTCAACAAGTGATTAGTGGTGAGGTGATGCATTTGAGCCTATTGCCCATTAGAGAGGGTGTCGCAATTAATTAGGCATAGATTGTTGGGGGTTGATATGTCCATGAATGAAGGGACAACTCGTCATATCTTATGGCACTATGCATGGAGCTCTTATTTACCATCAAACTAAATTTATATGTTAATCTTAAAAATTAATATATTCATGAAATGACCCTCGTAGTAATATTTAAATTAAACATGTATGATAGGTGGATGGAGATTGATGCATCTAATAAGTGTGCTTACAAAACATGTTGAATTAAATTTGAAGATGACTAGGACAATATGGACATTAACAATAAAATTGAAATGCAATTGTATAATGAAAGGAGATTTGGAATAAAAATATAGAATTGAATTGAAGTGAGGTATGCCAAAGTAAATATTTTTAAGACAAATTTCGCCCCCTCAATGATGCTAAATGATCAATGGGTGTTTGTCTCCTAAGATATAACACTTATTCCAAGAATTAGTATATCACAATACTAATTTTGTCGGGTGAAACCAAAATTGATTATACTCTTCTTTGAGTTGAGGAAAGAGATTAGAATCTCTTTGAAAATAATAGTGGATTATAAAAGTACATTAGAGAATGAATGTATGAAATCAATAAACTCGAATTGATTTTGGATTATTGAAATAGAATTACCTCGGAGGGTTCTATTTATAGTTTCCAAGTGTCCAACCATGAAAGGTCATGTTGTTTGATCCAGATTAATCTGGATCTTTAGATCGCACCTATCAGATTTGGTTACGATCTAGTGTTCCAGATTACATCATCTCATAAAAGGTATATATCTCTTCCTTTGCACGTTTCAATTCGAACATGTCCACTCATTCACAATTTGTATGAACGGTTGTGTCCACTCAGCACCCCACTGCACAAAAGCATGCCACGAACATGCCTCTTGGATGCCTTTGTCACATCATCGCCACATCAGTCTACTTGCTATGTCTTTGAACCACTTAACCATGCATTTATGGAGCATTTTCTCCAAAAATTGAATTGGGAGTCAACTCTTTGAAATCCATAGTCAACTCCCAGTGGCTAGAGTTGTCTCCTAGTGTGCAAGAGTCGACTCCTAGTGGCCAGAGTTGACTTCTAGCGTACAAGAGTTGATTATAGCAAAGTTATAGTCAACCTAGTTGAGAGCTTATATATTATGTAGAGTCGAGAGCCTCTCTTTTGGACAGTCAATTCCCACTCAATGACAATCAATCAACTCCACCATTTTGGAAGTCAACTTTAATGACTAAAGCGCACCAATAGGCATTTACAATGAGGGATTATTTTCTCACATTAAAGGACACTTTACAATTTAGAAACTCTTCCAATCCAATTCACACGTTTAAGACCCATTAATTCCTTCAAAACATAATTAAGATTTGAAACTTTAGTTGTCATTTAGAGGGGTCAATTCATAAGTTATTGCACATTATTGCATGCATACTTATATATGTGGAGAATATACTTATATATCACGTGCAAATTTTTTGTAAGTATTATCATTTATATTATTGCGTGTATATAAAAAAATCAATAAAAAAACAACTATTTTGATTGATATAACAACTACCCAACTTTTCTTTTTTAAATTATGGTATGCTTGGAAAAAGATTTGTAAAAAAAAAACGAAAGGGAATGTTCTTATAGAAACATACTCTTAAAAATAAGTTTTATTCAACCCCCAAAGACATAACAAAAAAAAAAAAATTATAGCCTCTTTATACACACACACACACACACACACATATATATATAATTAAACATGCATGTATAGATACCTTGCTTCAGGGATGCTCTATCTTTAATTAAATTAATTAATTAATTCTGTGTGGTAAAATTCTTTGCAACTAGTTGGAAGGCAAGTGTAGTGGCGCGCGGCAAGGTATACATCTAACGGTCACCATTTAATTATCAACTGTAGGTTTTTTGGATCATGTCATGAAATGAAATTAAAGCAGACCAGACAACCAAGAAAAGTCAAATTTTTATATATATATATATATATATTTTAAATATATATACTCCACAAGGTTTGATATCCTCAAACTTCTAGCTAGAGAATTACTCGCTGGATTAATTAGGTCCTGAAAGTCGAGACTAATTGGCTTTCGAAACACACATTGGAGGGTTTCAAGTGCTCAGATTAAAGGGTAATAAAGCACTAAAGCTACAAGGTTTGATATCCTCAAACTGCTTCAAAATCAATTGCATACGTTTATGAAGCTATAGTTTACATGTGATGTTTTCATGCTAGCTAGTACTGTTTTATTTTTGTCGTGAATCATGGTTCAAGAACATAGGTGCAATCATGATTCATTGATGCTTATATATATATATATACACGCATACGCTCTAGCATAAACATAATTCAGACAACCAAAATTATGTATCTACCAAAAAACAAGGATTTGAGCCAAAAATTTTAGACAAATTTTGAAATAAAAAATTTTCTACCTGAAATTTGAGATGGAAAATTATTTGTTTCAAATTAGAGATGGAAAACTCTTTGTCCCAAATTAGAGATGGATTTTAAGACAAATAATTTCCTTTTCAGATTAGAGATGAATTTTGAGATAAAAAATTATTCGTCTCAAATGGAGATATATTTTGAGACAGAATATTATCCGTCTCAAATTTGAGACGGATTTTGAGATAAATTTTTATATTCGTCTCAAACTTTTGATCAATTAAAAATATTAATTTGTAAAAGTTAAAATTTTTATTTTTAAATATAGAAATTAAATATAGTCAAAACTAAACATATTTATTTAAATTAAAGTCTACATAAATATTTATTTAAATTCTAAATATATACATAAATATATTTCATGTGCATATAGCATAAAATTAAATATGTATAAATTTAAACTTTATAAATTAAAAAATATATTAAATGTATAATAATTACCGACGAAAAAATCCATTTCAAAATCTATCTGAAAATTTCATCTCAAATTTTGTGACCAGCAATTTTTCAACAGCATGAAGTCCATTTCAAACACCAAATTAGTCTCTAATTAACTGTTTTCTTGTACTGTACTCGCAAAATAATAAAGAGGACATGCATGTGGTCTTAGCTCTATTTGTTTGCATCCTTTAGTTGGCTTTTCTAGTGTGCATAGCGTACACGCTACTACACGCACTCGAGGTTTACCAGCTGGATGGTTAAAACCGTGAATGAAAGGTTGTGGGTATGGCTTCTTTGTTATAAAAAAATACATATATAATAAAATAAAAATAATTTACCCCCACATCTTGTGGAATGTGATGTAAAATTTGCCCCCAACCTTTGAAAGAAAACATATCCTTCGATCTCTTTCCCTTCTATTTGCATGAACAATTTTTGTTATTAATTTATATATTTTAGAATTTCATTCATCAATTAGGTGTTGTTGGTATCATGAGACTTTTATTTGATTAGTGTCATTTGTCCATGACAAAGATCTTTTGTAGTGTTGGATGTCTTGGTGCCACAAGAATTTTCTCTTCTTTGTGTTGGTTTTTTATCTTTAGCATTCATTGGTACCACACTACCATGGCGGTGACAAATTATTATGCCCTCCAACATTTTTCCTTCCAGAAATTAAAAAGATGTGGAGTAATTAAGTAATGCCAAAAAAATTTAGTATAAATAGTTGAGAGTTCTGCTCCCCCTGTAACGCCCTGCTTTCCGGGCGCGTTATAATTTGGGACAATTCTAGGATAATAATATATATTTTTTTCCTTTCAAACTAATTCTAAACCACATCATTTCTCAAATTCGTTCAAGAATTTTCATTCATTTTTCTCGAAAGAGAATCATTATACACATCAAATGCGGAAGTAAAGATCAAACCTGATATCTTAACATAAATCGAAATTCAAATCTTACATCATAAGCATAAATTCTCAACTAACATTAATTCTAAATAAAATTATACTTTATCATTCCTTATAACGTTCAGAATTTAAAGTAGCAGAACTTAAATACATAGGCTACATAACATACATTTTATTCCTCATGCACTCTATTAAGTGCCATTTAATGTCTCATTTATCCTCGTATCTGTTACAATCTTCATCTGGAACGTTTGAATATTCTAGGGGCAAAGTCTAAGTTAGATGATTAATTATCTAATTAAGGGTATAGAAAACATATTTCGTGCATAAATATAATGTCTTACTCATCGTAAGGGTCAACTGCACCCTTCATGCTACTCACTATTTTTGCGACCACCTATTTTGAAGCCGAGGTGTATGGGTGCACCATTGGTAAAGTAGCGGTGCCAGTTCGTATTCCTTACAGCCACAATGCGCATGATCAATGATATATACGTGTACATATGCATTTCATAACATGTCATGTATGCAGGTTACGTGATGGATGCATATCAAAGTATGTCAATATGATGAAAGCATCCTCGAGGATCGGGGTTTGAAACATGAATCACCTATAACCAACCATTTTTCATAAAACTAAATCCAGTTAGGAAGTACCACTTACCTTCTAAAGCTTATCGGGATACCTCGATATTCGCGTCTTGCCTCGAAATTCGTGCATCACCTCGATTTGCGTGCCAACCTCAAAATTCCCACAAGTCACTTCAACTTTAAGCCTCAAAGCATCCTAATCATCATAATTGATTAAATAAGCATTAAAACCTATTTTCCATAATTTATTGCATTTTCTTTATTTTTTCCTCTATTTCTTCCTATTTTACCTCAATAAATCCAAACTAAATATTTCTCAAATATTTTCTTAAATATTTTACTACAAAAATTCATAAAATAATATTCCTGAATTTCAAAAATTTTCTAGGGAATTTTACTTACCTTAATTTAGCTTCTCCGGCTTCCTCAGTATGCGTGTCCTAATCTCGAAATGCTTGCCAGAGTCGTTTTTCTTGACAAAATCTCTGGGATATTATCGAAATATAATTTCCTATTTTCTGGGATTTTTTTAGGATTTTCTCTATTTGTTTTCTATTTTTTCTCTATTTCTTTTCTTTTCTCCCATTTTCGTTTCTTTTCTTTTATTTTCTTCTCCTTCCTCCTCCTTCTTCCTCTTGCCTCCTGCAACTCCATCTTTTTCTTTCTTCTTCATTCTTTCTTTCTTCTTTTTTTTTTTCTTTCTTTCTTTCTTCTTCTTCTTCTTCTTCTTTTTTTCCTTCCTTCTTCCTCCCTGCTCCTGCATGAATAACCCCTGTGCCATGCCCTACCGCTGCCTCGCACCATCGCTGGGCCTCCGCTGCTGCCACCGGCCTCACTAGCCGCCGCCCGCAAGCACCGGCCGGTTATCACCACAACGGCTATCCGCTGGCCTCCCGTGCGCGGCCTGTGCGCAGCCGCCCAGCTGCAACAGCCGTGGCTACCATGGCTGCTTGTTGTGCGGCCAACCCAGGCTGTCTTCGGCCTGGCCAGCAGTTGCACTGGCCTCCGTCACTGCCTTCTTGGTCCGTTCATGCATCGCCCAGCTTCGACGAGCTTGAGGCCAGCGGCCATGGCTGCCAAATAGTAGCTTGCTGCTGCTGCCATGGCTGTTTTCGGCCATCTCCCTCTCTCTCACTATGATCTCTCTCTCTCAATCTCCCACTTGCTTGCTGCTCTCAATCGGCCAAAATTCATCTCAATTTATAGGCGTAATTGCCTTGGCCCTCACTCTTGCATTCCACCAATCTCGCATCCCACTTGCAGAAGATTTGCAGAGGCATGGCCATGAAGATTTTTGTAGGCAAGGCCATCACACACTCGTACATAGCACATTAATGCTCAATCTCCTCAAATCTTGCTGCTATTCCCTCAAATGTCGCTGCCATTTTCTTCCAATTTGCAGCAAAATCTCAGCCAAGAAGATGGCTTCACATGCATATGCGCACAGCCATATATATACATATATATAACATTATATACTATATCAATAATAGAAAAATTACACATTTAAACTCTAATTTTATCTGTATTTCACTTGGGCAATTCTTTAATTGCAACGATGCCCTTAATCCTCAAATTAATTTGCATTACAATACTAAAAACGCAAAATTACTAATCCAAGATTACTCGATAATGACGATTTTGTCTCGGTGTCCTCACTGGGCTGTTGTTTCATCCTGAAACCCCTGAAAGGTTGCTTATTACGAAAAACTGGACCTCCCTTGGGTTCTGTTGATTTTTTGGGAGTTTCCTACAACAATTCGGTTTTACAGCCTAAATGGCAGTTGTATTTTAGGTGTATCAAAAATCGTTCCCGATGCAAGTTCTTTCGATACCATAAATCTTATCTCGGAACGCTCATCAAAATCATATCATTTTCCTTAAACAATTTTACTCCGAGGCATTCCCTGCAGTTGATTCGGTACTTATAACTGCTATCAATTCAATTTTTTAGTATTCTAAACTTATTAAAATTACGTGGCAATCTCATACAAACATGGGGTATTACACCCCCGACCCAAGGTTCTTACTCCGCAATCGAGGTGGGATCGATAACCTAGGTTGCATGAAAATGAAAATGGAAAACGGATATGATACATAATGAAAATGGGAAAATGACATTTTTAAAAAAAAGTAGGAAACAAAAGTGTGGGGAAATGTGTAAATAAAAAAAATATAGGTTCCTTTTTGTAAATATAATTTTTAATATAAAAAATTATAAAAAAATAGTTATTTAGTTTCAAAATAAACATAAATACATTCAAAGAAACATAAACATAAGTTCTATAAGTAATGCATACATTCACATAATAAGTATTACATATATACATAACTATAAGTATTACATACAATCATTCACAATACATTCATATAACATAAATCAATACGCACATAATATATATACATACATAATATAATACAAAATTGAAATAAATACATACAAAGAAATAAGTTGGATGGTCACTATTGGTTGTTGGTCCTTGATTAAAAAGCCAAATAAGCCAAACCCTTTGTGTTTTTGAATCGACTGAGACACCAAGCAATTGGAATTGTCAATTGACAGCGACACTCAACAATCAGAGTTGTGAATTGATGGCATCAACCATGGAAACATCAATTCGTGTTTGTGAATCAACAGTGGCTTACCTAGTCTATGCTTGTGAATCGACGACAACAATGAGTAATCAGAGTCGTGAATTGATAGCAACACCAAACATCGAGCATCGAGCAATGGATAGGCAAGGGTGAACAATGATATGGGGACAGTTAAAGAGGTAGAGACTAGGTGTAACATCTCAGTATTTTGAAAAATAAAAATAATTAATTTCTGTATTTGAGATGATTGATTGAAGATTTGCGACTTTGTGGAATTTTATGGAGGGCATTAAATTTATTATTTTGAATAGGGAAGTGATTGGAAGATTCTAATTTTTTTTCAAGAATCTAAGTATATGTTTGGAATTTTGAGAGTTATTATAATTTTTAATTTCTTTTAAAGTAATCTCCATAAAGAGAAGTTCCGGGAATTGAGAAAATGTGTTACGCCAAAAAACTACATCAATTGCTTTTATATATATTATATTTGTATAAGCCTTCTAATTTTAATCTTCATCCTTGCTTTTCTTTCCAATTGCAATTGGAGAGACCTGCACACATTATGCCTCTTTTAACAAGCCATACTTTATTTCTTTATTAATATATTGGTTATAGATGGGTTGAATTCCTTGAATTAAGGGAATAGACTCAAGGTAGGATTTCCATAAATTGAGAAATAGGTTATAGTTAGGGGGTTTTATCTGCATAAATAGGAAGAAGGTAAGAAGAGATTGGAAAAGGCCGTGTGAGTTCAATAAAGAAATGGAGCTTTGAGGTAAAAGCAAAATATTTGAAGTTTGATGAATCTTGATTTTAGTAATTGTTAGTCTCTTAAGCTATGGCCACTCAAGAGAGGGGTGAATTGAGTATTTAAAATTTTTCTCCCTTTTAATAAATATTATTGATTAATTATTTTCTCTAAGAATATATATAAAATATTTTCTTTTAATTAAATTCTTGTTATTTAATTTTAAACAAATTAAGATTTTATAACTATGTATATGTAAGTTTGAGATTAATAAATTGCAAGCCATAGGATATAGCAAAAATAAATAATTGAAGCACAAGATAGTTTATAGTGGTTCGGTGTCTCCACACACACCTACTCCACTTTCCCAAGGTCTCAACCACCATTGAAGTTCCACTAATCTCACCAAGGTTTTCACACTATCTCACCTTATAAATTAGATATACTCTTAGATTACAATGGATTCTAGGAAAACCACCAACACTAAGATTTTCTCCCTAACTTACCTTGGAAACTAGATTTACCTAGATTTTAACGGTTCTAGAAAAACTATACAATTCACAATAGTAATTTAAATGTTACAAATAAATTGTCTACACTTGGATACAAATAAGCAATTAAGAACAAATTATACAAGGTAATAATATTTAAATAAATAAATAAACGGTGACATCAACTTGAAATGGAGAAGATTGGATTCGGCTTTGCAATCTCTTTTTCTCCTCTTGCCTTGTGGCTCTTCAGTAAATGAATAATGAATCTTTGAGAGCTTTGGAATGGTTGGAAATTAGCTTGAGAGATTTTGGGAGCTTTGGATGTGCAATATGTGTAACGAATACTCAAAAAATGAGTTTTGGGGGGTATTTATAAGCATTTTAGCTTCTAAAGAAAGGGTTAATATGAAGTTTGAAATTTAAAAAATGTTTAATAAGAAAACATGATTCATTTTTAATTTAAAATAAATTTACTTTTTACATGAGAAATCAAGATTTGAAAATTCAAATATAAGCTTTTGAGACATAAATGATTAAAACAAGAAAACATGTCTAAAAGTAATCTCCTTTAATTCGAAATAAATTTATTTTTTTGCATGGGTAAGAAAAAATATGTATAAAACCAATTCTCTTTAATTCAAAATAAATTTACTTTTTGCATGAGAAATCAAAATTTGAAAATTCAAATATAAGCTTTTGAGACATAAATGATTAAAACAAGAAAACATGTCTAAAAGTAATATTCTTTAATTCAAAATAAATTTTACTTTTTGCATGAGTAAGAGAAAACATATCTAAAATCAATTCTTTTTAATTCAAAATAAATTTACTTTTTGTATGAGAAAGAGAAAATATGTCTAAAAGTAATTCTCCTTTAATTCAAAATAAATATATTTTTTGCATAAGTAATAAAAGCATTTATCAAGAAATGAAAATTCAAACATAAACTTTTGAGACATAAATGATCAAAAGAAGGAAACATGTTTAAAGACAATCCACTTTTAATTTAAAATAAATTTACTCTTTGTTCCCACTTTTTATTCAAAATAAATTTATTTATTTTTATATGAGAAGGAAATAGATTTATGTCAAAAAATATTTTTGTTAATCATCAAAACTTAATTAATATAAGCAAGTTGGCTCAACAATAATATTCCCTTCTATTTAATTATGTTTAATTTTTGTTAGAGAAATCTTGAAGAATAATATCAGTGATTTTAATACTGTAGAGAAATCTTTCCCTAGGATCTATCTCAATGTCAGACAACAAAATCTGTAAGGGTTTAATATGTTTTTTGTGCAAATTATTTTTATCATGACTTGCATATAATAATTGGGGAGTGCCTAGGCATGAGGCTATGAATTTTTATTTGGACGAAACAGAACTCGTGTTAAGGTCCATAGAAAATCATAAGGGCCACCAAGAGTCCTAGAGGGGTGAGGTGGAGGTACCTGCATGCATGATTTATTTCATATTTATCTCTGTTTGTTATGCTTTTACAATTTTCTATGTTTACATATTGCCTTTTCTGAGTCCCCAGACTCACCTTTTATAAATAACCATAGATGAATCAGCCCTAGTAGAGGGAAAAAGTAGTGGTAGTGGATGATTCACCGATGAACGTGATTGGCTAGCCGTGACAGGGTCTTTGTTGTAATATAGATTTCTATAAAAACTTTGTTTACCATGCATTGGTAGGTAGCCCCAGCATTCTTAAGCCCATAAGGCATGACTTTGTTACAATAAGTTCCATTTTCCGTAATGAAAGAAGTTTTTTCTTGATTTGGGGGATGCACCATGATTTGGTGATACCCTGAAAATCCATCCAAAAAACTCAATAATTGGTATCCAGATGTGTTGTCCACCAATCGATCAATTCTTGGAAATGGATAAGAATCCTTCGAACATTCCTTATTGAGATTTGTGAAATCAACACACACTCGCCATTTTTCGTTTGACTTTTTAACCATTACCACGTTTGCTAACCACGAATGAATCTAGCCTCTAGCAACTTATCAACCTCTTCTTCTAGAGCAATCAATCTATCAGGAGCGATATTTCGCTTCTTCTGATGTATAGGTTTGAAATGGGGATCCAAGTTTAGATGATGACAAATTACTTTTGGATTAATCCCAGGCATGTTAGTTGGTGCCCAAGTGAAGATGTCCATATTTTCTCTCAAACAAGCTATTATCTCATGTTTTAACTTTTCGGGTAGTTGCGAACCGATATGCGCTTCCTTTTCAAGCTCGCTCTCACTTAATCCTATAACCTCCAATTTTTCAACCGGTTGAGGTTTGTATATAGCTTGTTTGGTGAGAGAATTTTGTATTGCCTATTCAATGATTGATAAAGTTTTGTTCCTCCCATTTCCTTTTATGGAAGAGACATAGCAAGCACGAGCTTTCCTTTGATCTCCACGCATCTGTCCCACTCCTTGAGGTGTTGGGAGTTTTATTAACAAGTAATAGGATGAAACCACTGCTCTCATGTCGTTGAGCAAGGGACGCCCCAAAATTATATTATAAGCAGCTGATGAAGTTTTCACAACCATAAAGTTAGCTTGTCGAGTTACACTTTGTGGATCAGAGCCTAATGTGATTGGCAACTGTACTGCACCGGCGACTTGTATAGCTTCTCCCATAAAACTGTACAAAGGTGAGGAGATTAATTTCACACGATCATGGGAGATGTGCATCTGCTCAAAACAATTCCAATAAATTAGGTTGATTGAGCTGCCACTATCAACCAAAATACTCCCAATTGGGTGTTTTGCAACTACAGCTAAAATTACTACGGGATCATCATGAAGAATAATTACATCTCCCTTATCAGCGGGTGTAAAGATGATAGGCTCTTCATCGTCTTGCACCTCCATTATAGAGTTCACTTGGTAAGCCTGGCGGGTATAAGCCTTTCGAGAAGCAGAAGTTGCACCGGCTAAAGTTTCGCCACCAGATATAACGTGTATTTTTTAGTGTGTAGGCATGTTATCCGAGGGGATAACTGATCTATTGTCCATTCCTCCATCATTTTGTCATAGGTTTTATCTTTCTTGTCTCTCCGGTCTTTCTTCTCTTCTCTGAGGCTCCCTATTTGTTCTTTCTTCTTCCCTTACATATCTTTGCAGATGCCCTCCCGTATGAGTATCTCGATTTGATTTTTAAGTTCTCAACATTGGTCAATGGAGTGTCTTCGAGTTCCATGATATCTTTAGTATTCTCCTTAGTTTCTTCTCATGGGGTGATTGACTTTCTTTAGGAGTTTAATAAGACCCGAACCTTCTACGGCGGTTAATATCGCCGATCGAGGTTGGGTAAGCCAAGCATAGTGATTAAATTAGCGTCCGGGGGTGTCTGATTTTCCCAGCTTTTCTTGTTGCCTGCTAGAATGTTCTTCACCCTCTCGATCTTTTCTTTTCCGCTTTCTATCTTCTCCACCTATTACTGTTCTCATAACTTCGGTATGGAGTATATACCTGTTCGCCCTAGCAAACAAATCTGCCAAGGATCTTGGGGGATCCAAAGACAAAGATTCTTGAAAAGATCTCAATCACGCCCCGTGCATCATTGCGGATATTGCCATTTCGAGCGGTAAGTTTCAAATTTCAAGAGTGGCACTCCGAAATCTATCCACATACTGTTGTAAGGTTTCTTTAGCCCCTTGCTGAATACTAAGGAGATGTGTCGTATCTCTTTTCTTCCAACTATTGATTACAAAAGCTTTGACAAATTCTATCCTCAGCTGCGCAAATGATGAAATGGATGCCTCATGTAATCCTTTGAACCATGTTCGGGATGCCCAATTAGGGTTAATGAAAACGCCTGACACATAATCTCGTCTTCCCAACCTGTAGTATCATCAGTGACTCGTAATTTTCAATATGATCATCTGGGTCATCTTTCCCGGTATACAAAGTAATTTGTGGAATTTTGAATTTTTTCTGTAATGGCTTCTCCAATATACTTTGGGTGAATAGGGATTTCTTCTTGGACTGCTTTTCAATGGTCGGGACCAATTTCTTTTGTTCCAACACTTCTTCTATTACTTTCCTCATATAGTTTCGCATACTCATTGTTGTATTGTGGTCACCTCCTCTATTTCTTGGTGTTGAATTTCTAGTGAGGCTTTGTTTTCCACCTGTAGGTGTACTTGCCACGACCTCTGGTTGCCTTTCGCCTTTTAGGTATCACTTATCTCCTTTCTCTCTTGATATCCCAGCTTTTGCCCTTGATTTTGACGTGCGATGGCTTTATGATATCGTAGTGGTTGCTTTGAATAATTCCCTCGACGGGGTGAGGGCTGAGAGTGACTGTCAGATCCAACTCCTTGATAAGAGTCAACTTCTTTACCTCCTGGTTAAGTTTCCCTTAGGGGTGCTATCTTGGGTACAAGCCTTCTCAAAGTCGGGGGCAGTATGGTATCGGGAACCATACTTTGCAGTATTCTCGCCATGTCTCGTAGGGCTTGCATTCCTTCGATATGATGTTGTCGCAATGCCTCATAATCTGCTAAGAGAACAGTGGGAAGAAATTGATGTGATGGTCCAGGCTGATGGTGAGTTTCATGTTGATTCACCAGATGGTGAGAACCTGGTGGAGGTGATTGGGTCTCCACTTGGAGCTGTGGATCGAAGGGAGTTGATTGAAGACTCCCTTGTTGTTGGAAACCAAGTGGAGGTCGAGGTATTCGTTTGGGATTTTGCGAGCCTCGTGAATGGGGACGAGTTTCGACGCCCTGAGAGAAATTTTGTTGATTACCCCTGGTACTTGCCATCAACTTCGTTCTTTAATTTGACCTTTTGCTGCGTTTCCCATAGACGGCGCTAATTGTTGTTTCCAAGTTACGATAATAAATTTATAATAGGGAAAAACACAGAATCGGTATCAATGTCCAAGAGTAATAAGACAAATGAGAAATGATTAGTGAATCTCGTGATGATGGCTCGTTGCTGATGAATAGTTACACCCAGACGGTACTACTGAAAGAACCGATTGAGTCTTCATAAAATCGACTGGCTGATGATTAAAATCAACTAGCTAGAGAAACGATTGGCTTCTGATTAAAACCGACTAACTCTTGATTTAAATCGACTGCCTAGAGAAACGTCTGGCTTCTAATTATAACCAATTGGCTTCTGATTAAAATTGACTGGCTTCTGATTAAAATTGATTGGATGGAGAAACGACTGGCTTCTAATTAAAACTAACTTGCTTCTGATTAAAATCAACTGGCCTGGTGAATCGATTCGTCATGGAACCAAGTGAATAAGGAGAACCAATCGACCGTGGGACTGACTAGGCCTACAAAACGAGCAAACCATGAGAGGCGTGGGTGACCTGGCGTAAACTCTCCGATGCCTAAATCAGTACCTATTTAAGAGAGAGAAAATGAGTATTGGTAGCTGAATAAATGTACCCAAGTGAGGAGTTAAACTTTGTATTTATAGGAGAGTCTGAAGGGGGCAAGTGGTCTCTATCCAGAATTTTTTGAAAGACACGTGGCAATCATCGAAAGCTTCAGGAGAAGAATATTCTTAGAATATCCCGCATAACGAAAGTCGAATGAGTCTTGCTTTAGAGGAACCGAGTGGGCCTCGCCTCGCATGAACCGAGTTACACTTGGTTTATAAGAACCGAGTGGGACTCGGTTTAAGGAAACTGAGGCCAAACTAATGGCAACATCTACTTTTATGGGGAAACTGTAGAAAATGCTTCCAAAAGAAATGATTGGGACTTGGTTCAAAGGAATTAAATGGTGTTCGGTTCAAAGGAACCGAGTGGCACTCAGTTCCTAAGTACCAAATAAGTCTCGATTTTTAAGAATCAAGACTGTTTGATGCCTTGCTTGGCCATTTGGCCATTTATTGAAGCCTTGTGCCACTATTATTGGTGGCACTATTCAAACCAAGTGGCCACCATGGTGTGGCCACTTTTGGAACCAAAGAACCGACTGGGACTCGGTTCAATAGAATTGAGACCCACTCAGTTTTTTCCCAGCAAACCGAGTGGGGTTTTGGCCTCACATATTTCTCCAACTTTTGCTTTAATTTTCCCACTCTTCTTGTATTTGATCTGCATTTGTTTACCGACATTTGTTGGGCGTATCACTTTTTAAAAAAATAAAATTATTGATAATGACATTAACAAAAATTATATTTCTAAAAGTTTTGTTTTTCTATAATTGGTGAAAAGATGCTAAAATTAAGGATTTCACTTGTCACCGTTGTGATTCCACAGTGATCCATAACGGTTGCATGGTCAATCTTCTTCCTTCAACCTTTTTCTTCATCACTAATTCTTCTCTTCCTTATCCTCAATTTAAAATCAATCACAATGAATAAACACTTCTAAAGCGATCAATCAGAATGAATAAACACTTCTAAAACGGTTTGAAGCTCGTACTTAGGCAAAAGCTCCAACATCTCCAACAGAAGTGTGTATCAAGTAGATTCTCTTTCTACCCATCTATGTCACCCCCACTTTGATTAGGTCTCTTATTGACTTACCGATCACTGATTTGGGTAAGAGACCTTGGGAAGAAAATCTAAAAGCATCGCCCCTTGTTTTTGGTGTGAAAAAATAGTAATAAGACCTTGAGAAGATATTATGTGGTTGTTTTAATCAATAATAATCATAGGTATCTATGTGCTTGATTTAGTGATACGTGAAGTATGTGTGCATCGGACATGTAATCTATCACCTCGAGATTTATGAGGAAGATATCTTATGCGATCTAGTAATCACTTGACGATAAATCCTTGGCCAAGGTCATATGACGATGGAATTTGTTCCATAAGGGTTGTGTAATAATTAGTTAAGATTGATTTTGGATTTGGTCATATGACGAGATTAAGAGATTCGATCTACTAACCATGATCTCATATCTTGTCGGAATATAGGATGATAGAAGAACCGTATTGCATGGTAACGTAGTAAAAATGTTCACAATGCCCGCTTCACGATAAATTGGGTAATCATGACATATTACTAGATGTTACTCGTGATTTACAAGAATTAATTGTTAATTATTCTCGTTGTCAATTTATTTGTGAACCCAGAAAGTCCCATCCAAAAGAAATCACTTTCAAAGAGAAAATAGATAAATTAGTAATTTTATAATTACTAATTATGGTGCATTTATTTATTGGATAAATAAGAATAATTAAATAATTATATTGTGAATGTAATTATTTAATCATTAATTGTGTTGGACCTTTTGCTAGCACATTAAGCTTGGCCCAATGGCATTATTGGATTTAATTTAACATCATTGGATTGGGCTTAGCCCAATTGCATTAAATGGGATGGGCTTGAGAAGCCCAATCCATTAATAGAGAAGGGTTAATGAAACCCTATAAAAAGCTCTTTTAACCATTCATTTTATAACTCTTGAATCATTTGAGAATTGGGAGAGTTTTGAAGAGGTGGTGTGAATCCAAAAGGTAAGATGGGAAATTTTTGTGAAAAATTTCTTCTACGTGTCACTCTTTTTGATATTCTTGGATAGAAGTGATTTCGGATGGACCGACTCAGCATCCTACACTTGGAGGATTATACGGCAAGAAACTTAACGGTGAAATAGAATTTCATCAAAGAGGTAACCGTTCGTTTTTGCTTTCAATTTGTAAATCATAATTTCTGAAAAACGAGACACCTATAAACTAAATTTTAATTCCGTTGCACATAGATGAGATTTATGTAATCCCAACAGCTCCTTTAGGTTGGTGAGGGCAACATCACATGGGGACAATGCCCGACTTATTAGGGGTCCAAGTACTTGTGTGACAAGTTCTCTTGTTGAGCAAGAAGAGAAAGAGAGGAGATGGTATTAATTTCCAATGAAAGATCCATGGTTGGCACACAACCATCCACGGCGCCCAAAGAAGCTAGCTCACCAACCCTAGATGGCAACCATGGATGCCCAAATCAATTGATGGCCCAAAAGGAACAATGATTTGAAACAATGAATCAATAAATCAAGTCAAATGGCAACCATAGATGCCCAAATCATAATAAATCTAATTATTCAACCACACTACAAAATTGGCACAATTCATGATCACACCAAATCAATTTACCAAGACCCTAGCCTCAAGAAACCATAATAAATCTAATTGTTCAATCACACTACCAAATGGGCACAATTCACACCAAATCAATTGCCAAAACCCTAACCTCAAGAAACCATAATAAATTTGATTGTTTAACCACACTACAAAATGGGCATATTTCACATACATCTAATTTAACATAGAGAAAGGGATGAAATGCTATATCGTTTTAACAAATAGTAGGGGTGAATTTAGTAGTGAAGCCCAGGGCAGCTCATAACAAAATTTACATTTATAATGTAAATTTTTTTGATTTTTTAGTAGTACCTAGTCTAAATTTAGTCCAGCCCACCCCCAATTTTGCCCAATCCACCTGCTTGGATCCGCCCCTGACAAAGAGGATTGGACGATGACAACACCACATGTGACAACCACCAGATGATTGTGAGACACCGCAAAAGACGATCAACACACGCATGAGCACACAGGCACACACACACAAAGTCATTGGGGCCACACAACAAAGAGATGAGAGGTCATCGTTCCATTAACGGAGACTGAAATGCAAGAGAGATGAAAAAGTGGGAAGAATAAGCAAATAGGTGCACAAATTGAAACTTGGCATGATTCAAAATAGTGTCGTGTCATCACACAAATTGCTTGTGCTTTTAAGTATTTTTCAGTGTTTATAAATGTAGAGAAATTTTTTAGTATTTTGTTTAATGTTTAATTATCAATATATAAAAGTGCTAGTAAAACCAAAAAAATAACAACATTTTATTTTTAATTTTAACCCGTGTGGTTGACATTAACATGACCAAAATGGTGTTGTTCTTGTCAAGCTAATTACCGGCACTTTTGAGGATATTAACGACACTTGTAAATGCCAATAAATTTCTCAGTGTTTTCTTACCCATAAAACTGTAAAACAATGTCATATTATATTTTAATTTCAGCTTGTGTAGTTGACATTGGCAAGACCAAAATGGTGTCGTTTTGGTCAAGCCAATAACTCACCTTGTTTTTTAGGATATTAGCACCACTTATAAACACTTGTAAATCTTTGATATTTTTTTTAATTTTTACTGACATTTGAAAACACTGGTAGAACCATAAAACGTCAATAATTAATTTTTACTGACACTCACGTTTTTAATTATATTAAGAATGCTCTTGTAAACTCGCACCGATATATGGAGTTTTGTTTTATTTTTACCGACATTTAAAAACACCAATAATTTCGGACCTAGCTACGACTTGCTATTTCACGAGGATTCCACTACGAGTGCATACCTATAATTCTACAAGACAAAAGCTGAAGAAAACCCATCCACCAGTCATGACATGGATGAGACCCAATTGTACCACCACTGATGAGGCCACAACATAAATAGATGGGGCATGCAGCAGAGCTTTCATACAGCTAGGGTATCGTTTGGGTACTCGTATATTTTTTTTTATAATATATCATACTCTTTATTGATATATGATATATTTTTTGGTATTATGAATGCTGCACCCCGTCTCCTTATTTTCTCACTGCACTCTTTTTTTTTTTTTTTCCACCGCTTTTTTTATTTTAATTATTTTATATTCTTTACATGTGGGTACCAAATTAAATATTGTGGAGAGCCTCTCAGCCGAAGCATCTGCAAAAGACAGGGGTAGGTTTTTTGAATTATGACATGAAGTTAAAGCAGGCCAGACAACCAAGAAAGGTCAATTTTACTCTGAATTTCAGCCCTCCTCCAAAGAGATTATAAGAAAGGAGGGTCGAGAAATTGGCTGAGAGAGCTGGAGAAGTACTCGTTGGGTTAGGTCCTGAAAGTCGGGAATAATTGGCTTTTGAAGCGCACATTGGAGGGTTTCAAGTGTTCAAATTAAAGGATAAAGCACTAAGGCTACAAGGTTTGATATCCTCAAACTGCTTTAAAATCAATAGCGTACGTTTCTGAAGCTATATATATATATGGATAGATATGTTGCTTTGACATAAGGTACATATTCAAGCTTCTTGTGCACTCTCTCTTCTTCGTCTGAAATGCTATAGTTTACATGTGATGTTTTATTTGTCATGAATCATGGTTCAAAAACATACGGGCAATCATTATTCATTGATGCTTTTATATATATATATATATATATATACACACACACACATTCGCACAAACATAATTCAAACATGCATATCGTCTTAGCTCTACTTGCAAAAAAGTAAAGAGGACATGCATTTTCACAAAGAGGACATGCATGTGGTCTTAGCTCTATTTGTTTGCATCCTTTAGTTGGCTTTTCAAGTGTGCATAGCCTACAAGCTACTACATGCACTTGAGGTTTACCAGCGTGATGCTTAAAACTGTGAAAGAAAGGTTGTGGGTATGGCTGTTAACAGCGCCGGCTCAAGTGCATTTGTGCCCAAGCCATAAATTTGTTTGGTGACCTTTTAATAATATAAATAAATATTTTTTTTTTTTACTTTTTGACATACAAAATCACAACTAAACTTTTGTATTCAAGTTTAAAAAGTAAATATTTTTAATTAACAATATAGTCAAATCACTTTTTTTTTTTTTTGTGATATGGTTAAACTAAAATTATAACCCCTTCCTTCTTCTTTTCTCTCTCTCTCTCTCTCATGTTATCAAATGTCAATCAATTGACAATTGTCAAGTGTCAACATTTAATGCTCCCCCCCCCCCCCGGCGCGCGCACATCCCTTGGTCTCGTTCCTCCCATTCTCTGTCCTCCACCACCTCCAATGTCGGGTGCCCCTAGTTTCGTCTCTTTCATCCCATCCTTGGTCCTCCTGCATATCTCTCTCTCTTTCTCTCTCTCTCTCTCTCTCTCGCATGAGTGCGTGACTACGTCTCCTCCATCTTCGGCGTCCCTTGGTCTCCTCTTGTCCTCCACCTTTGGCCTCCCCCATCTCTCTTTCTCTCTCTCTCTCTCTCAGGCATCTACTACCTTCCTGTGTGTGTTATCTGATCCTTCGGCATTTCCTCTCATCCTCTGACGACTCTTCTCTTTCTTTGATGTCGCTTGTCGTGTTTGTTGGTCTCCTCCAACTCTCATCTCCTTTTCTCTAGTGTCTCCTGTCTTGGGTCTCTTGTTCCTCTCATTTTCTTGGGGCCCATCCTACTTTGGTGCCCTAGGCATATATAGGCCTATGCCTTGAGTCAACGTGGGCCTATTTGTTATAAAAAAAAATGTATATAATAAAATAAAAATAATTTACCCACATGATTTGTGGGATGTAATGTAAAATTTGCCCCAGCTTTTAAAAAAAAAACATATCCTTTCATCTCTTTCTCTTCTCTGCATGAACAAGTTTTGTTATTAATTTATATATATTTTAATATTTTGTTCATCAATTGGATGTTGTTGTGTTGTGAGATTTTTATTGATTGTTGTCGTTTGTCTATGACAAAGATCTTTTCATGTGTTGGGTGTCTTGTTGCCATGGGAAATTTTCTCCTCTTCATGTTGGTTCATTACCTTTAACATTCGTTGGTGCCACAATAGTATTCTGGTGGTGACACATTATTATGTCCTTTAACACTTATCTTTCCTAAAATACAAAAGATGAGAGTAATTAAATATCTGCTCCCCCTAACCCAAGGTCTCCACTCCGCTATTAAGGTGGGGCAAGTAAGTTGCATTGAAATGGATATGATATAAAATGAAAACGAAAAAAATGACATTTTTCAAAAAACTAGGAAACGAGAATGCAAGAAAATATGTAAATAAGAAAAATATGTGCCTTTTTATAAATATAATTTTAATATATAAAATTATAAAAAATAATTATTTAATTTAAAGATAAACATAAATTCCATAATACATTCAAACAAACATAAACATAAGTTCTATAAATATTACATACATTCACATATACTCTATGAGTATTACATACATTCACTAATAAGTATTACATACATAAGTACAAGTATTACATACTATATATTATATACAAAATATTGATTAGAAAAATAAGTATTACATATAGTTATATACCATACATTCATATAACATAAATCAATACATACATAATCTATATAGTAAGACAGGATAATTTTTGAAAATGTCTCAAAAGGAAGACATTTCAATGGCTGGGATCAATTTCTGATACATTTTATGTTTCCAATTTAATTGTATTTATTTAGTTTCACTTCAACTGATATCATTGGGGTTGGGCTATTCTTTACATTCTACATTTGTAACGCTTTCAACTGTTTAATCCCTCAATATCTCTTTGTTATTGTTAAGCAATAAGATATACATTTTTTCTTTTTTGGAGATTTACTGTTGAAGCCAGTAGTTGTCATCAACCCTTGGAATCCATCACAGCTTCTGTAATCCTAGACTAGATCTGTGTAGATCTCATAGAAACCTTTTATATATTTTTTATATGATAAGGCAAGAAGATTTTTAAAAATATATAAAATGTATGAGAGAGATATTTCAATGATTGAGATAAATTTTAAATATATATCAATGGTTGACATGAATGATGTTCTCGCCCACTCATTGCCTCTCTCTCTCCCTCTGTTGCACCCTCTCTTCCACTCCCTCACTCAGTGCTTCTCTCTCTCAAAGACCCATCCATCAATGCCATTAGCGGGTGTGACTGGGAGGGGGGGAGAGAGGGTTGATGGCAGGTTAGGGGGTTGGTTGGTGCGACGACTGTGAGGAGGGTGAGTGCGATGGCGAAGAGTGAGGTGGGAAAGAGGACAACGGGTGGGGGCAAGGCTCTGCGAGCTACTGGCAAGGAGGGTAATGACGGTTAGAGAGATGGTAGGATGGGGCGATGGCCGTCTGTGGCTGGTAGAAAGGGCGATCGGACGAGGCAATATGAGCTGCAAAGGGAGGGGCCATGGAGGACGATGCTCGCAGTAAAGGGGTGACGGACGACAAACGCTGCTCGTGACAGTAGGAGGGGTGACAACGATGCTCGCGTCGGTTAGCCTTTGGTATGGTCGACCCATCGCCCTTGATTGGCGACGATAGGGGGTTTGAGAAACCTTCGAAGGGGGTTCGACGAGCCCTTGACTCGGGCCCCTGACCGGCCACTGTCGGGGGCCCTTGAAGCCTCCAACCAATGACGGTCGGGGACTTTTTTTAATATTTTGAAAATGGTATTTTTTTAAAAAATTAATTTTTAAAGCATTTAATATTTAATTTTTAAGTATTCTAAATATCTAACAGTGTAAGTTTTTGAAAATTTTTAAAATATTATTTAAGTTTTAAATAAGAAAACACCAACAATGTAAGTTTTAATGTATAAGAATTTGACATTTAGAATTTGATATGGATGATTCAATTCCAAAAGAAATAAAAATCTCTTTTTTAAATCATTGATGATCAAATGTTGTTTTTAGTGTAAATAAATGACATTTAGATGTTGAATATTTGATACTTAAAAAATGTGAATTTGGTTAATCTATCCTATTGAGTTACTTAAAAATGCAAATATTCAAAAAGAATTTATTTATTTATTTTTATTTTATTAATTCTATTTTTTATTTTAGGCACAATAATTTTTTTAAATTAAAATAATATAAAAATCAAAGAATTCTCAACCATGCATGGTCGGGGAACCCAAGGTTCTCCAACCTCGAACCAGGGTTCCCCCCTCCCTATTGATGGCCGCGGAGATGGCGAACGGTGATGGCTGGTATGTATTGTTTGATATTTAATTTTTAATTTAATTTATTCAAATTGTAGAGCACTTATTGATCTGCTTTATTATATAAATTTAGTAATTTTTTTATTATAAAACGTTAACAAGTATACAATTTCTATTTTTTGTTTAGTGTTTATAATTTTTTTTTTACTTGCTCTTATATTTTGATTTGCAATATTAGTGAATATTATAAATCTTATATATTTGTTTCGTATTTGAGTTCTGTAGAGTGTTTAATAAAAGCAAAATTATTAAAACATAATACGTATAAATTATAACTATATTTTAATTTTAATATTATTTACACCATGTCTTTACGCACAGGTATACGCTAGTATATATACATAGTATAGTACAAAACTAAAATAAATATATACAAAGAGAAAAGCCAGATGGTTGTTGTCGGCAGTCGATCGCTAATCACTGATCGAAGAGCAACTTAGCCATACCTTTTGTGTTTGTGAGTCGACATTAGCAGCCATAATAAATTGGAGTTGTCAATCGATGGCGACACCGAGCAATTGGAGTTGTGAATCAATTTGTGTTGCATGAAAATGGTGGCATCGAGCATAGAAACATTGATTTGTGTTTGCAAGTTGACGGTGGCACTAAGTAATCGGGGTTGTGAATTGATGGTAGCACCAAGTACCAAGCATCGAGCATTGAGCAACCACTTGGCAAGGGGGAACGATGATAAGGGGATGGTTAAAGAGGTAGAGACTAGGGTATGTAACCCTTGAATCAGAAACGCATTTCCAAATTGAAAATGTGTTTGTGATATTTTTCCATTTCTAAAATTGTAGAAATGACCCGAAAATATTTTTTTGACATTTTTGGAGTTTAAAAAATGGGAAACATTTCGAAAATACTGAAACAACGCCTTTGAGTCATTTCCGTGCATCACAAGGGATAACTTTAATTTGGGCGTCTTCCCTTTTATTGTCGGTTTTGATTAAAAATATTGCTCTTTTATATTTCAATAATATTGCTCTTGTGTATATCATCTTGTTTATTTTAAAGAATTATAAAATTTGGTTTGATAATAATATATAAAAAAATAATAATAAACTTACTTGAGAACTAATTTGAATTTTTGATATTATATTCTAGAATATTTTTTGCTAGATATGATATTTTGAATTATTGATACTTAATGAATGTCAATTTATGGATATAAAATTTTTATTTTAAGTCATAAGGGTATTTTTCAAAATTTAAAACACTTTTCTAAGAAAGTGTTTAAAATACTATACACATCAAGGTTACTTTTGATTTTAATTCTTATATTCTCATATATATACCAAACACATAAATGTTACTTTTTAAAAAATAAGATTATTGATAATGACATTAACAAAAATTATATTTCTAAAAGTTTAATTTGCCAAAAGATGTTAAAATTAGGGTTTTCACTTGTTGCCGTTGTGGTTCTATAGCTTAATCCCTGATGATTGCATGGTCAATCTTCTTTCCTTGACCTTTTTTTTACAGATTTTACTCTTCTCTTTCCTTAATCTACAAATATGTGTTTTTCTTCACTTCTTCCATTTTCATACTTTTTCTTCCCTTTCCTAAATTCTCTAATGACTTTTTCGTTTGTTGTAAAAGATATCCAATGGTGTTTAAATTTTGATCCAAACCAAAAAATTTGATCTATACTAATTAATCTAGTCTAATATTGAGTGGACCTCGATGAAGATTAGAGATGACCAGTTTTAGATCCAATACCAGTTTAGGAATAAAAATTTGTTTTAAACTATTATTTATTGTAATAGCTCGCCTTTCGGAGCCCCATCTGGCATAGAGGATCTGTGAGGTCATTAATAGAATGATATGCAAGCAATTTGGAGCCAAACTCCATTAATATATCATATACGCTATCATTAGCAAGCTTTATAATACAACATTATCAAATCTCTCTTTACATTAAATGTATACATTCCCATGGAAACAAAAGTTACACCTTTTGATTACAATACAATAAGTCATAATCACAAGACATGTACATACACACCCTTTAGGCTTGAAATCCTATCTTGCTCTAACCTCTCAACACAAAAGAACCCAAAACCTTTACTTTAAGTGAGCTCTGTACACGTCTAATCCCCTAAAGATCCGTCCTTGCTAGGCTCACCCTCTGCCTTAACTTTACCTGTACCTGGAATGATGTAAAAACAAATGAACTACAAAACTCAACAAGTAATATAGAATAAAAGTCAACAAGAGTAACAAAAACCAACCATAAAAGAAAGTAAATACCCCACTCATGCACATATAAAGGAGTGGAATCATGTCACACACATATCATGAGCATAAAATTGCATGCATCCTCGCCATGCTGGCACTAAGCCATCACAATATATGTATAGAGTACAAGATGCATGCTGCGACACATAACCATCCTACATAGTCATTTGAGAGAGGATCTAAGTCCCACACGAGTCTAGCCCTTATGGGCCACCCGAGCTTACACGAGTCCCGCTTTATAGCCCACCCGAGCTTCGCTTTAACTCCCATAATACCACTGTAGCATAATTATAATAGGGGGTTTAGATCCCACATGATTCCAGCCTTATGGCCCATCCGAGCTTGACACGAGTCCGACTTTAGGGCCCACTCGAGCTTTCAATTTATCACCTTAGGGGATATCCCAACGGATTCCATCCGCAACACGTATTAAGTTTCACATATAACTCCCAACACCATGCTATGCATAACAAAGACATCATGCTCCACACAAAAACCTATGCATAAGACATCTTATAATGACATGCACATGCCAATTATACTCACATAATCATGATTAAAATATATGGGATATACACAAGAAGAAGGACAACATGTTTTATGAAGGAGATAAAAAAGTTTCCAAGCTCATCTAAATATGTCTTGAGACTGAGAATAAACCACTCAAAACTTGGCTAAATAGTTCAATTTCTATGCCAAAGCGAAACCTATCGATTCAAGTTTACAACGCAACAAACAGTTTGCAAATCAGATATCTACACAAAAAGTTATGGCCAAAACTGTACAAGATGGCAGTTTAAGTTGACTTACATGGAGTCGACTCGGGGTAAGGCTCAGTCGATTGATTAGTCAACTTTGGGGGCAAATCAGTAGACTAATGGCCCAAAATATTCGACTAATAACCAAATAAGTCGACTTCTGAAACCTAGAAACGCACACGAGCAAACCAAAATCATCCTAAAACTTTCCATACACAATTCCAACCCAAAATACATCATTCCCAACAAAATATAGGGTGGAATAAACCCTATTTGAAGTTTTGAAACATTTCCAACCAACACAATCGAGAATTTAGAGAGATTTACCAAGATTTTTACATAAACATCAACCAAGAGCAACCTTTGAAATACATGGGGTTTTTTTGCAATTAATCCTCCATATACCAAATATAAAGAGTTTGGAAGACGAATAGAGGAGTAGAACTTGCCTTTTACCCTTCCTTGAGAACTTTATTTGAAGAAAATCACCACTGGGTTGAGACTTCCTTTCACACCCAAAATAGGGAACTCTAGCAAGAATGAGAAGAAGAGAAAGAAAGAGGAAACCATCACCCACTTGCACAATCTTTCTTGGAGCACCGAAAGTTCAAGAAAGAAGAAGATGAAGAAACCCTCACCTTGCTTTTCTCAATCGGCCAAACCCTCATTTCCTTCCCTTTACCTTGATTTCTCCTTGTCCTCTTCAAAATAAGCCTTCCTCTTATATATATTTATATGTCCGCATAATACTTAATTACCAAATTACCCTTATGGCATAATAACTTAAAAGGAAAATTAGTTATACTCACATATTAGTATAAGCATTATTTAAACACCATATTTTTCATAGAATATTTACACGCATACCTTGCATAATTGTGGGACTCATCACCACCTAAGTCAACCTTTTGACTTTTCTATATTTCTGTCCCCTTTGCCACATCACCTGAAAATAACGCGTATAATCTCACAAAATTATTACTCTAACAGATTAGGTATTCTATTACAATACATATCACCCAAACCCATTAATAAGTCGTTACATTTATAATAATAAATAATACTGCATATTAATAAATCGGTTGAGAGTTATTAATAAGAATGTGTAATTTGCTTATTGTTTAATTTTCTTTATGGAGTTACAAGTTAAATTTAGAATGTTGCATTATGTTGATTCTTATTTGAATTTTTTTTATAAAAAGTGTTGTTTGGACAATATATTTATATTTAAATATGAGTTTGGACAAGTTAGGGCCAAACTAGTTTGATCTGAACCCTAATTGCTATGATATTGGGTCCAAAATTTTTAGAAAGTTTGGTCCTAAACTGCCTCAATTAATTTAAAATCAATCAGAATGAATAAACATTTCTAAAGCAGTGCAAAACTCATACTTAGGCAAAAGCTCCAACATATCTAGACAAAAGCTACAACATCTCCAGTAGAAGTGCTTATCAAGCAGCTCCTATTTCTATCCATTTGTGTCGCCCCCACTTCGATTAGGTCTCCAATAGACTTGCACATCGGTGATTTGGGTAAGGGACCTTGGGAAGAGGATCTAAAAGCATCGCTCCTTATTTTTTGTGTGAAAAAGCAGTGACAAGACATTGGGAAGCTTGTTTTAAAATATATATATATATAAACTAATATATGTAGTATTTTGTATATATACATATATAATATTTTCCTAAAAATATATTTTTACAAAAAAATGGATTTTCTAAACACAATTGTATCAAATTTATGTATACATTAGTTAATTAAAGATTCGAAAATCTATTTTTGCAATTTAAAAATATATTTTTTTATAATTGTGATATATTTGGAAAAAATCTTTTTTAGTTTACAACTAGATTTCAAAATTTATCAGAAACATATATAAAGTTTATAAGATAAAAGAGAGAAGAGAACTCTAAGAAAAAAATAATTAATTTACATTGAGAATTTTTAACAATATGGATGGCCTTCAGGGGACAGAAGAAATCCAATTAACTCTAACTTCTATTTGTGTAATTAAATTGATGGATGTTGTCTGCATTAAAAATTAATGGATTAGTTGTGTCGCCTAAGAAATAAAAATTAAAAAAAAGTTCTAAAAACAAAATAAATTATATGGGGTGCTATGTATGTGACTCAAATTATAAGAGATGTAACAAAACTTTTTCAATTAAATAGATGCATAATTAAGAGACGTGACTTTGATTGGAGTGTAGGTTGTGGCAACGTGATAAAGCGTGGCATCAACTAATTCATTACAACCTGATTATGATGTTGAGCGTGATTTCATAAACTACATGGTCACTGGTCCTGGTAAGTAAGCTCTCGAGTCATTAATAATTAGTCGGTTAATTAATTTGCAGCATTATGTATTTTCTCCTTAATTATTATTTATCTTTCTTAATTTTTGTAGTTGACCGATACTACGATGAAAGGAATCCCATTCAAGGTACATTTTCATCAATTTGAAGAATGTGGAAAATACTAATCTATAATTGTCATACAAGTTATTTCATTTCTAATTGTCATGATTACATACTAATCTCTAATTGTCATTATGGACCTAATCCATATTATGGACCTAATCCATAATGAGGTAGAGATAGATAGGATTTCTATACCTAATTTAAATTAAACTCCGTTAGCTTTGGTGTTCTATTAATTATTTCTCATGGTAAATTTGTTATATCTAAATTCTTTGTCTTACTTTATTCCTAACAATTAATTAACTAATTATCCCCACAAGTTAAGAATTTTACTTTATTACTTTAGTCTTTGGGTAGACACTAGACAAAATGACGATGCAGTTTAATTACCCCAAGAAAGAAAAAAGAATCATTTTTCTTATAAAAAAACTTTAAAATATTATTTGATCCATGAACACGTAAAAATGCAGATGAGTACACTCTATACATGGAATGGCAGACTAAACTGCACAGAGCAATCCAAGCAGGAAACAGAGGAATCGGTCAGGTGGAGGATTTGGTGAAAAAAATACCGATTGAGGCCCTCGAACATGGAAATAAATTTGGCCCAACTGTACTTGGCGTCGCTGCTATTGTTGGTAACAAGCGGGCTGCAGTTATTCTGGTGGAAAGACATCCCCGGTTGTTATATATTCCCGACAAGTTTAATTATCTACCGGTCCACCTGGCCGCCAAATGTGATCACAAGGATACTTTCCAATACTTGTTGTCAAAGACTGAAGACGTGAATCGTGGTGTCAGGCCCTTTGAAGGCATATCCGGGGTTCACCTTGTTAGACAAGTAATATTTTCCGGATACTACGGTGAGAACCTACAACACTACTCTCATGCATGCATGCATGCATCTATTTGTATCTATATATCTATAAATAAATAGTCAAACAAGTAAAAAATTTATAATTAACTCAAAATAAATGCACACAATCACTTTTAACTACATTTTTAGAAAAAAAAAAAAAAAACATTTTCCACTACTTAAACAAACTAATTATACTCTATACTCACTCAAATAAAGTAATTACACTCTATAGGCACTTTTTTTGGTGAAAATTAATTAGGTTAAAATTTAAATAAAATGACAGATTTGCAAAATTAGTTAACAAAATCAAAATTGATAAAGTGGCTATAAAGTGTAATTAATTTGTTTGAGTGGCTGAAAATATATATTTTTTTTTAGAAAAGTGGTTGAAAATGATTTTTTTTTTTTTTGAGATATAGTTAGTTTTTGCAATTTCCACACAAATAAATATATAATGTTACTCTTACAACTGATTTATTTGTTTAACTATATATATATATATATCATCTCTTGTAATGCTTGTTAATTTAATTTGTTTTATCAAGTAGATGAGGCCCTAAATTTGATTGATAAGTATCCCAAACTCGCAAAATTACAACCGCTCGAGGGTGATAGTGTTTTATCAGCAATTGCTTTGATTGAGTCAGCGTTCCCAAGTGGGAGTCATCTATCCTTTTGGGAAAATGCTATCTATTCTTGTAAGGATATCACTTTTTCAATAAATCCTCTTCTTTCAGCTGTTTGTGCAAGAAACTTAATTAAATTATGTGCTTTTATTCAAGGTGTTCCAGTGAAGTTGGACAAGTATGATAAAGAGCGTTGGAGATCTGACATTGAGGACCCAGAACGAAAGCATTATTTGGCTCAAACTTTTATCCGAAGTTTCTACATTCCAGGTTTAGTTGTGCCTAGCTAGCACAACTAGTACAAATTCAAGGGCATGTTCCAAATTCTGCTTAGATAAAGTAGTTTTCCTAATTGATTTAATTGCTTTGATGATAACTTGCAGTGAGCCAAAGATTACAAGCCATGCTTTACAAAGTCTTGGCGTTCTTAGGTAACGTTATTAATTCAATATACACATGGGTTAATTTCTAGTTTAATTAGTTGTAACAATTGATTTTGGCTGAAATTTAATTACCACATTAATTCTTGACTTAATTTTGCAACTCTAGTGCCTCACATTAAACGCATCGGGGAGAAAAAACAGGTGCATTATCAGGCAGTTCGGCTCGTGAAATCGTTGCGCCAGGAAATTGAAACTCTAGATGACAACAAGGCTTATGAATCAATTGTGAAAGGCCCACTGCTTTCCGCAGCAAAATTAGGAATTAAAGAGGTGGTGGAAGAAATATTGGATTTGATTCCCGAAGCAGTTTTGTTTTGTGATGATGAATCTCATAATGTATTCGAGTTGGCAATTTTAAATCGTCAGGAAAAAGTTTTTAACATCATATATCAGATGGATCTATGTAGACATATCCTGCCCCTTCGCCACGACAAGAAAAATAACAATATGCTGCACTTGGCGGGGAGACTGGCACCTCCAAGCAAACTAAATCTTATTCCTGGTGCAGCACTTCAAATGCAACATGAGTTGCAATGGTTTAAGGTAATTAACTCATCTCAATTTGGTTTAATGATTATTCAGGAAAGCATGACTTAGAATCTTACATGCACGACGATCAATCTTAAATTTGAGCATATTGATGATAAAAGAAGACATAACACATTTTTAATTATGCTTCTCATTCAGGAAGTCGAGAAATTTGTGATACCCAAAAATAAATTGGAGGAAAACAACGATGGAGAAATTCCTGCAATGCTATTTACTAAAGAACACAAGGACCTAGTAAGTGGAGGAGAGAAATGGATGAAAGCTACAGCAAATTCATGCACAATTGTGGCATCCCTGATTTCCACTATAGCGTTTGCAGCTGCAATCACTGGTCCCGGCGGCAATGAGGACAGTACTGGCCTCCCAATTTTCATTAAAAAAACTACATTCATCATCTTTACCATTTCAAATGCATTGTCTTTATTCACATTTGCCACTTCTCTATTGATGTTCTTGTCTATCCTGACTTCACGCTATGAAGAAAATGATTTTCTTTATGTTCTTCCCAAGAGGCTGATAATTGGTCTTGTCACCTTGTTTCTCTCCATAACAACCATGATGGTAGCCTTCACTGCTACCCTCCATCTTGGGGAAAACAAATGCAAGGAATGGATACTAATTCCTACAGTAGCAGTAGCTAGTGTTCCAATTTATATTTTCACGTCCTTGCAGTTTCCCCTCCTCTTGGATCTAATCTGTTCAACATACGGTACCATTTTTGGCAAGAAAAATGGTCGCCCCATTTTCCTAGCCCTAACAAAAGATAGTCCAGGCTTTAAATCCTCCATCCCCAATTATTGGGCCGAGCTCATTGATTAGTTTGGGTTTTATTTGTAATGTGAAATTTCTAGATTTCATAGACATTAAACATAAACAGGATTGTGAAATTTGCACGGTTTCATGCTAATTTATATATTGTTAAATAAATGAGTTCTTGAATTAACCGACAATGAGGATGTCATAGTCTTCTTCGTTAGAGAATAAAAGAATCCAATCTGACTTTCCTCTCCTAGCCTTAATCGACAACGACAATGGTGGATTCATTTGATGGCTTTCTGTCACGTGGATTCCATTACGAGTGCATACCTATAATTCTACATGACAGCTGAAGAAAACCCATCCACCAGCAGTGCGAGATTTTGGGGTCCCGAGTAAAAATGTAAAAATACGCCCTCGAATCATAATATACATTTAAATTTTATTTTTTATAATAAAATATAAAAAAAATATTCATACCATATCAAAATAAAATTAAAATTTTTTTAACTAATCAATTAAAAACTACTCTCCTTGCAGTTATGGAGGCAAAAATATCAATCAAATTTATATAATCAAGTTGTTCGATCATTTTTTTTTTCAATAGACAATATAGCCAATCCATTCAATATGTCTTGTGACATAGTTGAGCGGAGATAAGTCTTGATAAACTTTAATTTGGAAAAACTTTTTTCTACAGATATAACTGTAGCAGGTATAATTTTTTTCACCAGTGATCTCAACAAAGAATTTACTCTCAATACCTACCTATCGTGGGTGAATAAATTTTTTTTTTCTTTTGCCAAATCAATAAATGCATAAAATCTCAGTTACCCATAACCAGAGCTTCTAATTCACTAAAATTCTAGTTAATCATAATTGATTTTATAAATTTAAATTATCAAATAAAATAGAAATAATTAAACCTAATTAAATATGTTTGTTGGGTCTTGATTTCAAACTATAAAATCAAATTCTATATCACAAAACTTGTATACGCAAGGCACAGAGAAAACATTAACATCTTAGAATATGATATATACATAATATATATATTTATAGAATATATATAAATATATATATTTACAGAAAACATAACAAAAATATTAATAGCTCAAAAAGGAGATCTCACTGGCAGACCCCACCACAGGCCACCGTGGCCGGTAGTTTCTAGCGATCAGAGGCAACCACCCGACACCCTTATCCTCATCGACCAACATACCAAAAAATCAATAAGATGCAACGGTCGAATTTTTATAGATCTAAGATTAAACTTTTGGCCTAGCCCAAACCGTCTATATATACGTATATATCGTGCATCTATATTAAAAATAATTGCTGATAAAACAAAAAGAGTTATCTTCTTGTAGATCGATGCCACTTTCACAGTAAAAATACAGTCAGATCTAAGATCAGAAGGCTGGATTTTAAAAAATTAATGATTTAGAGAGTTGTTTTTGAGAAAGTGAAAGAAAGAAGGAGAGAGAGTTTTCTAGAGAGATTACTGTGTTCTACAATTTTTTTGGGGGGTGGGGAGAGATTTATATGGGGGTAAAATGGTCATTTTGACACAGGGGCAAAATAGTAAATTTCTTTTCATATTTATGGGCCCCTTAAATTGGCATAATTTATGGACCCTAAGACAATGGGCTCTTGAATTTGTCTATAGGTCCGGGCCTATCCACCAGTCATCACATGGATAGAATTGGGATGAGACAAAATTCTCATCTAGTGTAGCACTGCATATTTTGGGGGACGTTTCACCGATCTTTCTCCCATCAACATCTCCTGTTGCTGCCCTTGCAGTTGCTTCTGCACCGACCCTTGCTGCAGAGTTATCAGTACATCCATCATCTCACTCAACTACCAGCATTTCTACGTCCGAATCACCGCATGTTATAGAGCAAGATGATGATGAATAACTTTGTTTTTTTTTTGTTTTTTGTTTTTTGTTTTTGTTTATATTATGACATGTGTTAGTTTTTATACTAATTATTATTATTTATATACATGAGCATTTTTTGTCGTTCAGTGAACATCTCCCATATTATATCAATGATCTTCAAGAAATGTCTTCATAAAGAGGGTCGCATTTGGAAAGAAGCGCCTTTGGAGACAAAGGGCTTGTCTTGGAATAAATTTGCGGTATTAAATTTAAATTAATAATTTTTTTATTAATTATCAATGTAAAAATATTTCGTCTATTTAATCTTATTGTTGTTTGTAGAAAATTTTTCAATGGGATCCTACGATTGATGCATTAATAAGGAGATAGTAGGCATAAAAGGCAGCTAAGCGATACTGGGATAACACTCGTAGGTGGCATGTTAATGGAAAACTAACTTTTGTGCCAAATGATGTATGGGATCGTTGGATGCAGAAGTGGGAACAAGATGAAACTTTTAAGAAATGGTCTGCACAAGCGTTGTTGAATCGGTTGAGTAAGACGGGTGGCCCTAGCGTCGGTCCTTCCTGCCACACTAAGGGCTCCATATCCTTAGCGGAGTATAAGAGACGAATAGTAAGAAATTTAATTTATTAATTTGTTAATATTTGTAAAATTTTATTATTAAAATTTTATATATAATTTTTTTTTAAAAAATGGGAGTTTGGGAGGGAGCCCCTGCTGATTGAAGTTTTTGAACGAACTCATTCAAAAAAAAAAAACTGAAGAAAGAGGGAGAACGTACGTCGACAAAAGTTCTACGAGCGTCGCTGTGAGTTTTTTTTTAAATGTAAATATTGTTAATTTTATAATTAACATAAATTTTAATATTCATAACTAACTTATTTTATTTTTTCTTCGTTAAATTGTCATAGGAAACGTACGGACAGTTGCTGGAGCAGGCAACTCAATTGGATGAGGGATCCGATCAGCCAATTGAGCCAGATTGCGACCAAATATTCATCCAAATTTTCGGTGGGAAAAACATGAAGAAGAGGATTTATGGCACGGGATCCTTATCACAATCGAAGTTTTTCGACATGGCAACTCATCTACTATCTCATATGGCCAAGAAAATGCCACCATACGTATAACATCCCGCATCAAGTGATAGGAAAGACCGGAACAACTTACCCTGATGGGCTTATGCGAACTTACCAGGGGGTCACCCATCCTTGAGCTTCCCCAGCTTAAACACGCTTAATCCTGGAGTTCTTTGCCTACATTCAGCCCAAAAGATATCTAGCTGGTGTTGTTTCATTCATTACTTATCCTCGATAGATACTACCCTTCTCTGGGCTCTTAGGGTATTACATTCTCCCCCCTTTGAGCACACGACGTCCTCTTCATGCGACCTTATAATTGGTCCCAAATCTTTTCTCCTTAGAAGGCTGTCATCCTAGAAGCCTGCCAGGAGTCGCTCCTTGTACAGTCCATCGAGCCCCGGTGCCACTCCCTACCCTTGTCGGACCACCTTCACCAAGGGTTAGCTTTGATACCACATGTAATGACTTGAAGGTATAATACAAGGATCTGTCACCAAACTGCGAGGGCCCGCCCCTAAAAGTCCCGTTAGCAAACGAATTCCGAGGGAAACTCCACACAAGATGGGATCAAAGTGTAACTCTACCAAGGTTACTCACACCTTTAATAACAATTAGTAATGATTTCGTTATTTTTCATACAAAATAAAATAAACATAACCATTTACATTCCCTTAGGTCGCCCCAAGGGAGATACAATAAGCCCAAATAACAAAAAAGTACCGCCACTGGCCTGACACAAACTAACAACGCCCCCAAGACTCTCTGTTCAGGTGAGCTCTATACATATCTAACCCAATAGACTATGCCATGCTAGGACTCTCCTCATCCATGCTAGGACTCTTCTCATCCTCTGCTTTACCTGTACCTGGAATGATGCAAAGAGAAAGAATGAGCCGCAAGACTTAGCAAGTATAACATAATGAAATTGAGCGTGAGACATATCACAATAGAGACTCAATAAGCAACAACCAACAATACATGATAGGACCTTCACATAGAGTGCTACTGACAAAATAGAAACAAGGAGCACCACGAGAAAGACATACCAAGAATAATTATAGTCCCCTTAACTATCTAGCTTCCACCATAACCTAGGTACAATTCGGTGACTCTACTACCACACCGTCTCCAAAACCCACATGATGTTATAAGCACCACACTCATTGTTTCGCAGTAACATGATAATCATGCCACAAGGCACCCTACTCTGGACCCATAAATCCCATCCATTCTAGGATGTTATCACACACCTACGGTACCACACACCTACCATGCAGTGGTCCCACCCTAACAGTACCCTCAACTCGCTCTCAACTCTAGGATAGGAGCACACGCCTATGATACTATAGCCACACACAAGTCCATATCCCTATGCTATAAGCCTAAATAATTTTGGACACTCGAGGCCAAACAGCTCCACTCCCAAGGCAATGCCCGAGGTCAGTCAGCTCCACCTAAGGTCCACATACATATCAACTGACCATTGGGGCCAAACAGCTCAACTCCAGGTTGATACCTGAGCCCAGCCAGCTCCACCTAAGGCGTACACATCAACTGACACTTGGAGCCAAGCAGCTCCCTATAACATCTCGCATCGAGCGATAGGAAGGACCGAAACAACTTACTCTGATGGGCCTATTCGAATTTCCCAGAGGGTCACCCATCCTTGAGCTTCCCCAACTCAATCACGCTTAACCTTGGAGTTCTTTGCCTACATTCAGCCCAAAAGGTATCCAACTGATGTTATTTCCTTCCTTACTTATCCTCGATATATACCCTTCTTTGGGCTCTTGGGGTATTATATTTTGTAACGCCTCGTTGTCTCGGGCGGGTTATAACTTGGGACAATTCTGGGACAATAAATTTTTTTCTTCAAAACCTAATGCTAAACCATATCATATCTATTCCAAAATTTTCAAACATTTTCTAGAAAAAGAATTATTATACACATCAAATATGGAAGCAAGGATCGAACCTGACATTTTACTTTAACATTAAATAAGTTCTTGCATCATCGTTCCTCAAAATAACTTAATACAAAGCATAAGTTCTCAACTAACATTAACTCTAAATAGGGTTTTACATCATCATTAACCAAATGGTTAAATATCATCATTTCTCAAAACGTTCAGATTTCAAAGTAGCAAAACTTAAATGCATGGGCTACATTACATACATTTCATTCATCATGCACTTTACTAAGTGTCATTTCATGCTTCATTCATCCTCGTATTTCAAACCCAACATGTAATGTATGATCAATAATATCATCATGAACGTATGTACATTTCATCATTAATACATGTAAATGCAATCTACATGATATATTCACATCAAGACATGACAACATGATAAAATCATTTACTTAAAATCGAGTTTTGGGTTGAACCACTTACAAACCAAGCATTTTTCATAAAACTAAGTCCAGTTGAGAAGCATCACTTACATTCTCAAGCTTATCGGACTACCTCGATATTCGTGTCTTGACTCGATTTGCATGCCAACCTCAAAATTTGCACAAGTCACTTCAACTTTAAGTCTCAAAGCACTCTAATCACCACATTTATTTAAATAAGTATTAAAACCTATTTTTTCATAATTTCTTGCATTTTTTCTCTCTATTTCTACCTATTTTTCCTCAATAAATCCAAACTAAATATTTCTCAAATATTTTACTATGACAATTCATAAAATAATATTCTTGAATTTTTAGAATTTTCTAGGAAATTTTACTTACCTTAATTAGCCTCACTACCTTCCTCGGTATGCATGTCATATCCTCAAAATATGTGCCCGAATCATTTTCTGGCCCAAAATTTCCGAAATATTAATAAATATCCACTTCCTATTTTCAGGATTTTTTTGAAGAATTTTCTCCATTTTTTTATTTCTTTATTTCTTTTTTTTCTCTTATTCATCTTCTTCCTCCTACCTCCCTCCCCTACCTCTGCAACCTTCGCGTGCACTGGCCACAGCCGCCACTAGCCGCTGCCTTGTCTAGCCCCACCATCGTCGATCACCTCCCACTTCCCCGTGCCTGCCGCCGACCCTCGCACTAGCCACCCAGCTACGCACCCAGCCTTGAAGCGAGTTGCCATGGTTGCGGCTATAGCTGTTGCTTGCTGTGGTAGCCCCGTTTCGATCTTCTCCAGTCTCGTCCTCCACCAAGCTCGCCACCACTCGCATCTGGCTGCCCCAACTCCCTGCCTCTTCCGATTGGCCGCTTGCTTCGCACAGCCTTAGCTGCCCCTGCTTCCTTCTTCCTCATTTCTTCTTCATTTTGATTGTTACTCCATCTAATTCTTCTCCTATTTATAGCCAATTCACCATCAATTCTCCTGCCTTGCCTATCCTTCCTCACATATGCCTAGCAAGTCCATATACATATAAATATATAATTCTATATTATATTATAATAATAAAAATTATACATTTAAATTTTACTTTTCATCTCTATTTTATTTAGGTAATTTCCTAATTGCAATTACATCCTCAAACACCAAATTAATTTGCATTACGATACCGAAAATTTAAAATTAATAATTTAAGATTACTCAATAATGATAATTTGGCCTTAGTATCCTTACCGGGTTATCGTTTAATCCCGAAACTACTGAAGGGTTGCTCATTACGAAAAATCGGAGCCCCATCGGGCTTTTGTTAACTTCCCAGGAGTCCCTTACAATAGTTCGATTTTGCAGACTAAATGATAGTTGCATTTTAGCTGTACCGAAAATCGTTCCCGATCTGATTTCTTTTGATACCATAAATCTTATATCAGAACATTCATCGAGACCATATCATTTTTCTTAGACAATTTCATTCCAAGGTATTCACTGCAGTCAATTCAATACTGATAACTGTTATCAAGCCAATTTTTTGGTATTCTAAACTTGCTTAAATTACGTGGCAATGTCACGAAAATATGGGTTCTTACATTCTCCCCTCCTTACAAAAATTTTGTCCTCAAAATTTGTCATATGTTCTAAATCTCAAAATTCCATCCTTGAAATTAGCACATGACTGATCAAATAACTAAAGAAGAACATACCTCAATACCTGATTTCAAATAATCCTGTTGTAGCTCTTCACAAGAAATCACATATCCTAAGGAAAATTTATACCGATTGTAATTCTCTCTTAATCACAAGATCTTTTCCACGTATATCCTATTCGAAACTTGAGAATCTCACCACACATCTCAAATTAAAACCTGGGGTTGACCATGCTCACCAATCCCTAGACAAGTACACTTGCATGACTTCTACCTTTGTCCTTAGGCTCAAATCTGTTGTTAATAGACCACACACCCATGGTGTTATCGTCATTCTAGAGTCTCATTGTTCCACCTCTGAGAATTGTAATTGACCCGACTCCCGACACTTTCGATACTTTTCTCAGGACCAGTCTAAATCTCTAATTCTCACGGATCCTTGATCTTCTTTTTGGAGTTACACTAACTCAGGTTACCAATCTTTGCTTGAACCAATCTCTATTCAAAACATTTGTCTCATCTCTTGGAACCTATCGAGATATCTGACTTTTCGGAACTTTTGATCCTCATGGTGTTTATGACAACCAATTTTGATTTCACATTCACCAACATAGAGCCTCGTGCTCCATAATTTCTTTCAAGGTTTGCTTACGAACTAGCAAGCCAATCCCGTTCTCAACATCTATCGTGATGTTCCCTAACATTATCCCCAATGTTCCTCATGCATCTCCCAATATGAGGAGTACACCAATATATCCTCAATAAACACAATCACCAACACATCTTTTGATGCTACTGGTGCATTGGTTAAATCATCAAATCACGACTCCATTGTTGTATTCGAAATGCCTCATTCTCTTATCTTTACCTCGATCGCACATCGATCATAAATATCATAGCCTCTTGCCGCTATTTTATAATCCATCAAATTCGAGGTAAGAGATATCGATTCTTTAATTATCGCTCTTCCAAAGCCTAATAATTTACGTCCTCAGCCACACATAGCCAAGCATCCAATATTCTTAAGCTATCATTGGCAATCATCATTAAGAAACAATCTCAATAAATCTTTCGAGAATATATTCTAGTATTTCCCATTTTCCTTACGGCTTTTCACTTACCGCAAGTGCATGTATCAACAGGCTCCTTATTTCCATATCTTTGCTGACATCACTTAGCAATATATCTCCCAATTTGCTTACTAGGCCATCTAGACTAACTGTCTAGTCATACGAGAATTTTATTCCCCAAAATTGAAAATCTCGGATCATTAATTGATTTAGGTCTGCAGCTTCTCCTACTACAACCCATCATCCTGGCACATTTGTCATCACTTGATTCTCTCAATCACGTCAAAGATTCGCACAATTTTTGACACGTCAATCCATAGCTACACTACTAGCTAAAGTAGGCAGGTACTTATGTCACCGACAGTACTCCAATCTTCGATGGGTTTCTTCTTGAAAACTCTAAAGTTTCCTCGTGAATCCTTAGATCCTTGATCAATTCTTTTAAGTAATTCCTCATGAATCCCAAACCGATATATCTCCAAAAATCTTGAATCAGATCACGATACCTGGTTCCAATCATCTTCTGTGAACTCTATTTTCTTGCAACTATTCCTCTCAATCGTGATGCTTCCGAGTTCTCCTCGTCGATTTGACCACCAACAACTTTATCTGATTTCGCAAGTCTATTTGGCACACTAAACCATAGTCACAACCTTTATTGATTAGGTCTCCTTATCATTCCTTTAGGGTTGATATGACCTATCAAGCAACTCGTTCATTTTTTTCGGTACCCGAACTCTACTTTGAACCGAGGTTGCCATCTCCCTACTCATCATCAAGGTTTTAGACTAGCCATGCTCCATTACTTGAAATCTCATTTACCGAGAATCCACTGACTCTCGCATTTCGTTCTTCAGATCCAGTTAACTATCGGCATATGACCATTAAATTAGTTCTTCCTAGGCACTACACTGACCATCAACCAGCACACAAGCTGTCATCATCACCCCGATCACATAGTAGGCTCACTCCTACACCATATGTCAACCCTCACACGGGTACGTCCCGGGTGAACACTGCACGGTCTTGTCATAGTCCTTCAAGAACTATCATTCTTCATCACTGCCCCGAGTCTAACTCCTTCTGCAAGAACATTTATTCTTAGCCCTCATCACAGTCGGTGATTTCGTTACCTCATAGGTAAAGCCTAAACGACTCACGAGCATGCATCTACCATGTTCATTTCATACATCAGGTAGCTTTTCCTTTGTGCTGCCCATCTCTTTCTTTGAGATATACAAACACGATCATCTCATGATCTTATTGCCATACTAGACACCGAGGTATTCTACTCCTCGAGCCTCGCATTGTTCGTTGTGTCACCCACTTCCAAGATGACTGTGAACCTTGATGTAGTTCTTTAAATAGGACACTCAGTTCATATTCAATCTATTTCATTTCGAGTTAATTCCCTAGGCTTTCGGCCTCTTTCAACCTCAGCTAGTGGCACACCTCGCACCCTTGACCATTGGGACTTAAACCCATATAAGGTACAGACCCTATTGGATTGTCCCAGATCTTCAGCATCTGATCGTCTCCCATACAGTCTACTATGATGCTTCGATCGACGGGCTTCTTGTACCTTATCGCAAGCCATCCATCAGCCCTTTGCATATGGGTCCCTAGATCCAAATCTGTCACTGCGAACTCCGAACTAGTAGTGTCGTCACGCTGCTAGGGTTCCTTATCCCGTCTTTGCGAGTCACATCGGTTGTACCACTGCCATCTCATCCATTGATGTAACTCATACGCCATCACTTGGCCATCTTTGGCCTCTTGCTGGACCCAATCCATTAGATCCCTGATCTACTCATCTTATTTCCGAGATCCTAAAAAATTCTTTAGCATTCGATCATAACTCATTAGCTAAGCCATGTCACAACAAACTAAATCATCCATAATTCGATCATTCTTGATAACCACAGTTATCCTATCTTTTATTGTAAGGATTTCAACTAATGACCTCAAATCGACAGTCTCTAAATCTCTCAGATCCATAACTATGGTTACCAAGTCAACTTTACACCCGAATCATATCATTGGTTCCTAACTTCAATAGCTAGATCATTCTCCTTGTACTAGCCCCCATCAGGCTTTTACTATTTACTGAGAATAGTAACCGTATACTGGATTAGTGTCTGTATGTGAATAGTACACCAGGTAAGTTCCCAGGAAAGAGAGGTGGATCACAAATGGACAGACTTAAATACCAAGTCTTTCCTTAGCCAGAACTTTAATTTCCTAGACATGCACTTCCACTACATAACACTTAAATCCAATAAACTCTAAGCCTTCAACTGACAATCCCTGAATCTCTAAATATGGATTTTGTCTTACGAACCCTTAGTCTCTTTCCCTTAAGCCTCCACTTGAGTTCCTACTAACTAGTTCTATCAACATCGGATCCTCTTAAGTCTCCAAGCTACTATTCCCTAATCTTCAAATAGGATTTAACTCCAATATCAATTACATCAGAGTCACTTAAGTCTTCCATTAAACTTAAGCTCTGATACCAACTGTAACGCACTGCTATCTCGGGCGCATTATAACTTGGGACAATTTTGGGACAATAAATTTTTTTCTTCAAAACCTAATGCTAAACCATATCATATCTATCCCAAAATTTCCAAACATTTTCTTGAAAGAGAATTATTATACACATCAAATGCGGAAGCAAGGATCGAACCTGACATCTTACTTTAACATTAAATAAGTTCTTACATCATCGTTCCTCAATATAACTTAATACAAACATTAAGTTATCAACTAACATTAACCCTAAAAAGGGTTTTACATGATCATTAACCAAATGGTTAAATATAATCATTTCTCAAAATGTTCAAATTTCAAAGTAGCAGAACTTAAATACATGAGCTACATTACATACATTTCATTCATCATTCAATTCATCATGCAATTTGCTAAGTGTCATTTCATGCATCATTCATTCTCGTATCTACTACAATCTCCATCAGGAACGTTTGAATATTTCAAGGGCAAAATCAAAGTTAGATTATGAATCATCTAAGTAAGGGTACAGTAAAGATATTTCGTGCATGAATGCAAAATACAAAATGTCCTGTCCATATCATTTCGGTTTGAGTCGACCTCACCCAACTACTGCTCCCCATTTTTACAGCCTTCTTATCAAGCCGAGGTGTATGGGTGCACCCTTAGTAGAGCAGTGGTGTCAATCCATATCTCAAACCCAACATGCGATGTATGATCAATAATATCATCATGAACATATGCACATTTCATCATCAATACATGTAAATGCAATCTACATGATATATTCTCATCAAGGCATGACAACATGATAAAATCATTTACTTAAAATTGAGTTTTGGGTTGAACCACTTACAAACGAAGCATTTTTCATCAATCTAAATCCAGTTGGGAAGTACCACTTACCTTCTCAAACTAATCAGGCTACCTCGATATTCGTGCCTTTGCATTGAAATACGTGCGTTGCCTCGATTTGAATGCCAACCTCAAAATTCGCACAAGTCACTTCAACTTTAAGCCTCAAAGCACCCTAATCACCACATTTATTTAAATAATCATTAAAACCTATTTTCTCATAATTTCTTACATTTTCTTTATTTTTCTCTCTATTTCTGCCTATTTTTCCTCAATAAATTCAAACTAAATATTTCTCAAATATTTCACTATGAAAATTCATAAAAGAATATTCTTGAATGTTTGGAATTTTCTAGAAAATTTTACTAATCTTAACTTAGCCTCTCTACCTTCCTCGATATGCATGTCGTATCCTCGAAATGCATGGCCGAACCATTTTTTTGCCTATAATCTCTGAAATATTAATAAATATTCATTTCCTATTTTTAGAATTTTTTTTGAGAATTTTCTCTATTTTTTTCCTATTTTGCTTCCATTTCTTTTTCTTTTCTTTTTTTTTTCTTTTCTTTTCTCCTATTCATCTTCTTCCTCCTACCTCCCTCCCTTGCCCCTGCAACCTTCGCTCGCACCGGCTGCTGCGAGCCCCTTCTTCAGCCAGCGCCACCATCGCTAGTCACATCCCATTGCCCCACGTCTGTTGCCAACCCTCGCATGAGCCACCCAGCTACGGACCCACCCTTGCAGCGGGCTGCCATGGCCACTACTATGGTAGCCCCGTTTCGATCGTCTCTGACCTCGTCCTCCACCGAGCTTGCCACTATGCTCATTTGGCTGCCCCAGCTCGCTGCCTCTTCCGATCAACCGCTTGTTTCGCACGGCCTTGGCTACCCCTGTTTCCTTCTTCCTCATTTCTTCTTCATCTTGATTGTTGCTCCCTCTAATTCTTCTCCTATCTATTTATAGCTGATTCACCATCAATTCTCTTGCCTTGCCCATCCTTTCTTGCATATAACACACTCAATTTCTATAACATTTGTAGGGTATGAAGATTTGGAGTTGCAGGGCATGGAATTTATAGAGGCAGTGCCTCACGCATGCCCAACATGTCCATATACATATATATAATTCTATATTATATTATAATAATAAAAATTATACATTTAAATTTTACTTTTCATCTCTATTTTATTTAGGTAATTTCCTAATTGCAATTACATCCTCAAATACCAAATTAATTTGCATTACGATACCGAAAATCGAAAATTAATAATCAAAGATTACTCGATAATGATGATTCGGCCCCAGTATCCTTACCAGGCTATTGTTTCATCCCAAAACTACTGAAGGGTTGCTCATTAGGAAAAACCAGAGCCCCCTCAGGCTTTCGTTGATTTCCCAGAAGTCTCTTACAATAATTCAATTTTGCAGACTAAATGGCAGCTGCATTTTAGCTATACCAAAAATCGTTCTTGATCTTATTTCTTTTGATACCATAAATCTTATCTCGGAACGCTCATCGAGACCATATCATTTTTCTTAGACAATTTCACTCCGAGGTATTCACTATAGTCGATTCGGCACTGATAACTATTTTCAAGCCAATTTTTATATATTCTAAACTTGCTTAAATTACGTGACAATGTCACAAAAATATGGGTTCTTACACATTCTCCCCCCTTGAGCGCATGACGTCCTCGTCATGTGACCTTACAATTGGTCCCAGATCTTCTCCGCTTTGAAGGCTGCCATCTTAGAAGTTTGCTAGGAGTCGCTCCTTGTAAAGGCCCTTGAGCCTAGGCGCCACTCTCATCCTCGTCGAACCGCCTTCACCAAGGGTCGGCTCTGATACTACCAGTAACATCCCACATCGACCGATAGGAAAGACCAGAACAACTTACCCTGATAGGCCTACGTGAACTTCTCAGGGGGTCACCCATCCCTGAGCTTTCCCAGTTCTAGCATAATTAATCTTGGTGTTCTTTGCCTACATTCAGCCCAAAAGGTATCCAACTAATTTTCTTTTCTTCCTTACTTATCCTCGATATATACTTCATTCTCTAGGCTCTTGGGGTATTACATTCTCCCCCCTTGAGCACATGACGTCCTCGTCATGCGACTTTACAACTACTCCTAGATCTTTTCCCATTTGAAGGCTGTTATCCTAGAAGCCTACCGGGAGTCACTCTTTATAGAGGCCCTCGAGCCCCGGCGCTACTCCCCGCCCTCGTCGGATTAGCTTCACCAACAGTCGGCTCTGATACCACCTGTAACATCCCGCATCGAATGATAGGAAGGACCGGAACAACTTACCCTAGTGGGGTTATGCGAACTTCCTAGGGGGTCACCCTTCCTTGAGCTTTCTCATATCAAACACGCTTAACCCTGGAGTTCGTTGCCTACATTAAGCCCAAAAGTTATCCAGCTGGTGTTGTTTCCTTCCTTACTTATCCTCGATACATACTACCATTCTCTAGGCTTTTGGGGTATTACAATCCCCCCCCTTGAGCACAAGACGTCCTCGTCTTGCGACCATACAACTGGTCTTAGATCTTCTCCCCTTTGAAGGCTGCCATCTTAGAAGCCTGCGAGGAGCCGCTACTTGTATAGGCCTTGTAATACTCTGGAACGTCGTAAATAATAAGCAAAATTTTTCGTATGGGCCATAGAAAATTATTAGAATTTTAGTATCTATTAATGGATTTAATAGAGTTAGTACAATATGTATAAATTATAAATACGTGTATGTCTTGAATAAAAACGTATTTATATTGTATAAAATATATAGTTTTAACATGGTTATACCCAAAATCAGAACAGACGCAATGGACATGCTCTGGTCGTGTCTACAACAAGAAATCAGAGGGAAAGGGGTTGGTTAAGGCCGCAATGGCCTTTAGCATGGTGCTTAGGGCGTGGGGTGTCCTTGGTGGGACAAGGCACGTCGGATTTGGGCTATAAATAGCCAAGTTTGGGCGAAGGTTTTCATTCAAACTTTTACTTAGAAAAATCGAGTGTAAGGTAATGTTTTGAGAGATTGGAGAGAGGGCTATTAATCCTTGCATCGTGAGCAAGAATTCTGAAGATTTTGGTGGCCATCGGAGTAGAGGAAAGCAGCAAACGAAGCTCGCTAAAAAATCGCGCCATCGTCGAAGTCGAGTCTTTAAACGCCAATTTGAGGTACTTTTTGTTTTTTTTCTTCTAAATTCTAAGGCTATATTCGAGATCGAGAGGTCGGATTTAGGAGGGGTGGAAGGTCGTTTTGAAGCTTGGGGGCTCGGGAGGATCATCGGTGGCGAAGTGGCCACTGAAGAAGATGACTCAGAGGGTCGGGCGCGTGGCAGCACACACCAGGGCATGGGGGGTAGCGCGTGGGCTGCACACGCGCACTAGGTGGAAAATAAAGGAAATGAAAAAGAAAAGAAAAGGAAAGGAAAGAAAAAAAGAAAAAATAAATAAATAGGAAGAATTTTGCAAAAAATTTCAAAAAATCTAGAATTTAATTTATACCTTATTTTGTAAAATAGAGAAAAAATAGAAATTAAATCCGAAAAATAGAAATAAAATTTGAAACTCCTAGAAATACTATTTCAAGAATATTAGTGGAGAAAAATTGGGTTAAATGAGGGTTTAGATATTTATTATGAATTTTTGAGGAAATAAGACTTAGAAAATAAGGAGAAATTATGAAAATTATGAGGAAAATAGGAAATTGATATTTTGGAATAAATTTAATGTTTAGGAACCCTTGAGGCCTAAGGATTGAGAAATAGCTTATCTGGCACGATTCTCGAGGTTGACACGTTTATCAAGGTAGTTTAATTTTTAAGGTAAGTGTACTTCTACAAATTTGTATGGTTATAAGTGTTATACCTTTAGGTAGGTACTTGGTAATATGAGAGTAATTTATGTTTCAAGCCCCGATCCTCGGGGATACTTTCATCATATTGACATACTCTGAATATGTATCCATCACATAGACTGCATATTGACATGACTATGAAATGCATATGTACACGTTGATATCATTGATCACGCGCATTAAATCTATTGGGAGTATGAATTGGCACCGTCGCTTTACTAAGGGTGCTCCCATACACCCTGGCTTCGAAAGAGATGGCCATAAAAAATAATGAGTAGCATGAAGGGTGCAATTGACCACTACGATGAAGTAAGACATTGCGTACATGCATGATAGAACATTTTGTGCCCTTACTTAGATGGTTCATCATCTAATTCGGGTTATGCCCCTGGAACATTCAACGTTCCAGTTGGAACTTGTAGTGAAGATACAGAAATCGAAGATGTGTAACAACTAGAGTTGTCGAGAAATGAGCAAGTTGTATCATGTTTTGTTACAACATAAATATTTTCAATATTATGTAATATGTCATGACAAGAATGTACATTTTAAGTTATCTTTTGAAAGATTATGTATTGTAAGAATTTTGTAACGAGAACCATGTTTGGTTACTAATATATGAGATGTCGTGTTTAGGTTCGATTTCAGCTTCTGCTTTATAAGATTCTATTTAAATCTAGTGTATGAATTGTTTAGTCTGGCGCTAGATAAGGTTGAGGGAATTTCGGGAATAATGTAATTTAGCATGTGAAAAGGAAAAAAAAAAAAGAAAGAAAAAATAAGTCCCAAATTTCCTAAGATATAACACAACCTGAGTAGGTGGGGTGTTATAGTTGGTATTAGAGCCCAACTAATTATAGAACCTAGTGAGGAGAATTTAAACCAAACATTAGCACTTACATTGAGAATCTGGGGGACTTAAAAATATCAACTCGAGGTCAATTAAGGGTACTAACGGGGATTATGATGGCAGGATGGCAGGAAATTTTTTAAAACAGGTGTTAGTTGATCACTAGGCGCCTCGCCTTAGCACCAGGAACTCGGGACCTAATGAAGGCATTATGGAGCACTTGGTCCAGATGAAGAAAGAGATTATTCATGACATACCCCTAGCTACCATCTCTGGCCTAACTTAGTTCAATTTCAAATGGATATGCTCGTTGGTGTTTTAGAAGGCAATATGCAAGACTTTATCGAATGGGTTCGACAGGGCAAAGAATTCCTCGAATTCCATCTCTGTTGTGAGCGGATTCGTGAACAATTGATAGAATTATATGTATTGGTATTAGTCGAGGAATTTGACGAAAAAGAAGAAGACCCGGTCAAGGCTGAGGAGGAAGAAGATGTATCTCTGTTCTAGGTCGAAAATAGCCCTCCTGAGTTCGAGGACGCTGACTCCGAGGATGAGGTGAGAATAAAAGAAGTTAGATATGACCTTGAAGGACCACCTTATGAGTCCGAGGATGAAAAAGACACCTGGATATGGAAGTCATCCAATTCAAAGTAGATATAGCTAGAAAATGTTCTAACTATCTTGATGACTCCCATAGTGCATTAACTATGCTTTAATGAACTAGCTAGTGTATTAACTAGAACATTTTTCCAGTAGTCGGATGTATAATATCTATGAAGGTTAAGCTTTAATGAATGATAAGACTTCGTGATCTAATCAAGAATGTTATTTTTTTCCAGATGGCAAATACACAAAGGGAAATAACTGTAGGACCTAGGACACCCAATCAGCGAGCTAACGATGCTGAAGGGAATGCAAGTGACAACCCAGGAGGTAGCACTAGCAGGGAGAATGGGAGCAACCGACTTAACCAAATGGAGCAAATAATGGGAAGCATGATAGGATTTATGCAAGAAACTCAATCCCGGGACGATCATGCAGTCAACATGCTCGACCTATATCGTTGACAGAGTCCTCCCATCTTTCAAGGGAGACTTGGCACGGACCCTAGCAAAGGGGAATTCTGGATTGAACAAACAGAGAAGCTACTAGACCACTTACACTGCGAAGAAGAGGAGAAAGTCAACTGTGCCACCTTCATGCTCCAAGATGAGGCAGACAGATGGTGGAAGGGAGTTAAGCGATCAATGACCCTACTAGCCAGGGCACCATGCATCACTTGGGATCGATTCAAAGAACTTTTTGACAAGAAGTACTTTCCTCTAGGTCTGAGAGTGAAGAATAAGAGAGAATTTATGGAGTTAAGGCAAATCGGGGACATGACCGTAGCCCAGTACGAAGATGCCTTCAATCAGTTGATCAGGTACATGCCTGCCCATTTATGAAGGAGATGAAAGGATCAACGGCCAAAAGTTCTTGGGGGGACTAAATCTGAGGCTTTAGAGAGCCTTGAGCAGCGTAAGTACTCAGTCTTATGCATAAGTGGTGTTGCCAACTGTCACCACATAGGCTAATCTGAGCCGAATCGAAGCCATATAGGGAGAAAGTCAGCAAGCAAGCAGTCATAGAACATGAAAGAAGCTAGATCTCAAGAGGTCTAAGTTCAAGCCTAGTAATTCGTGCCCAAAATGCCAGAAGCAACACCCCGTGAAGCCGTGTCAGCTAGAAACGAAAGGTTGCTACAATTATAGAGAGGAAGGATATATCAATCTAAACTGTCCCAAGAAAGGAATCACTTGTTTCAACTGCCAGCAAACAGAACATTTTACAAGAGACTGCCCCAAGCTACGGCAGATGAGTCAACCTCAGGGGTCATCAGGAAATGCTAGGGTGCAGCGAGGAAAAGTATTTCATCTGACTCGGCAAGATATGACATAAGACTCAACCGTAATCGAAGGTACCATGTTTATATCTGGTATTCCTATGCATGTCTTGATAGATTTAAGAGCAAGTTATTCATTCATTTCGCATGCATTTGTAGAAATACTAGGAGAAAAATCAAAAAACTTGAACTGTTATATGATCGTTGCAACCCCAATTGGGAAGTCTCTAGAAACTTCATCAGAATATAAAAATAGGAAAATTTAGATATGAAAAGTTAAGTTCCTGGTGGATTTAATCCTTCTGGAATTTCAAGATTTTGACGCAATTCTAGGAATAGATTTCCTGACCAAATATAACGTTTCATTGGATTGTAAGGCCAAGACAACCAGTCTCAAGATTGGAGACTCGAATGTCAGGTTCTGAGGGCAAAAGAGGGCAAATGAAAGGAAATGGATCTCGACCCTAAAAGCTGAGAAATTATTATGTCAAGGGGCACAGGGGTACTTGGCTTGTGTCCAAGGGAAGAACAAGGAACCGTTAAAAATAAAAGAAGTGTGAATCATTAGGGAGTTCAGGGATGTGTTTCCCAAAGAGTTTCCTGGATTGCCACCATAGAAAGAAATCAAGTTTTCAATAGAAATTGTGCCGGGAGCAAGTCTGGTTTCCATACCCACGTATAAAATGGCTCCCGCGGAATTAAGAGAATTAAAGGCCTAACTTCAAGAGCTGTTAGACAAGGGGTTCATCAAACCAAGTGTGTCGCCATGGGGCGCGCCAGTACTCTTTGTTAAGAAAAAGGATGGGAGTTTGAGGATGTGTATGGATTATCAGGCAGCTGAACAAGATAACTATCAAGAATAAGTACCCACTCTTCATAATAGAGGAGTTGTTTGACCAGTTACAAGGAGCCAAGGTTTTCTCGAAGATCGACCTGAGATCAGGGTACTATCAATTGAGGATCAAGGCAGAGGACGTGCCTAAGACAGCTTTCCATTCTCGGTATGGGCACTATGAATTTATGGTGATGACTTTTAGGCTAACTAATGCCCCAGCAACTTTTATGGATACCATGAACCGAGTTTTCAGACCATTTTTGGACAAATTTGTGATCGTGTTTATAAACAACATACTGATATACTCTCCCTCTGAGGAAGAGCACGAGTCACATTTAAGAGTAGTATTGCAAACGTTGTAAGAGCATAAGCTTTATGCTAAATTCTTGAAGTGTGAATTTTAGTTAGACCAAGTAGCATTTTTAGGGCATGTTATTTCGTCCAAACGAATATCGGTCGACTCAGCAAAGATAGCAACTGTGAAAGGTTGGAAGCAACCTCAGTCTCTTACAGAAGTTAAGAGTTTCCTGGGATTAGCTAGTTATTATAAAAAGTTCGTGGAAGAATTTTCCAGGATCACAACACCCCTCACCAAGTTAACCCAAAAGGGGGCGAAGTTCGATTGGAATGACCGGTGCGAAGAAAGCTTTCAGATGCTTAAGGATAAACTCACGACCGCTCCAGTACTGGCTATGCCAAACGGGTCAAGAGGATTTATGGTGTATACCGATGCCTCAAGAAATGGTTTGGATGTGTGCTGATGCAGCATGATAAGGTCATTGCCTATTGGTCCCGACAGCTTAAGAACCATTAATGAAATTACCCGACCCATGATTTGGAGTTGGCAGTGGTGGTGTTCGCCTTAAAGATTTGGACGCACTATTTATATGGCAAGAAGTTTGAAATTTTTACTGATCACAAGAGCCTACAATACGTGTTCACGTAGAAAGATTTGAACATAAGGTAATGGAGATGAATGGAGTTGTTGAAAGATTATGACTGCACTACCCAATACCATCCAGGTAAACCTAACGTTGTGGCTAATGCCCTAAGCAGAAAAGAAACCACTTGTATGGCTGGAATGATGGTGTCCGAGTGGAAGCTAGTTGAGGCTTTTAGTCTGATGATAGTGAGAGTAGTTTCTCAAGGAAACTCTACTTACGCAGCTAGTCTCACCCTGCAATCGGATTTAATGGATCAAATACGTCAGGCCTATTCAGAAGATTCCCGAATTAAGTCGTGGGTTGATGAGCATGGATGAGTAAAGAAACCAGAATTTGAGGTAAGAGAAAACATTCTTCGGTTTCAAGGAAGAATATATGTGTCTCACGTGAAGGAATTACGACATGTAATTTTGGGTGAAGCTCACCGATCTAGGTACTCGATACACCCCGGTGCCACTAAGATGTACAAAGGTTTGAAGGCTATATATTAGTGGCCTGGAATAAAGAAAAGTGTGGCAAGATACGTTAGTCAATGTGATACATGCTATAGGATTAAGATCGAGCATCAAAAATCGGGTGGAAGTTTGCACCCATTAGAAATTTCAAAATGGAAATGGGAATACATCACGATGGATTTTGTGACGGGGTTGCCAAGAAGTCCTAAAGAAAATGATACTATTTGGTTGATTATCGACAGACTGTCCAAGTCTGCTCATTTTCTGGCTATGAAAGTAGGCCAACTAATGTGTGATTTTATGCACAATTAATTCGGGCAAGTGTACCCTAGTCAAATCTGCATATAGTGATGAAACGAGTGTAAATCCCACGAGGACTAGATCACATTACCAAAACAATTTTAACTTAACCTAAGTTGAACCAATTAATTAATCGGATGAATAAAAATAAAAATAAATAAAAAACTAATTTTTTTGTGAGAAAAATTAATTAATAAATACACTAGGATTTAGATTTCATTTAATCTGGGTTATCTAATTATCTATTCAACTCGATTCAAAACCACAAATACCTTTATAGTATTTTATAATTATTTGCATGTGATGGTGGATTTCCCTCAATTAATTAATAAGCTTTCTCAAGTCATATTAATCCTTTATTAATTTAATTTCACTGTTAGATTTCTAAGTAGATATCAACGAAATAAATAAATATTAAGTTCTTTGGAAACCTCTAATCTCGGAAGGGGATTTGACTCACTAAGTTTCCTCGATTCTCACACATGAGCTAATTATCTTTCGATCTCATAGTCAAGCATGTGATTTATATTGCCTATGGATTTAATTTATAACAATCCTTTAGTCAGTCATGCATAAATCATTGAATCATTAAAAGGTGGCCAATCTTTTAAAGCATTAAACGCAACAATATAAATTCCTCACGCAAATAATAATCAATTTTGAATCAAACCAAACAAATACTCACATAATTTCAGAATTAAAATCCATCCAAACCCTAGTTAAAATAAATTAACTAGACATTATTAACATACAAATAAAAACAGAAAATTGAAGAAAGAGAAAAAAAAACTTCCTACTCAGATCTGAAACAGATCTGGGTCGTCATGTGTGTGCGTGGCTTCTTGCGCCACCCACTTCTAATCTGCCGCTTCCTCTTTAGCTTCATTGTGCGCGGCTTCAATCTTCAATCCCTTCCTTCAATCTGCGCGACCAGCCCTCATCGCCTTCCAATATTATAATAATAAGGGTAAATTATATAAAACCCCCCTGCACTTAGGGTCATATGCAAGTTATCCCCCTGTACTTTCGATTGTATCAAAAAAACCCCCTGTATTTTCAAAATGTTACAATAAGCCATAATTTGTTATTTTTTTACATAATTTTATGCAATTTATTGGTTGATTGATTAATGCAAAATTTTGTATTTTTTTGATATATTAAAATTATATATGTAGAATTATGTATTTTGTATGTAGATTGTTGTACAAAATTATGTAAAAAAATAATAAATTATGGTTGATTGCAATATTTTAAAAGTGCATGGGGTTTTTTGATACAATCGAAAGTACAGGGGGTAAGTTGCACATGATCCTAAATGCAGGGGGGTTTCATATAATTTACCCTAATAATAATAATATATATATATATATATAATGGACATAGAGCCCTAGCCAAGTCTAATTCACGCCACTGTTTTGAACTTATTTAATAATATATATATATATATGTAAAGATGCACATGGCATTCATGCCATTTATTAATATATATATTATATATAATAGTTATCTTATTATAATATTATATATATAAATAATATAAGATAAAATATAATATATATTATAATTTAATATATAATATTTAATATATTGTAACTTTAATTATATTATAATATTAATTATTTAAAATATTTATTTTTTTAATTTATAATATTAATTTTAAAATTAACTTCATAATTTTTTTTTATGCCCAAATCATCGAATTTATTTCCTTTGCTGGATTCCTATAAAATAAGATTAAAATAATGTAAAATCTATATAAACATACATTTATGTAGGAAAATTAGCATAAGATTAAGATAAAAAATAAATAAAAACATGTAAACAATTAAGCCCTATCACCAACCAATCAGCAAGCTGGCCCAACAGTATCTCAACAAGATTGTCAGATTGCATGGGTACCTATAAGCATCATGTCAGACCACGACCCAATGTTCACTTCTAAGTTCTGGGGAGGCTTGCAAAAGTGTTTAGGTACTCAGTTTAGGCTAAGTACAACCTATTATCTCCAAACTGATGGTCAATCAGAGAGAACTATTCATACCTTAGAAGATATGTTGTGAGCCTGTGCTATTGAATTTCTGGGGAGCTGAGAGGAACATTTACCGTTGGTAGAGTTCATTTAGAATAACAGCTATCATAGCAGCATTGGAATGGCTCCATATGAAGCTTTATATGGATGAAAATGTAGATCCCCAGTATGCTGGACTGAGATAGGAGAACGTCAAATCTTGGGACCTAAAATAGTTCAGGAAACTTTAGAAAAGATAAAGATCATTCGAGAAATAATTAAAGAAACTCAGAATCGTTAAAAATCCTACGTAGATACTAGAAGAAGGAGTTTGGAATTTCAAGTTGGTGACAAGGTGTATTTAAAGATATCTCCTCTAAGATTGGTAACCCGAAACAATAAGAAAGAGGGCAAGTTAAGCCCCAAGTATATAGGTTCATACGATATAGTGGAGAGAATTGGGCCAGTTGCCTATTGACTCGCTCTACCCATGGCCCTATCAAACCTTCACAATGCATTTCATGTATCGCAACTCCGTAAGCATGAGCCAGATCCCTCTCAAGTAATGCCAACCAAAGTTGTCGAAGAAAATCTTTCGTATCTTGAGAAACTAGTCAAATTTTGGATCATAGAAATCAAGTTCTGAGGAACAAGCATTACAAGAAATTTGACTTTTAGTGACCACTTTTAGTGACGGCCAGTTAAAAGTCGTCACTAATTCCAATCTTTAGTGACGGTCAAATAGAGTTCGTCACAGATGGTGACCAATAGTGACATCCACACGTGGACGTCACTAAATGTGCCACCTTCAGTGAGGGTCGGGCAATGTTAGTCACAGATGGAGGCACAATAGTGACGGCCACACACGGCCGTCACTAATTGTGCCACCTTCAGTGAAGGTCGGGCAACGTCAGTCACAGATGGAGGCACAATAGTGACGGCCACATGTGGTCGTCACTGAATGTTCCACTTTTACTGAGGGTCAGGTAACCTCGGTCACAGATGGAGGCACAATAGTGACGGTCACACGCGATCGTCACTAAATATGCCACCATCAGTGAGGGTCGGGTAACCTTGGTCATAGATGGAGGCACAATAGTGACGGCCACACACGATCGTCAGTAAATGTGCCACCATCAGTGAGGGTCGGGCAACGTTGGTCACAGATGGAGGCACAATAGTGACGGCTACACTCGATCGTCACTAAATGTGCTACCATCAGTGAGGGTCGGGCAACGTTAGTCACAGATGAAGGCACAATAGTGATGGCCACACGCGGTCGTCACTAAATGTTCCACCTTCAGTGAGGGTCGGGTAACGGTGGTCACAAATGGAGGCACAATAGTGACGGCCACACATGGTCGTCACTGAATGTGCCATTTTTAGTGAGGTTCGGGAAACATCGGTCACAAATAGAGACACAATAATGACGACCAGACATGGTCGTCACTGAATGTACCACCTGTCATAGATGGAGGAACAATAGTGAGGGCCACAAGCGGTCGTCACTAAATGTGCCACCTTCAATAGTGAGGGCCATAGTTGGCCATCACTAAATGTGATATATGGTAATTATTATTAAATGTATAGTTTTAAAGATTAAAAAAGAATCTTTATATATATAAAGCCTTAAAAAAGAAAATTTTTCCCCAAAACTTGCATTAATGATTTGCAATTAATACCTATTGCATTAATAATTTATAATTTATAATTTACATTAATAATTTAAATCTTTCAATTGCTTTGAAATAATAAGTAATTAATAATAAAATTTCCCCTCTCCAAAACTTGCATTAATGATTTGCATTTAGAACTTATTGCATTAATAATTTATATTTTCTAATTTTTATTAATAATTTAAATCTTTTAATTATTTTGAAATAATATATACTAATTATTGTAAAATTAATAATAAATTTTAAATACATGAGTTTTTCAATGCTAATTATGGAATTTCAGTACATTCTTATGTGAATATTAAATATTTAATTAATCCGTCAATCAATCAAAACTAAATATTATTTATGAAAAATATGAATAGACACTTAAATTATTAATTAAGTCACAAAAAATTATTTATTTATATAAAATTATATCTTTATATAATATAATATAATATAATAATATATAGTATAATAGTATGCAAATATTTCTTCCCTCCAAAAAGCTGTCAAACTATTTTTTACATCTAAAATTTGTATTAAACTTGCATGAAATTTTCAATGTTATTAATTAATCAAAAATAAATATTTTCTTTTAGATTTTCTCGTCAATTAATTCGTCAATCAATAAAAAATAAATACTATTTATGAGAAATATGAATAGACACTTAAAGTATTAATTAAGTCACGAAAAATTATCCATTAAATAAAATCTTATCTTTCTATAATATAATATATAATATAAATTTATTAAACTTATTTTTTTATTTAAAAATTAAACTCTTCTGTGTATCACACGGGTTCACCACTAGTCATCAGAAAATGTTACACATTAAAAAAAATAAAATATATAAATTTAACAAGATTTAGTTTTAATACACTTAATTATTTAATTTTAAACTAATAAAATGAATCCACTTAAATAGCGATGGTGTAGTTTTTGAATTAAAAACAAATATAGATATACTAATTTCTTCAAACAAATTAAATTGTAAATTTATATATTTTTTTAACTCTAGATATTTTGAGTAATTTTATTTATCTAGTCACAACAATTCTTGTAATATACAAAAAAATAATTAATCAAATTTTGTATTCACTACAAAAAAATTTGATTTTCTCTACGAAATTGTAAATAAAATACTTAGGTTGCATTCTCTTTGTTGTTTTTAAGCCATTTTTAGTTTTTAATTTTCTAAAATAATGAATTACTGTTTTTAAAAATGCATTTTTAAAAATAAAATAATTATGAAAATAATCCAAAACAACAAAAAGTTGTTTGGAGTGTTTTCATTCAAAACAAACTCCAAATTCAAAACACATAAAACAAATTTCATTTTCAATATTTATTCGTATTTTATTATTGTAATGGGAAAAAATATTACAAAATTTATTAACTTTAAAATGTATATATTTTTAATATTATATTAATATTAAATATTTATAATTTATTGAATAATCAAATTTATTAAATAAAATATCATTAAAAAATTATTCTCAAAATTTTGAAGAGAATGCATTTTCTAACTTTTTATTTTGAGAAACAGTGTTTTAAAATAATAAAAAGAACGCATTTTCAGTTTTTTGAAAATAAACTCTCAAAACAGAAAATTGAAAATGAATTTTCTATTCAAAATTTAAAATTAAAACGCAAATAGAACGCAACCTTATTTTTCACTACATCAAATCATTGCTAATCATATTAATTTTCATTATAAATTAATTTTCTTTACCAAAAGTTTTATAATCAATAATTATATTTTTATAATTAATTCTATAAACAACTAATAAACTACTATGTATGATATTACGAAATTTAATTTTCTAGCAGAAAAAATCCTTTTTTGGGGAATAATTTTTTTTTTCTAAACCTATTCTAACCTATACAATCTAAATGAAATATAAAGCACACAATATATAATTTTAAAAACTTTCAATTTATCACATAAAATAAAATTAATGTCAATCACACATTACAAAAAATTTCTAACTACTTTTAATGTGAATACATGTAATGATGGCAACATTAAATTTAATTTCGGGCTATTTCTTCTTCTGCTATTTATGCATTGCAAGAACCTAAAAAACATAAATAAATGAAAGATTAGATAAATTAATATAATTTATTTTAATGTGAAATATTTATAATAATTTGAATAAAGAAAACTAACCATACTCCTAAGAAATAGTTATACCACTTTTCCGTCATTATTGACTAAAAATTTAAATTCTAACTGTTAAAATAGAAAAAATTATTAAGATTTAATTAACATTTATATAAGCAATCTCTAAGTTGATTATATTTTTTTATAAATGCACGAATATAATTATTAAACTAATATAGTTTAACATTAATTATTTATTGATAATACAATGTATTAAAAAATTACGAACACATTAAAAAGAATATAATATATTAAACTAATTTATTATAATTATTAGATTTATAATATAATTAAATTTTTAAATAAATATTAATTTGATGCAATAATTTAAATTATTTTATTATTATAATTTAGATTATTATCATATATTATTAGTTAAATTATTTAATAATTATTATAATTTAAATTATTTTATCAATTATCATAATCATAATTATTTTATTTTTATCAATCAAACTATTATTAATATTAATTTTATAAGTTATTTTATTTTTATTTAATAATTAAATATTTTAACTAAAAAAAAAATCTATATATTTCTATAGCAGGAGATGCTCCCGCCAAACCCCCCAAAACCCACCCACACCCCCCCTCCCCCCAAACTTCCCAATCTGCCTGCAAACCCCTAGCCTTCAAATCCCCCAAATCCTCAAGCTTTTGTCGCCTCCTACTGTCGTCGCTTCAACGACTCTGCTTCCGCTGCTTCAACAGCTCCGCTTCAACTTTCCCGCTGCCGCTGCTTCAACAGCTCCGCTTCAACTTTCCCGCTGCCGCCGCTTCAACAGTTCCTCTTCAACATTGCCATTTTCGCCTCCACATTTACCATATTATAAAGTAAATAATTTTATAGGGTATATCTTGATAAGATTTTGGTTATGCTTATTAACTTATATATTGTGATTGCGTGTGTGCATATGTGTGTGTGTGTGTGTGTGTGTACGTCTGTGTGTGCGTATGTACATCTGTGTGTGCATGTGTGCGTATGTGTGTGTGTTCTGATTAATGGTTGGTGTTCTATTTTAATGGTCTAATTAATGGTTAGTCTGATTTTCTTTATGCTATGTGTGCATATGTATGCGTATGTGTGTTCTGATTAATGGTTAGTTTGATTTTCTATTTTCTAGTGTTCTGTTTTTTGTTTTTTGTTGGATTGATTGTTGTTATGATTTTCTATTTTCTGGTCTGATACTTTTTCTAATTCAAACCCCCCAATCACAGAAAGCACCTCCGGGTGTTTGAGACCATGAATCCTTTTCCAACATTGTTTCCCTTGCCTTCTTCGGATGTTTAAATCCTCCTCCCCCCTTTGTCTGACAAAGGTACTTAGCACTAGAAAGGTCAGCAGCTTTACTTGAAATGTTAATTATTTCACTTAGAGGCTTCTTATAGCTATCACTATGAAGTTCTCGTTCAATCCAATGTTCATGATAGGGATGGGGTACTATATGATCACCAGTCTGGTCAAATTCATCCCAAATAATATCTTCAAGCTGTAAAACCAGGTAAATTGATTAAGCGGTAATAACTCCAGTGTTGAGAAAAGAAGATTGAGATATAACAAAATAATGAAAATAAAAATAGCTAGATAAAACTACAATAAGTTGCAAATGATGTACTATACATGCTAAATATAAAAGGATTAAGATTGCAGTTCTAATTGCACATTTCATAGCCCAAATACCTTTAAAAATATAAACAGGCTAAAAATAGAGATTTCAATGAAGCTGAAAGAGAACAATAAGTAGATAAGAAGAAACTGAGGACCTCAAACTAATTCTCGAACACAACAAATTAAAAAAATAAAAATAAAAAAATATCAAAGTCAAATAAACTGATTCTTGTTTGTATCCTTGTTTATTAGCTTGTTTGTAAATAGTTTATAAGTTTGTTGGGAGCATATTTTGAAAATAATGTGTGTTTTTTTATAATTGAGAATATTTTTGCTATATTTTTTATGTTAAGATATTAATATATATTAAAATACACTGATTTTATATGTTCTATAAAAAACGAGCGTGAAATCAAGTTTAAATACACTGATTTTTTTATAATTGGGAGTAGGCTTTTTTTGTTACGTGTGTTTTTTTTTTTTTTTTGGGGGGGGGGGGGGGGGGAGGGGGTGTTCATAAAGCATGTGTCATTTTTTATCAAAGCTCCTCTTTGTTTAGTAAACTTTCTCTTTGCACTATTTGACCCTGTGCTTGTTTTTGGTCCATAGATGAGGTCCATAATAATGGTTGGTTCCATTCCCTTATTTTCACAATAATAGTTTGATCCAAATAGACTAACATAGTTGGATTATCTGTCATCTAGTTGTTTGATTAAGTAGCACCATGACCTGGGGTGTGATATGGTGTTTGTTTACAAGTTTCCTCTGCCCATTCCCCTTAGTTTTAGTAATATGGTTGCTTGTAAGCAGCTTGTGACCAGCATATCCAATATGGTTGCAAGACAAGTGTCAAATAGGTTGTGATATGCAAGACAAGTAAATGGGTTGGTGCACGTGAAGAAACATGTTGCTTAATTTTAGATAGATGGTTTCTGCATGTCATGTGTACATAAGCAAACTAACTACTAGCTTTATTTCTTTGACTTGCAATCATACTGTATTTTGTACTTGTTTCTTTCTTGATTCCTCCATATAAAGTAACCATCATAACTTCTTATATGTAAGGTCGTAACTCTCTTGGGATGGGGGATTTTGGAAGAATTGTAATTCATATTTAATACTTCTATTTTCTAGTATTGTTTTGCAACTTTTTGAACCTTTGTTTGATCCCCATAGCTTATATAATTTAGGTCCCACTTATTTGACTTTGCAGAAATAGGATCAAAATGTGATCTTTGCCAACTTTAGACTGTTTGAGTCTTCTTGCATCCACTTTTGACTCTAGCTATTGGGAAGGCCAGTCAGGTACATTGCATTACAAGGAAGACATAGAAAGAAATAACTTAATGAGTGGTTGGAGATATCATTTACTATTTATATATTTATGTATTGTTTTTAAGAATCACATACCAGTTACATGTTAGAATGGTAACTGCCCTGAGGATGAGGTATAATTAGAAATGAACAAAAATAGTGAAGGAAACTCATAGTTGCATCTGTTTGCAAAAATGATTTAATTTATTGCTATGATTTTCGTATAAGACAGATTAGGAATCAAGATACTCATTTGCATCAGGTTTATTAAGTTTATAATCAACTTTATTTTTGTCTTACACATGCAATGGCCTATTACGCATGGCAGGTTTGACTCTTTTTTGTACTCATGGCAGGTTTGACTCTTTTTTGTACTCATTGCATGTGTCATCTGTTTGTTTAACTATTGCTGTTTCAAAATGTTTTAGAATCAGAGCTTGGTTGCCATTACAAACCAGTTGAATTATCCACAACGTGAAACTTGGCCTTCTGGAGAAACCACTTTGTGTAATAAAAACCATTTATGCCAGCATTTCTAATGGACAGTAGTTAGAACGACCAGAACCAACAGAACTGGAGGGTTTGATTACGAATAGAACAACAAGGATAGATGTTCCATTGTGGGATCAGGGTGGGCTACTAGTGTTGTTTAACTCATGTTACCAGAAAAACACTAATAATCTAGCAATTTATGAATTTATTTGCAGGTAATGAAAAATGATAAACTTCCATTCCAAAATTCTGAATGTAGTAATCCAAGGCCATTACATTGTTTTTTATATTTATTTGCTTCCCAAAAAGGGGGCTCTTATTTCCATGATGTTATGGTTTTCCCTGATTAATTCAAAACAAAAATATACGGTGATGTTTGTTTTTGTTGGATGCAAAATTGTTAAATGAAATTACTTTAAAAATATTGTAGAAAATGCAGTAGTTTATCCAAGTTTATTCTTGTTGTTCTGTTCTTGCATTTTGGGGATTGAAGTGCAGAATAGGAATGTGATAATTTGCTTCCAGTTTTCTTTTGGTAAATTTAATTTCATCATCAGAATGAATAAATTGTGTTAACTATATTTAGCTTGTGAAGAATTCTGGCCTAGCTATGTTCTATTGCTTGAATTGACTATTACATGTTAACTAGACCAAAATTTCCAGGTCAGGACTTTATGGGATATTCATGAATTCTGCTGATGTTATGTGTGATTTGGATTGAATTTACATGCAAACAAATGATTAGCCTATATGGGCAAACTATAACTCTATCTTTCTATATCTTTCTCTCTCTCTCTCTTTTTTTTTTTTTACAGGTTGGTCCTTCTCTTTTTCATCTTGTGTGTGCATTTGTGATACCAACATTGTTCAAGGTATGTATCCTGTGAGTGATAGGATTTAATCACTCCCTCCGGGTGGTGGGTGATCACCCTTTTTTTTTTCAATTTTGAATGCTTACTCTATACGTATCCTGTGAGTGATAGGATTTAATCACTCCCTCCGGGTGATGGGTGATCACCCATTATTTTTTATTTTTAATACTTAGTACTATATGTATCCTGTGAGTGATAGGATTTAATCACTCCCTCCGGGTAGTGGGTGATCACCCATTTTTTAAAATTTTTAATGCTTAATACTATATGTGTAACATCCCGTTCGAGCGATAGGAAGGACAGGAACAACTTACCCTGATGGGCCTACACGAACTTCCCAGGGGGGTCACCCATCATTGGATTGCCCCAGGTCAAGCACGCTTAACTTGGGAGTTCTTTGCCAACATTCAGCCCAAAAGGTATCCAGCTGGTGTTGTTTCCTTTCTTACACTATCCTCGATATATATTAACTTCTCTGGGCTCGCGGGGTATTACAATATGTATCCTGTGAGTGATAAGACTTAATCTGTAACAACTCATCTAGTGAGCCTTAGATGTTAATTATATTTTTATATAGTGTGTTGTATGTGGGCTTGTTAGATGCCAAAAGTAAGTTATGGGTGAATAAGAGGTTTAATAGCGCAAAATATTTCTATGTGGTCTAAAAGGTAAATTAATTAAAAATAACATTTTTGAAAAAATGCATGTAAGTAAATTAATAAATGTAATAAGCTGCTGGGTGAGTGCCTAACTGATATGATCACAACAAGAACAACTTCCATTGTTGAATGTCTTAGAGTACTTAAGCACATAGGCAGAATATGCTACGCCATAATTCAAGACTCTGATCTAATAGTTTCGCTCGAGATTTGGTTGATCTATTAATTTCATTATCAATTGCATCCAACCTTGCATGCTTATTAGTGTAAAGCTTTCAAGAGCAACAATTTTGAAAAGAAAAAGGCGCTCTTGTACTTATTTTTTGACAGAAATGTTCAAAGAACTTCATTTAATATTTAAACCAATAATGCAAATATTAATCTTTTCCTAAATTATGCTAATACAAATATGAGATCCATGCTTTGATAAGAGACCATTCTTTTAGATAATATCTGAAGTATGATTCAAAAGTTTAATGGAAAGTAAATGAAATAAAATAAACAGTAGTCTATAGTAAACTTTTAAAAATATAATACAGAGGAAGTTTAGAATAATGGTTATGTATATTGAAAGTGTCCTTAAATTCTAGCTTATTAATTCTAAATCATTGTCTGTTCATGGCCTCCATTTATTTGTCCTTATCAAGCTACGTAGTCACATGTTTAAATTATGCATCAGCCATTTAGAAAATTGTTCCCTTTAATGTGATGTGAATATTTAATGATTTTACAAATATAAAAAATAATTTTAATTATAAGATAAATTCTTTTTTTATTTCTATATAAACTTTTAATATTTTTTAAGTGATGTTGCTTATTGAAAAATAAAATATTAAATCATTGCCCTTTTTGGAAAACAATGCCATGAAAATAACATGATAGTGCAATTTTCATTTGTATTTATGCATTTTGTAGCTAATGGCGAGTAGAGCACACATTTCTCTAAGTGTTGATCAAAGTCCGCCTATATCACCAAGTTCATCAATTCCTTCATCATTGTCTCCTTTAAACTCTCTTGCTAGAAGTGCAAGTCAAAATTAAGTTTAATTTATAATGTAATTACCTAATTTATATTGGACTAATTTTTTCCTAATTATGTTAATTATATTATATTTATTCTAACACGAATAAGGTCTATCTCAAGAAAAAGAACTCGGGAAAATATCAAAAATAGAAAACTCACAAGTTTAGCGCTTGGTCAGAAATTGTCATTGCAGTTTAACAATTATAACCAAGTAATAGGTCCAACTGCAAACGTGTTTGCAAGCTACTTAGGGAAGATTGTTGCAGTGTGTGAGATGCTCCAATAATTTGCAAACGGTGGGAAGATGTTCCTCAAGCCAACAAAGATAAAATGTATTCATATGTATTAGTAAGTCAGTAGGCAAAATTTATAATAAATATAGTCATTTTTTACTTCTTTTTTTTTTAGATATATTCTTTTTTTTGATAGGACAAATTTGAGTTTGAGGAAAACGAAAATAGGAAAAATTGGATTATAAGAAAAATAGGAAACAAGTTTGCAAACTACAAGCATAAATTGAAGGTCAAATACTACTACACGTATACCACAGATGATGAGAGAATTCAAGTGAGTCCAATAGACTTTGAGAGAGAGCAATGGAGAGATTTTGTGCATTGGTTGAGCTCACCTGAGTTTCAGGTATACTACACTTGAAAGGTGTTTGTTTTATAATATTTGTATTTATTATTATTTACCTATAAAGCAAAGAAATTCATTAAGATTTTTTATTTGATTAATTAATTTTTTCATATTACTTGACATCAAGGCCACGTGTGCTCAAAATAAGGACAATAGATCAAAGTTAAAGATGATCAAAACTACTGGTACAAGAAGTTTTGCTCGGGTTAGAGCTGAAGAGGTATAAATTTTCAGTGTTTTAATTTCTATCATTACATCTCATTTTGTGTAGTATTTTTTTACCTATTAATTAAAAATACCTTTTTTTGTTGATAATTACTTAAATCCAGGCTCAAAAATTAGGGCATGACCTAACAGAAGTAGAAATGTTTTACTTGACACACAAAAAGAAGGATGGGTTAATGATTGATTCGACGTCAGCAGAAATTGTGGCAAGCATTTAAGTTACTTTTAAAGTTTATGTTGTTGTTTTGTTATTCTTGATATCATCAAAATAATTATGATCTTTTTATGGAATCTTCTTATAGATCAAAATTAAAGTTCTTCCTTGCAAGGCCCAATCCAAGAAGGTAAAAACCAACTAGAAATGTTCTCATATTACATTCATCCATGCGCATTAGAGAAAAACAAAAGGAACTAGTAAGTCTATTAATTCTGTTTGGATATAAATTTTGTCTCACTCTAAGTTCTCAAAGTTAATTGTTTAGTTGTGAAAAATGATTATTTTCTAATATTGTTTAAGTGCAATAGGTAATAATTATTTGTGCAACATTTTATTACAGGAAAATATTCAAACTATAGCAGCCCAAAGAGCTGAGGAGCAGCCTTCTGAACCTATTGATCAAAATCAGATTTTTCTTAAAGTGATGGGCAAAGAAAGGCATGGTCGAGTTCGTGGATATGGTTTCGGCCCCACACTTTCTTCAGTCTCTAGCAAGCTTCCTTCTCAATTACAAATGGCTTCAACAATTGAAACACTAAGATAAGAGAATAAAGAGTTGAAAGAAAAACTAAGCACAGTACAATAAACCCAAGTAGAAACTCTTAGCTTGCTAAAAAGTTTCATAGAAGAGGTTAGATTAGGAAGGGTTAGTAATGAATGATGATGCTTTACTGATTTGACATGTTTTAGTTGATGAATAGTGTTCAACATTCCATATTTTGTAGGTTTATTGGTTTTGTAAAGTGATACTTTGAATTATAGTTTTTGATTATTGATAATGTGAGTATATATATATGTTTGCCTTTTGGGTTACTGATGATTGTACAACAATATATTTCATATATTGTGATAGTTTGTAAAATTTTGTAAAGCAGGTGTTCATAAATTTGTAAAATAAGTGTACATGATATAGGTTATAGGCCAAAAAAGGTGAAATTGTAAACCACTTTTAGTGACGACCGCATATGGTTGTCACTAATGGGTAAACAACTTTTAGTGAAGGCCGTATATGGTCGCCACTAATAGGTTAAAACCACTTTTAGTGACGGCCGCATATGGTCGTCACTAATAGGTTAAAACCACTTTTAGTGACGGTCGCATATAGTCATCACTAATGGATAAGCCAGTTTTAGTAACGGCCACATATGGTCGTCATTAATGGGTAAACCACTTTTAGCGATGACTGACATTATCGTCACTAATGGGTTAACTTTAGTGACGGCCGATATCATGTCACTAACGAGTTAACTTTAGTGACGATCAACATGTAGTGACGGCCAGCATTATGATCACTAATTACATTAGTGACGGCCATATTGGTTGTCACTAATGGGTTAACTTTAGTGATGGCCACATATGGCTGTCACTAATGGGTTAAATTTAGTGACGACCAGTTTTATCATCACTAATTACATTAGGCCACATATGGCTGTCACTAATGGGTTAACTTTAGTGACGACCAGTTTTATCATCACTAATTACATTTGTGACGAGGGAATTAGTGACGACTTGTGACGGTTTGTTTGGTCGACACTAATACTTTTAGTGATGGCTTTTTGGGCTTTTAGTGATGACTCTGGCCTCCACTAAAAAGCTTGTTTCTTGTTATGAAGTCAATCCCTCTCGTACAAGTTCTGTGGGAAAACCCGGTAAGTGAAGAGATAACTTGGGAGTGAGAAGAAGACATGAAGATTAATTTTTCATATCTATTTGAGGACCCTATAGTCGGAATAAAAGAAGAATGATTAAATTTCGAGGACAAAATTTTTATAAGGAGGGGAGAATGTAATACCCTGGAACGTTATAAATAATAAGCGAAATTTTTTGTATGGGCCTTAGAAAATTCTTAGAATTTTAGTGTCTATTAGTGGATTTAATATTAGAGTTAGTATAGTATGTATAAATTATAAATACGTATATGTCTTGAATAAAAATGTATTTATATTGTATAAAATATATAGTTTTAACATGGTTATACCCAAAATTATATGTAAAGTTTATGTATTATTTTGATATATTCTTATATAAATTCGTATATATATTATAAAAAAAATAAAAAAAATCAGAATAGACGTAATGGCCATGCTCTGGCCGTGTCTACAACAAGAAATTAGAGGGAGAGGGGTGGGTTAAGGCCGCAATGGTCTTCAGCATGGTGTTTAGGGCGCGAGGGTGTTCTTGACAGGACAAGGCACGCCGGATTTGGGCTATAAAAAGCCAAGTTTGAGCGAAGGTTTTCATTCAAAATTTTACTTCGAAAAATCGAGTGTAAGGCAATGTTTTGAGAGATTGCAGAAAGAGTTATTAATCCTTGCATCGTGAGCAAGAATTCTGAAGATTTTGGTGGCCATTGGAACAGAGGAAAGCAGCAAACGAAGCTTGCCAGAAAATCACGCCACCTTCAAAGCCGAGTCTTCAAATGCCAATTCGAGGTACTTCTGTTATTTTTTTTTTTAAATTCTAAGGCTATATTTGGGATTGGGAGGTCGAATTTAGGGGGAGTGGAAGGTTGTTTCAAAGCTTGGGGGCTCGAGAGGACTTCGTCGCCGGAGAAGATGACTCAAAAGGTCATTTTGGAATAAATTTAATGTTTAGGAACCCTTAAGGCCCAAGGATTAAGAAATAACTCGTCTGGCACGATTCTTGAGGTCGACACACTTATCAAGGCAGTTTGATTTTTAAGGTAAGTGTACTTCTACAAATTTGTATGGTTATAAGTGTTATACCTTTAGGTAGGTACTTGATAATATGCGAGTGATTTGTGTTTCAAACCCCGATACTCGGGGATACTTTCATCATATTGACATACCCTGAATATGTATCCATCATGTAGACTGCATACATGACATGACTATGAAATGCATATGTACACGTTGATATCATTGATTACGCGCATTGAATCCATTGGGAGTATGAACTGACATTGCTACTTTACTAAGGTTGCCCCCATACACCCCGGCTTTGAAAGAGGTGGTCGTAAAAAATAATGAGTAGCATGAAGGGTGCAATTGACCACTACGATGAAGTAAAACATTGCATACATGGATGATAGAACATTTTGTGCCCTTATTTAGATAGTTCATCATCTAATTCGAGTTATACCCCTGGAACATTCAACGTTCCAGTTGGAACTTGCAGTGAAGATACAAAAATCAAATATGTGTAACAACTCGAGTTGTCGAGGAATGAGCAAGTCGTATCATGTTTTGTTGCAGCATAAATATTTCCAGTATTATGTAATATGTCATGACAAGAATATACGTTTTAAGTTATCTTTTGAAAGCTTATGTATTGTAAGAATTTTGTAACAAGAACCATGTTTGGTTACCAATATATGAGATGTCGTGTTTAGGTTCGATTTCAGCTTCCGCTTTATAAGATTCTATTTAAATCTAGTATATGAATTGTTTGGTCTGGCACCATATAGGGTTAAGGGAATTTCGGGAATAATGTAATTTAGCACATGAAAAGGAAAAATAAAAGAAAAAAAAAAGTCCCAAATTTCCTAAGATATAACACGCCCTAAGTAGGTGGGGTGTTACAGGCCCTCGACCCCGGTGCCACTCCCCACCCTTTTTGGACTGTCTTCATCAAGGATCAGTTTTGATACCACCTGTAACATCTTGTATCGAGCGATAGGAAGGATCGAAACAATTTACCCTGATATGCCTACGAGAGCTTTCTAGAGGGTCACCCATTCTTGAGTTTCCCCAGCTCAAGTACGCTTAACTCTGGAGTTCTTTGTCTACATTCAGCCCAAAAGGTATCCAGGTGGTGTTGTTTCATTCCTTACTTATCCTCGATATATACTACCATTTTCTAGACTCTTGGGGTATTACAATACAAGAAATGAGCGAGAAGATAAACTCGCAAGCTTAGGAGTTGAACGACTTTTGACAATAGATGTTTGAGATGCGAGGTTTGGTTGAACAACTTACTACATCTACTCGTGACATATTTTATTTTTCTTCTTCTCATCCACAATCGACTTACCAGCCTAACTCGTCTAATGCTAGTGATGATTCAGACAATTATGTTTCGTAATTATTTTGATGTAAATGTCAGTATGATATTAATATTCTATTATTTAGACAGTTATGTTTCATAGTTATTTTGATATAACAGTCAGGATGATATTTTAATTTTTATTTAACTCATCTAATTTTTATTGTGATGTAAATATTTTGTTTGACTATTAATTTTTATTTTATAAATAAATTTTATAATTTCTATAATAATTCTTGTTTTAAATAGATGGGGCATGCAGCAGGAGCTTCCATGCAGGTAGGGTATCGTTTGGGTACTCGTTTCTTTTTTTTTTTTCTTTTTTTTTTTAATATATCATACTCTTTATTGATATACAATATATTTTTCCCCATTATGAATGCTGCACCCCGTCTCCTTATTTTCTCACTGCACTCTTTTCTTTTCCCACTTTTTTTTTATTTTAATTATTTTATATTTTTTACATGTCGGTACCAAATTAAATATTGTAGAGAGGCTCTCAGCTGAAGTATGTGCAAAACAACAAAACATGAAAACAATTAAAGACATTTTGGCTGACTTTGAGCCTTCCTGCAAATAGATAAGAAAGGAGGGCCAAGAAATTGGCTGAGAGAGCTGGAGAGGTACTCGTTGGGTTAGGTCCTGAAAGTCGGGAATAATTGGCTTTTGAAGCACACATTGGAGGGTTTCAAGTGTTCAAATTAAAGGGTAAAGCACTAAAGCTACAAGGTTTGACATCCTCAAACTTGCTTCAAAACATTGGTAAAACCATAAAACGCTAATAATTTTTACTGACACTCACATTTTTTTAATTATATTAACGATGCTCTTGTAAACTCCAACGGATCTATGGAGTTTTCGTTTATTTTTACTGACTTTTAAAATACCAATAATTTCGGACCTAGCCACAACTTGCTATTTGTCGGGATTTTTGGGTTTTGCCTATATTTTTTTCTTTTTTCTTTTCTACTAGAATTTCACACAAACGCCGGTAAAAAAAAAGGTCAAAAACTGCCGCAAATCTTGTAGCGGGCATTGTCATTATTTTTTGTCCCTTTTGATTCCGCGTGGATTCTAATACGAGTGCATGCCTATAATTCTACATGACAGCTGATGAAAACTTATCCACCAGTAATGGCATGGATAGAATCGGTATGCGGCCAGAACATAACAGATGGGGCATGCGGGAGATTTCATGCAGCTAGGGTATCGTTTAGGACATGAAATTAAAGCAGGCAAGACAACCAATAAAAGTCAAATTTACTCTGAATTTTGCTGGAAATAACAAAATATAAAAACAATTATAAAGACTGTTTTGGTTGATTTTGAGTCCTCCTCCAAAGAGATTATAAGAAAGGAGGGCGAAGAAATTGGCTGAGAGAGCTAGAGAAGCACTCGCTGGGTTAGGTCCTGAAAGTCGGGAATTGAATAATTGGCTTTTGAAGCACGCATTGGAGGGTTTCAAGTGTTAAAATTAAGGGGTAAAGCCCTAAAGCTACAAGGTTTGATATCCTCAAACTGCTTTCTGACATAAGACACATATTCAAGCTTATTGTGTGTTGTCTCTTTTTTGTTTTAAATTCTATAGTTTACATGTAATGTTTTCTACTATAATTGTGATCGGAAACTTAAATTTGTCTTTGATTGGAATGATAATTTGATTGTGATTAGAACTTCAAATTTACTATAATTAAGATATTATCAAATTCGATTTTGAATAAAATTCATTTTATCTAGAGAAATATCTTTTTGACCAATCTTTTGATCAAAATATAATTTCATGTGTACATTTACAGATGAATTTAGCTCTATAAATAGATGTCCAATGTCTTGAAATTAGTTGCAACAATATTACTTTTTTAGTACCAATTTCATCATAGTGATATTTTTTTCTTTCCACCCATAGTTTTTTTTAATTTGGGTTTTTCACATAAAATTTTGTGTTCATGTGTGTTATTGATAGTTTGATTGTGATTTTTTATGAAGATGTGTAGATCTAATGGTTGAGATTTGTCAAACGTTGATAGTTTGATTCAACGGCTCTTATACCAATTTGTTATGAAATTAGATCGAAAACAAACAACTATCAAACCATCAATCATACAAACAACACACAAAATTTAATGTAAAAAATTCAAATCGAGAAAATCACGGACAATAAGGACAAAATATCACTATGATGATGTTGATACAATAATAGTGATATAGTTATAACTAATTACAGGATATTGGATAGCTATTTATAGATCTAAAATCATATATAGATGCACACATAAAATTATATTCTGATCAGAAGATAATTCATGAGAATATTCTTCCATATGAGATAAATCTCAATCAAAATTGAATTTGACAATATCCTAAAAATATAGGAATTGTCATGATGAACTCGGAGAAGCCTTTTTTTTTTTAAATATAGTAATATTTATATAAGTTTAAAAATATAGACCTAATTTATATAAGTTTTAAAAAAAACTCATATAAATTAATATATGTAATATTTATATGTATGATATTTTGTGTATATATATAATATTTTCCTAAAAATGGATTTTCTAAACACAATTGTATCAAATTTATGTATATATTAGTTAAAGATTAGAAAAACTATTTTTGTAATTTAAGAATATATTTTTTATAATTGTGATATATTTGGAAAAAATGTTTTCTAGTTTATAACTAGATTTCAAATTTTAACAAAAATATATACAAAGGAAAAACTAATCAATTAATTCATTAGTTGTGTTAAAAATTAATGCATTAGTTGTGTCGTCTAAGAAATAAAAATAAATTTTTTTCTGAAAACAAAATAAGTTATATGGGGTGCTCAGTATGTGACTCAAATTATAAGATATTTAATGAAAATCAATTAAATAAATACATAATTAAGAAATGTGACTTTTATTAAATCGTGTAGGTTGTGACAACGTAATAAAGCATGGCATCAACTAATTCATTACGACCACATTATGAAGCCAAACTCGATTTCATAGACTTCATGGTCACTCGTCCTCATAATTAAATTCTCAAGTCATTAATTATTAGTTTTTCTCCTTAAGTATTGTTTAGCTTAATTTTTGTAGCTGACCAATTCTACCCTGTAGGGAATGATCAATCTGCGCCTCCCATTCAAGGTACATTTTCATCAGTCCGAAGAATGTGAAAAATACAAGCAAAACAAAGAACGACGACAATTTTAAAAATTTGATTATAATATTAATTGTGAATATTATTATTAATTGTCTTTAATGAGATGAGATTGTCAGTTTAAATATGCATAGTTTTAGTCAAGTATAAATAAATTTTGATAACAATTATCTAAATATTTATCATATAATACATTACTTTATTTAAGATAGATGATGATTATAGATCAATTCTTATTCTATTATAATTCGTAATAGAAGAGTTTTATGATGTCACTATATATATAAATTAAGTTTTCTTTATATTCTATAAAAATAATCTCAATATATGATTGATGCCAGCACGATAAAGGTGAGAAAAGGAGAGGAATATATATCTAGTTTCCGATGGACAAAGTCATGCAAGTTATTTCGTTTCTAATTGTCATGATTACATACTAATCAATTAAGATATATACCCAAGTAACTCTGATTGACCTGATTTTTATTATTCATGTATCATTATCAAAACAATCTTGGAAAGAATTGTTGTCATAATCTAAATTGTGTTGGACCTAACCCATAACGTAGTAGAGATAGATAAAATTTCTATACCTAATTCAAATTAAACTCCATTAGCGTTGGTTTTCTATTAATTGTTTCTCATTTAAATTTGTTATATCTAAATATTCATTGTTTTACTTTATTCCTAACAATTACTTTATTCAAATTAAATTCTTTGCTATATCTAAATTCTCATATAAATTAATTAGACAAAATGACGATGCAGTTTACTCCAAGAGAGAAAAAAGAATCATTTTTTCTATAAAAAAAAACTTAAAAATATTAATTGACCCATGTACACATAAAAATGCAGATGACAGCAAGGATGAGTACTGGAAATACATAACATTGCACAGAGCTGTTGCGGAAGGCGATTGGAAGAGCGCCAAGAATTTTTTTGAGAAAAACCAAGATGCAGTCACTGCCAATCACCTCGAACCTGGAGAATGCACTGCACGTAGCAATCCAAGCAAGAAAAAATGCAGTCCATGCCGTGAAGAATTTGGTGGAAGAAGAAATGCCGATTGAGGCCCTCGAACATAAAATTTTTTATGGCCAGACTGCACTTAGCTTCGCTTCTATTGTTGGTAACAAGCGTGCTGCTGTTATTCTGGTGCAAAAACACCCCCGATTGTTGTATATTCGCAACCAGCATACGTTTCTACCAGTCCACGTGGCCGCCCAATATAATCACAAGGATACTTTCGAATACTTCTTGTCAGTCTCTGAAGACGAGCAAGGTGGTGTTGGGCCCTTTGCAGGCAAATCCGGGGTTCACCTTGTTAGACAAGTAATATTTTCCGAATACTACGGTGAGAACCTACAACAGTACTCTCACTGTGTGTGTATATATAACTAAATAGTCAAACAAATAAATATAAAACGTAACTCTTACAACTGATTTATTTGGTTAACTATTTATATATATATATATATCATATCTCTTGTAATGCTTGTTAATTTAATTTGTTTTATCAAGTAGATGAGGCCCTAAAATTGATTGATCGATATCCCGAACTCGCAAAATTACAACTTCCCAATGGTGATAGTGTTTTATCAGCAATTGCTTTGATGGAGTCGGCGTTCCCAAGTGGGAGTCATCTATCCTTTTGGGAAAATGCTATCTATTCTTGTAAGGATATATCACTTTTTCAATAAATCCTCTTAATTTTTGTGTTTGTGCAATGAGCTTAATTATATTATATGCTTTTATTCTAGGTGTTCCAATGAAATTAGACGAGTATGCTAAAGAACGTAGCAGATCTGACATTGAGGACCCAGCACAACTTTTGTGCAAAGTTAAATTACTGCCTAGCACAACTTTCCAGGTTTAATTGTACAAAAAATTAAACTACTGCCTAGCACAACTTTGCCTAGCACAACTTGTACAAATTCAAGGGCAAGTCCCAAATTCTGCTTAGATAAAGTAGTTTTCCTAATTGATTCAATTGCTTTGATGACAACTTGCAGTGAGCCAAAGATTACAAGTCATGCTGACTCCAGGGGCATAGTCGAGTGATAAAAGGGCAGACTGAAAGCTTGTCTAAAAACTCTCAGTACGTGAGTTTAATTTGTGGGGGAAGCATAATGCTTTCTTTTGAGGAGAACCTTAGGAGTGACATTAGTGATATCAAGGCCTACCACCCTGATCACTCAGGCATATCTCTCGATTTGCCTCCTCAGTGAGCCAAAGATTAAACGCATCAAGAACAAAAAAACAAGTCCCTCATCAGGCAGCTCGGCTTGTGAATTTGTTGTGCAAGCAAATTGCAACTCTAAATAACTACAAGGCTTATGAATCAATTGTGAAAGGCCCACTGCTTTCTGCAGCAAAATTAGGAGTTAAAGAGGTGCATGGTGGAAGAAATATTGGATCCGTTTCCGGATGCAGTTTGGTTTACTGATGATGAATCTCATTATGTATTCGAATTGGCAATTTTACATGGCGGGGAGACTGGCATCTCCAAGCAAACTAAATCTTATTCCTGGCGCAGCACTTCAAATGCAATGTGAGTTGCAATGGTTTAAGGTAATTAACTCATTTCAATTTGGTTTAATGATTATTTAGGAAAGCATGACTTAGAATCTTACATGCACGGCGATCAATCTTACTTTTGAGCTTACGGATGATAAAAGAAGATAAAATACATTTTTAATTACGCTTCTCATTCAGGAAGTCGAGAAACTTATGCGACACCAAAATAAACTAACCAAAAACAACCATGGAGAAATTCCTGCAATGCTATTTACTGAAGAACACAAGGACCTAGAAGGTGAAGGAGAGAAATGGATGAAAGATGCAGCAAATTCATGCACAATTGTGGCATCCCTGATTGCCACTATAGCGTTTGCAGCTACAATCAATGGTCCCGGCGGCAATGACGACAGTACTGGTCTCCCAATTTTCTCTAAAAAAAAGTGCATTCATCATCTTTAACATTTCAAATGCATTATCTTTATTCACATCTATCACTTCTCTATTGATGTTCTTGTCCATCCTGACTTCACGCTATGAAGAAAGCGATTTTCTTTATGTTCTTCCCAAGAGGCTGATAATTTGTCTCATCACCTTGTTTCTCTCCATAACAACCATGATGGTAGCCTTCACTGCTACCCTCTATCTTGGGGCGATAAATTACAAGGAATGGAATCTAATTCCTACAGCAGCAGTAGCTAGTGTTCCAATCTATATTTTCACGTCCTTGCAGTCCCGCTCCTCTTGGATCTAATCTATTCCACATATGGTACCATTTTTGGCAAGAAAAATGATCGCCCCATTTTCTTACAATCACCTACAGGAAAATAGTCCGGGTATTCAAACCTCCTACTCCATCGGATATGGTCATTGCTTGGCCGAGGGCATTGATGAGGTTGGGTCTATTTTCCTGTTTTGGCTTAAGCTGTAGAGGTCGAGTTTAATGTTAGTGCCAGGGCTTTATGTTTCTTGTGGTTTCCATGTTTTTCCGTTGTTGGTTGGAAGTGCCTCGAGTGGCTCTTGGGAAAGCATTGTATACGGTTTGCAAGGTTTTATAGACTACGACTGTTGGGAAAATCAGACAATTTTTCCCAAAATCAGAAGCACAAAAAAATAATAACCGACAAAACTATTAAATATAAAAATAAATAGAACACTAGAAAATTAACGAGGTTCGACCAATATGGTCTACGTCCTCTGACACCACCAAAACTTTCACTAATATCAAAGAGAGATACAAAAAGGAGAAGTGTGCAATAAATGCAAACTTGAGGGATGCAAATTACAAGGGGAAAGGGCATTAAATAATGCTAAAGGGGACCTCCCTCCCACTACCCAACCGATGTGGGATATTGGAGGGAGCCAAGAGCCAACAAATCTCCACCTTGGCAAATCTTCCAAATCCAAACCAAAGTCCTCAACATTCTCTCCAAAGAATCAATCATCAGAGGTGTCTTCAAATGCACTATGAAGCACCAACTTCAAATACTAAGGATATTAATCAAGTCCAAACAATGTTAGAACTTGACTGCTGTCATAACCTTAATCATCATATCAGCAGGATTTTCAGCAATTGGGATCTTCTGAATCTGAGTATCTCCTTCTTCCAAAATTTTCGTACAAAGTGATATCTTATGTCGATATGCTTCGTCCTTACATGATAAACTTGGTTCTTTGCTAAATGAATAGCACTCTGACTGTCACAATGTACCTTAATGTACTTTTGACCAATTCCCAATTCATCAAGCAACCCATAAAGTCAAATTGCTTCCTTCACAGTCTCTGTAACTGCCATGTACTTTGCTTCTGTGGTAGACAGAGCAACTATAGACTGTAAGGTAGACTTCCAACTGACCGCTGCCTTTGCTAATGTGAACACATAACCAGTCATAGATTGGCATTTATCCATATCATCAGCATAGTCAGAATCACAATAACCAATTATGCAATTATCCACTTTCTCATCCCGCTCAAATACTAAGCCAACATCTACGGTGTTCAAAATATACCGTAGAATCCATTTCACAGCTTGCCAATGTTCCTTTTCAGGATCATGCATATGCTCACAACTTCAACTGCCTGTGAAATATCGGGCCTTGTACACACCATAGCATACATCAAACTACTAACAACTTTTGCATACGGAACCTTTGACATATACTCCTGTTTCGCAGCACTCTTCAGAGATAAAGATGTACTAAGTTTGAAATGAGGAGCTAACGGGGTACTCACAGGTTTTGACTTTTCATTCGTGCCGAAACGTTATAATACTTTCTTCAGATATGTTCTCTGAGTCAAACAAAGCCTTTCTCTTTTCCTGTCTCTGATTATTTCTATGCTAAGAATCTTCTTGGCTTCACCTAAATCTTTCATTTCGAACTCCTTATTCAACTAATCCTTCAGTTTTTCAATTTCTCCACTGTTCTTGGAAGTTATCAGCATATCATCGACATATAGAAGAAGATAAATGAAAGATCCATCTTGTAGCTTGCGCAAATACACACAGTGATCATATTTACTTTTTGTGTACCTCTGCCCCAACATAAACTTGTCAAATCACCTGTACCACTGCCTCGGAGATTGCTTCAATCCGTATAATGATTTGTTTAGTTTACAAACCCAATTTTCTTTATCAGCAACTCTGAATCCTTTTGGCTGAGTCATATAGATTTCCTCTTCCAAGTCACCGTGTAGAAACGTGGTTTTCACATCCATTTTCCGTCTGAGCGTAGCCTTTAGCCACCAACCTTGCCTTGTAGCGAATATCATTCTTGTCAAGAAATCCATCTTTCTTTGTATATACTCATTTGCATTCAATTGCCTTCTTTCCCTTTGGTAAGCTGGCCAACCTCCATGTCTCATTATTCTTAAGGGACTGCATTTCATCTTTCATGGCTTTCCTCCACTTTTCATTTTCTGAACTTTGGACAGCTTCATTGTAAGTGGCAAAAACTTCATCATTTACAATTGGAGATGCATAGGCCACCAAATCGACAAATCAAGCAGGTTTTCGAATCTCTCGTCGTGGCCTTCTTGTTGTTATTGATTCTTGTTGCTGTGGAGATTCTTGGGTTGGAACCTCTTCTTCATTTGACGACTCCTCTGTCGTAGGAGTGTCTCCACCTGATTTGATACTTACTGTTGGGTCAATTCTTCTTTCAAACTCCACATGTTTTGGAGTATTCTCCACCTGCTGTGGAGCATCATCAAACTGCTGCACAACTTTATTTGTTACCTTTTCCAACATGGAAAATTCATCAAAGATATCATCCCTACTAAAGATTATCTTTTTCGATTCTAGACACCAGAGCTGATAGCCCTTTATTCCAAAAGTGATCCCCATGAACAATGCTTTCTTTACTCTTGGATCCAACTTGGATTCCTTAACATGATAGTATACAGTGGAACCAAATACATGTAAGGAATTATAATCATTAGCAGGTTTACCAGGCCATACCTCGAAAGGTGTTTTTCCACAAATAGCAGTTGATGGCAATCGGTTAATGAGATAACTCGCATATGTCACAACCTCAGCCCAAAATTGTCTGCCCAACCCAGCATTGGATAACATACACCGAACTTTCTCTAGCAACGTTTGGTTCATGCGCTCTGCCACCCCATTCTGTTGTGGTGTATCTCTAACTGTAAAGTGTTGAACGATACCTTCATCTTGACAGACCTTGTCAAATGGATTATTTCTATACTCACCACCATTATTTGTTCTAAGTCATTTGATCATTCTGCCAATCTGAGTTTCCATCATATTTTTCCATTTAAGGAAACATTCCAACACTTCATCCTTTTTCTTTAAAGAATACACTCATACTATTCGAGAATAATCATCAACAAAGGTCACATAGTAGTGTTTACCCCCCATATATACTGTCTTGGATGGTTCCCACACATCTAAGTGAACATAATCCAAAATACCCTTGGTATCATGGATTGTAGTGCTAAATTTCACTCTCGTCTGCTTCCCCTTAATACAGTGCTCACAAAAGTCTAATTTGCAAGTCTTGATGCTTTCCAATAATCCTTGCTTGGTTAAAATTTGCAAAGATTGTTCACCTGCATGTCCCAAATGCATATGCCACAGTTTGGTTACTTTTGTATCCCTATCATCATCTAAAGCTACTGCTGTTGTTGTCCCAATAACTGCATTACCCTTATAGTAATACAAGTTATTATTCTTTCGTATACCTTTCAACATTACAAGTGCGCCAAAGAACACCTTCATAACTCCATTTTCTGTAGTTACCTTCAATCCCTTGAACTCCAATGTTCCCACAAAAATGAGATTCTTTGTCAAACTTGGCACATATTTTACATCTGTCAGTATTCTGGTTGATTCATCATGATTTCTCAAATGGATTGTGCTAACTTCGGTTGTTTCACAAGGTGTGTCGTTTGCTATATAAACAACTCCTCCATCAAGTTCTTGAAAGTCAAAAAACCAGTCCCGATTGGGACACATATGGTGGCTGCAACTCGAATCCAAAAGCCAAGCACCAGAATAGCTTGTCGAAGACGTAAGAACTAATGAAAGATTTGAACTCTCATCGTTAAGTTCAACAACATTTGAGACAACTTTCCCTTTGTCAGATTTTCCCTTAGCTTTTAACTTTGGGCAGTCTTTCTTCTACTAGCCTTTCTCCAGACAAAAAGCACAGTCATCTTTGTTCGGTCTGGATTTTGAACTAGATCTCCCTCTCCTTCCTTTCTTCTGGCTTTGCGAACGGCCTCTTACAATCAATGCTTCTGTTGTGCCATGCGTTGTTTCCGTTTTATCTTTTCTTCTCAACTCATAGCTATACAAAGCAGCACAAACTTCACTAAAAGACACCTGAACCTTCCCTTGAAGCAGAGTTGTCTCAAAAAATTCAAACTCCTCGGGAAAGGATCCTAACAACATCAAAGCCAAATCCTCATCTTTAAACGTTTCATCCAAATTCATCAAATCAGCTACCAACTGATTAAAAATAGTGATATGATCATTTATCGTGGTACTAGGAGCATAAGTAAAGCGGAATAATCTTTTTTTCATGTAGAGCTTATTCTGACCGCTTTTCTTCAAAAATTTCTCCTCCAATGCCTTCCATAGTATACTGGTAGAATTTGCCTTCGAAAATGCATACTTCTGCTCTTTGGACAAGCATGATCGAATTGTACCACACGCTAATCGATTGATGGTCTTCCAATCTTTTTCTTCAATAACATTTGATTTCTTTTCTTCAATGGCGATATCTAGACATTCCTGAAAGAGAGCGTCTAGAACCTCACATTGCCATATGCCGAAATGACCCGAACCGTCAAACACCTCCACTACAATTCTTGTATTCGCTAGATTCCTCGCCCAAGTGGACGAAGAAGAAGCTCCCGATGTGGATTGTTCTAAACTCTTTTTGCCTGTCATCTCTGCCATCTTCTATATTCAATAGTTATCAAAGCGGAACAATCTAAGAAAATCTTTTCTGATGTGGAAGATCAGATATAGCTGTAACCACAGAGCATACTAAGAAAAACTTGGCCAAAAAAAAAATCTTTTCTGATGTGGAAGATCAGACTCAACTGCAACCACAGAGCATACTAAGAACTGTGGGCTCTAATACCAATTGTTGGAAAAATCAGGCAATTTTCCCCAAAATCAAAAGCACTAAAGAATAATACCCGACAAAACTATTGAATATAAAAATAAATAGAACACTAGAAAATTAACGAGGTTTGACCAATATGACCTACGACTTTGGACATTACCAAAACTTTCACTAATATCAAAGAGAGATACAAAAAGGAGAACTGTGCAATAAATGCAAACTTGAGGGATGCAAATTACAAGGGGAAGGGACATTAAATAATGCTAAAGGGGACCTCCCTCCCATTGTCGAATCGATGTGGGATATGGGAGGGAGCCAAAAGCCAATAACGGCCCTTTAATTTCTGGTGATTGAAAAGCCCCATGCTAGTCTGATTAAGCTAATCTATCTAGCTTTGGCTCTGGCCAGCTTGCCATCTACGGCTGCCTTTCCTCGAGGGTCCCAAAGCTTTCCTCCAAACCACAGTTCTAGGCTACTTACCTGGTGTCCCTTCTGGTTATATATGTATCCTGTCTTAGGCTTGCCGTGGCCTATGTTCCTTTTGTTGGCCTCCCTCTGTGGGTTTGTATATATATAGGCTATACTATTTGAAAAATTGTTTGGTGAAGTAGTTAATTATAATGATTGATAAACTGACAATGTATACCTTGGTCTAGCAAGACGAAATCATTGTTGTGTGCTTGCAGATATCAATCTATTCTGCATACATTACACTTCTTTGCTTCCATCATCTTCGATTTATGGTATTACATATTGTATTTTCTGTATGTCTAGTATAGCTGGAAGTAGCAGTATAGCTGGTTAGTTTCTTATGATGCTGTTAGCTTTGCTGTTATACACGCTGTTAGCTTTGCTGTTATCCACCTATTTAAACTCTGTTTTTGGCCGATTATTCATTAATGAGAACGGAAGGTGTTTTCCCTTTCTTTCTTTCTCAACATGGTATCAGAGCGCCGAGAATGGTTGGGCAATGTAACGAAGACATTTGAGGCAGACCTCAATTGATCAAAATAGGGTAGACTGAAACATATGTGACTTGCAGCTACACTAGAAATACAGGAAAATACAACATGTAATATATGGGTATACAAATATTCATTTGTTTACATTCTTCATATACAAAGAGTGAATATATGCGTAAACAAAGTGCTATCTGTTAGAGCCCTCTTGGCTTTGCTTTGCTTTGCGTTGGCAGTTGAGGAAGTCATTAGGTGGGTTCATGGTCTTTTTCAAGGTCATTTTGAAGATGATAAGCTATGCTGGTGGCCAGGGCAAGTTTGTGCTTTTTTGGGCTGTTTGAATTGGTTTAAGTCTGTTGCCGCTATGTGGAGGCGTTGGCTCCGCATTGCTGGTATTTTTTGATGGGTTTGTTCAGTTTTTGTTGCTCTGTGTGGCCAGGTTATTGGGTTCCGAATAGGTTTTGGTGTAATTTTTGAGTGTATTGTCTCCATGTTTTGTTTTGATCCATAAATGGAGTTATTGCTCTTTTTTAATTTAATATATTCTCACTACTTATCAAAAACCAAAAATGTTTAAAACCTAGTGCAGGCATTGTGCCTTCAAGAGTGAAAGCTAGAATAACAATCGAACCTTAAGAACAGAAACACAGTAATAAGTCATTTAAGTGCCAAAGAGAGACCCAACCCCTTCAATAATGACTTTATGATCAACTTAAACACAGTAAGGTTGTACTGAGGTTTACCGATATATGTATTTTATTCTCCTTTTGGTAACTTTAACTAGGAAGGGCCCAAACTCTCTCCCAAAGCTTTGAATTAATATTTCCATATTATAGAAAGACCTTAGCCCAATTATCGAAAATCACCAACAATCTTAATAGTACACGGAGCATGTGGCTTTTGCACAAAGACCTTAGCCCAAGAACAGTTGTATCCAATTATGGGCCCAATAATTTGGTTGGACGGGCAGCGATGCGGGCGATGGCCACGTTTCGAGAAATTAAATATGTTCAGTCTCAAAAAGAAAAAATAAAGAATTTTATTATTAAGATTTTGAAAATTACTTGATCTGTGATTTTAATTTCCTATGAATTTATGAAATTTTTTTACAGAAACATAAACAGACACATGTTTGAAATTTTATGTATTGAAAATTGTTATAGTGTGACCAAACCAAAAAAAAAAAAAAAAGAAAAGAAAAAGAAAATAAATCTTTTAGCGTGTTGTGATGCTAATATGAATTCTCTTAATTGAAATTTGTGTATTATGTTTTAAGATTCACTAATTATTGGTAAGTTAAATTGGTTGTTATTTATAAATCATTCATTTGCTTTAGTCAAGTCGTTTTGCCCGTTCATTCTCATTTGCTGTCTCCTTCTGTCAAGTTGTGGCTTGGAATGTTCCCAGTGCATGCCTCATGCTAGGCAATTTGTTTATATTTAGTTGATTTTATACTTACTCGAATACATTAATATTTTACTCAATTAAAATATAAATATACTTAGTTTAAAACAATTTTTGCTTATATGCTTACTTGGAGTGAGAATGTTACTCAAATACAAAAGTATTTTAATCGATTTTAAATTAATATACTCGATTACAATTGATATTACACTCGAATGAATTCGATTAAGCTTACTGATATAAAGCATAATGAGATATTTTAACACAAGAAGTTCAAACATTTATCATATATAATAACAAGTGTTATTTGTGAAAGTTGGTTAAAATGAACTTTTTAATCACATTCACTTGATTACATACAAAGGTTTAATAGATCAAGATATGAAATTTTACTAGATTCTCGAGGAATAATAAATTGAGTACAATGATTGTTACAAAACTAAAAATATTCATTTCTTGATCAAAAGAAGATAATTTTAATTAACATACAACACGATATGTTTCATAGAAATACAATTACCTGAATAATTTTTCACTCACGTTTACTTTATCAAATACACACATAAAACATAAATAAGTCAAGTAACTTACTTGCTACTTGACTGAGGTAGAACATATGAAAATTTTCTTGATTGCAAACCCTTTGTATCAAATTTATTTATATATTAGTTAAAGATTAGAAAATCTATGTTTGTAATTTAAATATATATATATTTTTTAATTGTGATATGTTTGGAAAAAATGGTTTATAGCTGATAACTAGATTTCAAATTTTAACAAAAATATATATAAAGTTTAGATAAAGAAAGAAGAGAAGTCTAAGGAAAAAATAATCAATTTACATTGAGAATTTTTAACAATAGGGGTGACCTTGAGGGGACAGAGGAAATCCAATTAGATGCATGTGACTCAAATTCAAATTATAAGACATCTAACAAAAATTTTCCAATTAAATAGATGCATAATTAAGAGATTTGTTTTTTTTTATTTGTTTTTTAATAACCCAAGTTTCGAGCTTTGCCAAATTAATCTTAGAACAAGTGGTCTTCCCCTCCCCTCCTCGGCCCGGGAGTTCGCCCGTTAGGTAAATCTGGGTGCAGTAACAGCCTATATATACACAGAGCAGGACATTTGACACCTAAAGTTTCATACAAACCTACATCTAGCCATGAACTGGCTAGTATGTCTCAAGTCAAATGCTCCCAAGCCCAGAGCTCCCACAACAACCGAGCCAAAGCTCTCTCAAGACGGTCCTCCAGTCACTCAAGTCTGTGGATGTACATCCTACGGATAAATCCATCCACCATGCACAATAGTAACCATGCAATGCAACATATAAGGAATGCAATGGCGTAGTAAGCATAAACGTGATACAAGGCCCCCATAAAATCAGACATTAAGCCATGCTTCGCCTACATAGTAATATACATTCAATGCAATACTCATGCACAACCCTAATCATTCTAGCATGCTTGTGCTCAAGCATTCATAGCATGTGACCCTCTAGATGCAAACCCAGCCCCCAACATCACACTAACTTGCTATAAAATACAAACAAGACATGATCGATTGATAGATTCCCAAGCATTGGTCAACAGTTTGTCTTAGGGGAAACCAGTTGACGGCTTGCTTGAGTTGGTTGACAATTTCCTCCTGCAACACCAAACGATCGACAACCATGCCTAATCGATCGATAGTCCATGCATTTAGCAGACTAAACAACAACATAAAGGACCCAAATCACATGAACCAGCATGCATGCATCCAACTAGAATTTACCTCAACATGGTTAGGCATCATTTCATGAAAAAACATAAGGAGAACCAAGTCCTATTCAATCTCTTGAAAGAAATACACTAAGATTACTCCTTAAAGAAACTCACAATTTAAGAGACCTATAGAAGACTAGAAAATAGAGAATTCAAATCATAGAGATAGCAAGAATGAAGAGAAACTTGCTTTTGAAGGTACAAGGAGGAAAGAGAACTTGCTGAATAAAAAGGAAAACAAGATAAAAACTTGCCTTAGATTTTTGCTTTTAAATCTCTCACAGTACTAAGGTTGTCGCCGGCTTGGTTGAAAAAAATCTAGCCTTTTTTTCCTCTCTCGTGTGCGAAATCGAACCCACAACCATGGCCAGCACCTCACTTGTGCATGCCACTCGATCTACCACCTCCCTCACTTAATAATGTGCATATTTTATTTTTAAGATGATTTGGTTATCAATTTTTAAAATTACACTTAAACTTCAAAATTTGTAGATATTTTCTATTACTCCCTCAATTAAAAATGCAATAAATTTATAACATCTTTTACCTAATACCTCAAACACACAAGTTGACATTAAATCATGAATAAATGAGTCATTACAATTAGTGGTGAGGTGATGCATTTGAACCTATTGCGAATGGGTATCGCAATTAATTAGCTAGGCATATCTTGTTGGGGGTTGATATGTCCATGAAGGCACGAGCTCATCATACTAGGGGTTCGATCTTATGGCACTATTCATCAAGCTCTTATTTACCATCAAACTAAATTTATATGATTATTTTAAAAATTAATATATTCATGAAACGACCCTCATAGTAATATTTAAATTAATATATATGTTGCAGCCGCATGTGGTCCTTCATTTGCTAATTAAGATCGTCTCAAATTATCTGCAATTAAGACATCAGTTTGAGCAAGCAAGCATGGAATCATCAGTCGCTGGCCTAGCCAGACGAGGTCTTACATTAGAGACCCCGTGAACAGTACTACTCCCTCCAGTAACCTGATCTTTGAAGATAATTAAGCTAGCTGGTAGACATTAATTAATTACCCACGTACATTTTGCCCCTTCATTAATATTAATCATTTCTGTTAATTTTGTAGCTGGAAGCAACGCAGAGGAGCATGGCCAGCCGAACCAATCTTACACTAGGGAGAATGAGCACGAAACCATTCAACCCGGTGGCCGATTGCCGGCCTGCTGCTCACCAGGGTTACATTTTCAATTGAGAGCTAGCTACCCTTCCCGTGCAAACTAACATATATATATGTATTACGTATATGTTTTCAAATCATAATCCCCAATAACTTTATCAAATTAAAATTATTATTGTTGAAATATAACAATAAATTTATTAGATGAAAAACGTTATTGCCAATCTGCCTAAGCTTGCAAGAAAAAATCAGTCAGAGGGTGTGGGGAGGTCTCTGAGAAAATACTTTGATATTTAAATCAGACAATGAAAATTATAAAAATTGTATTGAAATCAATATTAGAGATGTATCTTTTTTAAAATAAATGCCCACTTATTTATATAGAAAGGTATGAAATAATTCTAATTAGTTCAGAATTAAAATTTTTATAGATAACGTCTATTTTGATTCTTGTTAGGATTATGATGTTTATTCTAATATTTTGAAATTCTTTTAGATTAGGAATTCTTCATGGATAATTACTTATCATTTTCTTGGAATATTCATAGAGATTTTCAAATATCGGAGTTATCTAGTTTGCACATTATGTGGGACCCCCCAATATATGGAAAAATTTACACCTTTTAGCCTAAAAAGTTATTTTGTACTTTTGGGTTTGTTTAGTCTTTTAATGGTTTTTGCCTATAACATAATAATTGCTCCTCAATCTTTTATCTGAGTTTCTCATATGAAATAGTAGACTCTGTCATAGTTTGCCTTTATTTCTAATGATAGATTATTCTCACACTCTTTAAGTTTCTGATTTTGGATTATTCTCATGCTTTTTGCATTTTTTATTTTATATCATTCTTATGCTTTGTGCATTTCTAATTTCATATCATTTTCATGCTTCTGAGTTTTGGCTTTTAGACAATATTTCTTAGCCTTTATATACGCTTCGATTTTTTAAGTTGTTCTCATGCATTCATGCTTCAATTTTTACATCGTTCTCGCACGTTTGCGCTTTGATTTTTTGAACCTTTCTCATGCCTTCGTACTTTTGTTTTTAAGTCATTCTCACACACTCGTGCTTTGATTTTTTGAATCATTCTCACGCATTTGCGTTTCAGTTTTTTAAACCATTCTCACACCTTTGTGTTTCAGTTTTTAGACCATTCTTGCGCATTCGCACTTTAAATTTTTGACATCTACGTGTACTCAGGGCAAGTCTTTCGTTTGTTGACGCAAATAACCCCCAAATATCTTAATAGGTCTTCGTCATTTCACGTGTGTTCAAGGCAAGTCCTTCGTCTATGGACGCAAGTGACTCCTAAACATCTTAGTGGTATTTTTATGAGTAGTTTTGTCATGTGTGTTTGAGGTAAGTCTTTTGTTCATCGATGTTATTGATCCTCGAATATCTTAATGGTTTTTACATTAGTAGTTTTGCAACGTGTGTCCTAAGAAAGTCTTTCTTCCGTTGACGTTGTTAACCCCCAAATATCTTAATAGTCTTCAACATCCATATGTGTTTGGGGTGAGTCCTTTATCAGTTGATGCAAGTGATCTCCAAACATCTTAATAGTTTTTTATGAGTAATTTTGCCTCATGTGTCTGAGGCTAGTTGAGGCTAGTTTTTCATTTGTCAGCATTATTGACTCTCAGTTATCTTAATTGTCTTTAACAGCTCAGTTTGTTCGGGGCGAGTCCTTCGTCTGTCAACGCAAGTGACCCCCAAATATCTCAATAGTTTTCAATGTCCGGAGTGAATCATTCATCCATTGACGCAAATGACTTTCAAACATTTTAAAGATCTTTTTTATCAAAATATTGCGGCTTCCATTTTCGTGCGTATATGCCTACTGAAACTGAGTTATTTGAGTGGACTTCTAAATGGTCAGAAATGACATACAATTTTTCATAAAATATGTCACCAGAGTGTTTTTCCAAAAAGACATGCCAGCTTCATGCGGGATTCCGAGTAGACTTGTCCCCAATTTAAGCCCAAGAAACTTAATGAATTGGGCCCCCATTCAAATTAATAATCCGCCAATGTCAGAGCAGATAACAAAGGTCGGGAATGGCCCAGAATTTTTAAAATTCGGCCCACGTTGAGATGCTTGGCTAAAATTTTTTATTAAAGCCTACTGCCCATAGGAGTAACAATATTTGATTGGGTCCCACTAGAAGAGCCCAAACCCGTATTAAAATCAGAAACCTGAAATCCTTGGGCCAAGCACTCATCCCTAGCGTCTTTAATAGAGGCCCACGTGGCAGTTGATCTCGGGTGTCAAGACCGCAAAGCTGACCAATGCCCATTCTGATGCAAATTGATAGCCGTTGCGCTGCCGAAGCCATATAAAAATCATTGCGACATTACGGTTAAGAGACCCAACAATTGGAGCATTAAAATTGCTTGGGGGGGGGGGGGGGGGGGGGGGGGGGGGCATATTAACAATGGAACACATGTATGATATCTGAGAATAATTATGCTATTTGTACGGAAGATGTTTTATAAAATGATTTATAGTATGATTAAATGACCATTTTATTCTTATGATAAATGACCTAAATGACCCAAAATCATCTCTCTCTCTCTCTCCATCTCGTAGACATCATCGGCCCCAACCCTCCGACCACTCGCATGCCCCTCTTTGAACACTGTCGCCCCAACAGCCAACCACCCCTCTCATGGCCACCGTCTAGCGCTCTCTCTCTTTCTCTAACAACACCATCGGCCCCACCTGCCTTTCCATCTCCCAGCAACATCGACCCTACCAACGTCTCTCTTTCTCTCTCTCTCTCTCTCTCTCTCTCTCTCTCTCTCTCTCTCTCGCGCGCGCGCACGCTCACGACTATCCTCCCCACACTCCGGCCACCCCTCTAATGCGACCAACTCTCTCTTTCGCTCTCTCTCTCTCTCGGAGACACCGTCACCCCTATCTGTCTTTCCTTTTCACGACACCATCGGCCTCACCCGCCTTTCTCTATCTGACATCGTCGCCCCAGCCGTCAGCTACCCCAGGAAAATGATGCTGCTTTGGAAGGAATAACGGTAGGACAGTAGAACAGCAAAGAAGGATGGCCTCTCCGAGCTTCTCTCGCCTTCTATTTCGCCGGCGGTCAGAAGAAATTAGGGTAGAGCAATAAAGAATACCGATACAAATTCCTCGAGTTTCTCATGCCTTCTGTCTACTGCTTTCATTTTGTTCTAATTTCTTTTGATAAATTGTTCCAACTCATATCCAATATATCGCGATTTAATAATTTTGTAAACCATTATGTAAAAGGCTTTCTGTACAAATAACATAATCCAAAAGAAAATTCATAGCAATAGGTGGCTAATCATGATTGAAAGTCCCCATCTCCTCATGGATTTTATTTAAGTAAGATTGACCTAGTGACATGAAGCGATGGTGCGACCCGCTGATAGAAGGCAGAGTTGACCGAAGAAGATACCAACCAGTGAGCCAATCTGCATACGTGGTGACCACAGAGTACAATCATTCCCAACAGAAGATCTGTGAGGGAGCGACAGACTCTCCTTCAAGTTGGAGAGAGGAACATTACACGGGGACAATGCCCGACTTATAGGGGGCCCGAGCACTCGTGTGAGAGGTCCTTTAGTCGAGCAAGAGAAAAAGAGGAGACGGTATTAATTTCCAATGAAGGATCCATGGTTGGCATGCAACCATGCACAACGACCAAAGAAGCTAGCGGACCAACCCTAGATAGCAACCATAGATGCCCAAATCAATTGATGGCCCAAAAGGAACAATGATTTGAAACAGTGACTCAATAAATCAAGTCAAATGGCAACTGTAGATGCCCAAATCAACAGACAACCCTAACCTCAAGAAATCATAACAAATCTAATTATTCAACCACACTACAAAAATGGGCACAATTCATGATCACACAAAATCAATTATCAAAACCCTAACCTTAAGAAACCATAATAAATCTAATTGTTCAATCACACTACCAAATGGGCACAATTCACACCAAATCAATTGCCAAAACCCTAACCTCAAGAAATTAACCATAATAAATTTGATTGTTTAACTACAGTACAAAATGGACACAATTCACGTACATCCAATTAAACAAAGAGAGGGGGATGAAATGCCATATTGTTCTAACAAAGAGGATTGGACGATGACAACACCACATGTGACAACCACCAGACGATTGTGAGACATCAAAAGACGATCAACGTACACGTGTGCGCGCACGTGCACACACACACACACAGAGTCACTGGGGCCACACAACGAAGAGATGCAAGATCATCATTCCATTAACGAAGATTGAAATGCACGAGAGATGAAAAAGTGGGAAGAATAAGCAAATAGGTGCACAAAATTGAAACTTGGCATGATTCAAAATAGTGTCCTGTCATCACACAAATTGCCTGTGCTTTTAAGTATTTTCCAGTATTTGTAAATGTAGAGAAATTTCTTAGTATTTTGTTTAATGTTTATCAATGTAGAAAAGTGCCAGTAAAGCCAAAAAAATAACAACATTTTATTTTTAATTTTAACCTGTGTGGTTCACATCAACGTGACCAAAACGGTGTTGTTTTTGTCAAGCTATTTACCGGCACTTTTGAGGATATTAACGACACTTGTAAATGCCAATAAATTTCCCCGTATTTTCTTACACATATAAAACTGTAAAACAATGTCATATTATTTGTAATTTTAACTTGTGTAGTTGACATTGGCAAGACCAAAATGGTGTCGTTTTGGTCAAGCCAATAACTCACCTTTTTTTTTTTTAGGATATTAGCATCACTTATACACTTGTAAATCTTTGATATGTTTTTTTTTAATTTTTACTGATATTTGAAAACACCGGTAATAATTAATTTTTACTGACACTCACATTTTTTTAATTATATTAAGGATGCTCTTGTAAACTCCCACCGATATATGGAGTTTTATTTTATTTTTATCGACATTTAAAAACACAAATAAAAACACGTGAAATAGCTACGACTTGCTATTTCACGTGGATTCCACTACGAGTGCATACCTATAATTCTACAAGACAGCTGAAGAAAACCCATCCACCAGTCATGACATGGATAGAACTGGGATGAGACCCAATTGTACCAACACTGATGAGGCCAGAACATAAATAGATGGGGCATGCAGCTGGAGCTTCCACCAGTCATAGTCTTTACTGATATACGATATATTTTTTGGTATTATGATTGCTGCACCCCGTCTCCTTATTTTCTCACTGCACTCTTTTTTTTTTCCACCGCTTTTTTATTTTAATTATTTTATATTCTTTACATATGGGTACCAAATTAAATATTGTGGAGAGCCTCTCAGCCGAAGCATCTGCAAAAGACAGGGGGGGTAGGTTTTTTGAATTATGACGTGAAGTTAAAGCAGGCCAGACAACCAATAAAAGTCAAATTTACTCTGAATTTCAGCCCTCCTCCAAAGAGATTATAAGAAAGGAGGGTCAAGAAATTGGCTGAGAGAGCTGGAGAAGTATTCGTCGGGTTAATAATTGGCTTTTGAAGCACACATTGGAGGGTTTCAAGTGTTCAAAGTAAAGGGTAAAGCACTAAAGCTACAAGGTTTGATATCCTCAAACTGCTTTAAAATCAATTGCATACGTTTCTGAAGCTATATATATATATATATATATGTGGATAGATATGTTGCTTTGACATAAGGTACATATTCAAGCTTCTTGTGCACTCTCTCTTCTTCTTCTTCTGAAATGCTATAGTTTACATGTGATGTGATGTTTTCATGCTATAGCTACTCTTTTATTTTTATCATGAATCATGGTTCAAGAAAATGTGGGCAATCATGACTCATTGAAGCATATATATATATATACATATACACTCACATAAACGTAATTCCGACATGCATGTCGTCTGAGCTCTACGGGCAAAAATAAAGAGGACATGCATGTCGTCTTAGTTCTATTTGTTTGCATCCTTTAGTTGGTTTTTCTAATGTGCATAGCGTACAAGCTACTATATGCACTCGAGGTTTACCAGCATTATGCTTAGAACTGTGAAAGAAAGGTTGTGGGTATGGCTTCTTTGTTATAAGAAAATACATATATAATAAAATAAAAATAATTTACCCACATGTTTTGCGGGATGTGATGTAAAATTTGCCCCCAACCTTTGAAAGAAAACATATCGTTTCATCACTTTCTCTTCTCTGCATGAACAATTTTTGTTATTAATTTATATATATTTTAAAATTCTGTTCATTAATTGGGTGTTGTTGGTGTCGTGAGGTTTTTATTGATTAGTGTTGTTTGTCCATGACAAAGATCTTTTGCTGTGTTGGGTGTCTTAGTGCCACGAGGATTTTCTCTTCTTCATGTTCGTTTTTTATCTTTAGCATTTGTTGGTGCCACACTGCTATGTTGGTGAGAAATTATTATACTCTCTAATACTTGCCCTTCTTGAAATAAAAAAGATAGGGGGTAATTAAATAATGCCAAAAAATTTTAGTATAAACACTTAGAGAGTTTTGATCCCCCTAACCCAAGGTCCTGACTCTGCCACTAAGGTTGGGTAATCTAGGTTGCATGTAAATGGATATGATATGAAATGAAAATGAAAAAATTACATTTTTCAAAAAAAGTAGGAAATGAAAATGCGGGGAAATGTGTAAATAAAAAGAATATAGGTGTTTTTTTATAAATAAAAATTTTAATATAAAAAATAGTTATTTTATTTTAAAATAAACAATAATTTCATAATGCATTCAAACAAACATAAACATATGTTCTATAATAATTAAATACATTCACATACCTTAATAGTCAATACTTTATGAGTATTACATACTATATATTATATACATAGTATTGAATTAGAAAAATAAGTATTACATACAACACGATACATTCATATAACATAAATCAATACATACATAATATATATACATACAAAATATAGTACAAAATTGAAATAAATACATACAAAGAGAGAAGTCGGATGGTCACTGTTGGTCGTTGGTTGTTAGCCGTTGATCAAAAAGCCAACTCAACCAAACCCTTTGAGATTGTGAATCGACTAAGGCATCGAGCAATGGAGTTGTTAATCAATGGTGACACCAAGCTGTAATACCCCCAAAATTACCTCAATTTTTCTTTATACACACTCTAATAACTCAAACACATGAGCTAAAATTTTGACCCACAATTTTACAACAACAGAAGCAAATTAATTATAAATGCACCTTTCAGGGGCTTTTCCATACATAACAAAGCAACAAACATTCAGATATAACAAAACATAATATCTGAGCCCCTGTCCACAACTCACTCCCAAAGATCTTTTTGGTCGGGATTGCCTTGCATACATAGCCACCTAGAGAATAACAGACACCATAGGATCCATCCTCGAACATCATCTCCCACACCTGGAATGATGTTAAAATAAGGTGAACCATAAGACCCAGCAAGTATGTAGAAGAATAATAATAAGGCTGGGGATAGATGTCTCTCACCAAATACACCCCACAATATGTCGTGTGGTAAACTAAAATGTCACAACATATCATGCACCAAGATATCCAGATCTCAACATAAATACTAATGCACATAGCAGTCTTTGGGGTCCACATAAGAAATGCACAACCTGACACCCAAGTCCTAGCATACAAACCTATTGCAACAATGAACTGGCTAGCATATCTACATGAGCCTGAGGCCCTCAACATAATCCACATAAGCCCCAGGCCCTCATACCATAACATAATGTAACGATGTAATGAAACAAATAATAGATGCAATGGCGTAGTAAGCATCAACGTGATACATTAGTCCCTAAGCTAAGCATCAGACCATGCTTCGCCCATATAGAAATACATATCTAATGCAATGCTTGTGCACCTAACCATTCTAAAATGTATGTGTCCAAGTATTCATAGCTTATGTTTCCCTTAGTTATGCAAGCCTAGACCTATCCACTACAATGCCATGCAGTATGTCACATAATGACAGAGTCGATCGATAATAACCGAGCACTAGTCGACAGTCCGTGACTAAAAGCAACCGATTGACGATCGTCCTCGAGTCGGTCGATTGTTCGCTCCAGCGTCACAAAACGGTAAACATTTTACCTCACCAGCCGAGCTGATAGGTCATTCACCCTATCACAACGGCTCACATTTGCAAGAACCCATGACCACAATCAAACCCCTCAAATCCTTTAGAAACTTAGTTGCAAATTAGTTCGGTATCATTTCCAAAGAAATAGAGGCAATACAAAGCCTACAAACATTTAGAAACACAAATCCCATGTATTTAACTCAAATTCATAGAAATAAAACTTAGAACCAAATCAAAGTAAGAGAGGGAACAAGACACTCAAACGAAAAGGAACGTGCACGAAGTTTAAAAAGGTCACAAAGAGTGTTTAGAATTTGCCTTTATATAGAATATTCCAATTCTTCTACTCCCACGCTGCAAAATAGTTTTTTTTTACAAGAAATAATAAGATTGCAGTCTAAAAATTAAATTAATCCAACTAAATTGAATTCCCAATGTATATCTTTTCCACTTATCTAGCTTCTTTAAACTCCAGTTGTATAAATTTTACTTTAATTTTTCCTTGATTGCTCTTTTATTTGCACTGCTGCTTGCGGGTTCCTCTCCAAAATTTTCTTCTTCCAATTCCCTTTCTGCCTTGCTTGATTGCACTACTGATTACACACACACACATATAGAACATAATAAACTAGCATTGCCCCTTAATTCCACAAATATTCAATAATCACCTCAAATACAATAATTAATTCTCTCATTAAATTATTTAAATCCACAACACTTCAATAAATCATAAATCACTTCAAATATAGAAATTAATAATTATTATTTATTTTTAAAATATCGGGATGTTATAACCGAGCGATCGGAGTTGTGAATCAATTTGTGTTGCATGAAAACAGTGGCATCCAACATGAGAACATAGATTCGTGTTTGTGAATCAATGACGGCTTAGCCCAATTTGTATTTGTGAATTGATAGCATTGAGTAATCGGAATGGTAAATTGATTGCGGCACTAAGCATTGAGCATCGAACAACGAATCGGCACAGGGGAATAATGATAAAGGGACGATTAGAGAGGTAGAGACTAGGGTAGCTTTTGAATCAGAAACGCATTTCCAAATCGAAAATGTATTTATGATATTTTCAACATATTACAAAATGGCCCCAAAATGTTTCTAAAATTGTAGAAATGACCCAAAATGTTTTTTCTTTTTTTATATTTTTGGAGTTTTGGAAATGGGAAACGTTTTAGAAACACTAAAACAACACATTTGAACCATTTTTGTGTATCAATAGGGATAACTTTTGGGCATCTTCATTTTTATTGTCAGTTTTGATTAAAAATATTGCTCTTTTATATTTCAATAATATTGCTCGTGTATAGCATCTTGTTTATTTTAAACAATTATAAAATTTGGTTTGATAATAATATATAAAAAATAATAAACGTACTTGAGTCATGAATTGGTATATATTATATTTTGGTACTTGAGTTATAAAATTTGAATTTTTGATATTATATTTTGGTATATATTTTCCTAGATATGATATTTTAAATTATTGATACTTAACGAATGTCAATTGATGGCTATAAAATTTTAATTATAAGTCATAAGGGTAATTTTCAAATTTTAAAATACTTTTCTAAGAAAGTGTTTAAAATACTATACACATCCATGTTACTTTTGATTTTATTTCTTATATTCTCATATATACCAAATGCATCAATGTTACTTTTTAAAAAATAAGATTATTGAAAATGAGAGTCATGAAAATTATATTTCTAAAAGTTTAATTGGCGAAAAGATGTTAAAATTAGGGTTTTCACTTGTTGCCGTTTTGATTCTATAGCTTGATCCTTGATGATTGCATGGTCAATCTTGTAACGGCCTGCTTCCTAGAGCTCCCGTTAGCATAGAAGATCCGTAAGAAAGTCATTATGTAATGACACAAAAATAGACCCAAATAAAACATCCATACCGTACGCATAAATAAAGCTTGGTTCAGCGGAAGCAAAATCGCAAAACACATGCGTGCTTACACAACCAACCACCACCACCGTGGTTACATGGTTTATATGTACAAAGTCCATACCAGCACATCACAAAAGAAAAGACAAAATGAGTTCTCGACACTCCTAGAGACTCTAGACGCCATAGGACTCGAACGACTGGGACTGTCCTATACACACTGTACTTCTCGGCCTGCTTACGCGTTGCCATCCTCGCCCACGACCCTGGCTTTACCTTTGCCTGGAATGATGGTAAAATAGTGGTGAGTCACAAGACTTAGTATGTATAACAAGAAACAAAGTTGATATAATCCCAAATCACCTATACACCACGTGCATGACAAACACAACTTACCAAGACCATGAAACACAAGCCATGAACAAACCACATATCTAAATATGCATATAATGGTCCCTGGGGCCTACACAAAAGACTGTGGTACCTAAGTCCCTAACAAACCTATGGCTAGGGGTGTTCATGGTACGGTTTGGCCGGTTTGAACCATTTTCAGCAAGTCAAACCGCTAGTACGATTTTCTGATAAAACCACATCGTGGTCTGGTTTGGTGCGATTTATCACGGTTTGAAAATAACTATTGACAATATATAATATATTATAAAAATATTGAAAAGAATAATTATATATTATTATAAACTATTATAATCTGTTGGCAATTATAATAGTTATATATTGTTATAAACTTGTTATATATTATTATAAAAATATAAGGTTATTTTTATAATAATAAGGGTTGTAGGGGTTGTTGGGGTGATTTTTATAATAATATATTTTTTATATTTTTTTTATATTTTCTTGGGCTAAAACCAAACCGCCAACCATACAAACCGCAAACTATGTGGTTTGTATAACCACCAAACCGTTTTGGACCGCAAAAAAAAAAAAAAACGATCGGTTCTGTTTGGTTTGGCTGGTTTCCGCAGTGCACCGGTTTTTTTGAACACCCATACCTATGGCTGCAATGAACTGACAGACATAAAACCACGAGCCAAAAATAACATTAGGTCAGTACTTTTGCCTGAAACATAACGATACTTTTGTGCATAATGCCAACCTCAGGTTGTTACTTTCGCCTGAATCGATACAATCCTCTTGTCCGTGATAATAGTCTCGAATTGGTATTCCTGTCCGAAAGATGTACAATAGGAAATCAGAGTCATCGCGCGCCATAGAACCATGCAATGCAAAACATAAAATGCATGGCGTTGTAAGCATAAACGTGATACAAAAGCCCCCATAAACTAGGCATCAGACCATGCTTTGCTCACATAGTAATACACATTCAATGCAGTACTCATGCACCTAGACACTCTAAAATGCACGTGTCCAAGAATTCACGGATTATGGCCCCCATTAATGCAATTCCCGGATCCCAACACACATTATCAATATAAGATTGTAATTAAATAAATATTAAATTCACATACGAGAGACCCAAGACCCACAACTGCCCCACACACTCACCTATCTGGAACCTAACTCAACCGGGTGCGACATCATTTCCAAGAAAGAGGGGTGATACGAAGGCCCGTGACGAACAAAAATAAATATTGCAAAGGGTCACTTAACTTGAACTATCGACAACATCTCGTCAATGACTCACAAGTTTAGTATACGGAACCGAATCAAGGTGAGAGAGAAAATAAAATATGTAAACGGCAGCGACTTGCGTAGGGATTAAAGAACACGGAGAAAATATTAAGAACTTACCTTTAAATAGTTGACTTCAATCTTCTCTACACTCCCGTTCTAAAGTAATATCTTTTATAAAAAATAATAAAATTATAGTTTAAAATAATTAAATCTAATCATGTAAAATTTATAATTTAACCACACCAAACTTCTAGTAATGTTTTCATTTACCTGACTATCTTAGCTTTCAATTGCATAAAATTTTCCTCCAACTCCTTAATGTCCTCCTCTTCTCGCTGCTTCCGCTCGAGATCCCCCTTCTCCTCTCTGTTTGCAGCCCAATTCTTGCTTCCTATTTATGCTTCTAATGTGCCTTGGCCACTAAGCTTCCCTCCCTCCAAAGTTAATCAATTTTCAACTCTCTTAAACCATCATCATTAGCTTCGCCCCAATTACTTGGCCCATTTTCGACCACAATTTCTCCCCAAAGTCAAATAATATTATCTCATTTATTTAGCTGATTTTCCAGGAAAAAGTGGTGAGATTTGGAGTACAAAAATCACCGAAAGAAGCTGCTGGAAGCTGTCGGCTTGGCTGCTTCGTTGGGCACCTAAACGGCGCCGTTTTGGTGCCTGTCCAGCAGCCTTTCTCCAAAAAATTCAGCCACATCCCTGCACTGCGGGCCTGCGTATTCTATATATAAGCACATTGTTAATACTTAAAACCACTCTTGCTTCCATTTCCTCAAATGTACATTTTAACCCCACAATTTATGAACGCTATCACTTACACTCCATATTAATAATTACATTTATACTCCGATTTCATCAAACATTTGCCAATTTCCTTAAAACAATTTAAATTAATATTTTCCCTTAGATCTTCAAATATTGAAATTAATAATTATTATTTATTCCCAAAATTCTAAAATATTGAGTGGACCTCCATTAAATCCTTAGTCCTAGTATTGAAGATAACTAGTTTTCGATCCAGTATCAGTCTAGAAATACAAATCGATTATGAGTATAAATAATTGTAAACTATTATTTATAATAATAAATAATACCGAATATTAATAAATTGTTTAAGAGTTATTAATAAGAATGTCTAATTTATTTATTGTTTAATTTTATTTATGGAGTTAAAAGTTAAATTTAGAATGTTGCATTATGTTGATTCTTATTTGTATTTTGTTTTATAAAAAATGTTGTTTGGACAATATATATATATATATATATATATATTTAAATATGTATACATTTTTATTAAATTTTATATTGAAAACAAAGAAGAAAAAGAGTTTGGACAAGTTAGGGCCAAACTAGTCTGGTCTGAACCCTAATTACTCTTATATTGGATCCAAAATTTTAGAAAGTCCAATCCTAATAAACTGTTTCAATTTAAAATCAATCAAAAATGAATACACTTCTGAAGCGATCCAAAGCTCATACTCAGAAAAAGGCTCCAACATCTCAAGACAAAAGGTACATCTCTAGTAGAAGTGCTTATCAAGCAGCTCCTATTATATTAGTATCAAATTTATGTATATATTAGTTAAAGATTAAAAAATCTATTTTTGTAATTTAAATAAATATTTTTTATAATTGTGATATATTTGGAAAAATGGTTTTTTAGTTTAAAACTAGATTTCAAATTTTAACAAAAATATATATAAATTACAAGGAACGGATACTAATTCCTACAACACTAGTAGCTAGTGTTCCCATCTATATTTTCACGTCCTTGCAGTTCCCCCTCCTCTTGGATCTAATCTATTCAACATATGGTACCATATTTTGCAAATAATCCAAGTATTCAAACCTCCTACTCCATCGGATATGGTCACTGTTTGGCCGAGGGCATTGATAAGGTGTTAAAAGTATCTTTAAGATGAGTCATCATCTTTAAGTTTACACCATTAATTAATTAAATGTGTGACTGTTATTTAGCCAAGTGTGTGATTATTATTTAACTAAATGTGTGATTGTAATTGCTTGAGAACTAATATAAATAAGTGTGTTTAGCTTGCTAATTTTATTCATCAAAAAAGTGAGTGAAAACTCATTAATAGAGAGTTCCAAATGTAAGCAATAAATGTTCTAGCAATTGTTGTAAGAGTTTCTTTCTTCTTTGAAGTGGTAAAATTAGAGTTGTGTACTTCCTCTCTTTTTTTCAACATTTGGTATTAGAGCTTTGGTTGTAAATTTTTTTAAAATTCTTAGTATACTGTGTGGTTGCAACCTTGACTGATCTTCCACATCAAAAAAGATTTCTTGAGAAAGTTATTGAACAAGTTTTTTGTGCCGTGAGTAGTCAAGAACTCTGCAAGTCTTTTATTTAAGATAAAGCTTAATTTTGGCAAAAATTTAATTACTGCATTCTTGACTTAATTTTGCAACTCTAGTGCCTCGCATTAAACACACCGGGGAGAAAAAACAAGTGCATCATCAAGCAGCTCGGCTCGTGAAATTGTTGTTCCAGCAAATTGCTACTCTAAATGACTACGAGGCTTATGAATCATTTGTGAAAGACCCACTATTTTCCACAGCAAAATTAGGAGTTAAAGAGATGGTGGAAGAAATATTGGGTTTGTTCCCGAATGCAGTTTGGTTTTCTGATGAAGAATCTGTATTCCAATTGGCAATTTTACATCATTAACAAAAAGTTTTCAACATCATTTATCAGATGGATCCATGTAAACAAATCTTGCCCCACCACTTGGATAAAGAACAAAACAATATGCTGCACTTGGCCAGGAGACTGGCACCTCCAGTCTAAATCTTAGTCCTGGTGCAGCACTTCAAATGCAACGTGAGTTGCAATGGTGTAAGGTAATTAACTCATTTCAATTTGGTTTAAAGTTTATTTAGGAAAGCATGACTTTGAATTTCACATGCACGACGATCAATCTTAAATTTGAGCTTGCTCATGATAAAAGAAGACAAAACATATTTTTAATTACGCTTCTCATTCAGAAAGTCGAGAAATTTGTGCCACCCAAATGTAGACGGCAGAAAAACAGCAATGGAGAAACTCCTGCAAAGCTATTTACTAAAGCACACAAGGACCTAGTACGTGAAAGAGAGAAATGGATGAAAGCTACAGCAAATTCATGCACAATTGTGGCATCTCTGATTACCACTATAGCATTTGCAACTGCAATCACTGGTCTCGACGGCAATGACGACAGTACTGGCCTCCCGATTTTCTCTAAAAAGACTGCATTCATCATCTTTACAATTTCAAATGCATTATCTTTATTCACATCCACCACTTCTCTATTGATGTTCTTGTCCATCCTAACTTCACGCTATGAAGAAAGCAATTTTCTTTATGTTCTTCCCAACTTCACGCTATGAAGAATGCAATTTTCTTTATGTTCTTCCCAAGAGGTTGATAATTGGTCTTGTCACCTTGTTTCTCTCCATAACAACCATGATGGTAACCTTCACTACTACCCTCTATCTTGGCCTTGGGGCGAGCAAATACAAGGAATGGATACTAATTCCTACAGCAAGAGTACTAATCTATATTTTCACGTCCTTACAGTTCCCCTTTCTCTTGATCTAATCTATTCAACATATGGTACCATTTTTGACAAATAGTCTGAGTATTCAAACCTCCTACTCCATCAGATATGGTCACTGTTTGGCCGGGGGCACTGATAAGGTTGGGTCTGTCTTGTAATAAAAAATTTCTACGTTTTATTGACATTAAACATAAATAGGATCGTGAAATTCATATGGTTTCAAACTAGTTTACATACTGTGAAATGTTAGTTATTTTATGCATAAATAGTAAATATTACAAAGATAAATACCTAGTTAGCAGCAGAAAATTTTTTATCTTTGAAATTTGTCGAGCCACAAGCCTCTTCGAACTTTTAGGTCAAGTGCACAATCACAAGACGGAAAGTGCACTCTAGCCACAACTCAAATAATCACTCTTCTGATAAAAACATTCACGCTATATGATGCTTAGTGAATTTCTGTATCCCAATCCTTATGCTATGACCTCTATTTAAAGAGAAGAAAACTTTATCTGATAAGATTTAGGAGATGAAGATCATCTGAAATTCAAATTCTAAAATTATCTCATTTAGAAATAATTTTATTTTAGGATGAGACTTATCTCATCTTATTTTAATCTTGATCAAATTCACTTATCTTGATCGCTTTTGATTATTAATTATAATATTTATCTACATCTCTCACTCAAGCATGATGGGTTAACCAATACCCTAAATATGAGTATAATCTCTCTTTATCAAAGTAGAGTTTCATATGGTAAAATGGGTCGTGGGACCTGCGAGGTATAATTGAGGAAAAATAGGAACAAAATATTCATCAGAGTCTAGCTCCAATTTGATGAAACATCTCAGTGTGCTCCGACTTAACATTGTCTCATGCCCTTTATGAAAAATTATCACTTCATATACACATATTCATAATTGTTCAAATATCACAAAGATATTACAATTGTCTTGCCAAAGAATACATATATTCATGAAAACGATTAAGTCTTGTTCTTATACTCATATTAGTCCATTTTGGAATAATCACTCTCAATTTGTACTCACTTCTCTTCTTGGTCCTACTCATAAGCACATGTAATATGAATTGCATACTATGGTGATTTCCCCCCACTAAGGGGCATATGTCACTCTCATCACCATACGAATCTCTTTTCAATCACACCTCCCACTATGCGCTAGATCTGACTCATATCAAACTTACATGATTGTGGAGTTATCATGTTCGATCGTTACAAAAATAACCTCATCTTGGTAACTATTCAAGGCAACACCAATATTTATGTGAATGGTATACTCTAGTATACTTGCTCCAAAAATATTGTCGCTCATCTCTACTCCCTACTAAAGTGATAGAGGTGATCATTCATGTGAGAGAACTGATCCTTGTCTGATTGACATACTTGTGCTAGCTCTTGATTCTTTTAGTCCAAACAAAATAGAAAAAAATTAGACATTACTTCATTTTATTAAATAAATGAAGAGTCACATATGCAATAAAGAAATGAATTACAATCTACTTAAACCTAAAGATCTAACATGATCTCTATAGGAATCTCTAGTAATGGGCTTTGTAAGAGGATCAACAACCATCTTATGTGTAAAGATATAATGTAACACCACTTCTTTTTGTGTTATAATGTATATCACAAAGGTATAATTTGTTTCAATGTGTTTGGACTTCTTGTGATATTTTGAATCTTTAGAATGTACAATCGAAGCTTGGCTATCGCAGTAGAGTATAACAAGTTTGCAATGTCAAGAGTGACCCCAAGGTTAATTAGAAATCTCCTTAACCACACTGTTTCTTGTACTGCAACTGAACATGCAACGAATTCAACTTCCATTGTTGATAAAGCTATGCATGTCTATTTCTTGCCACTTCAAGATATATCACCTCAATTGAGTAAAAACGTATATCCTGAAGTTGATTTGCGTTCATCCAAGTCTCTAGCCGAGTTAGCATCTCTGTAGCCAATTAAATGCATATGTCCACCTTAGTAACAAAGGTAATAGTCTATGGTTCCTCTTAGGTATGCAAGGGTCTTCTTGACTGCATTCCAGTGCTTAAGTACTGGATTTGATTAGTATTTACTTACCAATTCGACCACATAACAATATCTAGTTTGGTGCACATCATAACATACATCAAACTTCCAATTGCACTTAAGTATAACATGTTTTTCATTTGAGTTTTCTCTGTAGGAGTGGAAGGACATTTTTAGGCTTAGAGTTCTTCCCTTAGCTATTGGAGTGTCCATTACATTTGCTCATATTGAAGTGATCAAGATTTTTTCAATTTAAGATTCTTGAGACAACGTTGAGAGTTTTCTTGAATGATCCCTATGGATCTTAACTCCAAGAATATAAGCATTCTCAACCATACCCTTCATCTCAAAATTGGAACCCAACTAACTTTTAATAGCTAAGACAAACTCTTTGTTATTTCCAACCAATAAGATATTGTCCACATATAAGGTTAAAATCACAAAAAAAAATCTTTTGACCTTTTGACATATACATAGTAATCTTCTTGAATCATTACAAACTCATTAGCAATAACTGCTTGATGGAATCGTATATACAACTATAGAGAAGAATGCTTAAGGCCATAAATAGATTTTTTTAAGTTGCAAACCTTTGCTTAGTCTTTACGTTCTTGTTGCGTATAGCTTTTCGCAACAAGACGAGCTCTAAATCTGTCTATTGTCCTACTCCACCTTCCATTTGATCCTTAAACCCCATTCATTGCCAATGGCTCCACAATTAGGCGGAAGATCAACCAAATCCTAGACATGGTTTGATTTCATAGACTCCATTTCATCTTCCATTGCACTCGTCCATTTTTCTTTATTTGGGGATTTCATAGCCTATTCAAAATTGTTAGGCTCGTCAAGGTTGTGAAGAGCTACCATAGAAGCTCCTCTTTTAATCTCAAAATGACGACAAGGAATACTTTTCCCACTACTCCTTACTAATTCCTTCTGAGGAATTATCTCATGTGTGTTACTCCCACTTGGATCAAGAGTTGATATCACATTATACTCCTCATTAAATCCAATTGAAGGCACACTGGGTTCAACATCTCCTAACTCGTATAGTTGGGAATCCTTATAAACCTCACCCCTTTTAAGAAAATTATTTTCCAAAAATGTAGCATCTCGTGATTTAATTTTAGTAATACTCTCATCTTAATTTTCTCCAATAAATACATATCCTTTGGAGTGTTCTAAGTGTCTCACAAAGATACAATTTTTACCACTTGGTCCCAATTGTTCAAAATTGTGAGAAGGGTTGTGAACAAATGTTATTGACTCCCAAAGTCTTAAATCTGTAGGGTTAGGCTTTCTTCCTGTCCATAACTCATAGGGAGTATTATTCAATGATTTAGAGGCCACTTGATTATGTATGTAGGCAGTAGTCAATACTACATCTCCCCCATATGAAAGTGGAAGATTTGCTTGCACTATCATGGACTTAACCATTTCAAAAAATGTTCTATTTCTTACCTCAGCAACACCATTTTATTGCAGAGTATATGAGAGAGTCAACTGTCTCTCTATCTCTTTTTCATCACAAAACTCTCTAAAAAGATTGGATAAATACTTATGCCCACGATCAGTTCTTAAAGTTTTAATCATTTTTTTCTATTTGATTCTCCACCAAATTGATTTATCATTTTAAACATTCCAATGCTTTTGATTTGTGAGAAATCAAATAAGCATATCCATAGCACGTGAAATCATCTATAAAAGTAATGAAATATGAGACTTCATGCCTCGCTCTCAACACTCATTGGACCATAGATATCAAAGTGGATGAGTTGTAATGAAAAATGAGCTCTTTTTCCCTTTCCAAATGGTTTTCTAGCTATTTTACTAGCTAGGCAATGTTCACAAGTGAGCAAGTCAACATTACCATGGATTCTGCAAGCACTGAGTAGAGCTCCCCAAACACTAGCATCTGGCTCAACTGGCATGTTCTCAATAAACTCAAAAGCCTTCACAAGTTGGCCTACTCAACCAAGGAGATCCACTATACAAGCACAGCGCTCTAAACAAGGCATTATTGAGTACTCTTTTGTCATGCTCTCAAAGTGATTCCTCCTTCTACTAAACCAAAATCTCTACAAGCTGTCAAGACAAAGGTAAACTATTTAGCCTTACTTCTTTTTTCATCTCTAAGAAGAGATCCAGAGCTTCATCCACATGCCTATGGGATGCGCAAACTCCTATAATTGAAGTCCATGGCACAACACTTTTGTATGGCAACCTATTGAAAACATCCGTAGCCAAATCCAGATTTTGCATACATGTCAATTAAAGCATTTGCAATTGAACTGTTGGTTTCAAGACCTTTGCTTCTCACAATATCATGTATCCATTTCCCATTATTGAGTAAGCCCATATTAGCATAAGCTAATATAACACCAACCATAATGATGTAATCAAATTCTATCTTTTTAGCTTGCATTATACGGAAGTACTTAATAGCATTTTCACCATCATTGTTCTGCTCATAAGCAATAACCATGGCATTCCAGGACACCAAGTTTCGAACTGAAATCTTACCAAACAAAGATTTGGTAGTATCGACATTTCCACCTTTACCATACAAAGCAATCAAAGCATTAACTAGTGAAATAACATAAGTGAAAATTGCAAAAACTAACCACCCATCAAATACAAAATTCGTTTTTAATCACTTTTATGAAAAAAAAAAAAAAAAAAAAACATTTTTTACAACTCAAACAAGTTAATTGCATATGGTTTACCCACCTTACAAGATTTGACCATCATTTTATTTAAAAAATTAAAAAAATAAAAATATTTAAATACCAAAATATCATCACAAACTTTAAACCCACAAGACCATTCAAATACCAAAATACCCTCATCCAACCATACAAACCATTCACTCACAAACTCAACAAACCTGATAACCTCATCCAATCTCTCTCACTAGCGTCGCTGTGACCGCTACCATTACTGTCGATGTCGAACTCATCATCACTGAACAAGTTTAGATTTTGTTGTGTGATTTTGATGGATTTCAAAAATGGTGGGTTTCATAAATGGTATGGTCAAACATGATCGCCGACCGTCCGGCTTCGTCCCCGACAAAGCCGATGACCAGGGCTTCATTGGGGACAAAGCCCAACGGTGGGGCTTCGTCGGGGCCCGATCGACTGTCGAGTGATGAAGCCCAACGTTGGGCTTCGTAGCCTCACGTAGGCTTCATCGGGCTTTATTGGGCGAAAAAGCCCACTATCAAGCTTCATTGGGTTGAATTATTATTTTTTTTACACTGAATTATTATTTTACAGTGAATTATTTTTATTTTTTTGGCAAATAATAGACTAACAAACTAGACAATTTACTTATGTTCATGCTAACTAGGTAATACTGCCGGGAACGTGGGTCACTACGCATTGTGGGATCAAACACCTCAATGCAATTCATCGTACTCTAGAGTGATATAAATTATTGGATAAATTCGTGTAGAGCCCATTAGGACATTTTTTGAAGATCCCTTTGTCCCTCCATTTAATTGCACCACAATTGATATCTCATGTTCTAATTAAGGAAGTGATATTTCTAAGTGCCCGCGATGACGAAATGTGATTTGAAATTGGTTGCACACCATATAAGTATGGGAAACAAGAGTTCATACTTATTAATAGACTTCGATTTGAGATGATTGATAAGGAACGTCTTGAAGAGAGGCCTATTCAACCTGATAGTTTACGTGCACGACTGTTTCCATCGCAGAAAAAATAAGGTGTCTAGAGATGACATAAAGTTATTACTTAGTACCAAACATGACCTGGTTTCAATGGATGCCCTTAAATTGATTTACATCTTTGTGGTCAACATGTTATTGTTGGGCTAGGATGAGCGTGCACAGGTAGATGATTCCTTGTGGACTATGGCTGAAGATTTACATGAATTTGAGGCGTTCCCTTAAGGGACGTACGTCTATAGTAAGAGTCAACATTACATTTGGTTGGCCACGAGTGTTGGGAAGCTGATTGGTGTGGTTGGGAAAAAAATCAATATTTATGATTTTGTGTGGGCATTTCAGGTACAATCAGTAATATATTTTTCTCCATATTGTATTACATTACATTATTGTATATGATTTACCTATACTATTAAAGGATGGAGAAAATAATTCTTCAATCTTAATCAAATCAATGAGATACACACTAATATATAAACAATCTTCCTACCAAGTTAGGAAACTCCTAAAAAACTAAACAAGAAAGTTTCTAAATATATTTTGGAAACTATACAACTTAGGATACAACTCAAAGATAAAAAGATACAGTAATATATACATTCCTATTCCAAAAGAAAGAAAGGATGTCAATCCCAATCTCTTGCTCTGATTGATTGACAGAATCTGGCTCAAAGTGATTGATTGATTGACGCTGATTGTTGATAGAATCTGACTCTGATTGATTGATAGAATTTGTCTCTAATTGATTAATTGATTGATTGTTGAAACTTCCCCTCAAGATTGTGAGTAGATATCATCCATTCCAATTTTGCATACAAACCTTTGAAACGCTGTTGAAGGTAATCCCTTTGTTAGCACATCCGCAAATTGATCATTTAAGGAGACATATGGAGTACAAATCAACCCTTTATCCAATTTTTCCTTAATGAAATGTATGTCCACTTCAACATGTTTGGTCCTATCATGTTGAACTGGATTGTGAGCAATATTTATTACTGACTTATTATCACAATAAAGCCTCATAAGACTCTGTCATTGGACCTTTAAATCATCAAACAAGATTTTCAGGCACAACAATTCACACACTCCTAAGGCCATAGACCGGAACTTAGCTTCTGCACTTGATCCAACTACCACATTTTGTTTCTTGCTCCTCCATGTTACAAGATTGCCTCCTAGAAAAGTGCAATAACTCGAGATAGATCTTCTATCCGCAACAGATCCTGCATAATCAACATATGTGTAAGCCTCAAGGGTTATAGTTCTGCCCCTTTTAAACAAAAGACCTTTCCTAGGAGTTCCCTTTAAATAGTAAAGTATCTGATAGACTGCCTTCAAGTGAATTTCTCTAGGGTTGTACATGGACTGACTAACTATACCCACTGCATAAGCTATGTTTGGCCGAGTATGAGCTAAATAAATGAGCTTTCCAATCAGCCTTTAATAGGATCCTTTGTCAACCACACCATATTTTAGAACTTTTCCCAAATTATGATTGGGCTCAATGGAAGTATCTAATGCCTTGCACCCTAGCATTCATGTTTCAGTTAAAAGGTCTATGACATATTTCTGTTGGGAAATGAAAATACCTTTTGTTGAATGTGCCACTTGTATGTCGAAAAAATACTTCAACCGTCCCAAATTTTTTATTTCAAACTCACTAATTAAGCATTTCCTTAGTCTATGCATGCCTTCCTCATCATTGCTTGTAATAATGATATCATCAACATAAACAATAAGTATGGTTACTCCCCCTGTGGCCGAGTGGTGAATGAAAAGAGTATGACCTTCTTGACTTCGCCTATATTCTTGGCCAAGCATTACCCGTGTGAACCTTCCAAACCATGCTTGCGGTGACTATTTTAAGCCATATAAGGCTTTATTAAGCTTACACACCACCTTATCTTGGTTTAGGGAGTCATAACCAGGTGGTAGATCCATGTAAACCTCTTCTTCAAGATTTTCATATAGAAATGCATTCTAACATCATACTGATGCAATTGCCAGCCAGCCTAGGTTAGCAGCTAAAAAGATAAGAACTCGAACTGTATTTGTAACGCCCCATTTCCAAAATACACAACAACACGAAATATAAGCTAACATCACCTATGGGCGTTATGGAAACCCTTGTCAACAGAAGCACTGGATCGAACCTGAAAGCTTAACCAAAGCTAAATAAAGGGGATTTATACTATATTTCCTTTACAAGTACAAGAAATACTCACGACTTTCAATACTTCAAAAAGACTCAACACACCACGGTATATACAATAGTAGGACACCCACACACGTACACCTCTTACAACCTTAAGTATCCTACCTACTATCTATAATACATCATTCAGGTTACATGGATACATAATGAAATAACAACCCCAAAGCTAGCTAAGCCCCACCTTTTGCCCTTGCTTGAACTGGAACCTAGAACACCTGGCACGACTGATAAACCTGGGACGTTGAATGTCCCAGGGGTATGAAACACCCGAGTTAGATTTACATCTAGGTGAGTGGTACAAGGAAAGAAATAGTGCATGCAGAAGTAATATGCAATATATCAAGAAGTCTCCCCGAGCCTCCATCATTCCTATTGACACTCATGTGAAACACCTCAGCCCCACCTATAGGCTAAGCCCCACCTGTAGGCATGTGATTGGAGTCCAACCCCTCAGCCCCACCTGTAGGCATGGCCCCACCTATAGAAACGAGATTGCCCCCTCGATCATTGTGACGATTCTCCAACAAGCGGCCAACCATCATATACAAGTTCCCGATCCACCAATAGCCACTGTCATCAAACATGTTGAAGACAAAACAGAAGGAATATGCACAAACTAAAAAAAATATGATGTATAAGCCACGCGCGAGAGTAATCATGTTTAACCCCATCGACGAACCACAACTACAAACTCCGTGATGCAGGCAAAATAGGAAAGAAATGCTCGGAAGCAAGGAAACATAAAATGTAAGTCACCAACCCCACATAAATGAGACCAAGGATAATCAATAAGAAGCAAAAAACATGCGGAAACTACCCACCTTGAAGGTTTACTCTAAGAAGCACTGTTTACGACGAGCAAGAATGGGTTCTCTACACAAATCACGCATTTTAGTAAATCAAACACCAAATATGTTTACATAAGGTTGTAATGAATTAAAATAGGGTCAACTCTGTAAATTTTCAAGTCAAGAGGAGGTCTCACGCGCCGCTGGAAGGTGGCTGACACGCCCACACGCACAACCCCTTGTTGGCGCGTGAGCTGCACACGCATCCCTTACAAATTAGCCAGCTTCGCCTTCTTTTGGTTTTTTGGTCATAATTTTCTCGTTTTAACTCCGATTCGACCCCCATTTGAACCTACGTGTCCCTCTCTTCCCCCTCTACAGGATTATAAAAAGAAAGCAGACTTACCTCTCAAATTTGACGTTGCTTGGCATGCTTTATGATGGAGGCCCGACTTTTTTGGCAGAATTTCTCCTCTCAAACTCTCCTCCTTACCCTCTTGTTTAATGGTAAGAATGACCCTTCCAACAACTTGGAATTTACGGACATCCTCAGCTAATCCGGGCGCACCACCTATCACTTAACTAAGAGAGGTCATCATGACCTTCATAGGATCACGCCACGTGTCGCTTGGCTAAGAGAGATCATCATGACCTTCATAGGATCGCACCACGTGTTTCTAGAGATTTGTGCCTGTCAATGCCCTAGCGACAAGTGTCCCTTAAGATGTGTGCCTCCACATGTTTATTTAGGCTTTAATCATTGCTCATGACTACATTTCCAACAATTAGTTAGCTCATTTCGTTTCCTTAGCTACCTAGTTAGTAGATATTTTAAGTTTCTCACGAATAACTCCTTAGCCCAAAAGTTCTTTGTACTTATAACACTTGAGCCCTAGAATTCTTTAAACCTTCCAAAATTCCTTAAGATGATGATCCCTTGCATTAGTCTCCACGATCTTTTGGAAAATCCTTCCTTTGTTCCTTGAAAATTACTCGGGAACTACACACGTGCCTACTGAATCTTTCAATTTCAAAGGAAATGTTTTATAACAACGCCCTAAAAACCTCGGGTAATATAGTATTCAACTTAGCAACAGGGGAAAAAGTGTCTAAATAATCTACTCCATACACTTAAGTATACCCTTTAACCACTAACCATGCCTTGTAACGATCTAAAGATCTATCAGACTTATACTTAATTGTGTATACCCACCGACATCCTACTGGATGTTTCCTTTTGGGCAATGGAACAAGTTCCCATGTCTGATTTTTCTCTAGGGCTGCTATTTCAACTTCCATGGCATCTCTCCAAAGCTTATTCCCTATTGCTTCAGAAAAGTTTTTTGGAATGAGGATGGTATGAAGGTTGGCAAGAAAGGCTAAATAAGGGGATGACAACTTGGAATAGGATAGGAACAAATGTAAGGGGTGTTGAGTGTAAGCTCTAGTACCGTTCCTAAGGGCAGTAGGCCAATCAAGGTCATTGTCGAAGAGTGATGGTTCAGGTATAGGGTTAATAGTTGTAGTAGAGTTATCATCATCATCAAGTATGAAAGATTCAGCAATGGGCTTACCTGATGATGTGCAAGGTGGGCTGATGGTATTGTTGGTGCTGTCAGCTACAAAAGTAGGGTTTAAGGCAAGTGTTGTGACTTGCATAGGCGTAGAGGTTGACTATTTTTTCCTTGACTATACCTGTAGTGGCCGAGGAGTACTTAGAACAAGCTCTTCTAATGTCATGCCTAGTGAATCCTTTGGACCAATGGTTGGGAGCGAAAAAAATGTCAAATCATGACCAATAAGAATAGGAGACTAACTTTGATCCGAAAACTGAGACTTACTAAAATAAGAATCTCCTTCTACAAAGGTGACATCAGTTGACACATAGTACTCCTTGGTAGGAGGATGATAACACCGATAACCCTTTTGAGTAGATGAGTATCCAAGAAATACGCACTTTAAAACTCGATCCAACTTGAGACGTTGCAGAGGATGGATAGGGAAATGGGTCAGATAAGGACACGGATTAACCAAGAAATTGGTCAAATAAGGACACAGTTGCAACGACTAGAGAAAGGGCTGACAACACTTGAGAGGGGGCAGGTAGCAATGTGTACTCATCTATGTGTCCCGCATATTCACGATTCCCTAAATCACAGCGACCCAGATCACAGCGATGATGGCGATGAGCAGCACCGAGGTGGTGATCAAATAAATCCTACATCTGGAATAAGTTCCAAATTAACCTTTATAAGTTTTGCATGCCATTCTGAAATACTATTGATCAGTGTTGCATCGCCCATCATAGTCAGCGACCAATGGAAGCAATGCCGATGAGAGAGAAAGAGAAAGAGGAAAATGGGTGCGATGATGGTGGGAGGTAGGAGCTGATGGCGGTCGCAATCGTTGGTGGGAGCTTGGGCCGCCGCCGACGATGATGGGTGGTTGCAAACAAGGTGTGATGATGGGTGGATGGTGGGAGCAACGTTGGTGAGAGAAAGAGAGAAAGGAAAGTAGGTGCAATGATGGGTGGGAAGTGGGAGTTGATGGTGGCCACGTTTGTCGCTACCGCCAGTGGGAGTTTGGGTCGCGCAACGATGATGGGTGGTTGGTGAGAGAGAAAGAAAGAGAGGAAAGTGGGTGCGATGATGGATGGGAGGTGGGAGCTTGGGTCGACGGCGATGATGGGTGGCTATAGGCAAGGTGCGATGACAGGTGGCTAGTGGGAGCGATGTCGGCGGGAGAGAGAGAGAGAGACAGACAAACATAAAGAGAAAGAGTATGCGCGATGATGGGTGGGAAGTGGGAGCTAATGGCAACCTTGTTCATCGCGACCGCCGGTGGGAGTTAGGGTCGTCGGTGATGATGGGCAATTGCCGGCGAAGATGGGTGGCTGCAACCAAGGTGCAATGATGGAGGGCTACAAGCAAGGGTAAAAGTGACTTTCTCCCCTAGGTGTTTTTCAATATGGGTGTAGAAAGAAAAAAAGGTGGTTGCATATAGAATTTCTATAATACTATTTGTACAGGTTTTTACAAGTAGGTGTACAGGGGCTTGAATGAACATTCTTCCCCTTTCTCTCATCTTTCTCCCCTTCCCCTCCAACATCGTCTCTCACTGCACTCATCTCTCCGCTACCGCTGCCACTGCCTCCGGCTCACTACCCGCTACATCCTCACACCGGTCGTTGCATCCTCGTCTCTTTGCCGCTGTCTTGCCCTCGTCACACGCTACATCCTCGCTGCGAGACGAGGCAACGAGGGGAAGGATGTCACCTCCTTACCGACCATCGTCGCCTCCTCACCTCTCGTTGTCTCATCGCAACCGCTGCATCCTTTCTATCCATTTCCTCTCCAACAATCGCATCTTGGCGCCTTCTTCTCATCGATGCCTTGTTGCCTGGCAGCTACATCCTCGTTGCCTCGCCATAGAAAGGGAAGATGCAACAGCTAGTGTGTAAGAACCCACTTCTTCAGGGCGTGTTATGCCTTAAGAAATTTGGTCTCTATTTTTTTTTTCATTACATTATCCCGAAATTCCCTAAGACCTTATCTAGTGCAAGATATCTACACTAGAAAATAAATACAAAGCGGAAGCTGAATCGAACCTGCTCATGGCAATGCATAGAATAATAACTGGACATGGCATTCATTACAAAGTTAATTCATAAGTGTCTGGCGATAAATACTAAACTACTCATATCACAACATAACATGGTACATTTACTCGTTCTTGACGTCTCGCGTCATTACACATCTCCAACCTCTGCATCATCACTGTAAATCCTGACTGAAACGTTGAATGTTCCAGGGGCAAACTCAAGTTAGATGATGAATCATCTAAGTAAGGGTACACAATTCTATGTCATGTGTGTATGCAATATTTTTCATCGTAGGTGTCAACTGCACCCTTCATGCTACCTACCATTTTAGCGGCCACCTCTTTCGAAGCCGAGGTGTATGGGTGCACCCTTGGTAAGGCAGCGGTGCCAGTTCATACTCCCTACGGCCTCATATGCGTGTGATCAATGATATCAACGTGTATTCATGCATTTCATAGTCATGTATGCATTCTACGTGATGGATACATATCAAGGCATGTCAATATGATAAACATTTTCGAGGAAGTACCACTTACTAACCAAGCATTTTCCATAAAACTAACTTTAATTGAGGAGTATCACTTACCTTCTCAACCTTATCGGGCCACCTCGATATCCGTGTCTTGCCTCGATTTGCGTGCCAACCTCAAAATTTGCACGACTCTCTTCAACTTCAGCCTCAAAGTATCCTAATCATCATAATTATTTAAATAAACATTAAAACCTATTTTTCCATAATTTCTAGCATTTTCTATAATTTTCTCTCTATTTCTTCCTATTTTTCCTCAATAAATCCAAATTAAATATTTTTAAAAATATTTTCTCAAATATTTCACTACGAAAATTCATAAAATAATATTTTTGAATTTCTAAAATTTTCTAAGGAATTTTACTCACCTTAACTTAGCATCCTCGGTTTTCTCCGTATGCGTGCCATATACCCAAAACGCATCCCCGAACCGTTTTTCTCACCAAAAATTTCCGGGATATCACCGAAACATAATTTCCTATTTTTTAGGATTTTTCCCATCATTTTTCCTATTTTCTTTTCTTTTCTTTTTTTTTCTTTTCTGTTTTTTTTTCTCCTCCCTTCTTCTTCTTCCTCATTTTCCCGCCTCCTGCGCCTGCAACTTCTTTTTCTTCCTTCTTTTTCTTCTTTCTTCTTTTTCTTCTTCCTTCTCTTCTTCTTCTTCTTCTTCTTCTTCTTCTCTTTCTTCTTTTCTTCTTGCGCGAACAGCCTCTGCCACCGCCGCCTGCGCACCAACTGCCGCACCGCCTGCTGCCGCCGCCTCCCTCGCTGCCCGCAGCACCTCCGCCGGCCATCACGGTCACCTCGACCGCTGCACCGCCGCTGAAGCTGCCCGTGGTTGCCGTTGGCCGCAACTGGTGCGACCCTGCTGCAGCTAGAGCTCGCAGCCATGGCTGCCATGGCCGCAACTTGCTACTTTCGGCCGCTTCTCAGCCTTCATCGCCAGCCTCCGCTGCTGCCAGGTGCCACCGCACGCCCCCGCTGCCCGCGGCGACCTCCTCCGCCGCTTCTGCTACCCACGGCCATGGTGGTCCCTAAGGGACACCTAGATTGTGATCCCATTGTTGTGTGTGTATATATATGCCTCTGCGTATGTATGTTGTCCCACATTGGTTGTCCAAGAGAGATGCCAAGAGTATTTAAACTCTTTCCTTGCACTTGGGTTTGGTCCCTAAGGGACACCTAGATTTTGCGAGTGGGCGAGCCCTAGCCTACGCGCACGCTGTCACCGTCAGATCGGATAAAAAAAATAATATTTTTTTGTTAAAAACTTATTTAATAATATATATTATTTTTTCTTTTCTTTAAATTCGAACAACTTTCCGAATTTTTCTCTACCAACTTTTCAAATTTCCTACGGCCGCTTTCTTGACTATATATATCCGAGCTTCCAAGTCCCCCCTCCGCAAGAGACAAAATTTGAAAGAGTCCCTTTGTCAATCCGAGTCCCTCCGTATTTCCAGTCGTTCCTTCTTCGTCCCAGAGAGCAAGTGCCCTGATAGTTTTGCCAGCTCCAGCCATCTATGGCTATCGTTCTGCCAAAAGGGATCCTTTGCATCCTGTTAAGGCAATTGCCGGAGTCTGCTTGCCGCCGATGCAGGTCAATTCTATCTTCAGGACAACAGTCAAGCACTACTCGATCTGAATCATTCCTCTGTCATTTCCAGTGTATTGCAGTGGTGCTTGTGCCATCTTCTTCAGCAATTCTATTGTTGTTGTACGCATGTACATACTGCCATATATATACCAACACCCATTTCTTATGAAAAGGCAATGAATGACTAGAGATGGATGCAAGCTATGGGTGAAGAAATCCATTCTATAATAAAGAATGATACTTGGGAACTAACCAATTTGTCGAAAGGAAAAAAGCTAATCGGCTTTAAATGGGTGTAGAAGATGAAGTACAGACCCCATAGTCAAGTGGAAAGACTCAAGGCAAGTCTGATTGTGAAAGCACACAAGCAAAAGCCAAGAATAAACTATTTTGAGGTATTTGTACCTATTGTTAGAATGGATACTATTCGGGTGATTGTTGCACTAGCTGCAAAAAACAGATGGTGGATCCATCAAATGGACGTCAAGTCAGCTTTCCTAAATGGCATCCTCAATGAAGAAGTCTCCGTTGAGCAACCACCTGACTATGCAAAGAAAGGATATGAGAACAAAGTGTATCGTATGAAGAAAGTGTTATACAGTTTGAAATAGACACAGGGCTGGACCTATAGTGAGGCCCAAGAGGTAGTTGTCTCAAGGCCCATAAATTGTCATTTTTGGGGCCGATAAATTTTTTCCAAGCCCACCCCCAATCAGTGCCTTCTACAAACCCTTCTCCCCTCCTACAAACCCTTCTCCCTCTCACTTTCCCTGGCTCTCTCGCCTTCACCCTCGCCCTCACCTCGCACTTGCTCGCTCTCTCGCTCACGGCTCGCCCTCGCCTCTCGGTCGATAGCTGGGGAGGTTGTATCCATGGTTACTAGATCTGGCTCTCTAACTCTTGCTCTCACTGGGTGATTGGGTCATCTGCCTCTCTGCATTGCCATTGGGACACTTTGGTTCAATCTTTTGAGATTTGGTTCAATCTTTAGTGTTGTGTTCTGTTCGTGAAATTCAATACCAGTGACAAAAAAAATCTTTTAGTTCAATCTTTGGTGTTATGTTTTTGTTCTTGACAAGCAGGCAGTGGCCACTAGCCAGTGGGCATCCCTTCATACTCTAGAGACCAAGAGATTAGAGATAAGTTAATTTATTTGATTAGGTTCTATTTAATGTGTATTTCTATTTTATTTTGGATAATTTAACACCTATAATGCGTTTAGGAATCATGACTTTAGGTTTTTTACTAACTGTTATTTGATTACTTCATTTAGTTAGGAATTGTTGTGGCTGAGATGTATTAATTGTGATTGAATATTTGAATTGTCCATGCTAAAATTGTTAAATTTTTTTTATATGATATGAATATTTATTTATTTTTTAATGTTTTATTATAAAAAAAATAAAATTTAAATGTACATAATGATTTAGGGGCCCATTTTTACATTTCGACTTAGGGCCCCAAAATCTCAAGTACGGCTCTAAACAAACTTCTTGTGCTTGGTACACCCACATCAACACATATATGCTGCAGGCTAGATTTCAAAAATGTCCTTATGAGCACACATTATAATATCATGTCAACATATGGTGATTTAATGACGGTATCCCTCTATGTTGATGATCTAATTCTTGTAGGAAATTATGAGATGAATTCAAGGAGCCAATGGCCTACCAATTTGAAATGGAAGACGTGGGATTGATGTCATATTTTTTGGGAATAGAAGTGTAACAAACTAAAGATGACATCTTTATTTCCAAAAAAAGAATGCTAGTGACATTAAGAAGAAATTTAAGATGGAGTCAGCTGCTTCAATTCGGACTTTAGTTGTAGAACGTTTAAAGATGAAGAAACAAGGAAATGGAGAACTGGTAAATTCCATCTATTTTAAAAGAATGATTGGTAGTCTATGCTATTTGACTTCCACAATGTTGGAGAGATTTTCAAAAGAATGTGTTGTTGCCAATACAACAATCTATTTTTAATTGCGGACAGACGCAAGAGTCTCGAGAGTCATGCCTTCACTGATGAGAATCTGGACGAGGAATTGGATCTGATGGAGTTCCAAGCCTGATAAACCGACGGAGCTGATGGTTTGTTGAGCTGATGATCTTGTGGGCTAATGATCTGGTGGCCTCAAAATGATCTTATGGCTAAAAGTGATCTGGTGGCCCCAAAGTGATCTGGTGGCCTTGAGGATGACGAGAGACCTCGAGGTGATGAGAGGCCTCGGGATGACAAGAGGCCTCGAGATGACGAGAGGCCTCGGGATGACGAGTGACCTCGGGGTGACGAGAGGCCTTGATGGTGACGAGAGGCCTTGATGATGACGAGTGGCCTACAAAACGAGAGCACCGTTAATGCGCGGGTGGGGGTCCCCGCGCAAACCCTCCGATGCTTCAATTAGATCTCGAGAAAAAATGGAAAATCATACTTCAATTACTCAAAATAGTGTACCTTGTGATGAAAGTCGGGTCTTATATTTATAGTGGAGGAGAGAGAGAGATCTCGCGATATTTTTGGCAGGAATCTCAGGGCCCGTTTCGGAATTTTCGAGGCCCATTTGTCTAGTCAAGAAGGCGGCCATGGGCTGGATCTTCCATCGCAAAGGGTCACCCGGTAAGGTGTCGAGTGACCCCCCACTCGGTCACCACCCGAGTGGGGGTCTCTCGGCCTAGCCGAGTGAGATGTGGGCCACTCGGTTGTGCCAAGTGGCCCCCCACTCGGTTGTAGCGAGTGGCCTTCGCCACTCGGCTATGCCGAGTGGCTTTCCCCTTGGCTGGACCAAGAGGGTCTTTTTTGTTTCCTCGTCGTCGTTTTGTCTGCCTCGTCTTTTCAGGTACATCAATTGCTCCCTGCTCTTTTAGTCGAGAGGTCAGGTAAAAGAGTATAAGGTTCCCGAAAATTTTAGCATGATTTTTTGCCCCTTTTTTGCTTATCTTTGGTAGACCGTTTATGCGTATTTATTCTTCGTTTTTTGTATTCATCTGGCTGCTTCGGTGTTTTTTACTTTTTGAGCTCCTATAAATAGGGGTTCAAGTCTTCATTCGATTCTCAAGCGTGTCACTTTCAAACTCAAATTCTCTCAGGTCTCGGCGCATTTTCTGGGCCACATCTCATTTTCATCGTTGGAAGGGTGCGATTGGGGGGCTACTCGGTCATGACCGAGTGGCCGTGCGTGCGACTGGAGGCCACTCGGTCATGACCGAGTGGCATTGGCGCGTGCGACTGGAGGCCACTCGGTCATGACCGAGTGGCCATGGCGAGTGACGAGTGGGCCATGGCGAGTGACGAGGCGCGTGCGACTGGAGGCCACTCGGTCATGACCGAGTGGCCATGGCGAGTGACGAGTGGCCACTCAGTCATGACCGAGTGGCCCCCCACTCGGTTGTGGTCGAGTGGTCCCGGCCTTCTCTCATCTTTTTATGCCTTTAGTCACTTAATTTTCCTTCGATTGCTTCTTTCTTTTGCCTTGTACTGATGTTCTTTGTCTTTTGTGTAGGTGTTTTGCTTGCTGTGACCTTCCGTCTTTCCTGTTGTAACAAGGTAACGGTCTCGAATCTCTTTAATATGTCGAGGAGAAGACCGGCATCACCCCCTGGCCCCGCGCACATCCCCGACACTTCAAGTTCTCGTCTTCGATATGATGCTTTTGAGAAGATTTATGACGCCACCCCTTCTAGATTTATGGTGAGGTATCCTCGCCTCGACGAGCCAGATCCTTCCCAAGTAGATGAGGGCTCCTTGGGCATTCACTTTGCTTCATTTGAGGTGGGGCTCCACTTTCCCCTTCCACCTTTCGCCATGGCATGGTTACGTCATTATCAAATCGTTCCTGCCCAACTTCACCCTAACGGTTGGGCCCAGATGGTAGGTTTTTCTGTGCTTTGCCAGCAGAGGGATGTAGTCCCTTCCTTGATGCTCTTCAGTTGTTTTTATCGATTGCGAAGAGCTAGCAAGAACCGTGCCCTCTATACGCTCCAAAAGGTTTCGGGCTCCGAGCTGTTCGACGCTCTTCCAAATAAGATCAATCGGTTTGAAGAGCGATGGGTGGTGATAGAACCTCCGCCTAGCTGGGATGCACCTTTATACTGGAACCATCAAGATGCCAGCCAAGGGTTTCCTCCTTGTAAGGAAGTTCGGGGTGTATATCGTCGCCTTGTAGAAATGCTGACAGCACAAGGCCCCGTCGATTTGATGAGCCTCTTGACGGTGGAGAATTTCAGAATCGCAGGCTGGGCGGTCGTGACGCCAACTGCTCCTCCTCAGTCTTCTACGCTATCCAACCAGGAAATGAAAGGAGTCGAGGAGGAGGAGATGGAAATGCCTGAATCGTCTTCGCATCCACCTTTTGATCCTCAGGAGGAAAACACTCCTGGGGGTAGAATATATTTTTGACATTGCCTTCATTTTTCCTTTATTGTATTTATTTTTCCCATATTGAAGGTTTTGCTTTGCGTTGATTTTTGCAGAGATGGTTGGATTGAGTAGGTTAATGGAGTTGCGTAGACGCCACCGCGAAGAGGAGGCGCGTGTTGCGACGACGTCCAGAGTTCCTTCCTCTAGTACCGAGGGGGCTACAAGCTCTCGCCCTCCTCGATCACGTAGGCCTGCTAGCGTTTCTCCCACAGGGGTGGAAAGGCGGCGGCGCCCGAGAAGCGACCCCTTGAGTGCTGAAATTCCTTCTCATACGGAAAGTCCTCCATCGATTCCTCTTTCTCATGAAGAAGCCGTCAATATCCCATCTCCTGCTCCCAATTCTCGAGGAGGGCGAAGTTCGTCTTCTCGGTTTGCTGGTGATATGCCCCGGGTGGAGGAAGAATGTCGCCATCCCGTAATTCCAAATAGGAAGGATCGCCGCCGTCTTGAAGGCGATAAATCATTGAGGCCACCTCTTATACTTCCCCTCCAGGTGACATGAGGCATACTATGATTCTCGGAGATGGTACGAAACTTACTGGTCGGGATTGTGAAGTTTCTCCAAGAGTATTAGAGACAGACTCCATTACTGAACCAAGGATTGGTGCTCGTCTTATTTATTCCACCATTCTCCCTCGAGAGGAGCGACGGTTTATTGGTGGCAACTATGCTCAAACCAGGGATGAGGCAGAGCGGCTCCTGGTGCAAGGGATCCAGGGAATGGTCGCTTCCAATGCTAGGGACAGGGCTTATCGTGAGCAGGTGGAGGCCCAAATGTCAGATTGGAGGCGACGCCAAACTTCCTGGAATGAGGAGCGTCAAGAGCTAAAGGGTCGTGCTCGTCGGGCGAAGCTTGGGAAGAAGAATGCAGAGGAAGAGATTGGGCGTATGCATGATCGGTTGTCCGAGGCTTCCGCTGGTACCTTGAGCCTCCACGAGGAGATTCAAGATTTACGCTCTAAGCTTGGAGCTGAAGAGCACAAGAATGTGGAGTTGATGGCACGACATGAAGCGTTTATGCAGGAACACTCCTTACGCCTGTCCGAACTGAAGATAAGCCGTAGGGATGCTCGGGATATTCAAGCTGAAGCAGTGAAGGAATATCATCGCTCGAAAGATTGTCAAGATAGGAAGGGAAGATATGCTTCAGGCTTCCTAAAATATGGGTTTTATCTAGCTCGCGCCCATCTGGAGTCTCAGCGCCCAGGAGAGTTTTCCTAAACTTTTTCTTACCCCCGAGGTTGAAGAGTCTCATGAAGTGGATTGGCGTCAATATGAACCAAATGAGCCCTTGAGTCCTTCTTACTTGAATTCTTATTTGGTGGATGATTTGGAAAATTTGATGGGCCCCTGGGTTCCGTTTCCTTTCAAGCGTGGGGAAGGAAGCGTGGTGGTCGATCTCGGAGCCATTGAAGAAGCTTCTGGCACAGTTGTTAAAGATGTCCCTCACACGGCCAAGGCTGAGGAAGGGGAACTTCCCAGAGCGTCTCCTGAGGTTCCTATTGTGTCCTTTGGGTCTACTCGGCGTTCGTCTCACAGGTCTCGCTCCCGCGAGTAGGTTCCCATTGTAGTTCGCTTTTCACTGTTGCTGCCCTTTTTTTTTTTTTTTTTGTAGGAGAACTATTGCTTTATCAATGAAATATTTTCTTCTTGGTTCTATCCAACGTGCTTTGTTATTTTATTGCTTGATTTACTCTTTCATTGCCGTCCCTAGTGATACGAGGCTAAGACTTCTCTTTCGTTTTTGAATTATGCACAATGTGGCGATCTTGAGTGTATTTTTCCTTGTTGCCGGGCTATAAGCGGGGCAACAGGCTTGATCGAATTTTACCTCGTTGTCGGGCCATAGGCGGGGCAACGGGCTCGACCGCGTTTTACCTCGTTACCGGGCCATGGGCAGGGCAACGGGCTTGATCGAATTTTTACCTCGTTGCCGAGCCATAGGCAGGGTGACGGGCTCTATCGCGTTTTACCTCGTTGCTGGGCCATGGGCGGGGCAACGAGCTTGATCAAATTTTTACCTCGTTGCCGGGCCATAGGCGGGGCAACGGGCTCGATCGCGTTTTACCTCATTGCCAGGGCAACGGGCTTGATCGAATTTTACCTCGTTGCCGGGCCATAGGCGGGGCAACGGGCTCGATCGTGTTTTACCTCATTGCCTGGCCATGGGCGGGGCAACGGGCTTGATCGAATTTTACCTCGTCGCCGGGCCATAGGCGGGGCAACGGGCTCGACCGCGTTTTACCTCATTGCCGAGCCATGGGCAGGGCAACGGGCTTGATCAAATTTTTACCTCGTTGCCGGGCCATAGGCGGCACGACAGGCTTGATCGAATTTTACCTCGTTGCCGGGCCATAGGCAGGGCAACGGGCTCGACCACGTTTTACCTCGTTGCCGGGCCATGGACAGGGCAACGGGCTTGATCGAATTTTTACCTCGTTGCCGAGCCATAGGCGAGGCGACGGGCTCGATCGCATTTTACCTCGTTGCCGGGCCATGGGCGAGGCAACGGGCTTGATCGAATTTTACCTCGTTGCCGGGCCATAGGCGGGGCAACGGGCTCGATCACGTTTTAGCTCATTGCCGGGCCATAGGCGAGGCAACGGGCTTGATCGAATTTTACCTCGTTGTCAGGCCATAGGCTGGGCAACGGGCTCGATCGCGTTTTACCTCGTTGCCGGGCCATGGGCGGGGCAACTGGCTTGATCGAATTTTACCTTGTTGCTGGGCCATAGGCGGGGCAACGGGCTCGATCGCGTTTTACCTCGTTGCCGGGCCATGGGCGGGGCAACGGGCTTGATCGCATATGAGTTCTCTTTCTACAAATTTAAAATAAAATGGCAATCATTCTCACACAAGCATTTTTACGTGGTTCGACAAAATGTGCCTACGTCCACGGTCCTATTCAGGACTTATATTACTGCAGATAGTTGCTCAGGTACATCGTTTGTATACAACTTCAGATAATTCAAATTCCATATTTTTCCCACGGTGTCTCCTGCAAGAGTTTGTAAAATGCAAGTGTTGGGTCCGATCAGCTTTAGGATACAATATGGTCCTTCCCAATTGGCTCGTAGCTTTCCATCTTCTCTTAGCGCGTTGGTTACAACAGATCTTCGAAGTACTAAATCTCTTTCTTTCATGGGTCTATTCTTATCCCGAGAATTGAAATAACTGTCTATTCTTCTTTGATATGCGACTATCTTCATGGCAGTGTTATCTCTCTGCTCTTCAATCAGATCCAAATTTTCTCGCAATGCTTTAGAATTCCTCACACCATCCTCCTCTTCATATGCCATTAACCTTGGGGACTTCGCTGAAATTTCTATGGGGATTAAGGCCTCTGTCCCATATACAAGATTGAATGGAGTTTCTCCAGTAGCGACTCGACTAGTCGTTCGATAAGCCCATAAAATAGTGGGTAGCTCATCTGCCCATGTGCCTCTAGCTCCTTCAAGTCGAGTTTTTAAGCCATGCAATATGGTTCGGTTACTGACCTCAGCTTGTCCATTGGCTTGGGGGTACACCACCGAGACAATCTTAGTTGAATCCCTAGATTGTCACAAAATTTTCTAAAAGAGTCACAATCGAATTGTTTCCCATGATCTGTGACGATGATTCTAAGTATTCCAAATCGGCAAACAATGTCTTTCCATACCATTGCCTCTACTTTTCGTGCTGTAATAGTGGCCAACGGCTCAGCTTCAATCCATTTGGTGAAAGTCAGTAGCTATTATTAAAAATTTTCTTTGCCCAGGTGCTTGAGGGAAAGGTCCCAAAATATCCAAGCCCCACTGAGCGAACGGTATAGGTTGGAACGCAGGCTGCACTGGGATATTGGAGCATATTGGACTGGAGCATGTCGTTGCCATTTGTCACATGACTTGACTTTCTTTAGCGCGTCTGACCTTAGTGTGGGCCAAAAGAAACCAGCTCTCAATATTTTGGTTGCCAGAGCTCTTGCTCCCAGAAGTTCTCCACACATTCCGCTATGAGCTTCTGCCAGGATATATTCGGCCTCTTGAGGGCCTAAGCATTTGAGAAGAGGTGTACTGTAAGCTCGCTTATATAATATCCCATCTATGATGGTAAATCTTGAAGCCCGCATCTTAAGCCTTCTCGTTTCTTGTGGATCGTCCGGTAATTCATTGTTAGTGAGATAACGGTAGAAGGGCGATATCCAGTCTGTCCCCGTCTCAACGCATGATACTTCTTTTTCTTCAATACTCGGATGGTGTAGCATTTCCACAAATACTGCTCTTCCTGTTATCTCTCTAGTGGATGCTAATTTAGATAAAGTATCAGCGTGCCCATTAAGGGATCTGTTTATTTGTGTTAATTGGAAGCTCTGGAATGTTTGGGCCAGGTCTTTGACTTTACGCAAGTACTGAGCCATTATTTGTTCCCTGGTTTCGAATTGTCCCTAAAACTACTGCACAATTAACTGAGAATCACTATGGGCAACCAATCGTGTTACCTCCAATTTCTTTGCTATCCTCATTCCGGTGATTAAGGCTTCATATTCAGCCACATTGTTGGTACTTGAAAAAGCAAATCGCAGAGAATATTCCAACGTTTCTCCCTCAGGGGATACTAGTACTATTCCAGCTCTGCTTCCTTGTGAACCAGATGCTCCATCAACAAACAACAACCATACTGCATGCTCATTTTCTCCTACTTTGCTGGAGTGAGTGCATTCCACAATAAAGTCAACCAGCGCTTGTCCTTTTATAGCTTGCCGAGGTTGATATTGGATATCATATTCGCTTAACTCAATGGACCATTTGGTAAGGCGACCAGAACATTCGGGTTTTTGTAAAATACTTCGTAAAGGTTGATCTGTAAGTACGATAATCGAATGGGACTGGAAGTATGGCCTCAACTTCCTGGATGCATTTAACAGGGCCAATGCCATTTTCTCCGCCACGGGGTAACGTGTCTCGAGGCCTTGTAATACCTTGCTGATATAATATATTGGTCGATCCACCTGTCCCTCTTTCCTGATTAATACTGCACTGATGGCTTCATCACTGACCCCCAAGTATAAGTACGTCTCTCCAGTCTCTGGTCGTGTTAATAGGGGAACTCCTTTCAAATATTCTTTTAACGCTTCGAATGATTTTTGACACTGTTCTGTCCACTCAAACTTTTTCCCTGCTCTTAATGTTCGCAAGAAGAGTAGCTCCCTTTCGGCTGACTTGGAGAGAAAACGTCCCAGAGCTGCCATTCGCCCTGTCAATCGCTGAACTTCTTTAATTGACGCAAGTGGTTCCATATCCAATATTGCTTGAATTTTCTCAGGGTTAGCCTCGATTCCTCTTTATGTGATCATGTATCCCAAGAATTTTCCAGACTGTACTCTAAATGCACACTTCGCTAGGTTTAACCGCATGTTGTATTGCCTAAAGACCCCAAGCACCCGTGTTAGCTTTTCTACATGGGATTCATTCTCTCGACTTTTCACTATCATGTCGTCAACATAGGTTTCCATTGTGTCGCCCAGCAGTTTTTTAAAGACCTTATTCACCATGCGCTGTTAAGTGGCTCCGGCGTTCTTAAGTCCAAAAGGCATGACTTGGTAGCAATATGTCCCCTTTTCAGTGATGAATGACGTCTTTTCCTGGTCTGGAGGGTACATCCTTATTTGATGGTACCCTGAGAATGCATCCAAAAAGCTTAAAAACTAGTATCCAGATGTTTCGTCCACAAGGCGGTCGATCCGTGGTAGCGGGTAGGAGTCTTTGGGGCACGCTTTATTGAGATTGGTGAAATCCACACAAACACGCCATTTTCCATTAGGTTTCAGAACCATAACAACATTGGTCAACCATTCTGGATACAATACTTCTCGAATGAAACCCGCCTTTAGCAATTTGTCAATTTCTTCTTCTAGCGCATGTAGCCTATCAGGGGCAATGTTGCGCTTCTTTTGTCGAACTGGCTTGAAGTGGGGATCCACATTCAAGTGGTGGCATATTACTTCGGGACTGATCCCCGGCATATCTTTCGGTTTCCAAGCAAACACGTCTGAATTTTCTCACAGGCATCTGATAATTTCTTCTTTCACACGTTTCGGAAGCTGGGATCCCACATACGCCACTTTCTCAGAATCTGATTCACTCAGGTGTATTACTTCTAATTCTTCAACAGGTTGAAGTTTACGTGCAGCTCCTTCCTCCAAGGATTTATGTATGGCTTTCTCGGCTATGGATAGGGTTTCTTCAACTTTTTTCCCTTTTGTAGACGACACATAGCAAGTTCGTGCTTTCTTTTGATCTCCCTAACCTGTCTCACTCCAGCGGGTGTGGGGAATTTCATCAATAGATAGCATGAGGATACCACGGCCCTTAGATCGTTGAGTAACGGGCGTCCCAAGATCATATTGTATGCCGTTGAGGAAGTTTTAACCACCATAAAATTCGCTTGTCGAGTTACAAGTTGGGGGTCTTCACCTAACGTAATAGGTAATTGAATAGATCCTGCAACTGGTACCGCTTCTCCAGTAAAGATATACAGAGGTCAGGATACTTTCCACAATCGATCATGGGATAAATGCATTTGTTCAAAACAGTTCTAGTAAATCAGATTGACAGAACTGCCACTATCCACTAAAATTCTGCTGATGGGGTGCTTGGCCACGACTGCTGAGATAACCATGGGATCATCATGTGGGAGTATTATATCACCTCGATCAGTTGGGGCAAAGGTGATTGGCTCTTCATCATCTCTTACTTCCATCACTGAGTTAACTTGGTAGGCTTGACGTGCGTATGCCTTTAGGAGGCTGATGTGTCTCCACCTAGGGTTTCCCCCCCTGAAATAACATGAATGGCCTGTTGAGTCGGCTCATTGTCTACACGAGTATCTTGCCGATGATCTCTTCCTCTCTCTTGTTGCCTTGGGTTTGGTCTTTCATGTCCATCACGCCTGTCTTCCCTTTGCCGGGGTTCCCTGTTTTCTTCCTCCTCGTTTCTCACATATCTTTGCAAGTGCCCCTCACGAATGAGCATCTCAATCTAGTTCTTCAATTCTCTGCAGTGATCAGTGGAATGTCCCCGAGTTCGATGATATCTGCAATACTCTTCTTGATTTTTCCCCATAGGTCGGTCAACCCTGCGAGGTAGTTTAAGGAATCCTTCTCCCTCGACTACAACTAATATAGTTGATCGAGGCTGTAAAAGCCGAGTATAATGATTAAAGTGAGGTTTAGGTACATCCAGGCGTCTAACCCTTTCTTGTCGTCGAATAGACTCTTCTTCCCCTTCTCGCTCCTTTCTCTTCCTTTCTTTGTCTTCATTCCCCGCCACATTCCTCATAATTTCAGTGTGGAGGATATACCTGTTTGCTCTGACAAATAGATCGGCCAGGGACGTTGGAGGGTCTAAAGAAAGTGATTCTTGGAGAGAGGCGAGGCGCGTTCCTTGAAGCATAGCTGATACTGCCACTTGGGCCGACAAGTCAGGGACTTCAAGGGTGGCATTACGAAATCTATCCACAAATTAACGTAAAGATTCCTTATTCCCTTGTCGTATACTGAGCAAATAGGTGGCATCCTTTTTCCTTCGACTGTTAATCACAAAAGCTTTGGTAAACTCTGTCCTAAGATGCCCAAATTAGGAAATAGAGGCTTCTGGAAGGCTATTAAACCATGTTCGAGTATGTCCTAACAGTGTTAAGGAAAATGCTCGACACATTATGTCGTCATCCCATCCATGCAATATCATCAGTGACTCATAGTTCTAAACATGATCATATGGGTCGTCTTTTCCTGAGTAGAGGGTGATTTGTGGCATTTTGAATTTTCAAGACAGCGGTCTCTCCAATATATCTGTCGTAAAAGGACATTTTCTTCGTTGGTGCTCTTCTGTTGCAGGGATCAACTTTTTCCGCTCAAGCACCTCTTCTACTACTCTTTTCATATCATCATTCATAGTAGCTGTTGTCTGATTGTCATGTCTTGTTGGTGTACTGGCCACTGTTTCATGATATCTCCGTCTTTGAGGGCTTCTGGTTCAGTTTTCCATTCTTGGGTTTTCATTTCTTCGAGGTACGAAGTGAGGGTTCTTTCCTGGCGGTGGCGATCTAGGCCTACCCTCCCGTCTAGGCGTAGATCGAGAATGAGAATTGGGAGTAGCTTCTTGGTAGGAATCGGCCCCTACCTCGGGTTGAGGTTCTAGGGATGGCATAAACTTTTTCAGAGTATCAAGTAATGTCCCTACAGGCATCATACCTTGGAGGATATCAGCCATGTCTTGAAGTGCTTGCATGCCCTCAACGTGTTGTTGTCTCAATGCTTCATACTCTTCCCACGGGACCGTGCGTGATGGCTATCGTGAAGCCCCAGCTTGATCAGTAGGAGGTGGCCTTGAGCCAATAAGTAGTGGTGATGGGGCTGTTTGGTTTCCCACCTGCGGGCTGGGGGAAATGGATCGGTCACCTCCTTTGGGTTGAGCATTATGTGGGGGAGGGGGTGCTCCCTGTTGTTGAGTGTTCCGTGGTGGTAGGCGTGTTTCTACGCCTTGAGAAAGAGTTCGTCGGTGTCCACGGGTGTTTGTCATTCTTAAATTGACTTTTTGTCTTGCGTTTCCCACAGACGGCGCCAATTGTTGTTGCCAATACAACAATCTATTTTTAATTGCGGACAGACGCAAGAGTCTCGGGAGTCGTGCCTTCACTGTTGAGAATCTGGACGAGGAATTGGATCTGATGGAGTTCCAAGCCTGATAAACCGACGGAGCTGATGGTTTGTTGAGCTGATGATCTTGTGGGCTGATGATCTTGTGGGCTAATGATCTGGTGGCCTCAAAATGATCTTGTGGCTAAAAGTGATCTGGTGGCCCCAAAGTAATCTGGTGGCCTCGAGGTGACGAGAGGCCTCGGGATGACGAGAGGCCTCGGGATGACGAGTGGCCTTGAGGATGACGAGTGACCTCGGGGTGACAAGAGGCCTTGATGGTGACGAGAGGCCTTGGTGGTGACGAGAGGCCTGGGTGGTGATGAGAGGCCTTGATGGTGACGAGAGGCCTTGGTGGTGACGAGAGGCCTTGATGGTGACGAAAGACCTTGATGATGACGAGTGGCCTACAAAACGAGAGCACCGTTAGGGCGCGGGTGGGGGTCCCCGCGCAAACCCTCCGATGCTTCAATTAGATCTCGAGAAAAAATGGAAAATCGTAATTCAATTGCTCAAAATAGCGTACCTTGTGATGAAAGTCGGGTCTTATATTTATAGTGGAGGAGAGAGAGAGATCTCGCGATATTTTCGGCAAGAATCTCGGGGCCCGTTTCAAAATTTTCGGGGCCCATTTGTCTAGTCAAGAGGGCGGCCATGGGCTGGATCTTCTATCGCAAAAGGTCACCCGGCAGGGTGTCGGGTGACCCCCCACTCGGTCACCACCCGAGTGGGGGTCTCTCAGCCTAGCCGAGTGGACCCCACTCAGCTAGGCCGAGTGAGATGTGGGCCACTTGGCATGGCCAAGTGGCCCTCACTCGGCAAGGCCGAGTGGCCCCCCACTCGGTTGTGCCGAGTGGGGTTGCCGAGTGGCCTTGGCCACTCGGTTGTAGCGAGTGGCCTTGGCCACCCGGTCAGGCCGAGTGGCTTTCCCCTTGGCTGGGCCAAGAGGGTCTTTTTTGTTTCCTAGCCACCGTTTTGCCTGCCTCGTCTTTCCGGGTACATCAGAATGATTGCAACCTTTCACTTGTTTGGGAAGAGATCCAAGTCAAGAACTAAAGGTTGTAGCTTTTCAAATTCTATTTACACACATGAATGGTTATAACCTTTTAGTAAAGGATTGTGCCTCATTTGTTTCAAATTCTATTTACACACATGAATGGTTGTAACCTTTAGTAAAGGATTGTGCCTCATTTGTTTTAAATTTAATTTAAGTGGTTATAACGTTTGGTGAAGGGGTGTACTTTTGGTAAAAGGTTGTAACAAACAAGAGTTAGTTATATCCTTTGTGAAGGATTGTAATACATATGATTGGTTGTACCTTTGGTGAAGGGTTGTAACATTGTCTATAAAAAGATTGGTGTGTTGTTGGATAAATAGATTTTGAGAATTCATGTGGTTTTTCTCTCCTTGTTCTTCTCCTACATTTCTACATAAAATTTCATAATTTTTGTGCATACAAAAACCTATTCTTTGTATTCTTTTACAAGATATAGGACTTGCGAATGTGAGTTTGGGCATTAAAATCATAAGAGAAGATTCTGAGATCATTCTTACTCAATCATACTATATCGAAAAAGTGTTGAAAAAGTTTGATCATTTTGATTGCAAGTTTGTATCTACTTCATTTGATCCAAATGTTAGAATGTATTCTAACACCGGTAGAGCAGTATCTCAATTAGAGTATGCTCATGTTATTAGATGTCTTATGTATGTTATGTCATCTACAAAACCGGATATTACTTTTGTCGTTGGAAAAATGAGCCAGTATACGAGCAATCCAAGCCTATTACATTGGCAAGGAGACTATAGAGTTTTGAAATATCTAAAAGGAACCATGAATTATGGCATACATTACTTCGGTTATCCTTTAGTTTTGGAAGGATTCACAGATGCTAGTTGGATCATTGATCAAGAAGATTATGCATCAACAAGTGGATGGATTTTCACACTTGGTGGAGGTGTTATATCATGGGGTTCAAAGAAACAAACTTGTATAGCGGATTCCACCATGGCTGTGGAGTTTATAGCATTAGCTTTGTACAGTAAAGAAGCAGAATGGCTAAGGAATTTGTTGATTGAAATTCCTATTTGACCTAAACATATGCCTCCGGTTTCTATCCATCGTGATAGTGAGGCTACGTTGTCTAGAGCATATTGCCAAATATATAATGGCAAGTCTAAACACGTTGGGTTAAGACATAGCGTGGTTAGACAATTGATCTCAGATGGAGTCATTACCGTGGACTATGTGAAGTCAAGTCAAAACTTGGCAGATCCTTTGACGAAAGGCCTTGCAAGGGATTTAGTTTCTAAAACGTCAAAGGGAATGGGATTGTGGCCAATTCATAATCATCAATGATGGAAACTCGACCTAACGCTTGAAACATCAAGATCTTAAGATCAATGAGTAAAATACGTCATATGAGTGATTGCAAACATTTAAGTTAGTCCCAAGGTAGAGATGTTTGGGAACGTATCAATAATGGGAGGTTGAGCTAATTTGCTCTTAATAGGCTTATATAGATATCTATAAAATGTTTTAGATACGTTGGCATTTTTGATAAGCCTACCTATATGAATATCGGGGATGGTGCTGTCTCCAAAGTGGTTTGGCAAACTACTCAAGATATTAATGAAAGGAAAACCAAGATATGGGACACATGGCCTATTCACGTGTCGACACTTATGAACACAATAAGGACATTCAAACGAGTGCGTGAGGTATTTCCGGTTAATCAGATAGGGTCACTGGTTCAAAACTTATCTACCATGCCACCTTGGTAGACATTTGAAATACTTTCACTGGGTGAAGGTTCAAGTCCAAAAGACACCTTCATTTATGCATAAGTTAGGCTAACTTACACGAACTTTTAAACTTCATTCATTTTAAAAATGGTGTAGGATTGTTGGAGAGATTTTCAAAAGAATTGTTGCAACCTTTCACTTGTTTGGGAAGAGATCCAAGTCAAGAACTAAAGGTTGTAACTTTTCAAATTCTATTTACACACATGAATGGTTGTAACCTTTAGTAAAGAATTGTGCCTCATTAGTTTTAAATTTAATTTAAGTGGTTATAACCTTTGGTGAAAGGGTATACCTTTGGTAAAAGGTTGTAACACACAAGAGTTAGTTATATCCTTTGTAAAGGATTGTAATACATATGATTGGTTGTACCTTTGGTAAAGGGTTGTAACATTGTCTATAAAAAGATTGGTGCGTTGTTGGATAAATAGATTTTGAGAATTCATGTGATTTCTCTCTCTTTGTTCTTCTCCTACATTTCTACATAAAACTTCATAATTTTTGTGCATACAAAAACCTATTCTTTGTATTCTTTTACTGCAAAATTAGAATACAAAATTTCTTGTGTTTGTTATTAATTCTGTGTATTCAGGTTTGTTTTCGAAAATTGCACATTCGTCAACAAACATTATTCTTGATTCCATTATATCTTTGAAGCTTGTTTGGATCCCTTGTGCATTGTATTTTGGGACAAACAAAGTCTTAAGGAAAGCGAGTTTTCGTGCCTTGAAATCTTTGAGTTATTGCAACATATTTATTATTATACCACCACAATTTTTATCAACACACAAGGCCGGACATTGTTTGTGATGTTGGAATTATCAGTAGGTTTATGGAGAAGCCTTATCAAACACATTTACAAACAACAAAGCGGATTCTACGGGGTCAAAGGTACACAAGACCAAGGAATCATTTGTACCTACTCTAATGATTTTAATCTAGTAGGTTATACTGACAGTGATTGGGGAGGTGATGTAGAGACTCGAAAAAGCACTTCTAGATTTGCTTTCTACCTTAGAGCAGGTGCATTTTCTTGGTTATCTAAGGAGCAATAAGTAGTTGCTCTGTCAACAGCAGAAGCAGAATACATAACAGCAACCTCAGCATCATGTCAAGCAATTTGGCTTCGCAGAATCCTTGATGAATTACAATATGTGCAGTCAGCTCCAACAAAAATTTTATGCAATAATAAATCTGTCATTGCATTAGCAAAAGAATCCAGCATTCCATGGAAAAAGCAAACATATCGGTATTAAGTACCATTACATCTGGGAATTGGTGAAGAATGGAGAGATTGAGCTTGAGTTTTGCAGATTTGAAAATCAAATTGCAGACATTTTAACGAAGCCACAGAAAGCAGATTTGTTCGAGAAATTGAAGTCTATGCTTAGAGTAAAGGACAGGTTTAAGGGAGGCTGTTAAAAAAATTTAAACATGTCTCTGTTGCTGCTCTCCACGTGTCATTTGATTTAGTCAAGTTAGTTTGAAAGACCAAGTCTTTAGCAATTTGTTGCTATTATCCAGTAGTATGTTAGTCAAATAATATTCTCCTCTATCAGCTGAATGTTAGATGATTTCTAGGAGCAGGTAGTTGTTTATTTGTGCATATATATTATATAGAGGGGTTGAATCTTGCATTTGAACAGCTTTTTAAAAAATTAGTTTCTTCCTATTTTGGTTTCTGTTTCTTTTGCATTTTATTTTATTTTTTCTCCTACATGGTCATCAACTATGATTAGGCTGGGCTTGTCAGCGATGGAAGACTTCTCGCTTGCAATGGCATTGGAAGGCTCTTCTTTTCCACCGAATTGGGTCAGCCTGTTCATTTTTGTTCTATTCTAATCTTTGTTTTTTTTAAATTTTCTGCAGGCTGTCTTTTCTTTGAAATTTTGCATTCTTCAGTCTTTTGTATAGTAGGCTTTAATCCCAACTTTCAAAATCAAATTATACAAATTGCACACTAATGTGTCATACGTCAAAGCCCAACACCAAGGCTAAGCCCACGAGAGTGAAGACCTAACTATAGCCTAAGAAGGCTGTTGCAAGGAGCTTCGTGAGACTTGAAGGTGAGACTTTCCCGCAATGCAAATCTGCAAGGGAAGAAAGGAGTTGAGAGAAACCCAAAGGTCTCTAGGAAACTCTCATGCAGGGCACTAGATAATTGAAAATGTACCTCCCAGAATCTCCAACAAGATAAAGCTTATTTGTAAGAGTCTTAGTCCTAGTCGATTTTGGAATACTGGAGATGCTTATCACAAATTCCCAACCTCTCCTATAAATAAGGAGACCTTCAGCCTAAAAAAGGTATGCTTTGAACATTGACTCTAGTACTTTACACAGTCTTCTGCAATTTTAATGTTTGATTAAGCATCAGAGCTTTTGCACAGAGAATGCCCTGTGCAATTTGACTAATGTTATGTTTAAGAGACAACAATTGGCATTCTTTATGGGAATCTAATAAAAAAGAATGGAAAACTAAAAAAGGTGTGTACAAGACTGAGCCATTGAAAATAAGAACAGTGAGCCTCCTAATTAGAGAATATAGGAGACCCTTACAGCAGAGTCTCCCAGACCCTTCAGGATAGTTCCTCAAACTGTCCTCCTCAGTGAATATGAAGCACTGAAATGGTAGCATGATGAGAGCACCAGGACTTTTTGGGAGATGGCAACTTTCCTCCACAGTGTACTCCAGCAGACACCACTTCTTCCTATTCTGCAGAACTACAAGCAAATTAAGCCTTCACCTTTGATTGTACCTGAGGCTCTGTGGGAGACTTTCCCGTAGAGGCCCATGCCCCCTCTAGAACACGTTTTTCCCCCATAAACCTTCTAGAAAAGGGTTCACAGGAGACTCCCTTGGAGAGGTAGGACTAACCAGACGTAGCTCTTTTTTAGAAAGAAGTTGGGGCTGCTCAGTTCCACAAGGGAAAATATTCAGAAATTGTGGAAAGTATTATGGCAAGAGATGCCCGAAATTTATTTAGGCCTCATTTAAGAAGAGATCACCATGGGGATAATTAGTCTATTTTTACTACTTGTGAAACTGAAGATATATATGAAGAAGATGATTGAACAGGAATTGAAACAAAAGAAATTGGTGACTGTAGAAGAAGATCAACATAAAAGAAAGATCCCTTCTACTGTCGAAATTATGGAGAGATCTCTCCCTCCCAAGTTCGAAGTGCCACAGATCAGTTCTTATTTGGGAAGGGAGACCGTTATGACCACATTCAGAATTGCGAGCCGGTAATGATGTTACATGGCTGGGAAGACACCATCTTGTGTCCAGCCTTCTCCTTAACCCTAACAGGCCATGTGTAGACTTGGTTCAATAGCTTGGCTGAAGGATCTGTCTCTTTCTTTGAGCAATTAAGGAGAGAATTCATTAAGGCGTTCATCATTAATTTCCAGTGGAAAACAATACTACATAATTGCTCTGTATTCACCAAGGAAGTAAAAAAACCTTAAGGCAATATGTAAACCATTTCAGGAATGTTACTCTGGAAATCCAAGACTTACAGGTGGGCATGGCAGTCACTGCTGTGCTTCAAGGAATGAAATAAACTCACTACAAGAATCCCTAGCACTTGAACAACACACATCCTTAGCCAATCTATTTGCTCTTGCCAACAAATATAATATATCTAGGCCTATGGGTGTCAAACACGACTGATTGGCAATGTTGTTAGTAGGTCTGATCTGTTAACCTCTCCAATTAGGCTTCTGACCCTCTTGTACCATGAGTTACACTTGATGACCAAATATTGAGCCCACAACACTTTTTATCTCATGTCTCACCTAATTCGCCTGTTGTAGATACCATGCCACCTACAAATAATGTCTCCTTTTCTTTATAGTGATCGTCTAGAACATAATACATATCCACAAACCCACAACACTCTTTATCTCATGTCTCACCTGATTAACCTGTTGTAGATATAATGCCACCTACAAATAACGTCTTCTCTTCTTTATAGTGACTATTTAGAACCTAACGCATATCCACAAAGCTTTTTGGTTTCGACTAGGAATTATTACCCTCATTGGTACCATCTCAAGATTCCCTTCCACCAGCAAACTTTGGTATAGTCTATTCCATTTCCTATAATGTATGTTATTCCAACTTTACTCTTATCCACAAAGCCTTTTAGGTCTTTATTTCTTCCTTGGACAAACCTAAATTTTTTTACCACACAGTCAAGGATCCTCGATGGAAACATGTCATAGACTAAGAAAATCATGAAATGCAGGAACATCAAACAAGGAGCTTCGAACATTTACCACTTGGTAAACATGCCATTGATTCTAAATGGGTATACAATATTAAATATAAGTCTGATGGCACTGTTGAGCGTTTTAAAGCACAATTAGTTGCTAAGGGTTTTACATAGGTTGAAGGGCTAGACTATCATGACACCTTTGCCCTGGTTGCAAAAAATCACTACTTTGCATTGCTTATTGTCATTCGTTGCTATTTTCCATTGGGAACTTCATCAGTTGGATGTAAACAACACTTTCCTACATGATGATCTCCATGAGGAAGTGTAAATGAAGGTGCCATAAGGCTTTGGTAAAGTACGTGATAATCGTGTTTGCAAACTAAAGAAGTCCCTCTATGGACTTAAGCAGGCCTCTAGAAACTGGTTTCAAAAACTTTACAATTCTTTGCAACAACTTGGCTTCAAACAATCTACCGCAGATAACTCTTTATTCACCTTTGTGTGAAGGATCTATTTCACAGCCTTGCTAGTCTATGTAGATGATGTCGATTTTGCTAGGAATGATCCAATTACAATACATCGGGTCATCATCTTGATTCAGTTTTTCGCATCAAAAATTTGGGTAATCTAAAGTATTTCCTAGGTATTGAAGTGACCCTCAGTAAAGAGGGTATATTACTAATTCAACGAAAATACACACCTGATCTCCTTATGAAAATAGGGCTTCTAAATGCACAACTTGCTAGTTTCCCTATGGAGCCACACCATAACTTGACTATGCGTTGGCTTCTAAATGCACAACTTGCTAGTTTCCCTATGGAACCGCACCATAACTTGGCTATGCATGTTGGCAATCCAATTTCAGATGCAAGCCAATACTGTCGCCTCATTGATAGATTGCTTTACTTGACAATCTCACCGCTTGACATCACCTATCTAATGCAGGTTCTGAGCCAATTCATGTAAGATCCTTGTGTTCCTCATTTAAATGCAGCATATACAATTCTCCAATATCTTAAGGCAACATCCAGTTAAGGCATCTTTCTTTCTTCAACTGGTGAGTTGCATTTGACTACATATTGCGATTTGGATTGGGCGAGCTATCCACCAACCAGCCATTCCGCTACTGGTTATGTAGTCTTTCTAGGGCATAGTCCAATTTCCTGGAAATCTAAGAAGCAAAGTGCAGTATCTCATTCTTTGGCTGGAGCAGAATACAGGGCAATTGCTAATGCCACTAGTGAATTATTATGTTTGTGCACTTTGCTTCTTGATCTTAAGGTTACATTGCCATCTGCTATGTCACTCATTTGTGATAACCAGACAGCCTTACACTTAGCTGCTAATCTTGTTTTTCCAGGAGCGCTTTATGTGTGTGTGAAGCCACCCACCACCAACCTCGGTTGGAGCTCTCTCTATTGTCTATGTGCTCTTTATTTATTTCTCGTAATGCCATCCAATTGTATTTCTCTATTGTCTATGTTCTTCTTATTCTTATTGTTATAACATCAAAATGCGTAATAACAAATCCCCCATTCTCTTCTTTGCCTTCTTTCTAAAAAACAGCCAAAAAACCATTAATTTGAACCAAAAATATCAAACTTGGTGGGTTTTTCTATGTTTTCGGGGCTGCTGATTCCTCCTAAAAGGGTTCTGCTTTCTGTTTCTGCTGCTGTATGTAAAATCAATTTAAATATTATACATAAATATAAAATTGTAGGTATGGAATATATATATCATGATCGTCTTCTTCATCAGTTGAGTCGTATCGTCTTCTTGGGGTAAAAAATATCAGTTGGGTCGTAATCAATACTAATTAGAACTCACGGAGATGCATACAGAAAGTGAGCATTCAGAAAGTGAAATCATGAATCCCAAATTCACCAGCCAAATGGGCGACTCTAAATTAACACCCATCCACAAAAAGCTTAAAAATGTACTACCAAAAATAATAATATTCTGTAAAAGTTCATCTGATCAATAGGATTCCCATAACGTCATATAACTATTAATTATTATTTTAGTATTCACAATCATTTATACAATCTTGTAGAAATAACAAAAATCAATCTATATAGCATTCAAAATGACGTCGTTATTTGCAATCCACCTGGTTTAGGCATTTTATCAAACATATGGTGCGCTTGTGGAACTAAAACATAAGGGCAAAACCAAAAGGGTGAAATTTGGACATAGAATGATTATGAGGAAAAGCACAAACCGGATTTACGTATGTTGAGTCAGATCAGGAGTCCAAACTACTTCTTTTGAGTGCTGAGGAAGTTGCCGGAGTCGAATCAAGAGACGGTGGAGATGTTGCTGGAAGGGTTCTTGGAGTAGGTCACAACGAAGACTCGAGGGAAGATTTGCTGAAGAAAAATTAATTTTGTGCAAGGGGATGCAAAGGTTTGCAAGGGTTTCGATTTGGCTTGATGGAAAGCTTTGGATTGATGGGAAGCTTTGCTGTTTTAACTTTTAAATGTATATGGATATTTTAGGGGGGAAATTTGGATTGAGGGGAATGCAGATTTGGACTCCCGCTATTTGTATTTTATATTTTTTTAATTTTCATCTGATTGGAAGAAGGTAAATTCCAATTGTACACTGCTATGCAATCGTGTGCACTTAATTTAATGGCTAGAGAATCTAACAAATATTTTATAATTATTAATTTTATGACTTACTTATTTTATATTTTATGATTTATAGTTTGTATTTAATTTTTTAAATTTTCATTATTTTTATTTGAAAAAATTAAATTTATCTTTTAACTACAATTTAATAATTTTATAACAAAATTTTATTTTTGGCTACAAAATTTAAAATTGTAGATAAAATTTTTATAATAAAAAATTATATTTAATGGCAAAAAATTAGACTCATTAAAATTGCCAACGATTTAATAATTTCGTAGCAAACTATTATGTAGTATTTCAATTTTGAGTTTTGAATTTTGAATTCATTTTTAATTTTATGTTTTGAGTATTTATTTTGAGATTTTTTAAAACACGTTTTTTTTGTCATTTTGAAAAATTATTTCTCAAAACTAAAAACTCGAAAGTGAGTTCACTTTGAAAATTTAAACAAAATTTATTTTATTAAATTAATTTAATTATTTATTAAATTAAAATAATTTAATGTTAGTATATTATTAATAATATATACATTTTGAAGTTAGTAAATTTGTAATATTTTTTTTCATTACAAAAAAAAAATACAAACAAGAAATAAATTAACATTGGCAAAAAAATATTTAATTGTATGGTGACAGTGAATGATATATATATATGTACATATATATTACATTTTTAACAAAAAAAAATATATACAAATAAACATAACTCAACAAGAACAAAATAATTAGTTATAATGCCTTAATATAGTTATTCAATTTCACCATACATGTCTATTCATTTGACACACACAAAGACACATAATTAGTTATAATGTTCTTATGCATCTAAAATTCTTGTGCATCTATTCATAATATTCAAACAAGCACATGTAATTAGTTATAATGAATTGGGTCACTATCATCTTTCAAAACTAAAGACAGAGAATTACACTAAAAAAAATCACCAATAAAAATCTCATCTATCATACCAACAATCACCAAACAAACTTAATCAACTCAACAGCCAATTCTAAAAACCTCTAAAAGAATCAAGGAATACATCACATTTTTTAAATTTGAAACCATATTTCATCACAAGAACAAATTCATAAATCCCAAAATTACAAACATAGATCGAGATTTAAGTATCAAATTACAAATAAAATTACAAACATAGATCCAGATTTAAGCATATTAGAAACAAAATGACTGAAATCAGAATACAAATCAAACTAGAAACAAAATTATTGAAATCAAAATATAAATCAAATTAGGCGAAGGCAAGGCGTGACGACTGGCGACGGGAAAGAAGACACGACCGGCGTAAGTGAACGGCTAAGGGGAAGAAGAAACAACCAACGTAGGGCGAAGGCAAGGCAGGCGTTGCGACGACCAACGAGGAAGAGAATGAGTCAACGACTATTGGAAGAGATAAAGAGATGGCGGCCGACAATTGCTCTCGACAGTGATGGTCGTGGTAGGCACGATTGACGGGTGAGATGGAGTCAGATTTGGTCAAATCTAGAAGAGAGAACGAAAATTTTTTACTACGAAACTTATAGCGTAGATAAAATTTCTGTAGTCAAAAACTATATTTTATAGAAAAAAAATTTAGCTCCCATAAATTATCTATAATTTAATAGTTTTGTAACAAAATATTAATATTTTTCTATGAAATTTGCTACTTAAAAAAAATCATAGGAAAATACTTGTTGATGTGATGGAGCCAAGTAACTAATATAAAATCTATATATATATTATAACAAAATAGTCGTCAAATTTTTTTTTCGTCCATTTTCACTTTCTATTTCAATATTTTATTATATTTTATTTATTTTTTTACTTACCCGAAATGAAATTTTTAGAGGTCATTAATTAAGTCTAGATTTGTGGAAAACGTGTAGTTCTTGAAACCTGTAAATAGTTTTATTCATGGTTGAATAGTATTTGGAGAATGTGTAAGTATGCTGGTATATAAAAAGGTAAAATCTAATCCATATTATTAATTTTTAAATATTAACATAAAATATTAACTAAAATAAATTATAAAAAAAAAAGACTTTTTTAATTCGGGAGAAATCTTGAGATATCAAGTAATATCACTAAATATCGACGGCCAAGCATATTTTTAAAAAAGATTAATTTTTTATTTTATTTCCCATAATTTACCTCTCATTCTCTCTCAATAAAGCCACCACTCAAAATTCTAAAACCCTTAATTAGTTTCTTGCAAAAAAAAGTACAAATCTTATATATGTTTATGTTACTACTTAATTTTGAAAAATAATTAATTTGTAGGTTATGTTAAATTAGTTATTTAGGCAAAATTGAATTATTTTAAATAAGTTATTTAAGTTATTTTGACAAAATTAATATTTTGTATAGGCTATTTATAATTATCATATGTTGTTATATTTCTTTTGAAAATTTATTTATGTTACTAATTTATATAAATTATATGTTGTCATATTATTTATTATTTTATATAATTTATTTATATTTATCATATGTTAAATTAATTATTAATTTATGAAAAATGTGTAATTCTTGAAACTTGTAGATAGAATTTATGATTGTGAGATTGTTAATTTTAAATAAATTCAATACATATGAACTTTCGTGCGTCACATAGGGAATGAACTAGTATTGGCTAAAGACACATGCAACCACCTCTCGTTTCTCATTTAACCATTTAACCCCTTGAACTTTAAAAAGGACCTATTAACCCATTTTAACTTTTAATTTGAATCTATTAAACACCCTAACTTGTAACTTAAAGTCCCATCAGCCCCCTCATGGTCCAATCAACGTGCGCGGGGGATAAAACAACACTGAAGGGACCTATTTTCTTTTTTGTTGTTAAATACTACTTATTAGTTTCTTTTTTAATGTTAAATATTTTTACTATTTTCCTTTTTGTTGTTAAATACTGCTTAGTATTTTCCTTTTTGTTGTTAAATATTTTCTTGCTTCCTTACTGTAATTTTAATTTTTTAAAATGCTAATATTTTTGCTGCTTCCTGTAATTTTAATTTATTAGAATGCCAATATTTGAGAAATGTAGATGTTATCAAGTCAAGTGTAAAATTATATGTTAGAAAACTTTAATTTAATTTTATGTTGTAAACATGAAGATCAACTTATTGTATTGAATTATGTAATAAAAAAAAATCAGTCCCCTGTTACATTATTTCATAATCAAATATCCATTCATCAAACATGCAATAATTTCATAATCAAAGACGGACACCTTAGACTTCAGGATTGGAAGTAAAATTAAACAAAATTAAATAAATGCTTGCAATATGCAATTAAAGAAATGTTTGCATTAAAACAAAATTAAATTTATGAAGCTGTATTGTGTCTATATGTTGTTGCTGGGTGGGTCGCACTTGATCCTTTAGTTATGGCTCCAATTTGTTGCTGTCATATTTGTAATTTGTCAACCTTTTGCTGTTAGTTGTTACTACATTATTTTCTTTCTATTTTAGCCTAGTGGTTTAAAGTCAGGATCACCTCTGACAAGTCATGAGACGCTAATAGAGGCAGAAACCCAACTATACACACAACCAGTAAATATTAGCCCATTTTGCAACAAATTGAAACACAAAGGGATAACCAACGATGGCAAGAGCGAGAGCCAAACAAGTACCTCACCAAAGAGACCCAACGACCACCACCTACAGAGCGAGAGTGAGACCGGCCGAGATCGATGATGACTGTAATATCCCATATTCATATGAGATTGTCACGTAATTTTGATAAGTTTAGAATATCAAAAAATTAGTTTGATAGTAGTTGTAAGTATCGAATTAACTGCAAGAAATGCCTCGAAGTGGAATTGTTTAAGAAAAATTATATGGTTTCGATGAGCATTCCGAGATAGGATTTATGGTATCGAAAGAAATCGGATCGGGAACAATTTTCGATACAGTTAAAATGCAGCTGTCATTTAGGCTGCAAAATCAAATCGTTGTAGGAGGCTCCCAAAAAATCAACGAAACCCTAAGGGGCTCCGATTTTGCGTAAAGATCAATCATTCAGTGGTTTCGAGATGAAACAATAGCCCGATAAGGATACTGGGGCGAAATCGTCCTTTTTAACTAGACTTCAAGTTATTAATTTTGTATTTTTAGTATCGTAATGCAAATTTAATCGATGTTTGAGGGCATGGTTGCAATGAGAAAATTGCCCAAGTGATATAATGATAAAATTGAGGTTTAATGTGTAAATTCTCTTAATTTAAAGTGTAATATATAATTATATATATATGTATTTATATGTATGCGTGGCTGTGTGCATGGGAGAAGCCACGCCTTTGCAAATTTCCCATACCCTGCATGCTTCGCCCATGCCTCTGTCAATTACCCCATACCTTGCAACCCATTCCCTGTAATATTTGAAAGATTTTGCACGCCAAGAATGGCGTCCAAGGCTGATTTGGGGACAGTGAAATGCCTATAAATAGGAATGAAGTTTGGCAAATGAGGAGCAATAGGGAGATCGAGAGAGAGAGAGAGAGTTGAGTAAGAGGGGGAGCTTAGGCTGAACATGGCCGAAAGAGAGAGAGAGTTGCGCGAGAGAGGGAGGCAAGTCGATGGCAGCCCAAAGCAGCAAGCGGCCATGGCAGCAAGTTCAAGAGGAGTAGGGGCGACCGACAAGCTTCTAGCAGCGATCGAAGCAGCAGCACGGTGGCGCGGGGAAGCCATGGAGATGGCCGAGGGCTCGCCGGTTGCAGCACGAGGCAACAACGGCCATGACCGACGCTGGCGAGTAAGCAGTGCTGGAGCAGTTGCCGTGGTAAAGGCAGCAAGGTGCGGCCACAACGGCAACTTGTGACGGCGGGCATGGAGCAACCGGTGACGTCGATGATGGCTGTTGGGGTAGCCGCGATGGCTGGCGAAGCTGGCCGAGGTGGTGGTCGGGTAGGAGGTTGTGCGGGTGCAAGGGCTGCACGAGGAAGAATGTGATGTAAGCACCCCTGCTCGGATATCCCAACCACCCGGACTACCCGCACGGGAGCACCTAGGGAAGGAGAAAAGATTGAAACACGTGAGAAAGACCACCCCGGCATGCATACACAAAATAAGAATAGCGGAAACGAAACTAAACACATGCATGCACTACGGGTACCCCGCTAACACAGTGGTCACAAGATAAATAAATGAATACAAACTCCTGTGCCAACAAACACGAGACTCGAGGAAAAACCTGGCACAGTATAAAATGATAGAGTAAATCATACTCAGACATTAGAGTTGACAAGGATTGATGGGACTGCCTGTACACCATACCGACTTTGCTACTAGACGTTAACTCCCTTGCTCGGACCTACGCTGGCACTACCTGGAATGATGGAAAGCAAAGTGAGTCGAGAGACTCAGCAAGCATAAGGAAAAGAAAGCTGAAGGCTGTACATAACCAGAAAACTCTCCTCAAAATAAACCCCCAGATACACACAAGTCATGAGACGCTACAACACAATAGAAGAGCATAATAAAAGCACATACCGGTCCTTGGGGCCCACACAAGACACACGGCACCCAAGTCCCATACCAACCTGCCGCTACCTTGAAAGGCAACAAATATCTCCACAAACCTGCGCGCGCGATCCCGGGCCGGTACTCCCGTCACCCGTCCACGTTGGTACTCTTGACAACCGAGCCATAGGCTCCCTAGAAACGGTACTCCCGTCCGAGAACTATATACTACCAGTAGCCATGTAATGCACATAGAAATGCAATGGCGTAGTGAGTATCAACGTGATACACTGGCGCCCTTACATCCAGGTATCAGGCCATGCTCCGCCCACACAGTAAACCACACGCCATGCATATGCTAGCACTGGATGCAACCTAACCAAGCTAGAATGTCCGTGTCCAAGCATACTCAATAAATGAATATCTCAACATGCATCCCGTACCCATGTGCATATCAAATCATGAACAATAATACAATGTATCTACTCATGCAATAAAGCACATACCGGCAGAGCTAGTCAGCAGTGCCCGCACTAGTCAACGGCCAGTGACTTGCAGTGTCCGCCTGACGGTCCACTTTAGGGCCGTACAATAGTCTACCCCAACGTCACCAAACAGTCGACCCCTGCCTCACTGCTCAATAGCCCCAATCGAATCATAAATAAACTCAAGAAACGATAAATAAACCCCCACGTCTAGGAGTCTAGTCCCCAAACTGGGTTCAGCATCATTCCCAAGAGGAGTGGGGGCGGTACAAACCCCCGTAGGCTCACAACAAATAAAATTCTAGAAGCTTCGGATTTAATTTAAATTAAAACAAATGAATAATAATTCAACAGATAAGGCCAAGTGTCGAATTAAAGTAAGGGAGGTGATAAACTACGAGAAATCACGGGGTCTTTTACGAGAATTGAAGAACACGAGGAAAGGGTTAAGAGCTTGCCTTTACATAGCCGTTCCTTGCTTTTCTTGCATACTCGCTACGAAGTAAAACGTTCGCTGGCAATAAATAAAATCGCAGCTTTAATTAAATAAATCTACCGTGTAATATAATTAATTTAGCCGTCTAAAATTCCACGTAAACGCACCATAATTAAAATCTCAACAAGTCTCATATTTATTTTAAATTAAATCACGCTAATAAAATCATCGAAGCCCGCTTAATAGATTAAATTTAAATTAAACAATTCAAATTTCATAATTAATAAACGGGCCGAAACAGACGAAAGGAGGGTATAAAATACGAGAAATCACAGAGTTTCTTGTGGGAATTAAAGAATATAAGGAAAAGGATTGGAACTTGCCAGAAATTAGCTGTTTTCAACCTCTCTTGTACTCCCGATGCGAATTAAATCATTTCCTAGCAAATAACACAACTGAGACTCAAATTAATTAATTTTAATCGCGTAAAATTTATAATTTAAACGTATCAGGCTTCTACTAATTTTTATCCACGTACCTAATCACTTTCCATGCCGAAATAATTCCAAAATCCCTTATTTTTCCTTAATTTCTTCTCTTTCTTCACCTTCCTTCTTCTTCTTCTTCTTCCCTGCGTCTTCCTCCTCATGCAACTCACTTATTCTTCTCTTTTCCTTTCCTTCTTCTTCTTCTTTTCTTCTTCTTCTTCTTCTTCTTCCTTTCTTTTTCTTCTTCTTCCTCTTCTTCCTTTCTTCTTCTCCCTTCCTTCTTCTTTTTCCATGCTGCCTCCCCTACACCTGTGCGCGTTGCGGTCATGGCCGACGCTGCCCCAGCCGCTGCCTCGGCTAGCTCCGCCCTCACCGTTCGCCATTTGCTGCCTCCGCGTGCCTCTGGCCGCAACCACCACAAGCGGCTGCACCGCTTCCACCCACGCCCCACGCGGCCGCCGCTGCCGCCCCACGCGGCCGCCGCTGCCGCCCCACGCGGCCGCCGCTGCCGCCCTACTCGGCTGCCATGGCCGAGCTCTCGGCCAGCTCCCATGGCCGCCACCTCCTTCTCTCCCTTGTTCTATCTCTCTTTCTCTCTTTCTCGCGAGCTCTCTCTCTCTCTCTCTCTCCTTCGCAATCTCTCGCGAGCTCTCTCTTTGCTCGCTCCCTCTATCTCTCACTCTCTGTGTTTAGATTTTTTTGGAGAAGGTCACTGTGGCAATCTTGGCCTCCAAGCCATTCACGCGCACCATAGCCACAAATTAAACTTATCAATTAATTAATTTAAGTTAATTTCTTAACTCATTATTATTATTTTGATTATATTATCAATATGTATTAATTCATTAATTCAAATTAAGTTAACATAATTTACACATTTATTATTATTAGTAGTATTATTTTTACCACTATTTGATTACCTTAAATCCTCAAATGCCGAAATTTAATAATTAACCGAAATTTAATAATTAATATCATTACCGAAATTTCGGGATATTACAGGTGAACAGGGAGAAGGAAGAAAGAAAAGAAAAGAAAAGAAAAAAAGAAAAGAAAATAGGAAAATGATGGGGAAAAATCCTAGAAAATTCTGAAAAATAGGAAATTATATTTTGGTAATATCTCGGAGTTTTTGGGCTAGAAAATGGTTCGAGTCGCATTTCAGGAATGTGATGCGCATACCGAAGAAGTCAGATATACCAAGTTAAGATAAGTAAAATTTCTTAGAAAATTTTAAAAATTTAAGAATATTATTTTATGAATTTTCGTATTGAAATATTTAAGAAAATATTTTAGAAATATTTAGTTTGGATTTATTGAGAAAAAATAGGAAAAATAGATAAAAAAATAAAGAAAATGCAAAAAATTATGGAAAATAGGTTTTGGATGCTTATTTAAATAATTATGGTAATTAGGGTATTTTGAGGCTTAAGTTGAAGAGACTTGTGCAAATTTTGAGGTTGACACGCAAATTGAGACAATGCACGAACTTTGAGACATGCACGAATATTGAGGTAGCGTGATAAGTTTGAGAAGGTAAGTGGTACTTCCCAATTAAAGTTAGTTTTATGAAAAATGCTTGGTTGTAAGTGATTTATGTTTAAAAAACCCGATCCTCAGGAATGTTTTCATCATATTGACATGCCCTGATATGTATCCACCACATAGACTGCATACATGACATGACTATGAAATGCATATGTACACATTGGTATCATTGATCACGCGCATTGAGGCCGTAGGGAGTATGAATTGGCACCTCTACCAAGGGTGCCCCCAGACACTCCGGCTTCGAAAGAAGTGGCGGTAAGAATGGTAAATAACATGAGGAGTGTAGTTGACATCTACGATGAAAGATATCGCATACACACATGATATAACATTATGAACCTTTACTTAGATGATTCATCATCTAACTTGAGTTTTGCCCCTAGAATATTCAAACGTTCCAGATGGAGAGTGTAGTAGATACGAGGATGAATGAGGCATGAAATTGCACTTAACAGAGTGCATGATAAATGAAACATATGTAACGTGGCCCCTGTATTTAAGTTCTGCTACTTTAGATTCTGAACGTTTTGAGGAATGTTAAAGGTGTAAGAATTTATTTATGATTAATGTTAAGATTTTAGGTTTCGATCATTGCTTCCGCATTTGATGTGTATAATGATTCTTTTTCGAGAAAAATTGTAAGCACCTCCGCCCGGATATCCTTAACCACCCGGACTACCCGAACGGGAGCGCCTACGGGAGAAGAAAGAATGAACTACATGACAAAAACCACCCTGGCATGCATACACGAAAATAAGAACAGTGGAAGCGAAACTAAACACATGCATGCACTACGGGTACCCCGCTAGCACAGCGGTCACAAGATAAATAAATAAACACAGACTCCTGTGTCGACATACACGAGACTCGAGGAAAGACCTGGCACAATACAAATTAATAGAGTAAATTATACTCAGACATCAGAGCTGACAGGGATTGATGGGATTGCCTGTACACCATACCGACTCTGCCGCTAAAAGATGACTCCCTTGCCATGGCCCACGCTGTCACTACTTGGAATAATGAAAAAACAAGGTGAGTCGAGAGACTCAGCAAGCATAAGGAAAGAAAGGTTAAAGGCTACACAAAACCAATAAACTTCTCCCTAAACACCAATCCCCAAATACACACAAGCCATGAGACGCTACAACACAATAGTATAGCATAATAAAAGCACATACCGGTCCTTAGGGCCCACGTAAAACACTTGGCACCCAAGTCCCATACCAACATGTCGCTGCCCTGGACGGTAACAAATACCTCCAGCATTCTGCGTGCGCCATCCCGGGTCGGTACTCCCGTCACCCACCTATGTCGGTACTCCCGACACCCGTATCCCTGTCGGTACTCCCGACAGCCAAGCCAGAGGCTCCCTCGGAACGGTACTCCCATCCGAAAACTAATCACTACCAGTAACCATGCAATGCATATAAAATGCAATGGCGTAATGAGCATCAACGTGATACACTGGCGCCCATACATCCAGGCATCAGGCCATGCTCCACCCACATAGTAAATCACACCCGATGCATATGCCCGTGCTGGATGCAACCTAACCAAGCTAGCATGTCCGTGTCCAAGCATACTCAATAAATGACTATCCCAATATGCAACCTGTACCCATGTGCATATCAAATCATGGACAACATTATAATAAATCTAAACATGCAGTAAATCACATACTGGTAGAGCTAATCAGCAGTGCCCGACACCGATCAACGGCCAGTGACTAGGAGTGTCCACCCGACGGTCCACTTCAGGGCCGTACAATAGTCTACCCCAATGTCACCAACAACCGACCCCTGCCCTACTGCTCGATAGCTCTAACCGAACCATAAATAAAATCGAAAAAAACTGTAAATAAACCCGATAAAATCGTAAATAAACCTGCACGTCTAGGAACCTAGTTCCCAAGCTGGTTCAGCATCATTCCCAAAGGAATGGGGGGCGATACAAACCACCGTAGACTCATAACAAATAAACTCTAAAACTCTTGGATTTAATTTAAATTAAACCCAATGAATAATAATTCAACAAATAAGGTTACGTGCCGAATTAAAATAAGGGAGATGATAAAATACGAGAAACTACGAAGTCTCTCACGGGAATTAAAGAACACGAGAAAAGAGTTAGGAGCTTGCCTTTACACGGCCGTTTCCTCTATTTCTTGCATTCCCGCTGCGAAGTAAAACGTTTAATAACGTTTAATAGCGATTAATAAAACTCGAGACTCACATTAATTAAATCTAACCGTATAATATAATTAATTTAGCCATCTAAATCCCACATAGGCACCCCGTAAATAAAATCCCAATAAATCTCGTATTTCTTTTAAATTAAATCATGCCCAAAAATCCCTAATTCATATAATTAATACGCAAAACCAAACCAAATTAAGGGAAGACAAGGGGTTTACCAAATGGAAATAGATCGCAAGGGTAGAGGAGAACTTGCCTTGTTTAAGCTGGGGTTTACCAAATGGAAATAGATCGCAAGGGTAGAGGAGAACTTGCCTCGTTTAAGCTGATTACAGTATTTCCACACTTAAACACCACCAAATTAATACATGCTGTAAATTAGATTAAACTCCCAAAATTAATAAAATTGGGCCCAAAATTAAATTCCAACCGTACAGAATATTTAGTACATAATTCTTTATGTACCTGGCTAATTAAACCTTAAATTAAATCTTGATTTTCCCCCAAAATCTCCCAATTTTTCTCCTGCGCGCGCCATTGTTTTTCCTCTGAAATTCCTCACTGTTGCTGTTCGAATTGGAGACTCGAAAATGGCCGAATTTGGCTTAAAAGTAGCAACCAGATGGGCGGCTCAGCGTGTGCTACGTGGCCACAGCCGGCTGCCCACCGCCTTGCCCCAAAACGACGTCGTTTTGGGGCTAGGCTTTGATGAAAAATAACCATTTTCCTCACTGCGCGCGCGACCACCTCCCACAGCTCGATCCCGCGACCTGCTGTTCACCCTCCTCGCGCGCATACCATCTCGCCTAGCAGCTCCCTCAACAAACATATGCACTTCATTAATTTTAAAGTAGTTCCATCCCAATTCCGCAAATCACATTTTAACCCCCACTGTTTCCTTTAATTGCACATACGCCCCGGACTCCAATTTCCTTTATTGCACTTGTACTCCAAACTTTCCAGAAATTTCACTAATTTATTTTATTTTCCCATTTTCATAAATACTCCCAATTAAATAATTATTTTCCTTAATCCTCAAATATTTAATAATCACATTAATTACAATAATTAATAATAATTAACCATTCCCAAATAATTTAATTAATTATCTTTAATTTCTTATTTTCTTCAAAACCACATAAATAAATACTTTCTCTTAAATTCCCAAATATTTAATAATGTCCTCAAATATCAATTTGAATAATTATTTTCGACTTTTTGGGATATTACAATTCTCCCCTCCTTAATAGAATTTCGTCCTCGAAATTCGCATTGAGTCCTCATCCTCAAGATACGTCCACATCTCTCATGATAATATCCAACATCTCTTCTAAGACATTCCATATCATCATTTTCCAGTATCTCCACAAGTCTGAGTCCACAACATATCCTACTTGACTTACTACATCAGCACAATTCCCCAATCTATCACCTCTATTGGATCACATTATGACTACTAATACCATAATCGACCTAAGGAACGTCATCAATGTTCCTCTATTACCATATCATAATCCAATTGTTCCCCAAAACTATCTCGCATTCCCATCGCACTTCCGCTTGAGACTATCTCGACCACATATCAATCTCAATAATAAACCGATTCACAGCACAAAGCCCAAAGCAATTGCAGCTAACTTCAAGTGCAACCGGTAACGACAGGAGTAGGACCACCCTCTTGCATGACAAGAGGCTAATACTCGGTAACATGACTGAAACTTGCCACGTACTTACGAAGCATGAGAATATGAAATAATATGACATACTCAATCAAGGATTCAACAGCAATATCCTTTAGTCTGACTTTTCAACTGATTCTTAACCAGATACACAACATTTTCTCGGCAATACTTACTCCCACAATTTGTCGCGTATACTCGGGATCTAAAATGTCACTCGATCTCCCCTTCTAGGAATCAACTTACCCAATTGTGGATTCCTACTACGACTCATTCGATAACTACCAATCCTTCACTTGTTTTCCACCTCTGCTCATCAAGCTATGGCGGTGGTTTACAGTTACTCGCTTTGTGACCTCTTCCTGGTCAGACCGAAAGCAAACGATCATCAAAACCAACAACCGTCCCAAATGTCTGTAGACAATTCATCACATATGGCCCGACCGTCCACACAAATAGCAGACAGATCAAAGAAACTGGGACGACCTATGGTGATCCTTTCCCTCACAGTCTGCACTTCAGGAGTCCGCCCACAACCCCGCCAATAACTAATTCGAACAACACCAATGAGACCAAAACTAATTTCTAACCAAAGATGCTCGGGATGCTCAACTCATACAATCCATAAGTGCCTCCGGTATGTTAGTTACCTCAAACATTAACAAATGGACTATTCTATCCCAAACCAAGTAACAGGGTAGTGATGGTCTTCCTATTTTATGCAAGACTATCCTTGTTCACCCTTAAATCCTTTATTATTTTATTTTACCCTCACTCTCAAAACACACGTACACCCTAGGGAACATCCTTAGTCAAGCTGGACCGTTATCAAACCCAAACTGCAATCCATTGCTAGTCTCAGTCTCCAATTTAGAAGATATCCCTTTCCAAAAATGCACTTGAGTATATCCACATGTCTCGGCATACTCTCTACGCTCACTTAAGCCTACTACCTCTGAGTCTCCATTATCAACACAATCATTAATAACTATCACGAGTGAACAGCCTACCTCACTTAGTAGGTCTTGACCACTTAATTTACTCATTTCTTTAAAACCCATCTACATGAGTCACCGAGGCGATAACTCCCCACTCAGAGTTACACCAGAAGTCCAAATCTTCAGTGTCTGAAATCTATCACGAACCCAGTTCGATTTCCTTGCCTACACAGTGCCTATTCCACATCCGAATAAATATCCAGATGTCACAGAGCAGTCATCAACAAATCACGATTAGGCCTTGCAGGCACGAGACTTCCAATTCTAATACCATTATTAACTTGATATCATATTTTATTTACTCAGATCCTCATACACGTACCAACACATATCTAATATGCAATTCTTCATTACCACCCACAACAGATACCGAGCTCCCAGCAAGGAAACCGACAAATAGGAAGAGAATAGGTGATCGTTCGCGACCGGTCAACAGCTCTCTCACCCATAGTCAACTACCTACTGTGACTCGCTACTGTTTCCCTCATTTCCTTGACGGTTACGCATAAACTTACTTACATGTACACCTATCAATAAGAGTGACTTGACAGGTCACAGTAACATCATGCATCACGTCCACTCACACGTGGTCATACACCTTATCCTCTCACGCCTTACACTTACAGTCATAAAGACTAATGCTCGACTACGCCCGAAACCATACCAGACGAGCGTCATGAACCGTAGTTCCACATACACATTTCTTTCAAGCAATGATCCCATGCCCTCGCTTATCCTAAGCACGCCTCACAAACGTGTGCTATATATAACAGTTCAAAACTTTATTCCACACTGGTACACACTTTTACTCACTTAATTCATACACATAAGTCATTTTCACCACCTTCGGTACAGTCATAGCATAACACAAATATTATCTCTAGGGCTCATACCTCAATAACACCCATACATATACCAAAATAACCATATATACATCATGAGAGTTTACACAAACCCTTAATCTTTATGTTACATAGATCCTATATAACAACTATTTACATCCACACTAACAACCAAAAACAAATACATACACAAACCCTATTTAACAATCCACTTACTATTACCTCTCATTAATATCATAAGCAACTCTCACTAGGTGGAACTCCTTGCATCTCCGTCCGCTCGGGACGTGACCTCATCCGTTAGATCTGCCAAACTTCCATTGCTCCCAACGCTAGAACTGGGTCCTGCAGATTCATCCCTCAAGCAAGTAGGACCTTGCACCTCAGCATCTATTGGGTATCCCACTGAAGATTCCCGTTGTCGCCCTGAGTCATTCGGGTCCCAAAGCTCTGCCTGCTGCTCTATAGCACGGGCAAACTGATTGTACTGGACCCGAAGTGTCGCATCTTCCATAAAAATCCGAGTGAGTTGCCTCAATCTCTCATTCATATACTTCCTTACGAAAAACACTTGCTTTTCGGAGTACCCTAGTAGGTGTTCATGCGTGGTCAATAGGAACACTTGGTCCATGCGCCATAAGAAAGCCATCACATGCTCTCCATCACACTGCTTACCACCCAAGGTGTGGAGTAACTCGCGCTCCCAACGATTCCAAACTAAGTTAAGTGTCACCTGATCCGGGTCTGGCACCCTAGAACTTGGCCCTCCTGGATCCATACCAAATAGCAAGGGTCCCTGTGACCTGCACACAAAATTAGGTATCAAGCCAAGTACCAAATTCCTCATCCCTTAACCTAAAACCAACCTATAAACATAGGGTTCCTCATGTAGGCTCATATCCGGCTACTAAAGACAAGCTAGACACCTCTCTAACTCTACTCGACAATCTTGGTGTACAGGAACTCGTCCCACAAAACTGACTCCAACTACGCTCTGATACCAACACTGTAAGCACCCCCGCCCAGATATCCCCAACCACCCGTACTACCCGAACGGGAGCGCCTACGGGAGGAGAAAGAATGAATTACATGACGAAAACCACCCTGGCATGCATACACAAAAATAAGAACAGTGGAAGCGAAACTAAACACATGCATGCACTACGGGTACCCCGCTAGCACAGCGGTCACAAGATAAATAAATAAACACAGACTCCTGTGTCGACATACACGAGACTCGAGGAAAGACCTGGCACAATACAAATTAATAGAGTAAATTATACTCAGACATCAGAGCTGACAGGGATTGACGGGATTGCCTGTACACCATACCGACTCTGCCGCTAAAAGATGACTCCCTTGCCATGGCCCACGCTGTCACTACCTGGAATGATGGAAAAACAAGGTGAGTCGAGAGACTCAGCAAGCATAAGGAAAGAAAGGTTAAAGGCTACACAAAACCAATAAACTTCTCCCTGAACACCAACCCCCAAATACACACAAGCCATGAGACGGTACAACACAATAGTATAGCATAATAAAAGCACATACCGGTCCTTGGGGCCCACGTAAAACACTTGGCACCCAAGTCCCATACCAACCTGTCGCTGCCCTGGACGGTAACAAATACCTCCAGCATTCTGCGTGCGCCATCCCGGGTCGGTACTCCCGTCACCCGTCCATGTCGGTACTCCCGACACCCGTATCCCTGTCGGTACTCCCGACAGCCAAGCCAGAGGCTCCCTCGGAACGGTACTCCCGTTCGAAAACTAATCACTACCAGTAACCATGCAATGCATATAAAATGCAATGGTGTAATGAGCATCAACGTGATACACCGACGCCCATACATCCAGGCATCAGGCCATGCTCCACCCACATAGTAAATCACACCCGATGCATATGCCCGTGCTGGATGCAACCTAACCAAGCTAGCATGTCCGTGTCCAAGCATACTCAATAAATGACTATCCCAATATGCAACCCGTACCCATGTGCATATCAAATCATGGACAACATTATAATAAATCTAAATGTGCAGTAAATCACATATTGGTAGAGCTAATCAGCAGTGCCCGGCACCGATCAACGGCCAGTGACTAGGAGTGTCCACCCGACGGTCCACTTCAGGGCCGTACAATAGTCTACCCCAATGTCACAAACAACCGACCCCTGTCCTACTGCTCGATAGCTCTAACCGAACCATAAATAAACTCGAGAAAAACTGTAAATAAACCAGATAAAATCGTAAATAAACCCGCACGTCTAGGAACCTAGTTCCCAAGCTGGTTCAACATCATTCCCAAAGGAATGGGGGGCGATACAAACCCCCGTAGACTCATAACAAATAAACTCTAAAAGTCCTGGATTTAATTTAAATTAAACCCAATGAATAATAATTCAACAAATAAGGTCAGGTGCCGAATTAAAGTAAGAGAGATGATAAAATACGAGAAACTACGAAGTCTCGCACGGGAATTAAAAAACACGAGAAGAGGGTTAGGAGCTTGCCTTTACACAGCCGTTTCCTCTATTTCTTGCATTCTCGCTGCGAAGTAAAACGTTTAATAACATTTAATAGCGATTAATAATAAAACCCGAGGCTTACATTAATTAAATCTAACCGTATAATATAATTAATTTAGCCATCTAAATCCCACATAGGCACCCCGTAAATAAAATCCCAATAAATCTCATATTTCTTTTAAATTAAATCATGCCCAAAACATCCCTAATTCATATAATTAATACGCAAAACCAAACCGAATTAAGGGAAGACAAGGGGTTCACCAAATGGAAATATATCGCAAAGGTAGAGGAGAACTTGCCTCGTTTAAGCTGATTACAGCATTTCCACGCTTAAACACCACCAAATTAATACATGCTGTAAATTAGATTAAACTCCCAAAATTAATAAAATTGGGCCCAAAATTAAATTCCAACCGTACAGAATATTTAGTACATAATTCTTTACGTACCTGGTTAATTAAACCTTAAATTAAATCTTGAGTTTTCCCCAAAATCTCCCAATTTTTCTCGTGCGCGCGCCATTGTTTTTCCTCTGAAATTCCTCACTGTTGCTGTTCGAATTGGAGACTCGAAAATGGCCGAATTTGGCTTAAAAGCAGCAACCAGATGGGCGGCTCAGCGTGTGCCACGTGGCCACAGCCAGCTGGCCACCGCCTTGCCCCAAAACGACGTCGTTTTGGGGTTAGGCTTTGCTGAAAAAGAAGCATTTTCCTCACTGCGCGCGCGAACACCTCCCAGCTCGAACCCGTGACTTGCTGTTCACCCTCCTCGCGCGCATACCATCTCACCTAGCAGTTCCCTCAACAAACATATGCACTTCATTAATTTTAAAGTAGTTCTAACCCAATTCCGCAAATCACATTTTAACCCCCACTGTTTCCTTTAATTGCACGTATGCCCCGGACTCCAATTTCCTTTATTGCACTTGTACTCCAAACTTTCCAGAAATTTCACTAATTTGTTTTATTTTTCCATTTTCATAAATACTCCCAATTAAATAATTATTTTCCTTAATCCTCAAATATTTAATAATCACATTAATTACAATAATTAATAATAATTAACCATTCCCAAATAATTTAATTAATTATCTTTAATTTCTTATTTTCCTCAAAACCACATAAATAAATACTTCCTATTAAATTCCCAAATATTCAATAATGTCCTCAAATATCAATTTGAATAATTATTTTCGATTTTTTGGGATATTACAAAAATGATTGGAAATTCTAGGATGGATTCAAGGTATGATGTGATTTAGAATTAAGTTTGAAAAGAAAAAAATTATTGTCCCAGAATTGTCCTAAGTTATAACGCGTCTGGGAAAGCAAGGCGTTACAATGACACTGAGAGTAAGATCGAGATCGACAGTAACACCAAGTTATCGATGGAGAAACTGAGACACAGAGATTAAGACCCACAACGACAATAAGATATCGATGACGAGATATCAACTCACAAACCAAGATCGATATCGAGATCGACAGCAACAACAGGATCTCGACGGCCATAGCGTGCTCGATGGTGTGTGAGGGAGCCACAGTGAATGCGATATCAACGACATGAGTGAAAACAACACCCATAACGAAAGATACATACAGAGGCAACGTACACGAGTACTTTTTGGATGAAGAGCTTTTTTCTTAGGGTTTTAGCATTTCTGATGGAAATGACAAAAGCGCGTGTATTGCACAATAAAAGATTACCATTCTAAAGTGTTTAATAAGTTCTAAATTAAAAGTTAAGGGGGTTAATAGGTCTCTTCTAAAGTTCAGGGTGTCAAGTGGTTAAATGAGAAAAAATGAAAGGGCTCTGTATGTCTTTAACCTAAAATATTTGAATCCCTATTCAAATAAATTAATCACGACTAAAAATTTCATGATTGTGTCATCCATAAAAACTTAAAATAATGATAACTTGATTTGAAATTTCAGATGAAATGTAATTATTTTTTCTTGATAGTTTGTACATGTTGATATCATAATTTAATCATTGCTAATTTTTATGAATTGTTTATGGGATCTAAATAAAATTTGGAGTACAATTGTAGCCACAATTTCAATAAAGCTGAAAAAGAGAAAATCTATAAATCCAACATTGTTTGTTTAAGCTTTTGAATTTATAGAAAACGGTAATTAACATTGATGGATATGTACGTTTTGCAAATATATCAACATGTATATGTATAATCGAATGCAAACTTGCTATCTCAAGCACTCCCTCCGCCAAAATTAATGTTGTGTCATTATTACTACAATTTAATTATTTATTATGATAAAAATTTTATAGGAGTATATTATTCATAATGACAAAATACTTTGTATTAAATTTTTTTATGATAAAATATAGTGACTAAAATTGCTTTTGATGAAATATATATGTCAAGATATTTAATTAATATTTTGACGTCAATATTTGAAGATGAAATATTACAATAAAATATCCTAATATTATAGCAAAGGCTAAATTTCCTAAGTTTTTGTTTTTAAATAGGAAACTTAACATTTTGTGCCAAATCAAAACAACAAAAGTGAAATAAAATTCTTAAGGAGTGAAAGGATGGAGAAATTTTTTTAAAGAAAATTAAATTATTCAAAGCTAAATATTATTTTATTATTTTCAATATATCTAATTAATATTGACACCAAACCCTAGAATATTTCCTCAATTATTATCTACAAATACTCCAATAACTCAAATATATGGATAAGATTATGTCCCATTATTATACAATAACAAGAGCAAATTAATTATGAATACACATCTTAGGGGCTTTTCATTCACAACATAACATCAATCAATCAAATTTATCAAAACATAACATTTGAGCCTCTATCAACAAGTCACTCCCAGATATCTTTTCAGTTGAGATTGTCATGTACACATAGGTATCTAAGACCAACAAGCCATAAAACTCATCATTGACATTAGCTCCCATACTTGGAATGATGTTAAAAAGAATGTGAACCACAAGATTCAAGAAGCATAATAGGAGAAACAATGATAAGATTGGGGATAAATCTCACACCCAAAACATGCCCCACAAAATACAATGCTACAAATGATAATGTCACATCGAGCCATACACCAAAATATCAAGTTCTCAACATAAATATACAATGCACATATTGGTTATTGGGTCCCACATAAAAAATGCACAACCTGACACTCAAGTCCCGACATACAAACCTGCTGCAGCCATAAACTAGTTAGCATAATCTACATGAGCCCAAGGCTCTCACATCGTAGTCCACATGCCGGAGTTCCCAAACCATAGCTACCTAGAGCCCAACTCCACTCATAACTATCGAGGATCAACTCCATACTACATCATAATAGAACCAAGCAATAGCTACCCGGAGCCCAACTCCACTCATAGTTATCAAGAGACAACTCCATGCCGCATCATAATTGACCCTATGAGCTAGGCATCAGGTCCTATTTCACCCATATAAGAATACACATCTAGTGTAATGCTTGTCCACCTAATCAATCTAGGATGTACGTGTCCAAGTACACATAACTTATGTTTCCCCCAATGATGCAAACCCAGTCCCACACACTACAATGCCATGTAATATGTCACATAATGGTATAGTGAATCTACAGTGACTAGGTATCAATCGACAGCCCGTGACTGAGAGCAACCGATCGACAACAGTCCTTGGTCTGGCTGATGGTTTGCTTCAATGTCACCAAATGGTCGACACGTCACCTCACCAATCGACAGCTCCTACAGTGCGCCACAGTGACTCATACCTGCAGGAAACCATAACCACAACCAAACCCCATAAATCCTCTAGATACCTAGCCCGCACTAGTTCAACATCATTCCCAAAGAATATGAGCGGTACAAACCCCATAAGCGATTAGAAATAAAATCCCAAAGTAAATATTTTCTTTCAGTTACCTGCCTCTCTTAAACTTCAATTGTACAATTTTTCTCATTTTCCCCCTTGATTTCCCCCCTTATTTGCGCTGCTGTTCGTGGCTTCCTTCTCCCAAAATGTCTCTGTTTCTTCTGACTCACTGTTTTGTATAATATTTATATATACTTATTGAACATATAGATTTTAAATAGATAATACAAGCCCAGAGGAGGAGAAAAAAATTGACGGTGGACGAAAAGACCCCTTACCCGTCCCCAAGCGTTGAAGGATTCTACCAGCTTCATTTTCTTCCAAATTTTCGCCACCTCCAGCTTCCTTGCTATCAACTTCTTATAAATAATATATATATATTTATATATATTTGTAATTATATTTTATATGATTAAATATTGTGACAAATTTTTTAGTAACAAAGTTATTTTGTCACGTTACATAGGTTGAATTGACGCCAAAACTTTTTGCCCAAATTGATGTGACAAAATTTATATCAAAAATTATTTTGTTATCATAAATTATCTACCTTCTTATATTATGAAAAAATATTATGTCAAAATATTTTTTGTCACAACTTTTCTTACGTTTTGAATTTTTAATGAGAAAATTATATTTTGTCACAAAAAGAATACTTTTCGTGACAAAATTTAATCCATTACAGTTAATTTTGTAACAATATACGAAAATTCTTATAGTGTCAAAATTAAGTGTCATTTTATTCATGATCAGTTGTTTAGCAATGAATTATGTACCTCTCATGTTTGTTCAGGTGATCAAGTGGCACCTCTTCACTAAGGCACTTGGAAAGGCACAATTTCATAATTTCTTGCACAAGTTGGACATTCGTGACCTGCATGCTCCCACTTAAGGGAGAGTGTTGAGATTTTCTTATGCACAGTTGTATAGTATTTTTTATATTTGTAATGTTAAAATTTTAGGAAGTAATTAATATTTGTATTCTAGGAAGTATGTTTGTTTAGGATGTAATATTTGCATTCTAGGAAGTATGTTTGTTTAGATATATTTGTTCCTAGTTTACATGCATGGCTCTTGTCTTGTGTTTTGTTTTATGCCTCGTATATATTTGAGGTTTACAGATCAATGAAAGTGATGTTGATTTTTTCGGAATTCAATTATTTTTAGAAATTATGGCTATGGTTCAGGTAGATCATCTCGTGGCAGAGGAAAAGGTAGAGATAGAAATAATGGCGAAAAAAAAAATTTAATTATGAAGGTAATACTACTAATTCTTCATCTTGCTCGTATTCTGGGAGAACTAATAATGAAGGTAAAGGTTGTTAGTATAGAGAATGGTCTTGGCAAAACAAAAGTGCTCCTGGATGCTATCTGTAACACTCCGTTCTCCCAGGGTGTTAGGTAATGTAAGATTTTGTAAATATATTTTTTTTTTCAAAAAGAAACCCATCACAAAAATCATTTCCCGAAAATTCTGTTACACCTTCTCAGTATATCAACTATGAACCATTAATAAATTAAGATAGGTAAATCACCTCAAATACGGAAGTTAGATCGAAACCTCAATAAATCATAACCGAACCCATTTTATTTATAACATAAAGTCAAACCAACGCTTACATGATGTCCTCAAAATAAATAACATAATTGAAAGCAGCATATTATAAGCTATCTACTATTTGTCGTCACTCCTTAGCAATTCCCTTTCCCTTCACACCGCTGCCTTCACCTGGAACGTTTGAATATTCTAGGGACATAGTCCATGTTAGATGATGAATCAACTAAATGAGAGTTCAAAAACACGGTTTCATGAACGAATGCAAGACATAAAATAAACCAATGCAACACGGCAAACCCTAACTCAAGAGAATCCCACAACGCTTAACCTTATCACAGGGAAAGAACAATCTCTCTAAAAACTATGCCACCACACCGACACATTGACACGACGCGGTTCTAGCTTAAGAGGGGCAAGGTCAACGCATCCCTCCAACATTTCGGGAACAATCTTTACCAACTCCCGGCCCAAGATGGTCACATCAACGCAGGAACCCGGCTCACCACATTTATGTCGGAGATTACGTTCCCACTCTAAGCATCCAGGAACCACTACTCAATCCCAACTCAAAATCTCACATGGACCACCCAGTCATCCTAGTGCAACTTTTCTAACCAAACGACCCGACACAGAAACCAAGGCGGCTATCCCGACATGCTCACTAGCACAAGATACCCTTATTATTCCGTCACATCCTTGGAGAATTATGGCAACACTATCCAGACAACATTTTATGCTGACATTCCACATGAACAACACAATATGAACCACCTAATCATCCTAGTGCAACTTTCCTGACCAAATGGTCCGGCACGAAAACCAAAGTGGCTATCTCGACATGCTTACCAACACAAGATATCCCTATTATTCTGTCACGCCCTTGGAGAATTATGGCTACACTATCCAAACAACATTTCAGGTTGACATTCCATATGAACAACACAAAACGCAAGATAATGTCACATTTCACAATTCAATGCATCATATAAACAACAGTTTTATAAAATGCATTGTACAAGTACAAAATGTTTAGAGATGAACCTCCCTCATAAAATCAACTGTCACCGGTTACTATTTATATGCGACAAAACCATTTTGCATGAAATCTCAACACGTTTCGATAACACAAACACCAAGTTTTAGGGTAGAAACACCCAAAGTAAAATAAGTTTTGGGGAAGAACCACTCACAGGTTAAAACCAAGTTCCTAGGTAGAACACTCACCTCGAATATATTTGGATTATCTCGATCCTCATGTACGACCTCGATTTGGTGCCAAATCACAAACACTAGTTCTTGTACTCAACCTCGAGCCACAACACTCACTACAAAAAAATTGGCATTTAGCAGCCGCGGAGCGTTTAGCGACGATTTTCAGCAACCGCTGGAATAACTGCCATTAATTATATTTTTTGCGGCGGTTTTAAAAACCGCCGCAAAATAAGTGATTTAGAGGCGGTTTCTATAATATTTAATGGCGGTTTCAAAACCGCCGCAAAAAATTAAAAAAAAAATTAAATTTTTAATTTTAGCGGCTGTTTCAAAATCGCCCGAAAATTAATAAAAAAAATTATTTTTTTAATTTTAGCGACGGTTTCAAAATCGTCGCAAAAATTAATAAAAAAATAAATTTTTAATTTTAGCGGCAGTTTTGAAACCGTCGCTAAAATTAAAAATTTAATTTTTTAATTACCCCCATGGGCTAGCCCAGCCCTCGCCCGGCCGCCCGACAGGCGCCCGCCCTGCCCCCACCCAACCCTTGCGCGCCACAGTGCCGTTTGTGTGCGCGCCACGTGGCGATGCTCGAAATTAAATCCCAGCACCTTCCCCCTCCCTAAGTTTCGAAACCAAGACCCTTAGTGCGCGCGCGCGCACGTGAACCACTTGATTTGCGAAACACCCCTTGACATATATGGACATATATATATTATATACTAATATAACAACTAATTTTTAGAATTATATTTTATATTTTTTAATATATATTAAAAACATTTATTAATTGATTATTTTTTAAAAGAATAATAGAATAAATTAATAGAGTTAAATTAAATAAATTAATTGATAAAAAATAAAAAAGAAGATTTTTTATATTTTTTAAAAATTATTAAAATTTTATATATTAAAATTTTGTTAAATTTATTTTTATTTTTTTTAAATTAGATTTTTAATGAATTTTGCTATTAATTTAAATGCAATTTTAAATTTATTTTTAAGATTTTATATTTATTTGTATTAATTTAATTTTTAATTATTTTCTTAAGCAAAATTTATTTTTTTAATGAAAATAATGAATTTTAATATTTAAGATTTTTATTTAAATATAATTTTGAATTATTTAATTTTTTGAATTTAGCGGCAATTTTTCAAAAACCGTCGCTAAGTTTAATTTTTTTTTAATTTTGCGGAGGTTTTTGAAGACCGTCGCAAATATTAATTTAATTTTAATTTTGATTTTTTTTTAATTTAGCGGCTGTTTTCGAAAACCGCAGCTAAATTTAATTTTTTAATGAATTTTGCGGTGGTTTTTGAAAACCGCCGCAAATATTATTTTATTTTTAATTTTGAATTATTTAATCTTTTAAATTTAGCGACGGTTTCTCAAAAATCGTCGCGAAATTCAATTTAATTTTTTAATTATTTTATAAATTTAGCGACGATTTTTTGGAAACCGCCTCAAAATTAAATGTTTAACTAAATTTTGCGGCAGTTTTATGAAACCGTCGCAAAATTTAAAAAAAAACCATATCCAATTTTTGTAGTGACTTCCTAAACACCATATTCAATTAAAGAACATCAAAATCTATTTTTCCTCAATTTTTCTATAAGTTACTCTATTTTTTCCCCAATTTTCACCTCGATAATTCAAAAATAATTATCCTCTCAACCTTTTTACCAAATTTTTCAACATGATAAATGTAAAAATAAATTTATAAAAGTATACAAAGAAAATTTCGGATTGACCCATGTTGCACCCGCCCTGCTCATGGAGTGTGGCGTATTGAAGCCCTTGACAAGTCGATCACAACACCACCCCTTTCACCCTGAAAGCTCACTGAAAAAGGCCTCAAATGGCAAGTTGTAGGTCGGTGAAGGTAGTCCGCCTCCAGTTCCCGGCCGAGTTTCAAACGACCTTCAAACTTGCTTCAATGCGCACCAAATGCTCCAGAAACGTTCTCCTTAATGCAATGATCAAAAACCCCTTAATCACTCTCTCAAAATCACACCAAAATGGGGCCAATTTGTGTGCTAAAATTCAGCCGAAGCCTTGCCCATTTTATAGTAAAATTCAGCTATCTTTCAGCCAATCACCAGCCAGAACTTGGCCTCCAAGTTTCCCACCACCGTATACCACCTTCCCTAGCTCCCCTTCGGCCATCCCATTGGCCGAAAATGACTGCCACGTGCGGAGAAAAGTGGCGGCCGACTTTTGTGTTCACATTAGACTTTCTATTTATTACACTTTGGCCCCTAACTAATTTCGAATATCAATTTGCCCCTTTCCTTGAGGCCCCTGATCTTTCCAATAATACCACAAAGGCCCACGAGTTTACTACTATTCATCTCACCCTCGAAATTCCTAAAAATCTATCGTTTTGACATCTCTTGGGCAAAATTAGAAAATTACACTTTGGCCCGATTGGTCGTTCTGACCCTACATCCTTTCGTTTCAACCCAAAATCGCTCAAGGTTGTCTCATATGTAAAATTTAGGTCCTTAAAACATTCTTTTGACTCTCCGGAAGTTCCCTACGTCGATTTGATTTTCTCAGCCCGGTCGACAGCTGTACCAGAAACTATTCTCGATCCAACTTCTTTTGTTACCTAAAATTATGCCTCGAATCACTTGTCGGTACTATCCCATTTTTCTTATCTATCTATGGTCTGGGATACTCTCTTCGGTTGATTCGGTCGCTTAAGGTTGCGATAGTGTACCCTATAGTCTTGTTCTTTCAAAAATTCCAGTTATACCATTCATAAAATGCCATTTATATTCTCAAGAAATTCTCAGGTATTACACTATCAGTACAAGAGATATGGCTATGTTGAAAACAACTGTCATAAGAAAGCTGATTCCACGAAGAAAAAGACAGTGAAGAAAATTTATTTATTAGTTGTTTAGTTGTTCATACTAATGTAACCCATGATGTTTGGTATCCTGAAAGTGGTTGTAGTAATCACATGACTGGTTGCAAAAATTTCTTTGTGAAGATGGATGATTCTGTGAAGACACAGGGGAAATTGGGTGATAACAAATATGTTTAGTAAGTGGAGTGAGAACTATTACTATATATGATGTCAAAATTTGGGAGGAAGCCCATTGATGGTGTCATATTTACTCCGAGATTAGGTCAAAATCTTCTTAGTTTGGGTCAGCTAATAAAAAAAGGATATTATGCTGTGTGATGTTAACGAATACAAGATTTATGACAAAAGGATCGGAGCATGAGCTTGATTTACTTGGTTAAAATGACAACAAAAATAAAATGTTCCCCATAAATCTTTCAAAAATAAATGTCAATGCATTTAGTGTGTCATTTGATGATTTCATGGTTTGGCACAAGAGATATGATCATCTTAATTTTGGGGACTTACAATTGTTGCGAAAGAAAGATATGGTTTTTGGTTTTTTTTATTCTAAAAAGTGGTAGAGAGTTAATGCCGGTACATTCTGAAATTTATGGGCCAATGCAAACTTCCTCCTTCAATGGAAGTAAGTATTTCTTATTTTTTGTGGATGATTTTTCTAAGATGACTTGGGTTTATTTCTTGAAAGGAAGGAATAAGCCTTTGAATGTTTCAAGCAATTCAAGGCTGTAGTTGAAAAAGAGAGTGGTTGTTTCATTTTGAAAAAAAGAGTTTTCATCCACCGAATTCCAAGTGTTTTGTAGGAATCATGACATTCAAAGGCAATTTACAGCTAGCTACACCCTTAGTAAAACAAAGTAACTGAGAGCAAGCCCGCATGAGCAGCCCAGTTGGTCAAGGAGGGGGCACAAAGTGCCTTCCGTGATGAATCTTGGACTAAGATTGAGGATCAAGTCTTGCAAACGACAGTATGGGAGTACCTCTCTCCAAAGTAAGGGGGGGCTCCTTGTGCGCGGTGAGCCTGGGTCACCATGATTAACCTTCCCTCACATCCTGTTGGGCCGGGTGTGGGGGGCGCTCGGGGTGAGCGATTTCACCTTTTTTGACCAAGTAACTAAGAGCAAGAATAGATGGTGGTTGGGGTGAGCGATTCACCTTTTGGGGACAAGTAACTGAGAGCAAGAATAGATGGTGGTTGAAGCAGTTACTAAGTATGTTGAGTGAGAAGGGACTTTCTAAGATTTACTGGCATGAAATAGTGGCAACTACTGTTTATACACTTAAATTATTTTTTTTTTTAATTTTTACTGACATTTGAAAACACTGGTAAAACAATAAAACGCCAATAATTTTTACTGACACTCGTATTTTTTAATTAATTATATTAACTATGCTCTTGTAAGCTCTAACCGATCTATGGAGTTTTCTTTTATTTTTACCTACGTTTGAAAACACCAATAATTTTGGACCTAGCTACGACTTGCTATTTCACGTGGATTCCATTACGAGTGCATACCACATGATAGCTGAAAGAAACTCATCCTCCAGTCATGACATGGATAGAATTGGGATGAGACAAGATTGTACCACCACTGATGGGGCCATAACATAAATGGATGGGGCATGCAGGATCGAGCTTCCATGTAGGAGCCTCTCAGCTAAAGAATGTGCAAAAGATAAAACAATTAAAAACTTTTTTGGCTGACTTTGAGCCCTCCTCCAAAGAGATAAGAAAGGAGGGCCAACAAATTGGCTGAGAGAGCTGGAGATGTACTCGTTGGGTTAGGTCCTGAAAGTCGAGAATAATAGGCTTTTGAAGCACACATTGGAGGGTTTCAAGTGTTCGAAGGTAAAGCACTAAAGCTACAAGGTTTGATATCCTCAAACTGCTTCAAAATCAATTGCATACTTTTCTGAAGCTATATATATGGATAGATATGTTGCTTTGACATAAGGTACATATGTTGCTTTGATATTCTCGATTGTTAGCCCTCGCTCTCGCTCGCTGCCTTTCTCTTGCTCATCCTCCCTCTCTCTTTCTCTCTGAGCTAACACCCTATCCTGGGGAACCCCCCATCTCTCCTTTCTTTCTCACCGCCTCTGATCTCTGTCTCCCAAGGTTTTAGCCCCTCGGAACTTCCAGATCTACTTCATCCGAGCCCAGATTTGTACAACTAGTATGTTTTCTCTTTTGTGATTCTCTCGATTCACTCATCAGTCATCACTCTGAATTTTTGTCATCTACTTAATTGGATCTTTGACGTTTCTTGCTCTCTTTGACTGATCTTAAACTAATAATAATGCTATGTATAATATGTATAATTGTTATGAGAGATTTGTGAGGGGCGGGCGTGGGCCCCATGGAAGTAGAGGCCAGACCCATGCCCACCCCCCAAATTTTTGGATTCGCCCTTGTCTGAAGCACTATGTGTGTGTGTATATATATGTTACTTTAACATAAGGTTTCTTGTGTGTTCTCGCTTCTTCGTTTGAAATGCTATAATTTACATGGGATGTTTTCATGCTAGCTACACTTCTATTTTTGTTGTGAATGATGCCTATATATATATATATATAAATGTGGGTTTTGTGTTTCCTAATGAGGCCTAAAATGATGACGATTTTTGGGGTGGGTTTTATCTTCATAGGCTTCGGCCTGAGATTAAAGAACCTAAATCCGTCACCACTTTTAGGCAGCCCACTTTAGAAGTCGGGCCACAAGCCCTACTTTCATTTTGGAGGTGAAATGGGTCTCAGCCCATTTGCTCAAGTGGGAGGACTACAAGAAAAATGGTATTTAGCAATGGAAATATTTGTCGCTAAAATATCAAAATCTGTTGCTAAATTTTTTAATGATGGATTTAGCGACGGGTAGCTTTTCATCGCTAAAAATGGCGTCGCTAAATTTTAGCAACGGCACAAATCAACGACAAAAATTTTTGTTGCTGATTAAAAAAATAAAAAATAATTAAAAAATTAAATATTATTTTAGCAATGAAAAATTTCATCGCTATTCAGCGATGGAAAGTGTTTCGTCACTAACACAAAATAAAAAATAGAATATTAAAAAAATTAAAATAAATTAGAATTAGGGTCGCTATTCAGCTTCTCATCGCTGATGGAACCATTTCCGTTGCTGACTTTTATTTTAAAAAAATTAAAACAATTATGGCATACACTGGGCGAACGCGTGCGTGCTCCTGCCTTGCCGGTGCAAGTGGCGCGCTGCCGCTACGCGCCAAGTGGCTCCCCCTTAAGCTGCCACGTGTAGCACTGGGAAATTAATCCCAAGAGTGCTCGCGACTGTCCAAGCTGCAAGACTCCTTAATACATACACTGCACATATTAATTATATACTATATTTAGCTGCCGACAGTTTTAATTTCATTTTAAATTAAGATAAATCTTGTAAATTTTAACTCAACTAATGTACCACTTAAATATTGTAATTAATTAATCTCTTAAATATTTAAGTTTTATAAATTAATTAACTAATGTACCACTTAATACATATTTGTTATTATAAATTTTACAATATCATATAAATTTACATATTTTGGTTTATAAATAAAATACATAAAATATGCATTTAATACTAAAGAAATTTAATTTTTATTTAATTTTTTAATTGTTTAGCAACGTGGTACTCCTGTTGCGAATAAATTTTAATATTTATTTAATTTTTTCAATACATAGTTAATAAATTTTAATTTTTTAATTTATTTTTTTCTTTTTTAGTGGCGGATTACTACCATTGCTAAAGTTTTTAATTATTAATTTAATTTAAATTTAATTTTTTTATTATTAAGCGACGGAATATTTCGTGGCTAAATAATTTTAATTTAATTAAATAAAAAATTAAAATTTAGCGATGGGTCACAGTCGTCAGTAAAAAATAAAAATAAAATAAATAAAAAATGCAAAGTTTAGCGATGGGACAACAACCGTTGCTAAAAATTAAAAATAAAATAAATAAAAAATACAAAATTTAGGGATGGGACAACCCCGCCACTAAAAAATAAAAATAAAAAAAATAAAAAATGCAAAATTTAGCGACGGGGTCACACTCGTGGCTAAAAAATAAAAATAAATAAAATAAAATAAAATAAAATTTAGCTACGGGACAACTCCCGTAGCTAAAAAATAAAAATAAAATAAATAAAAAATGCAAAGTTTAGCAATGGGACAACACCCGTTGCTAAAAATTAAAAATAAAATAAATAAAAAATACAAAATTTAGAGATGGGATAACCCCCGTCGCTAAAAAATAAAAATAAAAAAAAATAAAAAATGTAAAATTTAAAGACGAGGTCACCATGTAGTTAAAAAATAAAAATAAAAATAAAAAAAATAAAAAATAAAAAATTTAGCGAAATGGTGACCCCATCGAGATATTGGAGTGGATAGGATCATTAGCCTACCGACTAGCCTTACCTCCGCTATTAGCCAATATTCATAATGTATTTCATGTGTCTACGCTACGAAAGTACGTGTCAGACCTCCAGCATATTATTGACTACCAAACTCTTGGAGTCAATGATGATGCATCATATGTCGAATTGCTAGTAGCCATTCTGGAGAGAAAAGCGTGAGTATTGAGGCGCATATATATTCCTTATGTAAAAGTTCAATGGCAGCATCTCAGTCAAGAGGAAGTTACATGGGAGCTACAGAAGAAATGAAGCATTCCTTTCCTCAATTGCTTGACTAACCAAGTACGAATTTGGAGGACCAAATTCTTTTAAAGGAGGAGGATTTGTAACGACCTGTTTATTTATGATTTAATGAAAATACATGACATTTTGATAAAAAGAAATAATTATTTATGACTATTTGAGGATTGGTGGATTTAATGAATTTAATTGAGAAATGGGTGTATTTTGTAATTAAGTTAAGGGGGGCAATTGCAAGTTTTCAAAAATTATTGGGGTTAAAGTGTATGTTTGGAAATGAGATTCACCTTAAAAATAATTTGTGCAATTTATATGTCAAGGGGGTGTCTAGAGCAAGTGGTTGAGGTGCGCGTGTGCAGGAGGGGGATGCTCGGGTTCAAGCCTTGGTTGAAGCAAACTGGGAATTTTTATTCCCAGCCAAGTAGGCGCCAACGGAGCCATTTCAAAGCACCCGTGCACAGCCGCTCACAAGCTGGCCACGCGAACTAGGCACGCACATGGGGCCACGTAGGGCCCTGCGTGGCACGCATAGCCTAGGCCCATGCGAGCCCACGTGGCTGGCTCCTCTAGCCACGCGTCCAACCACCCATTTTGTTGTCCGCCTAATTGTTTCGTGCCCCACGTTGCTTTTACATTTCCCCTACCCCTTGGCCTATAAATAGGCCATGACATTGAGCGAAAGGGGAGACCTTGGCGGGAAGGTTTTGAGAAAAAATTAGGGAAAATGTTGGAGGAATTAAGGAAAATTCTAGCCGTGTGAGTTTGGGCTATGACAAAAGCAACCTTGGTATGCTGCAAGAATTAAGAATATATTTAAGACAAGTTCTTATTACTATTTTGCAAGTTCATATTCCTTAATCTTCTAAATTGCAAGTTCCATACTCTTAATCCTATTATTGCAAGTTTAAGCTTTTATTTTAGCAAGTCATTTTGCAAGTTATTCTATCTTTCAAGTAAATTATTTTATAGTTCTTAGTTATGCTTTCTGAGTCTCAAATAGGGTTTTGAATCACCCTATCTTTCTTTGGGAATGATGTTTATTGTGGACATGCAAGGGTTTGATATTGTCTTACATGAATGTTACCCTGTTGTGTTTATTGCTTTGTTAGTCGCATGTCAGTCATATATGAGAAGTTATTACAAATATGCATATTATGATGATGCATGAAGCATGTGCATGAAAATGATTTTTTTTTTTTAAATATGTAAAGACCTCATGATGCGCTAAGCGGACGAGTCCGCAAGATATATCCGTAAAGAAAGATTTGACTCAGAGTTGGATTTCGGTCCCAGGTTTATGTTATAGACTTTGGTCCCATGGTTTTGGACTTTGATCCCATGATTACGGTTTTAAAAGGATTACATGTTTCATCGTGTTACCATGTGAAAGTCCCTTAAATGGCATTCATGATTCTTTTACTTCTCGATACCCATGACTCTTATGCTCACTTTCTTCAAGTTATATTTGCTGGGTCTTGTGGCTCATATTTCCTTACATCATTCCAGGTAAGGGTAAGGATAAAGAAGAGGGCGAGCCAAGTGAATCTAGAGCCTTGAGGTAGAAGTGTGTACAAAGTTATCTCAACCAAAATGTCCTTGGTGGGGTTGTTTTGTGATGTGTATTGTTAAGTTATGCTTGTTTATGTTTTAAGTTGTATCCTGAAGGGATATGGTGGGTTTGTGGACCTTAATGTAGTGTGTAATATTAAGTTACGTTTGTGGATACGTGGATGCTAATGTATATGTCTATGAGTAAGAATATACGAGTGTGACTTCCGTTGTTATAACAAGGAGAATGTGTAATATTTTTAGTTGATTTTGGCATATATGTCATCTTTTGTGGGTCCCTAGTTAGGGGCGCCTACATGATCACTGTCATTTGTCCATGATAAAGATCTTTTGTTGTGTTGGGTGTCTTGGTGCCATGGGAATTTTCTCTTTTTGGTTTTGTTTTTTTTTTTATCTCTAGCATTTGTTGATGTCACACTACTATGGTGGTGACAAAATATTATCCACTCTAACAATTACTCTTTCAGAAATAAAAAAGATGGGGTAATTAAATAATGCCAAAAAAATTTAGTATAAACATTTAAGAGTTCTACTCCCTGATCTAAGGTCCTGTCTCAATTTAAAATTAATTAGAATGAATAAGTAGTTTTAAAGTGGTCCAAAGCTCATACTTAGGCAAAAGCTCTAACATCTCTAGACAAAACTACAACATTCCCAGTAGAAGTCTTATCAAGCAACCCCTATTTCTACCCATTTGTGTCGCCCCCACTTCGATTAGGTCTCCAATAGACTTATCCATGGCTAATTTGGGTAAAGGAGCTACGGAAGAGGATTCAAAAGCATCTCCCCTTGTTTTTTGTGTGAGAAAGCAGTAACAAGATCTTGGGAAGCCTTTTTTTTTTTAATTTATATAAATTAATATATGTAATATTTATATGTATAATATTTTGTTTATATATATATATAACATTTTCCTAAAATATATTTTTAGAAAAAAATGGATTTTCTAAACACAATTTATCAAATTTATGTATGTGTTAGTTAAAGGTTAGAAAATCTATTTTTGTAATTTAAAAATATATTTTTTATGATTGTGATATAATTGGAAAAAATGTTTTTAGTTTATAACTAGATCTTAAAATTTAACAAAAATATATACAAAGTTTAGATAAAGAGAGAAGAGAACTCTAAGGAAAAAATAATCAATTTACATTGAGAATTTTTAACAATAGGGGTGGCCTTGAGGGGACGGAGGAAATCAAATTAACTCCTAACTTCTATTTGGGTAAATTGATAAAAAATAATAGATTAGTTGTGCCGCCTAAGAAATAAAAATCATTTTTTTCTTGCAAAAATAAAATAAATTATATGGGGTGCCATGCATGTGACTCAAATTCAAATTATAAGAGATCTAACAAAACTTATCCAATGAAAAAGATGCATAATTAAAAGATGTGGCTTTGATTGGAGCGTAGGTTGTGGCAAAGTAATAAAGCATGGCATCAACTAGTTTAGTACAAGCTGACCGAGACTACAGCATGGCATCAACTAGTTTAGTACAAGCTGACCGAGACTACAGTGAAGACTACGTATACAGTGAAGGGAATCCCATTCAAGGTACATTTTCATCAAACAGTGAAGGGAATCCCATTCAAGGTACATTTTCATCAACTAGAAATTTGATTTCAATGTTCACTGTGAATATTATTATTAATTGTCTTTAAGGAGTAAGATTGTCAGTCTAAATATATATAATTTTGTCAATTACAAATAAATTTTTGATAACAATTATCTAATTATTTAGCATATAATATATTACTTTATATAAGACAAATGACGAGTATAGATCAATCTTTATTCTATTATAGTTCATAATGGAAGAATTTTATGATGTCAGCATATATATAAATTAAGTCTTTTTTGTACTTTACAGAAATAATCCCAAGATATGATTGATGTCACCATGATGAAGATGAGAAAAGGAGATGAATATCTAGTTCTCAATGAACAAAGTCATACAAGTTATTTCGTTTTTAATCAATTGAGATACCCAATTAACTCTAATTTATTTGGTGTTTATTATTAATGTATCATTATCAAAATGATCTCAGAAAGAATTGTTGTCATAATCTAATATTGTGTTGGACCTAATCCATAATGACGTACAGATAGATAGGATTTCTATACCTAATTCAAATTAAACTCCATTAGCTTTGGTGTTCTGTTAATTATTTCTCATGGTAAATTTGTTATATCTAAATTCTTTGTTTTACTTTATTCCTAACAATTAATTAATTAATTATCCCCACAAGTTAATAATTTTACTTTATTACTTTAGTCTTTGGATAGACACTAGACAAAATGACGATGCAGTTTACCCCAAGAGAGAAAAAGGAATCATATTTCCTATAAAAAAAATTTAAAAATATTATTTGATCCATGAACACATAAAAATGCAGATGAGTACTGGAAATACATAAAATTGTACAGAGCTGCTCTGGAAGGCGATTGGCACACGGCCAATAAATTCTTTAAGAAAAACCAAGAAGTATTCACTACCAGTATCAACTCGACACTGGAGACTGCCCTGCACGTAGCAGTCCAAGCAGGAAAGAAGGCAATTCATTTCGTTAATTTTTTCGTAGAAAAAATGACGAATAAGGATCTCGAATGTAAAACTATTAATTCCCAAACTGTACTTATCTACGCTGCCGGAGCTTGTAACACGCAAGCTGCGCGTATTTTGGTGCAAAAACATCGCCGGTTGTTGTATATTTGCGACAGGTTTGAGTCTCTACCTGTACACGTGGCCGCCGACTCTGATCACAAGGATACTTTCCAATACTTGTTGTCAGAAACTCTCAAATGCTTTCGGGAGACTGAAGACGTGCATGGTGGTGTTAAGCCCTTTGCAGACATGTATGGGCTTCAGCTTGTTAGTTACGTAATATGTTCCGGATACTACGGTGAGAACCTACAACAGTACTATAGTCAAACAAATAAATATATAATGTTACTCTTACAACTGATTTATTTATTTAACTATATATATCATCTCCTGTAATGCTTAAGTTAATTTGTTTTATCAAGTAGAGGAGGCCCTAAAATTGATTGATCGATTTCCCGAACTCGCAAAATTAGTACTTCCCAATGTTGGTAGTGTTTTATCAGCAACTGTTTTGAACGTGTCGGCGTTCCAAAGTGGGAGTCATCTATCCTTTTGGGAAAATGCTATCTATTCTTGTAAGGATATATCACTTTTTCAATAAATTCTCTTCTTAATTTCTGTGTTTGCGCAAGGAGCTTAATTATATTATTATATGCTTTTATTCAAGGTGTTCCAATGAACTTGGACCAGTATGCTATAGAAGGTCTCAGATTTGACATTGAGGACCCAGTGCGAAATTGCTACATTCCAGGTTTAATTGTACAAAAAATTTAACTACTGCCTACCACTAGTACAAATTTAAGGGCATGTTGAAAATTCTGCTTGGATAAAGTAATTTTCCTAATTGATTTAATTCCTCTGATGATAACTTGCAGTGAGGCAAAGATTACAAGACATGCTTTACAAAGTCTTGGCGTTCTTAGGTAACGTTAATAATTCAACATACACATGGATTTCTAGTTTAATTAGTTGTAACAATTGATTTTGGCTGAAATTTAATTACCGCATTCTTGACATAATTTTGCAACTCTAGTGCCTCACATTAAACACATTGGGGAGAAAAAAACAAAGCATTGTCAGGCAGTTCAGCTTGTGAATTTGGCGTGCCAGCAAATTAGTACTCTAAGTGACTACGAGGCTTATGAATCAATTGTGAAAGGCCCATTGCTTTCCGCAGAAAAATTTGGAGTGAAAGAGGTGGTGGAACAAATATTGCATGGTTTTCCGGATGCAATTTTGTTTCGTGATGAAGAAGATCATTCTGTATTGGAATTGGCAATTTTACATCGTCAGGAAAAAGTTTTCAACTTCATATATCATATGGATTCATGTAAAAATCTCATGTCCACCCGCTTGGACAAGGGAGGTAACAGTATACTGCACTTGGCGGGGACACTGGCGCCTCAAAGCAAACTAAAACTAATTCCTGGTGCAGTACTTCAAATGCAACGTGAGATGCAATGGTTTCAGGTAACTAACATATTGATGATACAAGAATCTTACATGCACGATGATCAATCTTAAATGTGAGCTTATTGATGATATGTGAGCTTATTGATGATAAAAGAAGACAAATAACATTTTTAATTACGCTTCTCATTCAGGAAGTCGAGAAATTTCTGCCACCCAAATTTAGACTGAAGGAAAACAAAAATGGAGAAACTCCTGCAGCGCGATTTACTGCACAACATGAGAACCTAGTACGTGAAGGAGAGGATTGGATGAAAGGTGTAGCAAATTCATGCACAATTGTGGCATCCTTGATCGCCACTATAGCGTTTGCAGCTGCAATCACCGTTCTCGGCAGCAATCACAGCAGTACTGGCCTCCCGATTTTCTCTAATGAAAGTGCATTCATCGTCTTTGCCTTTTCAAATGCATTATCTTTATTCACAGCCGCCACTTCTCTATTGATGTTCTTGTCCATCTTTACTTCACAATATGGGGAAAGCGATTTTCTTTATGTTCTTCCCAAGAGGCTTATAATTGGTCATGTCACCTTATTTCTCTCCATAACAACCATGATGATAGCCTTTACTACTGTCCTCTGTCTTGTGGTCGGCAAACACAAGGAAAAGATACTAATTCCTGCAGCAGCAGTAGCTAGTGTTCCAATCTATATTTTCACATCCTTGCAGTTCCCTCTCCTCTTGGATCTAATCTATTCAACGTACGGTAGCATTTTTCGCAAGAAAAATGATCACCCCATTTTCTTGCGAAAAATGGGGCTCCTTGTCCATCGGATATGGTCACAATTGTTTGGTCGAGGGCATTGATGAGGTTGGGTCTGTTTTGTATTCGAAAATTTCTATGTTTCATAAACATTAAACATAAACTGGATTGTGAAATTTGTATGATTTCATGTTAGTTCGTATATTGCAAAATGTTAGTTATTTTATGCATGAATTGTAAATATCTCAAAGATAAATACTTTGACTAGGAAAAAAGAAATTCTGATCTTTGAAATTTGTCATACCCTCCTTGGACTGTTATGTCGGGTGCACAATTACACGATGAAATGTGCACTCTAGCTACAATCCAAATATCTAGTTTTTTTGATAAAAACACTCACAATATATGATGCTCAATGAATTTCTATGTGTCCCAAACCTTTGATAGGACTTCTATTTATAGAGGAGAAAACTTTATCTGATAAGGTTTAGGAGATGAAGATCAATTGAAATTCGAATTTCAAAATTATCTTATTTCATTTAAGGATCAAATTATCTCACCTAGAGATAATTTTATTTTAGGATGAGACTCATCTCATTTTGTTTTAATATTGATCAAATTGACTCATTTTGATCGCTTTTGAATATTAATTATGATATTTATCTACATTTTCTACTCAAGCGTGATAGTCAACCAAAACCCAAAGTATGAGTATAACTTCTCTTATCAGAGTAGAGTTTCATACAATAAAATGGGTCATGTGATCTACGAGATATAATTGAGAAAAAATAAGAGAAAAATATTCAACAACGAGTCTTTAGTTCCAATCTGATGAAACATATCACTGTATCTCGACTTAACATTATCTCATTCCCTTTATAAAAATTATTACTTCATATATATGTATAAATAATTGTTCAAATATCACATAGATATTACAATTGTCAAGCTATAGAATACATATATATTCATGAAAACGTTTAAGTCTTCCACTTGTACTCATATTAGTCAATTTTGGATTAATCACTCTCCTAGAAATGTTCCATGAGTTGAATCTGTCCACAATTATAGGAAACATACCAAAGTAGTATTTACTGACCCATTACTTCATAATATAGTCAAGAATTCTAAAAAGCATTGATATATCATTCGTGTGACGGAACCGATCTTTGTCTGGTTGACATACTTATCCTAGCTCTTGATTCTTTTAGTTCAAACACAATGGAAAAAAGTTAGACATTACTTCAATTTATTAAATAAATGAAAAGTCAAATATATACCATAAAGAAATGAATTACAATTTATGTAAACCTAAAGATTTAGCATGATCTTTATAGGAATCTCTAGTGATAGGCTTTGTAAAAGGATCATCAACCATCCTATGCGTAAAGATATATTATAACACCACTTTTTTTTGCATATTAATATCTCTCACAAAGTTATACTATGTTTCATTGTGTTTGGACTTGCTGTGATATTTTGGGTCTTTGGAATATGCAATCGAAGCTTAGCTATCACAGTATAGTGTAATAGGTCTTGCAATGTCAGGAGTGACCCCAAAGTCAATTAGAGATCTTCTTAATCACATTGTTTCTTGTAATTCACCTTCCATTGTTGACAAAGTTGTGCATGTCTATTTCTTGTTACTCTAAGATATATCACCTCGATTGAGCAAAAACGCATATCCTGAAGTTGATTTGTGTTCATTCAAGTCTCTACCCTAGTCAGCATTTGTGTAGCCAATTAAATGCATATGTCCAAGTTGGTAACAAAGTCAATATTCTATAGTTCCTCTTAGGTATGCAAGGATCCTCTTAACTGTATTCAAGTGCTTAGGTCTTGAATTTTATTGATATCTACTTACCAATCTGACCGCATAACAAATATCGAGTCTAATGCACATCATGGCATACATCAAACTTCCAATGGAACTTTAGTATGACATGTTTTTATTTTGAGCTTTCTCTGTTAGAGTTGAGGGACACAAATTCCACTATCGAGAAGAATGCTTAAGGCCATAAACAAATTTGTTTTAATTTGCGAACCTTTGTTTTGTGGCCTTTCAGGTTGATCCATGTGGATTTCCTCCTCTAATTCTCCATAAAGAAAGTAGTCTTTACATCCATTTGATGTAATTCAAGATCCATATGTGCGACGTTGGCTCGAATCAAACGTATAAATGCCATATTTACAATAGGAGAGAATTTTTCTTCATAGTTTATACATTCTTGTGGCGTATAGTCTTTGGTAACAAGATAAGCTCTAAATCTAGCTATTGTCCCACTCCGCCTTTTGTTTGACCCTTAAGACCCATTTATTGCCAATGACTCTACAATTAGGCGAAAGATCAATCAACTCTGAGACATGGTATGATTTCATAAACTCTATTTCATCTTCCATTACACTCATCCATTTTTCTTTATTTGGGGATTTCATAGCCTATTCAAAATTGTTAGGCTAGTCATGAAAGTGAAGAGCTACCATAAAAGCTTTCCTTTTAATCTCAAAACGACGATGAGGAATACTTTTCTGACGATGACTTCTTACTAATTCATTCTGAGGAATTGTCTCATGTGTGTTACTCCCACTTGGATCAAGAGTTGATGTTGCATTATGCAATTCTCATTAAATCCAATTAGAGGCACACTTGGTTTAGGATCTCTTACGTTGTATAGTTTTGAATCCTTATCGACCTCACCATTTTTGTGAAAATCATTTTCTAAAAATGTAGCATTTTATGATTCAATTTCAGTAATACTCCCATATTCATTTTCTCCAATGAATACATATCATTTTGTGAGTTTTGAGTGTCCCACAAAGATACACTTTTTACCCTTTGGTCCAATTTTCAAAAATTGTGAGAAGGGTTGTGAACAGATGCTACTGACCTGCAGAGTCTTAAATCTGTTAGGTTAGGCTTTCTTACTGCCCATAACTCATAGGGAGTATCATTCACTGATTTGGAGGACACTCGATTAAATATGTAGGCAGCAGTCAATAGTGCATATCTCCAATACGAAACTGATAGATTTGTTTGTGCTATCATGAACTTAACCATTTCTAAAAGGGTTCTATTCATTCTCTTTGCAATACCATTTGTTACAGAGTATATGAGGAGAATCAATTGTCTCTGTATCATTTTTTTCATCACAAAACTCTCTAAAGAGGTTTGAGAGATACTTGCACTCACATTCAGTTCTTAAAGTTTTGATCTTTTTTTTTATTTGATTCTCCACCAAATTGGTGTATCTTTTTAAGCAATCCTATTCTTTAGATTTGTTGATACTAACCTGGATTTCACCAAAAACTAATTTGGAACACAAAATTTCACCACTCTAAGAGTACATTGTAATAGGAGAACTTTTCATAAAAACATTCAAATTAAACCCAGTCTTAACTGTGCTACAGTGGACTTGTTGCCCTTTCCTTAGAGCTGAGGACAACACATGATCGAACAACGGTAGGAAAAGTATAACTGTCAGGCAACATTCCAGTGTGATGAATGTCTCTAAATAAAGCTATAGCATGTTCACAAGGATCTAAATTAGCATAACCCCGAATCACGGTGTTCTAGATGAACACATCCCTATCAGACATTAAATCAAAAAATTTGCGGGCATAGTCTATCGAATGAGCTAAAGAAGACGCCAAGGTGATGAGTTTGGTCGACAATAAAAGGTTATGATGGGACCCATTTACGAGGATGAGACCGTGGATTCGCTCAAGGTCTGAGAAAGAAGAACCCGAGTTCAAAAGACAACTAAAAGTGAAGGAGCAGTCATTTGTACAGAAGGGAGATGGAATTGGGACACACAAAATGGAGTCGAGCTTTCTTAGTAGCGTACGGAAAGAGGCGGTAAACATCAACTTCACATCCCTTTAATAGCACAAATGATTGCACACCGTATCCCTTTGATCATATACCGCCCAGCCCACTACCCAATCAATCTTCTTCCCTCCTAATCTCGGCCCACTATCTATGTTCGGATAGTTGGAAATAAAGTAAGCTTATTATTTTTCTATAAAATTGAGGAAAAAAAAGTTAATAAATGAGAATAATGTGACTTTGTTTAAATGAAAAATAGAAAGAAACAGAAGAGTAAACAATGAAAAAATAAAATAAAAATTATATTTTAGTACTTTAAAAATAAATAAACAAATTCAAAATTTCATAATAAACACATCGTATTAACAACAATAAAAATATTTTAACCAAAAGCATATTTATACTTATGAACTTTTGCCTTTTATTTTTTTTTTTTTGTGAAAACCTAAAACATTTCATGGTTTCAAATGTGAGCCCAAAGTTAAGCTAAAATCATATTTATGCGTTGAATTTTTCGTGGTTTCAAATGTATCCTTGAATTGTACAAAATCATTCATTTAAACATCTAGCCAACATATGATATATACGCGCACTGACGTTGTAGTTTTTTGGTATCTCCTCGATTCCTTTTGTCTCTCTCTCTCTGGTTATATCTTCTTTGATTGTGTCTCCTCTCTCTTCAACATCTCTTATGTCTCCTCAAGTTGGGCTACTCAGATTGGTTGGGTTAGATGAGTCATTGATGTGCCCATATCGATGATCACCTTGTCGTTTAAGGGTTTGAAAATAGAGTCAGTCTGGGGTTAGCATTTCTTGCAAGAGATGCAACCAGCAAGAGATGGAAAGTTGAGGAGAGGCCACAGAGAGAGAGAGAAGAGATGCCATCGGAGTTAGAAATGAAACTGAGGAGACTATGAAAAAGGGGATAGAGATAGAGCTAAGGAGACGTTGGAGAACTATCATGTCAACGTGTATGTATATCACTTGTTGGTCAAATGTTTAAATGAGTGATTTTACGTATTTTAGAGGCATACTTGAAACTACAAAAAATTTAAAGTTTCACAAGAAAAAGTGCAAAAGTTCAAGGGTATAAAATATCCTTATTGATGATGTGAGATTGCACCTTTAATCAACACTATCCTTAATTATATCCATTCTATTTTTTTTATATATATCTATTCACTTTGACCATCAATACATATTTTATAATTCCGTCATTTTTTGGCGTTTAAATTATTGTTCACTAGAGAATATTTGATATATTTTTATAATATATATATACTACATTATATTATAATAACATAAATATCTTCTTTTTTTATCCATATTATTAGTTCGTCCTAATGATACAATGATGAATGTAAAATAGGTGATCAACAATCAACGCTATCTTTGATATATATATATATATATATCAAATTATCAGTACACAAATACTTTATGAATGAGATTTTAAAGTTTGCCCATTTTTCATAAAAAAATAAAAGAATTTATAAATGTATAAAAAGAGTTTGAGGATAGGACAAATCCCATCTAATGTAATAATATCACAAAATATTATTCACTCTTCATCTTCAAATGCCACCTCATCCTACTTGGCAAATCTAATTAACCACCAAATCAGGAAGAGATAAGGCAAATCTAATTAACCAACAGATCATTAACAGGTGGAGTGGAATTTGAAGATGAAGATGAAGTTGAAGATTGAAGAAGATGTACGCAAGTGGTTTAATTAGTATAAATACATGTATTGAGTCATATATAGAAGCCACAATAGAGAAGACAACAAAAATTAGGAAGATTAGAGATGAAAAAAGTATTAATGGCCAATACTATGTCGGTGAGAATTACGAAGGTCTAGAATAAAAATATATTGAAAAAAATGTCACGCATTGATGATGAACTTAATATGCATAATATGATAGTCTTGGACACCAAGTTTCTCAGATTCTTAGAGAGTACAAAAAGGGAAGCTTTTGAAAGTCTGAGGCATGCACATCTCAAGTATAAAGTGGATAGGATGAAGATGATACGATTGGGACTATCATTGTTTGATGACCAAGACAACTTGTGTGGAACGTGGCAGATAAAATTTTCCAATTTCAACAAAAACAGGGACAAGCATGGCCCATCTTTCATTGACTTCTTGCTAAACAGTGGTGTTAACCTATAAAATAATACAAAGGAAGGGGGTCAATATGCACCTCTTTTTTTGGATGTTTATGGATATCTCGGGAAGACATGCACAACTCAAATAGGTTACCTTCCTTGGCTTGTATGATTTTGCATATTTGTGAAGGCTTTTAGCTCATGAAAACTTCCTTGACTCTACTTTAGAGTTTGTGGAGAAGCTTGTAGATGTTTTCAGATGTGTACACGACGTGAAGCAGATGGCCAGCCATTGTTGCAAGCTTAAGATTGGCCAACTTGGATTAAAGGAGTTGTCTAAGATTTTGAAGGTTGAGAGATTGGGAGAGGCTTATCAGACAAGTTCAGACTCTCTATTGACAGCTTTGGTTTACTTGAAGATGAAAAGGAGTCCGAGCTTGCCAGAGGAATAGGTAGAAGGTTGTCTCTATGGGATCAGTGCAAGAATAAAGTGCCACCACTTCGCATTGCATTCTCTCAAGCTAGAACAGGAACTAGAAGAATTACAGCCTTGGCAATGCTAATATGATGTAGCAGTAGACTTGTTATCTTTCTTTACTCTTTGTGAATTTGATTAACTACATCTTTGTTGTATCATTTTCTTATTGTAAACTCTCATCCCTCCAAGAATATTGTGTACTACAGTCATTTTAATTCCAAAGGTTATCTTCATGCAGTTTATGATTTACAATCAATGTGCAATGCATTAGTTGTCTCATTGGCTTTTTGTTACTACATATAACATGCAAATTCTTATAAAACCTTTAAAAAAATATCCTTGAATTGCCTTTGTGAGGTTGATTGAGTCCTCTAACTCAAAAGAAAAACCGTCTCTAGCATTTGAAAGATAGTCTCCCTAAATATTAAATCGTTCCCTTGAGTGTTATGAAAGCTTAAAAATAAAAATTGAGAGAGTGAGTATAGGATTGTTCATACCATTATTGCCCAAAGTCTATTCTCTCTCATTCCTCGTTTCATGATTTCAGGTTGCTTGATTTGCCTAATCTTTACTCAATAGATTCACGAGCTTAGCTAAATCCTAATTTGTGCTCGGTCAAAATTTCTAAGTAAATTGCACATATGAAGATGTTCTCAACAAGTGATCAGTGGGGATGCATTCGAACCTATTGCCCGGTGTCCATGAAGGCACAAGCTCGTCATATTAGAGGTTCGATCTTATGGCACTATGCGCTGAGCTCTTATTTTACCATCAAACTAAATTTTTATTTTTACTTAAAAATTAATTAGTATATTCATGAAACGACCCTCATAGTAATACTTAAATTAAATATGTACGATAGGAGGTTAAAGATTGATGCATGAAATAAGTGTGCTTACAAACATAATTAAGATCTGAACTTTGGTTGTCATTAATTAATTATCCACATTTTGGCCCATAATTAATATTAATTACTTGTGTTAATTTTGTAGCTGGAAGCAACGCAGAGGAGCATGCCTGGCCGAACCAATCGAACCAATCTTACACTAGGGAGAATGAGCACGAAACCATACAACCCGGTGGCCGGTTGCCCGCCGGCTCCTTACCAAGGTTACATTTTCAATACCCTTCCCATCCCATGCAAACTAATCAATTACCGAATTAAAGCAAATTGTATCACTTTACCGAATTAAAGCAAATTGTATAAACCATACCTCCAATATTAACTGATTAAACAATTAATTTTGTATCTGACTATGCCTATTTTGGATCGGTCTTCAAGATTATTTAAAAATACTCGATGGAATTTTTAGTTTGTACATGTGTATACTCATATATACCGTGACACAAATTATATTTATAATTAAAACTCAAAATTTATTTATGGAGATAAGCGTACATCATTCTATTAAGGATAATTCTATTATGCTATTAGGTAAAAACTCAATATTAGATAATTACCTTTTAATTTAATTAAAATAATTATCTAATAATAATCATGTTAATTTAAAAAATTTGCCCCAAAAGAAAAAAGTAGGTCACAATTTGTCTCTCCAAATACAAGACTATTACATACTTATGATAACACAAATCATATAAAAAAATCAAAGAAATAAAATAAAAAATTTAATGCCATTTGATTTTGATAGATTTGTTATTTGAGTTCTACCCCAATATTGGAATAAAACAAATTAAATCATTCGAACTGCTCAAATCAAATCACCTAATCCTGATTTCACAAAACTAATGATGGATAATGGTTGGGTAATTTTAAAAATTGTCTAAAACAGTTTAATTTAGGTTTTATATTTTGGTATAAATTACGAAATTGACCAATCATCCCAATATAAATTAAAGTTTTTTATGATTTAAGTTTATATTTAGTCGTAGCTATGAGTTTTAATTAATTTTCAAGTAAATTAACAAATTCAAAATATATAGATGTATATGATTCTTTTTACACATTAACTATTATGATAAATTTTAATATTTTAAGAATTAAAGGGTCTTTCTATATTACCATATTTCTTTCACATGATTAAATAATTTGTGAATATTTTCATTTCTTCGTGTATTTCAACAATAATTTCTTTTACACTACTTGTATGTTTATTTATGATGTATATATACATTAATTATCCTTACGTTATATTTTTTAAATTATTTAAATGACTAAACTAAGGGTGATTTCAAACTGTAATAATTTGATTATTTAATATTTAATTTAATTTTTATTTTTAATTAAATTTTAGTTAATGATAAATCTTGATATAATGATAAAATTGGTCTTTTAACTATTTCGTTTTTTAAAGCCGAATATATAAAAACATTATAAAAATAAAAAAAATTCAAAACATTAAATTTGATATTTTTTTACTAGAGTTGCAATCGAACTAAGCCAAACCGAGATTCACTGAGTTCAAGCTTGGTTTGGCTCATCCGTTTCTAAGCTCAAGCACAAGATTGAGTGCCAGCTCAATTCGTCAAAAGATTAACGAGCCAAACTTTGGCTCAAGCTTAACATGAGCTCCAATGCCTATTGGTGAGTGGCGACAACAGTGGGAGGCAGTGGCGAGTGGTAGTGTCAACAACAAATGTAGATGGGCAAAAAAGGCAAATGGTTGCAAGTGATTGAAAAATGTGAATGGTTGTAGATCTTTTTGGTTGGAGAATACGAATAGTTGTAACCTCAGGCAAATGCCCTTACCAGAGAAAGTGGATGGTGGTAGGCATGAAGTTCTCACCAAAGAAGGCAGATGATCATAGGCAAGGAGTTGTACGCCAAGAAAATGGACGATTTCAACCAAGCTAAATGCTATGATGGGCTTGAAGCTAATGATCCATAAGAAGGTCTTCTCAAAGGGAGTGAAGCAAGTGTGGGAGAAGATGAGAAAGACATTGTAATGGCCTAGGAATTTGTACTCACGGAAAGAAATAGAAAGAAAAAGACAACTTTGAGTAAATATTTTTTTTTTCTTTAAAGAGAGAAAGAAATAGGAAAGAAGAAGGAAAATGAGAGAGGGGAAGGGAGAACGGTGGCTCTATCTTATTGGTAAAACCTTATGACTAGAAAGAAGCCCCTTTTAGGAGAGAGAAAGAAAGGGCATTCTAAGTGTTGTTTGTCATTTAGTAGAAGGTTATTATTTATTTAGGTAGTATTTGTTAAAATGAGAAAAATAAGATTATAATGTTTTTCGAACTAAGATATGAAATGATCAAGATAAGAATGAGAAATATTCCAATATTTTTATCAGATTATTTGTTAAATTTTTTTGGAATGCATTGGGAAGCAAATGGGTGATTTTTTCTTATTTGTAAAGTCCAAAATAAATTTATCTAAAGAGAGGGGAGATAGATAAATTTATTTAGATAAAAAGTCACGTGACTTCTTTTTCAAAACTTACCAGATAAATTTAATAAATACAATAAATTTAAATAAATATATTAATGTATTTATAAACGAGTTTGTTCATGAACTATTTGCGAACTTTTTATCGAGCATAGTTTTGATTCTTCAATTGATCTCTAATTGAATACATTCGTGAGTTTTAACAAATCAAGTTTTACTGAATTCAATCTCATCTCATTTATAAATTGAATTTCAAACTTAGACTCAATCTCAGCTCATTTACTTTAATGAAATAATTCGAACAAAATTTTATCAAGTCGAACACTGAGCCATTCACTAACGGCTTGACTCATTTGGAACCCTAATTTTTACTAACAATATATATTAATGTGCTAATATTTTTTACATATTTTCTATACCATTCTTACTTGATTTTATGCTTAATTCTTATGTTTACATATGTTTTCTATATTAATTTTAGGTAATTTATCATGTTGACAGGATTTGAAAGAAAAGTGAGAAAGAAGAACAAAAGTTATGAATTTTCGCTACTCAATGGTCTAATTAAAAATAAAATATGTATCAATTGGAATGTCGAAAAATTCTGAAAAAAAATATGTGAGATCTCTATATGTATACTTTTCTACGCTTCAAATAGTGCCTAAATCCGAATTTTCTATAAAAAGTTATGGTTGTTGGAGTAACAGAATGTCAAAACTGTCAAAAATTTAGCATTACCTACAAATTTTTCATTCCATTTTCTCTAAGTTGGACTGATTTGTAGATTGATTAAGAGGACTTTTAAAGATTATTTGGGCTGCTTATTTCATGAAGAATTAGGCCCAATTGGACCTAAGAAGACTAGCCCGAAAGTCTAATCAAATTAAACCCATATCTTACAAAAATCCTTAAATTGTAATTCTTGATATTTTGAGGGATTATTTTGTATTGAATATGGGACTTAAACTTTTGAGTGAACATAGGTGGCATGAAACATGGAGAAGAAAACATGAAAAGCAAAACATGGAGAGAAAAATATGAAAGAGGAAATTATGGAGGCATGATATCTTATATTTTAAGGAGAAAATTAAGGAAAATAAGAAATTGATGAGTATAAATAAAGAATGAACTGGAAAATTAAGGAGTTTGAGGTGAGAGAGCTTGAAGGATTGGAGAATTGGAGCACTATTAGTGGAAGATTTCTTCAAGAATTGGTGACAACATTTTTGGAGAAGGAAATCCTACACATCAAAAGAGTTTTATTCTCTTCTTCCATTTCCTTTAAATTCTATATTTATGTTCATTTGTTTTGTTATTCTATCATTTATAATATGAACTAAACTCCATAACTAGGGGTGTTTTGATGTAACTTAAATATAATAATTTGATTTTCATGGATTGATTTTATTATTGTGTTTAATTCTATCAAATACTTGGCCAATATTTGATTGATATGTTGATATAGATTTAGACCAGAAGGAAAAATCTATAATTTGATCTAAATAATAAACACCACAAGAATATAATTGGAATAGAAGTAAAAATTTAACTTCTGTGGTTAATTATCATTGCATAAATAATTAAATTTAAATTGTCAACCATTTAAATTAAATTGGATTAATTAGGTGAAATCGAAATACCCTAGTATTTCCTAGTATTTTCCAAATCTTGAAATTCTTTATATTTACTTTATGTGTTATTATTCTGTTTTCTTAAATTAATTCCCCTTAATCAATTATTTAAATAACATTTGGGTTAATATAATTTTGATAATTATCACTCGATTCTCGTGGAAACAATATTCTACTCACTACTCTATTACTTGTGCGATCCGTACACTTATGAAAAATTGTCATAATATATAATTTAACAAATTCATATCATGACTTTTCAATGGGTCAAACACAGGGTCGGGTTAACTGGCTTGACCCGAATTATGTCTAACTAGCTTGAAATGATTGGGTTAGAAGGTGTTTAGCTTAGCAGTTTGACCACTTATAAGCATGGTTGTTAAACTCTCAATTTTACGAGTATGATTTTATAATTTTTTACACCGAAAACTCTTGCGATTTTACAATTTTCAAGTTGAATCGCACTCGATTTTACATGTCAAAGACCTTCTTACGATTTTACGATTTTAACAACCTTGCTTATAAGCTCATTCTTTAGCTTATAAGTTATATAATTTATTGAGTTACATGTTTATTAAAAATCTAATAGCCTAAATGTTATTTTAACAATGTTTTAGAAAAGCTATTCCCCCCAAGTTTTTCCAAATAGGTTGTTGGTAACTTATTTCGTTAACCAAGTTAATTACAAATTTGCTCTCAAGCAATTCAAATATTTATAACTCTCTATCCCTTAAAACATTACATTCTTTCTTCCTTTCCCATCTCCTTCTCTAGTCGTTTTCTCTATTGCTGACTTTCATCATTGTTGCCTTTAGCAGATCGGTAGCCGCCTCCAACCCAGCATCATCGTCATTGCTTGGATATGCTCATTTGTTGTGTGCATTGTCGCTGCCTCCAGCCCTATCCCCATCCCCATCATTCGTCGCCTTATTGATGCATGAAAATAGTTCGGAGATGTCGTTTTGACGTTTTTGAATCGTTTCTCATTTGGAAATATAAAAGACAATTCGAAATTTTTTTTAAGTCATTTCTATAATTTGTGAAATGTTTGGAGAGTGTTTCACAAATTACAAAAAAATTGCTAGAAACGCTTTTTTGGCTTGGAATTACTAAGTAGCGAAGCCGAACAATAGTAGGGTTCTTGACAATGAGATCAAGCACCTCCTTCCAGCCGCGAACATTCTTGGTGAGCTCAATGTCGTAGTAACCTTGCGGATTTGCCTCATCTCTCATCACTTTCCTCTTCTTCTCCGGCGGATGTGCGAAATACCTCCTCGCCGCAACCTCCAACTTCCGACGCGTCTTCGACGACACCCCATGAAGCAACCCAATCTCAGCCCCTTTTCGCGTCTCTCTCCAATGCATTGTACTGTGCGTGTTTCCTCTTCCTGAAATTTTCCAATGCCCTCTGTCTTCTTTCTACTTCCTCCATGTCGTTCTGTCCATCCATGAAATCCACCGCAATACATATATATATATATATGAGATATATTTTTGAAAAATACGGCAGCCCCTCAATCATGCGCCTCTGTAGCAGCCCATCCCTCACCTGTCTCTTCCTCCTTTATGTCAATCCAATTGACTTTTCTAATTTTCAATTAGCAAGAACCATCTCCTTCGATTCCAATTGCTTCCTTTATTAAATTGAACTATTTTTATTATTTTTTATATTAATAATTATATTTAAAAAATTTATATTTTTTAAATTTACATTTTATTTCATGTTTCTATTTTTTATTTTATTTAAAAAAATATCATTTTTTCATTTCCATTTCATATTGAAAGCATTTTTTGCTTTCGTTTTTGTGCAATTTAAGCCACCTCCAACCCCATTCCTACCGATCGTGGCCTCTAGCCCCATCTCTAATCTCATTAGCCATTTCCTCCAACCTTAATCGTCCATTGTCGTCGTTCGGTAGTCGCACTATAAGCACCCCCGTCCAAATATCCCAACCACCCGGTCTATCCGAACAGAAGTGCTTACGGAAGGGAAGAGAAATAAACACAAGACAAAAATACCCAGGCATGCATACATAGACAATACGACAGCAAAAGCAAAAACAGTAAACGAGCATGCCCACAAGTACCCCGCTGAAACAGCGGTCATGGAGTATATAAAAATACATACAGACCCTATGCCGACAATAGGAGATACAAGTGACAACCTGGCACAGTCAAAATAAAAGACAGCAACTCTATCAAAATATCATAGATGATGGGGGAAGCTAACTGTACACCTTACCAACACGGCTGGCTGCTAGGTGGTACGATCCTCGCCCTCAGCCTTCGCTTTACCCTTACCTGGAATGATGGAAAGCAAGGTGAGTCGCAAGACTCAACAAGTTTATATGAAAAAGAAGGCTATAACAAGAATTGAAGAAGAGATCACCCCAAATACAAACCCACATGTACACACAAGCCATGTGACGCAACCAAACAATAGTACCGCATAATAAAAACACATACCGGTCCTTGGGGCCCACATAAGACACCTGGCACCCAAGTCCCATACCAACCTGTCGCTGCCCTGAAAGGCAACATATATCTCCATAAGTCTGTGCGCACTGTCCCGAGTTGGTACTCCCGTCACCCGTATCCCTGCCGGTACTCCCGACAGCCGAGCCAATGGCTCCCTCGGAACGGTACTCCCGTCCGAGAACTAAATACTACCAATATCCATGCAATGCACATAAAATGCAATGGCGTAGTGAGCATTAACATGATACAAGACGCCCATACATCCAGACATCAGGCCATGCTTCGCCCATATAGTAAATCACACGCGATGCATATGCCCGTACTGGATGCAACCTAGCCAACTAGAATGTCCGTGACCAAGCATAGCCAAATCATGATAATCTCAACATGCAGCCCGCACCCATGTGCACACCAAACCATGTACAAGAATACACTACAAAAAAACTGACATTTAGCGGCGGTTTTTAATCGCCGCTAAGTGATTTAGCGGCGGTTTTCAAAACCGCCGCTAAACCAGCCGTCGTGGAGCATTTAGCGACGGTTTTGACCAACCACTGGAATAACTGCCGCTAAATCACTAATTTTGCAGCGGTTTTAAAACCGCCGCAAAATCAGTGATTTAGCGGTGGTTTTTTTTAATTTTAGCGGCGGTTTTAAGAACCGCTGCTAAAATTAAAAAAAAATTAAATTTTTTTATTTTAGCGGCGGTTGAAACCGCCGCAAAAATTAAAAAAAATTAAAATTTTAAAAAAATAAAAAATTAAAAAAAAATTAAAATTTTAAATTTTAGTGGCAGTTTTAGAAACCGCCGCTAAAATTAAAAAAAATTAAAAATTTTACTCTCTCACCCGCCCGCGCCCACACGGTTGCCCACCCGCCCAGCCACGTGGCCTCATATATCCGCGCGCCACGTGGCGAGACTGGAAATTAATTTCCAACCTCCCCCTTCCCCAGTTTCGAACCCACAACCTCCCCTATGCCATTGCATGCTTGAAACCACCTGATCTACCAACTTCCCTTATTATATAATTACATATATAAATTATATACCACTATTTTTCAGAATTATATTTTATATTTTTTAATATAGAAAGAAAAACATTAATTAATTTATCATTTTTTAAAAGAATAAAGGAATAAATTAAAAATAAATTAATTGAATTAAATTAACTAAATTAATTTATTAAAAATAAAAAAATTATATATTTTAAAATTATTAAACTTTTGTTAAATTTATTTTTATTTTTATTTTTTTAAATTAAATTTTTAGTTAACTAGTGGTGAACCCGCGTGATATATGGGAGAGTTTAATTTAAAAATAAAAAAATAAATTTATTATTTTAAGTACTTTTAACTGAATTGATAATTATAATTTTTTTAATCTTTAATCATATTGAAAAAATTTAAGTTTACTTAATTATTCACTATTCAATATGCTAATGGAGAACACTTTTAATTCAATATACTTATAAATTTTTTTTATTATATTATATTTATTTATAAATAAATATTATAAAATCTATAATATTTCCACTTAAAGTCGTTCGTTATTTTCTATTTATTATATTATAATTATAAATATAAATTAAAACTCTTAAATATGAGTAAGAATAAGTTTTTTCAATAATAACAAAATTTTAAAAAAATAAATTTTGATTTCTTTTATAGTCTTAAAAATGTGATATCTTAAATATTAATTAGCATTAAAAAACTCTAATACTTGACAACCCTAATAATTGACATTTGGCAAAATACTTTATTTGACTATCATATTTTATTATTATATAAATTGTTATATGTATTTCCCACATCACCCCGCATGGGCCAGACTAGGTCCGATAGACCGGCCCAATCACCCAAGGCCAAGAAGGCCCGGACGACCTCGTCAAGGAAAGTCCAGCCTCCACCAAAGATCCGGAACTCGTAAAGCGAGCATATAGCGAGCTCCCGGTAATCCCCCAACGAGCTCCAAGCAATCAACTAACGAGCTCCTGAAATATCCTCCAGATCGCTCGCCCATTCAGGTCGCTGGCCTAAAACCTCCAGCTCGCATGAGTGGCAAAGCTGCTGAGAAGTCAGAGGTAGGGTTCGATCACTTTATCTGTAACAGCCCATGCCCCTCGTAATGAGAATCCCACTGAAGGCGATAAGAACTGTTTGTCCCCCATTATACAATCACTGTATTTTTATATATTATCTAAATTGTAAAAGCCCCTCAATATAAATGGGAATCAAAGAGACCATGAGGGGCAAGGACGAAAAGAATAATCAGATACCGCCACTCTGAGAGAATAATCAGACGGCGGGCGTGGACTAAGCATCGTTCTGGCCGAACCACGTAAAAGATTCTGGGGTACACGCTTGGAATTTTGGGGGGGGGTTTCCTTCCTTCTCGGTATTTTTGGATTGACTCACCGCGGCCCAAAACGAATCACGGTCGGCCGAAATTGAACGTCGACATAAATATACATAGAATAAAGATATAAAAATAATATATTAAATAAATAGATACTTTTCTATGACTTAATTAATAGTTTAAGTTGTCTATTAATATTTCTCATAAAATTCATGTAAATTTAATAGAAAACAATTAGCATTGAAAAACTTGTATATTTAAAATTTATTATTAATTTTACATAATTAGTATATATTATTTCGAAACAATTGAAAGATTTAAATTATTAATGTAAATTACAAAATGTAAATTATTAATGTAATAAGTATTAAATGCAAGTTTTGGGGGAAAATTTTATTACTACTTATTATTTCAAAACAATTGAAAGATTTAAATTATTAATGCAAATTACAAAATGTAAATTATTAATTCAATCAGTATTAATTGTAAATCATTAATGCAAGTTTTGGAGGAAAATTTCTTTTTTGAAGACTATCCTATTTTTATATATGTAAAGATGCAAATTACAAAATGTAAATTATTAATGCAATAAGTACTAAACGCAAATCATTAATTTGGGGGAAAATTTTATTACTATTTATTATTTCAAAACAATTGAAAATTTTATATTATTAATGCAAATTACAAAATACAAATTATTAATGCAATAAGTATTATTTGTAAATCATTAATGCAAGTTTTGGAGGGAAAATTCTTTTTTGAAAACTATCTTTCTTTTATATATATAAAGATGCAAATTACAAAATGTAAATTATTAATGCAATAAGTATTAAATGTAAATCATTAATGCAAATTTTGGGGAAAAATTTTATTACTACTTATTATTTCAAAGCAATTGAAAATTTTAAATTATTAATGTAAATTATAAAATATAAATTATTAATACAATAAGTATTAATTGTAAATTATTAATGCAAGTTTTGGGGAGAAATTTCTTTTTTGAAAACTAAATTAAATATTTTAATGAATTTTGCGACGGTTTTGAAAAATCACCGCAAATATTAATTTAATTTTAATTATAAATTATTTAATTATTTTTGAATTTAGCGGCGGTTTTTCAGAAACCGCCGCTAAATTAATTTTTTTAATGAATTTTGCGGCGATTTTGAAAATCGCCGCAAATATTAATTTAATTTTAATTTTAAATTATTTAATAATTTTTGAATTTAGCGGCGATTTTTCAGAAACCGCCGCTAAATTAATTTTTTAATGAATTTTGCGGCGGTTTTGAAAATCGCTGCAAATATTAATTTAATTTTAATTTTAAATTATTTAATAATTTTTGAATTTAGCCGCGGTTTTTCAGAAACCGCCACTAAATTAATTTTTTTAATGAATTTTGCGGCGATTTTGAAAATCGCCGCAAATATTAATTTAATTTTAATTTTAAATTATTTAATAATTTTTGAATTTAGCGGCGATTTTTCAGAAACCGCCGCTAAATTAAATTTTATTTTTTAATTATTTAATTATTTTCTAAATTTAGCGGCAATTTTTTGAAAATCGCCGCAAAATGTAAAAAAAAACCGCCGCTAAAATAGTATTTTGCAGCGATTTGCAAACCGCCGCAAAATTTCATTTTTTGCGACGGTTTTAGAAACCGCCGCTAAAAAACCGCTGCTAAAAATCAATTTTTTTGTAGTGATAAAATATAAACAAGCAGTTTATAATCACATAACGGTAGAGCTAGTCGGCAGTGCTTGGCACCGGTCAGCAGTCAGTGACTAGGAAGGACCATCTGACGGCCTAAGACAGACCGTACGACAATCACACCTACACCGAACGGCCAATCCCTGCCCCCACTGCACAACTGCTCTAGCCAATAAATAACCAAAAATCCAATAATAATACCCAACAGCTAAGAACCTAGCCCCGGGTGAGTACGGCATCATTCTCATAGATTTGGAGGTGGTACAAACCCCCATAGGAAATCAATGAATAAAACCCTCGAGACCCGGTTAATAAATTAAATTTTTAAAACACACCGTTTAAAAATCCAATAATTTATTCATAGCCGAATCAAACAAAAGGAGGTCAAATAATTTGACAACGAAAGAATCGACAAGGTGGGTGCAAAGAACTTGCCTTAACAGAGATATCCTTAGGCTCGTTTAGTCCAAAAGCAGTAAAAATTATACAAACTGTAATATCCCAATTAATTGTCAAAATCAACAAAATTGGACGCAAAATTAAATTCTGACCGTAGAGAATATTAATTACTAACTGCTCTACATACCTGGATAATTAAATCGCTGATTAAACTTGATTTAATCCTGATTTGAAGCCCAAAATTTCTCAAATTTCTCCCGTGAACGCACTGTTTTTCTCCCAAAAAGCTTACTGTTTCAATATGCAAGAAAAAACGCTCGAATTGGGCATTAAATGGGGGCAAAACGGGCGGAGGAGGCGCGGCCATGTGGCAGCGCATGGGTGGTCGTTGGAGGCCACCGCCTCTTGGACGAAACAACGTTGTTTCAGACGCCTTGGCTGAATTAATTCAGCCAAAAAGTCCCCCCCTCGCGCGCAGCCCCTGCGTTTTGGCCGCCTCGCCCACGAACCGCCCGCGCCCGCATACTCCTTCTACCTATATGTGTTTTAGGTTATATTTAAGGTGAGTTTTTCCTTTTTCTGCAACTCGCGCCAACACCCCTAAACTTTCATTATATACACAAACACCCCCTATAATAATTACAGTAACATCCTGAACTTCCAAAAATCACACAATCTGATTTATTTTAATTTTTTTTTTCTAATTCCAGAAATTCCTAAAATAATCAATCAATTACCTTAATTTCTTATTTCCTTAAAATCACCTAATTTAATTTTATTTAATCACAACAATTTATTTTAATATTTCTTTTAAATTAATTTACCCCAAAATTAAATTAAATTGCTATTTATAGGGCGTTACACACACCTCAATCATTCATCGTCGTCGTCCGATGGTCGCATCTCCATCATCTATCACCTTCTCAATTATTCGCCGGCTACGACTCCATCTATATATATATATAACATATAAATATTTTAATATCTATTATATTAATATATTTAATATTTTTATAAATTAAACTTAAATTTAAATATAAAATATTATATTAATATATTTTTTAATAGTTGTATATAATTTATCTAACATATAATTGTAATAATTTTATCAATTAGATATTAATTTATAATTTATTTTTATTAAAAATTAGTATTTTTATAAATTTTATTTATATTATTTAGCAACATATCTATTTAATTTTTTATTAAATTTTAATAATCTATTAATTTTTTAAAATTAAATATATAACTATATAAATGATCGTTTAAAATATATTTATCTAAATATATTATTAATTTTAATATTATTTAGTTTTTAACATTTACACAATTTATAAATAGAAAGGCTTATAAGGTCTATAAAAAATGGGTAAGCCAAACACTCCTTATATCCTTTAGGGCCGAACAAGAAGCAGGGGCGATCAGAGGCCTCCATTGTTGGAGAGCGATTTTGTTCACCCCCTTTAACGAGGGTAACCATCACCCTCACAAAAGTTGTGAAGGTGAAAAATAACGGAACTGCGATTTTATTCACGCTTATGTCGTTTCGTTATTTTTCACCCTCACAACTTTTGTGAGGGTGATGGTCACCCCGTTAAAGGGGGAAACGGGGTGAACAAAATCGCAATCCCATTGTTGCCAGTGAAAACTTCCTACTATCGAAAAGGAAAGTGGACAAGGTGTCCCACCGGAGCTTCTTCCCCATTTTTGTCCTCATTTTAATTTATCCGAGAGCTTCCTTGTTTCCAAATTTCTTTATCCTAATCCAAGGATTCCCCAATCTGGTAGGTTGAGCAGATTTTCGACCTCGATCCTGTTTATCTTTATCGAGCATCTTCATTTGAACTTCATATCTGCACCTCTACCACATTCGAGTTGTTCCAACGATAGATAAAACCTAGAAAACTAGAAATTTCTTCATCTCTGCTTGGTTTTCTTCTTCGTGATTGTTGAAGGTCGACGAGAGGAGAGTTCCCATGTTGGGTTGCTCCGATCGATGAGTGAAGCTACCTCCCCCAGCGATGATTTTCCCGCGCTGGTGGCTGTGAGTTGAATGGCCGACAGACAGCGAGGTCCTCTCCTGTTTGTTGTCTAATGATATACACGTCGGCTAGAAACTGAGACTTCTTCTAGTGAGCTGCAAGGGCTGTGGGCTGCCTCTGTTCCTTAATGGTCTCTTAAAAAAAATTTAAACACGTCTTTGTTGCTACTCTTCATGTATGTGTCATTTGCTTTAGTCAAGTTAGTTTGAAAGATCAAGTCTTTAGCAATTTGTTGCTATTATCCAGTCGTATGTTAGTCAAATAATATTCTCCTCTATCAGCTGAATGTTAGACGATTTCTAGGAACAGGTAGTTATTTATTTGTGCATATATAGCGGGGTTGAATCTTGCATTTGAACAGCTTTTTAAAAAATTATCTTCAATTTTAATTTTAATTTTAATTTTAATTTTAATTTTTAATTTTAATAATTTTATTTATCATTTTAAAAAATTATTATTTAAAACAAAAAATTAAAAAACATGTTCTATTTAAAATTTTGAAAATAATTTTTTAATAATATTTTATTTAATAAATTTAATTATTTTATAAATTAGAAGTATTTAATACTAATATATTATTAAAAAATATATATATTTTAAAGTTGGTAAATCTTATAACATTTTTTCCTATTATAAAAATAAAATGTGAATAAATAAATAAATTGTCTTTTCTTTTAAGTGATTTGGTTGTTTTAGTTGAAAACAAGCAAAATAATTTTTTGTAGTTTTGAATTTTTTTTATATTTTTATTATTTTAAAAACTTAAAAATTAAAAATAACTTGAAAACAAGACAATCTTTTAGGTTGCGTTCTCTTTGTTGTTTTAAAGTTATTTTTAGTTTTCAATTTTTTAAAATAATGAAAATACGTTCTCTTTATTGTTCTTAAAAATATATTTTTTAAAATATAAAAAAAACTCAAAACAACAAAAAGTTATTTTGAGTGTTTTCATTCAAAATAAACTCTAAACTCAAAACACATTTATTTATTTATTCATATTTTATTATTATTATGAGAAAAAATATTACAAAATTCATTAACTTTAAAATGTATATATTTTTTTAATAATATATTAATATTAAATATTTTTAATTTTCTAAATAATCAAATTTATTAAATAAAATATCATTAAAAAATTATTTTCAAAATTTCAAAAAGAACACATTTTCTAATTTTCTGTTTTAAGAAATAGTTTTTCAAGATAATAAAAAGAACGCGTTTTTAATGTTTTTAAAAAAAGACTACCAAAACAGAAAATTAAAAATGAATTCAAAATTCAAAATTCAAAATTAAAAAAAAAAAAAAAAGAGAGAACATAGTCTTAGTTTCTTCCTATTTTGATTTCTGTTTCTTTTGCATTTTATTTTTTTTTTCTCCTACATGGTCATCAACTATGATTAGGCTAGGCTTCTCAGCTACGGAAGACTTCTCACTTGCAATGGGCAATGGAAGCCTCTTCTTTTCCATCAAATTGGGTAAACCTGTTCGTTTCTGTTCTATTCTAATTTTTTTTTTTTAATTTTCTATAGGCTGTCTTTTCATTGAAATTTTGTATTCTTCAATATTTTGTTTAGTAGGCTTTAATACCAACTTCCAAAATCAAATTATACAAATTGCACACTAATGTGTCATAAGTCAAAGCCCAATGCCAAGGGCCAATCCCACAAGAGTGAAGACCTAACTACAGCCTAAGAAGGTTGTTGCAAGGAGCTTCGTGAGACTTGAAGCTCTCTCGAAGACTTTCTCTCAATGCAAATCTGCAAGGGAAGAAATGAGTCAAGAGAAACCCAAAGATCTCTTGGAAACTCTCTTGCGGGACACTAGATAACTGAAAATGTACTTCTGAGAATCTCGCACAAGATAAGGTTTATTTGTAAGAGTTTTAGTGCTATTTAATTTTAGAATATTGGGGTGCTTATCACAAATTCCTAACCTCTCTTATAAATAAGGAGACCCTCATAAAGAAGGTATGCTTTGAACATCAATTCTAGTACTTCACATAGTCTTTCACAATTTCAAATGTTTAAGCATCAGAGCGTTTTCATAGAGATTGTCTTGTGACCTTTGACTACTGTTATGTTTGAGAGACAATAATTGGCATCGTTTATGGAAATCTAATAAAAAAGAAAGAAAAACTAAAAATGGTGTGTACAAGACCTCAAGCTGATAGGAGACCCTTCCAGTAGAGGCTTCCAGAGCCTCCGGCATAATTCCTCAAACTATCCATCTCAATGAATATGAAGCACTGAAATGGTAGCATGATGAAAGCACCGGGGCTTTTTGGGAGATGGCAACTTTCGTCCATAGTGCACTCTAGTAGACACCATTTCGTCCTATTCTGCAGAACTGCATGCAAATTAATCCTTCACCTTTGATTGTACCTGAGGCTCTGTGGGAGACTTCCCCGTAAAGGCCCATGCCCCTCGAGAATAGATTTTTCCCCCCATAAACCTTCTAGAAGAGGGTTCGCAGGGGACTCCCTTGAATAGGTAGGACGAACCAGGCGTAGCTCTTTTTTGGAAAGAAGTTGGGGCTGCTCAGTTCCACAAGGGAAAATATTCAGAAATTATGGAAAGTGTTATGGCAAGAGATGCCCAAAATTTACTTAGGCCTCATTTAAGAAGAGATCACCATGGGGATAATTAGTCTCTTTTTATTACTTGTGAAATTGAAGATATAGATGAAGAAGATGATTGAAGAGGAATTGAAGCAAAAGAAATTGGTGACAGTAAAAGAAGATCAACATAAAAGAAAGATCCCTTTTACTGTCGAAATTATGGAGAGATCTCTCCCTCCCAAGTTCAAAGTGCCACAGATCAGTTCTTATTTGGGAAGGGAGACCTTTATGACCACATTTAGAATTGCGAGTCAGTAATGATGCTACATGGCTGGGAAAACACCATCTTGTGTCGAGCCTTCTCCTTAACCCTAACAGGCCATGTGTAGACTTGGTTCAATAGCTTGGCTGAAGAAACCTTAAGGCAATATGTAAACCATTTTAGGAATGTTATTCTGGAAATCCAAGACTTGCAGGTGGGCATGGTAGTCACTGCTGTGCTTCAAGGAATGAAATAAATCTCACTACAAGAATTCCTAGCTCTTAAACAACATGCATCCTTAGCCAATATATTTGCTCTTGCCAACAAATATATATTACATGCTGAGGTGAAGTGGGTAGTTTGGGGAAAGGAAGAGAAAAAAAATAAGAATTTGATGAAGGGATGGGAAAAAGAAAGGATAAATCTAGAAAAGTTGATGGGCCTCCAAGACTACAGTGCAGAAATTATACTCGCTTACAGAGCCACATTCAGTTATTTTGGGAGCAAGTAAGGGAGCAGGCCTTATAAAATTCCCTCAGAGATCAAACCGACCTATGGGTAAAAAAATAAGGATGCCATTTGCAGACTGACCTGTGGGGCCCTTACACAATTCCTTCCCTTAGTAGTGCTCATTGTTTCTTAACTATAGTGGATGATTGTTCAAGATGTACATGGGTTTACCTTATGAAAACCAAGTCACAAACTTAAGATTATCTAGCTATGTTTTGTCATTTTGTGCAAAAACAGTTTAATTCTCAAGAATGGTAAGTAGTGACAATAGGAGAGTATGTGTATGAGGGACATGAAAGATTTTTTTGCTACCTAGAGGATTGAACATCAAACTTCTTGCGTTGCTACACCATAGAAAAATGGGAGAGTAGAGTGCAACATTGCCACATTCTTGATGTGGCGTTGTTCTTATTTTTTAAGCTCATTTACCCTTAAAATTTCGGGTAGAGTGTATTTTGACTACAGTCTATCTTATTAATTTGATGCCAACCCTAATCCTTAACAATAAAAGCCCATATGAAAGCTCATTTCACAAAAAACCCAATTATGACCATCTGAAAGTTTTTGGTTCCCTGTGTTATGCCCACAACCTTGACAAATCATGAGATAAATTCTCTCCTAAAGCCCACCGATGTACATTTGGCTTTCTTCATGGATAAAAGGGCTATAAGGTTTATGATTTGGAGAAACAAAAATTATTGTATTAAGAGATGTAATTTTCTATGAGCAGTTTTTTCCTTTTCAAAATTGTAGTTAGCCTCATAACTCACCCACGTCACCTTTCACTACAACATCTACACCCATAAACCAAATTGTACCCATTTTACTTGATAATATCTAGGCCTATGGGCATCAAAAACGATTGGCTGGCAATGTTGATACTGGGTCTGATCTTTTAACCTCTCCAATTAGGCTTCCGACCCTTTTACACCATGAGTTACACTTGATGACCAAATGTTGAACCCACAACACTTTTTATCTCATGTGTACCTAATTCAGCTGTTGTACATACAATGCCACCTACAAATAATGTCTCTTTTTATTTATAGTGTTCGTCTAGAACCTAATACATCTCCACAAACCCACAACACTCTTTATCTCATGTCTCACTTGATTCACCTATTATAGATATAATGCCACCTACAAATAAAGTCTTCTCTTCTTTATAGTGACCGTTTAGACCCTAACGCATAGCCACAAAGCTTTTTGGTTTCGACTAGGAATTATTACCCTTAAACATGGCCACGGTTCATGAACCGCCGGTTCCGGTTCAAGAAATCTTTGAACCTGAACTGAACCGCCCAAGGGCGGTTTGGGACGGTTCGGTTCCGGTTCCGGTTCGTGCCGGTTCGGTCAACGGTTTGGACAGGTTCGGTCAACGGTTTGAGCCGGTTCGGTCAACGGTTCCGGTTCCGGTTCAAACCGAATTTTTTTAATTTTTTTTAAATATTGTTGTATTCAATTTTGGTCCTTGTTCCGTTGTTCGGTTCGGTTTGGTTTCGATTTTTAATTGTTAAATGTAATTGTAAATATAAATATTCTCAACCATATTTTTAATAAAAAAACACTACTAAAAATTGAAGAAATATAAGTAATAATTTCATTAAAAATAATTAAAACAACTAAACAAGTATGTAATACAAGTAATTAATTTTTACAAATATGAAAAATAAAAAATAAAAAATAGAATTAGACTTAATTTCATTAAAAAATAATTACAACAAAAATGTAATACAAGTAATTAATTTTTACAAATGTGAAAAAAAATAAAATATGGACTTGGATCCTACGCATCTTCATTGGAGTCGGAAGTCGCCGTTGTTGAACCATCATTAACCCATTCGTCAGATGATGATGAATGGATAAGTTCTTCTTGACGTCGCATGTTAGCTCTTTCCCAATCATCGAGGCAAACTTGAGCTTCCAATGATTCTGGAGCCAATCTTGATCTTCTTTTGTCCAAAATGTTGCCTCCACTACTGAATGTTTGTTCAACGGCTACAGTTGAAGCTGGAACTGCAAGAAGTTGACTTGCAATAATTGCAAGAGTTGGAAATGTCTCCTTGTGCCTTTTCCACCACTCCAAAATTTCAAAATTTAAACCTGTATCATCACCAAACTCAAAAACTGTGGTTAGATAAGTTTCGAGCTCCGAATGTGAGCTCGATCTAGGTTTTTTCCTCCTTTGATCTAAAAATTTATGACCCTATTTCATTGGTTGGGAGGAAGAGGAATGCGAAGCCATTGATGGAAATGATTCTTCACTACTAGGAGCAATAACATATGCTTCATATAATTGATTGCATAAAGTTCTAACCTTAGAAATTATAATATTCACATCAATTTCTTCATTATTTTCTAATCCTAACAACGAATAATAGTTAGACAAACACTCAATTAAACCATCAAATTTACACCTAGGATCAAATACCATAGTAACAAGAAAAATTTCAGGAATAAATTGATAATAACGTAACCATTTTTCTCTCATTTCTAAAACAGCATGACAAATTTCTTCAACATTAATTCCTTCCATTAATACACCGGCCACATTCATTGCTTCTATTAAAAATTGATGTGAAGTTGGTTTATAAACACTACTAAGTGTATGAGAGCATCATTAAAAATTCGTAAAATATTCAAAATTGAACTACAAAACATTCCACATAGTTGGAAAAATAGGATATTGTGGAATATAATTTGCTGCAAAAGAACACAATAAATCTTTATATTCAAAAGATTGATTAAGTAATTTAAAAGTTGAGTTCCAACGAGTAGGGACATCTTTTGAAAAACGTTTTGGGGTTTGACCATTGGAGGTGCAAAAATGTGCCCATGCTTTTGCAGTTCGAGGGTGTACCCAAATATAAGAAATAACATTTCTAATTGGATCTAAATAAGAATTAAGTGACTTAATACCATCTTGAACACATAAATTTAAAACATGGCATGCACATCTAACATGAAAAAATCTTCCACCAAAATTTGGTTGGCAAATTCTTTTCAATTCATTAATAGAAGCAGTATTAGCCGATGCATTATCAAAAGAAATTGAAAAAATTCTATTAACTAATCTATATTCTTGTAAAATTTGTTGAATTAATCTACAAATATTTTCAGCATTATGACTTTCATCAAAACATCGATACGCAAGAATTCTTTTTTGTAAAACATAATTTTCATCAACCCAATGACAAGTAATACCCATATATGAATGAGTTTGCCAATGATCACTCCAAATATCACTACAAATAGAAACATTAATATTATTGTTTTGAAAATATGTTATCAATTCAATTTTTGAGTTTTTAAACAATTTTAATAAATTCCTTTTCAAAGTATTTCTAGGAATTGATTTAAAACTAGGATTAACAAAGTTTTGACAAAATCGAGTAAAACCTAATTTTTCACCAAAACTAAAAGATAAATGATCAATTGCTACCATTTCAGCTAAACCAGACCTACAATTAGCTTCATTATAATGAAATAATTGAGGAGAGTTTGAAGAGGTAGCAAACCCGAATATTTGTGTTTGATCGTGGCTCAATCCAACCTTGAGCGGGTGCTTTGTTTGCAAATGTCGGGCGAAAGTACCATATCCACCTCCTTGCTTGAATTTGTATACCTGATTACAATAATTACAAGATACATCAAATTTACCATCTCCTTTTGGTGTTTTCTTGAAATGAATATTAAAAATATCAGAAGTAGAAATTTTTCCACCTCCCTTTTGTTGAGTTTCACTCTCTTGTGTTTGAAAATTTTGAGTTTCAAACTCAACATTTTCAACATTTTCAAAATTTCTACCTTCACTTGCCATTTTTTTGAAAAAAGTATGATAATAAAAAAATATAATAATGATAAAATAATATAGTAACAAGTAATAAATAATTAACAATATAATTGAATAAATTGATAAATAACAAAATGAGAAGATTGAAGAAATTGAAATTGAAATATTAAATGAGAGACAAAATTGAGAGAATAATAGCTTGAGACTTGAGAGAGAGAGAGAGAGAAAGTGTGAAAAATGAGTGGGGGAGGGAGGGGTATATATAGATAGGAATTATAAAATTAAAAAAAAAATTAATAAAATTGGAATTGGACCGTTGGCTGCCAATGGTCCAATTTTGGACCGTTGGGCGGAGGGGTGCTGCACGGGGGGAGGGGGGGTTGTTCCGGTTCCGCGGAACCAGAACCGGCAGTTCCGGTTCCGGTTCCCCGGAACCTTGAACCGGAACCGGACCGAATTTCGCCAGTTCAGTCCGGTTCCGGTTCGGCCGGTTCCGGGTCCGGTTCCAGCCGGTCCGGTTCCGGTTCGAACCGCCGGTCCGATTCAATTTTGGCCATGACTAATTACCCTCATTGGTACCATCTCAAGATTCCCTTCCATCAGCAAACTTTGGTATATTATATTCCATTTCTTGTAATGTATATTATTCCAACTTTACTCATATCTACAAAGCCTTTTTGGTCTTTATTTCTTCCTTTGACGAACCTAAATTTTTTTACTACACAGTCAAAGATCCTCGATGGAAACATGCCATAGACTAAGAAAAACATGCATTGCAGGAACATCAAACAAGAAGCTTGGAACATTTACCATTTGTAATGTGAGACCCCCATCCAAATACCCTAGCCAAGTCGAAGAACCCGAGCGAGAGCCCACGAGAGGTAGAGAAAATAGAAAAGAAACTACCATGACTTGCTCATACTGAGGAAATAACAACAAAAGCATAACTCTCATGCTAGGTATGCATATAAAAGATAATCGATCACAGGGTTACATGGTAAATACATATACACATACAAAACGGTGCCAAGTACTCAAAAGATAAACATTCATGGCACAAAATCACAAGATATACACCAAAGCAGGATCTATTAAGATTGTCCTATACACCACTGATTGGGATAGCTCAAAGACTGCTAACCTCGCCCCCACACTTAACCTTGCTTTTACCTTAAATGAAGAGAAGTAAGAGTGAGTCACAAGACTCAACAAGCATATAAGAAATGAAAGGCTGACCAGAGTAAGGAAGCTAGAGATTACTCACACCCAAGTGGAAAACTCATGCAAAACATGACAATCAACCATACATTACATGCTCATGAATCACATGATAGATATACAAAAACATTGCATACTAAAATATGCACATACTGGTACTTGGGGCCTACATAAGACACATGACACCCAAGTTCCTATCACAAATCTGTCACTGCCATGAAAGGCAGAATAAATAACTCACTGAGCTAAAGCTCTCTGGGGCCGACGTGACCAGAACCCAGAGCGACACGCTAACATGCCTGTAATCACATCATAAGATAACTGACCATAAAATCTGGCACGCCAGCTGCGTTTATAAACCAATCACAACACATTCACACAACGTTGTTAACCATGCAATGCACAAATATAACGCAGTTGCATAATGAGAATAAACGTTGATACATAGCCCCCATAAAACCATGCATTAAGCCCTGCTCACCCATATAAGAAATCACATATAATACAATGCTCATGTTTAAATATAATGCAGAGGCATAATGAGTATAAACGATGATACATAGCCCCCATAAAACCATGCATTAAGCCCTGCTTGCCTTACTAGGAAGACACATCTAATGCAATATGTCTGTGGCCAAGCACACCAATCGCATGAAACCCTCAAATGCATATTCCCAAGCCCTTGCATACATTTGAACTAACAATACATTGGAAATAAAAGAAAACACATGCCAATACTCTCGGCCACAACAACATTTAGCGTGAACTTATCCATAGTATCCTAGCTTCATTCCATAAACTACCTAAACTAGGCACTACCTGTAACACCCGGCTCTCCCAGAAGGGCATTACGTAACGTAAGATTCTGGGGATATAAACTTTTTTCCAAATACACAACAAAAACCCAACACAAACACCGTTCCCCGAAGATCTCATTACACCTTCTCAGTATATCAATTATAAACTATTAATAAAGTAAGACAGGTTCATCAACTCAAATGCGAAAGCTAGATCGAAACCTTAATAAGTTATAACCAAAATCGCTTTATTTATAATATAAAATTGCACCAACATTTACATGACGTTCTCAAAATAAACAACATAACTAAAAGGACATAATATAAAACATCCTATAATCGCCGTTACTCCTTGGCAATTCATTTTCCCTTCGCACAGCTATCCTCACCTAGAACGTTTGAATATTCCAGGGATATAGTCCAAATTAGATGCTGAATCATCTAAGTGAGAGTTCAAAATCACATTTTTCATGAATAAATGCAAAACATGAAATAAACCAATACACCTGGTAAACCCTAGCCCAAGAGAATCCCCAACGCTTAATCCTACCACGGGAAAAGAGCAATCTCTCTAAAAGCTATGCCACCATACCGACTCGACGACACGACGCAATTCTAGCTTAAATGGGGTTGCCAACGCATCTCACTAGAATACGTTCCCACCTTAAGCATCCAGGAACCACCATATAATCCCAACTCCAAAATTTCAAATGGACCACCTAATCATCCTAGTGTAACTTCGCTAGCCAAACGGCCTGGCACGGAAACCAAGGCGGCTATCCTGACATGCACACCAGCATCAGATACCCCTATTATTCCATCACGTTCTTGGAGAATTACGGTTACACTATCCAGACAACATCCTAGGCTGACATCCCACATGAACAACACAGTATGGACCACCTAGTCGTCCTAGTGCAACTTCCCTGGTCAAACAACCCGGCACGGAAACCAAGGTGCCTATCCTGACATGCACACCAGGATTAGATACCCCTAGTATTCCATCACGCCCTTGGAGAATTATGGCTACACTATTTGGACAACATCTTAGGCTGACATTCCATACGTACACATCAAACGTAAGACAATGCCACATTTCAAAATTCAATGCATCATATAAACAACATTTATTAAATGCAATGCATAAGTTCAAAATATTTAGGGACGAACCTCCCTCATAAAACCAACCGTCACCGGTTACAGTTTCAATACACAAAACCATTTTGCATGAAATCACAACACGTTTTGATAAAACAAGAACCAAGTTTTTATAATGAACAATTCATAGTAAACAAGTTTTGGGGGCGAATACTCACTTTGAACGAAACTCAAACGCCTCAAATCTTGTGCCCAACCTCGACTTTTGTGTAACTCCACAAGTATTTTGACCAAACCACCTCCTTACACGCCCTCACGTGCTGCCCAAGTGCTCTGCGCGTGTGATGCTTCGCGTATGCTTAAAAAGTCCTCTATCCACTAAACCCGAAGCACTCTTGTTTAGCACGAACTTTTCACAATTTCGAATGAAAAACATTTGGCTATGAACCCCTATTTATAGGTTTTGGAAACTTAACCACCAAGAAACATATATTCTGCAATCATTTCAAATCTTCCAAAATCTTTTACAATTATTCCAAATCTTCTAAAGATCTTTTGTAATTATCGTAAATCTTCCAAGATATTATATAATCATTACCAAAATCTTCTAAGATATTCTGCAATCATTCCAAATCTTCCAAGATTTTATATAATCATTACCAAATCTTCTAAAATATTCTGCAATCATTCCAAATATTCTAAGATTTTATATAATCATTACCAAATCTTCTAATATATTCTGGAATCATTCTAAATCTTCTAAAATTTTATATAATCATTGATATCCGAATCAAATCTTATTCAAATCAAATCATATCCAACAAAATTTTATCCAATCAAATCTTATTCAAATCTTATCTTATCCAATCAAATCTTATCCTTAAAGTCATCATGAGCCTTCATCTTATCTCTAACGTCATCATGAGCCTTTATCTTATCTCTAATGTTATCATGAGGCTTCATCATTATCTCAAAAGTCATTTATGAGACTTTTCCTGAATCTCCCAAATACCCCTAGTAAAAAGGTTTCAAAAATTATACTTTAGCTTGAATTTTTAGATAATTGCACTTAGACCCTTTTCAACATGGTCCTCGGACTAATTTTTAATTGCATTTTAGTCCCTAAAAAATGGACTAATTACACTAATGCCCCTAACTTTTAGATAAATTACACTTTTATCCGAACCTCAAAAATTATGATTTTGCCCTTGGCTCAGAAATTAAACTTTTGTCTCCAAACATCCACAATTCCTTAAAATATCCTATTTTCTCAAGTATTTAAATCTAAAAATCTTGAGTATTACATTCCTTACGTTCATTCGATTTTCTCAACCTGGTAGATAGTTGTACCGGAAATTGTTCCCGATCCAACTTCTTTTGATATCTAAATCATAACTCGTATTACTTGTCATTACCATTCTATTTCCCTTAAGAATCTAGGGTCCAGTGTACTTCCTCTGGTCGATTCGGTAATTAGTTAACTAAATTCTCAAATTGATTTTCAGTTCCTTGAACTTACTTGACACTTTGCAATATGGGGTATTACACTACCCAAGGATGGCTTAACTTCATTCCATGAAGGAAATGGAGAGTGAACAAACTCCCCTGAGCCATTTCGGAGACTCAATACTCAATACATCATCTAGATTAATCCTCAAAAAACATAAAAGTAATCAAAGATAAAATCTCTCAAAGTCACCTGTAAGTCTCCACTGAGCCAACCAAGTCAACCTCGAATTGATAATCACCAAATTGAGAAGCCATGAATCGGCTATTAACCTCATGTTCATCTCTCTCTAATGTAACTTCTTTTTAACACAAACCCACTTCTCCTTACCTACCTGACCATACTTTGAATATTTAAATACATAACATATATAAATATATGCACAATATGATCAACTTCATAGGGTCTCTGCCATATCTACATAATTTTGATCACTCACCATGTTAATAGAGTCTCGACTATATATCCATATAACTCAACTTGCCCTACATCTTGGGCGTATATATATATATACACATCTCTTCATGCTCTACATCTCAGCCATACATATATGTATGTAACACATCTTGCACTGCATACTCCCTGTCTCGGCCATATATAAGAATGACCCAACCTTCCGCCACTTAACTCAAAGTATACACATGCTTCTCGGCCATGTATATATATATAAACATGGATAGTAGAAAGACTAACCCACTCATTCGCGTAAGCTAAGTTACAAGGGCACACATCATCTGGCTAACCACCAAAGGAAATCATAAAGGGAAAAAAAGAAAAATGAGAGTTTGCAAATGCAAAGAAAAGATAGGAAGAGGGTAGCATGCTTGCTTTCACCGAGAACAACATGCTAACTTCCTTCTTCTTCTTCTTTTTCTTCCTTATTGCTCTCTGCTTCGCGAAAATGCTCCCAAATGATAAACATAAGCATCTGGTAAGCTCGCACACACACATATCTATATAATAAAACAAGATGATTTTTGAAAATGTCTCCAAAGGGAGACATTTTAATGGCTAGGATCAATTTATGATGGATTGATGGTTGGGATTAAAAATTTTCCCGCCTAAAATGCAACAAAAATCATCCCATCCTCTCTCACTGCCTCTTTCTCTCATAGACCCGCCCACTCAGTCTCTCTCTCTCTCTCTCTTTCAGAGACCCCTACCCTCACTCACTCTCTTTCTCCCTCCCTGCAGCTTCACGCCCAAACATCTGTCTCATAAAAGTAGCAGTCAGAATTGCTCTAACAAGTTTGGTAGGAAAATTTCATTATCTCTACAGAGACTACTTTAGTAGATTTTTACCTCCTTCTGAATACTTGCTTATGTCTTTGAATCAACATTCAATGTATAGATAGAGGTTTATAGTGGAGGAGGCAGTACCTGTTTCTGCTCAAGGCAATGTGAACACCAAAAAACTCCATACATTTTAGCTCTTACAGAATGTAGATGTCTTGATTATGTTGTAATCTCAATTGTAAAAGGTTCCAGATCAATCCTAGCAGAGCTGGTAGAGAAAATGAGAAGTTCAAGATAAATGCTTCCTTAGATACATATATATACACACAGTCACATACATGCACACACATATACCCACCCACCAACAATGGTCGACCCTCTCTCTCTCTCTCTCTCTCTCTCTCTCTACATATATACAGAGCAAGCAATGGGCGAGAGAGTTGCAGCGGCGATGGAGCCTGAAGCAGCGAGCGACCAGAGGTGGGCTCGCGATGGAAAGCTGATGCAGCGGCTAGGTGCGGCGGTCAGAGGCGCGGCTGATCGCGGACGGATGCGGCGGCGATGGCGGTCTGTGAGCACAAGCAGAGGCGTGGGAGCTGGCCCGCGGCGGCGAATGGCTGATGGCTTCGGTGGTGCGGCGACCGAGAACAACTGACGGAGATGGCGTTGTCCACGGCAGCAACAGGCAGAGGCCAGGCCAACGGGTAGGCGTGCGTTGCAAAGGGAAGAAGATGAAAGGAGAAGAGAAAAAAGAAAAGAAAAAAATACTGAAAAAATAAGAGAAGGGGAGAAAATGTCAAAAAAAAATTAAAAATCAATTTAAGTCTTAAGGAGCTCAAAAATGGGACCCTTGGAGACCCTAACCACCGACAGTCGGGACTCCAAAATTTTTTAAAATTTTTAATTTTTAAAAAATTTATATAAAATTTTTAAATACCAATACTTAATTTTATTGGTATTTCAATTTTTAAAGTATTTAATACTTAATTTTTAAATATTCTAAATATCAACAGTATAATTTTTTAAAATATCATATAAGTTTAAATACTTAATTTTTGAAATTTTTAAATTAAAAAACACCAAATGTGTAAGTTTTAATGTATAAGAATTTGACATTTAGAATTTGACATGGATGATTTAATTTTAAAATAAATAATTTTTTTTAAATTATTGATGATCAAATGCTATTTTTAATGTAAAATTTTATTCAAAATAAGAAGCATAATTCAAAATTTAATATTTTTATCTTTAGGTGTTGAATCTTTGAGATTTAAAAAAATGTGAAATTGGTTAATCTATCATATTGACCTACTTAAAGTTGCAAATATTCAAAAATAATTTATTTATTTAATTCTAATTTTATTTTATTAATTTTATTTTTTATTCTAGGCATAATAATTTTTTTAAAATTAAAATAATATAAAAATCAAAGAGTTCTTGATCACGCGTGATTAAAGAATCCAAAATTCGAGAACACAAGGGTTCTCAACCACTCACGGTCGGGAACCCACGGTTCTCCAACCCCGAACTGGGGTTCCCCTGGTTGATGGTCGCGACCATGGCAAAATTATTTTTGAAAATGTCAAAAATATATCAGAGATACATTTTGATTCTATGGCTGAGATGAGTTTTGAATGTTGGTCAATAGCTAAGATCAAATACTCAACATATTTTCCCCCCAAAACCATCTAATCCTCTATCATTACCTCTCTCTCTCTCTCTCTCACAGACCCACCCACCCTCTCTCTCACTCACTATCACTCTCTCTCTCTCTCTCTCACAGACCCACCACCTTCTTCTTTGTTCTTCTTCCTGTCCAACAGTTACTGCCCCTCTTTCTCTCTCCCCCTTTCTCTTTCTCTCTCATCGACCCACCCACTCACGCCATCGGGGGATGCGACGATAGGGGGGGAAGGGAGGGTCGATGCCAGGTGAAAAGGTCAACGTGTGTAACGGTGGTAAGGGGGAAAGGGATGATGACAGGTGGGGGGGCTGGCGATTGCGACGGTGCTGAAAGGGCACAGGGAATGCCTAAGACAGGTGAGGGCGCGAGGCACTGTGAGTGGCTAGCAGGGGGCGATGGCGGTCCGACCCTGAATTGGGGTTCCCCACTCCCCATTGATGGTCGCGACCATGGCGGTCGACGGTGGCTGGTATATATTATTTGATATTTAATTTTTAATTTAATTTGTTCAAATTGTAAGGCACTTACTGATGTGTTTTATTATATAGATTTAGCAATTTTTTTTTCTTTTTATTATAAAAAGTTAACAAGTATACAATAACTTTAATTTCTGTTTTCTGTTCGGTGTTTATAATTTTTTTTACAATATTAGTGAACATTATTGTATTTTAATTTTAATATTATTTATACCGTGACTTTAGGCATGGGTATACACTAGTTTATGGGTTAGGACGCCTAGCAAAGTCGTGGCAAGATGGGAGGATAAATTCCCCGACATGTCTCCTGAAAAATAGCTTTTCAATTGAGAATATGGCCTGGGAATTCAGTCTCAGAAAGTCCCATTCGGATGCTACAATAGATAATTCAAACGAGAGGAATTAAATGAAAACTAACATTCTAGATAGTTTTGACACATCCTCATATTTTAGGTATAACTTTATCGTCTGAGTTTCGATTAATATGATTCAAGATGATATGGAACAACAAGAGAAATATCTACAACTTTCATGTTTTAAGTTTTCTAATATTCGGACTGTATCGAGGTTAAAATTGGGCTTCAAAGAGAAATCGAATTCTTGAAATTAATATGGGCCATCCGAATAATTATGCTCCTATCCGAATGCACCACACCCTTTCCGGATGGATCACTGTAGCATCTGGATGGCACTCACAAAATCTCAAAGAGATCATCCGAATAAGCCTCTAGTCATCCGAATAACATTTCCAATCTAGCATATTCGAATGCTACACCATCTATCTGAATGCAAGACTCAAAATTTCAAAGGCACATCCGAATGTGACTCACCCCATTAGAATACAAGACTCCAAACTCAAATATGACATTATATATCATTGGATACTCCAAACTTAGACGCAACACTTAATTAATAACTGTCAAAAACAACATATTAGACATCAATGCTAATCAACTCAATCCTCAAAGCATGACACAACATTAAATAAATAAATTTGGGTCATTACATGGTAACCATGCCATTGAGTCTAAATGGGTATACAATATTAAGTATAAGTCTGATGGCACTGTTGAGCGTTTTAAAGCACAATTAATTGCTAAGGGTTTTATAGAGGTTGAAGGGCTAGACTATCATAAAACTTTTGCTCTGATTGCAAAAAATCACTACTTTGCAGTGCTTATTGTCATTCGCTGCTATTTGCCATTAAGAACTTCATTAGTTGGATGTAAACAACACTTTCCTGCATGGTGATCTCCATGAGGAAGTGTAAATGAAAGTGCCATAAGGTTTTGGTAAAGTACGTGATAATCGTATTTGCAAACTAAAGAAATCTCTTTATGGTCTTAAGCAAACCTCTAAAAACTGCTTTAAAAAACTTTCCAATTCTTTGGAACAACTTGGCTTCAAACAATCTACCGTAAATAACTCTTTATTCACCTTTGTGCGAAGGATCTATTTTTCAGCCTTGCTAGTCTATGTAGTGACCCTCAGTAAAGAGGGTATAGTACTCATTCAACAAAAATACACACTTGATCTCTTTGAGAAAATAGGGCTTCTAAATGCACAACTTGCTAGTTTCCCTATGGAGCCACACCATAACTTGACCATGCGTGTTGGCAATCCAATTTCAGATGCAAGCCAATACTGTTGCCTCATTGGTAGATTGCTTTACTTGACATTCTCATGGCTTGACATCACCTATCTAGTGCGGGTTCTGAGCCAATTAATTCATGTAAGATCCTTATGTTCCTCATTTAAATGCAGCATATACAATTCTCCAATATCTTAAGACAACATCCAGTTAAGGGATCTTTCTTTCTTCAATGACTAGTGAGTTGCATTTGACTACATATTGCGGTTTGGATTGGGCGAGCTATCCACCAACCATCTGTTAGATATAAGCCCTTAAGACCAGTTCTAGTGACACAATAGGGCTTGATCTTGTAATTCTTTAAACCTTATTTAATGGCAAGTTTTATGTTTAATTTAATTTGCAATATGATTTGAATTGAACATATAAATATCCTTTAGTATAATAAGGTGTGGATACCATTCTTAATTGTTAAGAATAATCGAGACGGATAATCCACAATACGTTATACTATAAATATGTTCCTGGCCATAGAGTTCCTAACTTGGATAATTAGTAACTCGTAAAAGCCGGCACATCGTCTTCCTCCTTGTTCGGTATAAGATACCGAAAGACAAGATTGGTGGGTCTCGTACCACTCTGTATAAGATACAGAAGGAAGACGAGTGGGTGCTCGTTATAGGAACGAGTTCACTGAACGGGACTATTAATATTGAATCACATGGGTTTTATCTCACGGGTCAATGATTTAATATTAACTACGGGTTTGCATTAGTCCTTAGACCTGAGATGACATAGATATCTGTGTATTAGTGGATTATGATATCAGCGATATTATATGGTTGTCCTAATCAGGGATAGCCGTACGTATCTATGTGCCTAGTTCAGTGACACACGAGGTATATGTGCGTCAGACATGGAATCTGTCACCTCGAGATATACGAGGAGAATGTCCTATGCGATCCAATAGTCACTTGACGATAAATCCTTGGCCGAGGTAATATGACGACGGAATTTGGATTCCGTAGAGGGTGTGTCATATTAGTCAAGTGTGATTATTGGATTTGGTCATACGACGAGATCGAGAGATTTGACCTACTGACCATGATCTCATATCTCGTCAGGATATAGTATGATAGAGGGACTGTATTGCAGGGCACTGTAGTATAAGGTTCACATTCCCGTTTCACATTAAATTGGGTAATCATGACATATTGCTAGATGTCACTCATGTTTTACGAGAATTAATAATTGATTAATTCTCGTTGCCAATTTAATTGTGAACCTAAAAAGTCTCACCCAATAGAAGTCGTTTTAAAAGAAAAATGGGCAAATTTAGTAATTATGGAATTACTAAATTATAAATGCAATTAAGAATAATTAAATAAGTAATATGATTATTTATTTAATTATTAATTTGGATTGGGCTTTTTGCTAGCACCTAAAGCCCGGCCCAATAGCATTTACGGTTTTAGGGTTTCTTGTCTATAAATATAACATTAAACCTAAAATCCAATGAATCAATTAGTTAAATCAAAACGGAAATTTTTGAGAAAATTTCTGAGCCCCCTTTTCTCTCAAGTCTATTGAAGTCTTGACGATTTCGAGTGGACCGACTCGGCATCTCACGCGTGGGAGATATCAGGCGGGTTATCGGCAATGAAATCAGATTTCATTTCGAGGTAACTTTTCATTTTATGTCTTCGATTTAACCATAAGATTTGAAAAACGTGATATCAATAAAATCAGATTTTATTTTTTGCTGCATATGATCAAATCAATGTTTTCTAAGACCATCCATTCCGCTACTGGTTATGTACTCTTTCTAGGGCATAGTCCAATTTCTTGGAAATCTAATTAAGAAGCAAAGTGCAGTATCTCATTCTTTGGCGGAAGCAGAATACAGGGCAACTGCTAATGCCACTGGTGAATTATTATGTTTGTGCGCTTTGCTTTATGATCTTAAGGTTACATTGCCATTTGCTATCTCACTCATTTGTGATAACCAGACAGCTTTACACATAGCTGCTAATCTTGTTTTTCCATGAGCGCTTTATGTGTGTGTGAAGCCACCCACCACCAACCTCGGTTGGAGCTCTCTCTATTCTCTATGTGCTCTTTATTTATTTCTCATAATGCCATCCAATTGTATTTTTTTTGTTGTTGCTGTTGTTAAAATTATTATTATTATTATTATTATTATTATTATTATTATTATTATTATAACATCAAAATGCGTAATAAAAAATGCCCCATTCTCTTCTTTGCCTTCTTTCTAAAAAAAAGCCAAAAAACCATTAATTTGAACCAAAAATATCAAACTTGGTGGGTTTTTCTATTTTTTTTTTTTTTGGGGGGGGGGGAGGGCTACTAATTCCTCCTAAAAGGGTTCTGTTTTTTGTTTCTGCTTCTATATATAAAATTGTAGGTATGAAATATATATATCATGATCATTTTCTTCATCCGCTGAGTCGTATCATCTTCTCGAGGTAAAAAATATTAGTGGGGTCGTAATCAATACTAATTAAAACTCACGGAGACACATACAGAAAATGAGCATTCAGAAAATGAAATCATGAATCCCAAATTCACTAGCGAAATGGGTGAGTCTAAATTAACACCCATCCACAAAAAACTTAAAAATGTACCACCAAAAATAATAATATTCTGGAAAAGTTAATCTGATCAATAGGATTCCCATAACGTCATATAATTATTAATTATTATTTTAGTATTCACAATCATTTATACAATCTTGTAAAAATAACAAAAATCAATCTATATAGTATTCAAAACAATGTCATTATTTGCAATTCACCTGGTTTAGACATTTTATCAAAACATATAGTGTGCTTGTGGAACTAAAACGTAAGGGCAAAACCGAAAGAATAAATTTTGGACATAGAGATGATTACGAGGAAAAGCACAAATTGGATTTACATTTGTTGAGTCGGATTAGGAGTACAAACTACCTCTTTTTAGTGCTGAGAAAGCTGCCGGAGTCAGACCAAGAGACGGTGGAGATGTTGTTGGAAGGGTTCTTGGAGTAGGTCACAGCGAAGACCCAGGGGAAGATTTGCTGAAGAAAACTATTTTTGTGCAAGGGGATGCAAAGGTTTTGAAAGGTTTCGATTTGGCTTGATGGAAAGTTTTGGATTGACGGGTTGCTTTGGATTGATGAGAAGCTTTGATGTTTTAACTCTTAAATGTATATGGATATTTTAGGGGAAAATTTGGATTGTCGGGAATGCAAATTTGGATTCCCGCTAATTTTTTTTTTATTTTTGTATTTTATATTTTTTTAATTTTCATCTGATTTGAAGAAGATAAATTCTAATTGTACACTGCTATGCAATTGTATGCACTTCCAATTGTAAGATATTAATTTAATGGCTAGAGAATCAAGCAAATATTTTATAATTATTAATTTTACGTCTTACTTATTTTATATTTTATAATTTACAGTTTGTATTTTATATTTTTTAATTTTCATTATTTCTGATTTGGAAAAAATTAAACTTATCTTTTAACAACAATTTAATAATTTTGTTGTAAAATCTTATTTTTTGGCTACAAAATTTAGAATCGTAGATAAAATTTTTGTAGTGAAAAACTATATTTGGTGGCAAAAAATTTGACTTATTTAAATTGCCTATCATTTAATAATTTCGTAGTAAAATATTAATTTTTTACTATAAAACTTATAGCTTAGATAAAATTTTCGTACTCAAATTATATTTTGTGGGAAAAATTTTAGTTCCCTTAAATTGTCTACAATTTAATAAATTTGTAACAAAATGTTAATATTTTACTATGAAATTTGCTAGGTAAAAACAAATATAGCAAAAAACTTGTTTTGTTGTAGCATCATATATTGATATATTGGAGCCAAATAATTAATATAAAATATTTGAATTCTTATTTAAATAAATTAATCACTATAAGACCAAAAACTTCATGATTGTTTCATCGATAAAAACTCAAAATGATGATAACGTGATTTGAAATTTCCGATGAAAGGTAACCAGTTTTTCTTAACAGTTTGTATATGTTGACAGCATGGTTTAATCAGTGCTAATTTCTTATGAATTGTTTATGGGATCTAAAGAAAATTTGGAGTATAGTTATAGCAACAATTTCAATAAAGCTAAAAAGGAGCAAATTTACAAATCCAACATTCTTTGTTTAAGCTTTTGAATTTATAGAAAACAGTAATTAACGTTGATGGATATGTGCGTTTTGCCTGTGTGCTAGTATATAAACTGAAATTTATAAAAATTTAGATATAACAATAGACACATTACATACGAGGGAAATTCTATCTCCAGCCCACTTTAATATTATGCGAAATTCTATCTACAGTCCATGTCCCATCAAATTTTTTAATAATTTTAATATACATATTTTACCTTCACAATCCACAGCCAACCCTATCCTCTGATCACCTCTCATCGCTGGCCATCGCCTCGTATCTCTTTTTCTCTCTCACACCATATACACACGTACACACATATATATATAGCAAAACACATACATATAAATATATAGACGGGTGGATACATTTAAATATAAAATTAAAAATAATACAAATAAATAATTTTAAATATCTACCTTTAAGTAATTATAATTTAACTAATTTTAAATTTTAAATCATTGTAATTAGGTGTTGAATTTTTAATACTTAAAAAATTTTAAAATTAGTTAATTTATTTTATTGAATTATTTAAAAATACACATATCTAAAAATCCTATCATCATTTAAAATAATTTTTTTAAATGTATATATCTTTCCCTAATTCAATAAGATAAATTTAAAAATCCTATCATCATTTAAAATAATTTTTTTAAATATATGTATCTTTACCTAATTCAATAAGATAAATTAATTAATTTTAAAAAAAATCAATAAGATAAAATTAATTAATTTTTATTTTTTTTAGGTATAAAAAATTCAACATGATTTAAAATTTAAAATTAGTTAATTATAATTACTTAAAATACAGATATTTAGAATTTATTTATTTATACTTTTTTATTTTATTTATTTTATTTTATTATAATAAAACAAATTTAATTAAAATAAAACCAGCCTTTCCCGATTGCTAGGGAAGGCTTAATTCCCCAACTGCCAGTAATCGGGGAATTAAGCCTAGCAGTCGGGGAAACCAGCTTCCCCCATCAGTTGGGGAATAAAAAATTTTTATAAAATCGAACCCTCGCACCTTGCGGTGTGGAGATTTGAGAAATCCTTCCACTGTGAGGTGCGGGGGTTGCTAAAACTCCCGCACCGCATGATCGCGGCTATGAAACTTGTGTGTGTGTGTGTATATATATATATATAGGTATGTGTGTATATATTTATATAGGTGTATGAGTGTATATATATATGTGTGGGGGGGGGGTCCACCATGGCCGACCCAATATATATATTTATATGTATGTTTCTTGCTATGTATATATATATATGTGTGTGTGTGTGTGTGTGTATGGTGTGGGAGAGAAAGAGAGATGCGAGGCAATGAGAAGTGATCGGAGGAGAGGGTTGACTGTGGGTTGTGGGGGTAAAACATGTATATTAAAATTATTAGAAAATTTGATAGGACGTGAGCTGTGAAGAGTAATTTTGGGAAATTCTATTCACAGTGAGTGTTTTACTTTTCGCAGCTATATTTTAATATACCTAAAATACCCTATTTTGAAAACTCATTCTTACCCTTACATTCACTTTCTTCCTCAATCAATTACCCACCACCCATTCCTTTCAAAACCGCCATCCTTCTCTTCCAAAACGAAGACAATATAACAAAAAAATATCATATCCAATGTATATAATACAACAAAAAAAATCAATACAACAAAAAATACACACATATATATACATATATACATTAACACAACAAACATATATATATATATATACGCACACAGAAGGAAGCACACAAACATATATATAGATATATATATATAGGAAGGAAGCTTGGCGGCCATGGCCGCCGAGCTTCCTTCCTCTCTCTCTATATATATATCTATATGTATGTGTGCGTATATATATATATATATGTATGTGTGTGTTTGTATATATGTATATGGGATTTTGGACGTGATTGATAAAGCCCGACAGCCATGGCCGCTGAGCTTCCTTCCTATATATATATCTCTATATGTATGTGTAAGTATATATAAATATATGTTTGTGTGTCTGTATGGGCGTATATATATATGTCTTTTTGTATATATATATATAGTGTGCGATTATTTATTTTTATCTATTTTTTGTGTATTGTGAAGCTTGTATTTGTGAATCGAAATTGTTGAGATTTGAAGATGTTAAAGAGATGAATGTTTGTGAATGGCTACCTGGCATTTGGGAACGCTAGCCTTCCCCTAATGCTGGAGTTCGGGGAAGCTGGGATTCCCCGAATCCTAGAGTTCGGGGAATTTCAAATTCCCCGAACCCTGGAGTTCGGGAAACATGGTATTTCCCGAACTTTGGAGTTCAGCAACATGATATTAAATAAAATTTAGAAAGAAATATGTATTTATTTTAAAAAAATAAATTATTCAAGTCCAATACTTATATAAAAAAATTAAGTATACAAAAATATGTTAATATAAAATATATTATATTAAAAAATATGTTAATATAATTTCATAAAATATAAAATATTAAAAAATAAAAGATGTATTCCCCGAACCCATGAGTTGGGGGAATTATGGATTTTCCTGAACCCACATATTCGGGAAATCATAGTTAGATAAAAAAAAAATTAAGCAAAAAATTATATATTTGTTTTTTAAAAAAATTAAATTATTCTAATCCAATACTTAAATAAAAAATTAAGTATAAAAAAATATGTTAATATAAAATATGTTATATAAAAAATATGTTAATATAATTATATAAAATATAAAATATAAAAAAGTAGAAGATATATTCCCCAAACCCTGGAGTTCGGGGAACTACGGATTTTCCGAACCCACAGGTTCGGAAAATCCGTTATTAGATTAAAAAAATTAAGTAAAAAATATGTATTTGTTTGTATTAAAAATTAAATTATTCTACTGCAATACTTAAATAAAAAATTAAGTGTAAAAAAATATATAATATAATATATTATATATTTTAGGAGCCTTCGAACTCTAGAGTTCGGAGGTAGTAATTTTAATAATAATAATAATAATAATAATAATAATATTATTATTATTATTATTATTATTATCATAATATATATGTATTATATACATATTATAGCATTATATTAACTTAACTGCAAATTAAAATAGTGGAGGGTCCATGCAAATTGAAATCTGTAATATATTTTATTATATAATATATAAAATAAAAATTGAGAGTCTCTGAACTCCAGATTTCAGAGGCTCCCAGCACCTCCGAAATCTAGAGTTCGGAGGTAGCCAACGCCTCCGAACTCTAGAGTTCGGAGGCACGGGCCATTTCCGAAACCCAGGTTTCGGAAGTGGCTCAACTCTTCGAAATTCAGGTTTCGGAGTCGCCCAACGCTTCCAAAACCTAGAGTTCGGAGGCGCGGGTCATTTCTGAAACCTAGGTTTCGGAAGCGGCCCAAGCCTCCGAAATCCAGGTTTCGGAAGCGCAGGTCGCCTCAAAACCCAGTTCGAAGGCCATGTTGCCTTCGGGTTGATGGTAGTAACCAATCCGGAACCCAGGCGGCCACCACTTTTGCCTATCGAACCTCTCCCCTTCTAGCCTCCAAGTTCAAACATGTAAAAATTCCTGTGTTATCAACAAGCGTAGAGTAGAGAGACGCAGCTATAGAGAAAGGGACGACGATGAGTGGCTGTAGAGAAGGGAACGACACAATGTATGAAATATATGAGGGTAATTTTGGAATATAGGTGGCTGCAACAAGTAATAATAGTAGGTGTGAAGAGTATTTGTTAAATTCATTTTAATTATCGCTGCGAAGAGTAAAAAGTTGGCTGCGAATAGAATTTCCCAGTAATTTTTCAGGCTATAGATAGAATTTCCCTAATACTATTCATAGCCCACATGTAATATTCCTAAACTACCCTATATTAAAAACCCTTTATTACCCTTCTATTATGGAGTCACTTCTATTATAGCTCACTTCCTTACTTTCCACAGCCCATTTCCTTTCTTATGCAACCATTTATCAGATCACATGTATCAATTTTCTCCAATCACTTGCAATCATTTTTTAGATGTGAAAAGTTTTATGAGGAAGATAAAAGCAGCAACTCATAAATAATGAATAGCAGCTTGTATAGTGGGCGATTGAGGAAGCTCGAGTTTCCTATCAATCCACAATCGGGGAAGTTTGACTTCCACAATCGGGGAAGTTTGACTTCCCCAACTACCCATAGTTGGGGAAGCCTAGCTTTCTTGACCATGGGCGGTCGGGGAACCCTGGTTTCCCCGACTATGAGTAGTTGGGGAAGCCAAGCTTCTGAGACCTCCCACAGTTGGGATCGATTTATGTATATGTTTTATTTTTATTTTTTTTACAAAATTTTATATTAAATTCTTATATAATGTTAGGTACTCACATATTATCCAAAAATTAAATGAAGTTCTGCTTCAATTTTTGTTGCATCCATATATGTATAAGTTATTTTATATATTTTATATTATGTCCTATATATGTATGTATATATATAAATAAAAGTCAGGGGTCTACAACAAAAAAAATATTTTTTTAATATTGATGTATTTTTATTATAATATTATTTCTTATTTAATTTTATTTATGTATATACATATATAACATAATGTTAGGTACTCCTGCAGTCAGGGAAGCCAAGCCAGACTTCCCCAACTGCCCATAGTTGAGAAAGCTAGGCTTTCCTGACTGTGGGCGATCGGGGAAGACTGGCTTTGTAGCGACCCATGAATTATAATTTAATTTAATTGTTAGTCATTGGGTTAATTTAATTTAAAGGGAGTAATAGTATTTAACCATAGTTAATATTAAAAGGGGACCATGGTTAATATCTAGTTAATGTGTAAGGAATTGAGAGGGTTAATTTATAAGTTCTGGAATGTCAATTTGCTGGAAGGTCAATTTGCTTGGAATTAATTAATAAGAAGTGTAGAGCAGAAAGCAAGCGACCACTTTAAAATTAGCATGGAAGGCGCAATTGAAGCTGTAATTCTCAACATTTGAAGCCAAAGCGGCGTCGTTTCCTTAAGAGGCGGTGGCCTCCAGCGTGGGTCCCAGCAGCCCCTTTTTTTTGCCTTATTTAAGCCCAATTTCGGGCATGTTTTTGCAGCAACGAACAGCAGCAAATTTTGACAGAAAAGCAGCAATGAGCTCGCGGCGTGAAATTGAGAAATTTGATGCTTCAAAAATTGGATTAAACTCCGTTTAATCCCTGACTTAATTATCCAGGTATGTGCCTAAGCTAGTAATTAATAATCTCTGCGGTTAAAATTTTATTTGGAGCCTAATTTTATTAATTTTGTCAATAATTGAAATATTGCAGTTTGTATAACTTTGATCGCGTTTGGTCAAATTGAGCTTAAGGCTATCTTCGGAAAGACAAGTTCTTTATACCCTCATTGTTGATTCTTTCGATGTCAATTTATTTGACCTCCCTTCATTGGATTTGGCTGTTAATAAATTATGAGATTTAAACGGTGTGTTTAATAATTTAATTTATTAACTTGGTTTCGAGGGTATTATTCGTTGGTTGCCTATGGGGGTTTGTATCACCCCCAAGCCTATGGGAATGATGTCGTACTCACTCGGGGCTAGGTTCTTAACTGTTGGGTATTATTATTAGATTTTTGGTTATTTATTGGCTAGAGTGGTTAGGCAGTGGGGGCAAGGGTTAGCTGTACGGTGATGGTGTGACTGTTATACGGTCTATTTTAGACCGTTAGATGGTCTCTCCTGGTCACTGACCGCTGACCGGTGTCAGGCACTGCTGACCTACTCTACCGTTATGTGATTATAGCATGCCTGATTATTTTATTTTTGTTGCATGGTTTGATATGCACATGGGTTCGGGCTGCATGATGGGATCATCATGATTTGGTTATGCTTGATCACGGACATTTTAGATTGGTCAGGTTGCATCCAGCACGGGCATATGCATCGCGTGTGATTTACTACGTGGGCGGATCATGGCCTGATGCCTGGATGTATGGGCGCCTTGTATCACGTTGATGCTCATTACGCCTTGCATTTTATATGCATTGCATGGTTATTGGTAGTTATTAGTTCTCGGACGGGAGTACCGTTCCGAGGGAGCCTTTGGCTCGGCTGTCGGGAGTACCGGCAGGGATACGGGTGACGGGAGTACCGACCCGGGACAGTGCGCACAGGTTTGTGGAGATTTATGTTGCCTTTTAGGGCAACGGCACGTTGGTATGGGACTTGGGTGCCAAGTGTTTTATGTGCGCCCCAAGGACCGGTATATGCTTTATTATGCGGCACTGTTGCGTTGTTGCGTCACATGACTTGTGTGTACATGTGGGTTTATATTTGGGGTGATCTCCTCTTCTGTTTCGTTTACAGCCTTCCTTTTCATATAAACTTGCTGAGTCTTGCGACTCACCTTGCTTTCCATCATTCCAGGTAAGGGTAAAGCAAAAGTCGAGGGCGAGGACCGCGCTACCTAGCAGCCAGCCGTGTCGGTAGGGTATACAGTTAGCTGCCCCCGTTTTCTCTGATGTTTTGTTAGGAGTTCTGACTCTCATTTTTGACTGTGCCCGGTTGTTTCTTGTATCTTTTATCGTTGGCACAGGTGTCTGTATATTTTTATATACTCTTTGACTGCTGTTCCAGCAGGGTACTTGTAGGCGTGCATGTATATTGTTTTGCTTCTGCTGTTGTATTTTTCGTATGTATGCATGCCAGGGTATTTTTGTCTTGTGTTTGTTTCTCTCCTCTACGTAAGCGCTTTCGTTCGGATAGACCGGGTGGTTGGGATATCCGGGCAGGGGTGCTTACAATGTTGGTATCAGAGTGTCATTGAGTCAATTTGGGGGACAAGTAACTGTACACCAAGGCTGTTAGATAGAGTTAGAGTGTTAGGTCGTGTCCTTAATTTCGAAATACGTTCTAATTAATTTTGGTTGTTAAGGACTCATGGACGCACGACGTGGGCGAGGTCGTGGTAGACTGTCGATGCGAGGTAGAGGGCACCTTGTTCCTACTCCTGAGGTACAGGCGACAGATACAGGAGATGAGAGACAGCCAGGGCCTCCGGACATGCAGGAGACATTGGCAGGTCTTCTACGAGCTGTAGACGTACTGGCGGCATCTCAGTTACGTCAGGAGCGCAGTCATGATGGTAGGACTGCTACGGCCCAGGCGTCACATTCAGGTACTCCGAGAGATGGGAATAATTCTGGTGCTGCATTGCTTAAGGATTTTATGGCCCTACGTCCATCAGAGTTTAGTGGAGGTGCTGACACGACAGAGGCTGAGGATTGGCTACTGGCTGTGGAGAAGCACCTACGATCTATAGGCTGTGCAGAGGCCCATAGAGTTCGACTGGGGACTTTCCTGTTGCGAGGAGACGCCGAGCGGTGGTGGGAGACCACCAGACAACGATATGGTGATGGGGGCCCAACATGGGCATAGTTTGTCGCGGCGTTCAATGAGACTTATATACCAGCTTGGGTCAGAGAGTAGAAGGTGTTCGAGTTTGTTGACTTACAGCAGGGAAGGCATTTGCGGTGACAGCCGCCGAGGCAGCTGAGGGCAGTGATACGGTACAAGGTATACTTTCTCTCTATGGCTATGACGTACGTGCCCTATTTGATACAGGTTCCACCCACTCTTTCATAACACCCCATTTGTTGCATAAGATCCCAATCCCATGTAACCCCTTACCATATGATTTATCTATTTCGACACCGAGAGGGACGGTGTTGTTGGGAAGTGAGATGGTCAGGGATTGCGAGATAGGGATTTACGATCAGATATTTGTGGGGGATCTTGTTGTTTTGGCGATCCAGGATTTTGATTTGCTGTTGGGTATAGATTGGCTCTCACAGCACTATGCTCGAGTTGATTGTCGTCAGAAGGTAATTTCATTTGAGCATCTGGGGAGACCAATCGTGACATACCGGGGTGTGAAGCTAGTGGTGACTACGCCGATGATATCGGTTATGCACGCCGAGAGGCTTATACGATATGGGTGTGAAGCTTATTTTACATTTGTGACTGTGATAGCTGGGGAGAAGAAGGAGTTGGCTGCCTATCCTATGGTGCGAGACTTTCCAGATGTGTTCCCAGATGAGTTGCCGGGACTACCACCGCACCGGGAGATTGATTTTGTAGTCGATCTGATGCCAGGTACGCAGCCAATTTTCAAAACTCCTTATCGTATGGCTGCCAATGAATTGAAAGAACTCAAGGTGCAGTTGCAAGATCTTTTGGAGAAAGGGTTTATTCGACCGAGCACATCGCCATGGGGGGCTCCAGTATTATTTGTGCGTAAGAAAGACGGGTCTATGTGGCTGTGTATAGATTACCGACAGCTTAATCAGGTAACAATCAAGAATAAGTACCCCCTACCTCGTGTGAATGATTTACTGGATCAGTTGCGTGGTGCATCAATGTTTTTCAAGATAGATTTGCGGTCAGGTTATCATCAGGTGCGAGTCAGAGATGAGGATATTGCGAAGACCGCATTTCGCACGCGTTACGGCCATTATGAATTTGTGGTCATGCCATTTGGGCTGACCAATGCACCTACAGTATTTATGGATCTGATGAATAGGGTATTCAGGGAATATTTGGATTCTTATGTCATAGTTTTCATTGATGACATCCTAATTTACTCACCGAGCCTTGAGATACACGAGGCACATCTGAGCGTGGTTTTGCAGAAGCTCAGAGAGGAGCAGTGGTATGCCAAGTTTTCTAAATGTGAGTTTTGGCAGACCCGAGTTATTTTCTTGGGACACGTGGTCTCAGGTGAGGGTATCTCAGTAGACCCAGAAAAGACTAGAGCCGTGATGGATTGGCCGAGACCGATGACAGTGACGGAGATTCAGAGTTTTCTTGGCCTTGCCGGTTATTATCGACGATTCATAGAAGGCTTTGCATGGCTTGCATCACCCATGACGAAGTTGACAAGGAAAGGCGTCAGATTTATTTGGAACGAGTCTTGTGAGAGGTCTTTCCAGGAGTTGAAACGGCGTTTGACTTCGGCGCTAGTACTGACGATACCCAGGTGTGGTGAGTTATTTACTGTTTATAGCGATGCCTCGTATGCAGGGTTGAGATGTGTTTTGATGCAGGACGACCGAGTGAATGCTTATGCATCCAGATAGTTGAAGAGGCACGAAGAGAATTACCCTACACATGATCTGGAATTAGCGGCCGTAGTGTTTGCCTTGAAGATTTGGAGGCATTATCTTTATGGTGAGAGAGTCCAGATTTACACTGATCACAAGAGCCTTAAGTACCTCTTTTCACAGAGGGAACTCAATATGAGACAACGCCGTTGGTTAGAGTTGCTTAAAGATTATGATTGCGAGATCCTCTATCATCCAGGTAAAGCCAATGTGGTTGCAGATGCATTGAGTCGTCGTGGAGCATCAGCTGCAGCTATGATGGTGCAGGAGTGGTTCTTATTGGAGCAGATGAGTGATCTTACTATCTCAATGGCATTAGATAATCCTACACTCTATTGTGCTGCCATGAGTATCCATTCGGATCTTGAGGATCAGATTCGCGATCGATAGCGACAGGATGAGGAGCTTGGCGGGATCATGACTGATATGGAGAGATTTGGTCTATTGGGGTACAACCAGAGGGACGATGGTTTGCTATTGTTCCATGAGCGGATTTGTGTGCCGAGTGACAGTGATATCAGGCAGAGGATCCTAGAGGAAGCTCATCGATCTCCCTATACTATCCACCCTGGGGCGACGAAGATGTATCAGGGCTTACAACGCCAATATTGGTGGAGCGGCATGAAGAGGAGCGTAGCAGAGTTTGTATCTCGATGTTTAGTGTGCCAGCAAGTCAAAGCTGAGCACCAGAGGCCTGCGGGATTGTTACGACCTTTATCTGTGCCAGAATGGAAATAGGAGCGCATAGTTATGGATTTTGTCTCAGGATTGCCACGATCTATTCGGGGATTCGATTCGATATGGGTGATTATCGATCGATTGACCAAATCAGTGCACTTTCTACCTGTCAAGAAGACCTATCCTATTCATCGACTGGCCACGTTATACATTGACGAGGTGGTGAGACTGCACGGAGTCCCAGCTAGCATTGTGTCAGACAGGGATCCTCGATTTACCTCACGATTTTGGGAGGCGTTGCAGAGTGCTATGGGGACCCAGTTGACTTTCAGTACAGCTTTCCATCCTCAGACTGACGGACAGTCGAAGCGGACCATTCGAACTTTGGAGGACATGCTCCGTGCCTGTGTACTGGATTTCTATGGGAGCTGGGATGACCATTTGTCGCTAGTGGAGTTTGCCTACAATAATAGCTTCCAGGCCAGTATTGGGATGGCACCATTTGAGGCGTTGTACGGGCGACCATGTAGATCACCGCTTTGTTGGACTGAGATTGGGGAGCGAGCATTGCTCGGACCGGAGTTGGTAGAGCAGACGTCAGAGAAGATCCAGTTGATTCGGGCTAGGATGAAGGCAGCTCAGGACCGTCAAAAGAGTTATGTTGACAGACGACGCCGGGATTTGGAGTTTGAGGTGGGTGATCATGTTTTTCTTCGAGTCATGCCGATGAGAGGTGTTCGACGCTTTGGAGTATCTGGCAAGTTGAGTCCTCGCTATGTGGGACCGTTTGAGATATTTGAGCGAGTCAGACCGTTGGCTTATCGGTTAGCTTTACCCCCTCAGTTAGCCCACGTACATGATGTCTTTCATGTTTCTATGCTTCGCAAGTACGTGACAGATCCCGGGCATGTTATTGACTACCATCCGCTCGTGGTGCAAGATGATGCGTCATATACCGAGTTGCCTGCTAGCATTGTGGATCAGAAAGAGAAAGTGCTTCGCAACCGTACGATTCCCTATGTGAAGGTCCAGTGGCAGCGACATACCCTTGAGGAGGCTACTTGGGAGCTAGAGGAGGAGATGAGGCGACTTCATCCTCAGTTGTTTGCCTAGTCAGGTACGAATTTCGAGGACGAAATTCTTTTAAGAGGGGAGAATTTGTAGCGACCCATGAATTATAATTTAATTTAATTGTTAGTCATTGGGTTAATTTAATTTAAAGGGAGTAATAGTATTTAACCATAGTTAATATTAAAAGGGGACCATGGTTAATATCTAGTTAATGTGTAAGGAATTGAGAGGGTTAATTTATAAGTTCTGGAATGTCAATTTGCTGGAAGGTAAATTTGCTTGGAATTAATTAATAAGAAGTGTAAAGCAGAAAGCAAGCGACCACTTTAAAATTAGCATGCAAGGCGCAATTGAAGCTGTAATTCTCAACATTTGAAGCCAAAGCGGCGCCGTTTCCTTAAGAGGCGGTGGCCTCCAGCGTGGGTCCCAGCAGCCTCTTTTTTTTGCCTTATTTAAGCCCAATTTCGGGCATGTTTTTGCAGCAACGAACAGCAGCAAATTTTGACAGAAAAGCAGCAGTGAGCTCGCGGCGTGAAATTGAGAAATTTGATGCTTCAAAAATTGGATTAAACTCCGTTTAATCCCTGATTTAATTATCCAGGTATGTGCCTAAGCTAGTAATTAATAATCTCTGCGGTTGAAATTTTATTTGGAGCCTAATTTTATTAATTTTGTCAATAATTGAAATATTGCAGTTTGTATAACTTTGATCGCGTTTGGTCAAATTGAGCTTAAGGCTATCTTCGGAAAGACAAGTTCTTTATACCCTCATTGTTGATTCTTTCGATGTCAATTTATTTGACCTCCCTTCATTGGATTTGGCTGTTAATAAATTATGAGATTTAAACGGTGTGTTTAATAATTTAATTTATTAACCTGGTTTCGAGGGTATTATTCGTTGGTTGCCTATGGGGGTTTGTATCACCCCCAAGCCTATGGGAATGATGTCGTACTCACCCGGGGCTAGGTTCTTAGCTGTTGGGTATTATTATTAGATTTTTGGTTATTTATTGGCTAGAGTGGTTAGGCAGTGGGGGCAAGGGTTAGCTGTACGGTGACGGTGTGACTGTTATACGGTCTATTTTAGGCCGTTAGGTGGTCTCTCCTGGTCACTGACCGCTGACCGGTGTGAGGCACTGCTGACCTACTCTACCGTTATGTGATTATAGCATGCCTGATTATTTTATTTTTGTTGCATGGTTTGATATGCACATGGGTTCGGGCTGCATGATGGGATCATCATGATTTGGTTATGCTTGATCACGGACATTTTAGATTGGTCAGGTTGCATCCAGCACGGGCATATGCATCGCGTGTGATTTACTACGTGGGCGGAGCATGGCCTGATGCCTGGATGTATGGGCGCTTTGTATCACGTTGATGCTTATTACGCCTTGCATTTTATATGCATTGCATGGTTACTGATAGTTATTAGTTCTCGGACGGGAGTACCATTTCGAGGGAGCCTTTGGCTCGGCTGTCGGGAGTATCGGCAGTGATACGGGTGACGGGAGTACCGACCCGGGACAGTGCGCACAGGTTTGTGGAGATTTATGTTGCCTTTCAGGGCAGCGGCAGGTTGGTATGGGACTTGGGTGCCAAGTGTTTTATGTGCGCCCCAAGGACCGGTATATGCTTTTTTATGCGGCACTGTTGCGTTGTTGTGTCACATGACTTGTGTGTACATGTGGGTTTATATTTGGGGTGATCTCCTCTTCTGTTTCGTTTACAGCCTTCCTTTTCATATAAACTTGCTGAGTCTTGCGACTCACCTTGCTTTCCATCATTCCAGGTAAGGGTAAAGCAAAAGTCGAGGGCGAGGACTGCGCTACCTAGTAGCCAGCCGTGTCGGTAGGGTGTACAGTTAGCTGCCCCCGTTTTCTCTGATGTTTTGTTAAGAGTTCTAACTCTCATTTTTGACTGTGCCCGGTTATTTCTTGTATCTTTTATCGTTGGCACAGGTGTCTGTATATTTTTATATACTCCTTGACTGCTGTTCCAGTAGGGTACTTGTAGGCGTGCATGTATATTGTTTTGCTTCTGCTGTTGTATTTTTCGTATGTATGCATACCAGGGTATTTTTGTCTTGTGTTTGTTTCTCTCCTCTACGTAAGCGCTTTCGTTCGGATAGACCGGGTGGTTGGGATATCCGGGCAGGGGTGCTTACAGGCTTTCCCGATTGTGGGCGGTCGGGGAAGCCAACCTTCCCCTACTGCGAGTAGTTGGGAAGCCAAGCTTCCCCGACCGTGGACTGTCGGGGAACTTAGGCTTCCCTAATCGCCCACTGTATGAGCTCTACAACCCCCAATCGTCGCTTATTGGGGATTCTGCAACCCCCATCATCGTCGGGCGGTGGGTTGGCTCTAGCCACGGCAGACCTCAGAACCTCCAGTGATCCAACCCAATCACACTCATTATAGCCAGAAAAACACCCATTAATTTTGCATTCTTCTATTTTTCTAAAGTTTCGTTGTCAAGAGATTCTCTTATTGTGATGAATTCTACATATATCCCTCACTGTGATGGCAAGAGAAGAGATAGTGAAAGGGATGAATTTGTAGAAGAAAAGGGTAAATTTGGGATATGTGGGCTATAATGAGTGATTGATGGTATTTGTAAAAAATAAAAATATAAATTGAATTGATGCAGGCTATAAGAGTCAGGGAAATTCTATTCACAACGAGGGTTTTACTCTTCGCAGCCTTTCCCTGCCAAAATTTTTCATCATTTTTCAAAATTCCTATTTTACCCTTCTGTCGCCCCACCATATCATCTTCCTTCCCTTTTTACTCTGCACAGTCACTCCATCTCTCTTTCTCTCTCATTATACTTATTTTTCTCTCTCTCACACCCATCTCTCCATCTCTCTCTCCCAACGAGTACACACACAAATATGTATATATATATATATATACAAACACACACACAAATAATTTATTATAATAAAATAAAATTAAAAAATATAAATAAATAAATTATTTTTAAATATCTGTATTTTAAATAATTATAAATTAACTAATTATAAATTTTTTAACTAATTTTAAATTTTAAATTATCGTGAGTTAAATTTTTGATACTCAAAAAAATTTAAAATTAGTTAATTTATCTTATTAAATTATTTAAAGATACATATACTTAAAATTAGTTATTCAATCAACTAATTTAATAAGATATATATCTTTAAAAATAATTTATTAAATAAATTCAACTAATTTATTTTTAAAAAGAATTAACTAATTTATTTATTAAATAAATTCAACTAATAAGATATATCTATCTTTTTAAAAAGAATTTATTTATTTATATTTTTTGTTTTTTTATTTGATTTTATTATAATAAAAAAATAATTAAAATAAAAAAAAAAATTCCCCAAAAGCCAACTTTCGAGAAACATTAGGTTCCCCAAAAGCTGGCTTTCGAGGAACAATTTGATAGTAAAAAAAAAATTAAAATTAGTTATTTTATTTTATTAAATTACTTAAAAATATATATATTTAAAATTAGTTATTCAATCAACTAATTTAATAAGATATATATCTTTAAAAATTAATTGAATTTATTTAAAGATATATGTATCTTTTTAAAAATAATTTATTAAATAAATTTAACTAATTTAATTTTAAAAAAATTAACTAATTTAATTTATTTAAAGATGGATGTATCTTTTTAAAAGAATTAACTAATTTATTTATTTGTATTTTTTATTTTATTTTATTATAATAAAAAAGTAATTAAAATAAAAAAAAACTTTCCCGAAAACTGGCTTTCGGGGAACCCAGCGTGCCTCGACCTCCAGCTTTCGGGGAACCCACCATTCCCCGACCCCCAGCTTATAATAAAAATTAAATGTTGTGCAAAGATATATATCTTATTAAATTAGTTGATTGAATAACTAATTTTAAATATATGTATTTTTAAGTAATTTAATAAAATAAAATAACTAATTTTAATTTTTTTTTGACTATCAAATTGTTCCCCGAAAGCCAGCTTTCGGGGAACCCGATGTTTCCCGAAAGTTGGCTTTTGGGGAATTTTTTTTATTTTAATTAATTTTTTATTATAATAAAATAAAATAAAAAAATAAAAAATATAAATAAATAAATTCTTTTTAAAAAGATACATATATCTTATTAGTTGAATTTATTTAATAAATAAATTAGTTAATTCTTTTTAAAAATAGATTAGTTGAATTTATTTAATAAATTATTTTTAAAGATATATATCTTATTAAATTAGTAGATTGAATAACTAATTTTAAGTATATGTATCTTTAAGTAATTTAATAAGATAAATTAACTAATTTAAAATTTTTTTGAGTATCAAAAATTTAACTCACGATAATTTAAAATTTAAAATTAGTTAAAAAAATTTATAATTAGTTAATTTATAATTATTTAAAATATAGATATTTAAAAATAATTTATTTATTTATATTTTTTTAATTTTATTTTTATTATAATAAATTATCTGTGTGTGTTTGTATATATATATATATACATATTTGTGTGTGTGCTCGTTGGGAGAGAGAGATGGAGAGATGGGTGTGAGAGAGAAAAATAAGTATAATGAGAGAGAAAGAGAGATAGAGTGGTTTTACAGAGTAAAAAGGGAAGGAAAATGATATGATTGGGTGATAGAAGGGTAAAATAAGAATTTTGAAAAATGATAAAAAATTTTGACGAGGAAAGGCTGCAAAAATAAAATTCCCGCTATGAATAGAATTTTCCTAGGAGTGATTAATGGGGGCTGGGGATAGAATTTCATAGGAAATGATGATTTTGCCCTCCAAATCAACGGAGGTGATGTGCGCCTGCGTTAAAGCAGGTGCACAAAATCGCACTCTCCCATCATAATCTCCACTTGCTTACTTTACTTGGCTGCAAAGCAAATTATAAAATTGAAAAAGGAGTGGAGCTGGACGCGTGGTTGCTTAGTTTGGCGCCTTGTAGCTACTGGAATATTCCAATATTTTCTCCAAATTAATCAACCACCTTCTCCTTGCATGTTGCTGCCCCCAAGGATTGATCACATGACCTGCAAGATCCCTCAACGCGGGCCACCCATCTCGGCCAGCTGCTTCATGAATCTTACTGTGTACCATAATAATTTTAACTTATTACACTAGGCTGCCTCATTTTTTAACTTGTTATATTAGGCTACCTCATTTTAAAACAAGAATTTTCCAGCGGACACCCTCGTCACCCCTCCATCTCTCCTTTAGTCAACCACTTGGCTACCACCCTCCTTGTTACGTCTTTGCACAACATTTAATTTTTATATTAATTAAATGCCTACCTTCCCTTTTATACTCATAAGTTTCCAAAAATTCTCACACTTTTCCCCACATTCAAAAATTATAACCATCCGTTAGTGAGCTAGACATTATGATATTTTATTTTTGAGCATTAAAAATTTTTCCCTACCACAATAAATATGAGAAATATTTTATATGTCAAAATGTATGTATTTAAATTAATGGATTGGATTGCCCATATGAGCCTAAGGCCATGTATTAGTGGGTTGTGGTTTAATTAAATGGAAAAGATTTTGATTGGGTCTAAGTCACATATTTTGTGACGTGTTTAAATTAAATGAAAGTGGATTTGAATCAGTTTAAGGCCAATAAAAGTGGTGGGGCTCGGGCCTTTGAATTGGTCTTTTGATTGGGTTTGGGGCATGAGTAAGGTGAGGCTTGGTATTATATATGTGCATTATATTGTGTGTGCAAAATTTGTGAATATAGAAAAAGAGATAAAAAAAAATAAAATAAACCTAAAAGTCTAAATTGTATTAATGAGTAATGAAATAAATGAAAAAAGAAAGAAAAATGACAAAAAGTAAAAAATGGGCATGCTTTATGAATAAAGGTGAGGGAAAAAGAGGAATTTGCATAATTAGTTTAATAATGAAAATAGAAAGAAATGAGAAAGAAATAAGAAAATGCAAAATGACTATAAGGGGCATGAGAATATTTTGGGTTATGTGTGTGAGTGGAGGGCAAAATGATAATTTCTCAAGGGGGTGGTTGGCAGTCCATCCTTCATTTTTTCTCCCCATCTTTTCTTGTCCCTTCTTCATTCTTCTCATTCTCTTGATGACTGCTCCATCTTCTTCTTCTTCTTCTTCTTCCATTATTCATGGTGTGATTGGAGCTTCAAGAGTGTGAGGATTTGTAGTTTTGATCTCTTTCGGTTCCAACTTCAAGGCAAGTTCTACTTGCACTTAAATTTTATTTTGTGCAAGTTTCTTTTTCTCTCCCTTCTTCATTTGATGCAAAATGTTGTCTTCTCCATATAGTTGGAATCATATTCAGTAAATAGCTTCTCACCCTTAGTGATAATTGTTGTATTAATTTCTTAACTGATGGATTTTCCATTTGGGATGGTTTTGAAGTCCCTTTGGAATTCTCCATAGGGTATATTTTATCCTATTTTTCTTTCATAGAATGACATTGTGGGTTAGGAAGCTAGAATGAGAGTTTTTGGGTGATTGGTGTCTATTTTGTGTTTTCGATGCGTTTCTAATGAGTTTTCTTTGTTCTCTGCCAAGTTGACTCATCTAAGAGGTCAAGTTAACTTAGATCAAATCGACTCAGTTTCGGGTAAGTTGAGTCGAGCCAAGTTGACTCAAATTTTCTCTCAAGTCAACTCGATCGCAACTTAACTACACTGCTCATACTTCACTATTTTGCTCATAACTTTTGATGTAGAAATCAGAATTGTGATTCGTTTGAAGCGACATAAACTAGAGTTAGAGGGATTCGATTTGATATATAATGTAATATATTTTAATTATGATTTGAGTTGGTTAAGGCTTTTTTTTTATTCCAAATCAAATAAGATTGTTAAAGTAAATTATTTTTAAATGTTTCCTTTGATGTCCCTCAATCCTCTAAAATGATAGGATGTGGTTGAAAACACCTATACGTATATACATGGGATTCATGTGATAATAGCATAAACGAGTTGCATGAGGAAGCATGATAATCATTTGGAAAGTTAATAAGAAATGTTCTTAGTTGGCATATCCATGATAACTCATGTGTGATTCATGACTATCATTATAAGAATAATTTCCCTTAATTGAGATGGTGAAACCTAATCAATGTGAATTGTTTGGACGAGTCAAGACCTTTAATGGGAAATCAAGTGAGGATGTGTGAATGCCATTTATCATAGCATTGTTTGTGGCTCGATTGCATGTCATTGTGTTTCTATCTTGCCTCACATTGTGATGTTGGATCATGGGCTGCATTCATTGGGGGGTCATGCTTTGTATGTGATTGGAGCGTGAGCATTGACACGATACGGTTGGCCTATGAGTGCTGACTTGTGTATGTTAGGCGAGTATATGCATTAGAGTATTTGTGAGTGTGGATTCTTACGTTGGTATAGCATGGCCTAATGCTTGGCTTATGGGGGCTTGGTCATCACGTTAATGCTGTAAAAGTTACTGCATTCTTTATATGCTGTATTGCATAGTTCATTTGTGTGCAGTAGTGATGGTGGTGGGAATTGGCTTGTGCTTGTGATGCATAACACTATGGGTGGAGGCCTACAACAACTAGATTCTGTAATGCATAAGATAGTGGATAGAGGCTCACAACAGTTTGTGACCTTGATGAAATTGTGAGTGACGTGACACATGATGACGATAGTGATGGATGTGAGATGAAAGCCTTAGGCTCATGTTCTTGTTTTGGTAGCCTACCCTTGGCTGCAACAGATTTGTATACAAGGTCTTGGGAGCCATTATGTTCATTTTCTTATGTAGACCATACGGACCATATGTGTGCATCCATGCATTGATGTTATGGTTGGGTAACGTGTGATATAGCTACATTGCATGGATTATGTGTCATCTATACTTTTGGGACTATGTGTGTCCATATCTGACATGATATGAATGATGTTCATGGAAGTCTGGTCATGTATAGTTTTCATTGTTCTTAATACACTTGCCAAGTCTTATAGCTTATCTTGGAAAATATGTTTTGATAAAATAAATTAGAAATGGTATTTCTGTGAGATTATTGTTGTCAAGTGTAAAAGGCATGAACCCAATAAATGTTATATGTCGGGTAATGATTTTCTTTTGACTTCAAGTTATTCATTCCTTCATATATAGACCTATTGATGCTTTCCTTTTGCTATATACTTGCTGAGACTTGTGGCTTACCCTTACTTCTTTTGTTATTCTAGGGAAAAGGAAAATAATTATTTGAGGTGAATTCCAAATAGATGTGTACAAAAATGTCCCGACCTCAAATATCTATGAGTGTAATTTGGAGGGCTTCATTTTGTATTTATAGTATTAGAGCCTTTCATTTTGAAAGTGTATGAGTGGTAAGCTCTAAATGAATGATGTAATATTTGTTATGACTCCTTTTGATAGTGAGCAAATATGGAAATGAAAAGAATTTTTGACAAATTTTTTTTGATTAATGTCTTGTTCTGTATCCATTTTGAATGAATTTTCTAACGAATTTTTTATATTAGCGGGTAATTTGGGAACGAGCCATAACAAAAATATATTGAATTAAATTCCTTAAACCCCTTATATATAAATCATAATAAATTTATTATTTTCTTTTAAATTCCTCCAAATTAAATATATTCAATAATCACTTTAAATACAAAAATTAAATTACTCAAATCTATAAATCTCTTATAAATTATAAAAACACATAAATTCATTCTCTCTGTTACAGGTATAGAGAAAGGTCTCGGCAAAACAAAAGTGCTCCTCGATGCTATCACTGCAAGAGATATGACTATGTTGAAAAGATCTGTCATAAGAAAGCTGATTCCATGAAGAAAAAGACAGTGGAGAAAATTTATTTATTAGTTGTTTAGTTGTTCATACTAATGTACACCCATGATGTTTGGTATCTTGATAGTGGTTGTAGTAATCAGATGATGACTGGATGCAATAAATTCTTTGTGAAGATAGATGATTCTGTGAAGACATAGGGGAAATTGGGTGATAACAAATATGTTAGGTAAGCGGAGTGAGAACTATTACTATGATGTTAAAATTTGGGAGGAAGCCCATTGATGGTGTCATATTTACTCCGAGATTAGGTCAAAATCTTCTTAGTTTTGGGTCAGTTAATTAAAAAAGGATATTATGCTGTGTGCGATGTTAATGGATGCAAGATTTATGACAAAAGGAGCACGAGCTTGATTTACTTGGTTAAAATGACAACAAAAATAAAATCTTCCCCATAAGTCTTTCAAAAATAAATGTCAAATGCTTTTAGTGCGTCATGTGATGATTTCATGGTTTGGCATAGATATATCATCTTAATTTTGGGGACTTACAATTGTTGCAAAAGAAAGATATGGTTTTTGTTTTTTTTATTTTAAGAAGTGGTAGAGAGATAATGCTGGTACATTCTAATATTTATGAGCCAATGCAAACTTCCTCCTTAGTAAGTATTTCTTATTTTTTGTGGATAATTTTTCTAAGATGATTTGGGTTTATTTCTTGAAAGGAAGGACATAAGTCTTTGAATGTTTCAAGCAATTAAAGGCTGTAGTTGAAAAAGAGAGTGGTTGTTTCCTTTTGAAACTATGGATTAATTGAGTAGATGAGGAGTTTTCATCCACCGAATTTCAAATGTTTTGTAGGAATCATGACATTCAAAGGCAATTTACAGCTGACTATACCCTTAGTAGAAGGAAGTAACTAAGGGCAATAATTCCTCTAAAATATAAATTGAGCGGTCAAATGAATAATATATTAATGTTAATTTAATTAATTATGAATTCAATCATTATTTTACATAAGTGTTAAAGAATCAATTTATGATTTATTTTCTTTAATGTGATTGAGGATATAAATATCCAATACCACATAAAAATGATTATCCCAACTAACTAAGATTAAAAAATGGTATTTGACGCACTTAGTAAGTATGTTGAGTGAGAAGGGTTTCTTAAGATTTAGAGGGATGAAATACTGGCAACAACTGTTTATACACTTAAATTATTTTTTTAAAAATTTTTGCTTACATTTGAAAACATCGATAAAACCATAAAACGCCAATAATTTTTACTGACACTCACATTTTTAATTATATTAATGATGCTCTTGTAAACTCCATAGCCGATTTATGGAGTTTTGTTTTATTTTTACCGACGTTTAAAAACACCATAGCTACGACTTGCTATTTCACGTGGATTCCATTGCGAGTGCTAGGGGTGTGCACGGTGCGGTTTGGACGGTTTGGAAAGGATTTAATAAGCTAAACCGCATGTGCGGTTTGGCATTAAACCAGACCACGCGGTCTGGTTTGGTGTGCACAAACCGCACCGCATTTGCGGTGCGGTCTGGTGCGGTTTTCGCGGTTTGATGCTTCTTTATTGTTTCATTTGGTGTTTCCTTCACTAACTTATAAATTTTTAATTAAAACATAAAAATCAATGCATAAAATCATAATTTTTAAATTTTTATAGTATCTTGGAGTTTAAAACTAAAATAAGTTACTATCTAATAAAAAATACAAATTTAAAAGTTTTAAATCTACAACATAACCACATGCTCATAATATAAAAATAACACAAAAATCCACAATATAATTCATGATCAAGAAAGTATATATTTTTAATTTATTTTTTTAATTTTTAAATTATTAGATATTTTTAATTTTTTTATTAATATACTACTTGGCCGATTTGATTTTAACCAAACCAAAAAAACCACAAACCGCAAACCGCACGGTTTGAGAATTTCTCAAACCGTGCCAAACCACACCCTCAAAAAATCGCACGATTTGGTGCGGTGCGATTTGGTGCGGGCAATTTTCACGATTTGACGATTTTTTTTCACACCCTAGCGAGTGCATGCCTATAATTCTACATAACAACTGAAGAAAAGCCATCCACCAGTCATGCTGACATGAATAGAATTGGGATGAGAAAATTGTACCACCACTGAGGGGGTCAGAAAATAATAGATGGGGCATGCATGTGACTAGGGTCTCGTTTGGATACTCGAATCTTTTCTTTCTTTTTTTTTTTTTGTTTTTTAATATATCACACTCTTTATTGGTATGATATGACAGGCAGGCATGTGCCTCCATCCATTCAGTGGTCGTTGTCAGAGTACGGACATTTATTTTATAAATTAAATATACACCCAGATATCCACTCTAAATTAATCTGTCTATATTAAATATTAATATACCATATAATTATTTTTTTTTAATATTATCAATGTGAAAAACTTGAAAGCCCATTCAATCACAATTAATATCCGATCCAAACCCATCTTACTTTTTCTAAGCCTTCGAGTTTGTTTGCTCCACTACCTTAAATGAACAAATAAATTTTTTATGAGTTAAAATTTTAGTGGCTATCTTTTCAAATAAATAAAATTAATTGTACATTCTCATATAAAGATAAAATAGAACTCAAAGAAACTCTCAAAAGCATAGCACAAATAATTAAGTTTTTAAGTTTTTTTAAGAGTGATAGGGAATTAACTTGTAATGAAGGCAAAAACACCTCATTTTAGTGGGGATTGATCTCGTCTCCATTTAAAAGTGTATAAGTTTATGATCTCATTTAATTTACTTGAAGGCCGAATTAGGGAGAAGGACAATCTCTTTCTAGACTAGATAGGCAAAGTCCGAACACTTGAGTCATAAAAAAAAAAAAAAAATAGAATCCAAGACTTCAGAGTATCCCAAGCTTCCGAACATTTAAGATAGATTATTTGTACTATCTCAATAGGTTTATACATTTAAGTTCATATAAACAAAATTATATCATGTATTATTTTTTTTAAGAGTAATAGAGATAAACAATAATAATGTGTTAATTTATGTGAAAGTGTTAAATTAACATACACATGTATTTAAAAAATATAAAAAATAAAATTTGTTGGGTGCTCTTTAATCTTCTCTAGGTAAATACTTCTACATAAGGTGTCGCTAATATATTTTTTGGTATTACGAATGCTGCACCCCGTCTCCTTATTTTCTCACTGCACTCTTTTTTGTTTTGTTTTAATTATTTTATATTCTTTACATGTTGGTACCAAATTAGATATTGTAGAAAGCCTCTCAGCTGAAGCATGTGCAACTTTGAGCCCTCCTCCAAAGAGATAAGAAAGGAGGGCCAACAAATTGGCTGAGAGAGCTGGAGATGTCCTCGTTGGGTTAGGTTCTGAAAGTCAGGAATAATTGGAATTTGAAGCACACATTGGAGGGTTTCAAGCGTTCAGCAAGAGCATTTTAATGGGGAGTGACATTTGAAATGTCATTTCCATAATCGTCAAAATAATATCTTAGATTAAAAATTAACTACTTCAATGGAGATAGGATATGGGATTGTAAAATGACAACAACCCTTTTAGGGTGCCATTTTTATAATCTCTGGAGAGAGAGAGAAAAAAGGAGGTGCAAACTCCAATAACAGTCATTTCTAATTGGTCTATTTTAACTTTTATTATAAAATATTAATTATTTTAAATTTATAATTTAATAAAAAATATTAAAATATTAATGATACCTCTATTTTGGCACTTACTATTGGAGTAGATTTATTTTTTAGAAGTACTATAACACTATTCAAAATTATAAATAGATAATTTAGCACTCCCAAATAGCATTCTCTCTCAAGCTTCTTGTGTGTTCTCTTTTCTTGGTCTAAAATGCTACAGTTTACATGTAAGCACTCTCGCCTAGATATCCCCAACCACCCGGACTATCCGAACGGGAGCACCTACGGGAGGAGAAAAATAATGAAACACGAGACAAAGACCACCCCGGCATGCATACACGAAAATAAGAACAGCGGAAGCAAAGCTCAAAACATGCATGCACTATGGGTACCCCGCTAACACAGCGGTCACAAGATAAATAAATACACACAAACTCCTGTGCCGACATACACAAAACTCGAGAAAACACCTAGCACAGTACGAAATAATAGATCAAATTCTACTTAGACATCAGAGTGGATAGGGATTGACGAGACTGCCTGTACACCACACCGACTCTGCCGTTAAAGCTGACTCCCTTGCCATAGCCCACGCCGCCACTACCTGGAATGATGGAAAGCAAGGTGAGTCGAGAGACTCAACAAGCATAAGGAAGAAAAGGCTGAAGGCTACACAAAATCAAAAATCTCACCCCAGAATAAACCCCCAGGTACACACAAGCCATGAGACGCTGCAACACAACAGCTCAATAGCATAACAAAATAAAAGCACATACCGGTTCTTGGGGCCCACATAAGACACTTGGCACCCAAGTCCCATACCAACCTGTCGCTGCCCTGAAAGGCAACAAATATCTGCATCAAACCTGCGCGCGCTGTCCTAGGCTGGTACTCCCGTCACCTGTATCCGTCGGTACTCCCGACAACCGAGCCATAGGCTCCCTCAGAACGGTACTCCCGTCCGAGAACTAAATACTACCAGTATCCATGCAATGCACATAAAAATGCAATGGCGTAATGAGCATCAACGTGATACAAGACGCCCATACATCCAGACATCAAGCCATGCTCCGCCCACATAGTAAACCACACGCCATGCATATGCCGCGCTGGATGCAACCTAACCAAACTAAAATGTCTGTGTCCAAGCATACTCAACAAATGAATATCCCAACATGTATCCCGTACCCATGTGCATATCAAATCATGAACAGTAATACAATACATCTACTCATGAAGTAAATCACATACCGGCAGAGCTAGTCAGCAATACCCGGCACCGGTCAACGGCCAGTGACTAGGGGTGTCCACCCGACGGTCCACATCAGGGCCGTACCATAGTCTACCCCAACGTCACCAAACGGTTGACCCCTGCCCCACTACTCAATAGCTCTAACCAAATCATAAGTAAATCCGGAAAAAACCGTAAATAAAACCCGCACGACTAGGAACCTAGTTCCCCAAACTGGTTCAGCATCATTCCCGAAAGGAATGGGGGTGGTACAAACCCCCGTAGGCTCACAACGAATAAAATTATAGAAGGCTCGGATTTAATTTAAATTAAAACAAATGAATAATAATTCAACCAATAAGGCAAGGTGCCGAATGAAAGTAAGGGAGGTGATAAAATACAAGAAATCATGGGATCTTCCACGGGAATTAAAGATCAGGAAGAGAGGGTTAAGAACTTGCCTTTATACGGTCGTTCCTTACTTTTCTTGCACACCCGCTGCGAAGTAGAGCATTTGCTGGCAATTAAATTGTAGCTTTAATTAAATAAATTTACAGTCTAAAATCTTACATAGGTGCACTTCGAATAAAATCCCAATAAATCTCATATTTATTTTAAATTAAATAACAACAATAATATCCTTCATTTATATATATACATATAAATATATCACTTCAATTTCTCCCTCGTGAACACACCTAATGAGCACACCTATTAATTATCTTAAGCTTCCCTAGTGAACACACACACACGTACACACAGTGAACTCACTTAGCTCAAAATATATATATATATATATATCACTACACGCCATGGCAGCCACTTGAACCTATCAAAACTTCCATTCCCAACCTTTAAACACCTCAGTACCCCTCACAATCACATGTAGGAAAGCTGTAAAAAATCATATATGCATACAGATATGGCCACCGAAACCCACTGCCACTTCATATATATATCTCCGTTACATATATAAACACACAGTAACCCACTTGGCCTGTTCAAGGCACACACACGTATAATTATATATATATATATATATATCGGCACCCACGGACACACACATATGCACTTACCTGGCTATTTAAACCACAAAAATTTCTCCTAATTTCCAGCCTCAAAGCGCCTTCTTCTTCTTCCGGAAGCCCTCTGCTTGCTCTCTGGTTTAACCCCAATTTAATCTCAATTTTAGCTTCAATTGAAGCAATTTAAAGCAGCAAAATTTCGACAGAAAGCATGGCCAATTTGGCCTTAAAATTAGCAAAAACAGAGGCACGTGGAAGCTGCAGCAGGGGCGCATCAGCGCGTGCCACGTGGCAGCCAAGGGCTGCCCACCGCCTTACATGAAATGGCGCCGTTTTGGGCGCCTGAAGCTTAATAAAAATCAGCAAAACCCCCCACTGTTTCCTTTAATCACACACACACTCCCACGTTCCTTTTATTTTTTATTTCACTTATACCCCCAGATTTCCAACAATTAATTTCCCACTTCTCAAATACAAATAATTTAATAATCACCTTAATTACAATAATTAATAATTATTAATCATTCTCAAATAATTTAATTAATTACCTTTAATTCTTTATTTTCCTCAAAACCACATAAATCAATATTTTCACTTAAATTCCTAATATCCTCAAACACCGATATTTATAATCATTATTTATTTTCAAATTTCGGGATATTACATTACATGTGATGTTTTCATTATAGCTACTCTTTTATTTTTGTCGTGAATCATGGTTCAAGAACATACGTGTATAGCGTATATCTACTTGCGAAAAAGTAAAGACGACATGCATGTCGTCTTTGCTGTATTTGTTTGCATCCTTTAGTTGGCTTTTCTAGTGCATGTACATAGCCTACAAGCTACTACATGCACCCGAGGTTTACTAGCATGATGCTCAAAACTGTAAAAGAAAGGTTGTGAGTATATCTTCTTTATCATAAAAAAATACATATATAATAAAATAAAAATAATTTACCCACATGTTTTGTGGAATGCGATGCAAATTTGCTTCTCTTTCTCTTCTCCTGCATGAACAATTTTTGTTATTAATTTATATATTTTAAAAATAAGTGTTGGTGTCTTGAGGTTTTTATTGATGTCCATGACATAGATCTTTTGCTCGTCTTGGTGCCATGGGAGTTTTCTCTTCTTCGTGTTGGTTTTTTATCTTTAATATTTTGGGTGCCGCACTGTTATGACGGTAATAAATTATTATATCACCTAACACTTATCTTTCTTGAAATAAAAAAGATAGAATAATTAAATAATATCAAAAATATTTAATATAAACACTTAAAGTTCTGCTCCCTGACCCAAAGTCCTATCTCAATTTAAAATCAATTAGAATGAATAAACACTTCTAAAGCGATCCAAAACTCACACCCAGCCAAAAGCTACAATACCTCCAGACAAAAGCTACAACATCTCAGTAGAACTTATCAAGCAATCCCTATTTCTACCCATCTACGTTGCCCCCACTTTAATAGGTCACCAATAGATCGATCACTGATTTGGGTAAGGGATCTTGGGAAAAGGATACATAAACATGGCCACTTGTTTTTTTGTGTGAAAAGGCAGTAACAAGACCTTGGGAAGACTTTTTTTTTTATTTTAAATTTATATAAATTAATATATGTAATATTTGCATGTAAAATAATTTGTATATATATATATATATAATATTTTCCTAAAATATATTTTTAGGAAAAAATGGATTTTCTATCCATAATTGTATCAAATTTATGTATATATTAGTTACATACTAGAAAATCTATTTTTGTAATTTAAAAATATATTTTTTATAATTGTTATATATTTGGAAAAAAAATGTTTTTTAGTTTATAACTAGATTTCAAATTTTAAAAAAATATATATATAGAGTTTAGATAAAGAGAGAAGAGAACTCCTAAGGAAAAAAGTAATCAATTTACATTGAGAATTTTTAACAATAGGGGTGGCCTTGAGAGGACAGAGGAAATCCAATTAACTCTAACTCCTATTTGGGTAAATTGATCGATGTTGTTTTTCTTAAAAATTAATGGATTAGTTGTGCCGCCTAAGAAATAAAAATTAAAAAAATTTCCAGAAACAAAATAAATTATATGGGGTGCTATGTATGCCATTCAAATTAAATAAATACATAATTAAGAGATGTGACTTTGATTATAGTGTAAGTTGTGGCAACTAAATAAAGCATGACATCAACTAATCCATTACAACCTCATTACGATGCCGAGCTCAATTTCATAGACTGCATGGTCACTTGTCTTGGACAAAGTCATACAAGTTATTTTGTCTCTAATTGTATTGATTACATACTAATCAATTAAGATATTCGATTAACTCTAATTAATTTGATATTTATTATTCATGTATCATTATCAAAATGATCTTAGAAAGAATATTGTTGTCATAATCTAAATTGTGTTGGACCTAATCCATAATGGAGTAAAAAAAAACTTAAAAATATTATTTGATCCATGAACACATAAAAATGCAGACGGAGTACTGGAAATACATGGCATTGGGCAGAGCTGCTGCGAAGACAATTGGGAGAGCGCCAAGAAATTCTTTGAGAAAAACCAAGATGCAGTCACTGCCAATATCACTTCGAACCTAGAGAATGCACTGCACGTAGCACTCCAAGCACGAAACAAGGCAATCAATTTCTTGAAGAATTTGGTGGAAGAAATGCCGATTGAGGCCCTCGAACATAAAATTAATGTCTATGGCCAAAATGTAACTGAGAGCAAGTGTTTTGTACTAATCATGACATTCAAAGGCAATTTACAGCTGGCTACACCTAAGTAGAACAAAGTAACTTAGAGCAAGAATGTCTCCAAAGCATAAATCGGATGATTGAACGAGTAATATATTAGTATCAATTTAGTAATTTGTGAGTTCGTTTCCATTCTATACAATGGTCAAATATTCAACTTGCAATTTATTTTCTCTAATTTAATCAAAAATATAAACGTCGAGGACTGCACAAAAATAATTATCGGACTGCAATTTATTTGTTTTATTTTTACCGACGTTTAAAAAAACCAATAATTTGGGACCTAGCTACGACTTGCTATTTCACGTGGATTCCATTACGAGTGCGTGCCTATAATTCTACATGACAGCTGAAGAAAAGCCATCCACCAGTCATGTTGACATGAATAGATCCATTGGGATGAGAAAATTGTACCACCACTGACGGGGTCAGAAAATAATAGATGGGTCATGCACGAGCATCCATACAGCTAGGGTCTCGTTTGGGTACTCGTATCTTTTTTTTTTTTCTTTTTCTAATATATCACACTCTTTATTGATATACGATATATTTTTTGGTATTATGAATGCTGCACCCCGTCTCCTTATTTTCTCACTGCACCAAATTAAATATTGTGGAGAGCCTCTCAGCCGAAGCATGCGCGAAAGACACGGGTAGGTTTTTTGAATTATGACATGAAGTTAAAGCAGGCCAGACAACTAAGAAAAGTCAAATTTACTCTGAATTTCAGCCCTCCTCCAAAGAGATTATAAGAAAGGAGGGTCAAGAAATTGGCTGAGAGAGCTGGAGAAGTACTCCGATCCATCGTTGGGTTAGGTCCTGAAAGTCGGGAATAATTGGCTTTTGAAGCACACATCGAAGGGTTTCAAGTTTTCAAAGTAAAGGGTAAAGCACTAAAGCTACAAGGTTTGATATCCTCAAACTGCTTTAAAATCAATTGCATACGTTTCTGAAGCTATATATATATATATATGTGGATAGATATGTTGCTTTGACATAAGGTACATATTCAAGCTTCTTGTGCACTCTCTCTTCTTCGTCTGAAATGCTACAGTTTACATGTGATGTTTTCATGCTATAGCTACTCTTTTATTTTTGTCATGAATCATGGTTCAAGAAAATACGGGCAATCATGATTCATTGAAGCTTATATATATATACATACACACTCACATAAACGTAATTCCGACATGCATGCCGTCTGAGCTCTACTTGGGCAAAAGTAAAGAGGGCATTCATGTCGTCTTAGTTCTATTTGTTTGCATCCTTTAGTTGGCTTTTCTAGTGTGCATAGTATAACGCCCCGTTCTCACTCACGGGTGTTACCGACGATAATCTTTTGGATTCCTCGTCCCAAAGCCCGAATTTGAAGGGTAGACTATGTTTCATGACGAAACGCCCTAGGTGGGAACTAGGCTTCGTCTGACCCTTCGCTTACCCAGGATCCATAAACACCCTAGGACCTCGCGAGTTTCTTATAAACGAAGAAATAACCCGCTACACCGCCCAAGGGCTTCAAGATGCTTCTTAACATCGGGCTAGACTAAGGGGAAATTCATACTCAGAAAATCCTCCAAATTTCCAACATTTCATCACTCGGGGATTCCTTCGGGGAATTTTATAAATTTTCCTATAGCCCAAAATCTCCCAAAATTGGGCCCTATTGTTCCCCATTTTATTCCCCTGAATTTTGAAATTTTTTCCCTTTTTTTTTTTTTCGCGCGGGCCCTGCGGCCGGCTGGGCCCTCCCTAGGCCCGGCCGCGCGCTGCTTGGGGCGGCCGCACCCCGCCCTCGCACCCGCGCGGGCTGGCCCCAGCAGTGGCCGCGCAGCTGTGCGGGCCTGACCGCCCGCACCTGCGCGCCCGCGCGCACGCCCCCCCTGCTGCTGCCCGGCCTGCTGCTCCAAAAAAAAATCCAGCAGCCTCCTTCTTTGTTTTTTTTCCAAATTTCCAACACCCCAAAATGCCCAAATTCTCCAGATTTTCCTTTCCATATATACACATCAAAATGTACCATTTGGGCTTAAAGATACCCTTACACAAGGCATATACAAATTAAGCAAAAATTACACCATTTGAAAAAAATTATTTGAATTTCTTCATGCTCAAGCCTCTTTCTCTTGCCAAACCCTTCCATAGCATGCTTCAATACCTACAAGAGGTCAAAATAAACCTCATGAGCTCCAAGAACTCAGTAAGGGTGCAATGACATAAAGTATGAAAATTAACAATATAGATGCCAATACCATATGCAAGTGCCTAGGGTTCTAATACCTTAACCATTAAGGTTAAAGGCTTCAACATACCCACCCCAACACACAACTTCATGGCCATGAGTCTCATACACACAAGCATATGCAAAGCAAGAACAAAAATGTTAAAATGCATACAAGGGTCTTGCTAGCCACCATCCACTTGGGGTAGACATGGCCACGGTTCATGAACCGCCGGTTCCGGTTCATGAACCGCCGGTTCCGGTTCAAGAAATCTTTGAACCTGAATCGAATCGCCCAAGGGCGGTTTGGGACGGTTCGGTTCCGGTTCCGGTTCGTGCCGGTTCGGTCAACGGTTTGGACCGGTTCGGTCAACGGTTTGAGCCGGTTCGGTCAACGGTTTCTGTTCCGGTTCAAACCGAATTTTTTTAATTTTTTTTAAATATTGTTGTATTCAATTTTGGTCCTTGTTCCATTGTTCGGTTCGGTTTGGTTTCGATTTTTAATTGTTAAATGTAATTGTAAATATAAATATTCTTAACCATATTTTTAATAAAAAAATACTACTAAAAATTGAAGAAATATAAGTAATAATTTCATTAAAAATAATTAAAACAACTAAACAAGTATGTAATACAAGTAATTAATTTTTACAAATGTGAAAAATAAAAAATAAAAAATAGAATTAGACTTAATTTCATTAAAAAATAATTACAACAAAAATGTAATACAAGTAATTAATTTTTACAAATGTAAAAAAAAATAAAATATGGACTTGGATGAGTTGGATCCTACGCATCTTCATTGGAGTCGGAAGTCGCCGTTGTTGAACCATCATTAACCCATTCGTCAGATGATGATGAATGGATAAGTTCTTCTTGACGTCGCATGTTAGCTCTTTCCCAATCATCGAGGCAAACTTGAGCTTCCAATGATTCTGGAGACAATCTTGATCTTCTTTCGTCCAAAATATTGCCTCCACTACTGAATGTTTGTTCAACGGCTACAGTTGAAGCTGGAACTGCAAGAAGTTGACTTGCAATAATTGCAAGAGTTGGAAATGTCTCCTTGTGCCTTTTCCACCACTCCAAAATTTCAAAATTTAAACCTGTATCATTACCAAACTCAAAAACTGTGATTAGATAAGTTTCGAGCTCCGAATGTGAGCTCGATCTAGGTTTTTTCCTCCTTTGATCTAAAAATTTATGACCCCATTTCATTGGTTGGGAGGAAGAGGAATGCGAAGCCATGGATGGAAATGATTCTTCACTACTAGGAGCAATAACATATGCTTCATATAATTGATTGCATAAAGTTCTAACCTTAGAAATTATAATATTCACATCAATTTCTTCATTATTTTCTAATCCTAACAACGAATAATAGTTAGACAAACACTCAATTAAACCATCAAATTTACACCTAGGATCAAATACCATAGTAACAAGAGAAATTTCAGGAATAAATTGATAATAACGTAACCATTTTTCTCTCATTTCTAAAACAGCATGACAAATTTCTTCAACATTAATTCCTTCCATTAATACACCGGCCACATTCATTGCTTCTATTAAAAATTGATGTGAAGTTGGTTTATAAACACTACTAAGTGTATGAGTAGCATCATTAAAAATTCGTAAAATATTCAAAATTGAACTACAAACATTCCACATAGTTGGAAAAATAGGATATTGTGGAATATAATTTGCTGCAAAAGAACACAATAAATCTTTATATTCAAAAGATTGATTAAGTAATTTAAAAGTTGAGTTCCAACGAGTAGGGACATCTTTTGAAAAACGTTTTGGGGTTTGACCATTGGAGGTGCAAAAATGTGCCCATGCTTTTGCAGTTCGAGGGTGTACCCAAATATAAGAAATAACATTTCTAATTGGATCTAAATAAGAATTAAGTGACTTAATACCATCTTGAACACATAAATTTAAAACATGGCATGCACATCTAACATGAAAAAATCTTCCATCAAAATTTGGTTGGCAAATTCTTTTCAATTCATTAATAGAAGCAGTATTAGCCGATGCATTATCAAAAGAAATTGAAAAAATTCTATTAACTAATCTATATTCTTGTAAAATTTGTTGAATTAATCTACAAATATTTTCAGCATTATGACTTTCATCAAAACATCGATACGCAAGAATTCTTTTTTGTAAAACATAATTTTCATCAACCCAATGACAAGTAATACCCATATATGAATGAGTTTGCCAATGATCACTCCAAATATCACTACAAATAGAAACATTAATATTATTGTTTTGAAAATATGTTATCAATTCAATTTTTGAGTTTTTAAACAATTTTAACAAATTCCTTTTCAAAGTATTTCTAGGAATTGATTTAAAACTAGGATTAACAAAGTTTTGACAAAATCGAGTAAAACCTAATTTTTCACCAAAACTAAAAGATAAATGATCAATTGCTACCATTTCAGCTAAACCAGACCTACAATTAGCTTCATTATAATGAAATAATTGAGGAGAGTTTGAAGAGGTAGCAAACCCGGATATTTGTGTTTGATCGCGGCTCAATCCAACCTTGAGCGGGTGCTTTGTTTGCAAATGTCGGGCGAAAGTACCATATCCACCTCCTTGCTTGAATTTGTATACCTGATTACAATAATTACAAGATACATCAAATTTACCATCTCCTTTTGGTGTTTTCTTGAAATGAATATTAAAAATATCAGAAGTAGAAATTTTTCCACCTCCCTTTTGTTGAGTTTCACTCTCTTGTGTTTGAAAATTTTGAGCTTCAAACTCAACATTTTCAACATTTTCAAAATTTCTACCTTCACTTGCCATTTTTTTGAAAAAAGTATGATAATAAAAAAATATAATAATGATAAAATAATATAGTAACAAGTAATAAATAATTAACAATATAATTGAATAAATTGATAAATAACAAAATGAGAAGATTGAAGAAATTGAAATTGAAATATTAAATGAGAGACAAAATTGAGAGAATAATAGCTTGAGACTTGAGAGAGAGAGAGAGAGAGAAAGTGTGAAAAATGAGTGGGGGAGGGAGGGGTATATATAGATAGGAATTATAAAATTAAAAAAAAATTAATAAAATTGGCAGCCAACGGTCCAATTTGGACCGTTGGGGTGGGGGGGAGGGGGGCTTGTTCCGGTTCCCCGGAACCTTGAACCGGAACCGGACCGAATTTCGCCGGTTCAGTCCGGTTCCGGTTCAGCCGGTTCCGGGTCCGGTTCAATTTTGGCCATGTCTAACTTGGGGCTTTCCCCTTACCTCAATACTTCATGGATCTTCAAGTTTCCAACAACTTCAAGCCTCCAAAATCACTTCCCTTAATTTCCTGAAACTCCTTCATGAAAAACAAGCCTAGGATCATAAAGAGATCCTTTAAAAATGAGAAATACAAGAAAATTATATAACTTTTACCTCTAGGCTTCTTGGACTTCTTCTTCTTCTCCTTTTTCTTCTTCTTCCTCTCTTCTTCTTTTGCTTGAATGGGAGAACTCTCCCATCCCTATACCTCTCTCATATATATATATATATATATCTTACACTTTTCTCCCAACCTCCAAGGTTTAATATGAACCTTTGGATCTCTCTTGAAATGGGAGAATTAATCCCCACCTCTCATTAAAATCCTTATTCTTCCATTTACATAACATACCACATATATATGTATGCATATATATCTTGAAAGTCAAGCCTCCCAACACCATCATCACACTCTTTAATGGCTTGAGTGACTAAAATCACATAATATCTCTTTAAATTAATCCCTCATTTTCACTCATAAATGCTTGACCATTTTCTTTTCTTTTTGCATTTTTCTTTTAGGCAACATAATGATTGCCCTTAATAAATGCTTGAAAGACCACTTTACTTTCCTTTTTGAATTATCTTAATTCACTTTATCTTCTCCCAACATCCACATATATATGATCATGTATGGCTCCACCCATGCACATACACATACATACATGATCTTTCTTCCCAAGACTATGCCAAGTGTCATCACTAGACACCTACTTGGCCTCCAATCCTTAATCTTGGCCATTAGATCATGTCTTCCATCACAAGACACAATTTTTCTTTTCCAATTAATTTCTTTTCTCTTCCAACATCATAAAGGCCTTCACTAATGATGAGAGACATAAATATTTTCTTTTGGAATTAAAGAAAAGCCACCATCATTGCCTCATTAAATGCTTTAGTGACTAATAATCTTTTTCCTTTAAAATTTCTTTAATCACTCATATATTCCCAAAATATCTACACAATACACATGCCCATAGATACACTTATGCACAACCCTTTACACATGCACATATATACATGCATGTCTCCCATGACCAAAACCTTGTCAAAATCACCATTAAGACTCCCTTGCTCGATTTATTTACCAAAATTAATTTCTAACTTTTCACTTCAAGGTCAGATTCATCCCAACACCTAGTTGGGACTTCTGTCCATACCAAAGCCGCTTCCATCATGCTAGCCTCACAACACCTGACCACCTTTCAGGCTCCAGCACTTTGTCGGAGGCTATCGGCAAAACCTATGGCCCATTCGGTATTTTTCGCTGTATTATAGCGATACCGAAAATTGTCTCTAGTCCAACTTCTCTTGACACCAAAAATCATATCTCGGGACGCTCACTCGTCCCATGCCTTTATTCCAGGTCATCCGAGTCCCGAGGCCTTCCCTGCAGTCGATTCGGCCATTTTTATTGCTACCCCGCTGCTCACAACCACCCTTGGCTTCTCACACCATTCAAGGGCCTATTAAATGTAGCTAAAATTCTTACTCCCAGCACTAGGCAATACCTAAGGTCTATACCCAACCTCTTATCGGGTCTTACTGCCCAAATTACCAAAATACTCCTGCCTCGATATTATGATACCGGCCTAAGCCCTTCCATCTCAAGGGCCTTCTTGGGCTTTCCTTTCATTTTTCTAACACTGGTAACACAGGGTGTTACACATAGCCTACAAGCTACTACATGCACTTGAGGTTTACCAGCGTGATGCTCAGAACTGTGAAAGAAAGGTTGTGGGTATGGCTTTTTTAGGGCAACTCAACTGCATTTGTGGCCCTAGAATTTGTTTGGTGATCCTTTAATAATATAAATAAATATTAAAAATTATTTAAAATTTACTTTTTTTGTTTTTTAAAATGTAAAATTACTAATTAAAATTTTATATTCATGTTTAAAAAGTAAATATTTTTTAATTGTCAATATAATTAATTTACTTAATTTTTTTTACAACATGGTTGAACGTAAATTGTAACCCCTTGGCCATCTTCTCTCTTTCTCTTTCTCTTCTGCGTTAGTGCATGACAAATTTCTTTCTCTTTCTCTTCCACGTGAGTGCGTGACAGACTGACCATGTCTCCTCCACCTCTGGCCATCTAGCATCCCTTGGTGGTGTTCCTGCCGTTCTTGGTCCTCCACTACCTCCACCGTCAGGCGTCCCTTGGTTTCATTCCCTCTGTCCTCAATCCTTTAACAACATCTCTCTCTCTTTCTCTTCCGCGTGAGTGCGTGATCGACTAACCATGTCTCCTCCACCTCTAGCCATTTAGCATCCCTTGGCTTGTTCCTCTCGTTCTCAATTCTTCACCATCTCCGGTGTCGGGCATCCCTTGGTCTCATCCCTCCTGTTTTCGGTCATTCAGCATCTTTTCTCTCTCTTTCTCTCCCACGTGAGGGCGTGACCGCATTTCCTCCGCTTCCGGTGTCCTTTGCTCATCTTTCTCCCTCTCTCTCTCTTTCTCTCTCTCTTTCCGTCATCCGCTGTAATACCCAAGAACTTTAGGTTATTTAAGAAATGAGTATTTTATTAAAAAAATGAATTGGAGGGAAAATAGATATTAGAATAGTTCGAGAAATTGACTAAATAGACACTACAAGGAGTACCCTAGAACCGAGATGCCTAAAAGAAATGATATGGTATTGTCGAGTATTACGAGAAATGATTTATGGCATCGAAAGAAAATGGATCAGAAATAATTTTCGGTACAACTAAAATACAACTATGAGTTAGGTTGTAAAATCGAATAATCGTAAGAGACTCCCGAAATGAAAATGAAAGCCTCAAGAAGCTTCGATTCATCGAGTAGAGCAACCCTTCAATAATTTTTAGAAGAAATGAATGGGTTTACAGCTAAAATAGATATTTTAGCCTAAATGCAATTTTCCAAAATTACCCAATGAGGGTCAAAATGTCATTCTTCTGAAAGTTTCAAAGGAGAAATGAAAGGATTAAGACTTGAGGGATTCAATAGAAGTTATCAAAAGTTGAGGGGTTATGTGAAAAATGACCAAAGTGGGAAAACCAAAATCAGTGGGGCAAAATTGCAAAAACTCAAAAATGGTAGCAATGAGAAACCAACCAGGCCACTGGCGGTCGCCGACCGGGCATTTCGGCCATGGGGGTCGTACGAGGGTTGGTTGGGGATGCTTGAGGATCAAGCTTGGGCTGACAACAACCATAACGATGCTTCTGTGCATGATGCCAACCTTAGGTTGGTACTCTCGCTTGAATCGTTTCAGTCTTCTTGTTCGTGATAATAGTCTCGGATCGGTACTCTTGTCTAAAAGATGTACAATAGGAAATTAGAGTCATCGCTCGCCATAGAACCATGCAATGCAACACATAAAATGCATGACGTTGTAAGCATAAACGTGATAGAAAAAACCCCATAAGCCAGGCACCAGGCCATGCTTCACTCACATAGTAATACACATTTAATGTAGTGCTCGTGCACCTAGACACTCTAAAATGCACGTGCCCAAGCATTCATGTAATATGGCCCCATTAATGCAATTCCCGAATCCCAACACACATTATCAACATGAGATTGTAATTAAATAAATATTAAATTCACATACGAAAGATCCAAGGCCCACAACGGCCACACACTCACCTATCTGGAACCTAACCCAACCAGGTATGGCATCATTCCCAAAAAATAGAGGCGATACGAAGGCTCATGACGGACAAAAATAAGTATTGCAGAGGGTCACTTAAATTGAACTACCGACAACATCTCGTCAATAACTCACAAGTTTAGTATACAAAATCGAGTCAGGGTAAGAGAGGGAATAAAATATGTAAACAACAGGAACTTGCGTAGGGATTAAAGAACACCAAGAGAAGATTAGAAACTTACCTTGAAATAGTCGATTTCAATCTTCCCTACACTCTCGCAGTAAAGTAATATTTTTTATAAAAAATAATAAAATTATAGTCCAAAATAATTAAATCTAATCGTGTAAAATTTGTAATTTAACCACACAAAACTTCATGTAATTTTTTCATTTACCTAACTGTCTTAGCTTTCAATTGCATAAAAATTTCCTCCACTCCTTAATTTGCTCATCTTCGCGTTGCTTCCGCTCGAGCTCCCCCTTCTCCTCCCTGTTTGCAACCCAATTCTTGCTTCCTATTTATGTTTCTAATGTGCCTTGGCCACTAAGCTTCCTTCCTTCCCAAGTTAATCAATTTTCAACTCTCTTAAACCATCATCATTAGCTTCATATGGCCCCAACTACTTGGCCCATTTTAGACCACAATTTCTGCCCAAAGTCAAATAATATTACTTGATTTATTTAGCTGATTTTCCAAGGAAAAAGTAGTGAGATTTGGAGTACAAAATCACCAAAAGAAGCTGCTGGAAGCTGTCGGCTGAAGCAGCCGCTTGGCTGCTTAATTGGGCGCCTAAACGGCGCCGTTTTGGTGCCTGGCTGCTGAAAGATTCTAGCAGCCTTTCTCCAAACAGGATTATGCTACACGAACTAACAGCTAGACAAACGGGTGGACAACTGCAACAAAATTACAGATGTATCCTCAATTTAAATTACAAATATATCCTTAACTTTTCAGCTCAAATTGAATACCCAGGTTCTTCTTCCTCAACTACTTTTTCCTTCTCTCTCTTTCTCTCCCCCACTGCATTCTGTCATTTATATATGGCCGCCCAGTTTCTTCTTCTTCTTCTTTTCTCTCTCTCTTTCTCTCCCCCACTGCATTACGTCATCTATATATGGCCGCCCAGTTTCTTCTTCTTCTTCTTCTTCTTCTTCTTCTTCTCTCTCTCTCTTTCTTTCTATTTTTCCTTCCCCCTTTTCTCTCGTCTACTACGCTTCTTATGGTCACCATTCACCTTCGACGCAGTCGTACTTGCTGTGCCTCCATCACATTTGCCATCGTTGAAGCTTCCGCCATCAACGGTTTTTATCGTTGTTCGCCTCTATTGCAGCCTCTATCACCATCCGCCTTTGCCATTTCAGCCACCACCGACGTCTCCACCTCCTTCTCTCTCTCTCGCCCGTGACTTCTCCTTTCCTATCCATGTTCATTGTTTCCTGCCGTCCGTCGCCATTGCAGTGATTTTATATACAACTTAGTATGAATATATCTTGATAAAACTTAGTATTTATTTTTAACTTTCATAGAGATTTTATTTACAACTTATATAATAAGCTCCTCATTAAAAACAAAGATTAAAAGGAACCATCCATCATCATCAACAGCAGCAGCAGCACAAGAACAACCCAAATAAACCCATTGAAATATTCAATTCATTATTCATGGCAACCATTGAAATATTCAATTCGTAGCATTTTTGTATACTGTTAATCATTCTGAAAACTCGCTTCGAGAATCGGACATTATTGATTCTGAGCTTCCTTAAAATATCTCTGACTAAAGATCAAAAAATGTAGAGTAATCTGATAAATTTTCTGAGACAAAGATGCTCAGAACAAGCAAGAAATATTCAATTCGTTGCATTTTTGTATACTGTTAATCGTTCTAAAAACTCGCTTCTAGAATCGGACATTATCGATTATGAGCTTCCCTAAAATATCTTCGACTAGAGATCAAAAAATGTAGAGTAATCTGATAAATTTTCTGAGACAGAGATGCTTAGAACAAGCAAGATTAGATCCATCTGCAAACAATTCTGGCTTCTATTCTAACGTTGATTCTGAATTTGGTATTGCGAAACTAGGTTCCTCGGTGGAATTTCTAGGTTGTTCGACTCTAGGAACAACATTTTTCAAGTTAATCTCGAGTAAATCTTCCTCATCCCTTGTTTTTTCTCTTTTGGACTAAAAAATTTTCCTAGAAAATTTACCAAGAAGCGTTTGAACGCAAGAGACATTAGAAGTCGAAATCGCTTTCGAACCTTCGACTTCTCCAAATTTCAGGGCGTTTCTGTCAGATGGAGCGTAGCAGACGCCAACAAAAACGAGAAGAAAGAGATAAAAGGGGACCGACAACGGCAACACCGCAACGTCACGCTAGAGATGGATACGTTGTGGAGAAACAGAGTGAGAGAGACAGAGTAGGTGAAGGGGCGGGTGAATGGGACCATCTTGCTAGTGAGGACTGACGGCGGCAACACCATAATGTCATGCTAGAGGTTTTCAAGCAGTGGAGATATAGAGAAAGAGATTTTCGATGGAGAGAGTGAGAGGAACAAATTGGGTCGTTTGAAGAGAAAGAAAGAGGGTGGAGGGAATAAGTGGGCGGGGATTCAAATTATTTTACTTTCAAATTATCGCGATAATTTGACTTTCAAAATATCGCAATAATTTAGAGTTGTCCACCTGTTTGTCTAGTTGTTAGTTCATGTAGCATAATCCCTCCAAAAAATTCAGCCACATCCCTGCTTATTTTATATATAAGCAACCTGTTAATACTTAAAACTAACTTCCACTTCCTCAAATGTACTTTTTAACCCCACAATTTCTGAAGACTATCACTTACACTCCATATTAATAATTACATTTATGCTCTGATTTTATCAAATATTTGTCAATTTTCTCAAAATAATATGAATTAAAATTTTCCCTTAAATCCTCAAATACTAAAATTAATAATTATTATTTATTCCAAAAATTCCAGAATGTTACAAATCTTCTTCATTTTTCTTCATCACTAATTCTACTTTTCCCTTTCCTTAATATGCAAATTTGTGTGTTTTTTTTTTCACTTCTTCCTTTTCCATACTTTTTCTTCTCTCTCCTAAATTCTCTAATGCCTCTTCTTTCTCTTGTAAATGACATCCAATGGTGTTTAAATTTTGATCCAAACCAAAAAAATTGATTTGCACTATAATTGATCCAGTCCAATATTGGGTGGACCTTGATTAAGTCCTTAGTCCTAGTGTTGGAGATAACTAGTTTTCGATCCAATACCAGTCCAGAACTAAAAATTGATTATGAGTATAAATAATTTTAAACTATTGTTTATAATAATAAATAATACTGAATATTAATAAATTGGTTAAGAGTTATTAATAAGAATGTCTAATTTATTTATTTTTTAATTCACTTTATGGAGTTAAAAGTTAAATTTAGAATGTTGCATTATATTGATTCTTATTTGTATTTTGTTTTATAAAAAATGTTGTTTGGACAATATATATATATATATATTTAAATATGTATACATTTTTATTAAATTTTATATTAAAAACAAAGAAGAAAAAGAGTTTGGACAAGTTAGGGCCAAACTAGTCTGGTCAATTACTCTAATATTGGATCCAAAATTTTTAGAAAGTTCGATCCTAAATTGTCTCAATTTAAAATCAATCAAAATGAATAAACACTTCTAAAGCGATCCAAAGCTCATTCTCCGGCAAAAGGTTCAACATCTCCAGACAAAAGCTACATCTCCAATAAAAGTGCTTATCAAGCATCTCCTATTTCTACTTGTCACCCCCACTTCCATTAGGTCTCCAATAGACAATTACTTCCATTATGTATAAAGTTTAGATAAAGAGAGAAGTGAACTCTTAAGGAAAAAAAATAATCAATTTACATTGAGAATTTTTTTAACAATAGGGGTGGCCTTGACAGGAGAGGGGAAATCCAATTAACTCTACTCCTATTTGGCTAAGTTGATTGATGTTGTCTGTGTTAAAAATTAAAAAAAAAAATTCAAAAACAAAATAAATTATGTGGGGTGCTATGTATGTGACTCAAATTCAAATTATAAGATATCTAACCAAACTTTTCCAATTAAATAGATGCATAATTCAGAGAAGTGGCTTTGATTGGAGTGCAGATTGTGGCAACGTAATAAAGCATGGCATCAACTAATTCATTACAAGCTAATTATGATGCCGAGCTCGATTTCATAGACTGCATGGTCACTCGTCTTGGTAATTAAGCTCTCAAAGTCATTAATAATTAGTTGGTTAGTTAATTTGCATCACCATGTATTTTCTCCTTGATTATTATTTACCTTTCTTAATTTTTGTAGTTGACCGAGGCTACATTAAGCGGGACGCATTGAACCAATTCTGCTCTGAAGGGAATCTTCAACCTGAGCCTCCCGTTCAAGGTACATTTTCATCAATTTGAAGAATGTGAAAAATACTAAACAAAAACAAAGAAGGCAGACTACATAATTAGTTGGTTGTGGCAACGTAATTAAGCATGGCATCAGTACAAGCTCCTTATGATGCTGAGCTCGATTACATAGACTTGATGGTCACTCGTTTTGGTAATTAAGCTCTCAAGTGATTAATAATTAGCTGGTTAACTAATTTGCAGCATCATGCATTTCTCCTAATTAATTATTGTTTACCTTTCTTAATTTTTGTAGCTGACCCAGACTACAGAGAGCCTCAAATATCGATGCAAATCTTCACTGAAGAGAATCATCAACCTGCGCCTCCTATTCAAGGTACATCTTCATCAATTTGAAGAATATGGAAAATACTAAGCAAAAATAAAGAAGGCGGATAATTTTAGAAATTTGAAGTATTAAGAGAAATTTGAAGTATCAAGCAAAAATAAAGGAATATGCATTTCTCCTATTCAAGGTACATCTTCATCAATTTGAAGTATTAATTTTTGGTTACAAGATGGAGAGAGTGATGTTAGAATTGTCATCATTTCTGGGATGGGTGGAATTGGCAAGACAATCATTGCCAAATTTATATACAACTTAAATTTCTCAAAATTTGATTGTAGCAACTTCTTGGCAGATACAAGAGAAATTTCCAGACAGCAGAATGGGTTAATTCATTTACAAAGGCAACTTCTTTAAGATATTTTGAAGGTAGCAGCTTCTTGGCAGATATAAGAGAAATTTTCAGACAACAGAATGGCTTAATTCGTTTACAAATGCAACTTCTTTCAGATATTTTAAGAGGCAGAAAGCAAAAAATAAACAGTGTTGATGAATGGATTGTTAAGATTAAAGAGATTATTGGTTCTAAAAGGTTTTTATAGTTCTTGATGATGTAAATAAACAGAGCAATTAGATGCAGTCTTTGGAATGCAGTAGTGGCTTTCTCTAGGTAGTAAAATGGTCATAATCACTAGACATGAGGTTTGCTAAAAACTCGTGAATATTGCAAAGTATACAGGGTAGAGGAGTTGGACCACCATTAATCCTTAGAGCTTTTCAGTTGGTATGTCTTTGGACAAAACCATCCTATTGATGGTTATTTGGTGGACTAAGAAAAGGTAGTAGTGTTTTGCAAAGGGCTTTCGTTAGCTATTCAGACAAGCAAAGATGTTTGGAGAAGCCAACTACAAAAATTGAAAACAATTCCTGACTCTAAAATTTTTGAAAAACTCAAACTAAGTTGTAACTCTTTACAAGATAACCACGACAAAGATTTATTCCTTGATATTGCTTGGTTTTTTGTTGGAAAGGATAAAGATCTCACAGTTACAATCCTAGATAGATGTGATTATTACACAGTGGTTGGTATTCAAAATCTCATTGACACAAGGTACATTTTTATCAATTTGAAGAATGAAGAAAATACTAAGCAAAAATAAAGAAGGCAGACAATTTTAGAAATTTGATTTCAATGATAACTGTGAATATTATTATTAATTATCTTTAATGAGATAAGATTGTCAATTTAAATATGCATAGTTTTCTCAATTACAAATAGATTTTTGATAACAATGATCTAATTATTTAGCATATAATATATTACTTTATTTAAGATAAATGACGAGGATAGACGAATCCTTATTCTATTATAGTATTACTTTATTACTTTATTTAAATATGCATAGTTTAGAATTAAAACTATGCATATTATAGTCGTCATTTATTTAAGATAAATGATGAGTATAATATATTACTTTATTTAAATATGTATAGTTTTAGTCAATTATTTAGATTTCTTTGTTTTACTTTATTCCTAACAATTAATTAATTATCCCAACAAGTTAAGAATTTTTCTTTATTACTTTATTCTTTGGTTAGACACTACAAAATGACGATGCAGTTTAATTACCCCAAGAAAGAAAAACGAATCATTTTTCCTATAAAAAAACTTTAAAATATTATTTGATCCATGAACACATAAAAATGCAGATGACAAGAAGGATGAGTACTGTAAATACATAGCATTGCACAAAGCTGCTGTGGAAGGCGATTGGGAGAAGGCCAAGAAATTCTTCGAGAAAAACCAAGAAGCAGTCACTGCCAATATCAACTCGGACCTGGAGAATGCCCTACACGTAGCAATCCAAGCAGGAGGAAACAAGGCAATCGATTTCGTGAAGAATTTGGTGGAAGAAATGACAATTGAGGACCTCGAACATAAAAATGTTTCTCGCCAAACTGTACTTATGTACGCTGCTGGTGCTGGTAACACGCGTGCTGCGGTTATTCTGGTGGAAAAACATCCCCGATTGTTGTATATTTGCGACGACGATGGGACTCTACCGGTCCACATGGCCGCCTCATATGATCGCAAGGATACTTTTCAATACTTGTTGTCAAAGACTCAAGACGAGAATGATGGTGTTAGGCCCTTTGCAGGTGAATCCGGGGTTGAGCTTGTTAGACAAGTAATATTTTCCGGATACTACGGTGAGAACCTACAACAGTACTCTCACATGCATCTATCTATTTGTATATATATATATATATATATATATAAATAAATAGTCAAACAAATAAATATATGTATAATGTTACTCTTACAACTGATTTATTTGTTTAACTATATATATATATCATCTCTTGTAATGCTTGTTAATTTAATTTGTTTAATCAAGTAGACGAGGCCCTAAAATTGATTGATCGGTATCCCGAACTGGCAAAAGTAAAACTTCCCAGCGGTGATGGTGTTTTATCAGCAATTGCTTTGATGGAGTCGGCGTTCAAAAGTGGGAGTCATTTATCCTTTTGGGAAAATGCTATCTATTCTTGTAAGGATATCACTTTTTCAATAAATCCTCTTCTTTCAGCTGTTTGTGCAAGAAGCTTAATTAATTAAATTATGTGCTTTTATTCAAGGTGTTCCAGTGAAGTTGGACAAGTATGCTAAAGAAGGTAGCAGAACTGACATTGAGAACCCACTACCAAAACATAATTTGGCTCAAACTTTTGTGCGAAGTTTCTACATTCCAGGTTTTTTAATTGTACAAAAAATTAAACTAGTTTGTGCAAGGGCACGTTTCAAATTCTGCTCAGATAAATTAGTTTTCCTAATTGATTTAATTGCTTTGATGATAACTTGCAGTGAGCCAAAGATTCCAAGCCATGCTTTACAAAGTCTTGGCGTTCTTAGGTAACGTTATTAATTCAACTTACACATGGATTAATTTCTAGTTTAATTAGTTGTAACAATTGATTTTGGCTGAAATTTAATTACCGCATTCATTCTTGACTTAATTTTGCAACTCTAGTCCCTCACATTAAACACATCGGGGAGAAAAAACAAGCGCATTATCAGGCAGCTCGGCTCGTGAAATTGTCGTGCCAGCAAATTTCAACTCTAAATGACTACAAGACTTACGAATCAATTGTGATAGGTTCATTGCTTCTCGCAGCAAAATTAGGAGTTAAAGAGGTGGTGGAAGAAATGTTGGATTCGTTTCCGAATGCAGTTTGGTTTTCCGATGATGAATCTCATTCTGTATTCCAATTGGCAATTTTACATCGTCAGGAAAAAGTTTTCAACATCATATATCAGATGGATCAATGTAAACATGTCCTGTTCCACGAAGTTGACAATGAAAACAACAATATGCTGCACTTGGCGGCGAGACTGGCACCTCCAAGCAAACTAAATCGTATTCCTGGCGCAGCACTTCAAATGCAACGTGAGTTGCAATGGTATAAGGTAATTAACTCATTTTAATTTGGTTTAATGATTATTTAGGAAAGCATGACTTAGAATCTTACATGCACGACGATCAATCTTAAATTTGAGCTTACTGATGATTAAAGAAGACAAAACACTTTTTTAATTACACTTCTCAATCAGGAAATCGAGAAATTTGTGCCACCCAAATATAGACTGCAGAGAAACAGGGATGGAAAAATTCCCGCAATACTATTTACTACAGAACACAAGGACCTAGTACGTGAAGGGGAGAAATGGATGAAAAATGCAGCAAATTCATGCACAATTGTGGCATCCCTGATTGCCACTATAGCGTTTGCAGCTGCAATCACTTGTCCTGGCGGCAATGAGGATAGTACTGGCCTCCCGATTTTCTCTAAAGAAGGTGCATTCACCATCTTTTCCATTTCAAATGCATTATCTTTATTCACTTCCGCCTCTTCTCTATTGATGTTCTTGTCCATCTTGACTTCACGATATCAAGAAGACGATTTTCTTTATGTTCTTCCCAAGAGACTGATAATTGGTCTTGTCACCTTGTTTCTCTCCATAACAACCATGATGGTAGCCTTCACTGCTACTCTCTATCTTGTGGTGGGCAAATACGAGGAAAGGATACTAATTCCTGCAACAGTAGTAGCTAGTGTTCCAATCTATATTTTCACGTCCTTGCAGTTCCCCCTCCTCTTGGATCTAATCTATTCCACATATGGTACCATTTTTGGCAAATAGTCCTAGTATTCATACCTCCTCCATTAGATATGGTCACTGTTTGGCAGGGGCATTGATAAGGTTGGGTCTGTTTTGTAATCGAAAATTTCTATGTTTCATAGACATTAAACATAAACAAGATCATGAAATTTGTATGGCTTCATGTTAGTTTGTATACTATGAAATGTTAGTTAATTTATACATAAATGATAAATATCATAAAGATAAATACCTAATTAGCAGTGAAAAATTTCAAATATTTAAAATTTATTTTGCCACAAACCTCATCAGACTTTCAGATCAGGTGCACACTCGCAGGACGAAAAGTGCACTCTACTCGCAACTCAAATACCCACTCTTCTAATAAAAACACTCATAAAATATGATACTCAGTGAATTTCTATAAAATCTTATCTGATAAGGTTTATGAGATGAAAATCAACTAGAATTCAAATTTTAAAATTATCTCACTTAGGGATAATTTTATTTTAGGATGAAACTCATATCATCTTGCTTTAATCCTGATTAGATTCACTCATCTTCATTGCTTTTGAATATTAATTATAATATTTATCTACATCTCTCACTCGAGTATGATGAGTCAACTAATACCCTAAGTATGAGTATAACCTCTCTTATTAGAGTAGAGTTTTATACGATAAAATGGGCCATGTGGTCTGTGAGGTATAATTGAGAAAAAATAGGAGCAAAATATTCATAAGAGAGTCTTTAGTTTCAATATGATGAAACATCTCACTGTACCTCAACTTAATATTATTTCATGTCCTATATGAGAAATTATTACTTCATATATATATACATATTCATAATTGTTCAAATATCACAATTGTCTTGGCCGGAGAATATATATATTTATGAAAACGGCTAATCCTTTTTCTTGTACTCATATTAGTTAAGTTTTGTACTCCTATTAGTTAAGTTTTGTGAAAGCATACCAGAAATAGGAAGGCAGATACTGAATGAACAAAAGACAGCTTTCAGAAACAAGGAGAAGGAAGAAAAAGATAATACATATTAGCGTTTGGGCAGGTCCAACTATTGTCATCCACAAATAAAAATTCCAACCAATACCTGCAGGCAATTTATGCATAACAAGGGAATTGACCTCAGGTGCAATTTTGTTTTTCTTCTCTAGAAATAAAAAATAAAAAATAAAAAATAAAAACCTATCAACCCTTATTCCTATTAAATGGGGTCAACTACACAGATTCAGTAGAAGAACTAGAATAGCCTCCGCGGACATACCCCAACAGTTGAAGACGGACACGAGTTAAAAAGATTTAGACTGTAATCGCTATATAGCCGATGAGGGGTTCATGTTCGATCATTGGCCGTTGGGTTCTATGATTGACCTCCCCTTCTCTCTGTGGCGCTGGCGGAGAAGGGGCCCTTAAGGTGAAGGACTTCACTTTTGAAGAATCAATGCATATTTATTTATTTAAGTTTTCAGGAAAATAGATAGTTAGATATGAATAAATTCTGACATATGACAGAATTATGCATTGAGAAAAAAAAAATTGAAAAGAGACATAAAACTTTGTAAAGTCCCCTGAATGAAGATAGGAGATTATGTGAAGGAAAAATGATGACACTAAGAGTGTCATATAGATGGAGTAGCAATGTGTACCAAGTGTAAAAAAAAACAAATTAAAGTTGCACCATAGATTGTTAAGAAATGTAGAACAAATTAAATGTAAATTCAGAAGATATCATACAAGTGCAAACAAATTTCTGGAAAGTATAACTTATGAAGAAAAAATTATCTGATGCATTAATTATTAGAAGTGTTACAGAAAAAAGATTTGACAAGATTTATATTCCTGTTATAACTTACTGTTATAACTTCTAAAGAACAAATTCTAGAGGTCCAGATTCCTGAACATGGGCAGATTAATATTCCAATTAAAACAAATGTAGCAACAACCAGATTGCTCCAAACATTGAAGGATGTATAACAAAATGGTTTTTGTCATATTCTTAATTTTTTTTTAAAAAGGAAAATACTTTTATTTTCTACTCATCTCAAAATAAGAAAGAAAAACCACTATATCCAATAAAGAGTAAAATATGCCTTGAACTAATGAATAGAAGTTGTAAGGTATGGGTGATCTGAAACCACCTAGAAGACAAAAGCTAGTTAAATCAAGATCAAATTATATCTCATCCAGGAAGAAGGAATACTGCATTCTAAGCTTCAGCACAACTGGAACAACTTATTTGGTGTTGTATTTTTATTTACCCACAATGGTGTTCTAGCACCCCTGGCTGGACATACCTGGTGTAATAAAGGAAATAATTATGTGATTATATTTTTTTAGCTGCCCAAATTTTGGCTACAAGTTTTTGTAGCTCTGAAAACTATAAAAAAATACATCATAAAATTCCACAATATCCTATGAATGATAGCACAGAGAATCATCTTTGAGACACCAAAAAAGACTAAAAATTCTTCACTTGATTGACATCTTAACTGGCTATTGTATGTAGCCGCCAGCAACAGGAATTTTGCTCCTCAGAATAAATGTTTTGTACAACTTCATCTTGACCATCGCGATTCAGGATAACATTCATCAGGCCATACCTCAATTCTTGAATAAAGAGTAAGTCAACTGATTCAGCCAGTTCTATCTTCTGAGGCAGCAACTTTCTGATGTTATTCAGTGATACAGATACAGAGAATCATCGTTAAGACAAACTTAGAAATCTCCACTTGTTTGACAGTTTACTGGCTATTGCCACTTCAAGTATTTAGCCACCAGCAACCGGAATTTTTCCCCTCCAATATATAAATATATATATTCTCCAAAAACATGACCATAGAATAACATTCCTTTGACATCCTTCTCAATTCTCGTGTAGAGTACAAGTCAATCCACTAAGCTAGGTCAATCTTTTTGGCGAGCAACTTTCCTATCTTCCCACACAAGAGGCAGGTATCCATATTTAGAAATATGCAAAGGAGAATACTTATTGAATTTTTACCAGGACAAGAGTGCTTCTAGCATAATACGAGCATATTAGCAACTGTTTGAGACTAATGCAATCTAATATGCTCTTAGGAATACCATGATTATGAAGCATGAACTACAGTTTTTGTGATTAATGCGATTAAATATGCCCCTTAGGGACGCCGTGATTTTGAACCTGATAAAAATGTATGAAATCTTAGATTTATCTCCACCACACTATGGCCAGGAATCTTTTTCAACTCTTTCTCTTCCATCAACTCTCTCAGTCTTGTTACATCATCCCACTTTCCAGCTTCAGCATAGATATTTGCCATAAGGGCACAGGACCTAACCGTCTGTGGATCAAAATGATACCATTTTTCGGCAACAAGCTCAGCTAGCTCAACATTACCATGGATTCTGCAAGCACTGAGTAGAGCTCCCCAAACACTAGCATCTGGCTCAACTGGCATGTTCTCAATAAACTCAAAAGCCTCCACAAGTTGGCATACTCTACCAAGAAGATCCACTACACAAACACAGTGCTCTAAACGAGGCATTATTGAGTACTCTTTTGTCATGCTCTCAAAGTGATTCCTTCCTTCTTCTACTAAACCGGAATGTCTACAAGCTGTCAAGACAGCAATGAAGGTAAAGCTATTTGGCCTTACTTCTTTTTTCATCTCTGAGAAGAGATCCAGAGCTTCATCCACATGCCCATGGGATGCACAAGCTCCTATAATTGAAGTCCATGACACAACACTTTTATATGGCAACCTACTGAAAACATCCCTCGCCAAATCCAGGTTACCAGATTTTGCATACATGTCAATTAAAGCATTTGCAATTGAACTGTTGGTTTCAAGACCTTTGCTTCTCACAATATCATTTATCCATTTCCCGTTATTGAGTGAGCCCAGATTAGCACAAGCTGATATAACACTAACCATAGTGATGTAATCAAATTCTACCTTTTCAGCTTGCATTCTACGGAAGAGCTTAATAGCATTTTCACCATCACTGTTCTGCTCATAAGCAGCAAACGTGGCATTCCATGACACCAGGTTTCGGACTGACATCTTACCGAACAAAGATCTGGCAGTATCAACATTTCCACACTCACCATACAAAGCAATCAAAGCGTTAGCTAGTGAAATAATAGAATCCACCCCCAATTTAACAGCATAGCCACGAAGAACTTTCCCAAGGTCAAAAACTCCAAATGAGCGCAGGCAGGAAGAATAGTCACAAGTGTAACTGCATTCGGTTGAGTCCCTAGTGCTACCATCTGTTGAAAAGTACCCAAGCCTTGTTCAAAAAATCCATTTTGTACATGTTGAGTAGTGCTCCAAAATTGTGGACGTGGTTTCATATTTTAGGATTTAATTATTGATTTTTTCTGTTAAGATTCATTGAGTTAGTGGTCCATTATCTTTAGTTATTTGCTTAAAATTAGGACTGTTTGTTACTTTGTAAGCCTATATAATAGGCTGTTGTTTTTTCTTTTGATTTGACGGTGATCGAAACAAGGCTCATTAGCAGTGATCCACTTCCCCTATCTTTTAATTTCCAACAAAATCTTGGTATCAGAGCTTTTTTATTTCCTCACTCAAACACAAAACCACCCAGGGACGGTTAAAACTGGGCAAAGTGTACAGCACAAAAAAAAAAACAAAAAGCAGGGCAGTAACAGAGTGTTGATGGCAAGCAACGGAGCAAACTCATCATTGTAGCAGCCCCTAATTCCAATCTTCAAAGGGGAAAAGTATCACCTCTGGAGTCTCAAAATGACGACCATGTTCAAGTCTCAGGAGCTTTGGGACTTGGTGGAAAAAGGGTTTGTAGATCCAAATCCGGCACAGCCCAACCAACAGTTGCGGGACACTCGGAAGAAAGATGCGAAGGCCTTGTTTCTTATTCAATCGGCATTGGATGATGATCTATTCTCCCGAATCGCATCAGCTAGCACCTCCAATCAGGCATGGGAGATTCTGAAAAAAGAATATTTGGGTGACAAAAAGGTAATTGCAGTAAAACTACAAACCTTTCGTCGTGATTTTGAAACGCTAGCTATGAAAGAGAAAGAATCTGTGCAAGAGTTTCTGTCCCGTGTGTCTGGAATTGTTAATCAGATGAAGTCTTATGGTGAAAATATTAGTAATGAGACTGTTGTCAGCAAGGTTTTGAGGAGTTTAACCTCCAAATTTGATCATGTTGTTGCTGCAATTGAAGAATTAAGGACTTGACAACTTATACTTTTGATGAATTAATGGGTTCTTTGTTAGCCCATGAAGGTAGGCTTAACAGGTCCCATGAAAAGGTTGAGGAGAAGGCGTTTCAGGTGAAGGGGGAGTCTCCTTACAAAGGAAAGTCAGAAAATTCAGGAGGCCGCGGACAGAGCAGAGGTGGCTTTCGTGGTCGAGGTCGTGGTGGAGGTAGAAGAAGAGGCCAATCTGGTGATCAACGCCAGCATAAAAGTAACATTCAGTGTCGTTACTGCAAGAAGTTTGGCCACAAAGAAGCTGATTGTTGGGCCAAGCAGAGGGATGAGCAGAAGCAAGCCAATTTTACCGAGAAAATTGATGAAGAAAGTAAGCTTTTTATGGCAAATTCTCCTATTGTTGATACTCTCAGTAGTGTGTGGTTTTTGGACAGTGGATGCTCTAATCATATGTCCGGCACAAAGTCGCTATTTAGAGAACTTGACGAGTCACAAAGAAGTGAAGTTCGACTTGGTGACAACAACCAGATGCAAGTTGAAGGGAAAGGTACAATTGCCATCAAAATCTCACAGGGTAATGTAAAACTTCTCCATGATGTGCAATATGCCCCTAATCTAGCTCATAATTTGTTGAGTGTTGGGCAATTGATGGATGGTGGATACTCTATTTTGTTTGATGATAATTCTTGCTTCGTTCAAGATAAGAAATCAGGTCAGATAATTGTTAGCATTCCTATGGCACAAAATAGAATGTTTCCTTTAGAAGTTTCTGATGTGAAAAAGTGTGCTTTGATTACTAGAGCTAGTGATGCAAAAATATGGCATTTGCGTTATGGGCATTTGAATGTGAATGGGCTGAAATTTTTGAGTCAGAAAAATATGGTTGTTGGCTTGCCAAAAATTGATGCACTTGACTTTTGTGAAGGGTGTGTATATGGGAAACAAAGTAGAAACACATTTCCTATAAACAAGTCTTGGAGGGATTCTACATGTCTTGAATTAATTCATGCTGATGTTTGTGGTCCAATGTCTGTTGAATCCTTTGGTGGGAGTAGATATTTTTTGTTGTTTATCGATGATTATAGTCGCATGAGTTGGGTTTACTTCTTGAAAAACAAGTCAGAAACTTTTGAGAAATTCAAGAAAATCAAGGCATTAGTAGAGAAGCAGAGTGGAAGCAACATAAAGGCTCTACGTTCAGATAGGGGTGGTGAATTTACCTCTAACGAATTTAATGTTTTTTGTGAGGAAAATGGTATTCATAGGGAACTATCAGCACCACACACACCAGAGCAAAACGGAGTGGTTGAACGAAAAAATAGAACTGTGGTTGAAATGGCTAGAAGCATAATGACAGCAAATGATGTTCCTACAGAGTTTTGGGCAGAAGGAGTAGCAACAGCAGTGTATCTTCTCAACATTTCACCTACAAAGGTAGTCATGAACAGAACTCCATATGAAGCTTGGAAAGGTAGGAAGCCACGAGTAAGCCACTTAAAAATTTTTGGTTGTATAGCCTCTGCGTTGGATACTTCTCCATCACGTCATAAACTTGATAAAAAATCAGAAAAATGTGTTTTTGTTGGCTACAGCCCTCAATCCAAAGCATATAGGTTGTATAACCCCATAAGTGGCAAGGTGATTATTAGCAGGGATGTGAAGTTTAATGAGGAAGAAAAGTGGACATGGAGCAGTAGTAACGCAACATCAGCAGCTTTAATTCTTGAAGATCCTGAAATTCCTACAGCACAACCTCTTGATGTACAGGGTGATAGCAGCACAACATCTAGCCACTCTACTCTATCTAGTAGCCCATCCACTCTAGCAAGTCCTCAATCCCCCTCAAGCTCTTCTTCAGATACTTCTCCACACAAAACCCGCTCCTTGAGAGAGGTATACGCTTCTTGTAGTTTTGCTTTATATGTTTCTGACCCCACTTGTTATGATGAAGCAACAGAAAGTCAAGTGTGGCAAGATGCAATGCATGAGGAAATTTCAGCCATACAAAAAAATGAGACTTGGGAGTTGGTTGATCTACCGGAAGGCAAGAATGTTATTGGGCTCAAGTGGGTTTATAGAACAAAGTATCATGCTGATGGTACTATACAGAAACACAAAGCTCAGTTGGTGGCGAAAGGGTACTCGCAACAGCAAGGCATTGATTTCGAAGAAACTTTTTCTCTGGTGGCACGCTTTGAAACAGTAAGGACTTTTTTGGCCTTGGCTGTACAATTAAATTGGTTTGTGTATCAATTTGATGTTAAATCTGCCTTTTTGAATGGTGAGTTGAAAGAATAGGTGTATGTAGCTCAACCTGAAGGTTTTTTTAGTGCTGATGGTAGCAAGGTTTACAAGCTAAAGAAGGCTTTATATGGCCTAAAGCAAGCCTCGCGAGCCTAGTACAGTAAAATCAACTCATATTTTCAACAAAATGGATTTGAAAGAAGTCCCAATGAGCCAACCCTTTATATGAAGAGGCAAGGTACCTCTGATATTTTGGTGGTATGTCTTTGTGTTGATGATATGATTTATATGGGGTCTTGTGAATATTTTGTTGCTGAATTTAAGTCTTCTATGATGGACAAGTTTGAGATGTCAAACTTGGGTCTGCTATATTATTTTCTTGGACTTGAGGTGAACCAAAGTGTAGATGGAATTTTCATTTCACAAAAAAAAATATGCAATTGATTTACTTAAAAGGTTTAACATGCTGAATTGTAAACCAGCTTTGACTCCAATGAATGTGAATGAGAAGCTTGTTGTTGATGATGGTACGGGTATGGCAAATGCAAAATGTTATAGAAGCATGGTTGGTGGGCTGAATTATTTATCTCATACAAGACTTGACATAGCATTTTCTGTTAGTGTGGTTTCAAGATTCATGCATAACCCAACGAAGCATCATCTTGGTGCAGTAAAACGGATCCTGCAATATGTTGTCGGAACTGTTGAATTTGGACTTTGGTACACAAAAGTATCAGATTTCAGACTATTTGGTTTTACTGACAGTGATTGGGTAGGTTGTTTGAATGATAGAAAGAGCACTTTCGGTTATATTTTCTCCCTTGGTTCAAGTGCTATTTCATGGAGTTCAAAGAAGTAAGAAATTGTAGCCCTGTCATCATCAGAAGCTGAATATGTTGCTGCAACGGCATCAGCTTGTCAAGCAGTTTGGCTAAGAAGGTTATTGACTGATCTTCTACAAGAGCAGGCAGTTGCAACATAAATCTTTTGTGACAACAAAGCAACAATTGCAATGACAAAGAATCCAGCATTTCACAGCCGGACAAAACACATTAACATCCGATATCATTACATTCGTAATCTGATTGCAAGCGAGAAATAGTCTTGAAGCATTGTGGCACAAATGAGCAAGTGGCAGATGTTCTCACAAAGTCTCTTTCAAGTGTCAAACATGGTTACTTCAGGTTGTAGATAGGAGTAATAAATTTTGAAGCAAAGGGGAGTGTTAGTAGTGCTCCAAAATTGTGGACGTGGTTTCATATTTTAGGATTTAATTATTAATTTTTTTTATTAAGATTTATTGAGTGAGTTAGTAGTCTATTATCTTTAATTATTTGTTTAAAATTAGGACTGTTTGTTACTTTCTAAGCCTATATAATAGGCTGTTGTTTTTACTTTTGATTTGACGGTGATCGAAACAAGGCTCATTAGCAGTGACCCACTTCCCCTATCTTTTAATTTCCAACAGTACATACCCCGCAATCATTGAAGTCCAAGAAACTATGTTCCCGACCTCGATTTCACCAAAAACTAATTCGGAACACAAAATTTCACCACTCTGAGAGTACATTGTAACCAAAGAACTCTACGTAAAAACATCCAAATTAAACCCAGTCTTAACTACGTTACAGTGGACTTGTCGCCCTTCCCTCAGAGCTGCGAGGACAGCACAAGATCGAACAACGGCAGGAAAAGTATAGCTGTCGGGCAACATTCCAGCTTGATGCATGTCTCTGAATAAATCTATCGCATCTTCACAAGGACCCAGATTAGCATAACCCCGAATCACGGTGTTCCAGACGAACACATCCCTGTCAGGCAGTAAATCAAACAGTTTGCGGGCATAGTCCATCGAAGGAGATAAAGAAGAAGCCAAGGTGATGAGTTTGGTCGATAACAGAAGGTTACGGTGGGACCCATTTACGAGAATGAGAGCGTGGATTCGTTCAAGGTCTGAGAGAGAAGAACAGGAATTCAAAAGGCAGCTAAAAGTGAGGGAGTGGTCGTTTAGACGGAAGGGAAATGGAACTGGGACACACAAAATGGTGTCGAGCTTTCTCAGTAGCGTACGGAAGGAGGCGGCAAACATCAACTCCGGACCCGTTTGATAGCACGGATGAGTGCACACCGTATCCCTTTGATCATATAGCGCCCGCCCACTGCCCAATCAATCTTCTTCCTTCCCGGCGCCGGCCCACTGCACTCGCCTTTATCGATGGCCAAAAGGAGGCGCCAACATCCGTGTATCTATCTATCTGCTGATAGTTGGAACTTGGAAATAAAGTAAGCTTGTTATTTTTCTATTATTTGTGAAAAACAAAACTTAATAAATGAGAATATTATGAGTTTTTTGTAATAAAAAATAGAAAGAAACATAAGAGTAAAAAATGAAAAAATAAAATAATAATTATATTTTATTACTTTTAAAATAAATAAAAAAATTCCAAAATTTAAAATTTCATAATAAAAACATATCATTAACAATAATAAAAATATTTGAGCCAAAAGTATATTTATATTCCTTAACTTTTACATTTTTGTTTTTTTTTTTTTGTGAAAGTTTACACGTTTCTTAGTTTCAAATGTGCGCCTAAATTTAGACTAAAAGTATATTTATGTTATAAACTTTTTGTGATTTCGAATATGTTCAAGAATTGTGCAAAATCACATATTTAAATATCTAACTAACAAGTGATACACATGCACACTAATGTTACAGTTTTTCAGTATCTTCTCAGTTCCTTCTTTCTCTCTCTCCAACTATGCATCCTCTGGCCGTGTCTCCTCTCTCTTCAAAATCTCTTACATTTCCTCTAATTGGGCTACGTAAGTTGGTTGGGTTAGACGAGTCACTGATGTGCCCAAGTCAATAATTACCTTGTCATTTAGGGTGATCAAAGATGGGACCAATTTAGGGGTAGCATTTCTTGCAAAAGACATAGTCAATGAGAGATGTAGAGTTGAGGAGACGCCAGAGAGAGAGAGAAATGAAGTTGAGGAGATGTCGTTAGAGAGATAAAGAGAGCTGGGGAGACTCTAGAAAGAGAAACATAAATAAAACTGAGGAGATGCTAAAAAACTACCACGACAGCATGAATGCATATCACTTATTGGGCAGGTGTTTAAATGAATGATTTTATATAGTTTAGGGACATATTTAAAATTACAAAAAAGTTTAAAGTTTTACAAGAAAAAATACAAAAGTTCAGAGATATAAATCTACTTTTGGCTTAATTTCAAGGGTACATTTGGAACCATAAAAAACAAGCTCAGAGATATAAATATACTTTTGGGCCTAATTTCAAGGGTACATTTGGAACCATAAAAAACTTAGGTGGTGCTCTCTTTGTATTTCAATTTTGAGTTTTGAGTTTTGAATTCATTTTTAATTTTGTGTTTTGAGTATCTATTTTAAGATTTTTAAGAAATCGTTCTTTTTATTATTTTGAAAAACTGTTTCTTAAAATAGAAGGCTGGAAAACACGTTTACTTTAAAATTTTAAGAAAATTTATTTTATAATATTTTATTAAATAAATTTGATTTAAAATAAATTATAAACATTTATAAATACATTATAAATTTGATTCAAAGACTTTAAACAATAATTCAAGAGATAATTGATAATCTAATTTTAGAAACAAAAGAAAATAATTATAAATTACAAAATAACATAACATCATCACAGTTATAATCCAAAATTTTAAAAAAAATTAATACAAAAAAATTATATTACATATTTAATTTAATATTAAAAAAATAAAAAAAATCAAATCACATAAAGGAGAAGAGTCGCAACAAGCAGGAAGAAACCATGGTGAAGGGGAGGCGATGCTCAGCAGCTCTGCAGTGGGTAGTGGCGAGCGCAATGCTTGGGATTCGATCAATGGTGGTGGGCGGTGGGGGGCCAGAAGAAAAAAGAGGAGAAAGGAGACGGAGGGCGATCAATAGCGGGGGGCAATGACATCACTCGCGATGCGAGGGTTTGCGATGGGGGGTGGTTGACAGTGGTGGTTGTGGTGGTGGTGGCAGCGGGGATGGCAATGGCAGGCCAGAAGCTCAGAGAGGAGAAATGAGACGAGGGGCGGTCGACGACGAACGCAATACAAGGGTTTGCGATGAGGGGTCGTTGACGGCGACGGTTGCGATGGTGGTGGTGGAAGCAGTCGACGATGGCGATGGCGATGATAGTGGCGGTTGACAATCAAAAGAGGAGAGAGGAAAAAGTGGAGAAGAGAGAAGAGAGATGAGAGCTCTAGTTCTATGGGTCTGCAAAGTGGGTGGGTGGGGGTGGGGGTGTTGCATGCGTTTTTCATGTTTTGGTATTTTGAGTGTGTAACATTTTTGGGCTTGCTTTACAATTTTTTTTCTTATTTTCGAAAACGTGTTTTTGAAAACAGAAAAGAGAACGCATTTTCAATGTTTTAAAAAATTGAAAACTCAAAACGGATTAAAAATAACAAAGAGAACAAGCCTTTAAGATTCAAAAAAAAAAAAACACAAAAGTTTAGAGAGATAAATATACTTTTAGCTAAAATATTTTTTACATATTCCCCTCTTATCCCTTTCGTCCTTTCATCTCCCACCCACCATCCAAACAAACTAAATTTCAGCAACTATTGCTGAAGTTTGTCAATGCTTAGATAAAAAGCTTCCACAAAATGTTGTCTGTGACAAATTGGTTCTTATTTTAGTTTTAATGCTTTAATGGAATAAAAAATTAATGCTGATGATAGTCGAGTTCTCAGACTGTGATTTAAATGAATCTAATCTGATGCCACCAATTAAACTTGGAAAACTAGACCCATAACAAATTTTTTTGAAACAAAAAAAAATAAAAAAATGAATCCAATCTTATTAGTTAAGAATATTCTGGAATATACCTAAAATTGTATACTAACAAAATGCTATAATAATCAACAATATCCTTAGTTATAGCCATTCTATTTTTTTTTTTTTTAAGTTATGCTAACAAAATAATCCATGCAATGCATAAGGTGATAAACAAAATATATTGATGATGTGAGATTGCACCTTTAAGACATGCATGTAACACTTGAATTGCCTTTGTGAGGTTAATTGAGTCCTATAACCCAAAAGAAAAACTGTCTCTAGGATTTGAAAGATAGTCTCTCTAAATATTAAATCGTATCCCTTGATTGTTAGGAAAGCTTAAAAATGAAAATTGAAAGAATGAGTTTGGGATTGTTCATATCATTCTTGCCCAAAATCTATTCTCACTCATTCCTCATTTCATGATTTCAAGTTGCTTGATTTTCCTAATCTGTACTCAATAGATTCGCTAGCTAAATCTTAATTTGTGCTTGGTTGAATTTTCTAAGTAAATTACACATGCGAAGATGCTCTCAACAAGTGATTAGTGGTGATGCATTTGAACCTATTACCCATTGGAGAGGTTGTCGCAATTAATTTACAACTAAAGACACAACTTTGCCCGTTTAACCAATTATGCCCCTGAACTTAAAAAGGGGATCTATTGTGTCCCTCAAGTTTCAATTTGGGACCTATTAGACACCTCAAGTTTCAATTTTGGACCCATCATACACCTCACTATTCAGTCAGTATCGTGCGTGAATTACACGAGTGGTTGAAGTGAATAAAGGCAACACCATCATCTTTTTCTTCCTTATTCCCAATGTCGACGATTTCTCGCCTTCCTTGTTGCCGACGACCTCTCACCTTCCTGGTGCTGGTGGTGATGACCATCTTCCTTAATGGCGGCCATTAGGGCTACTGATAGAGAGGAAGAAGGAAGAAGAAGCTTAATCGCCATGGCCAAAAAGAAGCAAATTGATCGACAATGGCAGTAAAGAGGCAACCATATCGACCATGGTAGAGAAGACCAATCGATCTACAGCAGTAGAAACCCATAACTCCATGAAAGATTGGACCATCCCACTGGCCATCGATGACGCTTGAACAGTGCAAGTCATAGAAACCTACGTCAATGTACCTTCATGGTGGCGACAGTAGCACGAGGAAGGTAGGCGATTGATCAATCGCTCGCCTCTCATGCCTCCGGCAACTAGATCTGTCGCCCATACAATTGCTGTAAATGTGTAGAAGAAGAAGAAGAAAGGCACAAGAGAGGAGAATGGCGATGGAAGCTTTGATGGCAGCAACGATAGCGGCTAAATTCACAGAGCAGGTAGGGCTAAATTCCATTATTGCTTAATTGAGAAAACACAACTAACACGCTTATCATCAATAAAATTTAATGCCCTATATTTACAGGAATTCAATGCTTTGAAAAGGCGGTGCAAAAAGCAAGATAAGCATAAATGCACCTGTATTGTTGTGGTATGATTTTCATTTTCACAAAACATACTCCTGGATAGCATTCTATGTCACGACCCGAAATTTGGTATGTCATGACCGGCACTAATCCCTAGGCCCAGCAGTCCCAAAATGGACTAGTAAGCCTCTTCTCTAGCTCGATTTGAATAAAACAATATTACTGACAAGATATAGAACATGAATAAAATACCAATTCACCTTTTAACATAATATCTCAATATTTCATATACAGCAGCTATACAAAATAAGAATATCTATCACACTGCTGTCAATAATACGTACCCGATCCCGTATCTCGGGCCCTTGGCACAATTATGTGCTAACAAAAATAAAGACAAAACATCAGACTCTACAACACGTGTATGTCTCCACAGAGCATCCTATAATACATCCGGAATCAAAAGAGGGTATGATATTATACCAGAAGATTTGCTGGACCAATAATTAAAGGGAGAATTCCCTGAAAATATTTTTAATAAAACGGGGTGAGTCTTGTGGACTCGCGAGTATAAGGTATATCATGCCCACTAAGAGAGTATACAATAAAATGCTAGGATGATCATCATGAGTATAATAACGTAATAACAGTATAAACAGTGGATATATGAACCATAAGTTTAAATAATTTGAGGTTTCAAAGGAAAACATAGTGTAGGAAAAATAGGTGCCTAAAGACAACCCCCATAAGTTGTTCCCTAACCACCTAAATCCCCCAAACTTTTGTATGAGATGCATGCACTGATTTCTGAGGACACACTAGTAGAAACTAACGCCTATATACACATGCACACAAGTATATATATCGGCACATACATCATCATCACACAATATCATCATAAAGGCCCACGTGATAGTAGTGCTGAAACATACTATCCGTGTCTCTCATGGCCTTGGCATGCCAAGCCTCACAGTACCATGATCTTTTCCTGCTGTGAGTCACCAGGGAATCTACTAGATAGTTCTCTAATAATAATACAAATGATACCCTAATTTATGCACAAGTCATAATCATTCATCATTTCATGTGGTGCCTAAAATACACCATATCATTCAATATTTCACATTCTCAAAACAAGAAATCAATTAGAGTATCTTTCAGTTTATGTCTCTCCCAATAGGATGAAAATATTTCATGCAAGTTAGAAACATTTAAGGGTATTTTTCTATGATCCGCATATAAAAATCATGTACGAGTTATGCATATAAAAATTTATACAAGTTTATAATATTTATGAATGAAACAATATATACGTGCATAATATAAGGTAAACATAACATATCCTATCTACTCGCCTGGGAAATGATGACTCAAGTCCGAGTTTGGGGAGAAGACCGAACAAAATCCTGAGAATCTGAGCCTACAATAAATAGAATGGGGTGGTCACATTTAGGTAACAAGAGTAATGATGAAATGGAATTACCCTAACCATTACCTAACACCTTGAATTGATTATTTAATACCTTGGCTCGCGCAATATTCAAATCTGGCGTCATAGAATTCATCGAGCTAAGCCATCGACTATGTCATCATGCCTCGCCTTGCATGCTACGCGTAAGTGTATAGTGGAACTACACACCCACTTATAGGCTGCAATAACATAATATATATATATATTTACCCATAAACTAGTTTTCTTTTAATATAGATAATATATTTTTTTATCTAAATTCCTCCTTTATCAAAAATACATACATATATATATATTTATAACTAAATTGATAAATTTTCTTAAAAACTTAATAATTAATTAATAATTTAATAAATGGTTTAAAAGGAATAAATTGCAATATTCTAGCCTCAGAATAAAAGGAATCCATTAGAAATCAAGATTCGAAATAAACTCACGTCATCATCATAGGCTAGCCTAGAACGCACTCGGGGTCAATCTTACTCGGTCTCGAGTCATCTAATAGGGCTTCGTCCTTAGGACTCCGATCAACAAAATGACTCGCCAATCATATCGCCAATTCTAGGAGACCTAAAGAGAACCCAAATTAGACCAATCTCGATATTCTAAGTAAGACCAACCTAACCAAGTCATCCTAGGTCCACGGACAAGCGACAAGGGAGAACAAGCCGAGTGGGCTAGCCCAAGGGCTGCCACAACTGGGTCAGTCATTCCCAACACATTGGGCCATCCTAAAACCCAATCGGGCCCCGCCATCCTAGGCTAAAACCTAACCCGACATGCCCAACCCCAAAAGCCCTCATTTTTTTTTTTCCTTATATTTTATTTATTTTTATTTTTATTTTATTTTCTTCTTTTCTTTCTTTTTCTTTTCTTTTCTTTCTTTTTTTTTCCTTGCCATCAAACTGCCGCCGCCGGCGACTGCCACCGGCCAGCCAAAAACGGCCGACCAATATACCGATACAAAGCCCTCGCCACGAATAACAACATATATTAAAATGAAACCCATCGAACGGTCAGATCTTAATAGATCTGAAAATTAATTTTCGTCCGAAAATAGGGGCAAATCTGGCCGTCGCTGTTCGCCGGCCGCCGGCCATTTTTTCGACGATCAGAAACTACCCCGAGGTGCGCTAAGGAGAGCAACATACCCAAAAATGAGAAAGATCGGACGGCTAGATCTTTGTAGATCTAGAGTCAAAGTCTCGGCCAAAATGGGACAAAACACTGCCAACGTCGCCGGCCACCGTGGCCGGTGATTTCTGGCGATCCAAGACCGCCACCCAACTCCCTCAAGCAAACCGACCATCATATCCAAAAATCATAGAAATCCAACGGTTGGATCTTCGTAGATCTAACCTCAAACATTCGGCCAACAAACCCCATCGCTCCTCAACCCTCATTTCACGAAAACACAAGCAAAACAGAAAAAAAATGAAGACAAAACACTTACCTCCTTGAAGATCGGGGGCACTTTGATGGTGAAAACGAAGTCGGATCGTCGATCGAACGGTTCGATCGTTTGAAATCGAAGGAAATCCAAGAGGGAGCAAGCGAGAATAAAAGAGAGAGAGAGAGATATTTTTCTGATTTGGGGGGGGCTGCCGAGCGCCTCCCCCTTTTCTTTTTATATTTTCGTTTTTTTTAATTAATTATTATATATATAATTTAATTAAATTAATTAATTTAGTTTTTTTTTTTTTTTTTATCTTTACATTCTAATACAATATTCTCTAAATTTATAGGTCAAGAAGGAAGACAAGAGTGTGAAATGTTGTTATATTTTGTGAAACATCAAAAGAGGCCCAAAGGTTTGGGGGCTACTTGGCAACCGTGGGCTGCCTTTGGGGGCCCACTAGAGGGCCATTTGGCAGCCACCATTGGCCTAGCCCAAGCCCTTTGGCTTTTTGGCTTTTGTCGCGTAGTCTACATTTGATCTCTCTTGCACGATTTCATCTAAGCCATTGTTGCTTCCTTTATCGCATGTCATTGCAGCCGTCCAGTTGCCTTATTTATCCTCGCCTCGAGATTGATGAAGGGATCGAGATAGGCGAAAGAAAATAGAGGGGTTTGGCCGAGAGACATTCATTTTAGGGTTTTTGATTCTAGGTAAGCTCCTAATCTATTTAGTGGTTGTGAGCATTTTGTATAGAGAACCAGAGTTGTTTCTGTTTTTTGATTTCGTGTATGGTTGTAATCAGATTGATTATATATAGCGGAGTAAGCTCTTCTCACCGGAGCTCAAGTGGACGTAGCCCCTATTTGGGGTAAACCACTATAAATCGTGTGCCTCTTGATTCGTTTATGGTTTTAATATCTATTGTGTTGTGTTTATATTCTCTCGGTCAGTTTTAGTTGATATCATTAGTGTTTGATTTTGACTATTTAAGGAGATTTGATATCCCTGTTTATTCGTAACAGTGGAATCACAGCCTCTAGTTTGCATATCCAAAGTTGTTGAGTCAAAATCGTGTTCAATTCTTTTCCCCAAAATCTAAGGTTTCCTTTCTTTCTCTATGTCGATGTTGTTTTTAAAAAATCCTAGGATTTTCTGAAGAGACTCTATCAGCGGGAGTTTGCTGTACAATTCTTAGTCAATAATCTAGGGTTTATTTTTGGGCATTTTTCATGCAACTCGAGAATGATAACAACTCGATTTGAAATTAGTACATTTGATGGAAAGGGGGATTTCAGAAGTTGGAAAAAGAAGATGGGGGTTTTTCTCTCTCATCACAAAGTGCTTACAGCACTCGAGCCAGATGACATCAATTAGTCACCTAAGCAGCTAGCTTGAACTGATGAAATCAGAGAAGAGGCTTTTAATTTGATATTTTTTCATCTCGGTGATTCTATAATTCGTAAGGTTAACGGTATATCTCTATCCCTTGATATTTGGAATAGATTAGAATCTTTATATTCTGTAATGTCTGCTCCAAATTTGGTTTATTTAAAAGGCATGTTGTTTAAATTTAAGATGAATACCTCTAAGCCTATGGATGAAAACATAGATGAATTTACTAGACTTATTTTGCTATTAAGAGGTACTGATCAGGCTTTAGGTGATACTAGTGAAGCCATGATTTTGTTAAATTCATTACCTGATGATTATGATGTAGTGAAGCATGCTTTACGTTATACAGGTATAGTCCCTAATATGGAATTTGTTATTTTTGGTATTAAGGCTAGAGAACTAGAACTTAGTACAACTAATAAAATGGGCAATAATTTGTTTGTAAAAGGAAATGCTGATAAAAGAAATTATACTATGAATACTGAACAACTTAATAGGTCATGGCAGAAGGGAAAAAAGAAAGATAAAAAGGGAAAACAAAAACAAAAATGGAAGTGTTACCACTATGGGAAAGAGGGACATATAAAAAAATACTGTTATGATTATTTGAAAAAACAAAAACAATGGAGCAATGCAACAGTAGCAGCTAGTAGTTCTAACTGTTTAGCTGAGGTGCTAAATGTATCTACTAATTCTGTTAAAAATGAATGGATCATGGACTCTGGCTGCTCTTTTCATATGTGCCATAATATTGACTGGTTTCATAACTTTAATAACAAAGAAAGTGGAATAGTATATATGGGTAACAACCATTCATGTAGTGTTTAGGGGAAAGGTGATATAACTCTTAAGTTGCATGATAACAAAGTAAGAACACTCATTGATGTAAGATATGTACCTAGTCTTAAAAGAAATTTGATTTCTCTCAGTACTTTTGATGAGTTATGATTTTCTTACAAAGTTGAAAATGGTTTTATGAATGTTTTTAAAGAAGAAGATTTAATCCTAACTGGTTTAAAGAAAAATGATTTATATGTTTTAAATGGTTGTTTTCACTCCTCTGTTATATCAAACTCTGCATGCTATGTTACCACTGATAAGACAGAACTATGGCACTTGAGACTTGGTCACATGAGCCTGAAAGGTTTGCAGGCACTGTCAAACCAAGGATACCTTGGTTTCGTGTCTGCTGAAACCCTCGATTTTTGTGAACCATGTGTGCTAGGCAAGCAACACATGATGAGTTTCCATAAGGGAACTCACCTGGCGAAGGCATGCATTGAGTACTTACATGTAAATCTGTGAGGACCTTCCCAGGTTTCCACCCATGGCGGTAACAGATATTTTCTCTCCATTATAGATGATTTTACTAGGAAGGTGTGGGTTTTTCTATTAAAAACTAAAAATCAAACATTAGAGAAATTCAAAATATGGAAGATCTTAATAGAAAACCAAGCTGACAGGAAAATTAAAACTCTTAAAACAGATAATAGGTTAGAATTCTATAACAAAGAATTTGATGAATATTGCAACTCCCATGGTATAATTAGGCATAAAACTGTTAGGAACATACCCTAACAAAATGGGGTAGCTGAAAGAATGAACCGAACCCTCCTTGAAAAAATGAGGTGCCTTCTCTTCATATCTGGTTTGCCTAAATCCTTTTGGGGAGAGGCCTTAGCTATAGCCTCACACCTAGTAAATCGAAGTCCTTCTACTGCCTTTAATTTTAAGTACCTTGAAGAAAAGTGGACTAAAAGAAAATTAAACTTAAATTACTTGAGAACTTTTGGCTGTGAAGCCTATGCTCACTAGTCAGAAGGTAAGTTGGAACCTAGATCCACAACGTGTGTTTTTGTTGGGTATTAGGAAGGAACCAATGGATATAGGCTATGGGAAAGACAGTTTAAGGGTGTAAAAATTATCATTAGCCATGATGTTATATTTAATGAAACTGTCTTCCCTTGCAAATTATCTAACACTGAATAATCAAACCAACATAGTAACCTAGATAATTTTATCAGCTTAGGAGGAACTCAAATAGAGGTGGAGCACCCAGTTATAAATGATAACCCTCCTAGTGCTCCAGTTATACCAAAACCTCAACCAGAGGTGATCCCTCACCCATATCAAACTTAAACCAGACCTTTGATCATGAAATTGATCATGAGGAACAAAATGGTGAAACTGAGATTGAGGTGGAGCAACATGACTTCCCTCAACATGATCTTGGTGACTGCCAACTTGCCCGAGATAGAAGCAGGAGGACTGTAAGATCACCTGCTAGGTATGCTTTTTCAGATTTAGTATTTTGTGCCTTGGTGACAGGTGTTGAAATGAGATGCAGTGAGCCTTCCTCTTATGAGGAGGCTGCTAGCTCAAAGGAAATTCAAAAATGGTAGCAAGCCATGGACGAAGAAATGGCCTCTCTGATGGCCAATAGAACTTAGGTTCTTGTCCCTCATCCAAGAAATCAGAAGTTGATCCAATGTAAGTGACTGTTCAAATTAAAAGAAGGTATGTCTTCTAATGACCCTATTAGATATAAAGCAAGACTAATAGCTAAGGGATTTACACAAAGGGAAGGAATAGATTATACTGAAATTTTCTCTCCTATGGTTAAATTTAAGACAATTCGCATGATGCTTGCAGTTGTAGTTCAATTTGATTTAGAACTTGAACAGTTAGATGTTAAAACTACATTTCTGCATGGAGATCTTAATGAACACATTTACATGGTTCAGCCCACTGGTTATCTTGTTTCTAAAAAATTTGATCATGTCAGTTTGTTGAAAAAATCTTTATATAGCTTAAAACAAGCCCAAAAACAATGGTACAAAAAATTTGATAATTTTGTTCTAAGGGTTGGTTTTGTTGAAAGTCAATATAACAATTGCTTTTATTTTATGTTCACCGATATTCTTATTTATCTATTGTTGTATGTAGATGATATCCTACTTATTAGCAAGTCTAAGTCAAAGATTAAGGAGCTAAAATCAATGTTAAATGCAACATTTGATATGAAAGACTTAGGCCCTGCTAAGAAAATTTTAGGAATGAAAATTGAGAGAAATAGAAGCAACAATAGCCTCAAAATACATCAACATGATTATCTGGTAAAAGCTGTTCATAAATTTGGAATACAAAATTGTAAAACTGTTATAGTTCCCTTGGTTTGACATTTTATTTTATCTAAATTACAGTATCGCACATCCAATTCTGAAATTGTAGAAATGAAAAATGTCTCTTATGCAAATGTAATAGGAACAATTATGTATTCAATGATAAGTACCAAGCCCGACCTTGCATATTCAATTTCATTACTCAGTCGATATATGTCAAACCCTGGGAAAATACATTAGGATGCTTTAAAATATTTGCTTAGGTACATAAATGGTTCTGTATGCATAGGTTTAAATTTTAAGAAAAGGTTTAATACACTTGATCTTGTTGGGTATGTTGACTCTGATTTTGCAGGGGATAGAGACTCCAAAAAATCCACCACTGCCTTTTATTTTACCTTGGGTGGAAATTGTATTAGCTGGAAGTCTCAGCTGCAGCCACTTGTTGCTCTGTCCTTTACTGAGGCAGAGTACGTGGCTATAACTGATACCTTCAAGGAAGCCATATGGCTTCAAGATATTCTCAAGAAAATCCATTTGCTTCAAAGCAAAGTGGTGATTTTCTCAGATAGCCAAAGTGCTATCCACCTGTCCAAAAATTCTGTGTATCATGATAGAACCAAACATGTGGATGTGAAATATCATTATGTAAGGGAAATGATAGCCAATGAAACTGTGGGCATCCAGAAAGTTTCTACAGCTAATAATCCTGCTAACATGAGCACCAAGATATTGACTGCAACCAAATTCAAGCATTGCTGAATTTGTTGCATATTGATGATGGCTAAATTACTTTAGTCATCTAGAGCAGTGAATGTGAGAATTGTAGCATGCTGCACTTATATATATCATATCTAATTACTTAGTCTTTTGATGCTTCAAGGTGGAGTTTGTTATATTTTGTGAAACATCAAAAGAGGCCCAATGGTTTGGGGGCCACTTGGCAACCATGGGCTGCCTTTGGGCGCCCACTGGGGGGCCATTTAGCAGCCACCATTGGCCCAGCCCAAGCCCTTTGGCTTTTTGCTTTTGTCGTGTAGTCTGCATCTGATCTCTCTTGCATGATTTCATCTGAGCCATTGCTGCTTCCTTTATCGCGTGTCATCACAACCATCCAGTTGCCTTATTTATCCTCGCCTCGAGATTGATGAAGGGATCGAGATAGGCGAAAGAAAATAGAGGGGTTTGGCCGAGAGACATTCATTTTAGGGTTTTTACTCTCTCTCTCTGTGTAAATCTGTACAGTTTTCGTCTTCCTCTTGTATTCTCTGATTTTTTTTATTCTAGGTAAGCTCCTAATCTGTTTAGTGGCTGTGAGCATTTTGTATAGAGAACCAAAGTTGTTTCTGTTTTTTGATTTCGTGTATGGTTGTGATCGGATTGATTATATATAGTAGAGTGAACTCTTCTCACCGAATCTCAAGTGGACATAACCCCTATTTGGGGGTGAACCACTATAAATCGTGTGCCTCTTGATTCGTTTATGGTTTTAATATTTGTTGTGCTGTGTTTATATTCTCTCGGCCAGTTTTAGTTAATAATAATATCATCAGTGTTTGATTTTGACTATTTAAGAAGATTTGCTATCTATTTATTCATAACAGTACTGTACTGAAGAGTGTAGTGGGGACCCTAGATTTGAGCATCCGCTGCTTGTTGCCTAGAGAAACCTGTCCTGGGGTATGTGTTATGATTGCCAAATTTGGATTTCTAGTGTCAAACCAGTAAATAAGTATAATTATATGCTTCTCTTGCCTCAATTGGAAATGTGTCATCTCTCAGGAAAGGGTGAAAGCCCCTCTCTTTTGCAGCATTGACAGGACAAGCCAAAGCAGATATGGTTACATTGCAAACCTGTGTGTTGCCAAAACTGCCCGCCGCCAGGGCATTGGAACCAACATGTTGTATTTTGCTGTAAAATTAGCTAAATCAAATGGTAAGATCATACGTGCATTCGTTACAGGGTTTCTATTGACTAACAGCATAACATCCATCCTGAATCTGGGAATTTCAATGGCAGGTGCAGAACAGGTATTTGTGCATGTACATAAAAAGAACATACCTGCATTGGGACTTTACAGAAAGATGGGCTTTCAGGTAAGCACAATGTAGTTAACCGTGCATTTCTGACTGCACCTGCAGGCTTGTGCTTAATCATTGAGAGCTGATGCAACTTTTACCCTCTACATGATCAGGTCGTTGAAATGGCAACCTCCCAATTGTCAAAAGAGCAAACTTACTTGCTTTGCTTAGGATTGTAAACGTATATGGTTTAACTTTATTGATTACATGGAAAGAAATCTGTCATGCTCAGAGACCATAACAGCTCAGTAGCTCACCCCAGAACAGGGCATGATGAAGACAAAAGATTATCTCTAAATTTTGTGAAAGCATACCAGAAATTCTTGCACTCCAAAGTAACTATCAAGGAAGGCCGATACTGAATGAACAAAGGACAGCTTCCAGAAAAAAAGAAAAAGGAAGAAAAGGTTAATACATATTAGCGTTTTGGCAGGTCCAACTGTTGTGATCCACAAATAAAAATTCCAACCAATACCTGCAGGTAATTTATGTATAACAAGGGAATTGACCTCAGGTGCAATTTTGTTTTTCTTCTCTAGAAATAAAAAATAAAACATAAAAAATAAAAAATAAAAACATATCAACCCTTATTCCTGCTAGATGGGGTCAACTACACAGAGTCAGTAGAAGAACCAGAGCATATTTATTTATTTAAGTTTTCAGGAAGATAGATAGCGATAGAAAAACTACAATCTGTATCATTGGATATGAATAAATGCTGATGTATGACAGAATTATGCATTGAAAAAAAAACAGAAAAGAGACATAAAACTATGTAAAGTCCCCAGCATGAAGACAGGAGATTATGTGAAGGAAAAATGAGGAGACCAAGAGTGTAATATAGATGGAGTAGCAACGTGTACGAGTGAAAAAAATCAAATTAAAGTTGCACCATAGATTATTAAGAAATGGAGAATAAGTTAAATGTAAATTCAGAAGATATCATACAAGTGCAAACAAATTTCTGGAAAGTATCTAGAAAGTATAACTTATGAAGAAAAAATTATCTGATGCATTAATTATTAGAAGTGTTATAGAAAATAGATTTGACAAGATTTACAGAATGTTAACTTTTCACTAAGCCCAAAAAAAAAAAAAAGGTTAGGTCCCGTTCAGTTTCAGAAAACTTTTTTTAGTTTTATACTCCAATTTTATAACTAAAGATGTCCTAACATTTTCTGTTCCAGAAAGTCATAGCATTCATTTCAGAAAATTTAAGAAAACATCAAAAAGGATGTTTTCTAATTCATAGTATAAAGTTGAACAACTAGAAAACTGACTTTTCTCTTTTCTAATGGGAGGTTCAATTCTTTCAATAGAAAATTGGAGTTTGAAAACAGAAAATGTTTGCTACAACTAAATAGGCCCTTAACTTCTCCAGAAAAAGGTTCCTTGTTGGAATAGTAAACTCTAAGAACAAGTTCCAAACACAATACCTCGTGGGCCAATGATGTCAGTCATCAAAAGAAGTAATCACCACCAGGGGCGGATCCAGTGATGGATCTGGGGGAGGGCTGGCCCCCAGATCCAGAAGCCATTTCGGCCTCCAATGGTCCAAATCCCATGACAGATTTGGGGGAGGACTGGAGCAGGCACGGGCTGCCCCCCCCCCCAGAGATCCGCCCCTGATCACCACCCTTTAATCCTACGATGGCAATGAAAAAACTGAAAGTGTGAGCAAAAATGCAACAAAGTATGGCTGGTTTCCTTGTCAGAACCTTGTGCATTGGTATTCATAAAGTACAGATGAATGCCAGATAGAGAGAGAATGTGGGAAGGAAGAACTACAACAGAAAGTATCACAGGTTTGGAGCCCCAAAAGAAAAAGTGACATGAATTCATTTGTAAATAGCGATTCTTCAATCAGAATGAAAAGGATGCAGTCAAGGAACGCCATTGACAAGCAGTATTTTCCTAGATTACAATAGTAATCCGATGCTTTGTGGGATTAAGGCTTTTGAATGTTGTTGCAGAAAGAACAGCAATATTAAGAAAATATAAGTTGCAAACCAACCCTGTGAGGAGTTACGGAAACAAACCAAAATGGCACATCAAGAGAAACAATGTAATGTACTTCAGATTTCTACTCAAATTCTAGGCAGAACTGATTGTCAAAAGAAACTAAAAAAGAGAGAAAGAAATAAATACATCACTAATAGAACTTAAATATTAATCCCTGATCCATAAACTTTAGCCAAGACTGTCCAAGCCTGTTTACTAATTTACTGAGAGTTTATAGGTACAAACAGGGAGCTTTCGCTACTTACTGTTAATAACTTGTAAAGAACAAATTCGAAAGGTTCAGATTCCTGAACATTGGCAGATTAATATTCCAATTAAAAAAAATGTAGCAAAAACCAGATTGCTCCAAACATTGAAGGATATATAACAAAATGGTTTTAGTCAAATTCTTCATTTTTTTTTTTTAAAAAGTAAAATACTTTTATTTTCTACTCATCTCAAATTAAGAGAGAAAAAACACTATATCCAGTAAAGAGTAAAATATGCCTTGAACTAATGAATAGAAGTTGTAAGGTATGGGTGATATGGAACCACCCAGAAGACAAAAGATATTTAAATCAAGATCAAATTATATCTCATCCAGGAAGAAGGAATACTGCATTCTCAGCTTCAGCACAACTGGAACAACTTATTTGTTATTGTATTTTTATTTACACACAATGGTGTTCTAGCACCCCTGGCTGGACATACCTGGTGCAATAAAGGAAATAGTTATGCGATTATATTTTTTAGCTGTCCGAATTTTAGCAACAAGTTTTTGTAGCTCTGAAAACTATTTAAAATACATCATAAAATTCCGTAATATGCTATGAATGATAGCTATCTATTTTACATAAAAATGATCCTTGGTTACTACCAGAATCATCTTATGCAGTGATAAAAGCACTGAGAATCATCTTTGAGACACCAAAAAAGACCAAGAAATCTTCACTTGATTGACATCTTAATTGGCTATTGTATGTAGCCGCGAGCAACAGGAATTTTACTCCTCGGAATAAATGTTTTGTATTACAACTTCATCTTGACCATTGCGATTCAGGATAACATTCATCAGGCCATACCTCAATTCTTGAATAGAGAGTAAGTCAACTGCAACCAGCTCGATCTTTTGAGGTAGCAACTTTCTGATGTTATTCAGTGATACAGGTACAGAGAATCATCGTTAAGACAAAAACTTAGAAATCTCCACTTGTTTGACAGTTTACTGGCTATTGCCACTTCAAGTATTTACCCACCAGCAACCGGAATTTTTTCCCTCCAATATATATATATATACATATATTTTCTCCAAAAACTTGACCATCTGAATAACATTCCTTTGACATCCTTCTCAATTCTCGTGTAGAGTATAATAAGTCAATCCACTAAGCTAGGTCAATCTTTTTGGCGAGCAACTTTTCAATCTTCCCACACAAGAGGCAGGTATCCATATTTAGAAATATGCAAAGGAGAATTCTTATTGTATTTTTACCAGGACAAGAGTGCTTCTAGCATAATAGGAGCATATTAGCATTGAGAAATGCTTGAAGTGCACTGTTTGAGACTAATGCAATCTAATATGCTCTTAGGAATACCGTGATTATGAAGCATGAACTACAGTTCTTGAGATTAATGAGATTAAATATGCCCCTCAGGGACGCCGTGATTTTGAACCTGATAAAAATGTATGAAATCTTCGATTTACCTCCACCACGCTATGGCCAGGAATCTTTTTCAACTCTTTTGCTTCCATTAACTCTCTCAGTCTAGTTACATTATCCCACTTACCAGCTTCAGCATAGATATTTGCCATAAGGACACACACAGGAACTAACAGTTTGTGAATCAAATTGATACCATCTTTCAGCAACAAGCTCAGCTAGCTCAACATTACCATGGATTCTGCAAGAACTGAGTAGAGCTCCCCAAACACTGGCATCTGATTCAACTGGCATGCTCTCAATAAACTCAAAAGCCTCCACAAGTTGGCCTACTGGACAAAGAAGATCCACCACACAAGCACAGTGCTCTAAACGAGGCATTATTGAGTACTCTTTTGTCATGCTCTCAAAGTGATTCCTTCCTTCTTCTACTAAACCAGAATGTCTACAAGCTGCTGTCAAGACAGCAATGAAGGTAAAACTATTTGGCCTTACTTCTTCTTTTTTCATCTCTGAGAAGAGATCCAGAGCTTCATCCACATGACCATGGGATGCACAAGCTCCCATAATTGAAGTCCATGACACAACACTTTTATATGGCAACCTATTGAAAGCATCCCTCGCCAAATCCAGGTTACCAGATTTTGCATACATGTCAATTAAAGCATTTGCAATTGAACTGTTGGTTTCAAGACCTTTGCTTCTCACAATATCATTTATCCATTTCCCGTTATTGAGTGAGCCCAGATTAGCACAAGCTGATATAACACTAACCATAGTGATGTAATCAAATTCTACCTTTTCAGCTTGCATTCTACGGAAGAGCTTAATAGCATTTTCACCATCACTGTTCTGCTCATAAGCAGCAAACGTGGCATTCCATGACACCAGGTTTCGGACTGACATCTTACCGAACAAAGATCTGGCAGTATCAACATTTCCACACTCACCATACAAAGCAATCAAAGCGTTAGCTAGTGAAATAATAGAATCCACCCCCAATTTAACAGCATAACCACGAACAACTTTCCCAAGGTCAAAAACTCCAAATGAGCGCAGGCAGGAAGAATAGTCACAAGTGTAACTGCATTCGGTTGAGTCCCTAGTGCTACCATCTGTAGAAAAGTACCCAAGCCTCGTTCAAAAAATCCATTTTGTACATACCCCGTGATCATTGAAGTCCAAGAAACTATGTTCCTGACCTCGATTTCACCAAAAACTAATTCGGAACACAAAATTTCACCACTCTGAGAGTACATTGTAACCAAAGAACTCTGCGTAAAAACATCCAAAGTAAACCCAGTCTTAATTATGTTACAGACTTACAGTGGACTTGTCGCCCTACCCTCAGACTGAGAGGACAGCACAAGATCGAACAACGGCAGGAAAAGTATAGCTGTGGGGCAACATTCCAGCTTGATGCATGTCTCTGAATAAATTTATGGCATCTTCACAAGGACCCAGATTAGCATAACCCCGAATCACGGTGTTCCAGATGAACACATCCCTGTCAGGCATTAAATCAAACAGTTTGCGGGCATAGTCCTTCGAAGGAGCTAAAGAAGAAGCCAAGGTGATGAGTTTGGTCGATAACAGAAGGTTACGGTGGGACCCATTTACAAGGATGAGAGCGTGGATTCGTTCAAGGTCTGAGAGAGAAGAACAGGAGTTCAAAAGGCAGCTAAAACTAGAAGTGAGGGAGCGGTCGTTTATACGGAAGGGAAATGGAACTGGGACGCACAAAATGGAGTTGAGCTTTCTCAGTAGCGTACGGAAGGAGGCGGCAAACATCAACTTCGTATCCCTTTGATAGCACAGATGAGTGAACACCGTATCCCTATCATATAGCGCCCGCCCACTGCCCAATCAATCTTCTTCCCTCCCGGTCCCGGCCCACTGCAATCGCCTTTAATCCTTGTATCTATCTATGCCCGGATAGTTGGAAATAAAGTAAGCTTTTTATTTTTCTATTATTTGAGAAAAATAAAACTTAATAAATCAGAATAATATGACTTTGTTTAAATGAAAAATGGGAAGAAATAAGAGAGTAAAAAATAAAATAATAATTATATTTTATTACTTTTAAAATAAATAAATAAATTCAAAATTTTAAAATTTCATAATGAAAACATTGTATTAACAACAATTAAAATATTTTGACTAAAAATATAGTTGAAAATTTTTAGTATCTCCTAGAGATGGGAAATGGGCCGGCCCGCCTCATAGCCCGGCCCGTTACTGTAGCAAACGGGCCGGGCTAGCCCGCCTAGAAAAATGGGGGCTGTGTCGGGCCAACAATATGTGACCCGGGGCCCGGCCCACCAAAATGACCCGTGGGCCGCCCACCAACTGGCCCGCTAAAATGGCCTGGCCCGGCTCATCAAAAAATAAAAAAATATTTTAAAAATTATGTTTTTTTGTTAACATAATTTTATTGTAATGTTTGTAAACATAATTATGTTTATAAACATAATGTTTATTATGTTTGTAAACATAAATTTAGTGTAATTTTTGTAAACATAATGTTTACAGTAAACATAATAATTTTACAAACATCAAAATTATAAGTAAATATTAATAAACATATTTTAAAAAATATTAATTATATTTGAAAAAAAATAAAAAAAATATATTTACAAAATTATATATAAAAAATTAAAAATAAATGGCTCAAGGGCTGGGCCAAATAGCTAGGCCCACGGGCCGGCCCGTCCCACTTTGGCCCATTTATTAAGGGCCACAGGGCCGTGCCGGGCCCAAGTTTCCATTTCCTTGGCTCGGCCCGGCCCGTCTCTCTCGTGGGCCAAATTCGGCCCGGCCCACCAAATGGGTGGTCCAAGCGGGATGCGGGCTAGCCCAGCCCACCCATTTTCCATCTCTAGTATCTCCTCAGTTTCCCTTCTCTCTTTAACTATTTCTCTCCGACTGTGTCTCATCTCTTTTCAACATTTCTTACGTTTCCTCTAATTAGGCTACGTAGGCCAGTTGAATTAAACAAATTATTAACTTGCCTGAGTTAATGATCACCCTACCATTTAGGGAGATCGAAGATAGGGCTAGTATAGGGGTTGCATTTATTGCAAGAGACGTAATCAAAGAGATGGAAAATTGAGGAGAGGCTAGAGAAAGAGAAGAAGCTGAGGAGATGTCGTCGGAGAAAGAAAGAAAGCTGAGGAGACTCTAGAGAGAGAGACAAAGATGGTGTTGAGGGGACGTTGAAAACTATCACATTACCATGCATGTATATCATTTGTTGTTCAGGTGTTTAAATGAGTGATTTTATGTAGTTTAGGGATATATTTAAAACTACAAAAAGGTTTAGAATTCTAGAAAAAAAAAATATAAAAGTTCAAGGGTATAAATATACTTTTAGGCCTAAATTCAGAGGTACATTTAGAATTATGAAAAAATTAGATTGATGCAAAAAAAAAAAAAAAAAACACACACACACACACACAAAATTTAGAGGCATAAATATGCTCTTAGCCAAAATAATTTTTACATTTTCCCTTATCCCTTCCTTCTTTTCATCTCCCACCCACCATCCAAACAAACAAAATTTTAGCTGAAGTTGTTTGTCAATGCTTAGAGAAAAAGCTTCCACAAAATGTTGTCTGTGACAAATTGGTTCTTATTTTAGTTTTAGTGTTTCAATGTAATAAAAAATTAGTACTGGTAATAGTCAAGTTCTCAAAACCTCTAATTTAAATGAATCTAATCTCATGCCAATTAAACATGAAAAATTAGACCCAATAACAAATTTTTTTAAAACAAAAAAAATGAATCCAATCTTATTAGTTAAGAATCTTCTCGGATATACCTAAAATCATATACATCACTAGAATGATTCTTGATAATTTTCTTATCAACCATATCCTTAATTAACCATTCTATTTTTTTTTTTTTTCGAGTTATGCTAACAAAATAATTCATGCAATGCATAAGGTGATAAACAAAAATATATTGACGATGTGAGATTGCACCTTTAAGACATGCATGTATGATCACTTGAATTGCCTTTGTGAGGTTAATTGAGTCCTATAACCCAAAAGAAAATTGTCTCTAGGGTTTGAAAGATAGTCTCTCTTAAGTATTAAATTGTACCCAAAACTGTTAGGATTGTTGATACCATTAATTCTTGTCAATTCTCTCTCATTCCTCGTTTCATGATTTCACGTTGCTTTATTTTCCTAATTTGTGCTAGGTCGAATCTTCTAAGTAAATTGCACATGTGATAGATGTTCTCAACAAGTGATTAGTGGTGAGGTGATGCATTTGAGCCTATTGCCCATTAGAGAGGGTGTCGCAATTAATTAGGCATAGATTGCTGGGGGGTTGATATGTCCATGAATGAAGGGACAAGCCCGTCATATTAGAGGTTCGATCTTATGGCACTATGCGTGGAGCTCTTATTTACCATCAAACTAAATTTATATGTTAATCTTAAAAATTAATATATTCACGAAATGACCCTCATAGTAACATTTAAATTAAATATGTATGATAGGTGGATGGAGATTGATGCATCTAATAAGTGTGCTTACAAACATGTTGAATTAAATTTGAATATGACTACGATAATATGGACATTAACAATAAAATTGAAATGCAATTGTATAATGAAAGGAGATTTGGAACAAAAATATAGAATCGAATTGAAGTGAGGTATGCCAAAGTAAATCTTTTTAAGACAAATTTCGCCCCCTCAACGATGCTAAATGATCAATGGGTATTTTTCTCCTAAGATTAAACACTTATTCCAAGAATTAGTATAGCACAATACTAAATTTGTGAGGTGAAGCCAAAATTGATTGTACTCTTCTTTGACTTGAGGAAAGATATTAGAATCTCTTTAAAAATAATAGAGGATTATAAAAGTATATTAGAGAATGAATGTATGAAATCAATAAACTCGAATTGATTTTGGATTATTGAAATAGAATTAGCTAGAAGGGTTCTATTTATAGTTTTCAAGTGTCCAACTGTGAAAGATCATGTTGTTTGATCCAAATTAATCTGGATCTTTAGATCGCACCTATTAGATTTGGTTACGATATAGTGGTCCAGATTACATCATCTCATAAAAGGTATCTCTTCCTTTGCACGTTTCAATTCGAACATGTCCACTCATTCACAATTTGTATGAACGGTTGTGTCCACTCAGCACCCCACTGCACAAAAGCATGCCACGAACATGCCTCTTGGATGCCTTTGTCACATCATCGCCACATCAGTCTACTTGCTATGTCTTTGAACCACTTAACCATGCATTTATGGAGCATTTTCTCCAAAAATTGAATTGGGAGTCAACTCTTTGAAATCCATAGTCAACTCCCAGTGGCTAGAGTTGTCTCCTAGTGTGCAAGAGTCGACTCCTAGTGGCCAGAGTTGACTTCTAGCGTACAAGAGTTGATTATAGCAAAGTTATAGTCAACCTAGTTGAGAGCTTATATATTATGTAGAGTCGAGAGCCTCTCTTTTGGACAGTCAATTCCCACTCAATGACAATCAATCAACTCCACCATTTTGGAAGTCAACTTTAATGACTAAAGCGCACCAATAGGCATTTACAATGAGGGATTATTTTCTCACATTAAAGGACACTTTACAATTTAGAAACTCTTCCAATCCAATTCACACGTTTAAGACCCATTAATTCCTTCAAAACATAATTAAGATTTGAAACTTTAGTTGTCATTTAGAGGGGTCAATTCATAAGTTATTGCACATTATTGCATGCATACTTATATATGTGGAGAATATACTTATATATCACGTGCAAATTTTTTGTAAGTATTATCATTTATATTATTGCGTGTATATAAAAAAATCAATAAAAAAACAACTATTTTGATTGATATAACAACTACCCAACTTTTCTTTTTTAAATTATGGTATGCTTGGAAAAAGATTTGTAAAAAAAAAACGAAAGGGAATGTTCTTATAGAAACATACTCTTAAAAATAAGTTTTATTCAACCCCCAAAGACATAACAAAAAAAAAAAAATTATAGCCTCTTTATACACACACACACACACACACACATATATATATAATTAAACATGCATGTATAGATACCTTGCTTCAGGGATGCTCTATCTTTAATTAAATTAATTAATTAATTCTGTGTGGTAAAATTCTTTGCAACTAGTTGGAAGGCAAGTGTAGTGGCGCGCGGCAAGGTATACATCTAACGGTCACCATTTAATTATCAACTGTAGGTTTTTTGGATCATGTCATGAAATGAAATTAAAGCAGACCAGACAACCAAGAAAAGTCAAATTTTTATATATATATATATATATATATTTTAAATATATATACTCCACAAGGTTTGATATCCTCAAACTTCTAGCTAGAGAATTACTCGCTGGATTAATTAGGTCCTGAAAGTCGAGACTAATTGGCTTTCGAAACACACATTGGAGGGTTTCAAGTGCTCAGATTAAAGGGTAATAAAGCACTAAAGCTACAAGGTTTGATATCCTCAAACTGCTTCAAAATCAATTGCATACGTTTATGAAGCTATAGTTTACATGTGATGTTTTCATGCTAGCTAGTACTGTTTTATTTTTGTCGTGAATCATGGTTCAAGAACATAGGTGCAATCATGATTCATTGATGCTTATACATATATATACACGCATACGCTCTAGCATAAACATAATTCAGACAACCAAAATTATATATCTACCAAAAAACAAGGATTAATTTGAGCCAAAAATTTTAGACAAATTTTGAAATAAAAAATTTTCTACCTGAAATTTTAGATGAAAAATTATTTATTTCAAATTAGAGATGGAAAACTCTTTGTCCCAGATTAGAGATGGATTTTAAGACAAATAATTTCCTTCTGCTTAGTGATAAATTTTGAGACAAAAAATTATTTGTCTCAAATTGAGATAGATTTTGAAATAAATTTTTATATTCGTCTCAAACTTTTGATCAATTAAAAATATTAATTTATAAAAGTTAAAATTTTTATTTTTAAATATAGTCAAAACTAAACATATTTATTTAAATTAAAATCTACATAAATATTTATTTAAATTCTAAATATATACATAAATATATTTCATGTGCATATAGCATAAAATTAAATATATATAAATTTAAACTTTATAAATTAAAAAAATATATTAAATATATAATAATTACCGACGGAAAAATCTATTTTAAAATCTATCTGAAAATTTCATCTCAAATTTTGAGACCAGCAAATTTTCAACAGCATGAAGTCCATTTCAAACACCAAATTAGTCTCTAATTAACTGTTTTCTTGTATTGTACTCGCAAAATAATAAAGAGGACATGCATGTGGTCTTAGCTCTATTTGTTTGCATCCTTTAGTTGGCTTTTCTAGTGTGCATAGCGTACACGCTACTACACGCACTCGAGATTTACCAGCTGGATGGTTAAAACCGTGAATGAAAGGTTGTGGGTATGGCTTCTTTGTTATAAAAAACTACATATATAATAAAATAAAAATAATTTACCCCCACATCTTGTGGAATGTGATGTAAAATTTGCCCCCAACCTTTGAAAGAAAACATATCCTTCGATCTCTTTCCCTTCTATTTGCATGAAAATTTTTTGTTATTAATTTATATATTTTAGAATTTCATTCATCAATTAGGTGTTGTTGGTATCATGAGACTTTTATTTGATTAGTGTCATTTGTCCATGACAAAGATCTTTTGTAGTGTTGGGTGTCTTGGTGCCACAAGAATTTTCTCTTCTTTGTGTTGGTTTTTTATCTTTAGCATTCATTGGTACCACACTACCATGGCGGTGACAAATTATTATGCCCTCCAACATTAAAAAGATGTGGAGTAATTAAGTAATGCCAAAAAAATTTAGTTTAAACAGTTGAGAGTTCTGCTCCCCTATAACGCCCCGCTTTTCAGGCGCGTTATAACTTGGGACAATTTTAGAATAATAATATATATTTTTTTTCTTTCAAACTAATTCTAAACCACATCATTCCTCGAATTCGTAGCAGAATTTTCATTTATTTTTCTCGAAAGAGAATCATTATACACATCAAATGTGGAAGCAAGAATCAAACCTGATATCTTAACATAAATCGAAATTCAAATCTTACATCATAAGCATAAGTTTTCAACTAACATTAATTCTAAATAAGATTATACTTCATCATTCCTTAAAATGTTCAGAATTTAAAGTAGCAGAACTTAAATACATAGGCTACATAACATAGATTTTATTGCTTATGCACTCTGTTAAGTGCCATTTCATACCTTATTTATCCTCGTATCTGCTACAATCTCCATTCGGAACGTTTGAATATTCCAGGGGCAAAACCTAAGTTAGATGATGAATAATCTAAGTAAGGGTATAGAAAACATATTTTGTGCATGAATGTAATGTCTTACTCATCGTAAGAGTCAACTGCACCCTTCATACTACTCACTATTTTTGTGACCACCTATTTCGAAACCGGGGTGTATGGGTGCACCAATGGTAAAGCAGCGGTGCCAGTTCGTACTCCTTACAGCCATAATGCGCATGATCAATGATATCTACGTGTACATATGCATTTCATAACATGTTATGTATGCAAGCTACGTGATGGATACATATCAAAGCATGTCAATATGATGAAAGCATCCCCGAGAATCGGGTTTTGAAACATGAATCACCTACAACCAACCATTTTTTATAAAACTAAATCCAGTTGGGAAATACCACTTACCTTCTCAAGCTTATCGGGATACCTCGATATTCGTGCATTGCCTCAAAATTCATGCATCGTCTCGATTTGCGTGCTAACCTCAAAATTCGCACAAGTCACTTCAACTTTAAGTCTCAAAGCATCCTAATCATCATAATTGATTAAATAAGTATTAAAACCTATTTTCCATAATTTCTTGCATTTTCTTTATTTTTTCCTCTATTTCTTCCTATTTTATCTCAATAAATCCAAACTAAATATTTTTCAAATATTTTCTTAAATATTTTACTACGAAATTCATAAAATAATATTCTTGAATTTCAAAAATTTTCTAAGAAATTTTACTTACCTTAGTTTAGCTTCTCCAGCTTCCTTGGTATGCGTGCCCTGATCTTGAAATGCTTGTCTGGGCCGTTTTTCTTGCCAAAATCTCTGAGATATTACCGAAATATAATTTCCTATTTTCTGGGATTTTTTCAGGATTTTCTCTATTTTTTATCTATTTCTTTTCTTTTCTCCCCTTTTCTTTTCTTTTCTTTTCTTCTCCTTCCTCCTCCTTCTTCTTCCTCCTGGAACTCCATCTTTTTCTTTCTTATTTTTTTTTCTTTCTTTCTTTCTTCTTCATTCATTCTTTCTTCTTCTTCTTCTTCTTCTTCTTCTTCTTCTTCTTCTTCTTCTTCTTCTTCTTCTTCTTTTCTTTCCTTCCTTCTCCTTCCTCCTTCCTCCCCGCTCCTGCACGAACGACCCTTGTGCCATGCCCTGCCGCCGCCTCGCACCATCGCAGGGCCTCCGTTGTCGCCACCGGCCTCACTAGCTGCCGCCCGCAAGCACCGGCCGACTATCACCACCGTGGCCATCCACTGGCCTCCCGTGCGCGGCCTGCACGCAGTCGCGCAGCTGCAACAACCGTGGCTGCCATGGCCGCTTGTTGTGCGGCCAACCTGGGTTGTCTTCGGCCTGGCCAGCAGTTGCACCGGCCTCCGTCGCTGCCTCCTTGGTCCGTTCATGCGTCGCCCAGCTTCGACGAGCTTGAGGCCAGCGGCCATGGCCTCCAAACAGTAGCTTGCTGCTACTGCCATGGCCGTTTTCGGTCATCTCCATCTCTCTCACTCTAATCTCTCTCTCTCTCGATCTCCCACTTGCTTGTTGCTCTCAATTGGCCAAAATGTATCTCAATTTATAGGGGTAATTGCCTTGGCCCTCACTCTTGCATTCCACCAATCTCTCATCCCATTTGCAGAAGATTTGTAGAGGCATGGCCATGAAGATTTTTGCAGGCAGGGCCATCACGAACTCGTACATAGCACATTAATGCTCAATCTTCTCAAATCTTGCTACCATTTTCTTCCAATTTGCAGCAAAATCTCGGCTAAGAAGATGGCTTCACATGCACACGCGCACAACCATATATATACATATATATAACATTATATACTACATCAATAATAGAAAAATTACATATTTAAACTCTAATTTTATTTATGTTTCACTTGGGTAATTCTTTAATTGCAACTATGCCCTTAATCCTCAAATTAATTTGCATTACAATATTGAAAACGCAAAATTAATAATCCAAGATTACTCAATAATGACGATTTTGCCTCGGTGTCCTCATCGGGCTGTTATTTCATCCCGAAACTACTGAAGGGTTGTTTATTACGAAAAATCGGAACCCCCCTGGGTTCTGTTGATTTTTTGGAAGTTTCCTACAACAATTCGGTTTTACAGCCTAAATGGCAACTGTATTTTAGCTGTATCGAAAATCGTTCCTGATGCAATTTCGATACCATAAATCTTATCTCGGAACGCTCATCGAAACCATATCATTTTCCTTAAACAATTTTACTCCAAGGCATTCCCTACAATTGATTCGGTACTTATAACTGCTATCAATTCAATTTTTTGGTATTATAAACTTATTAAAATTACGTGTCAATCTCATACAAACATAGGGTATTACACCCCCGACCCAAGGTTCTTACTCCGCAATCGAGGTGGGATCGATAACCTAGGTTGCATGAAAATGAAAATGGAAAATGGATATGATACATAATGAAAATGGAAAAATGACATTTTTAAAAAAAGTAGGAAACAAAAGTGTGGGGAAATGTGTAAATAAAAAAAATATAGGTTCCTTTTTGTAAATATGATTTTTAATATAAAAAATTATAAAAAATAGTTATTCAGTTTTAAAAGAAACATAAACATAAGTTCTATAAGTAATGCATACATTCACATAATATAAGTATTACATATATACATAACTATAAGTATTACATACAATCATACACAATACATTCATATAACATAAATCAATACGCACATAATATATATACATACATAATATAATACAAAATTGAAATAAATAAATACAAAGAAATAAGTTGGATGGTCACTGTCGGTTGTTGGTCCTTGATTAAAAAGCCAAATCAGCCAAACCCTTTGTGTTTTTGAATCGACTGAGACACCAAGCAATTGGAATTGTCAATTGACAATGACACTCAGCAATCAGAGTTGTGAATTGATGGCATCAACCATGGAAACATCGATTCATGTTTGTGAATCAACAGTGGCTTACCTAGTCTGTGTTTGTGAATTGACGACAACACTGAGTAATCAGAGTTGTGAATTGATAGCGACACCAAACATCGAGCATTGAGCAATGGACCGGCAAGGGTGAACAACGATATAGGGACAGATAAAGAGGTAGAGACTAGGTGTAACATCTCAATATTTTGAAAAATAAAAATAATTAATTTCTATATTTGAGATGCTTGATTGAAGATTTGCGACTTTGTGGAATTTTATGGAGGGCATTAAATTTATTATTTTGAATAGGGAAGTGATTGGAAGATTCTGAAATTTTTTCAAGAATCTAAGTATATGTTTGGAATTTTGAGAGTTATTATAATTTTTAATTTCTTTTAAAGTAATCTCCATAAAGAGAAGTTCCAGGAATTGAGAAAATGTGTTACGCCAAAAAACTACATCAATTGCTTTTATATATATTATATTCGTATAAGCCTTCTAATTTTAATCTTCATCCTTGTTTTTCTTTCCAATTGCAATTGGAGAGACCTGCGCACATTATGCCTCTTTCAACAAGCCATACTTTATTTCTTTATTAATATATTGGTTATAGATGGGTTGAATTCTTTGAATTAAGGGAATAGACTCAAGGTAGGATTTCCATAAATTGAGAAATAGGTTGTAGTTAGGGGTTTTGAAAATTTATCTTTATAAATAGGAAGAAGGTAATAAGAGATTGGAAAAGGCCGTGTGAGTTCAATAAAGAAATGGAGCTTTGAGGTAGAAGCAAAATATTTGAAGTTTGATGAATCTTGATTTTAGTAATTGTTGGTCTCTTAATGTAACGCCCTGCTTTCTCGGGCGCGTTATAACTTGGGACAATTCCGGGACAATAAATTTTTTTTTTTCAAACACTAAAACTAAACCATATCATTCCTCAAAATCCGTCCCAGAATTCCCAATCATTAATCTCGAAAGAGAATCACTTATACATTAAATGCGGAAGCAATGATCGAAACCTAATATCTTAACATTAATCATAAATAAATTCTTACATCTTCAACATTCCTCAAAATGTTCAAAATCTAAAGTACCAGAACTTAAATACAAAGGCTACGTTACATACATTTCATTTCTCATGCACTCTGCTAAGTGCCATTTCATGCCTCATTTATCCTCGTATCTGCTATAATCTCCACCTGGAACGTTTGAATATTCTAGGGGAAAATCCCAAGTTAGATGATGAATCATCTAAGTAAGGGTACAGAAAACATATTTCGTGCATGAATGCAATATCTTTCATCGTAAGTGTCAACTGTACCCCTCATGCTACCTACCATTTTTGCGGCCCTCTCTTTAGAAGCTGAGGTGTATGGGTGCACCCTTGGTAAAGCAGCGGTGCCAGTTCATATTCCCTATGGCCTCAAATGCGAGTGATCAATGATATCAACATGTATTTATGCATTTCATAGTCATGTCATGTATGCAGTTTACGTGATGGATTCATATCAGGGCATGTCAATATGATGAAAACATTTTCGAGGAACATAAACTAAGCATTTTCATAAAACTAACTTTAATTGGGAGGACCACTTACCTTCTCAAGCTTATCGGGCTACCTCGATATCTGCGCATGTCTCGAAATTCGTGCATCGCCTCGATTTGCGTGCTAACCTAAAAAGTTTTCACGAGTCTCTTCAACTTGAGCCTCAAAGTATTCTAGTCACCATAATTATTTAAATAAACATTAAAACCTATTTTTCCATAATTTCTGGCATTTTCTATAATTTCCTCTCTATTTCTTCCTATTTTTCCTCAATAAATCTAGATTAAATATTTTAAAATATTTTATCAAATATTTCACTACGATAATTCATAAAATAATATTCTTAAATTTTCTAAGAAATTTTACTCACCTTAACTTAGCATCTCGAATTTCCTCGGTATGCGTGCCCTATCCTTGAGACGCATGCCGGGGCTGTTTTTCTCACCAAAATATGCGGGATATCACCAAAACATAATTTCCTATTTTTTGGGATTTTCTAGGATTTTTGCCATCATTTTCCTATTTTTTTCTTCTTTTTTTCTTCCTTTTCTTTCTTTCTTTCCTCTTTTTCTTTTTTTTTCCCTCCACTTCATCTCCTTCCCTCGCGCGCCTGCAACTCCTCTGCCTCATCTCCTTCTTCTATTTTCTTCTTTTCCTTTTTCTTTTCTTTCTTTTTCTTCTTCTTCTTCTTCTTCTTCTTCCTCCTCCTCTCCTTCTCTTCTTCCTTTGTTTCTTTTCCAGTGCACGGACTGCATCTTCTTCTTCGTGCAACTGCCGCCCGCGCGCTGCAGCCTCCATCGCCGGCCGCTTCCGCCTCCCCCAGCCGCTACATCGGCCGTACCATCGCCCGTTGCCGCGAGCTGCCATTGTGGCAGGTCCCCTGCCTCGTGTCTAGCCGCGAAGCTCGCGGCCATGGCCGCCTGCAACTGTGCGGCTGGCTTGAGCTTCTCCGGCTGCCGATGCATGTCCCCTTGAGCCTCCTCGCGCCACCGCGAGCCACCCTTTTGGCCGATCAGCAAGTTAAAGCTACCCGCTGCCACCGCACTGCTGCTTCGCTCGAGCTTGCAGCCATGACTGTCGCAAGCTGTTGCCTCCCACTCGGCCCTCTCTGCTCCAGCACACACACACACACACTCTCTCTTTCTCTCTTTCTTCCTTGCTTTCTTTCTCGGCCGAAGCTCGAGCTCCCTGCCATTTGCTTCCCACTTCTTCTCAATTTATAGGCGGCCATTGCTCTCACGAACATGTGTATATTATATATATATATTACATCACATTAATGGCTAAATCTTTCAAATCTTCAGACGCTACCTCTTACAGATTTCTTTCCTCAATTTATGCTGCCACAATCTCCCCATTTTGCGGCCAAAATCTCGGCCATTAAAGCTTCACAGAAGTTGGCCATCACACGAGCATTACAACTCCCACTTATATATAATTATGTATATATATATATATATTGCACTTATATTAATAGAGAAATTATACTTTTAATCCTCCCATTTCATTCTAAATTCATTAGGACAATTGCTTAATTACAATTACATTTTTAAACACTGAATTACATTGCATTCTGATATTGAAAATCCAAAATTAATAACTCGAAGCTTAGTAAAAAAGAACGATTCATCCCAGTGTCCTCACCGGGATGTCGTTTCATTCCAAAACTACTGAAGGGTTGTTTATTACGAAAAATCGGAGCCCCCCTAGGGTTCCATTGATTTTTCGGGAGCCTCCTACAACGATTTGGTTTTACAGCCTAAATGACAGTTGTATTTTAGTTGTACCGAAAACTGTTCCCGGTCTGATTTCTTTTGATACTATAAATCCTAACTCGGAATGCATATCGAGACCATATCATTTTTCTTAGACAATTTCACTCCGAGGCATTCCCTGCAGTTGATTCGGTACCTGAAATTGCTATAAAATCCATTTTTTGGTATTCTAAATTTATTAAAATTACGTGGCAACCTTATCTAAACATGGGGTATTACACTTAAGGTATGGCCACTCAAGAGGGGGGTGAATTGAGTATTTAAAATTTTTCTCCCTTTTAATAAATATTATTGATTAATTATTTTCTCTAAGAATATATATAAAATATTTTCTTTTAATTAAATTCTTGTTATTTAATTTTAAACAAATTAAGATTTTATAACTATGTATATGTAAGTTTGAGATTAATAAATTGCAAGCCATAGGATATAGCAAAAATAAATAATTGAGGCACAAGACAATTTATAGTGGTTCGGTGTCTCCACACACACCTACTCCATTTTCCCAAGGTCTCAACCACTCTTGGAGTTCCACTAATCTCACAAAGGTTTTCATACTATCTCACCTTATAAATTAGATATACTTTTAGATTACAATGGGTTATAGGAAAACCACCAACACCGAGGTTTTCTCCCTAACTTATCTTGGAAACTAGATTTACCTAGATTTTAATGGTTTTAGAAAAACTATACAATCCACAATAGTAATTTAAATGTTACAAATAATTTGTTCACACTTGGATACAAATAAGCAATTAAGAACAAATTATACAAGGTAATAATATTTAAATAAATAAATAAACAGTGACATCAGCTTGAAATGGAGAAGATCGGATTCGGCTTTGCGATCTCTTTTTCTCCTCTTGCCTTGTGGCTCTTCGGTAGATGAATAATGAATCTTTGAGAGCCTTGGAATGGTTGGAAATTAGCTTGAGAGATTTTGGGAGCTTTGGATGTGCAATATGTGCAACAAATACTCAAAAAATGAGTGTTGGGGGTATTTATAAGCATTTTAGCTACTTAGGAAAGGGTTAATATGAAGTTTGAAATTTAAAAAATGTTTAATAAGAAAATATGTTTCATCTTTAATTTAAAATAAATTTACTTTTTACATGAGAAATCAAGATTTGAAAATTCAAATATAAGGCTGCGTTCTCTTTATTATTTTCAAGTCATTTTTAGTTTTCAATTTTCTAAAATAATGAAAATGCGTTCTCTTTACTGTTTTCAAAAATGCATTTTTGAAAAAACAAAAAAAATTGTAAAGAAAACTCAAAACAACAAAAAATTGTTTTGAGTATTTTTATTCAAAACAAACTCAAACTCAAAACACATTTATTTATCCATATTTTATTATTGTAATGGAAACAAATATTACAAAATTAATTAACTTTAAAATGTATATATTTTTTAATAATATATTAACATTAATATTTCTAATTCACTAAATAATCAAATTTATTGAATAAAATATCATTAAAAAATTATTTTCAAAATTTTAAAGAGAACGCGTTTTCTAATTTTCTGTTTTAAGAAATAATTTTTCAAAATGACAAAGAGAACACATTTTTAATTTTCTAAAACAGACTACCAAAATAAAAAACTCAAAATTGAAAATTGAAAAACAAAGAAAACGCAGGCTAAGCTTTTGAGACATAAATGATTAAAACAAGAAAACATATCTAAAAGCAATATTCTTTAATTCAAAATAAATTTATTTTTTGCATGGGTAAGAAAAAATATGTCTAAAACCAATTCTCTTTAATTCAAAATAAATTTACTTTTGTTATGAGAAATCAATATTTGAAAATTCAAATATAAACTTTTGAGACATAAATGATTAAAACAAGAAAACATGTCTAAAAGTAATATTCTTTAATTCAAAATAAATTTACTTTTTGCATGAGTAAGAGAAAACATATCTAAAATAAATTCTTTTTAATTCAAAATAAATTTACTTTTTGTATGAAAAAGAGAAAATATGTCTAAAAGTAATTCTCCTTTAATTCAAAATAAATATATTTTTTACATAAGTAATAAAAGCATTTATCAATAAATGAAAATTCAAATAAAAACTTTTGAGACATAAATGATCAAAAGAAGGAAACATGTTTAAAGACAATCCACTTTTAATTCAAAATAAATTTATTTTTTTTATATGAGAAGGAAATAGATTTATATCAAAAAAATATTTTTGTTAATCATCAAAACTTAATTAATATGAGCAAGTTGGCTCAACAATAATATTCCTTTCTATTTAATTATGTTTAATTTTTGTTAGAGGAATCTTGAAGAATAATATCAGTGATTTTAATTCTGTAGAGAAATCTTTCCCAAGGTGCTATCTCAACGTTAGACAACAAAATCTGTAAGGGTTTAATATGTTTTTTGTGCAAATTATTTTTATCATGACTTGCATATGATAATTGGGGAGCGCCTAGGCATGAGGCTATGAATTTTTATTTGGACGAAACAGAGTTCGTGTTAAGGTCCATAGAAAATCATAAGGGCCACCAAGAGTCCTAGAGGGGTGAGGTGGAGGTACCTGCATACATGATTTATTTCATATTTATCTCTATTTGTCATGCTTTTACAATTTGCTATGTTTACATATTGCCTTTTTTGAGTCCCCAGACTCACTTTTTATAAATAACCATAGATGAATCTGCCCTAGTAGAGGGAAAAAGCAGTGGTAGTGGATGATTCACCGATGAACGTGATTGACTAGCCGTGACAGGGTCTTTGTTGTAATATATATTTCTTTAAAAACTTTGTTTACCATGCGTTGGTAGGTAGCCCCGGCATTCTTAAGCCCAAAAGGCATGACTTTGTTGCAATAAGTTCCATTTTCCGTAATGAAAGAAGTTTTTTCTTGATCTGGGGGATGTATCATGATCTGGTGATACCCCGAAAATCCATCCAAAAAACTCAATAATTGGTATCCAGATGTGTCGTCCACCAATTGATCAATTCTTGGTGGATAAGAATCCTTCAAACATGCCTTATTGAGATTTGTGAAATCAACACACACTCACCATTTTCCGTTTGACTTTTTAACCATCACCACATTTGCTAACCACGAATGAATCCAGCCTCTAATAACTTATCAACCTTTTCTTCTAGAGCTATCAATCTATCGGGAGTGATATTCTGCTTTTTCTGATGTATAGGTTTGAAATGGGGATCCAAGTTTAGATGATGACAAATTGCTTCTGGATTAATCCTAGGCATGTCAGCTGGTGCCCAAGTGAAGATGTCCATATTTTCTCTTAAACAAGCTATTATATCATGTTTTAACTTTTCGGGTAGTTGCGAACCGATGTTCGTTTCCTTTTCAGGCTCGCTTTCACTTAATCGTATAACCTCTAATTTTTCAACAGGTTGAGGTTTGTATAAAGCTTGTTTGGTGAGAGAATTTTGTATTGCCTATTCAATGATTGATAAAGTTTTGTTCCTCCCATTTCCTTTTATGGAAGAGACATAGCAACCACGAGCTTTCCTTTGATCTCCACGCATCTGTCCCATTCCTTGAGGTGTCGGGAGTTTTATTAACAAGTAATAGGATGAAACCACTGCTCTCATGTCGTTGAGCAAGGGACGCCCTAAAATTATATCATAAGCAGTTGATAAAGTTTTCACGACCATAAAGTTAGCTTGTCAAGTTACACTTTGTGGATCAGAGCCTAACATGATTGGCAACTGTACTGCACCGGCGACTTGTATAGCTTTTCCCATAAAACTATACAAAGGTGAGGAGATTAATTTCACATGATCATGGGACATGTGCATCTGCTCAAAACAATTTCAATAAATTAGGTTGATTGAGCTGCCACTATCAACCAAAATACACTCAGTTGGGTGTTTTGCAACTACAGCTGAAATTACTATGGGATCATCATAAAGAATAATTACATCTCCCTTATCAGCAGGTGTAAAGATGATGGGCTCTTCATCGTCTTGCACCTCCATTATAGAGTTCACCTGGTAAGCCTGGCAGGCATAAGCCTTTCGAGAAGCAGAAGTTGCACTGGCTAAAGTTTTGCCACCAGATATAACGTGTATTTCTTAGTGTGTAGGCATGTTATCTGAGGGGATAACTGATCTATTGTCCATTCCTCCATCATTTTGTCATAGGTTTTATCTTTCTTGTCTTTTCGGTCTTTCTTCTCTTTTCCGAGGCTCCTTATTTGTTCTTTCTTCTTCCCTTACATATCTTTGTAGATGCCCTTCCCATATGAGTATCTCGATTTGATTTTTAAGTTCTCAACATTGGTTAATGGAGTGTCCTTGAGTTCCATGATATCTTCAGTATTCTCCTTGGTTTCTTCCCATGGGGTGATTGACTTTCTTCAAGAGTTTAATAAGACCCGAACCTTCTACGGCGGTTACTACAAAAAAATAGCATTTTAGCGGCGGTTTCAAAAACCGTTGCAGAACTAGATATTTTGAGCAAAATGCAATTTTTGCGGCATTTTTTTTGTAACATTTTGCGGCGGTTTCAATGAAACCGCCATTAAATTTTAAGGATAATCAAATAATTAAAAAAAATTAAAATAAAATTTTGCGGCGGTTGGGAAACCGCCGCAATATTTTTAATTAAATATTAAAAACTAAATTTTGCGGCGGTTTCTCCAAAACAGTCGCAAAATTTAAACAGAAATTTTAAAATTAAATAAAATTTAATTTTAACATATTGTGGGGGTTAGTAACCGCCGCAATATTTTTTAATTAAATATTAAAAACTAAATTTTGCGACGGTTTCTCCAAAACTGCCGCAAAATTTAAAATTAATTAAAATTTAATTTTGACATATTGTGGCGGTCATCAATTGCCGCAATATTTTTTAATTAAATAATTAAAAACTATATTTAATTGTAGCGGTTTCAAGGAAATCGCCGTAAAACTTAAAGAACAATTTAAAAATAATTGAAATTTAAATTTAATTAATATTTTTATAAATTTTTTAAAATTTAAAAAAATAATAAATTTAAATTAGTAACATTTTTATTTGAATATTTTTAAATTATTAACATTTTTTTAATTTTTTTAAAATTTAAATTATTTACAATAAATCAATTTAAAATAGAATTCTCATGTTGACTTCAATTCTTTCCAAATCACACATAAATTGATTTGATGATTTGTATTGTACAAGATCAATTTGAACTTTTCAATTTTATCTCCATAATTCTATGAATATTTACTATTTCAAACATTGAAATTCAATTATTTTAAATGAAATGAATTGGATTTTAAATTTTTTTTGTTTCCAAACATACTAATAAGGTTACAAAATTGATCAAAATTACTTTAATATAGTACTGTAGTAACTGAAACCGAAAATTCTTTTAAATATAAAGCAATTTAGTGTTTAGATAAAAAGTGTACATAGCCGAGCGTGTGTATATCATTTTATTAGTTTACTTAATATTTATCTGTAGTAGAATAATAGTCTCAAGGTGTGTTTGATTATATTTAGTTTACATGAAAAATAAAAACTACCATCTCTTGGAATTAATTTTTCATAGAAAATAGATTAAAATATGCTTTAAATGATTGTACTATAAAATTTAATTCTATAAAATATATAGTGTGTCAAATAACGATAATGGAATTCACTTTTTGAATGTGATATTTTTCATGAAATTTTTATACTATCAAACACACCTTTAATGTTATTGATCACTTGAAAAATATCAATAAAACGATACATCGATCTCTTTTAATAATTTTTTAATCTTTTTTTCAAATAATGTCTAATATGAATTAAGTTTTACAAATAATTAAATTTAATATTTTTATATTATTTAAAAATATAAATTAGTCAACAATATTAATTTTTGATATTAAATTATGTATATTAAATATAATTACTTTAAATCTCACAGTTAAATAATTAATTAAAAATAAAATAAATTATTTAACTGAAAAATACCAAATTCCCTCCCCCAATTTCCCATTACTCGCCTACGCCAAGGCTACCCCAAATTCCCTCCCCCAATTTTACTCTCTCTCTACGAACCCTTCTCGATCTTTGTCTCTCCTTCTCCCTCACGTCGCTAGCCCTCGCCCCCTCACTCGCTCTCGCCCTCCCCTCACTCGATCGAGGTCGCTCTCGGCCGCTCGCCTGCCGTCGCTAGCCCTCGGCCTTCGCTCGCCGTCGCTCGCGCTCTCTGTCGGCCCCTCGCTCGCAGTCGCTCGCGCTCGCGCTCGCCCTCGGCCCCTCGCCCGCCGTCGCTTGCGCTCACCCTCGGCCCTTCGGTCGCCGTCACTGACTCGCTCTCGCCTTTCGCAGTTCCTCAGGTTAGTTCGATTTTAATATAAAAGAGAAGATCTCTTGGTATATTAATTGATTATCTTTTAAGAGTCTTGGTATTTGTTATTGTAAGACTTGCCTAATTTTATCCCTGCAAAAACTAAACGAGGATGTTTAGTCAAATCATCAAATCCATCGATCTACAGATGATTAATGATAGTATAAAATAAACATGGTTTACCTTATATAAGAATTATACCGATGATTAGGTTCTCACTTAAGCTCAGTACCTCTCACTCAAGTGGCTGTCCAACTGTCTTGCTCTTGTATTTTATGTCCATTTGATGTGGACCTGGTGTTGTTTGGATATGGCCTGCAGATTATATCCACTCATTCATACCATACCCACCCACACACACATATGTATGTTTGTCTTTTCTTAAGTTGTCATTGTTTTAGGATGTCAAATTCATTTTCAAAATGCTGGTTGTTGAATATGAAATGAAATGTGAGAAACACAATTAAGGTAATTTGGATAAATGAAAAGAGAAACACAGTTAACTCTATGATGATTGGGAGCCCCCCCCCCCCCACTTTGGTAAAGAACGATCGTGAAATTATGGTAAAAAGAACGGCTGTGAAATTATGGTAGTGTGTCCTTCCTTGCCCCATCTATAAACAATACCAAGAAAAACAAAGTACTCTTAACTCAGTGTGATTTGGCTTTCTTCTTTTCTCTCTAATTTAAATGATTGTTTCATATGCTGACAAATGTTAGCGTAGTGGTGGGTGAAAGATCGTAATATGTTTTGTTTTTTTTGTCTTTCATCATCTCTAAAAAAAAAAAAAAAAAGGAACTCCTGAGTTTTACATTTAGTAACAAGAGATTATAATTATCTCTTTAATGATTAAAATTTTTGAAGATGAATTTATATACAAATATATTTATATTATATATAAATTATGTAATTATAATACATGCTCATCAAGCTAGCGGTGCATGTAAAATATAATAATTAGTAATTGACTTTAATATATATAAATAAATATAGTTGGAGTATGATGCTCCAGCTTTTGAGGACTTGAACTAAATGGTGACAAAAGCACTAATTATAATCCTTTCATGGCTTTAATATTCATCTCTTTTTAGTGTGATGTATTGAAAGTGATTCAAAAGTTGAGCGGCCCCTATTACACTTCCAATTCACTTCTTTACACATACCCATCACTTGTTATTTTTTGATCATTTATTTTAAATTTTTAAACTGAATTGCTTCATTTTTATTAAATTCTATTCGGATATATCCATCTTGATGATACATACACATGCACGTAAAAACAAAAAACAAAAATAATCAAATTAAGTAAAACATATGATTATTTGACAGAAACATCACTAAATTTTGGTTATTTAGGAAATTGGGTTGTCTATAGGAATAATTTTATTTATTTATTTATTACAATATGTTATACCTTTTTCCTAAACATTTTTACATTAGTTATTTTGATTAACTCCAACTAAGTTACTTTCCAACCATGAAAAAGTAACCTTACATTGAGAGCAAAACTCACCATCAAGGAAGGATTAGAAGGTCTTTTCAAATTGATTCTCACTGCTTTTTTTTTTTTTTTATAAATATATTATTTCAAATTGTTTTAGTTTCATGTTTAGCTTTCTGTTGCTTTTTTCTGTTGATTCCTACTAAGTGTCATTTTTTGTTTTTCTTTTAAAAGAGGTAGAAATAAAAAATGACTACAAAATCTAATTCACCTTAAAATTTTGTTTTGTGTTTATATACTATCATGTAAGGCATGAAACCATCACATGCAATAACCAACAAACCTTGCACATTAGGTCAATACACAAAATTTGATGTATAAAGAGACAAAAGTTGAGCGTCTTATAGAGTGACAATAATTAGGGTCTCTATTGGAAAATTATTGTAGTTTTTAAATGCCTTTTATGTATGAAGTACGCATCTTAAAACTAATATGGATGTAATGTTTTCATATTGAGGTGTAGATTAGAGAAGCAGAATACAAGCTACAAGCTCTGTTTTAGCTGCATGGATAAGTCTTGGATTACAAAGCCACGAAATACACATGAATTTCAAGAAGGGGTGCAACGATTTTTGGAATTTGCCTTTGCCCATCGGTTTGTTGAAGGGAAAATCAAATGTCCTTGTCCTGATTGTGTTTTTAGAAATTGGGAGACCAGAGCTGTGGTGTATGATCATTTGATTTGTAGAGGGTTTCCAACCACATACACTATTTGGTTTTGGTACGGGGAGTCAACTACAGGGGAAACTTCTAATAGCACACCTTCGATACAAAATCCCTTATATAGTCATAATCCAATACACAATATGATTAACGATGCTTTTGGGATATCTAGGGACCATGTGAATGTAGAAGCCTGCACATCGCATCAACTAGTACATGAAGGTGAAGAAAGGATGCCATAATTGAATTAAGGACCTAATGAGGAAACTAAGGCATTTTACGATCTAGTTAGGGATGGAAATCAAGCATTGTATGAAGGATGTACGAAGTACTCAAAATTATTATTCCTAGTAAAACATATCACATCAAGTGCTTGTGTGGATTGAGTAACAAAGCAATGTCTATGATTTTAGAATTGTTAAAAGATGCCTTCGAACATGCAGGGATTCCTGATTCTTTTTATGAGGCGAAGAAATTAATTACCAAGCTTGGTCTTAATTACAGTCAAATACATGTATGTCCAAATGACTGTGTGTTGTATTGGGGAGAAGATGAAAGTAGGGAGACATGCAAAGTATGTAACACGTCAAGATGGAAACAAAGTAGGAAAGGTAACCCGACGAACATGTCTGGTGGGGGCAAGAAAAGAAAAAAGAAACTTGTCAAAGTTTTACGGTACTTTCCACTTAAACCACGTTTGCAAAGGTTATTTATGTCTTCTAAAACTGCTAAACATATGAGGTGGCATTCTGTGGATAGTAACAAAGATGGCTTGATGAGGCACCCGAGAGACTCTGAGGCGTGGAAGAGATTCGATGAAACACACCTTGAGTTCGCATCAGATCCACGGAATGTTAGGCTTGGGTTAGCTAGTGATGGCTTCAATCCTTTCGGAACTTTGAGTACCAACTATAGCATTTAGCCTGTGATTCTTATACCGTACAACTTACCCCCTTGGATGTGTATGAAGCAGACTTCCTTCATCCTTTCAATGATCAATCCGGGAAAGCAAATGCCAAGGAATGATATCGATGTTTACTTACAACCCTTGATTAAAGACTTGAAGGATTTATGGGATGGTGGTGTGGAAACATTTGACGCTTCACTTAATGAAATGTTTAGTATGCGCACTGCATTGATGTGGACAATTAGCGATTTTCTTGTGCTTGGTAATTTATCTGGGTGGAACACACACATTGGTTCAGCTTGTCCAACTTGCAATTTTGACTCTGTTGCCCATCGTCTACCTCATAGTAGAAAGTGGAGTTTTATGGGTCATCGCCGATTTTTAGAGCCAAATCACAGATTCAGGTTTAACCGTGTTCACTTTGATGGTAATACAGAGTTTAGGAATCCACCAGTGGCATTATCAGGTTCAGAGATATTCAAGCAGTTGGAAAATGTTCATGTTACATTTGGGAAAGGGATGGAGGTTGAAGATAACAGAAAAAGAACTCGCCGAAAAAATATTGTAGAAAGTGGTTGTCAACAATGGAGAAAGAAAAGTATATTTTTCCAACTTCCTTATTGGGAGTACAACTTGTTGCGCCATAACCTTGATGTTATGCACATTGAGAAGAATGTGTGTGATAATGTCTTGTACACCATTCTCAATAAAAGTGGAAAAACAAAAGATAATCTCAATGCTCGAAAAGACTTGAAAGAGATGGGCATAAGAAGTGATCTTTGGCCAAATGAAAATGGACAATATCGACTTGCTTTATTTACAATGTCAAATGCCCAAAAAGATGTATTCCTTACAACTTTGAAGATGTTTTAGTGCCTGATGGTTACTCAAGTAACATTACTAGGTGTATTGATCTAAAGCATCGGAAGATATTTGGTTTGAAAAGTCATGATTCACATATTCTTATGGAGCAACTGCTACCAATATCAATTAGAAATATGTTGCCTAACCAAGTGTCTGCCGTTTTAGTTTATTTGTGCTCAATATTTAGGCAAATATGTGGCAAGGTGTTGAATCCTCTAGACTTTGACAAGCTCCAACATCGAGTCATTCTCACACAATGCCATATAGAAATGCTTTTTCCGCCTGGGTTCTTTACAATCATGGTTCATTTGGTTGTGCATCTAGTGAATGAACTTAAGCTTGGAGGCCCAGTACATTATCGATGGATGTATCCTATAGAAAGGTAAATATTCTATATATGTATAACACTATTTTCTAATTATGTTTTTTACTTTAGATACTTGGGACATTTGAAGTCCTATGTACGTAACAGGGCATAACCAGAAGGTTCCATTGCTGAAGGTTACTTGGCTGAAGAATGTTTGACCTTTTGTTCAAGATACTTGGAGGGCATTGAGACAAGATTCAACCAGCTTGGACGTGTTGATGATTAAACGACAAACAATGAATCGTTTCAAGTTTCAATGTTTTTTACTAAAATAGGGAGATCAGTTGAGAGTACTTCATATTTCAACCTTACTCATAATGAGAAACGACAAGCAGACAGATATGTGTTGATGAATTCAGAACTAGTCGATCGGTTTGTGAAGTGAGTTCGTACATAAAAGATATATAATTTATCAAAATCCCTTATTTTCCTATCTTGTTGCTTTAATGACTTAATTTTATATAGGGAATTTAGAGAGATAACCAAGAGAAGGCTCAGAAATCGAACACGATCAACTATAGAGATTGAAAGAACAGTACATCGAGAATTCGTTGATTGGTTTTCTACGTGTGTAGGTTTACCATTGATATATTTTATTAAGAACAATATTTGAATCATGAAAAATTGTACTTATCAATTTCCTTTTGTTTCATTTTAGATTATGAATAATGAAAATGAATCCCATTCAGATGATCTTAAGTGCCTTGCACAAGGGCCACTGCAACGTGCCAGACGATTTAGTGCATATAATGTCAATGGATTCAAATTTCGAACTATGGAATGAGAACATAGCTTGAAAACTCAAAACAGTGGATTTTTTGTGATTTCTGGAATAAGAAGTCATTCTAGAATCAGTGACAACAACCCAGTTAATGGAGATGTTAATTATTATGGAAAATTGGTAGATATAATTAAGCTTAATTACTATGGTCGATTCAGGATTATTCTATTCAAGTGTAAATGGGCCAATACCATAACTGATAGAGGGATCAGACAAGATGCTTTGCAGTTTAGTTTAGTGAATTTCTCTCGATTGATACATACTGGTGAGCGTGAAGAAGATGAACCTTATATTGAAGCTTCACAAGCGCAACAAGTGTACTATGTTGAAGATGTTGTAGAAAAGGATTGGAGTGCTGTTGTACATTTAAAACCAAGAGATTTGTATGATATGGGTGAAGACACTGAAGAGACATTCTATGAGAACGAGCCATATCAAGCACAAGACTTAGGGTTATTTTTTCCTAATGATACTGGAATTCTGTCACTTGCAAGAGAACAAATAGATGATGATCCAATGCCTAATGTTGAAAATGTTGATGATGAGGATATGTAATTCTATGGATTTAATTAATGCAAATGTAGAATATTATATTACATTTTACTTTGCTTATTATATTGTTGTTAGCCTTTTTTTATTTTGCCTTTCATTTTGTTTTGCTTTATCTATACGTGCATGTTTTTCTCATTTATAAAAAGTTGCAGCCATGATTAGGAAGAAACGTCTAAGAGGTACCAATAGAGAAGTGGTAACAACAATATAATAAACAAACACATTTATTCTCTAATCTGTTTTCGTGTTTGATCAAAATTAGATGTATCCTGACAAAAATAACAATCAAAACTACTTATAGCTATATTAGAATTATTTTATGTTACTAAAGGTTGATGCCCTTTAACAAGTAAACAAAAAAGAAACAAAAATATAAACATATCTTAATTACAGTCTGTGGGCTTTGTTTGGCAAATACTCAAAAAGGTTATCTGCAATAGGCATGAAGTAAAATCTTTGCATCACTTGCAAAACTGTGACCACCAATACAACACCCATATGGGCACTTATCATGATTGCTAACTTCATACTCATATATCTACTTTGCCCATCTCTCTCTCTCTGAAATCATGTGCATAACAAATTAAGAAGTGGGCATTGCACAAAGATATATAGCAGCCCTGCTTATTAGTTCACTTCCTTGGTTGTAAAATTTTCTTGTCTGGGCATTGAGGGTTTGGCAGATTAGATCAATTTAGCTCACCTTACACTCATGAGTAATGTCCTTTTCCATATATATACTAGCGTATACCCGTGCCTAAAGGCACGGTATAAATATTAAATTCTTTTTGAATATTTGCATCTTTAATAATATATCATTTTATTAAATGCTATAGAGCCCATATACAAATGCATAAGAGAAAAAATGAGAAAGCATGAGAATTACATCCGATTGTGCTCCATGCCCCATTCGAATGTTAGAAACAAAGGGTGAGAAAGCTATGCGAGTGACATCTGAATGTATGGCCTCTCCATCCCAATGCTTCCCCAAGCCATCCGAATACATCATGCCTCATCTGAATGTGGCCAAGCATCTAACACATGCGAATGGCTCAAATCTCCTTCAAATGCTTTAAGTTAAACATTACAATTTTCTTCCTTATACACTCGATCACACCCACACCACTTACACATAACACCCAAGCAACTTATAACACCTAACATCAACATGCCAATCCATTAAATCCCATAACATTACATTATAATCAAATTAACATCAAGGCATGCAAAATCATTCCCAAGTCTTAACATTGGGTCACTAAATAAATTTACTAATTTTTTTTCAAATGTCACAAATTAATCAACATTAAAATTATGATATTTGTAAAAATAAAAAAAATTGAACACCTCTATAAATCATAACTCAATTCATCCGCTTGAACATCTTCATTGTATTATATCATAAACTTACACACAAAATTTGATTGAGAGTTTACGTTTTATATTTAATTAATCTAATAAATATCAAGATTAAAATAATTATAATTAATACACGGGTATCACTATGAGACTACACCATGAGATTACTCGTGTATACAGTTTTGTGTATCACAACTATTTGTGACCCATCTGAAAAACTAAAAGATTTTTGAAGAATAAATATCATACTCTATTAATTATAATAATGTAACAACATCAACAATTTTAATCTTCCTTTCCATAGAAAATTAAAATAAAATAGTAAATTAAAGTTAACATTTAATCGCAGGTGAAGGAAGATTAATTTGCTATTATTGTTAACAGAAAAGGAAAATTAAAATTAAATTAAATTATTATTAACTGTTAACAATTAACAGTTAACAAATTAACAAATAAAATAGTAAAAGAAAAAGAACAAAATACATATAAGAACAGAGCCTAGATTATATATAGGAAAAAGAAATTGGGAGCAGCAATCTGAGAGCTATAATACACGAAATATATATATAAACTCTGCCTTAAAACTTATATATAAGAACAGAGCTTATATATACACAAAGATATATAGCAGCCCTGCTTATTAGTTCACTTCCTTGGTTGTAAAATTTTCCTGTCTGGGCATTGAGGGTTTGGCAGATTAGATCAATTTAGCTCACCTTACACTCATGAGTAATGTCCTTTTCCATATATATATATATTCTTCTTTATGCATTCACTTGATCACTTCTCCCACATGAAATGCAACTGCTGGTTGCTTAAAAGCCAGGGAATACATACTTCATGGGCCACCAAGAGGTACTGCAGCCAACCATTGCATGTTCTGTAGTTTATCTTAGATTTACTGTGCTCACACTTATCACAAACATACATGTTCAAACTCAAAAGATATAGTCCAAACGACGCGAGATTAGATTTAAAAGAGATTATCCCTGCTTTAATGAGACCTCTTTGTCCCAAGGGGCTTATAGATAGCTAGGTTGCTCTTTATAACATTATTATTATTCAAATTTAAGATAAAAGGAGGTTAATGATATTATGGCTAAAATATAGCAGGGATACCTAACAAAAGAAAGCTAAACGTGGGACTAGTTCTGCCAAATCGTTAGGTTTTTGATCTAGGTAATCAGTGATAATTTAGATTGCTGGAAAAATATATTGTGGAGTATTTTTGATAGTTGTGGCAATTTGGATGCATTGACATATGATTTTTGTAATTTGGAATGCCATTTGTTTTGTAATTTTTGGTATTTTACGAGATTGTTTTGATTTTGTTAAGTTTAAATTAATTGTTTGACGTTTTGACCATGTTTCTTACATTCCAAAAAACCATTTAAACCACTAAGTAATGGCTTAGATAGTTCAAAACACGTGATGATTTTATTATACTTTAAGAAATAGTCTAATTATGATTAGTGATTTAGTTAAAAAAGCACTTTTAAAATCATCTAATCATCTAAAGGTCATTACACACTCTTAAATTGAACTCTTAAATGTAGAAAATTATATTGCATTTTACGTCGCTTATTATTATGTTTCTCCTTCTCCTTTATTTTTTTTTTTGCAGCCATGATTAGGAAGAAACGTCTAAGAAAGACAAGCATTACTGATTTAGGTGGAGATGCCTCACTTCCTACACATGCTTCAGCATCATTGTTAGCTCCACCATGATGAGGGGTTAATATTTTCTAAATCTTAATGAATTATATCCTCATTTTGACTTTATAATTGTGCTTAAAATAAGTAATTATTTGCATTTCATATTATTACAGGATGAAGCAAGGAAGCTGTCTTCTACAATTAATTAGGGGCATAAATCGAAGACGTTGGATTACCCATTATTGTTGCTCAAAATCATGGGCCAACTATGGAGTCTAGAGGATGTTTCAAGTGCACTTGGCCCAACAATCAAATAGAATCCAACACAAGGAAAGCCCAAGCTCAAGCCCAACACAAAGAAGGCCCAAACCCAAAAATATGAAAAGCCCAAGTCCCACAAATAGGATGACATCATCGCTTACATCATGGGATAGGATGACATCATTGCTTACATCATGGTTGAAATGACATCATTGCTTACATCATGGTTGAGATGACATCATCGCTTACATCATGGGTTGGAATGACATCATTGCTTACATCATCAATTAGATATTTTGTATTATTAAATTATATAATTAAGTGGTTTCCATTACATCTTTTAGCCAATAAATAGAGCACTTAGGTGCACTTGTAAGGGAGGATTATTCTTGAATGAAATTTCAGTTGTTTTAATTGCTCTTGTTCTCTCTTATTTTCTCTTGCAATCTTACTTCTTTTCTTTCTTCTTTTAAATTCTTATGTCATTTATTATTACTTTATTATTCACCGCCTAAATGGCCGGTTAGTTTATGCCTTTAAATTTCTACAATTTTAATTCTTGTCATTTAATTATTCACCGCCTGAATGGCTGGTTAATTTTCGCTATTTTAATTCTTGTCATTTAAATTATGTTATTTAAATTACACCATTTAAATTCTTGTTAATTAACTTTTAAATGAAAATGAGTAGTTAAATCTAATCTTGGGTTAAGGCGAGGACAGTGTCCAATGTTTTTGAATCTCAAGATAAGCCAAACCTCGATGAATGTAAGATTTATTTGAGTTAAACTCGAGTTGAGTGTGTAAATGATTTTGTGAGTTTGGATTGGGTCATCATCCTAACTTAGAACTCTCATGCCATGTATGAGAGTTGCTAGAATTGGAGATGAGATATACCCAAGCTCAGACGATTAAATCATAGTCTGTAGTATAATAAAATTTACAGTGACATCTTAACCCAGAACCATCATATCATGTATGAGGGTTGCTTAGCTGAGAATTATTCGTATCCTGAATTATAACTACGAAACGATCCTCTGTTTATTTCAGATTAATATTGCTGTTTAAATTACTATAAGAGATTTATAAGGCATTGGTTCTGAACTCGCCTCAACCCAAGACCTTTTTAATAGTCAAAAAAAAAAAAACCTTTTCACAATCAAGAAAACTTAGCTCTCTTTGGATAAATCAACCCGAATGAACCATTCTTTTGTTAAATAAACCTCCCAGTGAATCGACCCGGACTTGTCTGGAATTTATATTTGTGCTACAACTACACTCACACACTGGTGTGTTTAAACCTCCTCACCATTTCAACACTGAACATCCAAAACTGATTAAGGCTATCTAAATTGTAGGGTGAGGAGTGCAGCCAAATTTTGGCGCCATTGCCGGGGAGGTGCAACAGAAGAAAAAATTCACTCCACGGGTAACTTTGTTCTTAATATTGTTTTTTTTTTTTCTTAACTGTTTGCATATTATTCAAATTGTATGAGACTTAGATCTGGTAGAATCTTAAGCCATCAAACTGAGTCAGACCATTCTATAGATTCTTTATCAAAGACTGAAATATCACTTTTACAATCCATAATGTCTCAACAAAATGAAAACCTATCTGCTCATGGGAGTGATCATGGAGAACATGATCCCTTGGATGGTGATGAGATTAAACCCCTCAGGGATTATTTGCACCCTCCAAGGCAAACCACTCCCTCTTGCATAATCCTACCAATAAACCATCATCGATTTGTCCTTAAACCAGGTACCATACAAATGCTCCCCACATTTCATGGTATGGATTCTGAAAATCCATATACACACATGAGCGATTTTGAAGAGGTATGTGGTACCTGTGGGGATCAAAATATACATGAGGACACTGTTAGACTAAAACTCTTCCCGTTCTCACTCAAGGATAAAGCAAAAATGTGGTTAGGGACTCTAGAGCCTAGATCAATAGGAACTTGGAGGGAAATGCAAACAATATTTCTAAAAAAATACTTCCCAGCTAATAGAACAGCATCACTCCAAAGGCAAATGATGAATTTCGTCTGTAAACCAAATGAAACATTTGCTCAAACTTGGGAACGTTTCAAGGACCTCTTGCATTCTTGCCCACACCATGCCTTTGAGCAATGGCGGGTAGTCAGTTTCTTCTTTAATGCCTTAACTCCTAATTTGAAAATGCTGGTGTCCACCATGTGTAATGGTGATTTTTATGAAAAAACTCCTGAAGAGGCTGTTGCATACTTTGACCATGTCGCTGAAAACTCTAGAAATTGGGAAGTTGGGCCATTAACCATGGGAGATTTGAGAGACCAATACAATCCACAACCAAAGGGAAAACTCCATTTAAATGAAACTGATGACATCAGTGCCAGATTAGCTCTGTTGACAAAGAAAATGGAAGAATTGGAGATGAAAAAAATGAAGGCTGTTAATGAGGTAGAGGTGCATTGTGTAGTGTGTGAAGCCAATAGCCATAGAACAGAGGAGTGTCCAACTCTCCCTGCTTTCAAAGAAGTGTTGTATGGCCAAACTTCAAACTCACAACCAAGGCAAACAGAGGGTAGGATATACCAAAACCAGAACCAGGGTGGAGATTATCAAGGGTACAACCCAAATTCAAACACCTACCATCCAAATTCTAGGAACCACCCAAATTTCTCTTGGAGAAATGACTCAGCACCTCAGCCACACCAACCATATCCCTCACAACCACAGCCACAACCTCAGCCACAGCCCTACCAGCCTAACCAAGGACCATCTGGCTCATATCAGCCACCGCATAAGAGATCCCTAGAGGATACTCTACAACAATTTATGCAAGGGCAGATGGGGAAAAATGCTCAGGTAGCAAAATTCCAAGAGCAAACAAATAGGGCAATTGAGGATATGAGGAGTCAGCTAACCAAGTTAACTCAAACTTTGATTGTGAGAGAACCTGGGAAATTCCCTCCTCAACCAAATCCCAACCCCGTGAGGCAAACAAATCAAGTGGAATCATCAAATAATGGGAACAACAATCATGAGCAGGTGCAAGCAGTTACTGTCCTTAGGAATGGAAAAATAATTGATAAACCAGATGATCCTAGGACAAGCCAACCTAATGCACAAGAAGAAGAACAAAATGAAAATATAAAAAAATACAATGCTCCAACTTTGGAGGAAAAACTTGAAAACAAAAAAAAGGAAGCTAAAGAAAAAAATAAGGTGGAAGAATTCAAGAGCAACCCTGCACCACCATTCCCTCAAAGACTTACTCAAACAAAGAGGGAAAAACAAAATGCTGATATTTATGAAGTGTTCAAGCAGGTGAGAATTAACATTCCTCTACTTGATGTAATCAAACAGACACCATCTTATGCAAAATTCTTAAAAGACTTGTGTACTGTTAAAAGAAAGATCAACATCAAAGAGAAAGCATTCTTAACCGAACATGTGAGTTCCATCCTGCAACTTAAAACACCTCCTAAGTACAAAGACCCTGGTAGCCCAACCATTTCTTGCATAATTGGAAGCCAGAGGGTGGACCAAGCACTCTTAGATCTAGGAGCAAGTGTAAACTTGCTTCCTTATAGTGTATATCAGCAACTGGGCTTAGGAGAACTCAAGCCAACAAGAGTTACCCTACAGCTTGCTGATAGGTTAATCAAAGTCCCTAGGGGGATAGTGGAGGATGTATTAGTGTAGGTGGACAAATTTTACTTCGCTGTTGATTTTATAGTCTTGGACACAACCTCATCAAGGCCCTCAACCCCCTATTCCAGTCATTCTTGGTAGACCATTCCTAGCAACTTCAAATGCCATAATTAATTGTAAGAATTGAATACTTAAGTTATCATTTGGAAACATGACTGTAGAGATGAATATCTTTAGAGTTTCCAAACAACACATAGCTGAGAATGAGGTGGAGGAAGTAGATTTGGTTCAAACATTAGCTGAGGACTATTTTCCAAAAGAATTTTTGAACAAATCTATGGAAGAAGATCAAGAAGAGAGAGAGTTAAAAGAATTGGAGTACACTAGGGAGCAAGAAGCAATGCCTGTGGCTCAATGGATTCCCAAATCAGAACCATTGGGTTCTCTGAATAATGAGGAGTCACAATTTGATAGTACCTCACTCACACCTGAAATGAAACCTTTGCCAAGTGAGTTAAAATATGCATTTCTAGGTGATGAGAACACACTCCCAGTAGTCATCTCTTCAAGTTTGACATCTCAACAGGAAATTCAACTGATAAAAATTCTGAGAGCTCATAAAAAAGCCTTAGGTTGGACCATCTCAGACTTGCATGGAATTAGTCCTTTGACTTGCACTCATAGGATATTTCTAGAGGAGGATGCTAAATCTATTAGGCAAATGCAGAGGAGACTCAATCCTAACATGAAAGAGGTGGTTAGGAAAGAAGTGTTAAAGTTGCTAGATGCGGGTATTATATACCCCATCTCTGATTCAAAGTGGGTCAGCCCCACTCAAGTGGTCCCAAAAAGGTCTGGAGTCACAGTGGTGAGAAATGAAAAGAATGAATTGATCCCTACTCGCATCCAAACCGGATGGAGAGTGTGCATCGATTACAGAAAACTCAATGCAATGACTAGAAAAGACCATTTTCCATTGCCATTCTTGGACCAAGTCCTTGAAAGAATAGCTGGGCAAGCATTCTATTGTTTCCTTGATGGTTATTCAGGATATAACCAGATTGACATTGCCCTAGAAGACGAGGAAAAGACCACTTTCACATGTCCATTTGGGACATTTGCTTATAGACGTATGCCTTTTGGACTATGCAATGCCCCTGCCACCTTCCAAATGTGTGTGATGAGTATTTTTAGTGAGATGACAGAACACATTGTGGAGGTTTTTATGGATGATTTCTCTGTCTATGGAGCTAGTTTTGAGGCATGTTTAGAGAATTTAGAGAGAGTTCTAGCTCGTTGTGAAGAAACCCACCTTGTGCTTAACTGGGAAAAATGTCATTTCATGGTCAAACAAGGTATAGTCCTAGGGCATATTGTCTCTGCTAAGGGAATGGAGGTGGACAAAGCCAAAGTAGAAGCCATCCAAAAACTGCCAGTCCTTAAGAGTGTTAAGGACATCAGGTCTTTCCTTAGGCATGCTGGGTTCTATAGGAGATTCATAGCATCTTTTAGCAGCATAGCCCGGCCTCTGTGTAATTTGCTTTCCCAGGATGTCCCATTTGAGTGGACATCATCTTGTCAAACCTCTTTTGAGAGGTTAAGAAATGCTCTCATCTCAGCCCCCATTATTCAATCACCAGATTGGTCACTGCCCTTTGAACTCATGTGTGATGCAAGTGATTATGCTGTAGGAGCAGTCCTAGGGCAAAGAAAAGATAAAAAACCTTATGTCATCTACTATGCCAGTAAAACCCTCAATGAAGCCCAAAAGAATTACATAACAACTGAGAAGGAACTATTGGCAGTAGTTTTTGCCTTAGAGAAGTTCAGATCATATCTGGTGGGGTCATTGGTCATTGTTTTCACTAACCATGCTGCTTTGAAATACTTGCTCACCAAACAAGATGCCAAACCGCATCTTATTAGGTGGATTTTGTTACTCCAAGAATTCAACATAGAAATCAAAGATAAAAAGGAAGTAGAAAATGTGGTGGCAGACCATTTGTCTAGACTTCCATGCTAAGATCTTAATCTAGACAAGGAACCAACCAGGGACACATTTCCATATGAACAACTCTTCCTTATCAATGATACCTCAACCTCAGTTACACCATGGTATGCAGATCTGGCCAACTATCTAGCCACTGGTCTAATTCCAAATCATTGGACCAAGCTAGATAAATAAATTTTTTTTAGGAAGGTTAAGACTTATTTCTGGGATGACCATTACTTGTTTAAGTATTGTGCTGACCAAATTTTAAGAAGGTGCATCCTCGAGCATGAGCAACAAAGTGTTTTGAATTTTTGTCATACTCTTGCTTGCGGAGGTCATTTCTCCACAAGAAAAACATTGGCCAAGATCTTACAAAGTGGATTCTTTTGGCCTACCATGTTTAGAGATGTGCATCAGTTCTATAGCTCATGTGATAGATGCCAAAGGCTAGGAAGCCTAACCAAGAGGAATATGATGCCCTTGCCACCCATTCAAGTGTTAGAAATTTTTGATTGTTGGGGAATAGACTTCATGGGACCATTTGTTAATTCAGGTGGACATGAGTACATCTTGTTAGCTGTTGACTATGTGTCCAAGTGGGTAGAAGCAATCCCAACAAGAACAAACGATCATCGGGTTGTAATGAAGTTTTTAAAAGAAAATATTTTTAGTAGGTTTGGAATGCCTAGGGCCATCATAAGTGATGGAGGTTCTCATTTCTGCAACAAACCAGTGGCTGAATTAATGAGAAAATATGGAGTAGTCCACAAGGTTGCAACCCCATATCACCTTCAAACCAATGGCCAAGCTGAATTGGCCAATGGGGAGATAAAAAGGATTTTAGAGAAAACAGTCAATTCTAATTGCAAGGATTGGTCCTTGAGGTTGATTGATGCACTTTGGGCCTATAGAACTGCTTACAAAACCATTCTAGGCATGTCTCCCTACAGGTTGGTATATGGCAAACCATGTCATTTACCCGTTGAAATAGAGCACAAAGCCTACTGGGCCATTAGGAAGATTAATGAGGAATCAACAGAAGTGAGCCTTAATAGGAAATTGCAACTTAATGAACTCGAAGAACTTAGGGATGAGGCATTTGAAAATGCCAAATTGTCTAAGTTGCATATGAAAAAGTTGCATGACCAACACGTCAACAGAAAAAAATTTCATGTTGGTCAGCAAGTGCTTCTCCATAACTCAAGGCTTCATTTGTTCCCAGGGAAGTTGAGATCAAAATGGACAGGACCCTATACAATCAAGACCATATCAGAATATGGGGCAATAGAAATTGAAATCAAAGAGTCTGGACAATGTTTTAAAGTGAATGGTCAAAGGCTTAAACCATATCTAGGCATAGCTGAGAAAGAACTTGTTGAAGGAAATGAAGAGATGGTGGAGTTGGGTGATCCACCATCAGTGGTTGAGTGACCTTTAGGAACACATTCGTCTGGGAATCTGACGTTAAAAGACTACCTTTCCATTTAGGTTAAATGGATGTTTCTAGATTTGAAAAAAAAAATAAAAAAAATAAAAATAATAAAAAAAAGTATATAAAAATTTGTTTTTTTTCTGTATTACTTAAATAGTATTTCTCTGTGTGCAGTTTAAATAAAAAATTTTGCATACGAGTTCATGCATTGAAGATCGCTAGGTATACCTATCTTCTATCCTTTTATTGCCAATTGAGGACAATGCGCAACAAGTGTACTATGTTGAAGATGTTGTAGAAAAGGATTGGAGTGCTGTTGTACATTTAAAACCAAGAGATTGTATGATATGGGTGAAGACACTGAAGAGACATTCTATGAGAACGAGCCATATCAAGCACAAGACTTAGGGTTATTTTTTCCTAATGATACTGGAATTCTGTCACTTGCAAGAGAACAAATAGATGATGATCCAATGCCTAATGTTGAAAATGTTGATGATGAGGATATGTAATTCTATGGATTTAATTAATGCAAATGTAGAATATTATATTACATTTTACTTTGCTTATTATATTGTTGTTAGCCTTTTTTTATTTTGCCTTTCATTTTGTTTTGCTTTATCTATACGTGCATGTTTTTCTCATTTATAAAAAGTTGCAGCCATGATTAGGAAGAAACGTCTAAGAGGTACCAATAGAGAAGTGGTAACAACAATATAATAAGCAAACACATTTATTCTCTAATCTGTTTTCGTGTTTGATCAAAATTAGATGTATCCTGACAAAAATAACAATCAAAACTACTTGTAGCTATATTAGAATTATTTTATGTTACTAGAGGTTGATGCCCTTCGACAAGTAAACAAAAAGAAACAAAAATATAAACATATCTTAATTACAGTCTGTGGGCTTTGTTTGGCAAATACTCAAAAAGGTTATCTGCAATAGGCATGAAGTGAAATCTTTGCATCACTTGCAAAACTGTGACCACCAATACCAACACCCATATGGGCACTTATCATGATTGCTAACTTCATACTCATATATCTACTTTGCCCATCTCTCTCTCTCTGAAATCATGTGCATAACAAATTAAGAAGTGGGCATTGCACAAAGATATATAGCAGCCCTGCTTATTAGTTCACTTCCTTGGTTGTAAAATTTTCTTGTCTGGGCATTGAGGGTTTGGCATATTAGATCAATTTAGCTCACCTTACACTCATGAGTAATGTCCTTTTCCATATATATACTAGCGTATACCCGTGCCTAAAGGCACGGTATAAATATTAAATTCTTTTTGAATATTTGCATCTTTAATAATATATCATTTTATTAAATGCTATAGAGCCCATATACAAATGCATAAGAGAAAAAATGAGAAAGCATGAGAATTACATCCGATTGTGCTCCATGCCCCATTCGAATGTTAGAAACAAAGGGTGAGAAAGCTATGCGAGTGACATTTGAATGTATGGCCTCTCCATCCAAATGCTTCCCCAAGCCATCCGAATACATCATGCCTCATCTGAATGTGGCCAAGCATCTAACACATGCGAATGGCTCAAATCTCCTTCAAATGCTTTAAGTTAAACATTACAATTTTCTTCCTTATACACTCGATCACACCCACACCACTTACACATAACACCTAAGCAATTTATAACACCTAACATCAACATGCCAATCCATTAAATCCCATAACATTACATTATAATCAGATTAACATGAAGGCATGCAAAATCATTCCCAAGTCTTAACATTGGGTCACTAAATAAATTTACTAAATTTTTTTCAAATGTCACAAATTAATCAACATTAAAATTATGATATTTGTAAAAATAAAAAAAATTGAACACCTCTACAAATCATAACTCAATTCATCCGCTTGAACATCTTCATTGTATTATATCATAAACTTACACACAAAATTTGATTGAGAGTTTACATTTTATATTTAATTAATCTAATAAATATCAAGATTAAAATAATTATAATTAATACATGGGCATCACTATGAGACTACACCATGAGATTACTCGTGTATACAGTTTCGTGTATCACAACTATTTGCGACCCATCTGAAAAACTAAAAGATTTTTGAAGAATAAATATCATACTCTATTAATTATAATAATGTAACAACATCAACAATTTTAATCTACTATTTTAATCTTCCTTTCCATAGCAAATTAAAATAAAATAGTAAATTAAAGTTAACATTTAATCGCAGGTGAAGGAAGATTAATCTGCTATTATTGTTAACAGAAAAGGAAAATTAAAATTAAATTAAATTATTATTAACTGTTAACAGTTAACAGTTAACAAATTAACAAATAAAATAGTAAAAGAAAAAGAACAAAATACATATAAGAACAGAGCCTAGATTATATATAGGAAAAAGAAATTGGGAGCAGCAATCTGAGAGCTACAATACACGAAATATATATATAAACTCTGCCTTAAAACTTATATATAAGAACAGAGCTTATATATACACAAAGATATATAGCAGCCCTGCTTATTAGTTCACTTCCTTGGTTGTAAAATTTTCCTGTCTGGGCATTGAGGGTTTGGCAGATTAGATCAATTTAGCTCACCTTACACTCATGAGTAATGTCCTTTTCCATATATATATATATATATATATTCTTCTTTATGCATTCACTTGATCACTTCTCCCACATGAAATGCAACTGCTGGTTGCTTAGAAGCCAGGGAATACATACTTCATGGGCCACCAAGAGGTACTGCAGCCAACCATTGCATGTTCTGTAGTTTATCTTAGATTTACTGTGCTCACACTTATCACAAACATACATGTTCAAACTCAAAAGATATAGTCCAAACGACGCGAGATTAGATTTAAAAGAGATTATCCCTGCTTTAATGAGACCTCTTTGTCCCAAGGGGCTTATAGATAGCTAGGTTGCTCTTTATAACATTATTATTATTCAAATTTAAGATAAAAGGAGGTTAATGATATTATGGCTAAAATATAGCAGGGATACCTAACAAAAGAAAGCTAAACGTGGGACTAGTTCTGCCAAATCGTTAGGTTTTTGATCTAGGTAATCAGTGATAATTTAGATTGCTGGAAAAATATATTATGGAGTATTTTTGATAGTTGTGGCAGTTTGGATGCATTGACATATGATTTTTGTAATTTGGAATGCCATTTGTTTTGTAATTTTTGGTATTTTACGAGATTGTTTTGATTTTGTTAAGTTTAAATTAATTGTTTGACGTTTTGACCATGTTTCTTACATTCCAAAAAACCATTTAAACCACTAAGTAATGGCTTAGATAGTTCAAAACACGTGATGATTTTATTATACTTTAAGAAATAGTCTAATTATGATTAGTGATTTAGTTAAAAAAGCACTTTTAAAATCATCTAATCATCTAACGGTCATTACACACTCTTAAATTGAACTCTTAAATGTAGAAAATTATATTGCATTTTACGTCGCTTATTATTATGTTTCTCCTTCTCCTTTTTTTTTTTTTTTTGCAGCCATGATTAAGAAGAAACGTCTAAGAAAGACAAGCATTACTGATTTAGGTGGAGATGCCTCACTTCCCACACATGCTTCAGCATCATTGTTAGCTCCACCACAACCCCCAGCATCATCCCCAACTCCACCACAACCTATAGCATCCTCCCCAACTCCACCGTAACCTCCATTATCTACCCATGCCCCATCACAACCTCTAGGATCTAGGCAGACTCCATCAGAATCATCCACCCCACATCTATCTCAGGATTTTCCATCGACAGCCTCGTCTACATCACGCCATTACTGGATAGTTAACATGATAGGTATGCACAAAATATTTAAATTGCGTGTAATTATTATATACTTGCATTAATTATTAAATTAGCTATATGTATTTTGATTGACAGATGAATAGGGAGTTATAAAACAAGAAAAACTACGGGTTAAGGATGTTTGGCTGCTTGCACATGGAAGGCATGTCATGTTAGAGTTTAATGACACGCTCCAACCCATAGGAGATGCAGCGGGACTATTTGGAGGGATTTTAGGGGAGCTAGCTTCTGATTTTGTCGCTTTTCCTGTCAATTATGAAAGTTGGCATAAAGTTCCCAGCGCATATAAAGATGAAATTTACAAAAATAGAGTCATGGTAATTATCTAATATTTGTTGTTTTGATATATTTTTCTGAATATTTGGTTATAATTAACATTGTTATTTTTTGAAGGAAAAATTTAATGTTGACGAAGGACATGTGAAGAATTTCATTTTGAGAAACATTGGGAAAAAATGGAAGGATAATAGATGCAAGTTATACCACGAGTACTATGATCCCACTATTGGTCGAGAGGCAAATCTTGCAAAACACCCACCAAGAATCTCACAAGACCAGTGGGCAAGTTTCATTGATTATCGTGCACGTGAAAAAACTAAGGTGATGTTACTAATCTTACTTATAAGAGTACTACTCTTTATATAACTAAATAAGTATAATTCAACTAATGATGTTCTTGTTGAATATCTAGGGGATGTGTCTACAAAATAGTGAAAATCGATCCAAATTGACAATCCCACACACTGGAGGATCAAAGAGTCTGGCAAGAAAAAAACATGAGATGGTAATATTACAAAAATTTATCCTAAGTATGAATTTTTCATTCAACATCAACTAACATATGTGAAATTGTTCTAAATTATAGGAAATTGAGAGTGGTTAGCCAGTGAGTAGGGGTTTATTATACATCGCGACACATAAGAAGAAAAACGGATCTTTTGTGAATGAAGGGGCACGAACTATAAGCGTAAGTTTTGACACAAACTTAAACTTTACTTTCAAATTTATTTGTTTTTATAGTGTTTGTTTCTAGACACCTTTTGCTTTTGTTTCCCAGTTATATCGTAATTCTTAGACCTTTTGCTTGTTTTTATGTCATTGTTTATTAGAGTCTGAAATTGGTCCCCTCTTTACATTATTAATTTGCAAACATAAAATAACAAACTATAGAAGCAGAAACTTACCACAGCCCTATTTTGTAGAAGAAACAATCCTGTCTTGGTTCTTAACATAATTGTTTCCAGCTGCTACTTGAATTAGCTATCTTGTCAATTTGGATGAAGTAATACCTTTCTTGCAGTTTGACTGATAGCATTGTCAAGGTTGGGTAATTGGATTATGATATAATTATACTTTAACTTGCAAGTGATACAGACCACAAGTGCGAAAACCTAGTGTACATTAGATAATTGGTTAAGATAAGGTGTAGTCGATAATGTTTTATAATGTTCTTGATGTAGAACATACGACTTATGTTGACAATTTAATTATGCATGTTGGTATGAACAAATTGCTACTGAGATGTAATGCATGTCAAAAATGGAAAAAATAAAATATGATCTGATCATTTTATTATTGGAAGGAAATAGTATTTTGAGTTCCTTCCCGGCCAAGTTGTCCTTCAAATAGTTTTTTGTTGCAGAAACACTGATAAGCACCAACTGTAGAAACAGGTTCTGATGAATAGGTCCTTAATACAAAGTGTACTGTAGCAAATCTTAAGTGCTACATTTGTGCATGTTTGAGCAACTTTGGAATAATATCATTTTGTTGCTCTTTGTCACATCTCAAGAGAAAATCGTCAAATGTAGGTTTGACACTAAAATACACCTTTTTAATTGTCTTATTAAGTCCTGGCTGCACAAAACTTTGAGGCATCCAAAACAATACCAACTCCTCATTGAATTCCTAACCTTTAGGAAATGTAGAACAATAAGCAAAGCATCACTTTAAATGAGATAAAAGATAATGATAGATTAGAATTAGAGCAAAGAAGAATATTAATGGAATGCAACCTTTAGCTACCCTCACTTTTAATACATTCTCCCACTCCTCAAAATCAAAAGATTGGAATGCAAGGGACCCGCAGCTAAAGGCAACGTTTAGCTACCCTCTGCACCTTTTCATGATCTCAGAACCAACATTTTGAGGCTAGGTGGAGTGACAAAGAGCCCCTTAGTGAACGCAATTTTGGAGAAGAAATAGAAGCAATCTTCGTCTGATAATGGTTGCAAGTTTGAATTGGTAGGGTTCCCATGATGGATGCAATACTCTGGTTACGTGCGGTTACAATAATCTTACTTCCATATGCCCTAGTTGTTGAAGGGGTTCCCAAGTTTTCCCATATCTCATAGTTGTCGTTCCAAATGTCATCCAACACAATTAGATATTTCTTTCCATTCAACTTCTCGAGGCCAACTAGAACTTCATTCTGCTGTACCTGTGTAGGGAGTTTTGGGGATTGCCCCGCGAATAGATTTGAAAATCCCCAGGAGGTCCATCAAATGCGTATGCCGCTCATCCCCAGTATTGGAACCACACCTATCTCATCGCCACTTCCACTGTTCGAATTAAGCAACAACTTAATTATTTCCTCCTCTCCCTAACACACCAACTTCAACCACCAAAGAAGTTGATGGGAATCTACTAGCAGCAGCCACCAGCGATCTTCTTCTCAAACAAAGACCACCAGCAACATCGCAGTTGCCCCTTAAATCGAGAGCATCCTTTTCTTTCAAAAAGTCCTCTAATCTATCAATCATCTCCTTCATGTTGGACGTTGTCCCTGCATCAAACAAAATTGTAGAAGTGGAGAAGGGATTTGGATTTGTTATTAGTAATATAATATTTTTTTAATCTTACAAAATCAGATAAAAGAGATTAAATATATTATTTAATAATATGAATTCAAAAGACATTTCCTATTAATGGTGCTGCAAGAAAATAATACACGATTTTTCTAGGAATATATATATATATATATAGATGCAATAATATTAATAAATGAATCGAAGTTAAAAAGAACAAAGAAAACAGGAAAAATACCGTTTCAGGAAGATCTTGATCATCAGTTTGGAGCTTGTGGTTGCCTTTAATGGTGGCAGAAAAGGTTTGAGCAGCTCCCAGCTTGTTTTTCTGGAACTCTTCCCAGGTCCAGTCAGCAAACCCTGTTTTAATTAATTATTGGTTTCAATAATTATATGATAGGCGGAACATATATAATAATATATATAGTTCAAGAAAAGTGGTGACCTCCATGCACTGTCCACCAGTGCATGGACTTACGATTGACGGCAAGAGTGTAAGGGAGGCCCTTTTTGTTGTGCGATGAGATGAGCTTCAAGTTCTCCGAGAAAATAGAGAACCGCAGCTTCGTTTCCTCCGCCGTCTTGTAGCCTTTTCCGTGCCTGCAAATTTTCCGAAGCCGCCGGCCGGTGAGAGAGAGCTTCATGACTTTGCCAGCACTCTATTATTTTAAAATAATTATTTACTTCTTTTTCTTAGACATCTCTTTGCCAGATTAAAAATATCTAGGGAATTAAAAAAAGGTAACTGCTTGAGACCTTCCTACGTATTTGAGTAAATTCACTATGTATTCTTTGAATTTTGATTATTAAGCTTCAACATTTTTAAATTTTAAATTTTACTTATATATTTAAAATTTATGACTGTTGTGTAATGTGAGTGCCACCGTTGTGTAATCAGTTTGATGATGGCCATATCTTATCTGTCAATTCATTTCTTTCACTTCACTTTGTTGTAATGTTCAAAATTTATGACATCGGTTGATTTCCAATTTGATAGGGGAATTTTATGTCAAGTAGAAAAACATCCATATTTATATAGAAAATTTTTTGTGAGTTGATTTGCTGGTGTTTGTTGTAATTGATATTGATATTGTTTTTTAATCCATACATATAAAGGACAAAATTTTTGACATTGAGAGTCAAGGCACATCTCCATAGTCAGTCTCCTTACACGATTCACTTGCTCAAGTGCTAGGAAAAGAATACTCAGGCTGAGTCCGAGGTTTGGGATTTGGTCTGAGTCCAAATCAAGTTTTTGGGACCGTTAGTCAATTGAATGGAAGATCTTCGTCTACCAATAATACCAGTCCATCATATCAAGAACAAGTGAACTTTTTGATAGAAGAATTACAAGCTAATAAACAAAAGGTTCAAAGTTTAGAGTCACAACTGCAAAATTTTCAAGGTGTAATGAGTTTTCTTTTGACAAACGTTGTGGCGAATATACCACCTGAGATTGTTGCGATGCTCAATTCAATGGTATGTTAATTCTAAAATTATTAATTTTCATTTTTCATTTTAAGTGATTGTTTATGTTTATGCCTACAAATACTTTTAAGAGTATGTTTTTATATTTTGTATACCTCTAATACAATTTTAATTATTTCAGGTACCGGATGCGAATAGTGGACAAGCTTCACCAGTGGGAAGGCGGTCTTCGATATCTAGTCATAACGTTCATGATCCACCACAACCTCATCCACCACAACCTCCAGACCAACAAAATTGATGTACTGTTAAAATATTTGAACAACTTGACTTCTAAACTTTTTAAATTTCATTTTGATATGTAAGTCTATTTTGATTGGACTTTGATATGTTACATGTTTGGATATTTAAGTTTGAATCTTTATAGTTTGTTGATTAAATAGATGGAGATATTGTGTTTGTGAATTTGGATATTTATGGGTCATTTAGGTATGTACACAGGTAATCAGGTAGGTCATTTAGGTACACAGGTAAAGCAGGTATTATTGAATACAGCAGCGGTTTTAAAATCGCCGCTATATTTTTAATGAATTCATTTAGCGGCGGTTTGGAAACCGCCGCTATAATTTAAAAAACAAGTTCATTTAGCGGCGGTTTACAAACTGCCGCCAAATGAACAGCGTGGAAAACTAAAACCGCCGCTATATTTTTGTGTCCTAGTAACTTGGCGGCGGTTTGTAAACCGCCGCTACATGAACTTGTTTTTTAAATTATAGTGGCGGTTTACAAATCGCCGCTAAATTTTGAATTTAGCAGCGGTTTCAGAACCGCTGCTATTGTTTAATTTTTTAGCGGCAGTTTAGCAACCGCCGCTAGTTATGGCGGTTTAGAAACCGCCACTAAAAATATCACCTAGCGGCGGTTATACCAGCGGTTGCTAAAAATCACCTCTAAATGCCGCACGACGGCTGTATTAGCGACGGTTAAAACTGCCGCTAAATCACTTAGCAGCGGTTAAAAACCGCTGCTAAATGCCAAAAAAATCACCGCTAAAAACCAAATTTTTTGTAGTGGGTTAATATCGCCGATCGAGGTTGGGTAAGCCAAGCATAGTGATTAAATTGGCGTCCAGGGGCGTCTGATTTTCCCAGCTTTTCTTGTTGCCTGGTAGAATGTTCTTCACCCTCTCGATCTTTTCTTTTCCGCTTTCTATCTTCTCCACCTATTACTATTCTCATAACTTCGGTATGGAGTATATACCTATTCGCCCTAGCAAACAAATCTGCCAAGGATCTTAGGGGATCCAAAGACAAAGATTCTTGAAAAGATTTTAATCGCGCCCATTGCATCATTGCGGATATTGCCATTTCGAGCGGTAAGTTTCAAATTTCAAGAGTGGCACTTCGAAATCTATCCACATACTGTTGTAAGGTTTCTTTAGCCCCTTGCTGAATACTGAGGAGATGTGTCGTATCTCTTTTCTTCCAACTATTGATTACAAAAGCTTTGACAAATTCTATCCTCAGCTGCACAAATGATGAAATGAATGCCTCAGGTAATCCTTTGAACCATGTTTGGGATGCCCGGTTAGGGTTAATGAAAACGCTTGACACATAATCTCCTCTTCCCAGCCTGGAGTATCATCAATGACTTGTAATTCTCAATATGATCATCTGGGTCATCTTTCCCGGTATACAAAGTAATATGTGGCATTTTGAATTTTTTCGGCAATGGCTTCTCCAATATACTTTGGGTGAATGGGGATTTCTTCCTGGACTGCTCTTCAATGGTCAAGACCAATTTCTTTTGTTCCAACACTTCTTCTATTACTTTCCTCATATCGTTTCGCATACTCATTGCTGTATTGTGGTCACATCCTCTATTTCTTGGTGTTGAAATTCTAGTGAGGCTTTGTTTTCCACCTGTAGGTGTACTTGCCACGAACTCTGGTTGCCTTTCGCCTTTTAGGTGTCACTTATCTCCTTTCTCTCTTGATATCCCAGCTTTTGCCCTTGATTTTGACGTGCAGTGGCTTTATGATATTGCAATGGTTGCTTTGAATAATTCCCTCGACGGGGTGAGGGCTGAGAGTGAGTGTCAGATGCAACTCCTTGATAAGAGTCAACTTCTTTATCTCCTGGTTAAGTTTCCCTCAGGGGTGCTGTCTCGGGTACAAGCCTTCTCAAAGTCGGGGGCAGTACGGTACCGGGAACCATACTTTGGAGTATTCCCGCCATGTCTCGTAGGGCTTGCATTCCTTCGATATATTGTTGTCACAATGCCTCATAATTTGCCAAGGGGACAGTGGGAAGAAATTGATGTGATGGTCCAGGCTGATGGTGAGTTTCATGTTGATTCACCAGATGGTGAGAACCTGGTAGAGGTGATTGGGTCTCCACTTGGAGTTGTGGATTGAAGGGAGTTGATTGAAGACTCCCTTGTTGTTGGAAACCAAGTGGAGGTCGAGGTATTCGTTTAGGATTTTGCGAGCCTCGTGAATGGGGACGAGTTTCGATGCCCTGAGAGAGATTTCGTTGATTACCCCTGGTACTTACCATCAACTTCGTTATTTAATTTGACCTTTTGCTGCGTTTCCCATAGACAACGCTAATTCTTGTTTCCAAGTTACAACAATAAATTTATAATAGGGAAAAACACAGAATCAGTATCAATGTCCAAGAGTAATCAGACAAATGAGAAATGATTAGTGAATCTCGTGATGATGGCTCGTTGCTGATGAATAGTTACACCCAGACGGTACTACTGAAAGAACCGACTGAGTCTTCATAAAACCGACTAGCTGATGATTAAAACCGACTGGCTTGAGAAACGACTAGCTTCTGATTAAAACCGACTGCCTCTTGATTAAAACCGACTAACTCCTGATTTAAACCGACTGGTTAGAGAAACGATTGGCTTCTAATTATAACCAATTGGCTTCTGATTAAAATCGACTGGCTTCTGATTAAAATCGACTGGCCGGAGAAATGACTAGCTTCTAATTAAAACTGACTGGCTTCTGATTAAAATCGACTGGCCTGGTGAATTGATTTGTCATGGAACCAAGTGAATAAGGAGAACCGATCGACCATGGGACCGACTGGGCCTACAAAATGAGCAAACCGTGAGAGGCGTGGGTGACCTCGCTCAAACTCTCCGATGCCTAAATCAATACCTATTTGAGAGAGAGAAAATGAGTATTGGTAGCCGAATAAATGTACCCAAGTGAGGAGTCAAACTTTATATTTATAGGAGAGTCTGAAGGGGGCAAAGTGGTCTCCATCCAGAATTTTCCAAAAGACACATGGCAATCATCGAAAGCTTCAGGAGAAGAATATTCTTGGAATATCCCATGTAACGGAAGTCGAACAAGTCTTGGTTTAGAGGAACCGAGTGGGCCTCGCCTTGCATGAACCGAGTTACACTCGGTTTATAAGAACCGAGTGGGACTCGGTTCAAGGACTTCGAGGCTAAACCAATGGCAACATCTACTTTTGCAGGGAAACTATAGAAAATGCTTCCAAAAGAAATGATTGGGACTCGGTTCAAAGGAACCGAATGGTGTTCGGTTCAAAGGAACTGAGTGGTACTCAGTTCCTAAGAACCAAATAAGTCTCGATTTTTAAGAACCGAGACTGTTTGATGCCTTGCTTGGCCATTTAGCCATTTATTGAAGCCCCGTGCCACCATTATTGGTGGCACTATTCAAACCAAGTGGTCACCATTGCGTGGTCACTATGAAAACCGAGTGAGTCTCGGTTACAACCAAGACCTATTCGGTTTTGTGGCCACCATGATGTGGCCACTTTTGGAACTAAAGAACTGACTGGGACTCGGTTCAATAGAATCGAAACCCAATCAGTTTTTTCCCAGCAAACCGAGTGGGGTTTTGGCCTCACATATTTCTCCAACTTTTGCTTTAATTTTCCCACTCTTCTTGTATTTGATCTGCATTTGTTTACTGACATTTGTTGGGCATGTCACTTTTAAAAAAAATAAAATTATTGATAATTGGTGAAAATATGCATTTCTAAAAGTTTTGTTTTTCTATAATTGGTGAAAAGATGTTAAAATTAAGGATTGCACTTGTCACCGTTGTGGTTCCACAGTGATCCATAACGGTTGCATGGTCAATCTTCTTCCTTCAACCTTTTTCTTCATCACTAATTCTACTCTTCCTTATTCTCAATTTAAAATCAATCACAATGAATAAACACTTCTAAAGCGATCAATCAGAATGAATAAACACTTCTAAAGCGATTAATCAGAATGAATAAACACTTCTAAAGCGGTTTGAAGCTCGTACTTAGGAAAAAGCTCCAACATCTCTAATAAAAGTGTGTATCAAGCAGGTTCTCTTTCTACCCATGTATGTCGCCCCCACTTTGATTAGGTCTCTTATAGACTTACCGATCACTGATTTGGGTAAGGGACCTTGGGAAGAAAATCTAAAACCATCGCCCTTTGTTTTTGGTGTGAAAAAACAGTAATAAGACCTTGGGAAGATATTATGTGGTTGTTTTAATCAATAATAATCATACGTATCTATGTGCTTGATTCAGTGATACGTGAGATATGTGTCCATCGGACATGGAATCTATCACCTCGAGATTTATGAGGAAGATATCCTATGCGATCTAGTAATCACTTGACGATAAATCCTTGGCTAAGGTAATATGACAATGGAATTTGTTCCATAAGGGTTGTGTAATAATTAGTCAAGATTGATTTTGGATTTGGTCATATGACGAGATTAAGAGATTCGATCTACTAACTATGATCTCATATCTTGTCAGAATATAGGATGATAGAAGGACCGTATTGCATGGTAACGTAGTAAAAATGTTCACAATGCCTGCTTCACAATAAATTGGGTAATCATGACATATTGCTAGATGTCACTTGTGATTTACAAGAATTAATTGTTAATTATTCTCGTTGCCAATTTATTTGTGAACCTAGAAAGTCCCACCCAAAAGAAATCACTTTCAAAGAGAAGATAGATAAATTAGTAATTTTATAATTACTAATTATGATGCATTTATTTATTGGATAAATAAGAATAATTAAATAATTATATTATGAATGTAATTATTTAATCATTAATTGTGTTGGACCTTTTGCTAGCACATTAAGCTTGGCCCAATGGCATTATTGGATTTAATTTAACACCATTGGATTGGGCTTAACCCAATTGCATTAAATGGGATGGGCTTGAGAAGCCCAACCCATTAATGGAGAAGGGTTAATGAAACCCTATAAAAAGCTCTTTTAACCATTCATTTTATAACTCTTGAATCATTTGAGAATTGGGAGAGTTTTGAAGAGGTGGTGTGAATCCAAAAGGTAAGATGGGAAATTTTTGTGAAAAAATTCTTCTACTTGTCATTCTCTTTAATATTCTTGGATAGAAGTGATTTTGGGTGGACTGACTCGGCATCCTACACTTGGAGGATTATACAGCAGAAAACTTGATGGTGAAATCGAATTTCATCAAAGAGGTAACCGTTCGTTTTTGCTTTCAATTTGTAAATCATAATTTCTGAAAAATGAGATACCTATAAACTAAATTTTAATTTCACTGCGCATATGATGAGATCTATGTAATCCCAACAGCTCTTTTAGGTTGGTGAGAGGAACATCACATGGGGACGATGCCCGACTTATTAGGGGTCCGAGTACTTGTGCGACAGGTCCTCTTGTTGAGCAAGAAGAGAAAGAAAGGAGATGGTATTAATTTCCAATGAAAGATCAATGGTTGGCACACAACCATCCATGACGCCCAAAGAAGCTAGCTTACCAACCCTAGATGGCAACCATGGATGCCCAAATCAATTGATGGCCCAAAAGGAACAATGATTTGAAACAATGAATTAATAAATCAAGTCAAATGGCAACCATAGATGCCCAAATCATAATAAATCTATTTATTCAACCACACCACAAAATTGGCACAATTCATGATCACACCAAATCAATTTACCAAGACCCTAACCTCAAGAAACCATAATAAATCTAATTGTTCAATCACACTACCAAATGGGCACAATTCACACCTAATCAATTGCCAAAACCCTAACCTCAAGAAACTATAATAAATTTGATTGTTTAACCACACTACAAAATGGGCATATTTCACATACATCTAATTTAACACAGAGAGAGGGATGAAATGCTATATCATTCTAACAAAGAGTAGGGGTGAATTTAGTAGTGAAGCCCAAGGCAGCTCATAACAAAATTTACATTTATAATGTAAATTTTTTGATTTTTTAGTAGTAGCCCAGTCTGAATTTAGTTCAGTCCACCCTCAATTTTGCCCAATCCACCTGCTTGGATCCGCCCCTAACAAAGAGGATTGGACGATGACAACACCACATATGACAACCACCAAATGATTGCGAGACACCGCAAAAGACGATCAACACACGCATGAGCGCACAGGCACACACACACAAAGTCGCTGGGGCCACACAACAAAGAGATGAGAGGTCATCGTTCCATTAACGGAGACTGAAATGCACGGCAGATGAAAAAGTGGGAAGAATAAGCAAATAGGTGCACAAATTGAAACTTGGCATGATTCAAAATAGTGTCGTGTCATCACACAAATTGCTTGTGCTTTTAAGTATTTTTCAGTGTTTATAAATGTAGAGAAATTTTTTAGTATTTTGTTTAATGTTTAATTATCAATATATAAAAGTGCTAGTAAAACCAAAAAAATAACAACATTTTATTTTTAATTTTAACCTGTGTGGTTGACATTAACATGACCAAAATGGTGTTGTTCTTGTCAAGCTGATTACCGGCACTTTTGAGGATATTAACGACACTTGTAAATGCCAATAAATTTCTCAGTGTTTTCTTACCCATGAAACTGTAAAACAATGTCATATTATATTTTAATTTTAGCTTGTGTAGTTGACATTAGCAAGACCAAAATGGTGTCGTTTTGGTCAAGCCAATAACTCACCTTGTTTTTTAGGATATTAGCACCACTTATAAACACTTGTAAATCTTTGATATTTTTTTTAATTTTTACTGACATTTGAAAACACTGGTAGAACCATAAAACGTCAATAATTAATTTTTACTGACACTCACATTTTTAATTATATTAAGAATGCTCTTGTAAACTCCCACCGATATATGGAGTTTTGTTTTATTTTTACCGACATTTAAAAACACGAATAATTTCGGACCTAGCTACGACTTGCTATTTCACGAGGATTCCACTACGAGTGCATACCTATAATTCTACAAGACAAGCTGAAGAAAACCCATCCACCAGTCATGTCATGGATGAGACCCAATTGTACCACCACTGATGAGGCCACAACATAAATAGATGGGGCATACAGCAGGAGCTTTCATACAGCTAGGGTATCGTTTGGGTACTCGTATCTTTTTTTTTTCTAATATATCATACTCTTTATTGATATATGATATATTTTTTGGTATTATGAATGCTGCACCCCGTCTCCTTATTTTCTCACTGCACTCTTTTTTTTTTTTTTTTCACCGCTTTTTTTATTTTAATTATTTTATATTCTTTACATGTGGGTACCATATTAAATATTGTGGAGAGCCTCTCAGCCGAAGCATGTGCAAAAGACAGGGGTAGGTTTTTTGAATTATGACATGAAGTTAAAGCAGGCCAGACAACCAAGAAAAGTCAAATTTACTCTGAATTTCAGCCCTCCTCCAAAGAGATTATAAGAAAGGAGGGTCAAGAAATTGGCTGAGAGAGCTGGAGAAGTACTCGTTGGGTTAGGTCCTGCAAGTCGGGAATAATTGGCTTTTGAAGCGCACATTGGAGGGTTTCAAGTGTTCAAATTAAAGGATAAAGCACTAAGGCTACAAGGTTTGATATCCTCAAACTGCTTTAAAATCAATAGCGTACGTTTCTGAAGCTATATATATATATGGATAGATATGTTGCTTTGACATAAGGTACATATTCAAGCTTCTTGTGCACTCTCTCTTCTTCGTCTAAAATGCTATAGTTTACATGTGATGTTTTATTTGTCATGAATCATGGTTCAAAAACATACGGGCAATCATGATTCATTGATGCTTTTATATATATATATATATATACACACACACACACACTCGCACAAACATAATTCAAACATGCATATCGTCTTAGCTCTACTTGCAAAAAAGTAAAGAGGACATGCATGTGGTCTTAGCTCTATTTGTTTGCATCCTTTAGTTGGCTTTTCTAGTGTGCATAGCCTACAAGCTACTACATGCACTTGAGGTTTACCAGCGTGATGCTTAAAACTGTGAAAGAAAGGTTGTGGGTATGGCTGTTAACAGGGCCGGCTCAGGTGCATTTGTGCCCAAGCCATAAATTTGTTTGGTGGCCTTTTAATAATATAAATAAATATTTTTTTTTTCTTTTTGACATACAAAATCACAACTAAACTTTTGTATTCAAGTTTAAAAAGTAAATATTTTTTAATTAACAATATAGTCAAATCACTTTTTTTTTTTTTTTGTGACATGGTTGAACGAGAATTATAACCCCTTCCTTCTTCTTCTCTCTCTCTCATGTTATCAAATGTCAATAAATTGACAATTGTCAAGTGTCAACATTTAATGCGCCCCCCCCCCCCTGCGCACATCCCTTGGTCTCGTTCCTCCCATTCTCCGTCCTCCACCACCTCCAATGTCGGGTGCCCCTAGCTTCGTCTCTTTCATCCCATCCTTGGTCCTCCTGCATATCTCTCTCTCTCTCTCTCATGAATGCGTGACTACGTCTCCTCCATCTTTGGCGTCCCTTGGTCTCCTCCCGTCCTCCACCTTCGGCCTCCCATCTCTCTCTCTCTCTCTCAGGCATCTACTACCTTCCTGTGTGTGTTGTCCGATCCTTCGGCATTTCCTCCCGTCCTCTGACGACTCTTCTCTCTCTCTAATGTCGCTTGTCGTGTTTGTTGGTCTCCTCCAACTCTCATCTCCTTTTCTCCAGTGTCTCTTATCTTGGGTCTCTTGTTCCTCTCATTTTCTTGGGGCCCATCCTACTTTGGTGCCCTAGGCATATATAGGCCTATGCCTTGAGTCAACGTGGCCTATTTGTTATAAAAAGAAAAAACATATATAATAAAATAAAAATAATTTACCCACATGATTTGTGGGATGTAATGTAAAATTTGCCCCAGCTTTTAAAAAAAGACATTTCCTTTCATCTCTTTCTCTTCTCTGCATGAACAAGTTTTGTTATTAATTTATATATGTTTTAATATTTTGTTCATCAATTGGATGTTGTTGTGTTGTGAGATTTTTATTGATTGTTGTCGTTTGTCTATGACAAAGATCTTTTCATGTGTTGGGTGTCTTGTTGCCATGGGAAATTTTCTCCTCTTCATGTTGGTTCATTATCTTTAGCATTCGTTGGTGCCACAATAGTATTATGGTGGTGACACATTATTATGTCCTTTAACACTTATCTTTCCTAAAATACAAAAGATGAGAGTAATTAAATATATGCTCCCCCTAAGCCAAGGTCTTGACTCCGCTATTAAGGTGGGGCAAGTAAGTTGCATTGAAATGGATATAATATAAAATGAAAACGAAAAAAATGACATTTTTCAAAAAACTAGGAAACGAGAACACAAGAAAATATGTAAATAAAAAAAATATGTGCCTTTTTATAAATATAATTTTAATATATAAAATTATAAAAAATAATTATTTAATTTAAAGATAAATATAAATTTCATAATACATTCAAACAGACATAAACATAAGTTCTATAAATATTACATACATTCACATATACTCTATGAGTATTACATACATTCACGAATAAGTATTACATACATAAGTATAAGTATTACATACTATATATTATATACAAAATATTGATTAGAAAAATAAGTATTACATATAGTTATATACCATACATTCATATAACATAAATCAATACGTACATAATCTATATAGTAAGACAGGATAATTTTTGAAAATGTCTCAAAAGGAAGACATTTCAATGGTTGGGATCAATTTCTGATACATTTTATGTTTCCAATTTAATTGTATTTATTTAGTTTCACTTCAACTGATATCATTGGGGTTGGGCTATTCTTTACATTCTACATCTGTAACGCTTTCAACTGTTTAATCCCTCAATATCTCTTTGCTACTGTTAAGCAATAAGATATACATTTTTACTTTTTTGGAGATTTACTGTTGAAGCCAGTAGTTGTCATCAACCCTTGGAATCCATCACAGCTTCTGTAATCCTAGACTAGATCTGTGTAGAGCTCATAGAAACCTTTTATATATTTTTTATATAATAAGGCAAGAAGATTTTTAAAAATATATAAAATGTATGAGAGAGATATTTCAATGATTGAGATAAATTTTAAATATATATCAATGGTTGACATGAATGATGTTCTCGCCCACTCATTGCCTCTCTCTCTCTCCCTCTGTTGCACCCTCTCTTCCACTCCCTCACTCAGTGCTTCTCTCTCTCCATCTTCCCTTCTCTCTCTCAAAGACCCATCCATCAATGCCATCAGCGGGTGTGATCGGGAGGGGGGGAGAAAGGGTTGATGGCAGGTTGGGGGGCCGGCTGGTGCGACGGTGGTGAGGAGGGCGAGTGTGATGGCAAAGAGCGAGGTGGGAAAGAGGACAACGGGTGGGGGCAAGGCTCTGCAAGCTACTGGCAATGAGGGTAATGACGATCAGAGAGATGGTAGGATGGGGGGTGATGGCCGTTTGTGACTGGTGGAGAGGGCGATCGGACGAGGCAATACGAACTGCAAAAGGAGGGGCCACGGAGGACGATGCTCGCAGCAAAGGGGTGACGGACGACAAACGCTACTCGTGACGGTGGGAGGTGTAACGCCCCGTTTTCCCACAACGAGCGTTAACTCGAGATTTCGGGAATATTTTTTTTTCAACATCGAACACATAACATAAGTCTCTCAATACATATACCTTCATCACAATCATTTCCCGTCAATCCCGATCGTACCTTCTTAGCATATCAAAATTTAATAATAAACTAAGACAGGTATCAACAATCACATCAGCGGAAGCAAGATCGAAACCTCAATGATATATAACCGACAATTCCTTTACAATAACCAAATCGATGTTTCACATGAAAATATCAAAATATTACATAACCTCTGAACATCGTAATCATGGACAAAACCTACGAAAACTAAACATAACCGCTACATCTCGATGATATTCTTTCCCTTGGCGCCACTGCTTCCACCTGGAACGTTTGAATATTCCAGGGACATAGTCCAAATTAGATGCTGAATCATCTAAGTGAGAGTTCAAAAACGTTTTCATGCAGATATGAAAAATCATATACAAAATCGATAAATCCCAACATGCACCAGCCTAAGAGAATCCCACATAGCACTTAACCCTAACCGGGGAAAATGCAATCTCTCTAAAGGCGACACAACCACTTCGGCTCATTGGCAAAACAATCATGCTTAAGAGGGACAACCTCGACATATGAACCCGGGAATCACCCCATTGTCATTGTTAGGCTTTACGCTCCAACTCAAAAGCATTCCAAACCCAACGCAACCCTAGCCCCAAGAGTGCCACATCAGCACTATCCTCGGAATCGACGTCACCTCGGCATTAATGCTATTGCTCAAAGGAACCTGGGGTGGTGTCCACTCGCAGCCCCGCCACTTGAGCCAACAACCGGGGTGGTGTCCACTCTCAGCCCCGCCACTTGGGTCCCGTAGGGTGAAGTCCGTCTCAGCCCCGTCCCAAGTGGGTCACCTAGCATTAATCCTAGGTACGCATCCCAAGTGCCGTCACTCTGGGCTACGTCACAAATTACCAACCCACGTCCCACATGGACGACACAAAACAAGCCAATGCCGAAAAATCATAACATGCATAAAATCAACATCTCAATGTATGCAATTTACCGTACGAAATTCAATGCATGTGTAAATAATTGTTTGGACAACCATAATAAACCAAGCCATAGGGATGAACATTCACAGTAAACCATTCACATGTCACTTAAAGTCTTTTTGGGTAGAACCACTCACAATTCCAAACAGAGTTGGGGGTGAACACTCACAATAACCATTCATAAACCACAAACGAGTTTTTCGATAGAACTACTCACCTTTGGGCGCAATTCGAATTCTTCTTGAAAAGCACGGTTGCCTCGATTTGCGTGCCTTCTTCGAACTTCGCACGAGTCACTTCGTCTCAACCCTCAAGGCACCCTAATCATCACATTTATCCAACAATTATAATTTTCCTTAATTTTCTCACAATTTTCCTATTTTTCTCCCATTTTCTTTTCTAATAATCCAAAATAAATATCTACACAACTATTTTCTCAAATATTTTTACATAATAATTCATAAAAAAATATTTATAAGCCTCTGGGATTTTATGGAAATTTTTCACATTTTTCTCCTATTTTCTCAAATTTCCATAATTACTTTTCCTTGAGAAAATTTATTTCTCATCGATTTACTTCGAATATACTTCAATAAAAATCACCAAAACTCATCAAATAAATTCCTTATACTTCTGGAATTTTTTCATAATTTTCTAAAAATTCCTCCTATTTATTTTCTATTTACATTTCATTTCAAAAATCAAAAATAATTATTTCCCCAAGATATTTCCAAGATAAAAATTCACCACATTAAACTATTCATCATTATTGAATTTCTGGATATTTTTCCAGAATTTTAATTCCTTTAATTCTATTTTTTATCTAATTTTCTATATTTTCAGAATTAAAAAATACAGAAAAATACTTCCGGTCATCTTCTCCGGCGACGGCACACCGGAAAATTGAAGCGACGACACCAGGCTGTTCCTCTCACTTAGTCGATCCCAATGGTACCAATATTTCTCGGAAAAGACCACCGGAAGCCTTCCGATTTGTCCAAAAACGGTCGGCCGAAGCTATCCCGCCACCGAACTCCGGCGAACCAAATTGACCCTCGATTCGAACTCAGATTGGCACTAAACTTTCCAGATCACTTACCCATCACCTTTCGAACAAAAGCCCCTTATTAGATCGCTCGATAGATCACTCTACAACCCGATTTCATCTTCACTCGATATATATATATATATACATTCGGCCAAATGCAAAAACACCCCTACACCACTCCAAAAATTCCAAAAATCTCCAGAAATGATCCTTTTCCCTCAAGGATCAAAAGCCCCTTATTGGTTTCCCTCGATTCGCTCTCAAACTTGAGCGATTTGATGATTTACATTCGGCCGAAACCCTTGGCTATTTATAGCCAAAATTCGACCCCCACGTGGCCAATTTCCGGCCAAATCTTTCCCCACACGCTTCCTAGACTAGCCTAGGCCACTCTCTGCCGATTCTAGGCTGTCAAACGGCCGGATTTTCCGGCCAAATCCATGGCCAAATCGGCCATGCTTGTACTACTTTCTGAAAATTGCATTTTGGTCCTTGGAAATTTCTCTTTTGCATTTTGGCCCTTATCCTCAAGCCCCTGATCTTTCTAACATCCTCACTAAGACCCTCAAGATTAGTACTTCTCATTTCTCCCTTGAAATTTCTGAAAATTTACCGTTTTGACCTCCCTCAGGCATTTTTAGGAAATTACACTTAGGCCCGATTGATTTATTTGACCTCAAATCCACTCGATTCAACCTGAAACCACTTAAGGGTTGTTCTATACATCGAATACTAGTCCTTGACACTCTCCGTTGACTTTTTGGATGTCGTTTACAGCAATTCGGTAATACGACCTAATTGGCAGCTGTATTTTTGTTGTACCGAAAACTGTTTCCGATCTCATTTCCTTTATCACTAAAAATCATAATTTTAATTGCTCGTCGGTACCATACCATTTTCCTTGGCTATCTAGAGTCCGAGGTACTCCCTCTGATTAATTCGGTCGTCCAAAGCTGTATTAGTGTGCCCTATAGTCTTATTTTTCCCAAAATTCCAATTATGCCCTTCATCAAATATCATTTTTATCCTCAAGATTATTCTCGGTGTTACAGGAGGGGTGACAACGATGCTCGCATCGATTGGCCGTTGGTATGGTCGACCCATCGCCCTTGATCGGCGGCGATAGAGGGTTTGAGGAACCCTCGAAGGGGGTTCGACGAGCCCCTGACTCGGGCCCCTGACCGGCCGCTGTCGGGGGCCCTTGAAGCCTCCAACCAGCGACGGTTGGGGACTTTTCTCAATATTTTGAAAATGGTATTTTTTTAAAAAATTAATTTTTAAAGCATTTAATACTTAATTTTTAAGTATTCTAAATATCTAACAGTGTAAGTTTTTGAAAATTTTTAAAATATTATTTAAGTTTTAAATAAAAAAACACCAACAATATAAGTTTTAATGTATAAGAATTTGACATTTAGAATTTGATATGGATGATTCAATTCCAAAAGAAATAAAAATCTCTTTTTTAAATAATTGATGATCAAATGTTGTTTTTAGTGTAAATAAATGACATTTTGGTGTTGAATATTTGATACTTAAAGAAATGTGAAATTGGTTAATCTATCATATTGAGTTACTTAAAAATGCAAATATTCAAAAAGAATTTATTTATTTTTTATTAATTCTATTTTTTATCTTAGGCACAATAATTTTTTTAAATTAAAATAATATAAAAATCAAAGAATTCTCAACCATGCATGGTCGGGGAACCCAAGGTTCTCCAACCTCGAACCAGGGTTCCCCCCTCCTGGTTGATGGCTGCGGAGATGGCAAACGGCGATGGCTGGTATGTTCTATTTGATATTTAATTTTAATTTAATTTATTCAAATTGTAGAGCATTTATTGATTTGCTTTATTATATAGATTTAATAATTTTTTTATTATAAAACGTTAACAAGTATACAATTTCTATTTTTTGTTCAGTGTTTACAATTTTTTTTTTTACTTGCTCTTATATTTTGATTTACAATATTAGTGAACATTATAAATCTTATATGTTTGTTTCGTATTTGAGTTTTGTGGAGCATTTAATACAAGCAAAATTATTAAAACATAATACGTATAAATTATAACTACATTTTAATTTTAATATTATTTACACCATGTCTTTACGCACAGGTATATGCTAGTATATATACATAGTATAGTACAAAACTAAAAAAAATACATACAAAGATAAAAGCCAGATGGTTGTTGTCGGCAGTCGGTCGCTAATCGCTGATTGAAGAGCAACTTAGCCAAACCCTTTGTGTTTGTGAGTTGACATCAGCACCCATAATAAATTGGAGTTGTCAATCGATGGCGACATCAAGCAATTGGAGTTGTGAATCAATTTGTGTTGCATGAAAATGGTGGCATCGAGCATGGAAACATTGATTTGTTGTTTGCAAATTGACGGTGTGGCACTGAGTAATCGGGGTTGTGAATTGATGGCAGCACCAAGTACCAAGCATCGAGCATTGAGCAACCACCTGGCAAGGGGGAACGATGATAAGGGGATGGTTAAAGAGGTAGAGACTAGGGTACGTAACCCTTGAATTAGAAATGCATTTCCAAATTGAAAATGTGTTTATGATATTTTTCCATTTCTAAAATTGTAGAAATGACCTGAAAATATTTTTTTGACATTTTTGGAGTTTCAAAAATGGGAAACATTTCGAAAATACTGAAACAACGCCTTTGAGTCATTTTCGTGCATCACAAGGGGTAACTTTAATTTGGGCGTCTTCCCTTTTATTGTCGGTTTTGATTAAAAATATTGCTCTTTTATATTTCAATAATATTGCTCTTGTGTATATCATCTTGTTTATTTTAAAGAATTATAAAATTTGGTTTGATAATAATATATAAAAAAAATAATAAATTTACTTGAGAATTAATTTGAATTTTTGATATTATATTCTAGAATATTTTTCCTAGATATGATATTTTGAATTATTGATACTTAATGAATGTCAATTTATGGATATAAAATTTTTATTTTAAGTCATAAGGGTATTTTTCAAAATTTAAAACACTTTTCTAAGAAAGTGTTTAAAATACTATACACATCAAGGTTACTTTTGATTTTAATTCTTATATTCTCATATATATACCAAACACATAAATGTTACTTTTTAAAAAATAAGATTATTGATAATGACATTAACAAAAATTATATTTCTAAAAGTTTAATTTGCCAAAAGATGCTAAAATTAGGGTTTTCACTTGTTGCTGTTGTGGTTCTACAGCTTAATCCCTGACTATTGCTTGGTCAATCTTCTTTCCTTGACCTTTTTCTTATAGATTTTACTCTTCTCTTTCCTTAATCTACAAATATGTGTTTTTCTTCACTTCTTCCATTTTCATACTTTTTCTTCCCTTTCCTAAATTCTCTAATGACTTTTTCGTCTGTTGTAAAAGATATCCAATGGTGTTTAAATTTTGATCCAAACCAAAAAATTTGATCTATACTAATTAATCTAGTCTAATATTGAGTGGACCTCGATGAAGGTTAGAGATGACCAGTTTTCGATCCAATACCAGTTTAGGAATAAAAAATTGTTTTAAACTATTATTTATTGTAATAGCTCGCCTTTCAGAGCCCCCTCTGGCATAGAGGATCCGTGAGATCATTAATAGAATGATATGCAAGTAATTTGGAGCCAAACTCCATTAATATATCATATAAGCTATCATTAGCAAGCTTTATAATACAATATTATCAAATCTCTCTTTACATTAAATGTATACATTCCCATGGAAACAAAAGTTACACCTTTTGATTAGAATACAATAAGTCATAATCACAAGACATGTACATACACACCCTTTAGGCTCGAAATCCTATCTAGCTCTAACCTCTCAACACAAAAAAACCCAAAACCTTTACTTTAAGTGAACTCTACACACGTCTAATCTCCTAAAGATCCGTCCTTGGTAGGCTCACCCTTTGCCTTAACTTTGCCTGTACCTGGAATGATGTAAAAACAAATGAACTACAAAACTCAACAAGTAATATAGAATAAAAGTCAACAAGAGTAACAAAAACCAACCATAAAAGATAGTAAATACCCCACTCATGCACATATAAAAGAGTGGAATCATGTCACACACACATCATGAGCATAAAATTGCATGCATTCGCGCCATGCTGGCACTAAGCCATCATAATATATGTATAGAGTACAAGATGCATGCTGCCACACATAACCATCCTACATAGTCATTTGAGAGAAGATCTAAGTCCCACACGAGTCTGGCCCTTATGGGCCACCCGAGCTTACACGAGTCCCGCTTTATAGCCCACCCGAGCTTCGCTTTAACTCCCATAATACCACTGTAGCATAATCATAATAGGGGGTTTAGATCCCACATGATTCTGGCCTTATGGCCTATCCGAGCTTGACACGAGTCCGACTCTAGGGCCCACTCGAGCTTTTGATTTATCATCGTAGGAGATATCCCAACGGATTCCATCCGCAACACGTATTAAGTTTCACATATAACTCCCAACACCAGGCCATGCATAACAAAGACATCATGCTCCACACAAAAACCTATGCATAAGACATCTTATAATGACATGCACATGCCAATTATACTCACATAATCATGATTAAAATGTATGGGATATACACAAGAAAAAGGACAACATGTTTCATGAAAGAGATAAAAATTTTCTAAGCTCATCTGGATATGTCTTGAGACTAAGAATAAACCACTCAAAACTTGGCTAAATAGTTCAATTTCTATGCCAAATCGAAACCTATCGATTCAAGTTTACAACGCAACAAACAATTCGCAAATCAGATATCTACACAAAAAGTTATGGCCAAAACTGTACAAGATGGCAATTTAAGTTGACTTACATGGAGTCGACTCGGGGTAAGGCCCAGTCGACTGATTAGTCAACTTTGGGGGCAAATTAGTAGACTAATGGCCCAAAATATTCGACTAATGACCAAATAAGTCGACTCCTGGAACCTAGAAATGCACACGAGCAAACCAAAATCATCCTAAAACTTTCCATACACAATTCCAACCCAAAATACATCATTCCCAACAAAATATAGGGTGGAATAAACCCTATTTGAAGTTTTGAAACATTTCCAACCAACACAATCAAGAATTTAGAGAGATTTACCAAGATTTTACATAAACGTCAACCAAGAGCAACCTTTGAAATACATGGGGGTTTTTTGCAATTAATCCTCCATATACCAAATATAAAGAGTTTGGAAGACGAATAGAGGAGTAGAGCTTGCCTTTTACCCTTCCTTGAGAACTTTATTTGAAGGAAATCACCACTGGGTTGAGACTTCCTTTCACACCCAAAATAAGGAACTCTAGCAAGAATGAGAAGAAGAGAAAGAAGAGGAAACCATCACCCACTTGCGCAATCTTTCTTGGAGCACCAAAAGTTCAAGAAAGGAAAAGATGGAGAAACCCTCACCTTGCTTTTCTCAATCGGCCGAACCCTCCTTTCTTTCCCTTTACCTTGATTTCTCCTTGTCCTCTTCAAAATAAGCCTTCATCTTATATATATATATATATATATGTCCACATAATACTTCATTACCAAATTACCCTTATGGCAGCGTTATTTAAACACCATAATTTTCATAGAATATTTACACGCATACCTTGCATAATTGTGGGACTCATCACCACCTAAGTCAACCTTTTGACTTTTCTATATTTCTGTCCCATTTACCATCACCTGAAAATAACGCGTATAATCTCATAAAATTATTACTCCAACAGATTGGGTATTCTATTACAATACATATCACCCAAATCCATTAATAGGTCGTTACATTTATAATAATAAATAATACTGCATATTAATAAATCGGTTGAGAGTTATTAATAAGAATGTGTAATTTGCTTATTGTTTAATTTTCTTTATGGAGTTACAAGTTAAATTTAGAATGTTGCATTATGTTGATTCTTATTTGAATTTTTTTTATAAAAAGTGTTGTTTGGACAATATATTTATATTTAAATATGAGTTTGGACAAGTTAGGGCCAAACTAGTTTGATCTGAACCCTAATTGCTATGATATTGGGTCCAAAATTTTTAGAAAGTTTGGTCCTAAACTGCCTCAATTAATTTAAAATCAATCAGAATGAATAAACATTTCTAAAGCAGTGCAAAACTCATACTTAGGCAAAAGCTCCAACATATCTAGACAAAAGCTACAACATCTCCCGTAGAAGTGCTTATCAAGCAGCTCCTATTTCTATCCATTTGTGTCGCCCCCACTTCGATTAGGTCTCCAATAGACTTGCACATCGGTGATTTGGGTAAGGGACCTTGGAAGAGGATCTAAAAGCATCGCTCCTTATTTTTTGTGTGAAAAAGCAGTGACAAGACATTGGGAAGCTTGTTTTAAAATATATATATATATATAAACTAATATATGTATTATTTTGTATATATACATATATAATATTTTCCTAAAAATATATTTTTAGAAAAAAATGGATTTTCTAAACACAATTGTATCAAATTTATGTATACATTAGTTAATTAAAGATTAGAAAATCTATTTTTGCAATTTATAAATATATATTTTTTATAATTGTGATATATTTGGAAAAAATCTTTTTTAGTTTATAACTAGATTTCAAAATTTAACAGAAACATATATAAAGTTTATAAGATAAAAGAGAGAAGAGAACTCTAAGAAAAAAATAATTAATTTACATTGAGAATTTTTAACAATATGGATGGCCTTCAGGGGACAGAAGAAATCCAATTAACTCTAACTTCTATTTGTGTAATTAAATTGATGGATGTTGTCTGCATTAAAAATTAATGGATTAGTTGTGTCGCCTAAGAAATAAAAATTAAAAAAAAGTTCTAAAAACAAAATAAATTATATGGGGTGCTATGTATGTATGTGACTCAAATTATAAGAGATGTAACAAAACTTTTTCAATTAAATAGATGCATAATTAAGAGACGTGGCTTTGATTGGAGTGTAGGTTGTGGCAACATGATAAAGTATGGCATCAACTAATTCATTACAACTTGATTATGATGTCGAGCGTGATTTCATAAACTACATGGTCTGGTCCTGGTAAGTAAGCTCTTAGGTCATTAATAATTAGTCAATTAATTAATTTGCAGCATTATGTATTTTCTCCTTAATTATTATTTATCTTTCTTAATTTTTGTAGTTGACCGATACTACGATGAAAGGAATCCCATTCAAGGTACATTTTCATCAATTTGAAGAATGTGGAAAATACTAAGCAAAAACAAAGAATTGCGGACAATTTTAGAAATTTGATTTCAATGTTAATTGTGAATATTATTATTAGTTGTCTTCAATGAGATAAGATTGTCAGTTTGAGTATATATGTATAGTTGTAGTCAAGTATAAATAGATTTTTAAAAACAATGATCTAATTATTTTGTATATAATATATTACTTTATTTAAGCCGCCAAATGTGATCACAAGGATACTTTCCAATACTTGTTGTCAAAGACTCAAAACGAGAATCGTGGTGTTAGGCCCTTTGAAGGCATATCCGGGGTTCACCTTGTTAGACAAGTAATATTTTCCGGATACTACGGTGAGAACCTACAACACTACTCTCATGCATGCATGCATCTATTTGTATCTATATATATAAATAAATAGTCAAACAAGTAAAAAAATTATAATTAACTCAAAATAAATGCACACAATCACTTTTAACTACATTTTTAGAAAAAAAAAAAATGTTTTCACTACTTAAACAAACTAATTATACTCTATATTCACTCAAATAAAGTAATTACACTCTATAGCCACTTTTTTTGGTGAAAATTAATTAGGTTAAAATTTAAATAAAATGACCGATTTGCAAAATTAGTTAACAAAATCAAAATTGATAAAGTGGCTATAAAGTGTAATTAATTTGTTTGAGTGGCTGAAAATATATATTTTTTTTTAGAAAAGTGGTTAAAAATGATTTATTTTTTTTTTTTGAGATATAGTTAGTTTTTGCAATTTCCACACAAATAAATATATAATGTTACTCTTACAACTGATCTATTTGTTTAACTATATATATCATCTCTTGTAATGCTTGTTAATTTAATTTGTTTTCTCAAGTAGATGAGGCCCTAAAATTGATTGATAAGTATCCCAAACTCGCAAAATTACAACCGCTCGAGGGTGATAGTGTTTTATCAGCAATTGCTTTGATTGAGTCAGCGTTCCCAAGTGGGAGTCATCTATCCTTTTGGGAAAATGCTATCTATTCTTGTAAGGATATCACTTAATTTTTCAATAAATCCTCTTCTTTCAGCTGTTTGTGCAAGAAACTTAATTAAATTATGTGCTTTTATTCAAGGTGTTCCAGTGAAGTTGGACAAGTATGATAAAGAGCGTTGGAGATCTGACATTGAGGACCCAGAACGAAACCATTATTTGGCTCAAACTTTTATGCGAAGTTTCTACATTCCAGGTTTAGTTGTGCCTAGCTAGCACAACTAGTACAAATTCAAGGGCATGTTCCAAATTCTGCTTAGATAAAGTAGTTTTCCTAATTGATTTAATTGCTTTGATGATAACTTGCAGTGAGCCAAAGATTACAAGCCATGCTTTACAAAGTCTTGGCGTTCTTAGGTAACGTTATTAATTCAATATACACATGGATTAATTTCTAGTTTAATTAGTTGTAACAATTGATTTTGGCTGAAATTTAATTACCGCATTAATTCTTGACTTAATTTTGCAACTCTAGTGCCTCACATTAAACACATCGGGGAGAAAAAACAAGTGCATCATCAGGTAGCTCGGCTCGTGAAATTGTTGTTCCAGCAAATTACAACTCTAAATGATTACAAGGCTTATAAATCAATTGTGAAAGGCCCACTACTTTTCGCAGCAAAATTAGGAGTTACAGAGGTGGTGGAAGAAATATTGGATTCGTTTCCGCATGCAGTTTGGTTTTGTGATGAAGAATCTCATTCTGTATTCCAATTGGCAATTTTACATTGTCAATAATAAGTTTTCAACATCATATATAAGATGGATCCATGTAAACATATCCTGCCTCTTCGCCACGACAAGAAAAATAACAATATGCTGCACTTGGCGGGGAGACTGGCACCTCCAAGCAAACTAAATCTTATTCCTGGTGCAGCACTTCAAATGCAACATGAGTTGCAATGGTTTAAGGTAATTAACTCATCTCAATTTGGTTTAATGATTATTCAGGAAAGCATGACTTAGAATCTTAAATTTGAGCATATTGATGATAAAAAAAGACAGAACACATTTTTAATTACACTTCTCATTCAGGAAGTCGAGAAATTTGTGATACCCAAAAATAAATTGGAGGAAAACAACGATGGAGAAATTCCTGCAATGCTATTTAATAAAGAACACAAAGCCCTAGTAAGTGGAGGAGAGAAATGGATGAAAGCTACAGCAAATTCATGCACAATTGTGGCATCCCTGATTTCCACCATAGCGTTTGCAGCTGCAATCACTGGTCCCGGCGGCAATGAGGACAGTACTGGCCTCTCGATTTTCATTAAAAAAACTGCATTCATCATCTTTACCATTTCAAATGCATTGTCTTTATTCACATCTGCCACTTCTCTATTGATGTTCTTGTCCATCCTGACTTCACGCTATGAAGAAAATGATTTTCTTTATGTTCTTCCCAAGAGGCTAATAATTGGTCTCGTCACCTTGTTTCTCTCCATAACAACCATGATGGTAGCCTACACTGCTACCCTCCATCTTGGGGCAAACAAATGCAAGGAATGGATACTAATTCCTACAGTAGCAGTAGCTAGTGTTCCAATTTATATTTTCACGTCCTTGCAGTTTCCCCTCCTCTTGGATCTAATCTGTTCAACATACGGTACCATTTTTGGCAAGAAAAATGGTCGCCCCATTTTCCTAGCCCTAACAAAAGATAGTCTAGGCTTTAAATCCTCCATCCCCAATTATTGGGCCGAGCTCATTGATTAGTTTGGGTTTTATTTGTAATGTGAAATTTCTAGATTTCATAGACATTAAACATAAACAGGATTGTGAAATTTGCACGGTTTCATGCTAATTTATATATTGTTAAATAAATGAGTTCTTGAATTAACCGACAATGAGGATGTCATAGTCTTCTTCGTTAGAGAATAAAAGAATCCAATTCGACTTTCCTCTCCTAGCCTTAATCGACAACGACAATGGTGGATTCATTTGATGGCTTTCTGTCACGTGGATTCCATTACGAGTGCATACCTATAATTCTACATGACAGCTGAAGAAAACCCATCCACCAGCAGTGCGATATTTTGGGGTCCGAGTAAAAATGTAAAAATAGGCTCCCGAATCGTATACATTCAAATTTTATTTTTTATAATAAAATATAAAAAAAATATTCATACCATATCAGAATAAAATCAAAAATTTTTTAACTGATCAATTAAAAACTACTCTCCTTACAGTTATGGAGACAAAAATATCAATCAAATTTATATAATCAAGTTGTTCGAGCATTTTTTTTTTTTCAATAGACAATATAGCCAATCCATTCAATATGTCTTGTAACATAGTTGAGTAGAGATAAATCTTGATAAACTTTAATTTGGAAAAACTTTTTTCTACATATACAACTGTAACAGGTATAATTTTTTTTCACCGGTGATCTCAACAAAGAATTTACTCTCAATACCTACCTATCGTGGGTGACTAATTTTTTTTTTTCTTTTGCCAAATCAATAAATGCATAAAATCTCAATTACCCATAACCAGAGCTTCTAATTCACTAAAATTCTAGTTAATCATAATTGATTTTATAAATTTAAATTATCAAATAAAATAGAAATAATTAAACCCAATTAAATATGTTTGTTGGGTCTTGATTTCAAACTATAAAATCAAATTCTATATCACAAAACTTATATACGTAAGGCACACAGAAAACATTAACATCTTAGAATATAATATATACATAATATATATATTTATAGAATATATATAAATATATATATTTACAGAAAACATAACAAAAATATTAATAGCTCAAAAAAGGAGATCTCACTGGCAGACCCCCACCACCGGCCACCGTGGCCAGTAGTTTCTAGCGATCAGAGGCAACCACCCGACACCCTTATCCTCATCGACCAACATACCAAAAAATCAACAAGATCCAACGGTCGAATTTTTATAGATCTAAGATTAAACTTTTGGCCTAGCCCAAATCATGTATATATACGTATATATCATGCATCTATATTAAAAATAATTGCTGATAAAACAAAAAGAGTTATCTTCTTGTAGATCGATGCCACTTTCACAGTAAAAATACGGTCGGATCTAAGATCAGAAGGCTGGATTTTAAAAAATCAATGATTTAGAGAGTTGTTTTTGAGAAAGTGAAAGAAAGAAGGAGAGAGAGTTTTCTAAAGAGATTACTGTGTTCTACAATTTTTTTGGGGAGTGGGGAGAGATTTATATGAGGGTAAAATGGTCATTTTGACACAGGGGCAAAATAGTAAATTTCTTTTCATATTTATGGGCCCCTTAAATTGGCATAATTTATAGACCCTGAGACAATGGGCTCTTGAATTTGTCTATAGGTCCGGGCCTATCCACCAGTCATCACATGGATAGAATTGGGATGAGACAAAATTCTCATCTACTGTAGCACTGCATATTTTGGGGGACGTTTCACCGATCTTTCTCCCATCAACATCTCCTGTTGCTGCCCCTGCAGTTGCTTCTGCACCGACCCTTGCTGCAGAGTTATCAGTACATCCATCATCTCACTCAACTACCAGTCTTTCTACGTCCGAATCACCGCATGTTATAGAGCAAGATGATGATGAATAACTTTGTTTTTTTTGTTTTTGTTTATATTATGACATGTGTTAGTTTTTATACTAATTATTATTATTTATATACATGACCATTTTTTGTCGTTCAGTGAACATCTCCCATATTATATTGATGATCTTCAAGAAATGTCTCCATAAAGAGGGTCGCATTTGGAAAGAAGCGCCTTTGGAGATAAAGGGCTTGTCCTAGAATAAATTTGTGGTATTAAATTTAAATTAATAATTTTTTTATTAATTATCAATGTAAAAATATTTCGTCTATTTAATCTTATTTTTGTTTGTAGAAAATTTTTCAGTGGGATCCTACGATTGATGCATTAATAAAGAGATAGTGGGCATAAAAGGCAACTAAGCGATACAGGGATAACACTCGTAGGTGGCATGTTAATGGAAAACTAACTTTTGTGCCAGATGATGTATGGGATCGTTGGATGCAGAAGTGGGAACAAGATGAAACTTTTAAAAAATTGTCTACACAAGCATTGTTGAATCGGTTGAGTAAGACAAGTGGCCCTAGCGTCAGTCCTTCCTGCCACACTAAGGGCTCCATATTCTTAGCGGAGTATAAGAGACGAATAGTAAGAAATTTAATTTATTAATTTGTTAATATTTGTAAAATTTTATTATTAAAATTTTATATATAATTTTTTTTTAAAAAAATGGGAGTTTGGGAGGGAGCCCCTGCTGATTGAAGTTTTTGAACGAACTCATTCAAAAAAAAACTGAAGAAAGAGGGAGAACGTATGTCGACAAAAGTTCTACGAGCGTCGCTGTGAGTTTTTTTTTAATTGTAAATATTGTTAATTTTATAATTAACGTAAATTTTAATATTCATAATTAACTTATTTTATTTTTTCTTCGTTAAATTGTCATAGGAAACGTACGGACAATTGCTGGAACGGGCAACTCAATTGGATGAGGGATCCGATCAGCTAATTGAGCCAGATTGCGACCAGATATTCATCCAAATTTCCGATGGGAAAAACATGAAGAAGAGGATTTATGGCACGGGATCCTTATCACAATCGAAGTTTTACGACATGGCAACTCATCTACTATCTCATCTGACCAAGAAAATGCCACCATATGTATAACATCCCGTATCAAGTGATAGGAAAGATCGGAACAACTTACCCTGATGGGCTTACGCGAACTTACCAGGGGGTCACCCATTCTTGAGCTTCCCCAGCTTAAACACGCTTAACCCTAGAGTTCTTTGCCTACATTCAGCCCAAAAGATATCTAGTTGGTGTTGTTTCATTCATTACTTATCCTCGATATATACTACTCTTCTCTGGGCTCTTAAGGTATTACATTCTCCCCCCCTTGAGCACACGACGTCCTCTTCATGCGACCTTATAATTGGTCCCAGATCTTTTCCCCTTAGAAGTCTGTCATCCTAGAAGTCTGCCAGGAGCCGCCCCTTGTACAGGCCATCGAGCCCCAGTGCCACTCCCTACCCTCGTTGGACACCTTCACCAAGGGTTAGCTTTGATACCACATGTAATCACTCGAAGGTTTAATACAAGGATCTGTCACCAAACTGCGAGGGCCCGCCCCCGAAAGTCCCGCTAGCAAAGGAATTCCGAGGGAAACTCCACACAAGATGGGATCAGAGTGTAACTCTACCAAGGTTACTCAGACCTTTAATAACAATTAGTAATGATTTTGTTATTTTTCATACAAAATAAAATAAACACAACCATTTACATTCCCTTAGGCCACCCCAAGGGAGATACAACAAGCCCAAATAACAAAAAAGTACCGCCACTGGCCTGACACAAACTAACAACGCCCCCAAGACTCTCTGTTTAGGTGAGCTTTATACACATCTAACCCAATAGACTATGCCACGCTAGGACTCTTCTCATCCTCTGCTTTACTTGTACCTGGAATGATGCAAAGAGAAAGAATGAGCCGCAAGACTCAGCAAGTATAACATAATGAAATTGAGCATGAGACATCACAATAAAGACTCAATAAGCAACAACAAACAATACATGATATGACCTTCACATAGAGTGCTATTGACAAAATAGAAACAAGGAGCACCACGAGAAAGGCATACCGAGAATAATTGTAGTCCCCTTAACTATCTAGCTTCCACCATAACCTAGGTACAATTCGGTGACTCTACTACCACACCGTCTCCAGAACCCACATGATGTTATAAGCACCACACTCATTGTTTCGCAGTAACATGATAATCATGCCACAAGGCACCCTACTTTGGACCCATAAATCCCATCCATTTTAGGATGCTATCACACACCTACGGTACCACACATCTAGCATGCAGTGGTCCCACCCTAACAGTACCCTCAACTCACTCTCAACTCTAGGATAGGAGCACACGCCTATGATACTATAGCCACACAATGCGCACAAGTCCATATCCCTATGCTATAAGCTTAAATAATTTTGGACACTTGGGGCCAAATAGCTCCACTTCCAAGGTAATGCCCGAGGTCAGTCAACTGACCATTGGGGCCAGACAGCTCAACTCAAGGTTGATACCTGAGCCCAGCCAGCTCCATCCAAGGCGTACACATCGACTGACACTTAGGGCCAGGCAGCTCCCTATAACATCTCGTATCGAGCGATATGAATGACCGAAACAACTTACCCTGATGGGTTTATTCGAATTTCCCAGAGGGTTACCCATCCTTGAGCTTCCCCAACTCAATCACGCTTAAACCTGGAGTTCTTTGCCTACATTCAGCCCAAAAGGTATCAAACTGATGTTATTTCCTTTCTTACTTATCCTCGATATATACCCTTCTCTAGGCTCTTGGGGTATTACATTTTGTAACGCCCCGCTATCTCGGGCGCGTTATAATTTGGGACAATTCTGGGACAATAAATTTTTTTCTTCAAAACCTAATGCTAAACCAAAATTTTCAAATATTTTCTCGAAAGAGAATTATTATACACATCAAATGTGGAAGCAAGTATCGAACCTGACATCTTACTTTAACATTAAAAAAGTTCTTGCATCATCGTTCCTCAACATAACTTAATACAAAGCATAAGTTCTCAACTAACATTAACTCTAAATAGGGTTTTACATCATCATTAACCAAATGGTTAAATATCATTATTTCTCAAAACGTTCAAATTTCAAAGTAGCAAAACTTAAATACATGGGCTACATTACATACATTTCATTCATCATGCACTTTACTAAGTGTTATTTCATGCCTCATTCATCCTCGTATCTCAAACCCAACATGCAATGTATGATCAATAATATCATCATGAACGTATGCACATTTCATCATCAATACATGTAAATGCAATCTACATGATATATTCACATCAAGGCATGACAACATGATAAAATTATTTACTTAAAATCGAGTTTTGGGTTGAACCACTTACAAACCAAACATTTTTCATAAAACTAAGTCCAGTTAAGAAGCATCACTTATCTTCTCAAGTTTATCGGGCTACCTCGATATTCGTGCCTTGCCTCGATTTGCATGCCAACCTCAAAATTTGCACAAGTCACTTCAACTTTAAGTCTCAAAGTACCCTAATCACCACATTTATTTAAATAAGCATTAAAATATATTTTATATAATTTCTTGCATTTTTTTTCTCTCTATTTCTGCCTATTTTTTCTCAATAAATCCAAACTAAATATTTCTCAAATATTTCACTATAACAATTTATAAAATAATATTCTTGAATTTTTAGAATTTTCTAGGAAATTTTACTTACCTTAACTTAGCCTTACTACCTTCCTCGGTATGCGTGTCATATCCTCAAAATGTGTGCCCGAACCATTTTTTGGCCCAAAATTCCCAAAATATTAATAAATATCCACTTCCTATTTTTGGAATTTTTTTGAAGAATTTTCGGAATTTCTTTCTATTTTTCTTTCATTTCGTTTTTTCTTTTCTTTTCTCTTATTCATCTTCTTCCTCCTACCTCTCTCCCTTGCCCCTGCAACCTTCGCGTGCACTGGCCTCCACCGCCGCGAGCCGCTGTCTCGTCCAGCCCCACCATCGCCAGTCACTTCCCACTTCCCCTTGCTGGCCGCCGACCCTCGCACGAGCCACCCAGCTGCGCACCCAACCTTGTAGCGAGTTGCCATGGCTACGGCTATGGCTGTTGCTTGCTGTGGCAATCTCGTTTCGATCGTCGTCCTCCACCAAGCTCGCCACCACGCGCATCTGACTGCCCCAGTTCGCTGCCTCTTCCAATCGGCCGCTTGCTTCGCATGGCCTTGGCTGCCCTTGCTTTATTCTTCCTCATTTCTTTTTCATCTTGATTGTTGCTCCATCTAATTCTTCTCCTATTTATAGCCAATTCACCATCAATTCTCCTGCCTTGCCCATCCTTCCTCACACATGCCTAGCACGTCCATATACATATAAATATATAATTCTATATTATATTATAATAATAAAAATTATACATTTAAATTTTACTTTTCATTTCTATTTTATTTAAGTAATTTCCTAATTGCAATTACATCCTCAAACACCAAATTAATTTGCATTACGATACCGAAAATCCAAAATTAATAATCTAAGATTACTCGATAATGATGATTTGGCCTTAGTATCCTTACCGGGTTATCGTTTCATCCCAAAACTATTGAAGGGTTGCTCATTACGAAAAATCAAAGCCACATCAGGCTTCCGTTGACTTCCCAGAAGTCCCTTACAATAGTTCGATTTTGCAGACTAAATGACAGCTACATTTTAGTTGTATCGAAAATCGTTCCCGATCTGATTTCTTTTGATACCATAAATCTTATATCAGAACGTTTATCGAGACCATATCATTTTTCTTAGACAATTTCATTCCGAGGTATTCACTACAGTCAATTCAGTACTGATAACTGTTATCAAGCCAATTTTTTGGTATTCTAAACTTGCTTAAATTACGTGGCAATGTCACGAAAATATGGGTTCTTACATTCTCCCCTCCTTACAAAAATTTCGTCCTTGAAATTTGCCATATGTTCTAAATCTCAAAATTCCATCATCGAAATTAGCACCTGACTGATCAAATAACTAAAGAAAAACATACCTCAATACCTTATTTCAAATAATCCTGTTGTAGCTCTTCATAAGAAATCACATATCCTAAGGAAAATTCATACCGATTATAATTCTCTCTTAATCACAAGATCTTTGCCACGTATATCCTATTCGAAACTTGAGAATGTCACCATGCATCTCAAATTAAAACCCGGGGTTGACCATGCTCACCAATCCCTAAACAAGTACACTTGCATGACTTCTGCCTTGGTCCTTAGTGTAGTGGCCCTCTCCCGGATCATCCTACTAGCATAGGAAATCCGAAATGAGGTCCTCACAAAATGGATACAGAAATAATAACTTGGATTTATCATCATTTTTTTTTTATTTGCTCACTGTTCATTAGGAGCCAAAATAAAACATCTCTACATTTGCTCACTATCAATTAGAGCTCAAGGTAAATATTACACACCCTTTACATTATCATCTTGGGCTTACCGCCCATACATTTTTCAAATAAAAGGGCACTAAGATTCTAACAACAAATTGAACCCTCTATTTCCTGCCCTCAACATTACACCCATAGATCTTGAGACTGGGACATCCCTGTACACATCTAAACCTGGGCTCTAGTCTTAATTGGGCTCGCCCTCAACAATAACTTATCCCTTACCTGGAATGACAGAAATAAACAAGGTAAGCCACAAGGCTCAGCAAGTATATATATTACAACAATAAAGACAATAGAGTCAAGGCATGGATAAACCAAAATGGAATAGACCCGAATTCCCAAGTACGAGTAACATTTCCCATTAGATCCCATTATTATTATTATCATTCCCAAGCCATTGTCATTATGCATTTCATGCATCATTTCATTTCTCAATCATTATGATCATTTCCATGCCATTGGCATTATGTAATTCATGCATCATTTCATTTCTCAATCATTATAATCATTTCCATGCCATTGGCATTATGCATTTTATGCTTCATTTCATTTCTCATGAATATATATAATTTTCCATGCAGCATATCGGTCCTCAAGGCCTTTCATTCACATGCATGCATACATATACATAGAAAAATCATTTAGCCATTCACTTGGCTTGAGCATCGCCTATCGGGTTTATGGCCACCTTACCCGCGTCAGGCGCTCTTTAGGATATCATTTTCTCACCCCGCGGTACATAGCCGCCGCGCAAAATAATAAGTGCGCAAATAATAATACCATGCAATGCTTATGTAGGTTTCAAATGAACATATCAAACATGCTTTATTATTAGCAATGTTCTCCTTATAATCATCATGCACACTTAGACATTTCAAGATTTTATCCTCACATGAGCCAATGATATTTTCATCACATGATTTAGCATCATTCATTAGGATTCATTTCCATACCATAAATAATAGTACCATGCAATGCTCATGAAGGTTTTCAAGTAAACATATCGACATACTTCATTATTAGAAATGTTCTCATCATGATCATCATGCACACTTAGACATTTCAAGATTATATCTTCACATGAGCCAATGATATTTTCATCATATGATTTGGCATCATCCATTGGGATTCATCTTCATATTATTTCTCAAAGTCAAACAAGTTGATTACATGAATTCACCATTAAAACTCATAATTTTCATTTTTAATTCCCACCATTAATTAACTTCCCCATTTTTGGAACATCTACATATCCACGAGATGATTTTTGAAGCCAACTAAAACATCACAAGAGTTTTGGGCAAGAATTACGAGCATTAGGAAAGAATCGGATCACAAAGAAAGGATCAATGCATTCTATTAGTTGACCGAATAAATGAGTTAGTCAACCGACTGAGGACTTAGTCAACCGATGAAGAAGAGTTAGTCGACTAAATAGGGACTTGGTCGACCGAGTAAAAACACTTGGTCGACTAACAAAAGTTTAAATTATCACTTGGTCGACCGACTAAAACCACTTGGTCGACTGACTGAAACACTTGGTCAACTAACAGAGGCTTATATTATTACTTGGTCGACTGACTAGAACCACTTGGTCGACTAACAGCCCACTTGGTTAACCGACTAAAACATTTGGTCGACTGACTAAATCACTTGGTCGACTAACAAAAGCTAAATTTTTCACTTGGTCGACCGACTAAAACACTTGGTCAACCGATTGAATTACTTAGTTGACTAACAAGAAGCAGAACATATATTTGGTCAACTGACTGAAACACTTGGTCGACTAACCGAAGAACAAAATACATACTTGGTCGACCGATAGAAATATTTGGTCGACTAATCAAAGAACAAAACACATACTTGGTCGACCAATAGAAATACTTGGTCGACCAACAGAGGCCTGAAACTTAAAAATAACAACGATAACCCACAAAACTCAACCTCTCAAGCAAGATACACCAAATCTTGCTTCTCTAACATTCCTAATCAATCAAGTGTCATTCCTTTGAGGATTTAGGGTGAACTAAACCCTAATGAAAACTCACAAAAAAAAGACCCATCGATGACAAAACACAAGAGTTTAACGGATTGGGAAAATAATCCACCAATCATTATAGGCTCTAGGTTTCGATCTTCTAAGAAACTAGAAGATTCGAAGACAAAGGAACCAAGAAGGAAACCATCTTGACCCAAGAGCAAAAGAACCCAAGGCTTCATTAACAAGGAAGATCAACATGAACTTGCATGGAAACAACATAGAATGAATAATAACTTGCATTTAGAATGAGAACTTGCCATCAAAAAGAAATAGAGAAGAAACTTGCATAACCAAAAAGAAATGCAAGAAGAACTTGCCTTTGATGAAGAAAAATCCAAGGAGAAGAATGCACCCAGCTGCAACTTCATTTCAAGCTTCCATGGACATCAAAATGGAGAAGAAGAAGAAGAAGAAAATTATGAAGAAGATGGTCGATCGGGAGAAGAGAGAAGAAAAAAGAAAAAGATAAGGAAAAGAAAGAAAGCATGGGGGAAGGATTGGCCGCCCATCAACTTTCCAACCACTCCCTTGGCCAAATTACAATTTTGCCTATCTCCTTTACACACACACCACAACTCATTAAACCCATTTTGGTCTTTTATCTCTTTTTCTTTTCTTTTTCATTTTTCTTTCTACTCCATAATACTCATAAATTCATTTATAATAATACCCATTTATGAAATTCCCTAATTGCCCTCACTTTTTTCAATAAAGTAAGGACCATTTGGTCACTTTGCATTTTACAATTCTTTCTTCTTTTCTTTTAATCCACAAAATACAAATATATATATATATGATTTCATTTATTAAATTCCATCTCTCACATTTTACACATAAGCCTAAGCCCAATTCAAAAAATCCACTCATACTCTTACATAGGCTCAAGCCCAACTTATTGGCTCAATTAATTATAATGGCCCATTTCCATTAGCCCACCAAAAGGGTCTCAATATAACATTAAGCCCAATGGGCCTCACAACCATACAACACTTGCCACATACAAAGTCTCCCCTTAGGCTCAACCCAAGTTTCCAAAGACCAATCCATAAATTTAATACATCATTTATTTATATAAATTTTGCCACATCAAGATATGCACATATATATAAATATATATAATGCCCATGCCTACTTTACTAATTGCCCAATTCATTTTAGGCCCATGGGATTTCTCTAAACCCATCACATTCATGGACCTTAAACACTTGGTCCAAATGGGCAACCCAATTAATGAATTTAAATACATAAATTTTGACACTTAAAAATATTTTCCAACATTCAATTTATTAGGGCAAATCTCTAAATTTTCAGAATTAAAATATTAATAAACTTCTAGACCCACTAACAGGTCATTACAGTTTCTTCCCCCCTTAAAAGAATTTGGTCCTCCAAATTCATACCTGGTCAATCAAAAAGCTGGGGGAAATAGACGCCTCATCTCATCCTCGTGCTCCCAAGAGCCTCGTTCGAAGGATGACGCTGCCACTGGACCTTTACAAATGGAATTGACCGGTTCCTTAGAACTTTCCCTTTCCGCTCCAAAACAATACTTGGCATCCCTTCGTACGAAACATCCTCCCCGACCTCAATGGTCTGATAATCAGTACTAAGTTGGGGATCCGGCACATACTTCCTCAACATAGACATATGAAAGACGTGAACGCCGGATAATTGAGGTGGCAAAACCCACCTATATGACAAAGCCCCAACTCGCTCCCGAATGACAAAGGGTCCAATGTAATGGGGACTGAGCTTCCTTGAAACTCTAAATCGACGCATGCCCTTCATGGGCATTACCCTCAACCACACATGATCGCCCATATCAAACTCTAAGTCACGCCGTCTCTTGCCCGCATAACTCTTTTTCTATCTTGGGCTACTTTCATTCAAGCGCTAATGGTTTTGATCTTCTCTGACTTTTTCCCAGCACATAGGTGACCTACATGGCCTGCCATACAACGCCTCATAAGGCAGCATTCCTATTCATGCATGATAACTACTGCTGTAGGTGAATTCCACTAATGGAAAGTAATCATCCCATCTGCCATGAAAATCCCGGACACATACTCAAAGCATGTCCTCCAATGTTTGGATAATTCTCTCCGCTTGTCCATTAGTTTGGAGATGATATGCAATACTGAACTTCAACTTGGTCCCTAAGCAATATACAAGGCTTCTCAAAAATGAGAAGTAAATCAAGGATCCTGATCCGACACAATGCTAGACGGAATACCATGCAGTCTCACTATTTCATCATATACATCTTTGCCAAACGACTCAAGAGATAGATCTTTTTAATAGACAAGAAATGGGCCAATTTCATCAGCCTATCCATCAACACCCAAATGGAATCTTTCCCCTTGGCCGTTTTAGGAAAGCTCGACACCAAATCCCTAGAAATGTTATCCCACTCCCATTCCGGGATAGGTAACGTCTGCAAGAAACCCTCGACTTCTGATGTTCCTCTTTGTCTTGCTTGCACATTATGTAAATCGAAACAAATTTAGCTACATCACGTTTCATGTCGCCCCACCAAAACTGTTGCCAAAGATTCTGATATCTCTTCGTTGTACCAGGATGGATGGCGTATTGGACTTATGGACTTCAAACAAAATCTTTTACCTAATCTTGACATCATTAGGAACGCAAACCCGTCCCTAGGACATCAACAAACCATCATTCCTCCAATTGAATCCCGCCAACGTGAATCTCTCCAAATCTACCATGATATGTGCTAGTCCTTCATCTTTAGACTGTTGACCCTAAATTTGCCCAATCAAATCTGACTGCACCTTCATATACACACAATGCATAATGGGTCTTTCCTTAGGAGAAGATATAAACATCTCCCCATATACAATCTCCTCCAATGACCAAATAATCTCTACGATCTGCCTGACAACTGCGAATGAGACACAACACTGGACTTCAACCTGGACCTTAAGGCAATAATCCCAATCGTTCTTCAGGGTCATAGAATTAGCTAATACCAAGCTCATGCCACTCGATGTTCAGGTTCTAAAAACCTCTCTATTGATGGTCTTTCCAAATATGTTTAACCCTTTTTTCTAAGTCATTCAAGACAACGGAGCAGCAATGTTCAAAATCTCTCTTTAGTACCCTATGGTACACCATGCTGTCTAATAGACTCCTTATATCTGAAATGACCATAAATAGTGATCACTTCTCTACCACTCTGACCTTGGCAAGATCCACAAAAAGACTACTTCTTTTGACCAACATTCGCATTTGCTACTCATAGCATACCTTTTGATTTTTCCAACTTGGACAAGATAATCCATAAGTACTCCTGACGGGTCTCTTCACTTGGCGAGAATTAAAATACTAATTTTGAGATGGCTACCTCCCCATCTCACTATTCATTGATACCATTTGGACCACATGAGAATCTTGAAAACATGCCCACTGCAATAACTATTCCCATAATCATCCACTCCTGACGGGGTTCTTATTTGTCATGATAACTTATGTCAGGCACTACTCTTTATACGCACCCTTACTCTGCCACACTTTCTTCTTTCTTCATGAATTGATCCATGCTCATCTAAATGCTATCAATATATACTAATACCACGTATTGAATAAGAATACACACACATGCATATACATTTATTGATTGCATTTCTATTTTAATGGTTTTAGAAAACCACATTCAGCAAAAACACAATCGACAGATACAAGGAAACAGGAGACCGTTCGCGATCGGTCAACAGCTTCTCACCATCGGTCAATAGCTGTTATGCTGAGATAGGCTCTCACCTTATTATTTTCTTTCCCTTAGCTCCTCATTAGCATACAGAATCACATTACATTTCCATTCCACACACCGTTGGGGTTGACCTTGCTGTGACATACTTAATCTATCGAGTGCCCTACCATGTCACTCATTCACCAGGATTAACCTTGTCACATTCTTAAGAAGACCCCATCCCGTCCCATATGGACCCAATAACGACACGAAAATCAATACCCTGATGATATGAAAATCACGCGCCATGCACCGACTCTTTTGCAAGTAAAAACAGTTAATGCAATATACCACATGATTAATATGCAAATGATGCCATATATACATAAATAAAACGCATAAGCATAGCATCCCGAGTTCTGGTCTCGAGTGCCCTATCGTGTCACTCGTTCACCTGAACTCACTACACTCACACCAAGACATATCTAAAATAAAGGTAAAACTAAAGTCAAACCACTCACCTCGAACATGTTCGGATCACCCCGATCCTCGTGCAATGCCTCGATTTGCATGCCAAATCCCGAATACTTGAACTTGCAGTCAACCTCGAACCATAACACTTCCTAAACACCATATTTAATTAAGGAAGCATTAAAATCTATTTTTCTCAATTTTTTCATAATTTCCTCTATTTTTCTCTCATTTTTCACCTTGATAATTCCAAAATAATTATCTCCTCAAATATTTTCCCAAATATTTCAACATGATAAATTCTAAACTAAATAAATAAAAATACTGGAGGAGAAATTACCAGAATGCCCCCATCCATGCGCCCTCACGCGCCTAGCGGGTGGGTACGAGTGAAGACTGGCGCATGCAGCCACGCGCCACCATCTCCTCCGATTACAATTGCTTCCTTTATTAAATTGAACTATTTTTATTATTTTTTATATTAAAAATTATATTTAAAAAATTATATTTTTTAAATTTACATTTTATTTCATGTTTCTGTTTTTTATTTTTTTAAAAAAAATATCATTTTTTCATTTCCATTTCATATTGAAAACATTTTTTGCTTTCGTTTTTGTACAACTTAGGCTGCCTCCAACCCCATCCCTACCGATCTTGGCCTCCAGCCCTATCTCTATCCTCATTGGCCATTGCCTCCAACCTTAATCGTCCATCGTCGTCGTTCGATAATCGTACCTCCATCATTCATTGTCGTCGTTCGGTGGTCGCATCTCCATCGTCTATGACCTTCTCAATTATTCGTCGGCTACGACTCGTCCATCTATATATTTATATATAACATATAAATATTTTAATATATATTATATTAATATATTTAATATTTTTATAAATTAAACTTAAATTTAAATATAAAATATTGTATTAATATATTTTTTAATAATTGTGTATAATTTATCTAACATATAATTGTAATAATTTTATCAATTAGATATTAATTTATAATTTATTTTTATTAAAAATTAATATTTTTATAAATTTTATTTATATTATTCAGTAACATATTTATTTAATTTTTTTTAAATTTTAATAATTTATTAATTTTTTTAAATTAAATATATAATTATATAAATAATCGTTTAAAACACATTTATCTAAACATATTATTAACTTTAACATTATTTAGTTTTTAACATTTACACAATTTATAAATTTTATAAATAGAAAGGCTTATAAGGTCAATAAAAAATGGGTAAAGCCAAACACCCCACATTCGAGGCCTCCATTGTACATCCTTTAGGGCCGAACAAGAAGCAGGGGCGATCAGAGGCCTCCATCGTTGCCGGTGAAAACTTCCAACGATCGAAAAGGAAAGTGGACAAGGTGTCCCACCGGAGCTTCTTCCTCATTTCTGTCCTCATTTTAATTTATCCGAGAGCTTCCTTGTTTCCAAATTTCTTTATCCCAATCCAAGGATTCCCCAATCTGGTAGGTTGAGCAGATTTTCGACCTCGATCCTGTTTATCTTTATCGAGCATCTTCATTTGAACTTCATATCTGCACCTCTACCACATTCGAGTTGTTCCAACGATAGATAAAACCTAGAAAACTAGAAATTTCTTCATCTCTGCTTGGTTTTCTTCTTCGTGATTTTTGAAGGTCGACGAGAGGAGAGTTCCCATGTTGGGTTGCTCCGATCGATGAGTGAAGCTACCTCCCCCAGCGATGATTTTCCCGCGCTGGTGGCTGTGAGTTGAATGGCCGACCGACAGCGAGGTCCTCTCCTGTTTGTTGTCTAATGATATACACGTCGGCTAGAAACTGAGACTTCTTCTAGTGAGCTGCAAGGGCTGTGGGCTGCCTCTGTTCCTTAATGGTCTCTTAAAAAAAATTTAAACACGTCTTTGTTGCTACTCTTCATGTATGTGTCATTTGCTTTAGTCAAGTTAGTTTGAAAGATCAAGTCTTTAGCAATTTGTTGCTATTATCCAGTAGTATGTTAGTCAAATAATATTCTCCTCTATCAGCTGAATGTTAGACGATTTCTAGGAACAGGTAGTTGTTTATTTGTGCATATATAGCGGGGTTGAATCTTGCATTTGAACAGCTTTTTAAAAAATTATTTTAAATTTTAATTTTAATTTTAATTTTAATTTTGAATTTTGAATTTATTTTAAATTTTTTATTTTAATAATTTTATTTATTATTTTAAAAAATTATTTTTTAAAACAAAAAATTAAAAAACACCTTCTATTTAAAATTTTGAAAATAATTTTTTAATAATATTTTATTTAATAAATTTAATTATTTTATAAATTAGAACTATTTAATAATAATATATTATTAAAAATATATATATATTTTAAAGTTGGTAAATCTTATAGCATTTTTTCCTATTATAAAAATAAAATATGAATAAATAAATAAATTATCTTCTCTTTTCATGTTTTGGTTGTTTTAGTTGAAAACAAGCAAAATAATTTTTTGTAGTTTTGAATTTTTTTTATATATTTTTATTTTTGAAAATAATAAAATAAGCGTATTTTTATTATTTTAAAAAATTAAAAATTAAAAATAACTTGAAAACAAGACAACCTTTTAGGTTACGTTCTTTTTGTTATTTTTAAGTCATTTTTAGTTTTTGATTTTCTAAAATAATAAAAATACGTTCTCTTTATTGTTTTTAAAAATATATTTTTAAAAATAAAAAAAAATTATAAAAAAAACTCAAAACAACAAAAAGTATTTTGAGTGTTTTCATTCAAAATAAACTCTAAACTCAAAACACATTTATTTATTTATTTATTCATATTTTATTATTATTATGAGAAAAATATTACAAAATTCATTAACTTTAAAATGTATATATTTTTTTAATAATATATTAATATTAAATATTTTTAATTTACTAAATAATCAAATTTATTAAATAAAATATCATTAAAAATTTATTTTCAAAATTTTAAAAAGAATACGTTTTCTAATTTTCTATTTTGATAAATAGTTTTTCTAGATGACAAAGAGAATGCGTTTTAATTTTTTAAAAATAGATTATCAAAATAGAAAACTAAAATTGAATTCAAAACTTAAAATTAAAAATTAAAAAACAAAGAGAAGGTAGCCTTATTTTGGTTTCTGTTTCTTTTGCATTTTATTTTATTTTTTCTCCTACATGGTCATCAACTATGATTAGGCTGGGCTTCTCAGCGACGGAAGACTTCTCGCTTGCAATGGGCAATGGAAGCCTCTTCTTTTCCATCGAATTGGGTAAACCTGTTTGTTTCTATTCTATTCTAATTTTTATTTATTTATTTTCTATAGGCTGTCTTTTCATTGAAATTTTGCATTCTTCAATATTTTGTATAGTAGGCTTTAATACCAACTTCCAAAATCAAATTATACAAATTGCACACTAATGTGTCATAAGTCAAAGCCCAATGACAAGGGCCCAAGCCCACAAGAGTGAAGACCTAACTATAGCCTAAGAAGGTTGTTGCAAGGAGCTTTGTGAGACTTGAAGGTCTCTCGAAGACTTTCTCTTAATGTAAATCTGCAAGGGAAGAAATGAGTCAAGAGAAACCCAAAGATCTCTCGAAAACTCTCTTGCGGGACACTAGATAATTGAAAATGTACTTATGAGAATCTTGCACAAGATAAGGTTTATTTGTAAAAGTTTTAGTGCTAGTTAATTTTGGAATATTGGGGTGCTTATCACAAATTCCCAACCTCTCTTATAAATAAGGAGACCCTCATAAAGAAGGTATGCTTTGAACATCAATTCTAGTACTTTACATAGTCTTTCGCAATTTCAAATGTTTAATTTAAGCATCATAGCGTTTTCATAGAGATTGTCTTGTAACCTTTGACTATTGTTATGTTTGAGAGACAATAATTGGGATCGTTTATGGAAATCTAATAAAAAAGAATGAAAAACTAAAAATGGTGTGTACAATACCTCAAGCTGATAGGAGACCCTTCCAATAGAGGCTTCTAGAGCCTCCAAGATAATTCCTCAAACTATCTATCTCAATGAATATGAAGCACTAAAATGGTAGCATGATGAGAGCACCAGGGCTTTTTGGGAGATGGCAACTTTCGTCCATAGTGCACTCCAGTAGACACCATTTCGTCCTATTCTGCAGAACTGCATGCAAATTAATCCTTCACCTTTGATTGTACTTGAGGCTCTGTGGGAGACTTTCCCGTAAAGGCCCATGCCCCTCAAGAACAGGTTTTTCCCCCCATAAACCTTCTAGAAGAGGGTTCGCAGGTGACTCCCTTGAATAGGTAGGACGAACCAGGCGTAGCTTTTTTTGGGAAAGAAGTTGGGGCTGCTCAATTCCACGAGGGAAAATATTCAGAAATTATGGAAAGTATTATGGCAAGAGATGCCCGAAATTTACTTAGGCCTCATTTAAGAAGAGATCACCATGGGGATAATTAGTCTATTTTTACTACTTGTGAAACTGAAGATATATATGAAGAAGATGATCGAAGAGGAATTGAAGCAAAAGAAATTGGTGACTGTAAAAGAAGATCAACATAAAAGAAAGATCCCTTCTACTGTCGAAATTATGGAGAGATCTCTCCCTCCCAAGTTCAAAGTGCCACAGATCAGTTCTTATTTGGGAAGGGAGACCTTTATGACCACATTTAGAATTGCGAGTCGGTAATGATGCTACATGGCTGGGAAAACACCATCTTGTGTCGAGCCTTCTCCTTAACCCTAACCGGCCATGTGTAGACTTGGTTCAATAGCTTGGCTGAAGGATCTGTCTCTTTCTTTGAGCAATTAAGGAGAGAATTCATTAAGGCGTTCATCATTAATTGCCAGTGGAAAATGATACTACATATTTGCTCTGTATTCACCAAGGAAGTAAAGAAACCTTAAGGCAATATGTAAACCATTTTAGGAATGTTACTCTGGAAATCCAAGACTTGCAGGTGGGCATGGCAGTCACTGCTGTGCTTCAAGGAATGAAATAAATCTCACTACAAGAATTCCTAGCTCTTAAACAACGTGCATCCTTAGCCGATCTATTTGCTCTTGCCAACAAATATATATTACATGCTAAGGTGAAGTGGGTAGTTTGGGGAAAGGAGGAGAAAAAAATAAGAATTTGATGAAGGGATGGGAAAAAGAAAGGATAAATCTAGAAAAGTTGATGGGCCTCCAAGACTACAGTGTAGAAATTATACTCGCTTATAGAGCTACATTCAGTTATTTTGGGAGCAAGTAAGGGAGCAGGCCTTATAAAATTCCCTTAGAGACCAAATCGACCTATGGGTAAAAAAATAAGGATGCCATTTGCAAATTGACTTGTGGGGCCCTTACACCATTCCTTCCCTTAGTAGTGCTCGTTGTTTCTTAACTATAGTGGATGATTTTTCAAGATGTACATGGGTTTACCTTATGAAAACCAAGTCACAAACTTATGATTATCTAGCTATGTTCTGTCATTTTGTGCAAAAGCAGTTTAATTCTCAAGAATGGTAAGTAGTGACAATAGGAGAGTATGTGTTTGAGGGACATGAAAGATTTTTTTGCTACCTAGAGGATTGAACATCAAACTTCTTGCATTGCTACACCATAGAAAAATGGGAGAGTAGAGTGCAACATTACCACATTCTTGATGTGGCATAGTTCTTATTTGTTAAGCTCATTTACCCTTAAAATTTTGGGTAGAGTGTATTTTGACTACAGTCTATCTTATTAATTTGATGCCAACCCTAATCCTTAACAATAAGAGCCCATATGAAACCTTATTTCACAAAAAACCCAATTATAACCATCTGAAAGTTTTTGGTCCCCTGTGTTATGCCCACAACCTTGACAAATCATGAGATAAATTCTCTCCTAGAGCCCACCGATGTACATTTGGCTATCTTCATGGATAAAAGGGCTATAAGGTTTATGATTTGGAGAAACAAAAATTATTGTATTAAGAGATGTAATTTTCTATGAGCAGTTTTTTCCTTTTCAAACTTGTAGTTAGCCTCATAACTCACCCACGTCACCTTTCACTACAACATCTACACCCATAAACCAAATTGTACCCATTTTACTTGATAATATCTAGGCTTATGGGCTTCAAACACGATTGACTGGCAATGTTGATACTGGGTCTGATCTTTTAACATCTCCAATTAGGCTTCAGACCCTCTTGCACCATGAGTTACACTTGATGACCAAATATTGAACCCACAACACTTTTTATCTCATGTGTACCTAATTCACATGTTGTAGATACAATGCCACCTACAAATAATGTCTCCTTTTCTTTATAGTGTTCGCCTAGAACCTAATACATATCCACAAACCCACAACACTCTTTATCTCATGTCTCACCTGATTCACCTATTGTAGATATAATGCCACCTACAAATAACGTCTTCTCTTCTTTATAGTGACCGTTTAGACCCTAACGCATAGCCACAAAGCTTTTTGGTTTCGACTAGGAATTATTACCCTCATTGGTACCATCTCAAGATTCCTTTCCATCAGCAAACTTTGGTATAGTCTATTCCATTTCCTATAATGTATGTTATTCCAACTTTACTCATATCTACAAAGCCTTTCTGGTCTTTATTTCTTCCTTGGGCGAACCTAAATTTTTTTACTACACAGTCAAAGATCCTTGATGGAAACATGCCATAGACTAAGAAAAACATGCATTGCAGGATCATCAGACAAGGAGCTTGGAACATTTACCACTTGGAATGTGAGACCCCCACCCAGATATCTCGGCCCAGTCGAAGAACCCCAGCGAGAGCCCACGAGGGGTAGAGAAAATAGAAAAGAAACTACCCTGACCTGCTCATACTGAGAAAATAACAACAAAAGCATAACTCTCATGCTAGGCATGCATATAAAACATAACCCGATCACAGGGTTACACGATAAATATATATACACATACAAAACTGTGCCAAGTACTCAAAAGCTAAACATCCATGGCACAAAATCACAAGATATACACCAAAGCAGGATCTATTAGGATTGCCCTATACATCACCGATCGGGATAGCTCAAAGATTGCTAACCTCCCCCCCCACACTTGACCTTGCTTTTACCTGAAATAAAGAGAAGCAAGAGTGAGTCACAAGACTCAACAAGCATATAAGAAATGAAAGGCTGACCAGAGTAAGGAAGTTAGAGATTACTCACACCCAAGTGCAAAACTCATGCAAAACATGACAACCAACCATACATTACATGCTCATGAATCACATGATAGATATACAAAAATGTTGCATACTAAAATATGCACATACTAAAATATACATTACATGCTCATGAATCACATGACACCCAAGTTCCTATCACAAACCTGTCATTGCCATGAAAGGCAGAATAGATAACTCACTGAGCCAAAGCTCTCTAGGGCCGGGGTGACCAGAACCCGGAGTGGCACGCTAACACGCTTGTAATCACATCACAAGATAACTGACCATAAAAAATCTGGCATGCCAGATGTGTCCATAAACCTGGCACGCCAGCTGCGTCTATAAACCCATCACAACACACTCACACATCGTTGTTAACCATGCAATGCACAAATATAATGCAGTTGCATAATGAGAATAAACGTTGATACATAGCCCCCATAAAATCATACATTAAGCCCTGCTCGCCCATATAAGAAATCACATATAATACAGTACTCGTGTCTAAATATAATGCAGAGGCATAATAAGTATAAACGATGATACATAGCCCCCATAAAATCATGCATCAAGCCCTGCTCGCCTTACTAGGAAAACACATCTAATGCAATATGTCCGTGGCCAATCACACCAATCGCATGAAACCCCCAAATGCATATTCCCAAGCCCCTACATACATTTGAACTAACAATATACTGGAAATAAAAGAAAACACATGCAAATACTCTCGGCCACAACAACATTTAGCGTGAACCTACCCACAGTATCCTAGCTTCATTCCATAAACCACCTAAACTAGGCACTACCCAAGGATGGCCTAGCTTCATTCCATGAAGGAAATGGAGAGTGAACAAACTCTCCTGAGCCATTTTGGAGACTCAATACATCATCTAGATTAATCCTCGAAAAACATAAAAGTCATCAAAGATAAAATCTCTCAAAGTCACCTGTAAGTCTCCACTGAGCCAACCAAGTCAACCCCGAATTGACAATCACCAAATTGAGAAGCCATGAATCGTCTATTAACCTCATGTTCATCTCTCTTTAATGTAACTTCTTTTTAACACAAACCCACTTCTCCTTACCTACTTGACCATACTTTGAATATTTAAATACACAACATATATAAATATATGCACAATATGATGAACTTCATAGGGTCTAAACCATATCTACATGATTTTGATCACTCACCATGTTAATAGAGTCTCGATTATATATGCATATAACTCAACTTGCCCTGCATCTCGGGCGTATATATATATATATATATACATCTCTTCATGCTCTACATCTCAGCCATACGTATATGTATGTAACACATCTTGCACTGCATACTCCTTGTCTCAGCCATATATAAGAATGACCCAACCTTCCGCCACTTAACTCAAAGTATACACATGCTTCTCGGCCATGTATATATATATAAACATACATAGCAGAGAGACTAACCCACTCATTCGCATAAGCTAAGTTCTAAGGGCACACACCATCTGGCTAACCATCAAAGGAAATCATAAAGGGAAAAGAAGAAAAAATGAGAGTTTGCAAATGTAAAGAAAAGATAAGAAAAGGGTAGCATGCTTGCTTTCACCGAGAACAACATGCTAACTTCCTTCTTCTTCTTCTTCTTCTTTTTCTTCCTTACTACTCTCTGCTTCGCGAAAATGCTCCCAAATGATGAACATAAGCATCTAGTGAGCGCGCGCACACACACACACACACATATATATAAGGGACAAAAGTTGATGGGTGAGGACACCTGGCAAAGTCGTGGCAAGATAGGAGGATAAATTCCCTGACATGTCTCTTGAAAATTAGCTTCTGAATTGAGAATATGGCCTGGGAATTCAATCTTAGAAAGTCCCATCCGGATGCTACAATAGATAATTCAAACGAGAGGAATTAAATGAAAACTAACATTCTAGACAGTTTTGACACATCCTTGTATTTTAGGAATAACTCTCTCGTCTGAGTTCCGATTGAGGTGATTTAAGATGATATGGAACAACAAGAGAAATATCTACAACTTTCATGTTTTAAGTTTTTTGAGATTCGGACTATATCGAGGTCAAAATTGGGATTCTAAGAGAAATCAAATTCTTGAAATATAGGCCATATATCCGAATAATTATGCTCCTATCCGAATGCACCACACCCTTTCCAGATGGATCACTGTAGCATCTGGATGGCACTCACAAAATCTCAAAGAGATCATCCGAATAAGCCTCTAGTCATCCAGATAACATTTCCAATCTAGCATATTCAAATGCTACACCATCTATCCAAATGCAAGACTCAAAATTTCAAAGGCACATCCGAATGTGACTCACCCCATTCGAATACAAGAATCCAAACTCGAATATGACATTATATATCATTGGATACTCCAAACTTAGACCCAACACTTAATTAATAACCGTAAAATATAACATATTAAACATCAATGCTAATCAACTCAGTCCTCAAAGCATGACACAACATTAAATAAATAAATTCTGGTCATTACATGGTAACCATGCCATTGATTCTAAATGGGTATACAATATTAAGTATAAGTCTAATGGCACTGTTGAGCGTTTTAAAGCACAATTAATTGCTAAGGGTTTTACATAGGTTGAAGGGCTAGACTATCATAAAACCTTTGCTCCGATTGCAAAAAATCACTACTTTGCAGTGCTTATTGTCATTCGCTGCTATTTGCCATTAGGAACTTCATCAGTTGGATGTAAACAACACTTTTCTGCATGGTGATCTCCATGAGGAAGTGTAAATGAAAGTGCCATAAGGTTTTGGTAAAGTACATGATAATCGTGTCTGCAAACTAAAGAAATCCCTTTATGAACTTCATCAAACCTCTAGAAATTGATTTAAAAACTTTCCAATTCTTTGCAACAACTTGGCTTCAAATAATCTACCGTAAATAACTCTTTATTCACCTTTGTGCGAATGATCTCTTTTTCAACCTTGCTAGTCTATGTAGATGATGTCGATTTTGCTGGGAATGATCCAATTACAATACGTCAGGTCATCATCTTGATTCATTTTTTTGCATCAAAAATTTGGGTAATTTTAAGTATTTACTTGGTATTGGAGTGACCCTTAGTAAAGAGGGTATAGTACTCATTCAACGAAAATACACATTTGATCTCTTTGAGAAAATAGGGCTTCTAAATGCACAACTTGCTAGTTTCCCTATGGAGCCACACCATAACTTGGCTATGTGTGTTAGCAATCCAATTTCAGATGCAAGCCAATACTGTTGCCTCATTGGTAGATTGCTTCACTTGACATTCTCACGGCTTGACATCACCTATCCAGTGCAGGTTCTGAGCCAATTAATTCATGTAAGATCCTTATGTTCCTTATTTAAATGCAGCATATACAATTCTCCAATATCTTAAGACAACATCCAGTTAAGGCATCTTTCTTTCTTCAACTAGTGAGTTGCATTTGACTACATATTGCGATTTGGATTGGGCGAGCTATCCACCAACTATCCATTCCGCTACTGGTTATGTAGTTTTTCTAGGGCATAGTCCAATTTTTTGGAAATCTAAGAAGCAAAGTGCAGTATCTCATTCTTTGACGGGAGCAGAATACAGGGCAACTGCTAATGCCACTGGTGAATTATTATGTTTGTGCGCTTTGCTTCTTGATCTTAATGTTACATTGCCATTTGTTGTCTCCCTCATTTGTGATAACCGGACAACTTTACACATAGCTGCTAATCTTGTTTTTCCATGAGCGCTTTATGTGTGTGTGAAGCCAGCCACCACCAACCTCGGTTGGAGCTCTCTCTATTCTCTATGTGCTCTTTATTTATTTCTCATAATGCCATCCAATTGTATTTTTGCTGTTGTTAAAATTATTAATATTATTATTATTATTATTATCATCATCATAACATCAAAATGCGTAATAAAAAATGCCCCATTCCCTTCTTTGCCTTCTTTCTAAAAAAAAAAAAGCGCCAAAAAACCATTAATTTGAACCAAAATATCAAACTTGGTGGGTTTTTCTATGTTTTTTTTTTTTTGGGGGGGGGGGGGGGGGGGAGGGGGGGCCTGCTAGTTCCTCCTAAAAGGGTTCTGCTTTCTGTTTCTGCTTCTATATATAAAATTATAGGTATGGCATATATATATCATGATCATTTTCTTCATCAGTTGAGTCGTATCATCTTCTCGAGGTAAAAAATATTAGTGGGGTCATAATCAATACTAATTAAAACTCATGGAGATACATACAAAAAGTGAGCATTCAGAAAATGAAATCATGAATCCCAAATTCACTAACGAAATGGGTGACCCTAAATTAACACCCATCCACAAAAAACTTAAAAATGTACCACTAAAAATAATAATATTCTAGAAAAGTTCATCTGATCAATAGGATTCCCATAAAGTCATATAATTATTAATTATTATTTTAGTATTTACAATCATTTATACAATCTCGTAGAAATAACAAAAAACAATCTATATAGTATTCAAAACAATGTTGTTATTTGTAATTCATGTGGTTTAGACATTTTATCAAAACATAGAGTGTGCTTGTGGAACTAAAACATAAGGGCAAAATCAAAAGGGTAAAATTTGGACATAGAGATGATTATGAGGAAAAGCACAAATTGGATTTATGAATGTTGAGTCGGATCAGGAGTCCAAACTACCTCTTTTTAGTGCTGAGGAAGCTGCCAGAGTCAAACCAAGAGACGGTGGAGATGTTGTTGGAAGGATTCTTGGAGTAGGTCACACCGAAGACCCAAGGGAAGATTTGCTGAAGAAAATTAATTTTGTGCAAGGGGATACAAAGGTTTGCAAGGGTTTCGATTTGGCTTGATGGAAAGTTTTGGATTGATGGCTTGCTTTGATGTTTTAACTTTTAAATGTATATGGATATTTTAGGGGGAAAATTTGGATTGACGGGATTCCCGCTAATTTTTTTTTGTATTTTATATTTTTTTAATTTTCATCTGATTTGAAGAAGATAAATTCCAATTGTACACTGCTATGGAATTGTATGCACTTCCAATTGTAAGATATTAATTTAATGGCTAGAGAATCAAACAAATATTTTATAATTATTAATTTTACGTCTTACTTATTTTATATTTTATAATTTATATTTTTTAATTTTCATTATTCTGATTTGAAAAAAAATTAAACTTATCTTTTAACAACAATTTAATAATTTTGTTGCAAAATCTTATTGTTGGCGAAATTTAGAATCGTAGATAAAATTTCTGTAGTGAAAAACTATATTTGGTGGCAAAAAATTTGACTTATTTAAATTGCCTATCATTTAATAATTTCGTAGTAAAATATTAATTTTTTACTATAAAACTTATAGCCTAGATAAAATTTTCATACTCAAATTATATTTTGTGAGAAAAATTTTAGTTCCCTTAAATTGTCTATAATTTAATAAATTTGTAACAAAATGTTAGTATTTTACTATGAAATTTGCTACGTTAAAAAAATATAGCAAAAAACTTATTTCATTGTAGCATCATATATTGATATATTGGAGCCAAATAATTAATACAAAATATTTGAATTCTTATTTAAATAAATTAATTACCATAAGACCAAAAACTTCATGATTGTGTCATCGATAAAAACTCAAAATGATGATAACGTGATTTGAAATTTCCGATGAAAGGTAACCAGTTTTTCTTAACAGTTTGTATATGTTGACATCATAGTTTAATCAGTGCTAATTTCTTATGAATTGTTTATGGGATCTAAAGAAAATTTGGAGTACAGTTACAGCAACAATTTCAATAAAGCTAAAAAAGAGCAAATTTACAAATCCAACATTCTTTGTTTAAGCTTTTGAATTTATAGAAAACAGTAATTAACGTTGATGGATATGTGCGTTTTGCCTGTGTGCTAGTAAGTATATAAACTGAAATTTATAAAAATTTAGATATAACAATAGACACATTACATACAAGGGAAATTCTATCTCCAGCCCACTTTAATATTATGCGAAATTCTATCTACAGTCCATGTCCCATCAAATTTTTTAATAATTTTAATATACATATTTTATCCTCACAATCCACAGCCAACCCTATCCTTTGATCACCTCTCATCGTTGGCCATCGCCTCATATCTCTTTTTCTCTCTCACATCATATACACATGTACACACATATATATATCTACAGCAAAACACATACATATAAATATATAGACAGGGTGGATACATTTAAATATAAAATTAAAAAATAATATAAATAAATAATTTTAAATATCTACCTTTAAGTAATTATAATTTAACTAATTTTAAATTTTAAATCATTGTAATTAGGTGTTGAATTTTTAATACTTAAAAAAATTTAAAATTAGTTAATTTATTTTATTGAATTACTTAAAAATACACATATCTAAAAATCCTATCATCATTTAAAATAATTTTTTTTAAATATATATATCTTTCCCTAATTCAATAAGATAAATTTAAAAATCCTATCATCATTTAAAATAATTTTTTTAAATATATGTATCTTTACCTAATTCAATAAGATAAATAAATTAATTTTAAAAAAAATCAATAAGATAAAATTAATTAATTTTTATTTTTTTTAGGTATAAAAAATTCAACATGATTTAAAATTTAAAATTAGTTAATTACAATTACTTAAAATACAGATATTTAGAATTTATTTATTTATACTTTTTTATTTTTTTATTTTATTTTATTATAATAAAACAAATTTAATTAAAATAAAACCAGCCTTCCCCGATTGCTAGGGAAGGCTTAATTCCCCAACTGCTAGTAATCGAGGAATTAAGCCTAACAGTCGGGGAAACCAACTTCCCCCACCAGTTGGGGAATAAAAAAAATTTATAAAACCGGACCCCCGCACCCTGCGATGTGGAGATTTGAGAATTCCTCCCACCGTGAGGTGCAGGGGTTGCTGAAACTCCTGCACCTCATGGTCGCGGCTATGGAACTTGTGTGTTTGTGTATATATATATATATATATAGGTATGTGTGTATATATTTATATAGGTGTATGAGTGTATATAAATATATATATGTGTGGGGGGGGTCCGCCATGGCCGACCCAATATATATATTTATATGTATGTTTCTTGCTGTGTATATATATATATATGTGTGTGTGTGTATGGTGTGGGAGAGAAAGAGAGATGCGAGGCAATGAGAAGTGATCGGAGGAGAGGGTTGACTGTGGGTTGTGGGGGTAAAACAGGTATATTAAAATTATTAGAAAATTTTATAGGACGTGAGCTGTGAAGAGTAATTTTGGAAAATTCTATTCACAGTGAGTGTTTTATTTTTCGTAGCTATATTTTAATATACCTAAAATACCCTATTTTGAAAACTCATTTTTACCCTTACATTCACTTTCTTCCTCAATCAATTACCCGCCACCCATTCCTTTCAAAACCGCCATCTTTCTCTTCCAAAACGAAGACAATATAACAAAAAAATATCATATCCAATGTATATAATACAATAAAAAAAATATCAATACAACAAACATATATATATATACGCACACAGAAGGAAGCACACAAACATATATATATATATATATATATATAGGAAGGAAGCTTGGCGGCCATGGCCGCCGAGCTTCCTTCCTCTCTCTCTCTCTCTATATATATCTATATGTATGTGTGCGTATATATATATATATTTGTGTGTCTGTGTGTGCGTATATATATATGTATGTGTGTGTTTGTATATATGTATATGGGATTTTGGACGTGATTGATAAAGTTCGGCAGCCATGGCCGCTAAGCTTCCTTCCTATATATATATCTCTATATGTATGTGTAAGTATATATAAATATATGTTTGTGTGTCTGTATGCGCATATATATATGTATGTGTCTTTTTGTATATATATATATATATATAATGTGCGATTATTTATTTTCATCTATTTTTTGTGTATTGTGAAGCTTGTATTTGTGAATCGAAATTGTTGAGATTTGAAGATGTTAAAGAGAAGAATGTTTATGAATGGCTACCTGGTATTTGGGAACGCTAGCCTTCCCCGAATGCTGGAGTTCGGGGAAGCTGGGATTCCTCGAATCCTAGAGTTTGGGGAATTTCAAATTCCCCGAACCCTGGAGTTCGGGAAACGTGGTGTTTCCTGAACTTTGGAGTTCGGCAACATGATATTAAATAAAATTTAGGAAGAAATATGTATTTATTTTAAAAAAATAAATTATTCAAGTCCAATACTTATATAAAAAAATTAAGTATACAAAAATATGTTAATATAAAATATATGATATTAAAAAAATATATTAATATAATTTCATAAAATATAAAATATTAAAAAATAAAAGATGTATTCCCCGAACCCATGAGTTCGGGGAATTATGGATTTTGCTGAACCCACATATTCGGGAAATCATAGTTAGATAAAAAAAAATTAAGCAAAAAATTATATATTTGTTTTTTAAAAAAATTAAATTATTCTAATCCAATACTTAAATAAAAAATTAAGTATAAAAAATATGTTAATATAATCATATAAAATATAAAATATAAAAAAGTAAAAGATATATTCCCCAAACCCTGGAGTTCGGGGAACTACGAATTTTTCGAACCCACGGGTTCGGAAAATCTGTTATTAGATTAAAAAAATTAAGTAAAAAATATGTATTTGTTTGTATTAAAAATTAAATTATTCTACTGCAATACTTAAATAAAAAATTAAGTGTAAAAAAATATATAATATAATATATTATATATTTTAGGAGCCTTCGAACTCCAGAGTTCGGAGGTAGTAATTTTAATAATAATAATATTATTATTATCATAATATATATGTATTATATACATATTATAACATTATATTAACTTAACTGCAAATTAAAATAGTGGAGGGTCTATGCAAATTGAAATCTGTAATATATTTTATTATATAATATATAAAATAGAAATTAAAATATATAATATATTATATTATATAATATATAAAATAAAAATTGAGAGCCTCTGAACTCCAGATTTCGGAGGCTCCTAGTACTTCCGAACTCTAGAGTTCGGAGGTAGCCAACGCCTCCGAACTCCAGGGTTTGGAGGCATGGGCTACCTCCGAACTCTAGAGTTTGGAGGCACGGGCCATTTCCAAAACCCAGGTTTTGGAAGTGGCTCAACTCTTCAAAATTCAGGTTTCGGAGTCGCCCAACGCTTCCGAAACCTAGAGTTTGGAGGCGCGGGCCGTTTCTGAAACTTAGGTTTTGGAAGCGGCCCAAGCCTCCGAAATCCAGGTTTCGGAGGCGCAGGTCGCCTCCAAACCCAGTTCGAAGGCCATGTTGCCTTCGGGTTGATGGTAGTAACCAATCCGGAACCCAGGCGGCCACCACTTTTGCCTATCGAACCTCTCCCCTTCTAGCCTCCAAGTTCAAACATGTAAAAATTCTTGTGTTATCAGCAAGCGTAGAGCAGAGAGACGCAGCTATAGAGAAAGGGACGACGACGAGTGGCTGTAGAGAAGGGAACGATACGATGTATGAAATATATGAGGGTAATTTTGGAATATAGGTGGCTGCAACAAGTAATAATAGTAGGTGTGAAGAGTATTTGTTAAATTTATTTTAATTATGGCTGTGAAGAGTAAAAAGCTGGCTGCGAATAGAATTTCTCAGTAATTTTTCGGGCTATAGATAGAATTTTCCTAATACTATTCATAGCCCACATGTAATATTCCTAAACTACCCTATATTAAAAACCCTTTATTACCCTTCTATTATGGAGTCACTTCTATTATAGCTCACTTCCTTACTTTCCATAGCCCATTTCCTTCCTTATGCAACCATTTCTCTGATCACATGTATAAATTTTCTCCAATCATTTGCAATCATTTTTTAGATGTGAAAAGTTTTATGAGGAAGATAAAAACAGCAACTCATAAATAATGAATAGCAGCTCGTATAGTGGGCGATTGGGGAAGCTCGAGTTTCCTATCAATCCACAATCGGGGAAGTTTGACTTCCCCAACTACCCATAGTTGGGGAAGCCTAGCTTTCCTGACCATGGGCGGTCGGGGAAGCCAAGCTTCCGAGACCTCCCACAGTTGGGATCGATTTATGTATATGTTTTATTTTTATTTTTTTTACAAAATTTTATATTAAATTCTTATATAATGTTAGGTACTCACATATTATCTAAAAATTAAATGAAGTTCTGCTTCAATTTTTGTTGCATCCATATATGTATAAGTTATTTTATATATTTTATATTATGTCCTATATATGTATGTATATATATAAATAAAAGTCAGGGTCTACAACAAAAAAAATATTTTTTTAATATTGATGTATTTTTTATTATAATATTATTTCTTATTTAATTTTATTTATGTATATACATATATAACATAATGTTAGGTACTCCTGCAGTCGGGGAAGCCAAGCCAGACTTCCCCAACTACCCATAGTTGAGAAAGCTAGGCTTTCCTGACTGTGGGCGATCGGGGAAGACTGGCTTTCCCGATTGTGGGCGGTCGGGGAAGCCAACCTTCCCCGACTGCGAGTAGTTGGGGAAGCCAAGCTTCCCCGATCGTGGACTGTCGGGGAACTTAGGCTTCCCTAATCGCCCACTGTATGAGCTCTACAACCCCCGATCGTCGCTTATTGGGGATTCTGCAACCCCCATCGTCGCCGGGCGGTGGGTTGGCTCTACCCACGGCAGACCTCAGAACCTCCAGTGATCCAACCCAATCACACTCATTATAGCCAGAAAAACACCCATTAATTTTGCATCCTTCTATCTTTCTAAAGTTTCATTGTCAAGAGATTCTCCCATTGTGATGAATTCTACATATATCCCTCACTCTGATGGCAAGAGAAGAGATAGTGTAAGGGATGAATTTGTAGAAGAAAAGGGTAAAATTGGGATATGTGGGCTATAATGAGTGATTAATGGTAGTTGTAAAAAATAAAAATATAAATTGAATTGATGCGGGCTATAAGAGTCAGGGAAATTCTATTCACAACGAGGGTTTTACTCTTCGCAGCCTTTCCCTGCCAAAATTTTTCATCATTTTTCAAAATTCCTATTTTATCCTTCTGTCACCCCACCATATCATCTTCCTTCCCTTTTTACTCTGCACAACCACTCCATCTCTCTTTCTCTCTCATTATACTTATTTTTCTCTCTCTCACACCCATCTCTCTCTCCCAACGAGCACACACACAAATATGTATATATATATATATACAAACACACACACAGATAATTTATTATAATAAAATAAAATTAAAAAAATATAAATAAATAAATTATTTTTAAATATCTGTATTTTAAATAATTATAAATTAACTAATTATAAATTTTTTAACTAATTTTAAATTTTAAATTCTCGTGAGTTAAATTTTTGATACTCAAAAAAATTTAAAATTAGTTAATTTATCTTATTAAATTGCTTAAAGATACATATACTTAAAATTAGTTATTCAATCAACTAATTTAATAAGATATATATCTTTAAAAATAATTTATTAAATAAATTCAACTAATTTATTTTTAAAAAGAATTAACTAATTTAATTTATTTAAAGATAGATGTATCTTTTTAAAAGAATTAACTAATTTATTTATTAAATAAATTCAACTAATAAGATATATGTATCTTTTTAAAAAGAATTTATTTATTTATATTTTTTATTTTATTTTATTATAATAAAAAATTAATTAAAATAAAAAAAATTCCCAAAAGCCAACTTTCGGGAAACATTGGGTTCCCCGAAAGCTGGCTTTCGGGGAACAATTTGATAGTCAAAAAAAAATTAAAATTAGTTATTTTATTTTATTAAATTACTTAAAAATACATATATTTAAAATTAGTTATTCAATCAACTAATTTAATAAGATATATATCTTTAAAAATTAATTGAATTTATTTAAAGATATATGTATCTTTTTAAAAATAATTTATTAAATAAATTTAACTAATTTATTTTTAAAAAAATTAACTAATTTAATTTATTTAAAGATGGATGTATCTTTTTAAAAGAATTAACTAATTTATTTATTAAATAAATTCATTTAAAAAGAATTTATTTATTTGTATTTTTTATTTTATTTTATTATAATAAAAAAGTAATTAAAATAAAAAAAACTTCCCCGAAAGCTGGCTTTCGGGGAACCCAGCGTGCCCCGACCTCCAGCTTTCGGGGAACCCAGCATTCCCCGACCCCCAGCTTATAATAAAAATTAAATGTTGTGCAAAGATATATATCTTGTTAAATTAGTTGATTGAATAACTAATTTTAAATATATGTATTTTTAAGTAATTTAATAAAATAAAATAACTAATTTTAATTTTTTTTTGATTATCAAATTGTTCCCCGAAAGCCAGCTTTCGGGGAACCCAATGTTTCCCGAAAGTTGGCTTTGGGGGAATTTTTTTTATTTTAATTAATTTTTTATTATAATAAAATAAAATAAAATAAAAAATATAAATAAATAAATTCTTTTTAAAAAGATACATATATCTTATTAGTTGAATTTATTTAATAAATAAATTAGTTAATTCTTTTAAAAAGATACATCTATCTTTAAATAAATTAAATTAGTTAATTCTTTTTAAAAATAAATTAGTTGAATTTATTTAATAAATTATTTTTAAAGATATATATCTTATTAAATTAGTAGATTGAATAACTAATTTTAAGTATATGTATCTTTAAGTAATTTAATAAGATAAATTAACTAATTTAAAATTTTTTTGAGTATCAAAAATTTAACTCGCGATAATTTAAAATTTAAAATTAGTTAAAAAATTTATAATTAGTTAATTTATAATTATTTAAAATACAGATATTTAAAAATAATTTATTTATTTATATTTTTTTAATTTTATTTTATTATAATAAATTATCTGTGTGTGTGTTTGTATATATATATACATATTTGTGTGTGTGCTCATTGGGAGAGAGAGATGGAGAGATGGGTGTGAGAGAGAGAAAAATAGGTATAATGAGAGAGAAAGAGAGATGGAGTGGTTGTGCAGAGTAAAAAGGGAAGAAAAATGATATGGTGGGGTGACAGAAGGGTAAAATAAGAATTTTGAAAAATAATAAAAAAATTTGACGAGGAAAGGCTGCGAAAAGTAAAACCCTCGCTGTGAATAGAATTTCCCAAAGAGTGATTAATGAGGGCTGGGGATAGAATTTCATAGGAAATGATGATTTTGCCCTCCAAATCAACGGAGGTGATGTGCGCCTGCGTTAAAGTAGGTGCACAAAATCGCACTCTCCCATCATAATCTCCACTTGCTTACTTTACTTGGCTGTAAAGCAAATTATAAAATGGAAAATGCTATTGGTACACCCATTTTGTACATCTTGGGTTACAAAATAGGGTATTATGACAAAAAAATCCCTTATGAGGCGCAGGGTATTTTGGTCATAATACCCCTTGTGTAACTCAAAATGTACAAAAATGATGTACATGTAGTATGATTCTTATAAAATTGAAAAAGGAGTGGAACTGGACGCGTGGTTGCTTAAGTTTGGCGCCTTGTAGCTACTGGAATATTCCAACATTTTCTCCAAATTAATCAACCACCTTCTCTTTGCATGTTGCTGCCCCCAAGGATTGATCACATGACCTGCAAGATCCCTCAACGCGGGCCACCCATCTCGGCTAGCTGCTTCATGAATCTTACTGTGTACCATAATAATTTTAACTTATTATACTAGGCTGCCTCATTTTTTAACTTGTTATATTAGGCTACCTCATTTTAAAACAAGAATTTTCCAGCGGACACCCTCGTCACCCCTCCATCTCTCCTTTAGTCAAACCACTTGGCTACCACCCTCCTTGTTACGTCTTTGCACAACATTTAATTTTTATATTAATTAAATGCCTACCTTCCCTTTTATACTCATAAGTTTCCAAAAATTCTCACACTTTTCCCCACATTCAAAAAATATAACGATCCGTTAGTGAGCTAGACATTATGATATTTTATTTTTGAGCATTAAAAATTTTTCCCTACCACAATAAATATGAGAAATATTTTATATGTCAAAATGTATGTATTTAAATTAATGGATTGGATTGCCCATATGGGCCTAAGACCATGTATTAGTGGGTTGTGGTTTAATTAAATGAAAAATATTTTGATTGGGCCTAAGTCACATATTTTGTGATGTGTTTAAATTAAATGAAAGTGGGTTTGAATCATTTTAAGGCCAATAAAAGTGGTGGGGCTTGGGCCTTTGAATTGGTCTTTTGATTGGGTTTGGGGCATGAGTAAGGTGAGGCTTGGTATTATATATGTGCATTATATTGTGTGTGCAAAATTTGTGAATATAGAAAAAGAGATAAAAAAAATAAAATAAAGCTAAAAGTCTAAATTGGGCCATTGAAATGGCTTTGGGCCATGTGTATAAAATGGTTTATATTAATGAGTAATGAAATAAATGAAAAAAGAAAGAAAAATGACAAAAAATAAAAAAATGGGCATGCTTTATGAATAAAGGTGAGGGGAAAAGAGGAATTTGCATAATTAGTTTAATAATGAAAATGAGAAAAAAATAAGAAAATGCAAAATGACTATAAGGGGCATGAGGATATTTTAGGTTATGTGTGAGTGGAGGGCAAAATGATAATTTCTCAAGGGGGTGGTTGGCAGTCCATCCTTCCTTTTTTCTCCCCATCTTTTCTTGTCCCTTCTCCATTCTTCTCATTCTCTCGATGACTGCTCCATCTTCTTCTTCTTCTTCTTCTTCCATTATTCATGGTGTGATTGGAACTTCAAGAGTGTGAGGATTTGCAATTTTGATCTCTTTTGGTTCCAACTTCAAGACAAGTTCTACTTGCACTTAAATTTTATTTTGTGCAAGTTTCTTTTTCTCTCCCTTCTTCATTTGATGCAAAATGTTGTCTTCTCCATGTAGTTGGAATCATATTCAGTAAAATAGCTTCTCACCCTTATGATAATTGTTGTATTAATTTTTTAACTGATGGATTTTCCATTTGGGATGGTTTTGAAGTCCCTTTGGAAGTCTCCATAGGGTATATTTTATCCTATTTTTCTTTCATGGAATGATATTGTGGGTTAGGAAGTTAGAATGAGAGTTTTTGGGTGATTGGTGTTTATTTTGTGTTTTTGGTGGGTTTCTAATGAGTTTTCTTTGTTCTCTGCCAAGTTGACTCATCTAAGAGGTCAAATCGACTCAATTTCGAGTAAGTTGAGTCGGGCCAAGTTGACTCAGATTTGCCCTCAAGTCAACTCGATCGCGACTTAACTACACTGCTCATACTTCACTATTTTGCTCATAACTTTTGATATAGAAATCGGAATTGTGATTCGTTTGAATCGACATAAACTAGACTTAGAGGGATTTGATTTGATATATAATGTAATATATTTTAATTATGATTTGAGTTGGTTAAGGCTTTTTTTTATTCCAAATCAAATAAGATTATTAAAGTAAATTATTTTTAAATGCTTCCTTTGATGTCCCTCAATCCTTTAAAATGATAGGATGTGGTTGAAAACACCTATACGTATATACATGGGATTCATGTGATAATAGCATAAATGAGTTGCATGAGGAAGCATGATAATCATTTGGAAAGTTAATAAGAAATGTTCTTAGTTGGCATATCCATGATAACTCATGTGTGATTCATGACTATCATTATAAGAATAATTTCCCTTAATTGAGGTGGTGAAACCTAATCAATGTGAATTGTGTGAATGAGTTAAGAGTTTTAATGGGAAATCAAGTGAGGATGTGTGAATGCCATTTATCATAGCATTGTTTGTGGTTCGATTGCATGTCATTGTGTTTCTATCTTGCCTCACATTGTGATGTTGGATCATGGGTTGCATTCATTGGGGGGTCATGCTTTGTATGTGATTGGAGCGTGAGCATTGGCACGATACGGTTGGCCTGTGAGTGCTGACTTGTGTATGTTAGGCGAGTATATGCATTAGAGTATTCGTGAGTGTGGATTCTTACGTGGGCATAGCATGGCCTGGCTTGGCTTATGGGGGCTTGGTCATCACGTGTTGTAAAAGTCACTGCATTTTTTATATGCTGTATTGCATAGTTCATTTGTGTGTAGTAGTGATGGTGGTGGGAATTAGCTTGTGCTTGTGCTTGTGATGCATAACACTGTGGGTGGAGGCCTACAACAACTAGATTCTGTAATGCGTAAGACAGTGGATAGAGGCTCACAACAGTTTGTGACCTTGATGAGATTGTGAGTGATGTGACACATGATGACGATGGTGATGGATGTGAGATGAAAGCCTTAGGCTCATGTTCTTGTTTTGGTAGCATACCCTTGGCTACAACAGATTTGTATACAAGGTCTTGAGCGTCATTATGTTCATTTTCTTATGTAGACTCTACGGACCATATGTGTGCATCCATGCTTTGATGTTATGGCTGGGTAACGTGTGATATAGCTACATGGCATGGATTATGTGTCATCTATGCTTTTGGGAATATGTGTGTCCATATCTGGCATGATATGAATGATGTTCATGGAAGTCTGGTCATGTATAGTTTTCATTGTTCTTAATACACTTGCCGAGTCTTATAGCTTATCTTGGAAAATATGTTTTGATAAAATAAATTAGAAATGGTATTTCTGTGAGATTATTGTTGTCAAGTGTAAAAGGCATGAACCCAATAAACGATATATGTCGGGTAATGATTTTCTTTTGACTCCAAGTTATTCATTCCTTCATATATAGACCTATTGATGATTTCCTTTTACTATATACTTGCTGAGCCTTGTGGCTTACTCTTATTTCTTTTGTTATTCCAGGAAAAAGAAAAATAATTATTTGAGGTGAATTCTGGATAGATGTGTACAAAAATGTCCCGACCTCAAATATCTATAAGTGTAATTTGAAGGGTTTCATTTTGTATTTATAGTATTAGAGCCTTTCATTTTGAAAGTGTATGAGTGGTAAGCTCTAAATGAATGATGTAATATTTGTTATGACTCCTTTTGATAGTGAGTAGATATGGAAATGAAAAGAATTTTTGACAAATTTTTTTTTATTGACGTCTTGTTCTGTATCCATTTTGAATGAATTTTCTCACGGATTTTTTATACTAGCGGGTAATTCGGGAACGAGCCATAACAAAAATATATTGAATTAAATTCCTTAAATCCCTTATATATAAATCATAATAAATTTATTATCTTCTTTTAAATTCCTCCAAATTACATATATTCAATAATCACTTTAAATACAAAAATTAAATTACTCAAATCTATAAATCTCTAATAAATTATAAAAACACATAAATTCATTCTCTCTCTGTTACAGGTATAGAGAAAGGTCTTGGCAAAACAAAAGTGCTCCTCGATGCTATCACTGCAAGAGATATGACTATGTTGAAAAGATCTATCATAAGAAAGCTGATTCCATGAAGAAAAAGACAATGGAGAAAATTTATTTATTAGTTGTTTAGTTGTTCATACTAATGTACACCCATGATGTTTGGTATCTTGATAGTGGTTGTAGTAATCAGATGATGACTGGATGCAATAAATTCTTTGTGAAGATAGATGATTCTGTGAAGACATAGGGGAAATTGGGTGATAACAAATATGTTAGGTAAGCGGAGTGAGAACTATTACTATGATGTCAAGATTTGGGAGGAAGCCCATTGATGGTGTCATATTTACTCCGAGATTAGGTCAAAATCTTCTTAGTTTTGGGTCAGTTAATTAAAAAAAAGGATATTATGCTGTGTGCGATGTTAATGGATGCAAGATTTATGACAAAAGAAATGACAACAAAAATAAAATCTTCCCCATAAGTCTTTCAAAAATAAATGTCAAATGCATTTAGTGCGTCATGTGATGATTTCATGGTTTGGCACAGAGATGTATCATCTTAATTTTGGGGCCTTACAATTGTTGCAAAAGAAAGATATGGTTTTTGGTTTTTTTATTTTAAAAAGTGGTAGAGAGATAATGCTGGTACATTCTGATATTTATATGGGCCAATGCAAACTTCCTCCTTCAATGGAAGTAAGTATTTCTTATTTTTTGTGGATGATTTTTCTATGATGACTTGGGTTTATTTCTTGAAAGAAAGGACATAAGCCTTTGAATGTTTCAAGCAATTCAAGGCTGTAGTTGAAAAAGAGTGGTTGTTTTATTTTGAAACTATGGATTAATTGAGGAGATGAGTTTTCATCCATCAAATTTCAAGTGTTTTGTAGGAATCATGACATTCAAAGGTAATTTACAGCTGGCTACACCCTTACCCTTAGTAGAAGGAAGTAACTGTAGGCAATAATTCCTCTAAAATATAAATTGAACGATCATATAAGTAATATATTAATGTTAATTTAATGAGTTACGAGTTCGATCATTATCTTATGTAAAGATTAAAGACTTAATTTATGATTTATTTTTTTTAATATAATTAAGAATATAAATATTGAGGACCACACAAAAATGATCATCCAAACTAATTAAGATTAAGAAATAATGGTGTTTGACACAGTTAGTAAGTATGTTGAGTGAGAAGGGTTTTCTAAGATTTACGGGGATGAAATGCTGGCAACAACTGTTTATACACTTAAATTATTTTTTTTTAATTTTTGCTGACATTTGAAAACATCGGTAAAACCATAAAACGCCAATAATTTTTATTGACACTCACATTTTTAATTATATTAAGTATTAACGATGCTCTTGTAAACTCCATAGCCGATTTATGGAGTTTTGTTTTATTTTTACCGACGTTTAAAAACACCAATAATTTGGGACCTAGCTTCGACTTGCTATTTCACGTGGATTCCATTACGAGTGCATGCCTATAATTCTACATGACAGCTGAAGAAAAGCCATCCACCAGTCATGCTGACATGAATAGATCAATCGGGATGAGAAAATTGTACCACCACTGACGGGGTCAGAAAATAATAGATGGGGCATGCATGTGACTAGGGTCTCGTTTGGATACTCGAATCTTTTCTTTCTTTCTTTTTTTTTTTGTTTTTTAATATATCACACTCTTTATTGGTATAATATGACAGGCAGGCATGTGCCTCCATCCATTCAGTGGTCGTTGTCAGAGTACGGACATTTATTTTATAAATTAAATATACACCCAGATATCCACTCTAAATTAATCTGTCTATATTAAATATTAATATACCATATAATTAATTTTTTTAATATTATCAATGTGAAAAACTTGAAAGGCCATTCAATCACAATTAATATCCGATCCGAACCCATCTTACTTTTTCTAAGCCTTAGAGTTTGTTTGCTCCACTACCTTAAATGAACAAATAAATTTTTTATGAGTTAAAATTTTAGTGGCTATCTTTTCAAATAGATAAAATTAATTATACATTCTCATATAAAGATAAAATAGAACTCAAAGAAACTCTCAAAAGCATAGTACAAATAATTAAGTTTTTAAATTTTTTTAAGAGTGATAGAGAATTAACTTGTAGTGAAGGCAAAAATATTTCATTTTAATGGGAATTGACCTCGTTTTCATTTAAAGGTGTATAAGTTTATGATCCCATTTAATTTAATTGAAGGCCGAATTAGGGGGAAGGACAATCTCGTTCTAGACTAGATAGGCAAAGTTCGGACACTTGAGTCATAAAAAAAAAATAAATAAAATCTAAGACTTCAAAGTATCTCAAGCTTCTGAACATTTAAGATAGATTATTTGTACTATCTCAAGAGGTTTATACATTTAAGTTCATATAAACAAAATTATATCATGTATTATTTTTTTTAAGAGTAGTAGAGATAAACAATAATAATGTGTTAGTTTATGTGAAAGTGTTAAATTAACATACACATGTATTTAAAAAATATAAAAAATAAAATTTGTTGGGTGCTCTTTAATCTTCTCTAGGTAAATACTTCTACATAAGGTGTCGCTAATATATTCACTACAAAAAAAATGATTTGTTGAGGCATCTTTTTTAGGGCATTTTTTAGAAAGTGTCATCTAAAATACCATTTTAAGGCACAATTTAAAAAAGTGCCCCAATACAATAACTTTAATGAGGCACAATAATTAAGTGCCTTATAAAATATCATTTTAAGGCACAATTTAATAAAGTGCCTCAATATAACAATTCTAATGAGGCACAATAATGAAATGCCCTAATAGACAAATATAAGTGTCTTAATAGATAAATCTAATATGGCATAATTTTTGAAATGCCCTATTAAAATAATTCTAACAAGACACTCTGATGAAGTGCCCTAATAGACAAATCTTAAGTGCCCCAATAGAATAATTCTAATGAAACTTAGATATACTATAAAATAAACATAGACACATATATTAATAAGATGATGTGCAGATTAGGTGGTCACGCGTGTGCAAGAAGAAGGAAAGGTTTAGGGTTCGAGTCGAGGGAGAAGTAAGTTAGAATTAAGAGAAGGCCTTGTGGGGGATATGAAAAATAAATTTACAGTAATTTTTGAGGCATTTTTAAGCGTCGCAACAAACTTAAATTTATAATTGTTTTTAAGGCATTTGTAAGTGCCTCAATACGTTTTTGGGGCACAATTACATGGGGCATTATTATTAATGCCCTAATAGTTAAAATACCTCAAGAAACTATCTATTAAGGTATTTTTAAATGCCTCTTAATCCAAAATTTGTTGTAGTGATTTTTTGGTATTACGAATGCTGCACCCCGTCTCCTTATTTTCTCACTGCACTCTTTTTTGTTTTGTTTTAATTATTTTATATTCTTTACATGTTGGTACCAAATTAGATATTGTAGAAAGCCTCTCAGCTGAAGCATGTGCAACTTTGAGCCCTCCTCCAAAGAGATAAGAAAGGAGGGCCAACAAATTGGCTAAGAGAGCTGGAGACGTCCGCGTTGGGTTAGGTTCTGAAAGTCAGGAATAATTGGAATTTGAAGCACACGTCGGAGGGTTTCAAGCGTTCAAACTGAAGGGCAAGAGCATCTTTAATGGGGAGTGACATTTGAAATGTCATTTCCATAATTGTCAAAGTAATATCTTAGATTAAAAATTAACTACTTCAATGGAGATAGGATATGGGATTGTAAAATGACAACAATCTTTTACGGTGCCATTTTTATAATCTCTGGAGAGAGAAAAAAGGAGGTGCAAACTCCAACAACAGTCATTTTTAATTGGTCTATTTTAATTTTTATTATAAAATATTGATTATTTTAAATTTATAATTTAATAAATAATATTAAAATATTAATGATATCTCTATTTTGGCACTTATTATTGAAGTAGATTTATTTTTTAGAAGTGCTATAACACTATTCAAAATTATAAATACATAATTTAGCCCTCCAAAATAGCATTCTCCCTCAAGCTTCTTGTGTGTTCTCTTTTCTTGGTCTAAAATGCTACAGTTTACATGTGATGTTTTCATGATAGCTACTCTTTTATTTTTGTCGTGAATCATGGTTCAAGAACATAGGTGCAATCATGATTCATTGATGCTTATATATATATATACACGAATACGCTCTAGCATAAACATAATTCAGACAACCAAAATTATATATCTACCAAAAAACAAGGATTTGGAGCCAAAAATTTTAGACAAATTTTGAAATAAAAAATTTTCTACCTAAATTTTGAGATGGAAAATTATTTGTTTCAAATTAGAGATGGAAAACTCTTTGTCCCAAATTAGAGATGAATTTTAAGATAAATAATTTCCTTCTCAGATTAGAGATGAATTTTGAGACAAAAAATTATCCGTCTCAAATTGAGATAGATTTTGAGACAGAATATTATCTGTCTCAAATTTGAGACGGATTTTGAGATAAATTTTTATATTCGTCTCAAAATAGATAGATATGTTGCTTTGACATAAGGTACATATTCAAGCTTCTTGTGTGTTCTCTCTCCTTGGTCTAAAATGCTAATGTTGAGACTTGACACTAAACCTTAGGGTTTTGCTTAAGCAATCACAGACTATTCGATGGTCTGAATGGAAACAATCATTCACAGTGCTGGAATCAAAAATACAAACACAGAGAAACAAAAATGAAACGGAGGCACAAGAGTTTTTATCGTGGTTCACCTCAAACTGAGACTACGTCTATTATTTGAATTTAAAATATTATAATTAATATTATAAAATATTAATTATTTGAATTTAAAATTTAATAAAAAATATTAAAATATTAATGATACCTCTATTTTGACACTTACTAGTAGAGCAGATTTATTTTTTAGAAATACTATAATACTATTTAAAATTATAAATAAGTAATTTAACACTCTAAAATAGCATTCTCCCTTGGAGATGCTCTAAAGCACTAAAGCTACATATATAGATAGATATGTTGCTTTGACATAAGGTACATATTCAAGCTTCTTGTGTGTTCTCTCTCCTTGGTCTAAAATGCTACAGTTTACATGTGATGTTTTCATGATAGCTACTCTTTTATTTTTGTCGTGAATCATGGTTCAAGAACATACGTGTATAGCATATATCTACTTGCGAAAAAGTAAAGACGACATGCATGTCGTCTTTGCTCTATTTGTTTGCATCCTTTAGTTGGCTTTTCTAGTGCATGTACATAGCCTACAAGCTACAACATGCACTCGAGGTTTACTAGGATGATGCTCAAAATTGTAAAAGAAAGGTTGTGAGTACGTCTTCTTTACCATAAAAAAAATACATATATAATAAAATAAAAATAATTTACCCACATGTTTTTATTTTTGTGGACCACACAAAAATAATCATTGGATTAATTGAGAACAAGAATAGATGGTGGTTAACGCAGTTAATAAGTATGTTGAGTGAGAAAGGGCTTCCTAAGATTTAATGGGATGAAATAGTGGCAACTAATGTTTATACACTTAAATTATTTTTTTTTAAATTTTTACTAACATTTGAAAACAACGGTAAAACCATAAAACGCCAATAATTTTTACCAACACTCACATTTTTAGTTATATTAACGATGCTCTTGTAAACTCCAACCGATCTGTGGAGTTTTGTTTTATTTTTACTGACATTTAAAAACACCAATAAAAACACGTGAAATAGCTACGACTTGCTATTTCACGCGGATTCCATTACGAGTGCATATCACATGAAAGCTAAAGAAAACCCATCCATTAGTCTTGGTCTAAAAGGTGAAATCGCTCACTCCGAGCCCTCCCACATCCGGCCTAACAGAACGTGAGAGGAGGTTAATCATGGTGACCCAGTCAGACGCAATGGCTATACCCGAGTTCACCGCGCACAAGGAATCCCCTTCATTTTAGAGAGAATTACCCCCACCTTGCTACTTACGAGACTCGATTCTTGGTCTTGGTCCAAGATTCACCATAAAAGGCATTTTATGTTCCCTTCTTGACAAACTGAGCTGCCCATGTGGCCCCATCCACCAGTCTTGATGTCATGAATAGATCAATTGGGATGAGAAAATTGTACCACCACTCAAAAAATAATAGATGGGGTATGCACGAGATTCCATATACCTAGGGTTTCGTTTGGGAGTGTGATTTTGTTCACCCCCTTTAATGGGGTGAACATCATCCTCACAGTTTTTGTAAGAGTGAAAAAACAACGGAATGATAATCAATATTTTCATACCGTTTCGTTGCTTTTTTTACCCTCACAAAAATTGTGAGGGTAATGTTCACCCCGTTAAAGAGGTGAACAAAATTGCACTCTTCGTTTGGCCTTTGGGTCAGAAAATAATTATGAATGCTGCATCTCGTCTCCTTATTTTCTCACTGCACTCTTTTCTTTTTTCATTGTTTTTTTATTTTAATTATTTTACATTCTTTACATGTCGGTACCAAATTAAATATTGTAGAGAGCCTCTCAGCTCAAGCGTGTGCAAAAGACAAGGGTAGGTGGGTTTTATTTGCTCGGAAAATCTTATTTGCACTCACTTTTTTTTTCATAATTATTAAAAATTTATTTTTATTCTTTTATTTTTTATAATTAATTTAATAATTTTTTATAATTAATATTGTTTAAAAAATACCCTCTTCTACATGGTCATAGTCATTCATACATATTTATCTCTATAATACATTTTCAAACCTCAATAATTTTGATCCATAAATTATAATTAAAATGCAGTCACTTTCATTAAAAATTCATGTTCATCTTCAATTTAGTATAGGTAAATTCGTGTTCATCTTCATTAAAAATTAGTGTTCATCTTCTCAGTCACAATTCTTCATAGATTACAAAATCAAAAACACATATATACACACACGTAGACACATATATACATATATATATATATATATGCACACATAACTACATGTGTGTGTGTTTTTGCGTGTGTATATAAATATATATTTATATTTGTGTATTGGGTGTATATATATGTGTGTGTTTGTGTATATATGTGCGTTCATTTATTTTTATATTTTTATCTATTTTTTTTTTGTTTTCAACTGCATCAAATTTAGCGTATATTTTTTGTTCCATTGTCTTTATTATGAATGTGGGTGGCAGAAAGTGACAATGAGGGTAAAAATGAATTTTTTAAAAAAAATTATTTTAAATACATTAAAATATAACTGTAAAGAGTAAAAATAGTAGTTGGAAATAAAATTTTCCTTTTTGGTTTATGACATGAAATTAAAGCAGGCTGGACAACCAACAAAAGTCAAATTTACCCTGAATTTTGCTGGAAACGACAAAATATGTAAACAATTAAAGACTTTTTTAGCTAACTTTGAGCCCTCCTCCAAAGAGATAAGAAAGGAGGGCCAAGAAATTGGCTGAGAGAGCTGGAGATGTACTCGTTGGGTTAGGTTCTGAAAGTCGGGAATAATTGGCTGTTGAAGCACACATTGGAGGGTTTCAAGTGTTCAAATTAAAGGGTAAAGCACTAAAGCTACAAGGTTTGAAATCCTCGAACAGCTTCAAAATCAATTGCATATCTATGTAGATATGTTACTTTGTGTGTTCTCTCTTCTTGCGTGTTCTGTGTTCTCTCTTCTTCGTCTGAAATGCTATAGTTTACATGTGATGTTTTCATGCTGGCTACTCTTTTATTTTTGTCGTGAATCATGGTTCAAGAACATACGTGCATAGCGTATATCTACTTGCGGAAAAGTAAAGACGACATGCATGTCGTCTTAGTTTTATTTGTTTGCATCCTTTAGTTGGCTTTTCTAGTGTGCATAGCCTCCAAGCTACTACATGCACTCGAGGTTTACTAGCGTAATGCTCAAAACTGTTAAAGAAAGGTTGTGAGCATGTCTTCTTTATTATAAAAAAAAAATACATATATAATAAAACAAAAAAAATTTACCCACATGTTTTGTGGAATGCGATGTAAAATTCGCCCCCAGCCTTTGAAAGAAAACATATCCTTCCTACTCTCTCTTCTCTGCATGAATAATTTTTGTTATTAACTCATATATTTTAAAATTCTGTTCATCAATTGGGTGTTGTTGGTGTCATGAGGTTTTTATCGATTAGTGTCGTTTGTCCACGACATAGATCTTTTGCTGTGTTGGGTGTCTTGGTGCCATGGGAATTTTCTCTTCTTCGTGTTGGTTTTTTATCCTTAGTATTTGTGGGTGCCACACTGCTATGACGGTGACAAATTATTATGTCATCTAACACTTGTCTTTCTTGAAATAAAAAAGACAGAGTAATTAAATAATGTTAAAAATATTTAATACAGACACTTAGAGTTCTGCTCCCTGACCCAAAGTCCTACCTCAATTTAAAATCAATTAGAATCAATAAAGACTTCTAAAACAGTCCAAAACTCATACTCAACCAAAGCTCCAACATCTCCGGACAAAAGCTATAACATTCCAGTAGAAGTGCTTATCAAGAAAATCCTATTTCTACCCCACTTCAACTAGGTCTCCAATAGATTTATCGATAACTGATTTGGGTAAGGGATCTTGGGAAGACGATCCAAAAACATCGCCACTTGTTTTTTGTGTGAAAAGGCAGTAACAAGGCCTTGGGAAGACTTTTTTTTTTTTTATTTTGAATTTATATAAATTAATATATGTAATATTTGTATGTATAATAATTTGTATATATATATAATATTTTCCTAAAATATATTTTTAGAAAAAAATGGATTTTCTATCCATAATTGTATCAAATTTATGTATATATTAGTTAAAGATTAGAAAATCTATTTTTGTAATTTAAAAATATATTTTTTATAATTGTTATATATTTGGAAAAAATATTTTTTAGTTTATAACAAGATTTCAAATTTTAAATATATATATATATATATATATAAAGTTTAGATAAAGAGAGAAGAGAACTCTAAGGAAAAGAGTAATCAATTTACATTGAGAATTTTTAACAATAGGGGCCGCCTTGAGAGGACAGAGGAAATCCAATTAACTCTTAAGTCCTATTTGGGTAAATTGATTGATGTTGTCTTTGTTAAAAATTAATGAATTAGTTGTGCCGCCTAAGAAATAAAAATTAAAAAAATTTCCAGAAACAAAATAAATTATATGGGGTGCTATATATATGCCACTCAAATTAAATAGATGCATAATTAAGAGATGTGGCTTTGATTAGAGTGTAGGTTATGGCGACGTAATAAAGCATGACATCAACTAATTCATTACAACCTCATTATAATGCCGAGCTCAATTTCATAGACTTGATGGTCACTTGTCTTGGACAAAGTCATACAAGTTATTTCGTTTCTAATTGTATTGATTACATACTAATCAATTAAGATATCCAATTAACTCTAATTGATTTGGTGTTTATTAGTCATATATCATTATCAAATTGATCTTAGAAAGAATTGTTGTCATAATCTAAATTGTGTTGGACCTAATCCATAATAGGGTAAAAAAAAAAACTTAAAAATATTATTTGATCCATGAACACATAAAAGTGTAGATGGAGTACCAGAAATACGTGGCATTGCGCAGAGCTGTTGCGGAAGGCAATTGGGAGAGCGCCAAGAAATTCTTTGAGAAAAACCAAGATGCAGTCACTGCCAATATCAACTCGAACCAGGAGAATGCACTGCACGTAGCAGTCCAAGCAGGAAAGAAGGGAATCGATGTCGTGAAGAATTTGGTGGAAAAAATGCCGATTGAGGCCCTCGAACATAAAAATGTTTATGGCCAAACTGTACTTAGCTACGCTGCTATTGTTGGTAACACGAGTGCTGCGGTTATTCTGGTGGAAAAACGTCCCCCGTTGTTGTATATTAGCAACAATTCTAGGGTTCTACCGATCCACCTGGCTGCCAGATATGATCACAAGGATACTTTCCAATACTTGTTGTCACAGACTCAAGAGGAGCAAGGTGGTGTTAGGCCTTTTGCAGACAGATCCGGGGTTCGGCTTGTTAGACAAGTAATATTTTCTGGATACTACGGTGAGAACCTACAACAATACTCATGCATGCATCTGTGTGTATATATATAAATAAATAGTCAAACAAATAAATATATAATATTACTCTTACAACTGATTTATTTGTTTAACTATTTATATATATATCATCTCTTGTAATGCTTGTTAATTTAATTTGTTTTATCAAGTAGATGAGGCCCTAAAATTGATTGATCGGAATCCCGAACTGGCAAAATTACAACTTCCCACTGGTGTTAGTGTTTTATCAGCAATAGCTTCGAACGTGTTGGCGTTCCAAAGTGGGAGTCATCTATCCTTTTGGAAAAAAGCTATCTATTCTTGTAAGGATATCACTTTTTCAATAAATCCTCTTCTTTCTGTTTGTGCAAGGACCTTAATTATATTATATGCTTTTATTCAAGGTGTTCCGGAGAAGTTGGACAAGTATGCTCAAGAATGCAGCAGATCTGACATTGAGGACCAAACTTTTGTGCGAAGCTTCTGCATTCCAGGTTTAATTGTACAAATTCAAGGGCACGTTCCAAATTCTGCCTAGATAAAGTAGTTTTCCAAATTGATTTAATTGCTTTGATGATAACTTGCAGTGAGCCAAAGATTACAAGCCATGCTTTACAAAGTCTTGGCGTTCTTAGGTAACGTAATTAATTCAACATACACATGGATTTCTAGTTTAATTAGTTGTAACAATTGATTTGGCTGAAATTTAATTACTGCATTCTTGACTTAATTTTGCAACTCTAGTGCCTCACATTAAACACATCGGGGAGAAAAAACAAGAGCATTATCAAGCAGTTGGGCTGGTGAAATCGTTGTGCCAGCAAATTGCAACTGTAAGTGACGACAAGGCTTATGAATCAATTCTGAAAGGCCCACTGCTTTCCGCAGCAAAATTAGGAGTTAAAGAGGTGGTGAAAGAAATATTGGATTCGTTTCCGGATGCAGTTTGGTTTACTGATGATAACAATCATAATGTATTCCAATTGGCAATTTTACACCGTCAGGAAAAAGTTTTCAGCATCATATATCAGATGGATCTCATATCCCATCGCTTGGACAAGGAAGAGAACAATATATTGCATTTGGCGGCGAGACTGCCACCTCGAAGCATACTAAATCTTATTCCTGGTGCAGCATTTCAAATGCAACGTGAGTTGCAATGGTTTGAGGTAATTAACTCATTTCAATTTGGTTTAATGATTATTTAGGAAAGCATTACTTAAAATCTTACATGCACGACGATCAATCTTAAATTTGAGCTTACTGACGATAATAGAAGGAAAAACACATTTTTAATTACGCTTCTCATTCAGGAACTCAAGAACCTTGTGCCACTCGAATGTAGACAGAAGAAAAACAAGCTTGGAGAAATTCCTACCATGATATTTACTAAAGCACACAAGGACCTAGTATGTGAAGGAGAGAAATGGATAAAAGATACAACAAATTCATGCGCAATTGTGGCATCCCTGATTGCCACTATAGCTTTTGCAGCTGGAATCACTGGTCCTGGCAACAATGACCACAGTGGCCTCCCGATTTTCTCTAAAGAAAGAGCATTCATCATCTTTTCCATTTCAAATGCATTTTCTTTATTCACATCCGCGACTTCTCTATTGATGTTCTTGTCCATCCTATCTTCACGCTATGAAGAAAGAGATTTTCTTGATGCTCTTCCCAAGAGGCTGATGATTGATCTTGCCACCTTGTTTCTCTCCATAATAAGCATGATGATAACCTTCGCAGCTTCCCTCTATCTTGTGGCGGGAAAATACAAGGACATGATACTAATTACTGCAGCACTAGTAGCTTGTGTTCCAATCTATATTCTCCCGTCCTTTCAGTTCCCCTTCCTCTTGGATCTAATCTATTCATCATATGGTACCATTTTTGATAAGAAAAATAAAAATTATCGCCCCATTTTCTTACAAGGCAAGTAGTCTGAGTATTCTAACCTCCCACTCCATCAAATATGGTCACTGTTTGGCCAAGGACATTGATGAGGGTGGGTCTGTGTTGTAATCAGAAATTTCTAGGTTTCATAGATGTTAAACATAAACAGGATTGTAAAATTTGTACGGTTTCATACTAGTTTATATATTGCGAAATGCGTTAGTTATTTTATGCATAAATTGTAAATATCATAAAGATAAATACCTGATTAGTAACGAAAAATTTCAGATCTTTGAAAATTGTTATGCCATGAGCCCCAGATCAAACTTTCAGGTCAGGTGCACAATCACAACATGAAAAGTGCACTCTAGTCACAACCCAAATACTCATTCTTCTGATAAAAACACTCACAATATATGATACTTAGTGAATTTCCGTGTCCCAATCTTATGTTGGGACCTCTATTTATAGAGGAGAAAATTTTATTTGATAAGGTTTAGGAGATGAAGATCAATTGGAATTTGAGTTCTGACATTTAAGGATCAAATTATCTCACTTAGAGATAATTTTATTTTAGGATGAGACTCATTTCATCTTTTTTTAATCCTGATCAGATTGACTCATCTTGATTGCTTTTCAATAGTAATTATGATATTTATCTACTTCTCTCACTCAAGCATGATGAGTCAACCAATATCCTAAGTATGAGTATAACACCTCTTATTATAGTAGAGTTCTATACGGTAAAATGGGACATGGGACATGGGACTTGGGAGAGGTATAATTGACGAAAAATAGGAGTAAAATATTCATTAGAGAATCTTTAGCTCCAATCTGATAAAACATCTCATTGTGCCTGACTTCACATTATCTCATTCCTTCTAGGAGAAAAATATTACTTCATATATACGTATTCACAATTGTTCAAATATCACAAAGATATCACAATTGTCTAGCAAAAGAATACATATATTGATAAAAACAGTTATGTAACGACTGTTAGTAGGTCTAGGAGTTTGTTAATATTTTATTTATAGGCATTAGAAATTTTTCCCTATTAAATTTAATGTTAGGGAAATATTTTTCTTATGTGAATAAATTATAAATGTTATTATCATATTTGATCAAAAGATGAGAAATAAAAAAAATGAAGAAAGAAAATAAAAATAATTGAAAAGTCCAACTTAGTGGGCTAAAGTGGATTGGGCTACAAAAATTGGGTTAAGCCCAAGGACAAGTTGTGTGGTATTCTATTTAAGTAAATGAAATATATTGGGTTGGGTTGCCCATTGGGCCATTATGATTGGGCTAGTGAGTGGGCTTGAGCCCATGCATTTAATGTGAGAATGAATTAAATAAAGGGAAAAGAAGAGAATGAATTAAATAAAGGGAAAAGAAATGAAAAAAAGATGAGAAATGACCATCAATGGTCTTGGATATTTCAAGTGTGTGTGTGTGTAGTGAAGGGCAAATTGGGAAGAGGAAAGGAGGGGGTGGTTGGAGTTGGCAACAACCCATCTCCTTCCATTCCTTCTTACTTCTCAATCACTTATTCTTCTTCTTCTTCTTCTCTCTCTCCATTCTCTCTTTCTCTTCCTCTCGCGCATCTCTTCTTCTTCCTCTTCATTTCCTTCTTTTATTTTCTCCATTTCATTTCTCTTGGTTGGTGTCTCAAGTGACGATTTGCATATTTGGAGTGTTTTTCATCTTCTTGGAGTTGCACCATTTAAGGCAAGTTATCTCCTAGTTTTCCATGGTGATGTCGAAAAGTTTCATGGTTCTTTGTTCCCTCATTGATAAAAATGATTTTTGGTATCGGTTATATATTTTCTTCAAACCGTATGCTATGTCAAGCTTGTGTTGGGTCTTTGTGTTAGTCTCATTGGGCTTGTTCACCCCATTTTTCATTCAAGGAATGACATTTGTGGGTTAGGAAGCTAGTGGTGATTGTTTTAGGGTGTTTTGGGGTCATTTCATGTGTTTGTGTGCGTTGAGTCGACTATTTTTGGGGTTTAGTCGACTCAGTAGAAGGCTGTTTTCTCAGATTTTGGTGCCAGCCCTCTTCCCAGTAGATTAATGGGGGTTGATCAATTGACTAAGCTTTAGTTGACTATTCCTTCCCCAAAAGTCGACTATTCACATTTTTTCAACACTGCGCATGTTACGCTATTTTTGACCATAACTTTTGATATAGAACTCATAATTATGATCCGTTTGAAGTGTCATAAACTAGACTTCGAGAGTTTTAATTTGATATATAATACCATATACTTTGATTATGATTTGAGTTGGTCAAGACTTTCCTTAATCCAATTTAAGCATAATTGTTGATCTAAGTTGCTATAAATTGCTTTCTCTATCGTCACTCAACCTTAAAAAATGCTAGGATGTGATTGAAGATATGCTTATGTGCATGCATGGGCTCATGAGTGAATGTGTTATTGACACGTTTAAATGTGCATGATGTTCATGATGTGTACATTTTTATAATGGAACATATATGTTATACTTATGTGAGAGCCCATAAGCATTGCATGGCATTATTATTTGTGCCCCTATTACTATTATTTTGGCGCGGCAGCTATGTTCCGCGGATGGGGAAAAGAAAAGGATATCCTAAAGAGCGCCTGACGTGAGTGAGGTGGTCATAAACCTGGTAGGCGATGCTCAAGCCAATGAGTGGCAAATTGATTATATATATATATATGTATGCATTCATGCATGTGAATAAGAGGCATTGAAAGCTAATGTGATCCAAGTATATGGAAGGTTGTATGAGCCAATGCGATGTATGGAGGTCTATGTATTAATGAGAAATGAAACGATGCATAAAATGCATAATAGAAATGGCATGGGAGTGATTTTAATGATGGTATCTAATGGGAAATGCTACCCGTACTTGGGAAGTCAGGTTTATTCCACTTTGATTTATCCATGCCTTAACCCTATTGATCCAATTGTTGTAACATATGCTTGCTCATGGAATGGTATTATTAATGAGAATTGAGGATGGGTTTAAATTGTATTGGGGAGTCGGGTGTACTCTATTTTGTTATCCATCCCTTTTTTTTTGTGTCCGTTGTATATATGTATACTTGCCGAGCCTTATGGCTCACTTTGAAATATGGGTTTGGATAAACCATAAGAAAATGTATTCCTTTGAGGATGTTGTTGTCCAGACTAAAAGGCATGAACTCAATGATTGTCTAGACGTCGGGTAATGATTTTCTTTGGCTCTGAGTTATTCATGCCTTCATATATCGTTCTATGGATACCTTCATTTGCTATATACTTGCTGAGTCTCGTGGCTCATGTTGTTTCTTTTGTCATTCTAGATAATGGAAAATAGATATTTTGGGGCGAGTTCTTGTTAGATATGTACGGAGATGTCCCGACCTCAAAGATTCATGGATGCATGTTGAGAGCAAGAAATAGAGGGTTCATTTTATTTTTAAAGCCTTAGTGCCCTTTTATTTTGAAAATGTATGGACGGTAAGCCCAAGATGATGATGTAATGAATGTTATATAATTTATTTTGTCTCCTATTATTAGTGAGCAAATTCGGAAAAGTAATCTCTTTGAAAATTTTGAGTATCTGTATCCATCTTTAATGAACCTTCTCTCGGACTTTTGATGCTAGCGAGAAAATTCGAGAGCGAGCCTTGACAGGTTAAGTCCTCTTCTTGTACTCAAATTTGTTCATTTTGGATCAATCGCTCTCCCAAAAATGTTCCATGAGTTGAATCTATCCACAACTATAGAAAATATACCAAAGTAACATTTACTGACTCATTACTTTATAATATAGTCAAGAATTCCAAAAGGCACAATATAAAACATTCACAAAAAAAAAAAAAAAAAAAAACACTCAAAGGACTCACACAGTGAGAATCAAGGATATCTCAATTTGTACTCACTTCCCTTATTGGTTGTACTCATAAGCACATATAATATGAATTACATGCTATGGTAATTTCCTCCCACTAAGTGGCGTTGTCACTCTCATCACCATACAAATCTCTTTTCAATCACACCTCCCACTATGTGCTACATCCAGCTCATATAAGACTTACATGATTGTGGAATTATCATATTTGGTTGTTATAAAAATAGCCTCATCTTGATAACTATCCAAGGCAACACTAATATTTATGTGAATGGTATACTCTAATATACTTCTCCAAAAATATTGTCTCTCATCTTTACTCACTATTAAAGTGATAGAGATGATCATTTGTGTGAGGGAATTGGTCCTTGTTTGATTGACATTGTAATACCCCGAGAGCCCATAGAAGTTAGTATATATCGAGGATAGTATAAGAAAGAAAATAACACCAGTTGGATATCTTTTGGGCTGAATGTTGGCAAAGAACTCCGGAGTTAAGCGTGTTTGAGCTAGGGTAGCTCAAGAATGGGTGACCCCCTGGGAAATTCGTGTAAGCCCATTAGGGTAAGTTGTTTCAGTCCTTCCTATCGCTCAATGTGGGATGTTACAAGTGGTATCAGAGCCAACCCTCGAGCCTTTGAGCGCGATGGTGAGGCAAACCTCAGTGAGAATGCTGAGTCCCTAGGGGGGTGCGTGTAGGCATCTTAGGCGAATCCCATATCAGCCATGCAAAGGGGAGAAATCTAGGACCGGTTGTAAGGTCGCATGACGAGGACGTCATGTGCTCAAGGGGGGAGAATGTAATACCCCGAGAACCCATAGAAGTTAGTATATATCGAGGATAGTGTAAGAAAATAAACAACACCAACTGAATACCTTTTGGACTGAATGCAGACAAAGAACTCCAGGGTTAAGCGTGCTTGACTTGGGGAAATCCAAGGATGGGTGACCCCCTTGGGAAGTTCGCGTAGACCCATCAGGGTAAGGTTTCCTGATCCTTCCTATTGCTCGATGTAAGATGTTACAGACATACTTATGCTAGCTCTTAATTCTTTTAGTCCAAACACAATAGAAAAAATTAAACATTATTTCAATTTATTAAATAAATGAAGAGTCATATATGCAATAAAGAAATGAATTACAATCTACGTAAACCTAAAGAACAAGCATGATCTTTATTTGTAAGAGGATCAACAACCATCCTATGCATAAAGATATATTGTAACACTACTTCTTTTTACATTATAATGTCTCTCACAAAGTTATATTTTGTTTCAATTTATTTGGACTTGCTATGATATTTTAGATACTTGGAATATGCAATCGAAGTTTAACTATTGTAATAGAGTGTAACAGGTATTGCAATTTTAGGAATGACCCCAAGGTCAATTAGAAATCTCCTTAACCACACTATTTCTTGTACTACAGTTGAACATGCAATGAATTTGGCTTCCATTATTGACAGAGTTGTGCATGTCGATTTCTTGCTACTCTAAGATATATCACCTTGACTGAGCAAAAAACGCTTATCATAAAGTTGATTTGCATTCATCCAAGTCTCCACCCTAGTTGACATCTATGTAGCCAATTAAATGCATATGTCCACCTTGGTAATAAAGGCAATACTCTATAGTTCCTTTTAGGTATGCAAGGATCCTTTTGACTACATTTCAGTGCTTAGGTCCTGGATTTGATTGGTATATACTTACCAATTCAACCGCATAATAAATATTCAGTTTGGTGCACATCATGACATACATCAAACTTCCAATGGCACTTGAGTATGGCGTGTTTTTCATTTGAGCTTTCTCTGTTGGAGTCAAGGGACACATTTTTAGGCTCAGAGTTCGTCCTTTAGCTATTTAAGTGTCAATTACATCTGCTCATATTGAAGTAATTAAGAATTTTTTTAATGTAAGATTCTTGAGATAATGTTAAGAGTTTTCTTGAACGATCTCTATAGATCTTAACTCCAAGAATATAAAGAACCTTGCCCATATCCTTCATCTTAAAATTGGTACCCAACAAACTTTTAATAGTTAAGACCTCTTTGTTATTTCCAACCAATAAGATATCGTTCAAATATAAGGTTAAAATCACAAAGAAATCTTTTAACCTTTTGACATAGACATAGTGATCTTGTTGAATTATTACAAATCCATTAGCAATAATTTCTTGATGGAATTGTATATACCACTATCGAGAAGAATGCTTAAAGCCATAGATAGATTTTTTTAATTTGCAAACCTTTGCTTCTTGGCCTTTTTTGACGAAACCTTCATGTTGATTCATGTAGATTTCCTCCTTTAATTCTCCATAAAATAAAAACAGTCTTTACATCCATTTGATGTCATTCAAGATCCATATGTGCGACGATGGCTAGAATCAAACATATAGACGTCATCCTTATAACATGAGAGAATTTTTTTCATAGTTTATACGTTCTTGTTGCATATAACTTTTCACAACAAGACGAGCTCCAAATCTATCTATTGCCCCACTTTGCCTTATGTTTGATCCAAGACCCATTTATTACCAATGGTTCTATAGTTAGGCAGAAGATCAATTGAATCCCAGACATGATTTGATTTCATAGATTCCATTTCATCTTCCATTGCACTCATCCATTCACTACAAGGAAACATGCATTTTGAGACAAATTTTCAATTTCAGATGAATTTTAGGTCGTCGAAAAAATGACTGTCGCAAAATTTGAGACAAATTTGAAGACGAATTTTTTCGTCTCTAATTGAGACGAAATTTGAGTCGGATTGTGAAACGAATTTAGAGATGAAAATTTCTATCTCTAATTTGAATGGGATTTGGGACGAATTTTGAGAGAAATTTTAGAAGGGATTTTTAGACGAATTTTGAAATGGATTTTGAGACAGATTTTGAGATAGGTTTTGAGAGGAATTTTGAGACGAATTTTAGGAGGGATTTTGAGACGAATTAAAATATGTCTCACATTTTTAAAAAATTTAAAAATAAAAAAATTTTCTCTTAAAATTTCAAAATTAAAGCTCATACACACAATATTCGAACTAAATGAGAAATATAAATAAATATAAGATCATTACAATAAATCCATGCATAAAATATATACACATTATCCATGAATAGTAATTGTATAACAAAAAATTTATTAATTCCAATAATGAATACTCCTAATGATCCAAAAGATTCCATGGCGGCCAAGATGAAGAATGGTTCTGGAGTCTATCTTCCACAGCTAACAAGTGCTGGTTTGTAGGATCCATAACTTCCCTAACAACTTGCTAAATCTGGTCCTGAAATGATAACGACGATGGCGATGGTGACGGTACATGGTAGGAATGATCAACAAGAATGGCAAGAGCTTTTGACCCCATCCCATACATGTGACCCTTCTTTTTCTCGCCTTCAACCTCCATCCATACTAATGTCTCATTAATAGATGGCGAGCATAACTACCTTTCGATGGACCACCTGCGGATGCATGTAATGATGCATCATGTTAGCGCGTTTGAAAGTCAATCTGCAATCATCATGGATACATGTAAAATTTGTATTATCAATAAACCAATTAAGCATAATAAGATATAATAATACACAACTAATGTATATTTACATAAATATCCTCGGACCTCTTATTGACGAATGGTGAATTATCTTTTCTTTTATGCGTGGTAAGGAATAACTCAACCTGTGTGGGTAGGCGATCAAGTTCCATAGTCTGGAAGAGGAAAAAAAAAAATGTTCATCCAACCATACTTATTATTAAAAGTAATTAAGAAAAATAAAAATAATTAAAAACATCAAATTTTACCATTCTCCTCTTGTGCTTGGACATAAGTATAGAGTCACGTGTGTATAGTACCTCTAACTTCTGAAGCCCTATTTTTCTTGGTCATTTCTAATTTGTTTTTAAATTCTGGAGTATTCTAATACTCCTTTAATGCTTCGAATACTATATGACATATCCAACTTGATTTTTCCGTTAAATCTTTCCTCACACGAAACAAGATGCTAGTCACATGGTCTGAGGCTGTCTTCTCAAAGTTTTTTCTTATTTTATGTTCGTTTTCAATCTCTCAAGACCACTTCTTCTATAATGTTAACGTAAAGTAAAATTTATAAAAATGTTGATTCAACATAAATAAATAAAATGACACAAATTAGCAAGATTCACTATTGGTACAAAGTCAAAGGCCACAGTAACCCAAGTCATCGTATCCAAGAAAAGATTTGACGTACATAATAAGTTACTTCTGCATTATCTATAGCAACTCATTTATAGATAATCTAACTGACAATAATAACTATAAATTCATTTACACTCTTATGTAGTGTTCTAAAATGCTCTAGGCGCTAGTCGGGCGCCTGACTAGGGGCTTAGTGCCTAGGCAGGGCCTAGAAAAATTGTTGTTTTTTAAAAAAAATATTTTAATATTATTTTCAAGTAAATCAAAGTTGAAACACTAAGTGAAATAATGAAATTAAGCTTGAAAAAATAAATTGTTGTAGATCAGTTCTAGGTTCAAGAAGGAAAAAACAACAATAATACAATAAAAACTATATTTGAATAATCCAACTAATAACTATCTAATTTAACTTCTCCCTCTCCATATTCTTCTAGTACATGATCTTCATCAAACTCAAAATCAAATTCATTAATTTATTACTCTTCTTCTACTGATTGAAAATCATCTTCACGAAGCTCTTTCATCCTAGTAGACATGGCCACGGTTCATGAACCGCCGGTTCCGGTTCAAGAAATCTTTGAACCTGAACCGAACCGCCCAAGGGCGGTTTGGGACGGTTCGGTTCTGGTTCCGGTTCGTGCCGGTTCGGTCAACGGTTTGGACCGGTTCGGTCAACGGTTTGAGCCGGTTCGGTCAACGGTTCCGGTTCCGGTTCAAACCGAATTTTTTTAATTTTTTTTAAATATTGTTGTATTCAATTTTGGTCCTTGTTCCGTTGTTCGGTTCGGTTTGGTTTCGATTTTTAATTGTTAAATGTAATTGTAAATATAAATATTCTCAACCATATTTTTAATAAAAAAACACTACTAAAAATTGAAGAAATATAAGTAATAATTTCATTAAAAATAATTAAAACAACTAAACAAGTATGTAATATAAGTAATTAATTTTTACAAATGTGAAAAATAAAAAATAAAAAATAAAAAATAGAATTAGACTTAATTTCATTAAAAAATAATTACAACAAAAATGTAATACAAGTAATTAATTTTTACAAATGTGAAAAAAAATAAAATATGGACTTGGATCCTACGCATCTTCATTGGAGTCGGAAGTCGCCGTTGTTGAACCATCATTAACCCATTCGTCAGATGATGATGAATGGATAAGTTCTTCTTGACGTCGCATGTTAGCTCTTTCCCAATCATCGAGGCAAACTTGAGCTTCCAATGATTCTGGAGCCAATCTTGATCTTCTTTCGTCCAAAATGTTGCCTCCACTACTGAATGTTTGTTCAACGGCTACAGTTGAAGCTGGAACTGCAAGAAGTTGACTTGCAATAATTGCAAGAGTTGGAAATGTCTCCTTGTGCCTTTTCCACCACTCCAAAATTTCAAAATTTAAACCTGTATCATCACCAAACTCAAAAACTGTGGTTAGATAAGTTTCGAGCTCCGAATGTGAGCTCGATCTAGGTTTTTTCCTCATTTGATCTAAAAATTTATGACCCCATTTCATTGGTTGGGAGGAAGAGGAATGCAGAGCCATGGATGGAAATGATTCTTCACTACTAGGAGCAATAACATATGCTTCATATAATTGATTGCATAAAGTTCTAACCTTAGAAATTATAATATTCACATCAATTTCTTCATTATTTTCTAATCCTAAGAACGAATAATAGTTAGACAAACACTCAATTAAACCATCAAATTTACACCTAGGATCAAATACCATAGTAACAAGAAAAATTTCAGGAATAAATTGATAATAACGTAACCATTTTTCTCTCATTTCTAAAACAGCATGACAAATTTCTTCAACATTAATTCCTTCCATTAATACACCGGCCACATTCATTGCTTCTATTAAAAATTGATGTGAAGTTGGTTTATAAACACTACTAAGTGTATGAGTAGCATCATTAAAAATTCGTAAAATATTCAAAATTGAACTACAAACATTCCACATAGTTGGAAAAATAGGATATTGTGGAATATAATTTGCTGCAAAAGAACACAATAAATCTTTATATTCAAAAGATTGATTAAGTAATTTAAAAGTTGAGTTCCAACGAGTAGGGACATCTTTTGAAAAACGTTTTGGGGTTTGACCATTGGAGGTGCAAAAATGTGCCCATGCTTTTGCAGTTCGAGGGTGTACCCAAATATAAGAAATAACATTTCTAATTGGATCTAAATAAGAATTAAGTGACTTAATACCATCTTGAACACATAAATTTAAAACATGACATGCACATCTAACATGAAAAAATCTTCCACCAAAATTTGGTTGGCAAATTCTTTTCAATTCATTAATAGAAGCAGTATTAGCCGATGCATTATCAAAAGAAATTGAAAAAATTCTATTAACTAATCTATATTCTTGTAAAATTTGTTGAATTAATCTACAAATATTTTCAGCATTATGACTTTCATCAAAACATCGATACGCAAGAATTCTTTTTTGTAAAACATAATTTTCATCAACCCAATGACAAGTAATACCCATATATGAATGAGTTTGCCAATGATCACTCCAAATATCATTACAAATAGAAACATTAATATTATTGTTTTGAAAATATGTTATCAATTCAATTTTTGAGTTTTTAAACAATTTTAACAAATTCCTTTTCAAAGTATTTCTAGGAATTGATTTAAAACTAGGATTAACAAAGTTTTGACAAAATCGAGTAAAACCTAATTTTTCACCAAAACTAAAAGATAAATGATCAATTGCTACCATTTCAGCTAAACCAGACCTACAATTAGCTTCATTATAATGAAATAATTGAGGAGAGTTTGAAGAGGTAGCAAACCCGGATATTTGTGTTTGATCGCGGCTCAATCCAACCTTGAGCGGGTGCTTTGTTTGCAAATGTCGGGCGAAAGTACCATATCCACCTCCTTGCTTGAATTTGTATACTTGATTACAATAATTACAAGATACATCAAATTTACCATCTCCTTTTGGTGTTTTCTTGAAATGAATATTAAAAATATCAGAAGTAGAAATTTTTCCACCTCCCTTTTGTTGAGTTTCACTCTCTTGTGTTTGAAAATTTTGAGCTTCAAACTCAACATTTTCAACATTTCTACCTTCACTTGCCATTTTTTTGAAAAAAGTATGATAATAAAAAAATATAATAATGATAAAATAATATAGTAACAAGTAATAAATAATTAACAATATAATTGAATAAATTGATAAATAACAAAATGAGAAGATTGAAGAAATTGAAATTAAAATATTAAATGAGAGACAAAATTGAGAGAATAATAGCTTGAGACTTGAGAGAGAGAGAGAGAGAGAGAGAGAAAGTGTGAAAAATGAGTGGGGGAGGGAGGGGTATATATAGATAGGAATTATAAAATTTAAAAAAAAAAAAAAAGTTGGGGGGGGTCCAACGGTCCAAATTGGACCGTTAGGGGGGGGGGTGTCCAACGGTCCAAATTGGACCGTTGGGGGGGGGGGGGTGTCCAACGGTCCAAATTGGACCGTTGGGGGGGGGGGGTGCACGGCCGCACGCGCACGGGGGGGGGGGGGGGGTTGGGGGGGGGGTGTCCAACGGTCCAAATTGGACCGTTGGGGGAGGGGGGGGTGTGCACGGCCGCACGCGCACGCGGGGGGGGGGGGGGTTGGGGGGGGGAGGCACTACAAAAAAATTGATTTTTAGCGGCGGTTTTTTAGCGGCGGTTTCTAAAACCGCCGCAAAAAATGAAATTTTGCGGCGGTTTACAAACCGCCGCAAAATACTATTTTAGCGGCGGTTTTTTTTTACATTTTGCGGCGGTTTTCAAAAAATCGTAGCTAAATTTAGAAATAATTAAATAATTAAAAAATAAAATTTAATTTAGCGGCGGTTTCTGAAAAACCGCCGCTAAATTCAAAAATTATTAAAAAATTTAAAATTAAAATTAAATTAATATTTGCGGCGGTTTTCAAAACCGCCGCAAAATTCATTAAAAAATTTAATTTAGCGGCGGTTTCTGAAAAACCGCCGCTAAATTCAAAAATTATTAAATAATTTAAAATTAAAATTAAATTAATATTTGCGGCGGTTTTCAAAACCGCCGCAAAATTCATTAAATAAAATTTAATTTAGCGGCGGTTTCTGAAAAACCGCCGCTAAATTCAAAAATTATTAAATAATTTAAAATTAAAATTAAATTAATATTTGCGGCGGTTTTCAAAACCGCCGCAAAATTCATTAAAAAAAATTTAATTTAGCGGCGGTTTCTGAAAAACCGCCGCTAAATTCAAAAATTATTAAATAATTTAAAATTAAAATTAAATTAATATTTGCGGCGGTTTTCAAAACCGCCGCAAAATTCATTAAAAAAAATAATTTAGCGGCGGTTTTTCAGAAACCGCCGCTAAATTCAAAAATAATTAAATAATTTATAATTAAAATTAAATTAATATTTGCGGCGATTTTTCAAAATCGTCCAAAATTCATTAAAATATTTAATTTAGTTTTCAAAAAAGAAATTTCCCCCCAAAACTTGCATTAATAATTTTCAATTAATACTTATTGTATTAATAATTTATATTTTATAATTTACATTAATAATTTAAAATTTTCAATTGCTTTGAAATAATAAGTAGTAATAAAATTTTTTCCCAAAATTTGCATTAATGATTTACGTTTAATACTTATTGCATTAATAATTTACATTTTGTAATTTGCATCTTTATATATATAAAAGAAGGATAGTTTTCGAAAAAGAAATTTCCCCCCAAAACTTGCATTAATGATTTACAAATAATACTTATTGCATTAATAATTTGTATTTTGTAATTTGCATTAATAATTTAAAATTTTTAATTGTTTTGAAATAATAAATAGTAATAAAATTTTCTCCCAAATTAATGATTTGCATTTAGTACTTATTGCATTAATAATTTACATTTTGTAATTTGCATCTTTATATATATAAAAGTAGAATAGTCTTCAAAAAAGAAATTTCCCCCCAAAATTTGCATTAATGATTTACATTTAATACTTATTGCATTAATAATTTACATTTTGTAATTTACATCTTTATATATATAAAAGAATGATAGTTTTCAAAAAAGAAATTTCCCCCCAAAACTTGCATTAATGATTTACAAATAATACTTATTGCATTAATAATTTGTATTTTGTAATTTGCATTAATAATTTAAAATTTTCAATTGTTTTGAAATAATAAATAGTAATAAAATTTTCTCTCAAATTAATGATTTGCATTTAGTACTTATTGCATTAATAATTTACATTTTGTAATTTGCATCTTTATATATATAAAAGTAGGATAGTCTTCAAAAAAGAAATTTTCCCCCAAAATTTGCATTAATGATTTACATTTAATACTTATTGCATTAATAATTTACATTTTGTAATTTGCATCTTTATATATATAAAAGAAGGATAGTTTTCAAAAAAGAAATTTCCCCCCAAAACTTGCATTAATGATTTACAAATAATACTTATTGCATTAATCATTTGTATTTTGTAATTTGCATTAATAATTTAAAATTTTCAATTGTTTTGAAATAATAAATAGTAATAAAATTTTCCCCCAAATTAATGATTTGCGTTTAGTACTTATTGCATTAATAATTTACATTTTGTAATTTGCATCTTTACATATATAAAAATAGGATAGTCTTCAAAAAAGGAATTTTCCTCCAAAACTTGCATTAATGATTTACATAATACTGATTGAATTAATAATTTGCATTAATAATTTAAATCTTTCAGTTGCTTTGAAATGATAAGTAGTAATAAAATTTTTCCCCAAAACTTGCATTTAATACTTATTACATTAATAATTTACATTTTGTAATTTGCATTAATAATTTAAATCTTTCAATTGTTTCGAAATAATATATACTAATTATGTAAAATTAATAATAAATTTTAAATATACAAGTTTTTCAATGCTAATTGTTTTATATTAAATTTGCATGAATTTTATGAGAAATATTAATAGACAACTTAAACTATTAATTAAGTCATAGAAAAGTATCTATTTATTTAATATATTATTTTTATATCTTTATTCTATGTATATTTATATAATAATAAAATATGATAGTCAAATAAAGTATTTTACCAAATGTCAATTATTAGGGTTGTCAAGTATTAGAGTTTTTCAATGCTAATTAATATTTAAGATATCACATTTTTACGACTATGGAAGAAATCAAAATTCATTTTTTTAAAATTTTGTTATTATTGAAAAAACTTATTCTTACTCATATTTAAGAGTTTTAATTTATATTTATAATTATAATATAATAAATAGAAAATAACGAACGTCTTTAAGTGAAAATATTATAGATTTTATAATATTTATTTATAAATAAATATAATATAATAAAAAAAAATTATAAGTATATTGAATTAAAAGTGTTCTCCATTAGCATATTGAATAGTGAATAATTAAGTAAACTTAAATTTTTTCAATATGATTAAAGATTAAAAAAAATATAATTATCAATTTAGTTAAAATTATTTAAAATAATAAATTTATTTTTTTATTTTTAAATTAAACTCTCCCACATATCACGCAGGTTCACCACTAGTTAAAAATTTAATTTAAAAAAATAAAAATAAAAATAAATTTAACAAAATTTTAATAATTTTAAAATATATATAATTTTTTTATTTTTAATAAATTAATTTAGTTAATTTAATTCAATTAATTTATTGTTAATTTATTCCTTTATTCTTTTAAAAAATGATAAATTAATTAATGTTTTTCTTTCTATATTAAAAAATATAAAATATAATTCTGAAAAATAGTGGTATATAATTTATATATGTAATTATATAACAAGGGAAGTTGGTAGATCAGGCGGTTTCAAGCATGCAATGGCATATGGGAGGTTGTGGGTTCGAAACTGGGGAAGGGGCCACGTGGCGCGCGGATATGCGGCCACGTGGCTGGGCGGGTGGGCAACCATGTGGGCGCGGGTGAGAAAGTAAAATTTTTAATTTTATTTTAATTTTAGCGGCGGTTTTAGAAACCGCCGCTAAAATTAAAAATTTTTAATTTTTTTTAATTTTAGCGGCGGTTTCTAAAACCGCCGCTAAAATTTAAAATTTTAATTTTTTTTTAATTTTTTATTTTTTTTAATTTTTTATTTTTTAAAATTTTAATTTTTTTAATTTTTGCGGCGGTTTAAAAACCGCCGCTAAAATAAAAAATTTTAATTTTTTTTAATTTTAGCGGCGATTTTTGAAACCGCCGCTAAAATTAAAAAAACCGCCGCTAAATCACTGATTTTGCGGCGGTTTTAAAACCGCCGCAAAATCAGTGATTTAGCGGCGGTTATTCCAGCGGTTGGTCAAAACCGCCGCTAAATGCTCCACGACGGCTGGTTCAGCGGCGATTTTGAAAACCGTCGCTAAATCACTTAGCGGCGGTTAAAAACCGCCGCTAAATGCAAAAAAAACCGCCGCTAAATGCCAGTTTTTTTGTAGTGAGGGGGGGCCGGTTCCGGTTCTCCGGAACCTTGAACCGGAACCGGACCGAATTTCGCCGGTTCGGTCCGGTTCCAGTTCCGGTTCCGGCCGGTCCGGTTCCGGTTCGAACCGCCGGTCCGGTTCAATTTTGGCCATGTCTACATCCTAGAACTTCGAGGTTGAAACATCTCGTTTGCTCTGAATACTTCACCAACCACTTTCTAAGTGAGCCCCGTACGAGGCTCAACTTCTTCATCATCTCCTCTATCAACAATCTAGCAAGTAGAATATCAATATTCATTTCCTTCTTTTTTTACTTGTTCATCAATTTCGCATTAAATTGGACATAAACAAAATTATTCAATCGATGAACATGCAGTCTATTTCGTTTCTTCATATGTATCTACATAAATAAAATAAAATCAATATTAATTTAAATGATAGATAACTAATTGATATTAAAGAAATATATTTCATACTTTCATAGGGATAATGAAATTAAAATATTAAAAACGTTTTAAAATATACACTAACCCTTTCAAAAGTGCTCCAATTTTTTTCACAACCGAATGAACTACTAGTTAACGAGAGGATCCTTGCTGCTATTCGTTGCAAGTTTGGAGTTCCATAAGTCATCCACCATGTAACTACATAGGTTAACAAGTATAAAGTAAACAAATTTATACACTAATAATACACAATAGGAACTAAGAAAATAATTAAAGGAATTTTATACTTGAATTATAATTGTCATTATTTTTTGCACAACCTTGAACTACCCGCACTTTTCCAAAAGCTCTCTCTTTATGAGTATATTTTGGCAACTCAACATTTATAACATGACCTTGCAATTCACAATGATTATTGCCATGATAAAACATTTCCACACAATTAAAAAGCCCATCCATCACTTCATTATCAAGATGTATATTCTTATTTTTGAAAAGGTAATAGGGATTCAAAAGGTAAGCCGCCAAATGCAATGGACTATCTAGCTATCTTTCACCCTTGCTTCAATAATCTTTATAACAGGCTGATAGTTCTTCTCAATATTATTTAAGGCCTCCTTAATATCTTCCTTTGCCTGCTTAATCTCTCCATATAAAAAACTCATAGAAAGCTTTGTATTTGCATCAACAATTTGAAGCACCTTCACTAAAGGTGCAAAAACCTTAAAATATAAAGTTACACCATTCCAGAAAGCAATACTCATCACAGTAGCATAGACTACTTTCCCTTTGTATGTGCTTTAGTTGATGACTTTTTTAAAGAAAGAAGAACAGTATCCATGTTAGAATTAACATATATTCATGATACTCCTTCTTTTTCTATCTATCCAAGCATTTGTTATAATAGAGCACCTATTTTGTGCCCATTTTTCTTCATGCTTCTTTAGTAACTCTTTCATTCTGTCAACTTCTTCTTTTAATAACAGTTCCCTCAACTAGTATTGATTGGGAGATTTGAAGCCCGACCCAAATTGACCAACTGTCTCAATAAACAATTTGAAACTATCATGATCAATAACATTGAAAGGTATACCAGCTTCGTACACCCATCTAACACAATATCCCTATACAGTTTGTGCTCTCTCTTTAAATAGTGCTTCACTAATATTTTGTTGCCTTTGCATTATTCTCGCACTCAAACAAATTTCAGGACTGATAGAGCTTGCAAACTCATCCATAGGGCCAAGAGTACGAGACGTTTTTTTGCTCCTTAACTCTTGCAATTCATCTTCATCATCCCCTCCCCCTTTTTAGAAATATTAACAGAGGATCTCATCGAATCTTCCTCCATTTTCTTATTCTTCTTCTTATTCTTTACTTCAGCAATAGCATTCTTGCATTTGATTTTTCATCTAGATAAGATTTTGGACATGCAAAAATATTTTTGAAAATGTGGCCGATGTGTTCTTTTACCCTGTAAACTCCTCCAGACATAACTTTACCACATAACTTTTATTTAACTTTATCCATATTTTTCGGATCAATTAATATTTCTTACTCCCATCCGACATCATTCGACTTCCTCTTAAGAACTAAAGAGGCATCAGACGATGCTCCCATACTCCCAATCCCATTTGATATGACTTCCTTTTTTTTTAGCTTTTTTTTCCTGAGTAAATTGACATTGAATTAAAATAGAAAACTAGCTAACAAACAAAGCCAAGTAGCTAACAACATCAAGAAGCAACAACAAGAAGCGACTACTATAGCAACAAAGGCAAATGTTTACTACTTACTGGTTGCTGCTTGTTGTCTTTGTTTGTTGCTTGCTTGCAAATATTAAAATATTTAAAACATTAACAAATATATTCAAATAACAAAGGCATACATTAACAAATATTAACATAAATTTAATAACAAAAATAAAGGCAATAGCAAGCCGCAACAACTATAGCAACATTTGCTACTTGCTTATTACTTATCGGAGGCTAAGGAAGACGAGAGAGAGAACCGAAAACCAGAGTGGAATGATGGTCGGCAGCAATGAGTCCACCATCCACGAAGGTCGACAGTGGCATGCGACGAGAGAGGCTAAGAAAGAAATGGAAAGCGGCGACGGCAACTCCGCAAGAGACAACGGCGACACGCAAAGAGAGAGGTTGAGATAAAAAGGGAAAGCGGCGACAACGACGATGACTCCACAAGAGACGATACACGAGAGAGAGAGAGGGAGAGCAATGAGAGAAATAAGGGGTAACGGGAAACAAAAAACCTAACAATTAATTTATACAAAATGGATTAGGTGGCCGATTAGGCCATAATCGGCCCAGGCGATTCATGTGGCTAGGCGACCGCCTTGGCCGACTAGGCGCTGCCCAGTATCAATTAGCTGGGCCAACACCTAAGAAGGCCGATTAGGCCATAATCACAGACGCCTAGACTGATTATTAGATTGCTGGTGAATATGCCTAGAAAAGTTGGTACATCGGTGTATACATATATGTTCCCAAATTCTATTACTTATTCACAAATCTTAACTAGGTCCATAAAAAGTTGGACAAAAGCAAACTTGCCACACATATTGACAAAATCTCATTCACTTCCTAAAAGTTTAACAAGTCTCATTGCACTACATGATAAATACTACTTCCTCATTAAGTCATTCTAATAATACCCATAAAATCGATGGCTCAACAAATAATAAGAAAAACTTTCAATTATCTTAACAAAAGGGTGTTGCACAATATACAAAATGTGGTAGGAATTGCCCTTGTCTTGTTGTAGTCAATTAGGGCAACCTCTGTTACCAATGCCACTTTGTATAGGCCAAAATGACTTGAAGCATTTCATACCAACTAAAAATGAAACAGTTTATAGTCAGTTTAATCTCAGTTCAACTCCAATCTAATTTTTATTTTTTATTTTTTGGTGCAATTCTTGTCAAACTTTGGTGTTTCATCCTGATTGAAGCATGTAGCCACACAGAACCCAGTTCCAGTTTAACTTTCTGTGATCAATTTATGTGGGGGAGTCAGAGGTGGATTCTCATGTATTTACAAGACACTGAGAGGAGATAGCTCTTGCCATCGCAGTAGTTGACACCTTTCAAATATGGACTCTCATATGGAAATGCCCTTTACGTGTAATAAAATAGCATACATGCATAACATTCAAACAGGAAAGTGAAACAGTAAGACTGCAGTAAAATGGTACTCACACTCATAATATGCTTGGAATGAAGATTTGTTGCGGGAAAGAAAAATTACAATAACCATACAAGTACAATTTTTTACAGTAAATAAACCACACATGACCACCTTGACAAAATTTTTATTTTTTATTTTCAACCCAAACTAAACAGGCATATCTACCCCAAAGCCCTTCACTTTTTTTCCATATTCCTCCTCTCCTCGCCTTCTCTTTTTCCTACACAAATACCAGACCTTACCATATAGCCTAAAGCTAACATGGAGTCCACAATTCAAACCTATTGTCAATCAACGAGTGAGAGAGAGAGGGAGAGAGGGGGGTGGGGGGGAAGGGGTAAAAGAAAGGAGAAAGTAATATATTACGGAAGATTGAGACAATATTTGATGCTAAAAAGATGGGCCTGTTTGGCACCCAGGGATTGTAAATATTACTAGTTTTACAGATTTTTGGCACCAGATCTCAAGTTAAAACCATACCATCTCTTTGGCCATTGAGAAAACATTTTTTTGTTACCTATAACAAAAAAGAGAGAAGAAAAAGAAAACACAAAAAAACAAAAACAAACAAACAATGGCGACAGAATTTAAAACTTCACCTACTTCTCTGCTTTCTTAGTTTCCCTCAAATATCTTTTCCAATAGTAAAGAATCCCCCCTAACAAGCCCAACAGGTGAACTCATTAGGCTATACTTAAACTTGAAAGGAAATCATCAAGTGATAATTGGACAATAAAAATTCAATCAAGAACACCACCCAAGTCTACACCTGAGACCATCTGGCTGCATTGCCAGACTCTTATGCTCTTTTGGCCTTTCTTGAATCACCAAAATTTGATTAGCAAGTAATTCCGGTGTTTTAGCCAGGGATAAATAGCATGTTACACAAACCTAAAAAAAAGGGGGAGATAGAGGAGCTGTTAGTTGTGAAAAACAACCATAGTTTTCTGGAAAATTACTTCGCATAAAATAGAAAATTAGAGAACTTGTTCAAATATAAAAATTTTCTAAATAGAAAATGGAGATTTGAAGAACACAGTTCTACAAAATTGAACTGAATTTGGCAAACTCCGATTTGGAGATTCAGAAAACGCAGTTCTCCATAAAACTTTTCTAAAATCATCTCCATCTCCTTCTATAACACAAAGTTACACAAAACAGAGAAAAATAAAACTTTTGCTCTCTTTTGTGAACATATGTTCTAATTTTTTAGATTGAAAATTAGTTTTCTAAACTTTTAGAGCATGTTCTCTTTGGCATTTTCAGCCCGTTTTCCATTTTCAGTTTTTCAAAACACTCAAAACGCGTTTAGTTACTCATTTTCGAAAACGCATTTTGCAAAACACACAAAAAATTTACACATAAAACTCAAAACTCCAAAAACATGTTTTGGCTATTTTCAACCAAAACCAGCCCTCCGTCCAAAACACGGAAAACAACCACCATTTTCACCTCTTCTCTTCCACCTTTCTTCTCTCTTCTCTTTCTCTTCAAGCTTAGTCGCCACCACCATCCACGCCACCGCCATCACCACCATCCACACTCACCACTACCATCACTGCAATCGCCCGCCACGGCCATCACCACCACCACCACCACCGCCATTGCCCTCCAAGCCCGGATCCACCACCGCCCACCACTGCCTTCCATGCCAAGATCCCCAACCGCCACCGCCCTCACCCGCCACCGCCCTCCAAGCAGATCCGCCACAGCCACCACCCGCCACTGCCTTCCACGCCAAGATCCGCCACCGCTACTGCCATCGCTCTCACCCGCCACTACCCTACGCACCCAGATCAACCATCGCCACCGCCTACCACGCCCAAATCCAGCCACCCACCATCGCCCTCTGCCCTCTGCCATTTCTTCCTCCCACGCCCAATGTAATATAGTTTTTATTATTTTATGATGTATAATTTTTTTAAATATTTATGTTGTGGATAATTTAAATCTCAAAATTAATATCAGATTTTAATTTATAGGTAAAAATAAATTTATTATGAAATTAATAGTTGAGTGAAATTAAAAATGACTTAGAATGTACTTTGTAATTTTAATATATTATATATGATTAAATTATATAACTTGTATTATATTTCAAATTCTTTAAATTAAATTTATAATTTATTAATAAATATTATTAATTTATTTTGAATCAAATTTCTTAAATAAATCATTATAAAATAACATTTTATAAAATTTTAAAGTAAGTGTGTTTTCTAGTTTTCTGTTTTGAGAAATAATTTTTCAAAATAACAAAAAGATGCATTTTTAAAAATCTCAAAATGGACAATCAAAACACAAAATTCAAAATGAATTCAAAACTCAAAACTGAAACACAAAAAGAAACCGCCTTAACATTTGAATCCATTTTATTAGCCAAAGGAACAAACATCTGAATGCTTTTATCAAATTTTTTATGAAAAATGAAAACATGAGATTTTATAGAAAACTGGAAAACAATTTCCACAACTAAGCAGCCCCCAAGTTATTTCCTATTTCAAAGCCTTTCTCCGCTACTATACGGTCCAAAAGAACAGATATACGAGGAACTTTGCTGCTCTTTTAAGCCCTCCTAAGTTTTTCTCCTAAAACTTACCTTCTGATGCCATCATAAAGAGATTTCCTCACAATTTACTAAACCCCAAGTAGTCAAAATTTGCCTATACCGTCAAATAGATCATCAAAACAAAGATCCCAGCAAGAGAAAGTACACTACTTGGCGAAAAAAAAAAAAAGGAATCGCAAGCAATTTAAACACGCTTCGTAGCACATACAGAAGCATCATAATTAATCGTCCTCCAGATCGTCCAGATCGTCCAAATTATCTAATGCTCCCTTATGCGAGCTCTGAACCTCACCCTCGCCGGAGTTGTCATCCCCATCCGACAAATCACTGTCCACTCCGATCGACAACGAGCTACTCGAATCATCCACCTCGTCCTCCACATCTTTCGCCGCCGGCAATCGGAGATCTCCGGAGAACATAACGTTGACCGGCCTGCCGGAATCGGGCGAGTCATACTCCGAGCAGGACATGCCGTGGCGCAAGCCTGACAGTTCGATTCGATTACTGAAACTGCTATCCAAGGCAATCGACATGGCGTTGTTCTAGAAAACGTTAACAGGAAGACGAAATCGTCAAGAATACAAGAATCGATGGGAGGGTATATAGCAGAAAATTGGGAAATTCTATCGCGAACCCGAAAAATTACTCTTCATAACCCACGTCCCATCAAAATTTCTAATAATTTTAAAATACCTATTTTATCCCCCCACAGCCACAGCCAACCCTCTTCTCCGATCACCTCTCATCGCCGACCATCATCTCGCATCTCTCTTTCTCTCCTACATCATATACACACAAACACATACATATATATATATATACAGAGCATAACCGCGGCCATGGCAGCCGCGACCATGCAACTAGCAAGCTCACACACACACCCATATATATATATATATATATATACACACACACAGCAACCCAGCACACACACATATATATATATATACACACACACACACACTCATACACACCTATATATATATACACACTCACACACACAAAAACATGGCTGCGGCCATGAAAACCTCCTCACCTAGCGGTGCGGAGGTTTTTAGCAACCCCCGCACCGCGAGGTGCGGGGATTTTAGCAATCTCCGCATCTCGCGGTGCGGGAGTTTCAGCAATTCCCGCACCTCGCGGTGCGGGAGTTTCAGCAACCCTCGCACCGCGAGGTGCGGGGATTGCTGAAATCCCCGACTGCCAACAGTTGGGAAAGCCAGGTTTCCCCAATTGCCAGAGTCGGGAAGAGTTTTTATATTTTTATTTTAATTAAAATTTTTATTATAATAAAATAAAATTAAAAAATAATACAAATAAATAATTTTTAAATTTCTGCATTTTAAGTAATTATAATTTAACTAATTTTAAATTTTAAATCATGGTGTTGAATTTTTAATACTTAAAAGAATTTAAAATTAATTAATTTATCTTATTAAATTACTTGAAGATACACATATCTAAAAATTCTATCATCATTTAAAATATTTTTTTTTATAATTACATATATTTAAAAAGAATATATTTTAAATGATGATAGGATTTTTAAATTTATCTTATTGAATTAGGTAAAGATATATATATTTAAAAAAAATTATTTTAAATGATGATAGGATTTTTAGATATGCATATTTTTAAGTAATTCAATAAAATAAATTTTAAATTTTTTTAAGTATTAAAAATTCAACACTTAATTACAATGATTTAAAATTTAAAATTAGTTAATTTATAATTACTTAAAATACAGATATTTAGAATTTATTTATTTATATTATTTTTTATTTTATTATAATAAAACAAATTTAATTAAAATAAAACAAATTTAATCAAGCTTTCCCAGCAGTCGGGGAAGGCTTGATTCCCCGCACCGCGAGGTGCGGAGATTTTAGAAATCCCCGCACCTCACGGTGCGGGGGTTGCTGAAACCCTCGCACCGCGAGGTGCGGGAATTTCAAAAACTCCCGCATCTCGCGGTGCGGGGATTGCAGAAACTCCCGCACCGCGAGGTGCGGGGGTTTCCATGGCTGCGACTGCTATGGCCGCAGCCATGGAACTTGTATATATATATATAAGTGTGTGTGAGTGTGTGTATATATATTTATATAGGTGTGTGAGTGTATATGTGTGTGTGCGCTGGGTTGCATGGTCGCGGCTGCCATAACTGCGGTCATGCTGTGTGTATATATATATGTATAAGTATGTGTGTGTGCGTATTTATATATTTAGGTGATGGCTGAAAATGAGAGGTAATCGGAGAAGAGAGTTTGCTGTGGGTTGTGGGGGTAAAAGAGGTATATTAAAATTATTGAAAATTTTGATGGGATGTGGGTTTTGAAGAGTAAATTTTCGGGTTCTGAATAGAATTTTTCCAAAAAATTATAGCAGATAGATATGATGAATATAGAAAGAAAGTGGAGAGAGAGAGAGAGAGTAGGGTGAGAAGGACGAAGGCCTTATCCTCATCCACAGACGCGTTTAATATTGCAAATTGGATAATTAAACAACCTTATCTTTCTGTTTTCTTTTTTTCTTTTTGGTTTACGTAACATTATGAGTACTTTCATTATTCGACTTTATAATATTGGTAGGAGATAAAAATTAAAGGACTTAGTAGATAGTTCGATTCCTTATTCTGTCGCAAACATGAGGCGACAAACAATTTTTAACTTTCAAAATCACTTTAACTACTAATTTTTTTTTTTTTATCAGAGTTCGAACACTGAATTTAAAAACCCAAAAAACAACAACCCAAATATACTTTTTTTTACCGGTGAAACTATGCTTTGTGGGCCCATCTTTCTGTCTTTTTTAAGTTAAATATCCACGATACATGACCGATACACACTGCACCACACCAAGACTACTTTGATTGGGCCCTGTTTGGCAGGTATTTCGATTTCAACAATAAGCCTAAAATGTTATTTTTTTTAAAAAAATAATAATTCTCAAACAAGACAAAATAAATAGCACCATTCTTTTGATTTGATTTCATTTTCAACATTGATCTCTAATTTTGTTTTATATTTTTATTCAAAATGGTCAATAGTTTTTGCTTAATTCACACGTTAAAATGGGTTAGCTAAGATTAAGGGCATAAATTAAATAATGAAGATTGAAGAGATGGTGGGCAGCGGGAAACCAACCAAAGCCGAAGGTTATCCCATCGTCTGTCCATCGCCTGCCAAAAGTCAGCCAGCCTGAATTAGTAAAATGATATATACGTACATAACAAGGGAGCCCTGTTTTTGAATTGTCACAAGACAAATGTCAGGAAGATATTTTTTTGAATGGTTAAGATGGGTTTTCTTCTTTCATTAATGGCTAAGATCAATGGTCCCCCCCCCCAAATGTATCCCATCCCATCCTATCCTCCCTCTATGCCACTCCCTTTTTGCCAAACCCACTCTTTACCCGTCTTTCCTTTTCTCTCTCTCAAAGCCCCTGCATCAACACTCCCACCTAGCCACCGTCGTCACCTTTGCCAATGCCACCTGAAGCTTCGCCTCCAACTCAAAGGTATATGTGTATATATTTTGTGTATGTGTGTATGTTTACATACATATATTTTTGTGTATGTATGTATGTATGTACACACCAGCATTTCTGCGAAATGGTGTTCATTTCTATGCATAAATGAGCAGCAAATGTATTTTGTGTGTGTGTATGTTTACATACATATATTTTTGTGTATGTATATATGTACGCCAGTATTTTTGTCAAATGGTGTTTGTTTCTGTGCATAAATGAGCGACAAACAACGATGGTGTATGATAATCTTAGGACTTATCGTTGTATATGTATGTATATTAAGATTAAATGAGCAGCAAATTATGATAATAGACAAAAGATGCTCTATTGTTAATAAAATGTATGTTTCAATTATGTAGCACGTGTGTGTGTATATATTTTGTGTTTGTGTCTGTATGTATTCTATATATAGATAGATAGATGTATTCTGTGTATGTATGTATGTATACGCACGTAGTGCCGGACTTGTGTTTTTGGGGCCCTGAGGCGAGACGTGAAAATGGGCTCCAAATTGTATATTACATTCAAATTTTATTTTTTTATAATAAAATATAAAAAATAAATAAATATTTATACCATAAGAATAAAATTAATTTTTTTTAAATTATCAATTAAAAACTACCATAAACGAAACGAAATGAAAGATACTACCATAAATGAAACGAAATGAAGGAGCAATTGACTGCTAAAAGTTGAAGCAGATATGGAGTTAGAGCATCTGAGAAGTAGATCTAATCTGATGACCCAATCGGCAATCGAGAGGTAGCAAGCCACCGGCCATAACCCATAAGGGCGAGCAACGGAGGGCGATGGCAAGCCAGCGATCGAGTAGAGCAGCGAGAGGTGATTCTTGTTGGGCGAGCGCCCGAGCAACGAGTCACCGACGATGAGGGCGAGGCAAGTCGGTGAGGACGAGCGATTGCCGATCGAGCAGCAAGAGGCGAGGGTGAAAGGTGAGGAGCAACAAGAAGAGAGAGAGGCAGCAAGCTACCGGTGACGGAGCAGCAACGGGAGGCGAGAGCGAGGGTGAGGTGCGATGGAGCCAAAGAGGTAGGGCTAGGGCAACGAGCGAAAGAAAGAGAGGGAGAAGGGTTGCGAGAAGGGGGGTGAGGGTAAGACGCGATGCAGCCAAAGAGGTAGGGCTAGGGCAGCGAGTGAAAGAAAGAGAGGGAAAAGGGTCGCGAGAAGTGGGCAGAAAAAGCATGGGGCCCTAAGTTGTGAAATTTCCATGGGCCCCTAATTGTGAAATTTGCATGGGCTATTTTTAATTTATGGGCGCCTAAATTGTGAAATTTCCATAGGCCTTGAGGCAGCTGTCTCATAGGCCTCATGGAAGGTCTGGCCCTATACGCACGTGCCTTTGTGTGTGTAACTCTAATCCATATATTTCGTGTAACTCTTTCTTTGTGTGTGTATGTATATGTATATGTATAGTTGAAGCAAGAGCTTTAATCATATTAAACTATATTTAAGAGATGTTGGTAGGACTTCATATTATTCTCTGTACCGGACAAGTGCAGGACTTCCATGATGCTTTCATGTTTTCAACTATTTTAATTTAACAGCCAAAAATTCAAGTTTCTGATCCTTCAGTGCTTCCTCTACAAAAGAGTAAATGGTTCAAAAATGTTAGCATAATTTATCTACATGTTTCTGCACAATGTGGAAAACTAACAACAGAATGAGAGATGTATTAACACTTCAACAACATGTATTAACACTTCAACAACATAATATTTAAACAAGGAATATAAAACAGCTTGAGGGTTTCCATACTCATACACGCTGCACACTATAGTAAGAATTGAAATACTTTCTATGCTAAACCAAACCAGAAAGCTCTTTTTTTTCCCCAAGAGCTCTGCATATCAAAGTCCGATAGGGGTACAAGGTTTTTCTGTAGAATAGTGCCTTCTTCTCTTTCTTTTTAATTTTTTTTAACAAGTGAAGGCGTGCTCAGATCATAACAATCAAGTGGTGCATACTTCATAAAACTTGAGTTCCTAGCTAATAGCTTCTTTCTTCTTCCTCAGTTCATTTCTTTCATGTTCCTTCAGAAGTGTGAATGCTATGATTAAAGCTCTTGCTTCAATTATATTTATTTTGTATGGACACATCTCAAACAATTTAATATGAACTCATAATCTAGGAAGTGAGCAAATTTAAATGAATGAATTATTTCTCAATAAATTAATTTTGTATTAAAAATTTTAGAACTCAAATATTGGAATATAGTGATTGTAGCAACACTTTCGTCCTTCTATTAAACTAATCATTTCCAAAATATATAAATTATTTATTGAAAAAGAAAGCAGCAATAGGTATTAAGTATAATATCTAATATTTATGATAGTGTAACATCCCGTTCGAGCGATAGGAAGAACCGAAACAACTTTCCCTGATGGGTCTACGCGAACTTCCCAAGAAGGTCACCCATCCTCGGATTACCTCAGGTCAAGCACGCTTAACTTGGGAGTTCTTTGCCAACATTCAGCCCAAAAGGTATCCAGTTGGTGTTGTTTCCTTCCTTACACTATCCTCGATATATACTAACTTCTCTGGGCTCTCGGGGTATTACATTCTCCCCCCTTGAGCACATGACGTCCTCGTCATGCGACCTTACAACCGGTCTTAGATCTCCCCTCGATGCATGGCCGATGTGGGATTCGCCTAAGGTGCCTACACGCACCCTCCCCTCAAGGACTCAGCTTCCTCGCTGAGGTTTGCCCCACCACCGCGCTCAGAGGCTCGGGGGTTGGCTCTGATACCATTTGTAACATCCCGTTCGAGCGATAGGAAGAATTGGAACAACTTACCCTGATGGGCCTAATCGAACTTCCCAGGGGGGTCACCCATCCTTGGATTACCCCAGGTCAAGCACGCTTAACTTAGGAGTTCTTTGCCAACATTCAGCCCAAAAGGTATCCAGCTGGTGTTGTTTCCTTCCTTACACTATCCTCGATATATATTAACTTCTCTAGACTCTCGGGGTATTACAGATAGTTAGTTAATTACTTAAAAGAAAACAAACAAAATTTATCATTAAGAGTTATTGAGTGTGAAAACATTTTGGGATGGTCGGGGACTTTTCAATATTTTTAAATTTTTAATTTTTTAAAAATTAATATTTAATTTTAAATATCAATTAAGTTAATTTTAAATATCTATACTTAATTTTTTTTAAAAAAATTATGGACTACAACATTTGAAATTTTTTAAATAAAAAAAGCACCAACAGTGTAAGTTTTATTTGTTTTTTAAAAAAAATTATGGACTACAACATTTGAAAATTTTTAAATAAAAAAATACCAACAATGTAAGTTTTAATTTTTTTAAATATGTATAATTTAAGAATTTGACATTTAGAATTATATATATTTTTTAAATCATAAATGATTTAATTTCAAAAGAAATAAAAACTTCTTTCTTTGATGATGATCAGGCAATTTTTACTATTAAAATTTAATTCAAAATTTAATAATTTTATTAAATTAAAATCAAAAATAGAAATTGGTTACTCAAAAAGAATTCATTTATTTGTATTATTTTTTTAATTTTATTTTTTATTTTATTATAATAACATATTTTTTAATTAAAATAACATAAAAAAACGTATTCCCCGACCAAGAGTTGCTGACCCATAGGAGTTGGGGAACACAAGGGTTCCCGATCACTTGCGGTCAAGAACCCAAGGTTCTTCGACCTCGAATCGGGATTTCCTCCATTGATGGTCATGGCCATGGTGGCCAGCAGTGGGCGACGGTTGCCATGATCGCAGCCATGTGTGTGTGTGAAATAATATTATGTACACTGTGCGGTTGCCATGGCTGCAGCCATGTATATATATAGATGTGTATGTGTGAAATAATTATTCATTATTATTTATAAAATGACTTTGTTATATGTTGAAATTTATTTCTTTTGCATAAATTTATGTTTGGACTTTCCAAGTGATAATTATTTTGTAAGCACCCCCGCCTGGATATCCCAATCGCTCGAACTACCTGAATGGGAGCGCTTACGGAAGGGAAAAGGAATGAAACACGAGACAGAAACTAACCTGGCATGCATACACAACAATTAAAACAGCGAAAGTTAAACTATACACATGTATGCACTATGGGTACTCCGCTAGCACAACGGTCACAAGAAAAATAAATGAATACAGACTCTTGTGCTGACATACACGAAAAATGACCTAACACAGTAAAAAATAATAGAGTAAATCCTACTTAGACATCAGAGTTGACGGGGACTGACAGGCATGCCTGTACACCATACCGACTCTGCCACTAGAAGCTGACTCCCTTGCCCTTGACCCACGCTGCCACTACTTGGAATGATGGAAAGTAAAGTGAGTCGAGAGACTCAGCAAGCATGAAGAAAGAAAGGCTAAAGGCTAAACATATCCAATAAACTCTCCCTAGAACACCAGCCGCCAAACACACACAAGCCATGAGACGCACAACACAGTATAAAAGCATAAACCAAGCATGTATCGGTCCTTGGGGCTCACACAAGACACGCGACACCCAAGTCCCATACCAACTTGTTGCTGCCCTGAAAGGCAACATATATCTCTAACAAACCTGTGCAAGCTGTCCCGGGTCGGTGCTCCCATCAACCGAATGCTCGCGTCGGTCCTCTTGACACCCAAGCCTTTGAATAACCAAGCCGTAGGCTCCCTCGAAACGGTCCTCCCGTTCGAGATCTGTGAACTATCGATAACCATGCAATACACATAAAAATGCAATGGTGTAGTGAGTATCAACGTGATACACTGGACCCCATACATCCAAGAATTAGGCCATGCTCCACCCACATAGTAAACCACACGCGATGCATATGCCCGTGCAAGATGCAATCTAACCAAGCTAGAATGTCCATGTCCAAGCATACTCAATAAATGAATATCCCAACATGCAACCTGTACCCATGTGCATATCAAGCCATGAACGATAATACAATATATCAAATCATGCAGTGAACCATATAAACCACATAATGGAAAGACTAGTTAGTAGTGTCCGGCACCGGTCAACGGTTAGTGACTAGGAGTGTCCACCCGACGGTCCACTTCAGGGCTATACAATAGTCTATTCCACGTCACCAAATAGTTGACCCTTGCCCCACTGCTCGATAGCTCCAGCTAACCCACAAATAAACCCAAGAAATCCATAAACAAACCCGTACCTCTAAGAACCTAGTCCCCAAGTAGGGTTCAACATCATTCCGAAAGGAATGAGAGCTGTACAAACCCTCGTAGACACACAACAAATAAAATCCTAGAAGTCCCGGATTTAATTTAAATCATATCAAATGAATAATAACTCAATAAATAATGCTAGGCGTCAAATTGACGTAAGGGTGGGGGGAAAATACGAGAAACCCCGGAGTCTCACGAAAATTAAAGAACATGAGGAGAGGGTTGAGAGCTTGCCTTTACACGGTTGTTCCTTTCCTTTCTATACTCCCGCTGCGAAGTAAAACATTTCCTGGAAATAAATAAAATCGTAACTTCCATTAAGTAAATCTATCAGTGTAATATAAATAATTTAGCCGTATAAAATTCTTAAAAATATACTTCTTCTAATAATTTTTACCCACGTTGGCATACCACAAATAAAACTCCAACGACTCTCATATTTAATTTAAATTAAATCACGCTAATAAAATCCTCGATTTGTATAATTACTACGCGAAACCGAAACGAATTAAGAAAAGGCGAGGGGTTCACAAAATGAAAAGAGATCACAAGGGTAAAAGAGAGCTTGCCTTGTTTACGCAGATTACAACGTTTTTACGCTTGAACGCCCCCAAATTATTACACCCTGCAAATTAATATAAACTCCCCAAATTAATAAAATTGGACTTAAAATTAAATTCTAATCGTACAGAATGTTTAATACATAATTCTCTACTTACCTGAATAATTAAATCGCGATTAAATCCCATTTAATCTTCAAAATTTCCCCCAAATTCCTTCATTTCTTCATCACAGCACTGCTACTTCTTCCTCAATTTTTCCTTGTTGTTCTTGTTGTTCAGAGATGGCCGATTTGGGCTTAAAAAGATACAAAATAAGTGGCTGGGGGAGAGACACGTGGCGGCCGCTGGAGCAACCACTGGGAGGCCACCGCCTCAGGTGAAATGACTCCGTTTTGGGTGTCAAGGGCTGATTAAAATTAGTCCAAAACTCCTCGTGCGCACACACAGGCCACGAGTCGATCCCGCGACCGCCTCCCTCACACACGAGCACAAGATCGCCGGGACTGCTGCCTCCTTATATATATATATATATACGCACACTATTATATTTAACATGCAATTAGCTCACTCCCTGGAAATTACAAAAGCACCCCAACACTTCTAGAAATCTCATATACACCCCAAACTCTCATTTTCCTTTATTACACTTATCCCCCAAATTTCCAAAAAATCCACTAAATTAATTTATTTCACTATTTTCATAAATACTCCCAATTAACTTAATTATTTTCTCAAAATAACATCAATAAACATTTTCTTAAATCTCCAAATAACCAAATAAATTAATATTTCCTTTTTAACCCACAAATATACAATAATCACCACAAATACGATAATTAATAATGATTAAGCATTTTCGAATAATTTAATTAATTACCTTTAATTCCTTATTTTCCTCAAAACCACATAAATAAATACTTCTTCTTAAATTCCCACATATTCAATAATGCCCTCAAATACCAGTTTGAATAATTATTATTTATTTTCAAATTTCGGGATATTACAATTCTCCTCTCCTTAATAAAATTTCGTCCTCAAAATTCATGCTCAATCCATTCTCTCGAGATACATTCACAGTTTCCGTGACAACATCTGAAATTCTTCTTGAAACATTCCATATCATCATTTTCCAGTACTCCCACAAGTCTAGGTCTACTATGCATCCTACTTGATTTAATACATTAGCACATCTCCCTAATTCATCACCTCAATTGGACCACGTTATGACAACTAATACCTTAACCAACTTAAGGAATATCATCAATCATATTACATACAACCACAAGGTTCTCCTATTACAATATCATATTCCAACCGTTACCCCAAATCTATCTCAACCACATATTAACCTAAAGGTAAGCTCATAATACAGAGGCCTTCAATCCCAATGATAAGTTGATTTGCAGCCCAAAACTCAATGCAAATACAACTAACTTCAAATACAACCGGTAGTGACAGGAATTGAGCTATCCTCTTGCATGACGAGAAGTTAATACTCGATAGCGTGACCGGTACTTGCTACGTACTTCCAAAGCATAGGAACATGGAAATGATACTATATACTCAATCAAGAATTCAATATCAACATCCTTTAGCTTGACTTTTTTCAATTGATTCTTAACTAGGTACACAACATTTTCTCTGTAGTACTTTCTCCCATAATTTGCTGCGAATGCTCGGGGTCTTGTTAATAAATATGGGTAGTCATTTAATTAGGACAATCAAAGAATATACGTTCACCACTCAATACATCTCGAGATCTAAAATGTCACCAGATCTCCCCCTTGCCTCTGTCGTGTCCTGACCTCCTCCAAACTCTGGCGGACGTAGTGCCATGAAATCCTTAAGTAGTGCAGCACCAGAACTATCCTTTACCCCCGACGTACCTGAGTGTGATTCCTTTAGGGGGGAATCGACATACCCAACTATTGGTTTCTACTATGACTTATTCGATGACCACCAACCCTTAGTCTTGTCCTGCTGTAGATCTTAACTCCAAATAGTTATTTGGCTATATCTCCTCTTAATCGCTAAATACTAACCCTGACCTCCTCAAAGACTCTATACGTTAGCTGGGACACGATCTTTAGAACCGGTGTTATCTGCTCTGTAGCCTACTCGACTGAAAGCACTTCACCGTATCAGTAACTGTTCTAATTCCCAAGGCATCTCATAGGTCTTGCTTTTAGGGAAAAGTGACTTAAAGATTTGGGTTAAGCATTCTTCTGACTGGTATAATAGACCATCTCATGTTTCCGTCGATGTACCACTTGACTAGCACCCAAATGAGTCTCATCCCCTCACTCGATCAATATCCGACCCTAGGGCATGTGGTCCGCAATTAGTACCGAGCGTACTCATAACAACCATTATCCTTACAACAGAACCCAACAGTTACTTAGACATACAACCAACTTCGGTCCTGGCCATACATCTGGGTATCTCCCGCCACAACAATCTGGGTTCCTTATTTCTAATTCACTTTATCACCAATGTTCCACGATGCCCCCAAAACGTCTATCACCACCTTTGCTTTACTATATTTATTATAGAATCTCATAGCCTTAGTCCTTCATCACGCTAACCGCAACGTCGCCTGTACTCCGCTCCACCTGTGAGAACTACACACCTATACCCCATTTGGGTAGTGATGCCAAATCTCCAAGGAATGCAATCCCTTTAAAACCTCAATTTACCTTCACACCCCACCACATTACGCATCTCCCGTTCGAATATGTACAAACCATTTAACTGTCAACTACACACAAGTTACTGCTTTACCCAACCTTCAACTTCCCGTCTCAGTATACCATGTACACATCTTGATACCTACACATCTACCATTACCATTGGACTCCTATAACACATTCCTATCATGTGGGACCTTTCTGTACCACTCTTGGAAAAATTCAATCATGGACCTCTAGCTCTTATTCTACCACGACCTCATCTCTCATGAAATTGACGCAAGCCTTTTGTAGGGTGTCGACAATGCCTGGCGAGACCAAGGAAGCTCCAGACCTCTATCTCCGTCACCGGTCCCGACCAATCCATAAATACTATGAAAGTATTGGTCAGCCCAAATGGCATGGCCACGAACTGATAGCGGCCATACGAGTACGATAAGCAATAGTTAGAAAACACCCTGGAGTGAGCCCGACAAATCATCTGCTTGGGAGGAAGGACATTTATGCCTCAAGGATGCTCGATTCAATTGTAGGGTCAATCTCTTACTACGACAACCTCCCTGGTAAATCTTCAAGAAAGTCAAGAGTATCCCTCGCTCATTCACAACCGGGGAAGAAATCCAGCCTTACACGCCCCTATCATGAACGTGCGCCCTAAATGTAGTTTTAAGAGTTCCTTTAATCACTTCCCTTAGATGAGGTACGTGTTATCCCTAATCCACATCACTAATAGACAATGGTTAGGGACCCAATAAGTCCACCACAAGTCAGGTGTCCGGTCTACTTGGTCTTAGCTAAAACGGTCCGCAATCAAATGTCCATCGTAAGCCAAACCTATGACTTTCCAGGTTCATACTATTCATCACATCAGGTCACTAGGATACTTTTTTTCTAATAGCAATAACTACTTGATTCCTAAGGATCCTAAGGCTCATAAGTTTACTAAATACATCTCATTACATAATACCTTTAAACATTTTACATGAGGTTTCTCACACAATTTCCATCCTTACACAACTCATAATTTATAACCATATATTGACATTACAACCCCCTAATAATCTCACTAACTAGAACTCCCCTCATCACCTCTAGCAACCGAGGTAGCTTCATCTGTCACGTAAGCTAAGTCCTCATTGCTAGCTATGATGGGACTGGGTCCAACAAGTCCCTCTAGTGGCTGTGACGGTTCCCTCACGGTGGCTTAGACTGACTGGGTGTCCAGTAATGCTCCAATCCTAGGCACGTCCTGTACCGGCCCCTGGGAAGACTCCCAAATGGTAGCTTGCTTCCTTACAGCCCTGGAAAAAGTATCATAATGGGAACGAAGGCTCCTATCATTCATCATTACTCCAGTTAGCTTCCTCCACACATCATTCATGTGCTCACAGGCGAACAGGACTTGTCTTTCTGACAATCCCCAAAAGATCTCATGAATCGTCTCTTGAAACAACTCGTCAAGCCGATACTTATAACTCACTATAGGTATTCTTCTTTGTTTGCCCGCCTTCCCAACTAAAAGCAAACTCTTGTTTCCATCGACAACATAAATGATCCAATGCTGGGACGTCATTCAGATTAGGTAGGGGTACATCGGGATCTAGTCCTTTGGATTCCATTGGGGATACTCAAATCTGCTTACAACACCAAACATCAGGCAACTATATTAAGGCAAAATCACCATCTTACCCAAACACCTAGGGGTAGGCACATGTCCTAAATAAATCCCATTCATACTGCCTCACGATCCCATCCTAACGTGCACTTATCACCCCTGCATGAACATAAATTGGGACACAGTCTCTCACACGAATAAGAAAAACTCAACTTGACGCAGCCTGACCCTATTCGATTCACCTAGACCGCCCTAACTCGTCCCTCAAAACTGACTCAAATTATGCTCTGATACCAACAATGTAAGCACCCCCGCCCAGATATCCCAACTGCCCGGACTACTCCAACGGGAGCGCTTACAGAACGGAAAAAGAATAAAACACAAGACAGAAACTACCCTGGCATGCATACACAATAATTAAAATAGCGGAAGCTAAACTATACACATGCATGCACTACGGGTACTCCGCTAGCACAACAGTCACAAGATAAATAAATGAATACAGATTCCTGTGCTGACATATATGAGACACGAGAAATCACCTGGCATAACAAAAAATAATAGAGTAAATCCTACTTAGACATCAGAGTTGACGGGGACTGACGGGACTGCCTGTACACCATACCGACTCTGCCACTAGAAGCTGACTCCCATGCCATTAACCCATGCTGCCACTACTTGGAATGATGGAAAGCAAAGTGAGTCGAGAGACTCAGCAAGCATGAAGAAAGAAAGGCTGAAGGCTAAACATATCCAATAAACTCTCCCCAGAACACTAGCCTCCAAGCACACACAAGCCATGAGACGCACAACACAGTATAAAAGCGTAAACCAAACACGTATCGGTCCTTGGGGCTCACACAAGACACACGGCACCCAAGTCCCAGACCAACCTGCTGCTGCCCTGAAAGGCAACATATATCTCCAACAAACCTGTGCGTGCTGTCCCGGGTCGGTGCTCCCGTCAACCGAATGCTCGCGTCGGTCCTACCGACACCTGAGCCTCTGAATAATCAAGCCGTAGGCTCTCTCAGAACGGTCCTCCCGTTCGAGATCTGTGAACTGTCGGTAACCATGCAATGCATATAAAAATGCAATGGCGTAGGGAGCATCAACGTGATACACTGGCGCCCATACATCCAGGCATCAGGCCATGCTCCGCCCACATAGTAAACCACACGCGATGCATATGCCTGTGCCGGATGCAATCTAACCAAGCTAGAATGTCCGTGTCCGAGCATACTCAATAAATGAATATCCTAGCATGCAACCCGTACCCATGTACATATCAAGCCATGAACGATAATACAATATATCAAATCATGCAGTGAACCATATAAACCACATAATGGTAGGGCTAGTCAGTAGTGTCCGGCACCAGTCAACGGTTAGTGACTATGAGTGTCCACCAGACAGTCCACTTCAGGGCCGTACAATAGTCTACTCCACATCACCAAACAACTGACCTTTGCCCCACTGCTCGATAGGTCCAACCAACCCACAAATAAACCCAAAAAATCCATAAATAAACTCGTACCTCTAAGAACTTAGTCCCCAAGTAGGGTTCAGCATCATTCCGAAAGGAATGGGGGCCATACAAACTCTCGTAGACACACTACAAATAAAATCCTAGAAGTCCCGGATTTAATGTAAATCATACCAAATGAATAATAACTCAATAACTAATGCTAGGTGCAGAATTGAAGTAAGGGATGGGATAAAATACGAGAAACCCCAGAGTCTCTCATAGGAATTAAAGAACATGAGGAGAGGGTTGAGAGCTTGCCTTTACACGGTAGTTCCTTGCCTTTCTTGTACTCCCGCTGCGAAGTAAAATATTTCCTAGAAATAAATAAAAGTGTAGCTTCCATTAAGTAAATCTAACCGTGTAATATAAATAATTTAGCCGTATAAAATTCTTAAACATATATCACTTCTAATAATTTTTACCCACGTAGGCACACTGCAAATAAAACCCCAACGAGTCTCATATTTAATTTAAATTAAATAACACTACTAAAATCCTCGATTCGTATAATTACTACGTGAAATCGAAAAGAATTAAGGAAAGGCGAAGAGTTCACAAAATGGAAAGAGATCGCAAGGGTAGAAGAGAGCTTGCCTTGTTTAAGCAGATTACAACGTTTTTATGCTTGAATACCACCAAATTATTACATGCTGCAAATTAATATAAACTCCCAAAAATAATAAAATTGGACCCAAAATTGAATTCCAATTGTACAGAATGTTTAATACATAATTCTCTACTTATCTGGCTAATTAAATCGTGATTAAATCCCATTAAATCTTCAAAATTTCCCCCAAATTCCTTCATTTCTTCATCACGGTGTCGCTGCTTCTTCCTCAATTTTTCCTTGCTGTTCTTGCTGTTCGGAGATGCCCGATTTGGGCTTAAAAAGATACAAAATAAGTGGCTGGGAAAGAGACACGTGGCGGCAGCTGGGGGAGAGACACGTGGCGGCCAGTTATTTATTTAAATAAAATATTAAATTTTATTATCTGATTTGGTAGTAACTGATTTGGAAATAACATGGCATTGCCAATTAAATCCATATTAACTATTTAGTATTGCTAATTTTTTATTTTTTGGTGTCTAAAATTATATAACCGAACATTTTTAGGTTGAAGTACAACACTTATGGACAATATTACTATTTTTGGTCAAGTAAGTTTTTTTTTCTTCATATAAATTTAAGTACCTCTCTTATAATGTAAGGCCCATTTTTTTTTTTTTTAAAAAAAAACCTTATCATATCTAATTTTTTTCTAATAAAATGTTTTTTTCCTCATACTTTATAGATGGATGGAGACTTACACTGAATCGTAATATCAATTTCGTTTACTAAGTTTTTTATTTATGTGTATAAAGTTTTATTTATTACTCTAAAGTGTTTGTATGTATAGGTTCAATTTCTTCAAGAAAGAAATGTTAATATTGTTATTCGCGATGAGCGTGACCTTAATACTATTCGCATTCGTGAGGTAAGGATATACATTTTCTTATCATTTTAAAAATAATTTATAAATATATTTTACTTATTTTTTATTATAGGCAAAGGCAAAAGAAAAAAAAAAGGCTATCCCTTCTGGCAAAGGAAAGAAAAATGCACATTCTGTGATATGGTTTCTCAACAATTTTTAAATTTTTTTTTTCGAATATTGTCATATAGATTTTTTTGGGAATTGCATAGTGTCATATACTCTTTTTTATGTACATTTTTAAAAAGTTTTTTTTTCAAATATTTATTCAAAATTCTTTTTATTGAATGTGAAATGTTTTTCTGAAGCATGTTAAAGTAAGCATTAATCTGAATTTTTAATATGTTTGTTTATTAAAAAAATAAGAAAATGAATAAGAGAAGAAAATATATAAGAGAAAAACATAAAAAAAAATAGGAAACTACATAATATAGTTTTTTAATTTTTATTTTTCTTATAAGAAGTTTTTAAGGAAAGAACAAGAAGAGTGAAAAGGAAAGTAGAAAACATCACACCCTAAAGAGATGGGTAGTGTCTTTAAACCAACAAGTGCATAGTGAGTTTACAGTTTTGTGTGCTTAATGTGTTTTTAAATTATTTTTTCTCATTTTTTAAATTTCATCAATACATGCATTGGTTCTTATGTGACTAACAATTCAACTGAGTGAAGAGGAAAAATTAGTTAAAAGGAAGAAAAAATACATGATGAAAGGGAAGCAAGAGAAAGGATAATCTTCACATTTTATGCACATACTCCTAAAATATTCTCATTATAGGCATACAATGATAATGTGTTCTCAAAAATAGCATTGACCCAATGTGCATGACGAGAATGTGAAAAAAAAAAAAAATCAAAAGTCATATTCTACATACCAATTGGGACAACGCCTGCGATGAGAATGGGAAAGATCAAAGGAATGTATTAACCCAAAACAATCTTCTTTAACACGAAATTGATAAACAACTATGGTTAATTCTCAAAATATATACTCTTACTATTACCACTTTATTATATAGATTTTAATTTATTCACAATCCATTTTTGTAGGCCTGCTCCTACAACCCTATATAGAAATGTTGGTGTGGTCATCCGTGATGAGCACGACCTTAATGTTATCCGTGTTTATACGGTAAGTACAAAATCAAGTCAAACATTGTATATGTTGAGCCAATTTGCTCATATTAATTAAGTTTTGATGATTAACAAAAATATTTTTATGATATAAATGTATTTCTTTCTATTATAAGAAAATAAATTTATTTTGAATTAAAAGTGTGTACGAAGAGTAAATTTATTTTGAATTAAAGGTGGATTGTCTTTAAACATGTTTCCTTCTTTTGATCATTTATGTCTCAAAAGTTTATATTTGAATTTTAATTTATTGATAAATGCTTTTATTATTTATGCAAAAAGTATATTTATTTTGAATTAAAAGAGAATTACTTTTAGACATGTTTTCTCTTTCTCATACAAAAAGTAAATTTATTTTGAATTAAAGAGAATTGGTTTTAAACATATTTTTTTTTACTCATACAAAAAGTAAATTTATATATTTTGAATTAAAGGAAATTACTTTTAGACATGTTTTCTTGTTTTAATCATTTATGTGTCAAAAGCTTATATTTAAATTTTCAAATCTTGATTTCTCATGCAAAAAATAAATTTATTTTGAATTAAATGTGAGACATATTTTCTTATTGTTTGAGAAAGTCTAAACATTTTTTGAATTTGAAATTTCATATTATCCCTTTCTTTAGTGGCTAAAATGCTTATAAATACCCCCAAACTCATTTTTTAAATATCCATTACACATATTGCACATCCAAAGCTTCCAAAAACTCTCAAGTTAATTTCCAAGCATTCCAAGGCTCTCAAAGATTCATTGTTTATCCACTGAAGAGCCACAATGCAAGAGGAGAAAAGTTCTTCAACTCTTCTATGACAAATCCGAACTTCTCCATTTGAGGTTACAAATTTATTTATTTGTTTAAATATTATTGTCTTGTATAATTTGTTTTTAATTGCTTATTTGTGTCCAAATATGAAAAAATTAATTTAAATGATTATTGAGGATTGTATAGGTTTTCTAGATCCGTTAAAATCTTGGTGAATCTAGTTTTCAAGGTAAGGTATGGAGAAAACTTTGGCGTAGTGGTTGCCTAGAATCCATTGTAATCTAGGTGTGTATATAGTTTACAAGGTGAGCTAGTGTGGAAACCTTGGTGATTTTGATTTAGTGGAACCCCAAGGGTGGTTAGATCTTGGGAGAGTGGATTAGGTGTGTGTGGAAACACCGAACCACTATAAATTGTGTTGTGCTTCATATTATTTATTTTTCTTATATCTTGTGGCTTACATTTATTATTAATCTCAAATATAATTTATTATATTTATCAAATATATATTTTTCAATAAAATCATTAATCAAGAATATTTACTAAAATTGAGAAAAATTTTAATCACTCAATTCACCCCCTTCTTGAGTGGCCATAACCTAAGGGACTAACAGTATATATTTTATTTATATAAGATTATATAATATTTTTTTAATCTTTTGAATATTTTATTTATATTTGTTAGGCAAAAGAAAAGGTCAATCCAATATCTAAAGAAAAAAAAAAGATTGCTCCTTCTGATAAGAGATTGACAAATGCATGTCAAGTGGTATCAGTGCATAAAATGAATTTGTTGTTTTGTGTTATTTTTGTTTAATAATTGTAATATGCTTTCCTGTAACTTGCTGTTATTTGCATGAATTTATTTATTTTTATTTTGAATGGATACATGTGCATTTATAATGTACCATCCATAAGTTGCTACTTAAATGAAAAGAATAGGAAAAAAGAAAAAATATATAAGGAAAGAAGAAACTAAATAAGATAGGTTTTTAATTCTTATTAAGAGAAAGGAAAGAAATAAGAAGATAGTTTCATTTTAAGCACAAAATATTCACATATTTTGCACCAATGATAAAATATTTTCATTTTAGGCATAAAATGATACTGTAATATCAAAAGCTACATTGGCCTAACGTGCATGGTGAGAGCGTGAAAAAGAACAAAAATCATGCTTTTAATTTCAATGCTTGCAACGAGAACAAGAGGAATTAGAAGAATGTGTTCAACTAAGACAATCTTCTTTAACACCAATTCGTCGTGATCACACTCGCCTGGAGTGGGAAACAATAACTGAAGATTCTCATTCGGCACAAAAACGAAAAATGGATACCCATCATTCTACATGTTCGTTTTCTATGCTAATCACATCTTTGGTTCCACAAAGGAATCGGTAAACTACTATATATAATCTTATATACTTTTACTCATACTATTTTGTTTTACAAATTTTTATTTATACACAAATATTTGTAGGTCTACTACTAGAAATTGATTTCTTTAAGAAAATCTATGTATTGATGATGAATTAGAAGATATGCCTATGAGTACATCAATTGACGCCCGGGTACACAAAGATTCTTGCCGCTGTTATCTTGGCAAGATGGATGTATTATGTCCTTATTGTTCAGCCTTACATTGGATGGATGAAAAATTGATAAAATCATCTATGAAGTATCTCTTATACGGAACTTGTTGTTTGGAAGGAAAGGTTAGGCTACCTTTACTTATTACACCCCCTCCACCACTTTAGGCATTGTATGATGTTAGTTCTATATAATGTTAAGTATATCCCAAGAGGGAGGGTGAATTGGGATTTGGGTAAATTTTTGGTAGATTAAAAACTTATAGCATGCAGGACACTATGTTTCGAAACATGAGGAAGTATGTTTCGAAATAAACCTTTCTGTTAAGTATGTTTTGAAATATAAGTACGTTTTAAAACCTACTATGATATGTTTCGAAACTTTTCTCTCTGTTTTGCTAATTTTGAAACTCTTTTAGTTTTTCAAAATCGATTCTTTTGAAAGCATGAACAAAGATAACAACAAGTAAGAATGAGAAATCAAATGCACACGAGATTTATAGTCGTTTGGCACCTGCCTACTGACCTTCAAGCTTACCCACTTGAAGGATTTGTAAACACAATCACTTTCACTAGCTATCAATGACACCAAGGGTTTTATCACAATTCACCTTAAAAGCTTACAAAATGAGTTTTTACGGGCTCAACTCAAACCTCACAATAAGATAAATAACACTTATATTTTACAATCCAACAATTTGAATGTAATTAAACACCTTACCAAATAATTATTACAAACCTATTGGTATGGAGTGAGGAGAGCTTGAAAGGATGATGGTTTCAGTCTGCTTCTCCTCTTCACACCATAATGCACACAAAGGAATGATTCAAAGGATCTTCTTTGAAAGCTTGTCTAAAGAGCTTTGTTTTCTTATGCTTGTGTATGTGACAATATCTCTTGTAGATGTGTAAACTTGTGTATGCTTGTAAGAGGTGCTTCTTGTCTTCAAATCACTAATATATATATCAAAGAGATAGAGTTTTGGCTAATTATAACCGTTAGAGACAAGATGATAAAGTAAGTTTCGAAACACACATTATAGGTTTCAAAACAACATATTTTTACATAGAGGTTTCGAAACATATATACCATGTTTCGAAACATACAGCCTTTACAACTAGATATGCACCAAGAGACATAATGAGTGGGAGACATCTTTTAAAACAAAATGATTTTGTTTTATTCTCCACTCACAAAATATTTGAAATTAAAACATCAGGGTATGGAGATTCAGACAAAAGAGACTTTTAAAATGGCTTTTGATTTAAAGTGCAAAAGCATGACAAATTTTCAAATATTCTATTGACAGAGTTAGATGTTTCGAAACATGATATAAGGGTTTCAAAACATACTTCAGAAACATGTTTTAAAACATGTTAAACAAAGATTTAAAATACTCTGCTGTTAGAGATGATAGAGGTTTTGAAACATACTATATACGTTTCGAAACATATGCTTAGTTTTCAAACAGGTTTAGAAATACAACATATAAACTTAGCAAAACTTGAAACCTTATCAAAATACATTTCGAAACATGTATAGAAACATGACAGACTGATGTTTCGAAACATGGAAACTTAGTTTAGAAACATGATGCATAACTATTGAATTTATTTCAAATATGACAAAGAGCATTTCGAAATATGTATAGAAACATAACAGAACTATGTTTCGAAACATAGAAACATGGTTTCGAAACATGATAAATGGATTTTAAAATTTTCAAACATTTGAGCTTTCACACCAAAAAACTAATCATGCTTGTTTCGAAATATGAAAAACTTATTTAGAAATATGAGATTTTCATAAAGATTCTTTATTCTAAGTTTGGTTTTTCATCAAATACATTTTCTCATATATTAAAAAATATGATACAACAATTCTCTCCCCATTTTTTGATAATGATAAAAACCTTTGAAAGAAATCGATTACTAGTTTGAAAAACCTTTCTAACTCCCCCTTAATCTTGTACGGGAGGTAGGAAACAAACCTTAGGGCGACATGCCCTCTTTTGGCTTTGCTTGATACATCACAACACAATGTTTGGTGTTACCAACCGTTAGTGCTTCAAGATTTAAAAAAAAAAATTCTTAATCCCAAGTGATAGCTAAGTTCAAATGTTCATTTTCAAAGTGAGCATGCAATCATTTTTCTTCTCATTTTTCTCCCCCTTTTTATCATAGAAAAAAAAAATGATCATCTTTAAACAACCAAGAACATCCATGAAAGCAAACAAGATTCCATTTAAAACAAAAACAAAACATGAAGTTCAATACCAAATATCCAATAGTTAATACATGCAAAAAAAAAAAAAAAAATCCAAAACAATGATACATGTGTAGTAAAAAAAAAATGCAAATTAGCTAAAGTTTAGGGGTTCGGGGAATTAAGGGAACTAGGACTCGGGTGACTTGCTACCAACTCTTCTAAATTCCCTATTTGATCTCTAAGACTATCAAGGAACTCCTTTGTTTGGCGATGATTTTCGTTGACCTTGTTGTTTAGAGATTGCAATTGAGTCCCAAAAGAAGCTTGTATAGCCAAAACATCATCAAACTTTCGAGTCATGGAGGCAAAGCCTTAAGCCGTGTTGGACTGAAGTGATGCTAGCATGTCTGGTGTGACCCGTGAAGATGGGCCAGCTTCGAAGGCAACAAGAGCAGAGCATCTTTGTCTTCTTATTCTTCTTCTTCCTAAGCTTGTGAGTCCGTTTCATAGCTATATCGTTGATGACCATGGACTATTTTGGTGTATTTTTTATTGATTTCATCATAAACGCATCCCATTTTGTGAAGGAAATAATGGTTGAAGATAGGGATTTTCTTTTCAAATTGAATGGATAAGGATGTGAGGTTAGGAAATTTTGGTCGAAGGAATGCCGTGATGAGACATCCATAGGGAAGAGATTTTTTCTTTTGGGAGCAAGCATTAACAGTTTTAGCACAAATGATAGAAGGAAGATTATTTCCTTCTTAGTGATTATTTTCTCTAAAAACCATAAGTCTTCAGGATAAAGCATTGCAAAATTACCAGTTTGAGGGTTTAAAATTTGACAGATGATGAGATGAAGGATGCAAATGTCAACCGATAAGTTTTTCAGAGTTGTAAACTTTTTAGGAAGGTTTGGGTTTTCAGAAATAACCCGACAAGCATCTAAGGAACTGAAATTGTAAGGAGTATATATTTCTCCTTTGTTAGGAATATCTAAAAAGTTTGCTAGGGTTTTCAGATTGATTTCGAATTCAGTATTGTGAATGAAAGGTTTGAAGCGATTGGGGTATTCATGCCCAACGAATGAATTGTAAGCATTTGAATAAAATATACGAACATAGTCGGAAAAGACATCAGTTTTGAGTTTTAAAAGAGGGAGCCATTTTTGATCTGTAATTGTGCAAGGTATGAAAATTTGGCTGCTCCTAGGAGCTCTAAATCAAAGATACAACCATGGTTTACCTTGCGTGTTTTGAACGAGAAGTTGTAGATATTGAGGGCTTGAGTGGAAGGGAAGTCCTCGTTGAACTCTTGGGGAGGCAGAGACGACGAGTGTTGGGTGCGTTGACGCTTGTCGGTGGATCTCTTCGTTTTTACCATGATTGATTTGAGAGATTAGGATGAGAGATTGAGAGAGATTTCGAGTGGTGAGCAAAGGAAAGAGGTTTCAGAACTTAGGGTTTCGAAATAATGAGGAGGTTTTGGAAGAAATAAATAGTCGAAACATATCGGGTATTTATAATCTCGACTTTATGTTTCGAAACATGTATGCATATGTTTTGAAACTAACCTCTATGGAAAAGATGTTTCGAAACATATATCAATATGTTTCGAAATAAAACACTCTTGAAAACATGTTTTGAAACATGGGACAACATGTTTCCAAATACAACTCTCTGGAATTTTGGTTTTGAAACAAAATTTTATGAAGTTTCGAAACATGATACTCTAGAATAGGGGACGTTTCGAAACATGATACTAATGTTTCGAAACTTCTATTGAAAAAACACTTAGACTCAAATTTTGATAGCAATTTAACTAGGCTTTGATTTCCAACAAACTTAGGCATGATCTAAAGTGTTCAAACTTTTTGTTATCCAATGGTTTGGTAAAGATATCGGCGACTTGATTATTTGTATCTATGAATTCTAACATGATATCTTCTTTTTGAACATGATCCCTTAATAAGTGATGTTTGATTTCAATATGCTTGGTTCTTGCATGAAAAATGAGATTTTTGGATAGGGTTATTGTACTTGTGTTGTCACACTTGATTGGTATTCTTTCTAAATGAATGTCATAATCTTCTAGTTGATACTTAATCTAAATAACTTGTGTACAACATAAACTAGCTGCTACATATTCAGCTTCGGTTGAGGATAGGGCAATGGTATTTTGCTTTTTGCTAGCCCAAGTTACTAACGATTTCCCTAAAAAGTGGTATATTCCACTTGTACTCTTCCTATCAATTTTGCATCCACCATAGTCAGCATCGGTATAGGCCGTAAGTTCAAATGTTTTTTATTTTGAATAGCATAGGCCCAAATTTTAAAATTCTTTAATATATTTTAAGATTCTTTTAGTGGCTTTCAAGTGAGACTCTTTTGGATCAGCTTGATATCTAGCACATATACCAACACTAAACACAATATCAGGTCTAGAGGCCGTTAAGTATAGCAAAGAGCCAATGATCCCTCTATATAACTTTTGATTTACTGATTTTCCTTTTTCATTTTTATCAATGACACTAGATGCACTCATAGGGATTGATATAGGTTTACAGTCTTTCATTCCAAATTTTGCTAAGATTTCTTTTACATACTTAGCTTGGCTTAAATAAGTTCCTTGAGATGTTTGCCTAATTTGAAGACCTAGGAAGTATGTTAATTCTCCCATCATGCTCATTTCAAATTCATTTTGCATTATTGAGGCAAACTCTTCACACAACTTAAGATTTGATGATCCAAAAATAATGTCATCTACATAAATCTGGACAAGCAACATATCATTTCTTTTCTTCTTAATTAAAAGTGTTGTGTCAACCTTACCTCTTTGAAATCCATTTTCAGTAAAAAAACTTACTTAGCCCTTCATACCAAGCTCTAGGAGCTTGTTTTAAACCATATAGTGCTTTAGTAAGCTTATATATATGATCTGGATATTTTGGATCTTCAAAGCCAAGTGGTTGTTTTACAAACATTTGCTCCGAAATGAAACCATTTAAGAATGCACTTTTAACATCCATTTGATATAAAGTGAAGTTCTTGTAGCATGAGAAAGATAATAGGATTCTTATTGCTTCCAATCTTGCTACCGGAACATAGGTTTCATCATAATCAATGCCCTCTTCTTGACTATAACCTTGAGCAACTAATCTAGCTTTATTTCTAATGATGTTACCACTTTCATCAAGCTTATTTCTAAAGACCCATTTTGTTCCAATGATTAGATGATCTGATGGTTCAGGTACAAGACACCAAACTTCATTCTTTTCGAATTGGTTTAGCTCATCTTGCATAGCTTTAACCCATTCATCATCATTTAAAGCTTTTTGAACATTTTTGGATTCTATTTGAGAAATTAGAACTAGATCAGTATTTAATCTAAGGGAAGACCTAGTTGAAACTCCTTTGCTAGGATTTCCTAAGATTTCATTTTCTTTAACATAATTTCTTTCTCTTGGAAATGAAACTTCTTTGTGATTTTCTTTATCTTGAATATTGCTTTGATCTATTCTTCATTGATTTGAATCTCATTCATCTTATTTGGAATGTCTTCTAGATCATCATCATTATCGATTATTCTAGGTTTATCATCAAACAGTACATGAATTGATTCTTCTACAACCAGCGTTCTTTTATTAAATATTCGATAAGCTTTGCTTTGAGATGAGTAACCTATAAATATGCCTTCATCACTCTTAACATTGAATTTTCCTAAGTTATCTTTACCATTGTTTAAAACAAAACATTTGCACCCAAAGTGATAGAAATTAGAGATATTTGGTTTTTTATGTTTATATAACTCTTACGGAGTTCTTTTAATGATTTGTCTTATAGATACTCTATTTAGAACATAGCATGTTGTATTTACAGCTTCAGCCCAAAAGTATTTTGGTAAGTTACTTTCTAGCAACATAGTTCTAGACATTTCTATAAGGGATCTATTCTTTCTTTCAACGACACCATTTTGTTGAGGGGTTCTAGAGACCGAGAATTTATGATGAATTTCGTTTTCTTCATAAAAGGATTAAAACTCTTGATTTTCAAATTCTCCACCATGATCACTCCTTATTTGCTTTATTTTTAATTCTTGTTCATTTTGAAGTCTTTTGCACAATCTAGAGAATGCTTTAAAAGCATCACTCTTATTTCCTAAGAACAACACCCATGTAAACCTTGAGAAATCATCTACTATAACTAGGGTATAGGATTTTTCTCCTAAACATTGAGTTCTCATAGGGCCAAACAAATCTAGGTGAAGCAATTCTAGAGGTCTGCTGTGCTAATTGAATTTATGGATTTAAATGAAGATCTAGTTTGTTTTCCTTTCATACACGTATCACATACGTGATCCTTTTTAAAGTTCATGTTGGGTAAGCCTCTAACTAGTTGTTTTCTAGCCAATTTGTCAATTAAGCTCATGCTTGCATGTCCTAGTTTCTTATGCCATAACCAAGACAAGTTTGAATTTGATGCAATAAGGCAATTTTCATGTTTAAGCACAACATCATCAAGCCAAATAACATATACATTTCCATGTTTATTTTTAGAAAAAATAAGTTCATTTGATTTCAAGTCATAGACTTTACATTTGCTTGATTTAAAGGTGACTCTATGTCCTTTATCACATAATTGGCTTATACTTAGTAAGTTGTGTTTTAAACCTTCAACTAGGCATACATTTTCAACTTTTGTTCTACTTAAACCAATTGTACCATAGCCAATGATTTTACCTTTAGAGTTGTCTCCATAGACAACATTACCTCTTTCTTTATAGGTGAGAGAGACAAATTGATCCTTGTCTCTCGTCACATGCTTGGTGCATCCACTATCAAGATATCACTTCTTCTTTCCTTCTTTAAATGCCAAGCTTACCTACAAGAAACACATCATATTGGTACTTTTGGTACCCAAGTCTTTTTGGGTCCATCAATGTTAGTAAACACATCATTGTTAACTTTTAAAATCCAATTCAAATTTAATCTATGAGCATTTTTTCTATTAAAATATTGCTTGTTATGGTGTCCTTTCTTGTTACAATAATGACAAGTTAAATTTGGTTTTCTATAGAGACCTTGATTATGTTGGACAACATGTTTTCTAAAAGAATGGGGTTTGTTCAAAGCCTTTTCTTTAACAAACTTAGTTGTTGAGGTAGATGGTACATCGTCTATATATCCAATTCCTCTTTTATCTCTAAATGATTTTTGATTTCTAAAAATCATTTCCACGTTCTTCTTTCCTTCTAATAATTTTTCAAATGAATCTAATAAGTCATTGTTTTTCTTTTCTAATTCTGAAAGTTTGATCTTTAAGTTTGTATTTTCATTATTCTTTTGTTCAATAATTTGCTCTAAGTCATCATAAGCAATCTTAAGATCATTACATTCTTTTTCTTTGATTGTTAAGACATTTTTCAGAACTTTGTTTTCAGCCAACACTTGGTTATATGTTTCTAAAAGTAAGTTGTATTCATTTTGTAAAGAATTAAATGAAAGAGAATTGCTACTAGATGAACATGAAGTTACCTCATTTTCTTCTTGTGCCATAAGACAAAAGTTTGCAGCCTCTTCTTGTTGACTTCAATCGGTGGAGAGGGAATCTTCTTCATTCAATGTAGCTAGTGACTTTTCTTCTTGTTCTTTTTCAACTTTTTGTATTGAGGACAATTTGCCTTGATATGTCCTGGTTTCTTACACTCAAAACATTTTAATTCATAAGGAGTATCTTTAGAAAGTTTCTTGTTTTCATATGGTTTTCTCTTGGAAAATTTTCCTTTTCTCATAAACTTATTAAAACATTTTGTGAGTAGAGTAAGTTCTTCATCTTCATCACTTGTTTCACTTTCATCTTCTTCTTTGGCCTTGAATTCTAGGGATTTCATTTTGAGCTCATTTGATTCTTTTCTATTTAACTTAATCTCATGAGTTAATAGTGAGCCTAATAAATCATCCATTGTAAGTGTAGACGTGTCTCTAGCTTCTTCTATAGCTGTGACTTTAGGTTCCTAACTAGATGGTAAGCTTCCTAAGATCTTATAAACCTTTTCTTCGATTGTTATTGTTTTTCCTAAAGTTTGCAAGTTCGTTACAATGTCATTAAACCTTGTGAACATCTTCTTAATGGATTCACTAGCATTCATTATGAAATTTTGATACTCACTAGTAAAGATTGCAATTTTAGTGCTTTTCACTTTCTTGGTTCCTTCATGTGTTACTTCTAAGTGATCCCAAATTTCTTTTGCTGTAGTACATGAAATTATTCTATTAAACTCAACTGGACTTAATGCACAATGTAATATATTGACAACTCTAGCATTTATCTCATTAGTGTGTTTTTGTTGTTCATTCTAAGTTTCCATAGGAGGTTCCGGTAGCGTAACCATACTAGATATACATGTATATAGTTCAGTATTTTGCATCAAGAAATACCTTATTATTGTTTTCCAGTAGGTGTAGTTCGAATAGTTAAAATAAGGTGGTCTTGAGGCGTTTTGTCCTTCCAACTTGAAGTCGATGTTGAATGTCATTTGAATCTTTGCTCTTTGGTGATTAAACCTACAAAACACTTAGAGACCTTGCTCTCTTATACCAATTGTTAGTTTTATATAATGGCAAGTATATCCCAAAAGGGGGTGAATTGGGATTTGGGTAAATTTTCGATAGATTAAAAACTTATAGCATGCAGGATACTATGTTTCAAAACATGAGGAAGTATGTTTCGAAACCAAACTTTCTATCAAATATGTTTCGAAACCTACTATGATATGTTTAGAAACCTTCCTCTCTATTTTGCTAATTTTGAAACTCTTTTAGTTTTTCAAAATCGATTCTTTTGAAAGCATGAACAAAGATAACAACAAGTAAGAATAAGAAATTAAGTGCACACGAGATTTATAGTGGTTCAACACCCACCTACTCCACTACTTTCAAGCTTACTCACTTAAAGGATTTGCAAACACAATCACTTTCACTAGCGATCAACGGCACCAAGGGGTTTTACCACGGTTCACCCTAAAAGCTTACATAATGAGTTTTTACGGGCTCAACTCAAACCTCACAACAAGATAAATAACACTTATCTTTCACAACCCAACAATTTGAATGTAATTAAACACCTTACCCAATAGTTATTACAAACCTATTGGTATGGAGTGAGGAGAGCTTGAAAGGATGATGGTTTCAGTTTGCTTCTCCTCTTCACACCACAATGCACACAAAGGAATGATTGAAAGGATCTCTTTGAAAAGTATCCAAGCCTCATTCGCAGATAACAATTGTAATACCCCATGTTCGTATGAGGTTGCCACGCAATTTCGATAGGTTTAGAATATCGAAAAATTGGTTTGATAGCAATTATCAGTACTGAATCAACTGTAGGGAATGCCTCGGAGTGAAATTGTCTAAGGAAAATGATATCGTTTCGATGAGCGTTTCGAGGTAAGATTTATGGTATCAAAAGAAATCGGATCGGGAACAGTTTTCAGTACAGCTAAAATGCAATTGTCATTTAGGCTGCAAAACCGAATCGTTGTAGGAGGCTCCCGAAAAATCAATGGAACCCTAGGGGGGCTCCAAGTTTGCATAATGAACAACCCTTCAGTGGTTTCAGAATGAAACAATAGCCTGGTGAGGACACTAGGGTGAAATCGTCCTTTTTTTAACTAAATATCAAGTTATTAATTTTGTATTTTCGGTGTTATAATGTAAATTAATTCGATATTTGAGAGTATAATTGTGATTACATAATTAAGAAGTGAAATAAGGTTAAAAAATGGGATTTAAATATATAATTTTTCAATTTTTATAATTTAATATATAATTATATATGTATGTACGCGTATAGGAGAGGCCATGCCTCTGTAATGCAACCCAGGCACGCAATGGCCATGCCGTGCAACCCATACCCCCTGCAAATGGTAGCCACGCCTTTGCCAAATGATGGCTGCCAGTGGAGTGATCTTCACGCCAAGGAAGTATGGGCAAGGTAGGAGAGTGATGGTGAATCGACTATAAATAGGAGAAGGATTAGAGGGAGTAGCCATCAGAAATGAAGAAGAAGGAAGTAGGGGTAGCAGCGGGTGCGTGCGAGGAGGCTGGTGCAGCGACGATAATGGGCTTGGCGGAAGGATTGCTATCTGTGAAGCGAATGATTGAAAGGAATGATTACAATTGCTATCTGCGAAGCGAATGATTGAAAGGATCTTTTTTTGATAACAATTATCTAATTGTTTAGCATTAATATATTACTTTATATAAGATAAATGATGAGTATAGACTAATCTTTATTCTATTATAATTCGTAATGGAAGAATTTTATGATGTTAGCATATATATATATATATATAAATTAAGCCTTTTTTGTACCTTACAAAAAGAATCTCAAGATATGATTGATGTCACCATGATGAGGATGATAAAAGGAGATGAATATCTAGTTTTCAATGAACAAAGTCATACAAGTTATTTTGTTTTTAATCAATTAAGATACCCGATTAACTCTAATTAATTTGGTGTTTATTATTCATGTATCATTATCAAAATGATCTTTGAAAGAATTGTTGTCATAATCTAAATTGTGTTGGACCTAATGTATAATGAGATACAGATAGATAGGATTTTTAAACCTAATTCAAATTAAACTCCGCTAGCTTTGGTGTTCTATTAATTATTTCTCATGGTAAATTTGTTATATCTAAATTCTTTGTTTTACTTTATTCCTAACAATTAATTATCTTCACAACTTAAAATTTTTTTTTTTTTTTTAGATGATGCGCTATCACTCTTGCTCTCGTCAAATCCGTCTCAGGGTCATCACCAGAATGGTAAATCAAGGATGTGATTGGGTAATTGGGATTTTTTTTTGTTTTTTTTTTAAGGAATTTTACTTTATTACTTTAGTCTTTGGGTAGACGCTAGACAAAATAACGATGCAGTTTGCCCCAGAAAAGAAAAAAAGAAACATTTTTCTTATAAAAAAATTTTAAAAATATTATTTGATCCATGAACACATAAAAATGCAGATGAGTACTGGAAATACATAAAATTGTACAGAGCTGCTCTGGAAGGCGATTGGGAGGAGGCCAAAAAATTTGGGTTAATCGATGCAGCCGCTGCCAATATCAACTCGAGACAGGAGACTGCCCTGCACGTAGCAGTCCAAGCAGGAAACAAGGCAATTAAATTCGTGAAAATGTTGGTAGAAACAATGTGTATTGAGGATCTCGAACCTAGAGCTATTAAATCCAAAACTGTACTTATCTACGCTGTGCTACTGGTAACACGCAAGCTGCGCGTATTCTGGTGCAAAAACATCGCCGGTTGTTGTATATTTGCGACAGGTTTGAGTCTCTACCTATTCACGTGGCCGCCGACTCTGATCACAAGGATACTTTCCAATACTTCTTGTCAGAAACTCTCAAATGCTTTTGGGAGACTGAAGACGTGCATGGTGGTGTTAAGCCCTTTGCAGACATGTATGGGCTTCAGCTTGTTAGTTACGTAATATATTCCGGATACTACGGTGAGAACCTACAACAGTACTATAGTCAAACAAATAAATATATAATCTTACTCTTACAACTGCTTTATTTATTTAATTATTTATATATATATATATAAATCATCTCCTGTAATGCTTGTTAATTTAATTTATTTTATTAAGTAGATGAGGCCCTAAAATTGATTGATCGATTTCCCCAACTCGCAAAATTAGAACTTCCCAATGTTGGTAGTGTTTTATCAGCAATTCTTTCGAACGTGTCGGCGTTTCGAAGTGGGAGTCATCTATCCTTTTGGGAAAATGCTATCTATTCATGTAAGGATATCACTTTTTCAATAAATTCTCTTAATTTCTGTGTTTGCGGAGCTTAATTATATTATTATATGCTTTTATTCAAGGTGTTCCAGTGAACTCGGACCAGTGTGCTACAGAAGGTCGCAGATCTGATATAGAGGACCCAGTGCGAAATTTCTACATTCCAGGTTTAATTGTACAAAAAATTTAACCAGTACAAATTCAAGGGCACGTTGCAAATTCTGCTTGGATAAAGTAGTTTTCCTAATTGATTTAATTGCTTTGATGATAACTTGCAGTGAGCCAAAGATTACAAGACATGCTTTACAAAGTCTTGGGGTTCTTAGGTAACGTTAATTTAATTTTGGCTGAAATTTAATTACAGCATTCTTGACTTAATTTTGCAACTCTAGTGCCTCCCATTAAACACATCGGGGAGAAAAAAAAAAAAGCATTGTCAGGCAGTTCAGCTCGTGAATTTGGCGTGCCAACAAATTAAAACTCTAAATGAGTACGAGGCTTATGAATCAATTGTGAAAGGCCCACTGCTTTCCGCAGCAGAATTTGGAGTTAAAGAGGTGGTGGAACAAATTTCGCAGCAGTTTCCGGATACAATTTTGTTTCGTGATAGAGAAGATCGTTCTGTATTGGATTTGGCAATTTTACATCGTCAGGAAAAAGTTTTCAACTTCATATATCGTATGGATCTATGTAAAAATCTCTTGTCCCACCACTTGGACATGGAAGATAACAGTATATTGCACTTGGCGGGGACACTGGCGCCTCTAAGCAAACTAAAACTAATTCCTGGTGCAGTACTTCAAATGCAACGTGAGATGCAATGGTTTCAGGTAACTAACATATTGATGATAAAAGAATCTTTCATGCACGACGATCAATCTTAAATGTGAGCTTACTGATGATAAAAGAAACATTTTTAATTACGCTTCTCATTCAGGAAGTCAAGAAATTTCTGCCATCCAAATTTAGACTGAAGGATAACGAATTTGGAGAAACTCCTGCAGCGCGATTTACTGTGCAACACGAGGACCTAGTACGTGAAGGAGAGAATTGGATGAAAGGTGTAGCAAATTCATGCACAATTGTGGCATCCTTGATCGCCACTATAGCGTTTGCTGCTGCAATCACTGTTCCCAGCGGCAATCACGATAATACTGGCCTCCCGATTTTCTCTAATGAAAGTGCATTCATCGTCTTTGTCTTTTTAAATGCATTATCTTTATTCACAGCCGCCACTTCTCTATTGATCCATCTTCACTTCACGATATGGGGAAAGTGATTTTCTTTATGTTCTTCCCAAGAGGCTGATAATTGGTCTTGTCACCTTATTTCTCTCCATAACAACCATGATGATAGCCATCACTGCTGTCCTTTGTCTTGTGGCGAGCAAACACAAGGAAAAGATACTAATTCCTGCAGCAGTAGTAGCTAGTGTTCCAATCTATATTTTCACGTCCTTGCAGTTCCCTCTCCTCTTGGATCTAATCTATTCAACATACGGTACCTTTTTTGGCAAGAAAAAGAAAAATGATCACCCGATTTTCTCGCGAAAAATGGGGCTCATTGTCTATCGGATATAGTTACAATTGTTTGGTCGATGGCTTTGATGAGGTTGTGTCTCTTTTGTAATTAGAAATTTCAATGTTTCATGAACATTAAACATAAACATGATCGTGAAATTTGTACGATTTTATGTTAGTTTGTATATTGCAAAATGTTATTTATTTTATGTATAAATTACAAATATCACAAAGATAAATACTTGACTAGCAACAAAAAATTTCTAATATTTTAAATTTGTCATGCTAGGAGCCTTCTCGGACTTTCATGTCAGGTGCACAATTACATGATGAAATGTGCACTTTAGCCATAATCTAAATATCCAGTTTTTGATAAAAACATTCACAATATATGATGCTCAGTGAATTTTTATGTATTCCAAACCTTTGATAGGATTTTTATTTATAGAGGAGAAAATTTTATCTAATAAGGTTTAGGAGATGAAGATCAATTGAAATTTGAATTTCAAAATTATTTAATTGCATTTAAGGATCAAATTATCTCTCACCTAGAGATAATTTTATTTTAGGATGAGATTCATCTCATCTTGTTTTAATGTTGATCAAATTGACTCATTTTGATCACTTTTGAATATTAATTATGATATTTATTTACATTTTTCACTCGAGCATGATAGTCAATCAAAACCCAAAGTATAACCTCTCTTATCAGAGTAGAGTTTCATACGATAAAATGGGTTGTGCGATTTACGAGATATAATTGAGAAAAAATAGGAGAAAAATATTCAACAGTGAGTCTTTAGTTCCAATCTGATGAAACATATCATTGTATCTCGACTTAACATTATCTCATTCCCTTTATGAAAAATTATTACTTCATATATACGTATTAACATTTGTTCAAATATCACAAAGATATTACAATTGTCTAGCCATAGAATACATATATATTCATGAAAACGATTAAGTCTTCCTCTTATACTCATATTAGTCCATTTTGGATCAATCACTCTCCTAGAAATGTTCCATGAGTTGAGTTTGTTCACAATTATAGGAAACATACCAAAGTAGTATTTATTGACCCATTACTTCATAATATAGTCAAGAATTCCAAAAAGCATCGATCATTTGTGTGAGGGAACCAATGCTTGTGTGGTTGACATACTTATCCTAGCTCTTGATTCTTTTAGTTCAAACACAACGAAAAAAGTTAGACATTATTTCAATTTATTAAATAAATGAAAAGTCACATATACAATAAATAAATGAATTACAATTTACGTAAACCTAAAGATCTAGCATGATCTTATAGGAATCTCTAGTGATAGGCTTTGTAAAAGGATCATCAACCATCTTATGCGTAAAGTATATTATAACACCATTTTTTTTGTTTTTTGCATATTAATATCTCTCACAAAGTTATACTATGTTTCATTGTGTTTGGACTTGCTGTGATATTTTGGGTCTTTGGAATATGCAATTGAAGCTTGGCTATTGCAATATCGCGACGATTTTGCAATGTCAAGAGTGACCCCAAGGTCAATTAGAGATCTTCTTAATCACATTGTTTCTTGTAATTTAGCTTCCATTGTTAACAAAGCTATGCATTTCTATTTCTGGTTACTCCAAGATGTATCACATCGATTGAGAAAAAACACATATTTTGTAGTTGATTTGTGTTCATTCAAGTCTCCACCCTAGTCAGCATATGTGTAGCCAATTAAATGCATATATCTGCCTTGGTAACAGAGTTAATAGTCTATAGTTCCTCTTAGGTATGCAAGGATCCTCTTAACTGCATTCCAGTGCTTAGGTCTTGGATTTTATTGATATCTACTTACCAATCTGACCGCATAACAAATATCAAGTCTAATGCGTATCATGGCATACATCAAACTTCCAATGACATTTTAGCATGGCGTGTTTTTCATTTGAGCTTTCTCTGTTGGAGTCGAGGGACACAAATACCACCGTTGAGAAGAATGCTTAAGGCCATAAATAGATTTGTTTTAATTTGCAAACCCTTGTTTCGTGGCCTTTTTTGATGAAATATTCAGGTTGATCCATGTGGATTTCCTTCTCTAATTCTCCATAAAGAAAAGCAGTCATCACATCCATTTGATGTAATTCAAGATCCATATGTGCGACGTTGGCTTGAATCAAATGTATAGATGCCATCCTTACAACATGAGAGAATGTTTCTTTATAGTTTATACATTCTTGTTGTGTATAGTCTTTCGCAACAAGACGAGCTCTAAATCTGGATAGAGATGGAGCTGAGGAGATGTTGGAGAACTATCACGTCAACGTGCATGTATATCACTTGTTGGCCAAGTGTTTAAATGAGTGATTTTACGTATTTTAGAGGCATATTTGAAACTACAAAAAATTTAGAGTTCCACAAGAAAAGTGCAAAAGTTCAAGGGTATAAAATACTTTTGGGCCTAAGTTTAGAAATTCATTTGGAATCACGAAAAATTTAAGATTCCACATGAAAAAACACAAAAATTTCAAACCATAAATATGTTTTTAACTAAAGTATTCTTTTACATATTCCCTTCTTATCCCTTCCCTCCTTTCATCTCCTACCCACCATCCAAACAAACTAAATTTCAGCAACAATTGTTGAAGTTGTTTGTCAATGCTTAGACAAAAAGCTTCCACAAAAATATTGTCCGTGACAAATTGGTTCTTATTTTAGTTTTAGTGCCCTAATGTAATTAAAAATTAGTACTGATAATAACCAAGTTCTCAGACACTGTGGTTTAAATGAATCTAATCTCATGCCAATTCAACTTGGAAAATTAAATCCATAGCAAATTTGTTTGAAACAAAAAAAAAAAAAATGAATCCAATCGTATTAGTTAAGAATCTTATGGGACATACACCTAAAATCGTATACATCTCTAGACATGATTCTTGATAATTTTCCTATCGACCACAATGCTATGATAATAAATAATATCAATAATTATAACCATTCTATTTTTTTTAAGTTATCCTAAAAAAATAATCCATGCAATGCATAAGGTGATAAACAAAAAGTATATTGATGATGTGAGATTGCACCTTTAATAAACAATATCCTTAATTATAACCATTCTATTTTTTTTTATATATCTATTCACTTTTGACCATCAATACATATTTTATAATTCTGTCATTTTTTGGTGTTTAAATTATTGTTGACGAGAGAATATTTGATATATTTTTATAATATTACATTATATTATGATAACATAAATATCTTCTTTTTTGATCAATATTATTAGTTCGTCCTAATGATATAATAGTGTATGTAAAATAGGTGATCAACAATCAACACTATCTTTTATATATATATATATATATATATCAAATTATCAGTATACAAATACTTTATGAATGAGGTTTTAAAGTTTGCCCATTTTTCATGAAAAAATAAAAGAATTTATGAATATATAAAAAGAGTTTGATGATAAGACAAATCCCATCTAATGTATGATATCACAAAATATTATTCAATCTTCATCTTCAAATACCACCTCATCCTACTTGGCAAATCTAATTAAGCACCAAATCAGGAAGAGATGAGGCAAATCTAATTAACCAACAGATCATTAACAGATGGGGTGGAATTTGAAGACGAAGATGAGGATGAAGATTGAAGAAGATGTACGCAAGTGATTTAATTAGTATAAATACATGTATTGAGTCACATATAGAAGCCACAATAGAGAAGGCAACAAAAATTAGAAAGTGTAGTGGCCATAAAAAACCACGACAATAGAATTTGTAGGGAGAGAAAGCTAGAGTTGAGGTAGAGCAAGGTTGACAGCTAGCAGGTGCCTGTTGGTGGAGATAGGCGTTGGGTGGCTTCGGTCCTCGATGCCCTGATTGGGATCATAGATGATCTCTTGGGGGCATTTTTGATAGGGAACTCCCGAAAATGGCCTTCTGTATGCTAAGGACATATCTAAACTCACAGGAATAAGTTAGAAGGTACACGAGGATTCCTCACTCGCGTATGCCCTCCGATGCTTAAGTCAATATCATTAGAGGAGAAGAGCAATAAACAAGTAAAGCATGATATAATTGAATATGGAACAGTTATACCTTACTCGGTCAAAGAGGGTTGACCACGATACCGTTACATGGAACAGAGGGTGGACCTACACATTAGTACCATTCAAACAAGCTTACGAGGAATCCCTCTTGGAGGGCCGGTTAGCTTAGGGGGATCTCAGGGAGAAGGTGGGCCTCACGGCAGGCTGCCAAAGTAAGGTCTTGGCCCCTAAGGGACCTGCCCGAGCGCAACTCCAAGCTTAGGGAGAGGTATCTCGGGGTGAGACATACTTGTCCACTATTTCCTTAAAGGACACATCGCATTCCATGATCATAAACATATCATGTTATATTCTATAGGCATTCACATGTGAGATAATGTGAATATTATATATATCATCTAACATCATATACATTACCTCATGACCATGCTCCTGGCCAAAGCCGCAAGTCCACATATACATACATACGCACACCTTACACATTATACATCAACCTTAGCATATTATATAAGCCCATCTAACTCCATAACACCACTTCTCTAGCCATCACGTGAGCATATGAGACATACATATTATATAAGCTCATGTCCTTCTGTACATACATATACATTCATGTATACATTATGGTTGCAGGAGAGAAACAGAGAGGGAGAGATAGTAGCCCCTTGGGAAGCCTTCCTGAGAGAAGCCATCGCCACCGGGGGGGCTTTGCCTCACCGAGAGAAGCTTTCCCCACGGACCACTTTGCTGAGAGTCACTGAAAGGGCTGCAGCCATGGTTGAGGGGCATGTTGTTCCTTGCCAAGGGGTGCGCGGAGAAAGGAGCTTTCGAGAGGGAGAGAAGGAGAGAGCTACAACAGTGAGGGTCTTACCGAAAGAGAACCTCGCCATGGTTGTTGAGAGCTAGGCTGCTCTCAGAGGAAAGTCGCCGAGTGTTGCTCGCTCCGAGAGAGAAAGCGCAACCACCAAAAGAAAATAGCTCTTCTCTGAGAGGGAGATAGCTGATTATGCCGAGAGAAAGAGAGAGATGGAGAACGTTTGGGATTGTGGGATGACGCCTTCTTCGAGAGAAAACATGGCCACCTCTCGGAGAGAAAGAAAAAACCTCTTTGAGAGGGAAGAAGCCTCTCCGAGAGAGGAAAATCTCTCTCGAAATGAGAAAGGTAGAAAGCGGGCGAGAGAGAGAGCCCGCATGAGGGAGAGAGATGGAGATGAATAGTGCCCCTTGTTTTTGTCTTCTTCCCCTTTTATACTCCTTGTGTTTTTCCTTTATTACACATTTTGATTACTATTTTATTACACTTTCTCCCCCCCCTGAGTTTGGATATTCACCTAAAGACCATTACCACTAATTTTTTGGCCGTTTGACTACGGTTTCTTCTTGGAAAATGCATCATGGCACGATACCAATCTTAGGGTTTGCTTGCCTAGGTCCAATGACCGAAATACCCCTAGGTATCTAATGACCAAAATGCCCTCCGGTGAACTCTCGGGAATTCTGTGGCACAACAATTACCCCCTAGTCTTTGCTTTAACTATCAAGTCATTAGAAAGACTAATATCACTCTTGCGTCCACCTACCCCGATGGAAAAAATGACTCTCTAAAGATTCGTGAGCTTACACCGACACTAAAATGAGATCATTTACTTGGGTAAGGCTCGATGCCATACAAGAGACAGAACCCACTACGCCGAGTGGGTGGCAGAAGATATGAAGGCACAACTTGAGGCACCTAAAATAAGGAATCATCCCCTCAAAGGAAGGATGCTAACACACCTCTAAGGCACAATAAGAGGGGATTTGAGAAAACTTGGGCCTTATCGGCAACGCAATGCTAAGAAAATAGCCGAATGGCTCACAAGCTAGAAATAGGATTTTGGTTGTGGCCCAGGTTATAAATAGAGATAGATTAGATTTTGAGTGATCAGGGGCACTGGGCTCTTTAAAGATTGGTTTTCGGGAGCAGGGAAGCTTACGTCGGTGGTTTTTCCATATTCAGACTTAAGCTTGAGCTAAGACGGATTTCTTTGGGTTTGAAATACCTCAGCAAGTCTTATCTCAAAATGATGCATTTGCCCACAACGACTCTCGCTAATGCCTTAGATCCTCGCTCATTTGAACTTGATTTTCTAGACTCCTACAAGTGTCTTAAATCAAAGATGAGAAAAGATGTTGTCAACCTAAAATCATTGTGCTAAGAGCACTTATCTTTCCTGCCATCATCAGTGGCTCTACTTACCCTATCCCAGGGATTCCCTTGGTATTCTGTTATAACAATTGGTGAAATATGGCTGTCCATCTTCATCCATTCTCCATGACTTAAACCAGTTCCCTGGGCAATTGACGTCAATGCCATCTCCACAACGGTCATCTATGCCAAAACAACATTCCATTTTATCTTGCATTGAAGACCAGCAGCTACTGTTTCTTCTTCTCTTACCTAAAGATGTCCCCAAATACATTTCCACATTAGATCCATTTTTTATTCCATCTCTCTTCAGAGAGCTATTATCCTCTAGTCTTCCGACATCACTATACTAGTTCCCAAAGCTCTTAGCATTTATTCTTGGGGCATGACTGTATTCCTCAAAAGGAGTTTTTAGCTCATGTCTTAGATCAAACCTGCCTTCTCTAGTTGCTCTTACATTTTCCCCAATTACTTTTCTAGCAAGTCTTTTAATTTGCCTTTGGCGACTCCCGTCACTACTTTGGACTATTTCCTATACAACCCTAGCCTTCGAAGCCTTTTCGAGTATCTCGAATTGAAGGTGGAAATGATATTATTGACCCTTCCAGGTCATAGACTCAATATATGCCTGAGAGAAGAGAATTTCTTTGGGCATCCTAGAGACGGTTTAGAAGATGACAAATAACATTTCAAACGAGTTGGAGGAAAACCTTGGGGGGAATATTCCAATCTGGACTGCGAGAACAATTCGCTAGTAGCCAGTCACCCCAACTCAGCCGTCAACACATCAAGCTTTACTCTTTTGAATTTCTATGTACTCTTTACTCTAGCGTGTTATCGAATGCTATTATTTGTAAAGAAGATAGTAAAACAATTTTCTTGCACCTGGGGTGTCTTTTATCTTCTCGCGATGCATACCACTAGTTTATGCATTTCATTCTATGCATTTATGAGTAAGTAGGGAGGCGTGCATCGGGAGTAGAATCAATTTCGGCGAGATATTGTACTCAATAACACCCTTGATTACTCCCTTAGATCTGCCAATTGTGATTGCCATTTGATGCATTGTCTTCCATCTCCATGGTTGTAGCTTGCATTCTTTGTTGAGATTTCAACTTCTCTTCATTGACTTGCTCTAAGCGATTTAGGATCTCTTCATCTCCAGCCTCGTAGGATAACAATTCTTCCTCTATGCAAAGTGGTGTGGCCTTGATCTGAGTAGCCCCTTTTCTAAGAGATCCAAGGTGCTTGGATGAAGCTTCTAGAGTAGCGACAGTCCTCGCACGATGATGAGAAACGCTTTCCAAGTGTTGTTTGTGGCAATTGTATCTGTCAACAAGCTGTTGCAGGGAGTCAACAAGCTACGATTGATGCTGTAGTCCTGACAAATTCCATTACTCATTGTTTGAAGGGTTGATAATCAACAAGCTAGCCATCTAGAGCCCTAAAAACTGAACTGGCATCGCTTGCCACGGTCTTGTGGTCACGAAAATCTGTCAACTCTGAGACACTGAGAAGTTGGCTATGGATTTGCTTTGCTGCTTCCTGGAATGCCTCCTCAATTGGTTCAGTGATCTTGCCTCCTTGTAACATTTTGGAAAGCTATTTGAGACACGATTACCCTTCGGGTAGAGGAGATTGTTTGTCGGCTTCTGCTAATAACTGATCATACATCACAATGACTATAGCTTCATCATTTGATACATTGAAAGCTAGTTTCCTAGATGGAGGAAACAGAAGCTGGCTGCATTAGCCTCTGAATTGAAAGCTTAAAGCTTGATGGACGGTGGACTCCAAATAGTTCCATGCCACCAGAACCCGGAGGCTAGGCACGGCAGCATAAAAATGATTAACTGGGGCGAAGCTGCCCATGGTACTCTTACCATCTCTCAGCCTTTCACCTGGCTATTACGAGGAATTGTGATATGGCCATCTCTAGCTCGAATGTCTCGGTGGGTTTTAAGTATATGGGACCTCTAGGGCCAAACCATTTATCAAACTGGTTTTTAGTTTAGGTATGCCCCTATTCTTACCACCAAGTAGTTCTAAGGAAAAGTTGCTCACATCGGGCCATCTGAGTTAAAGTCACAGGCTAGGCAGAGATCAATGTGAAGTCATAGCACAGGCCTAGCCTCCTAGAGTTAAGCAAATCATGTTTGTCTTAGGAGCGGCTTGGTGCCGATTTTTCAGAGAGACACCTGATATTCGATGCCTATATCCTCGCTCGAGCATATTACATACATTATTTTTCCATTTAGATTATTCGCTACACAGTCTCAGAAGGGTAGGTTGTCGAGCGTTGACAGTCGTGTTCCTGATGAGGATCGGGGTATGCTTTCTACCTTCCTCTATTTACACTCGCAGCTCGAGCTTGGGCTCTGTTGTTCACCACTAGAAATATGGATCGGGTCTGCGTCCTTTGTTTGAGCCTGATATATGGGTTTGACTCAAGTCCCAGCCCTAGGTTGCTCGATGATCTTTTCGCTGTATCTTTGTCAAGTCTCTTCATTTCATCTTTTCCCGGGTTTGTTCGCCATTGAGAATCTAGGTTGGACTTGGGGTTGGTCGCTAAATTCCCACCGGTTGTTCCAAGTTTGATGGGAGGCTTTGCACCGAATCTACTAATGAGTCAAGGTTAGCTCGTAAGCTTAGCACCAGACTCATGCAAGAGATCTAGGTTAGCCTGGGGACACGGCGTCGGAACACATCTAGGAATTCAAGGAAGATACTTAATCCTTATAAACGCTTGGCATTTCTTCATTCCCTTCCCAGACTTGTCTGTCACTGGGGATTTGTGTTCGGCTCAAGACTTATTGTTGAATTTCCACCGGATGTTTCAAGTTTGCCAGGAGGCTTTGTGCCGGATCTACCGAGGAGTCAAGATTAGCTCGTAAGCTTAGCACCGGACTCACGCAAGGGATCCAGATTAGCCTACAGACACGACGTCTGAACACATTCAGGAATTCAAGGTAGACACTTAACCCTTATAGACGCTTGGCATTTCTTCATTCCTTTCCTAGACTTTTCTGTTACTGGGGATCTGTGTTCGACTTGAGACTTATTGCTGAATTTTCACCGGATGTTCCAAGTTTCCTAGGAGGCTTTGCGCTAGATCTACTGAGGAGTCAAGGTTAGCTCGTAAGCTTAGCACCAGACTCATGCAAGGGATCCAGGTTAGCCTATAGGCATGGCATCGGAATGTGTCCGGGAATCCAAGAAGGCTCGAGGCCATTGCGCCAGATCACCACTAGGCGAGCTCATATGAGGAGGTAAGGCCGTGCCCATTTCTTCCACGTCACTCCTTCGAGTTCGTTCGACACAGATAATCTAGATTTGACCCTAGACCTTTCTTTGAATTACCATCGGTCGTTCCAAGTTTTCCGGGAGGCTTTGCGCCGATCAACCAAGGAGTAAGGGTTAACTAGTAATCTTAGCGTCTAACTCAGGCAAGGGATCCAGGTTAGCTTGCGGGCATAGCATCAGAACATATCTGAGAATTTAAGTGGGGTTGGGGTCTTAGCACCAGATTACAATTCATCAAACCGGACCTCTTAGGATGTGAGCTTACCTTTACCTTTGCTGTCTTGCCATCGCTATACCAGGTAGCTCTGTCATTTCTTTGCGTCGTGCTTAGGTCGTGACACCTGCACTTGATGTTCACACTAAGAATTCCTTGATGGGGATGCCAGAGGCATGCATATGCACTAGAGTGGATAGTTGCAACGGTATTTTGTTTCGGCGGCTCAACATGCTCGGCCTACATCCGTAACTTGGAAGAATACTCGTATCTTCATTTCTTGATTTTCCTTCCCAAACATATCCATCACAAAGGATCTAGGTTCGGTCCAAGGCCCCTTGCCAAACTTCTATTGAATGTTTTGAGTTTACCGAGAGGCTTAGCGCCGGATCAACCAAGGAGTTAAGGCCTGACATGCATGCCTAGCACTGGACTCATGCGAGGGATCTGGGTTAGCCTGTGGGCATGGCCTCAGAACACGTCCGAGAGTATAGGAAGGACCAAGCCATCGCACTTGATCATAACTGAGTGGGCCTGCTTGGGAAGGTCGCCTACGGTCTCATTGGGTCTTTTTCAGGTTTATCAGACTCAAGGGATCTAGGTAAGACCTATTGCTACCCACCGAATTACCACCAGTTGTTCCAAGTTTGCCAAGAGGCTTAGCACTGGATCCGCCAAGGAGTCAAGGTTAACTTGCGGGCTTAGCACCGAACTCAGGCGAGAGATCTAGGTTAGCCTGTAGGCATGGCATCAGAATGTACCTGCGAGGTCTTAGCACCAGATTAACATTTGTCAGGATAAACCTTTCAAGACTTGAACTTTTCCTTGCCATAACTGATATGCCTCCGCTGAGTTTGGGAGTATCACTGCCCATCCTGATTTCTTGCCATAGTTCCTGCATCACATTTCATAATAGCTATACATAGATACACAGGGGCGGAGCCAGCATAGGCCCAGTGCAGGCCATGGCCCTCACTGGGCCTTTGCCCTCCATTAATTTGGCCCACACTGGGCCTTGGCCCTCCATTAACCTTGGCCCTCCATTAATTTGGCCCTCACTGAGCCTTGTCCCTCCATTAAATTTTGCCCTCACTGAAAATATCTTTTGGCTCCGCCCCTGTAGATACATATATGCATGATGCACATGGGATTTACATGATTTGGCTTATGAGATTTCCATCATTCACAAGAATACAAAAGGGATATATTCTTTTATTCATTTTGGAAATGTTACAGTGTATGACAAAACTTTAAAAAGAAAATACAATTCGTCCCAAAATTGGGAGGTACTCCTCGATATGTACCACCCCTGACATTCTGCTCGTTGCCTCTCTTAGCAACATCTGTAACATGCACGCGTCAGGTCCCAGCACTTCGTGACTCTATGAGGCCTTTCCCTGGTCAACCAAAACTTCTCTTTTTTTTTTCTTAATGCGTTCATGATAGCCATTTTTCAAAACACCAAGTCTCGCTCTTGGAATGCTCGAGGCTGAACTTTCTCATTGCAAAGATTGCCTTCTCGGTGGGATTTTGTCAACGAAACCCTTGATGATTTCAGTGGGAACGGTGAAGGAGCAATCCTGAGGCGTCAACAAATTGCTCTTGTTCCTTTGAAGAAGATCTGATTTGGTGTCCTAGTAGCCTACTCTTCCACGGCTGGCTCCGAGTAACTTCTCTTTTCAGTTTGGATCTGTCTCTTTCTTTTCTCACTAAGAGGATTCCATATCTTTATCTGTGTAGCACATTTGTTGTCTTGAGCAATCATGTTTGCGAGGGAAGGAGTTGGTGGGCAAGTAGGGATACTCCTCACGAGATGCTTGAGAATTATGATAAGGATGGCATAGAGATCGTCATATGTCATCTTGTGACGCTAACACACTATCCACTTAAAACCTATTGTGGACTTCCTTGCCACACTTTCGTCTATTGAGATTGTACGGGCTCACTCCCGAGTGGTTCCACTACTATTTTCTTGGGATCATCTGACGCACCATCCTTTTTCTAGCTATCCTTATTTCCATTACCTTTATCACCATGGTTGTACCAAAGTGGTTGCTCTCCACGTGTTGGCTTTTGCCCAAACCATTGGTTAGACCATAGCCTTGGCTTGCCCAATTCGGGCTGATCTAATTTCCTTCGGCTAGTCAATTGCTCAATTTGATTTCACTTTGCTCGTGGCGTGCCTCAGATATCTCTTATCCATTTCTCGTTGCTTGGATTCAAGGTGCTCAGAGGGGTGAGAATACTCGGAGTCTCCATTTTCCTGAAATGTCTATTAGCCTGAACGATCAAATTTATTTGGAAGATTATCAGCTAAGAACGAGTTTTTCATACCTATCTGTACGTTGGGAGCTTTCGTAGTATCGTGCTTAGGGTGATTAGAATACTGCCTCAGGTGAAGTAGCTCTTCTAGAATCTACTTTCGTGACTTTTGTCGAGAGCTATGGCTATAGGCTGCAGTCTGCGATGGTGCCGGCACTTTGGTTCAGAGCTTGATACGCAGCGGCACGCTTGCTATTAGAGTTATGCCCCACAAGCCAATTATATTTAGATGTAATTGATCATACTTTACATTTTGATTTTTTAGGAACAATCAATTATTATTGCAAGGCATTTATGTTTTTGTTTTTCATTGATGGTTGTCATTATTTATTGTAATCCATTCTTGACAAAGTCCATAGATCAAATAGGCTCATGGAATATGGTCGTGCATTGAGATGACGATCATGAAACATATTCCTTACAAGCCTTGATCTTAAATGTTCCTAGTCATAGAGTTATTAGGATTGAACACTAATAACTCGGATAGACTAGCACATATGATGTATGCTCAATTAGAAGAATGTCTCGTTTCATGGACATTGGTGTGGGGACACTAGTGCATATATGTGGGTGCTTATTATAAGAATAAGTACACTGAACTGACCCGCTACAGAATTTCTAATGGTTATTTTAATGTCGAATTGGAATTTCTGTGTTGCAATAGTGCAGATTGATCTTTAGACTTGAGACATCATGGTAATCTTATATTTGACTGGTTACGTTTTGGTTATTTTTTGGATTCCAATGGAGTCATTAACAAATTATCACTGGGCGTACCTTATCACATATGAAGGCTTATGAATGTCGAAATAGGATTCATCATTTATCGATAAGATAAGAAGATGCCCTATGTATTCCGATGATTTCATGACTGAGGAAATCCTTGGCCAAGGTGAGGTGGAAATCAAAAGGTGTTTTGATTTCACCTATTAAGTTATAAATCTGGAATGGATACATAGTTATTGAATGATTAGGGTTTCGTTATAAAACCATACCCTAAATTCAATCAGGACATAGATTGATGAAAGGATTTTACTGCACGGTATTTGCAATTGAAAAGGTCCGTGTTTTTCCATCGTTGGCTAGGTATTCATGGCATGTTGCTAGACGTTAACCATGATATGTAGGGTTTTAGAATTAATTTGATTAATTCTAAAACTATTAATTAAAGAGTTTAATTAAGAAGCCCATAAGATGTGCTAATTAAAAAGCCCATAAGTTTAATTAAAGAATTTAATTAATCTAATGAGTTGGGTCTTCATATAGCCCAATAGAGTTGGCCTACATCTAGCCCAATGGTGGACCTAAGGGGTCACACACTTAGGTCGAGCCCGTTCCACAATTTAAAAGAGAGATTCAGCCCAATATGATTATGAGCCGGACCTAAATCATTTAGGGGTTTTCCAAAGGCATAATTAGGGTTTTTTACTCTATAAATAGGCCACTTAAGAAGCTGGAAAACAACAAGAAAAAATTCGGATCTCTCAAAGGCGTCTAGGGTTACTAGCATTACTCGAGGCGTTCGTGGAAACGGTCAATCGTGTGAACCGACTTGGAGGAGTTCGTGTTTGCGACTCTATGGATCAAACAAGGCAGAATCAAAGCTTCACGGTTTCCCGATTTCTAACACTTGCAAATGTAAATAGCTGCAAAGGGCCAAAGCTTAACTCCAGTTGATGCAGTCGTACTGTAATGTTTCATCGCCTCTTCATGTCTTCCATGATAAAAGGGTTCGTTCCCTTTATCTTAGCGACGTAAAAGTTTATGACTTGTTATAGCAAACAGAATCAACAACTCCTCATTACTGCTTCCCTACTTTGCCTCAGGGGATCTCTATAGCTTTTGCTTTTTCAAAAAATCTTGAACCACCATAGGCCTTCCCAACTAAAGGTAGGGCTTGGATATCAAATGCCACCACCACCGCCTTATGGAGGATTTATCATATTTTGGTATATAATCAACTTTGTTGCTATTACCAACTATCATAGAGAAATTCTCTTTTGGCCCAAACAAGGGTCCGCTCATAGAGTCAAATTACCTCTTTATATCTCTGAAGGGTGAGACGAGCTCCTCCCTTCAAAGGTTCTATACTGGACTTCCCATGGCGGCCTAATAATTGTCGCATACCTTAAATCGACTCCTTATTCCTTCCTAGAGTCTTATCTTTGGCCTATCCTTCTTTAGATGACGATTTTTCATGCCCTCTTGAGCTTCTCGAGTATCCCGTCCTTAGCTGCATACTCGTAAGGGAGTACTCAAATGACACTGGCTTGGGCTTCTTAATTAAAAACCCTCAATGTGCCGGTATATGTAATGATGATTCAAAAGAAATGATCATGATTCTCTTGCTTGCAATGAAGATGGGTTCCCTCTAACAATCTGGTTACACTCTGAACGTATCGCGGTCTTTCCTTGATTCCCCGCGTTTGTTAAGCACTATAGTTGTTAACGCCCGATCAAGGATTATGGGGCGACCATGGTCACTAGAGGACCTCATCTTAGGGCCGTTGAAGGTTTCTGGAAACCCATACTTAATCCCTAACAACTTCATACTAGGAAACCTAATCGGTGAGTAAGCCCTCCAACCCCCCAGATAGGGTGTGCTAGTTCTTCTTGAATTACCCAACTAATATCTAACACTTGGCAGACTTGGCTGTCATCCTCATAAATTTTAGCTTCTTGTCTATTTCCCACAAATGGCGTCAATTGTAATGGACAGAAAAAACCACGACAATAGAATTTGTAGGAAGGGAAAGCTGGAGCCGAGGCAGAGCAAGGTTGATAGCTGGCAGGTGCCTGTTGGTAGAGATAGGCATTGGGTGGCTTCGGTCCTCAATGCCCTGACTGGGGTCATAGATGATCTCCTGGGGGCATCTTTGATATCGCTTGGGAACTCATGAAAGTGAGCTTTTGTATGCTAAGGACATATCTACACTCACAGGAACAAATTAGAAGGCACACAGGGATTTCTCACCTACGTATGTCCTTCGATGCTTAAGTCAGTATCATTAGGGGAGAAGAGTGATAAACAAGTAAAGCATGATATAATTGAATATGGAACAGTTATACCTTACCCAATCAAAGAGGGTTAACCACGGTACCGTTACACGGAACAAAGGGTGGACTTGCACATTAGTAGCATTCAAAAGGGCTTATGAGGAATCCTTCTCGGAGGGCCGATCAGCCTAGGGGGATCTCCGGGAAAAGGTAGGCCTCACGCCCGACTGTCGAAGCAAGGTCTCGGCCCCTAAGGGACTTGCCCAGGCACAGCTCCAGGCTTTGTGGGAGGTGTCTCGAGGTGAGACTTGTCCATTATTTCCTTAAAAGAAACATCGCATTCCATGATCATAAACATATCATGTTATATTCTATCGGCATTCCATATGTGAGATAATGTGAATATTATATATATCATCTAACATCATATACATTGCCTCATAACCATGCTCCTGGCCAAAGCCGCGAGTCGACATATACATACATACGCGCACCTTACACATTATACATCAACCTTAGCATATTATATAAGCCCATCTCACTCCATAACGCCACATCTCTTGCCATCATGTGAGCATTCGAGACATACATATTACATAAGCCCATCTCCTTCTGTACATACATATACATTCATATATATATATTATGGTTGTAGGGGAGAAATAGAGAGGGAGAGAGAGTAGCCCCTCGGGAAGGCTTCTTCTCGAGAGAAGCTAACTACCGCCAAGAGCTCTAAAGGGAAGAAGCCTTCCCGAGAAAAGCCATCGCCACCAGGGGCGCTCTTGCCTCGCCAAGAGAAGCTTCCACCACGGATCGCCTTGCCAAGAGCCATCAAGAGCATTGCAACCATGGCTGAGGGGTGCTGCGAAGAAAGGAGCTTCCGAGAGGGAGAGGAGGAGAGAGCTGCAACAGTGAGGGTCTTACCGAAAGAGAACCTTGCCATGGCTACTGAGAGCCAGGCTGCTCTCCGAGGAAAGTCGTCGAGGGGTTATGGTCTCTCCGAGAGAGAAAGTGCAACCACCGAAAGAAAATAGCTCCTCTCTGAGAAGGAGATAGCTGATTATGCCGAGAGAAAGAGAGAGATGGAGAACGTTTGGGAATATTGCTAGGTCCTGCTGGCTGCTGAGGGACGACGCCTTCTTTGAGAGAAAACATGGCCACCTCTTGAAGAGAAAGAAAAAACCTCTCCGAGAGGGAAGAAACCTCTCCAAGAGAGGAAAATCTCTCTCCGAGAGAGAAAGGCAGAAAGCGAGCAAGAGAAAGAGCGCGCAAGAGGGAGAGAGATGGAGATGAATAGTGCCCCTTGTTTTTGTCTTCTTCCCCTTTTATATTCCTTGGGCTTTTCCTTTATTACACATTTGGATTACTATTTTATTACACTTTCTCCCCATAAGTTTGGATATTCACCTAATGACCATTACCGCTAATCTTTTGGCCATTTGACTACGGTTTCTTCTTGGGAAACGCATCATGGCACGAGACCAATCTTGGGGCTTGCTCGCCTAGGTCCAATGACCGAAATACCCCTAGGCGTCTAATGACCAAAAATGCCCTTCGATGAACGCTCGGGAATTCTATGGCACAACAGGAAGATTTAGAGACCAAAAAAGTATTAATGGCCAACGCTATGTCGGTGAGAATTACGAAGGTCTAGAATAAAAATGTATTGAGAAAAATGTCACACATTGATGACGAACTTAATACGCATAATACGATAGCCTTGGATACCAAGTTTCTTGGATTCTTAGAGCGTACCAAAAGGGAAGCTTTTGAAATTTAGAGGTATGCACATCTCAAGTACAACGTGGATAGAATGAAGATGGTACAATTGGGCCTAACATTGTTTGATGACCAAGGCAACGTGGGCAAAACGTGGCAGATAAATTTTTCCAATTTCAACAAGGACAAGGATGAGCATGGCCTATCTTTCATCGACTTCTTGCTAAACAATGGTGTTAACCTACAAAAGAATACAAGGGAAGGGTGTCAACATGCACCTCTTTTTTTGGATGTTTATGGATATCTTGCAGAGACATGCACAACTTAAATAGGTTACCTTCCATGGCTTGTATGATTTTGCATATTTGTGGAGGCTCCTAGCTCATGAAAACTTCCCTGACTCTACTTTGGAGTTGTGGAGAAGTTTGTAGACGTTTTCATATGTATATACGACGTGAAGCAGATGGCCAGCCATTGTTACAAGCTGAAGACTGGCCAACTTAGATTAAAAGAGTTGTCTAAGATTTGGAAGGTTGAGACATTGGGAAAGGCTCATCAAACAAGTTTAAACTCTTTATTAACGGATTTGGTTTACTTGAAGATGAAAAGGAGTCAGAGCTTGCCAGAGGAATAGGTAAAAGGTTGTCTCTATGGAATCAGTGCAAGAATAAAGTGCCACCACTTTGCATTGCATTCTCTCAAACTAGAACTGGAACTAAAAGAATTACAGCCTTAGCAATGCTAATATGATGTAGCAATAGACTTGTTATCTTTCTTTACTCTTTGTGAATATGATTAACTACGTCTCTTTGTTGCATCATTTTCTTATTGTGAACTCTCATCCCTCCAAGAATATTGTGTACTACACTAATTTTAATTCCAAAGGTTATCTTCATGCAGTTTATGATTTACAATCAATGTGCAATGCATTAGTTGTCTCATTGGTTCTTTGTTACTACATATAACATGCAAATTCTTATTTACCTTTAAAAAAAGTCCTTGAATTGCCTCTGTGAGGTTGATTGAGTCCTATAACACAAAAGACATACCGTCTCTAACATTTGAAAGATAGTCTCCCTAAATATTAAATCATTCCCCTGAGTGTTAATTATGAAAGCTTAAAAATAAAAATTGAGAGAGTATAGGATTGTTCATACCATTATTGCCCAAAGTCTATTCTCTCTCATTCATCATTTCATGATTTCACGTTGCTTGATTTGTGTAATCTCTACTCAATAGATTCACTAGCTTAGCTAAATCCTAATTTGTACTCGGTCGAAATTTCTAAGTAAATTGCACATGTGAAGATGTTCTCAACAAGTGATCAGTGGGGATGCATTAGAGGTTCGATCTTATGGCACTATGCGTCGAGCTCTTATTTTACCATCAAACTAAATTTTTATGTTTACTTAAAAATTAATTAATATATTTATGAAACGACCCTCATAGTAATACGTAAATTAAATTTGTATGATAGGAGGTTGAAGATTGATGCATGAAATAAGTGTGCTTACAAACATAATTAAGATCTGAACTTTGGTTGTCATTAATTAATTATCCACATTTTTCCCCTTAATTAATATTAATCACTTGTGTTAATTTTGTAGCTGGAAGCAACGCAGAGGAGCATGCCTGGCCGAACCAATCCAACCAATCTGACACTAGGGAGAATGAGCACGAAACCATTCAACCCGGTGGCCGGTTGCCCGCCGGCTCCTTACCAAGGTTACATTTTCAATACCCTTCCCATCCCATGCAAACTAATCATGTACCGAATTAAAGCAAATTGTATAACTTTACCGAATTAAAGCAAATTGTATAAACCATACCTCCAATATTAACTGATTAAACAATTAATTTTGTATTTGACTATGCCTATTTTGGATCGGTCTTCAAGATTATTTAAAAATACTCGATGGAATTTTTAGTTTGTACATGTGTATACTCATATATACCGTGACACAAATTATATTTATAATTAAAACTCAAAATTTATTTATGGAGATAAGCGTACGTCATTCTATTAAGGATAATTCTATTATGCTATTAGGTAAAAACTCAATATTAGATAATTACCTTTTAATTTACTTAAAATAATTAACTAATAATAATCATATTAATTTAAAAAATTTGCAAAAAAAATATATATATATATAGGTCTCGATTTGTCTCTCCAAATACAAGACTATTACATACTTATGATAACACAAATCATATAAAAAAAATCAAAGAAATAAAATAAAAAATTCAATGCCATTTGATTTTGATAGATTTGTTATTTGAGTTCTACCCCAATATTGGAATAAAACAAATTAAATCATTCGAACTGCTCAAATCAAATCACCTAATCCTGATTTCACAAAACTAATGATGGATAATGGTTGGGTAATTTTAAAAATTGTCTAAAACAGTTTAATTTAGGTTTTATATTTTGGTAAATTATGAAATTGACCAATCATCCCAATATAAATTGAAGTCTTTTATGATTTAAGTTTCTATTTAGTCGTAGCTATGAATTTTAATTAATTTTCAAGTAAATTAACAAAATCAAAATATGATGTATATGATTTTTTTACACATATTAACTATTATGATAAATTTTAATATTTTAAGAATTGAAAGGTCTTTCTATATTACCATATTTCTTACACATGATTAAATAATTTTTGAATATTTTCATTTCTTCATGTATTTTTACAATTATTTGTTTTACACTTGTATGTTTATTTATGATGGATATCTACATTCATTATCATTACATTATATTTTTTAAATTATTTAAATGAGAAAACTAAGGGTGATTTCAAACATGTAATAATTTGATTATTTAATATTTAATTTAATTTAATTTTTATTTTTAATTAAATTGTAGTTAATGATAAATCTTGATATAATGCTAAAATTGGTCTTTTAACTATTATGCTTTTAAAGAAAAATATATAAAAACATTATAAAAATAAAAAAATTCAAAACAACAAATTTGATATTTTTTTACTAGGGTTGCAATTCACCTGAGCCAAATCAAGATTTGTTGAGCTCAAGCTTGGTTCAGCTCGTTTGTTTCTAGGTTCAAGTACAAGATAGAGCTCCAGCTCAACTCATCAAAAGATTGATGAGCCAAACTTGGGCAACGAATGTAAATGGTTGGAGCAGGCAAATGGTTGCAGGTGGTTGCAAAGGTGAATGGTTGCAAGCGCTATTTTGGTCGGAGAAGGCGAATGGTCGTAGTGTCAAGCAGTTGCCCTCACTGGAAAAGATGGATGGTCGTAGGCATGAAGTTCTCACCAGATAAGGTCAACAATCACAAGCAAGGAGTTGCACACCGTTGTCGAAGGATATGGACAATTTCAACCAAGCTAAACGCTATGTCGGGCTTGAAGTTAGTGATCCACAAGAAGGTCTTCTTGAAAGGAGTGAACTAGTGGCCTAGGAATTTGTACTCATGGAGAGGAAGAGAAAGAAAAGAAGAAGATGACTTTGAGTAAACAAATTCCTTTTTTTTCTTTAGAGAGAGAAAGAAATATGAAAGAAGAAGGAAAATGGGGAGGGAAAGAGGGAGAATGGTGGCTTTGTCTTATTAGTAAAACCTTATGATCAGAAAAAACCACCTTTTAGGAGAAAAAAAAGGCATTCTTGGTGTTGTTTGCCATTTAGTGGGAGGTCATTATTTATTTAGGTATCGTTTGTTCAAATAAGCAAAATAAGATTGAAATACTTTCTGAACCAATATATAAAATGATCTAAATAAAAATGAGAAATATTTTAAAATTTTTATCTATTTATTAATTTTTTTAAAAATACATTAGGGAGTATATGTGTCATTTTTTTCTTATTTGTAAGATTTTGAATAAATTATCTAAAGAGTGGAAGGGAAATAAATTTATTTAAATAAGAAATCACATGATTTTTTTTAAGACTTATTAGATAAATTTAATAAATATAATAAAAAATACTTTTATCTCTGCTTTTAATATCACACTTTTTTTTTTTTCTATTCTACTTTCAATATCCCACTTTTTGACAGTGAGTTCAAGCACCTCTTTCCAGTCGCGGACATTCTTGGTGAGCTCAACACCCTGTGGATTCGCCTCATTTCTCCTCACTTTCCTTTTCTCCTCCGGTGGCTATGCGAAAAACCTCCTCGCGGCCACCTCAAACTTCCGACGCGTCTTCGGCGGCACCCCATGAAGCAACCCAATCTCAGCCCCCTTTTCGCATGTCTCTCTAGTGCGTTGTACTGTGCATGTTTCCTCTTCCTGAAATTTTCCAGCGGCCTCCATCTTCCGTCTACTTCCTCCATGTCGTTCTGTCCGTCCATGAAATCCACCGCAATACATATATATATACATATGCTCATATATATTTTTGGAAAACACAGCAGCAGGTGGACTTTTCTCCCCTCAATTGATTTAATCAAGCCCCCGGGCGCAATCATGCGCCTCTGCCCCCCAGCCCATCCCTTATATGTCTCTTCCTCCTTTATGTTAATCCAATTGAGTTTTCTAATTTTCAATTTCTAATTAGACTCTGCGCGAGAACCATCTCCTCAAATTCCAATTGCTTCATTTATTAAATTGAATTATTCTTATTTAAATTTTTTTATATTTCTTAATTTACATTTTATTCTATATTTTTATTTTTTACTTTTTTTTTAAAATACCATTTCACCATTTCTATTTCATGTCGAAAACATTTATGTTTTTGTTTCCTTGCAACCTAACCCACCTCCAACCCCATCTATATCAGTCCTAGCCCCTAGCCCCATCCTTATCTCAGTCGACCATCACCTCCAACCTCCATTGTTCATCGGCCACGCCTCCATCTGCCGTTGCATTTTTCATTGTTTGTTGGTCGTACCTCCTCCATCTATATATATATTATAATATCTATTGTATTAATATATATAATATTTTTATAAATTAAATATAAATTTAAAAATAAAATATTGTAATAATATATTTTTAAATAATTATGCATAATTTATTAACATATAATTATAATAATTTTATTAGTTAGATATTAATTTATAATTTATTTTTATTAAAAATAATATTCTTATAAATTTTATTTATATTATTTAGGAATATATTTATTTTAAATTTTTTTAAAAATTTAGATAACTTATTACCTTTTTAAATCAAACATATAATTATATAAATAATAATTTAAAATATATTTATCTAAATATATTATCAATTAAATTTTATATAACTGTCAATCTTTACACACCTTATGAATAAAAATGGTTGTAAGCTCAATAAAAAATGGGTAAGCAAACACCCCCCTACGTCCTTTAGGGGGCCGAACAACAAGCAGGGGCGATCGGAGGCCTCCATTGTTGCCGGTGAAAGCTTCCAACTATCGAAAAGGAAAGTGGACAAGGTGTCCCAACGGAGCTTCTTCCTCATCTCTGTCCTCATTTTAATTTATCCGAGAGCTTCCTTGTTTCCAAATTTCTTTATCCCAATAGAAGGGTTCCCCAATCTGGTAGGTTGAGCAGATTTTCGACCAAGATCCTGTTTATCTTTATCGAGTATCTTCATTTGAACTTCATATCTGCACCTCTACCACATTCTAGTTGTTCCAACGATAGAATAAAACCTAGAAAATTAGAAATTTCTTCATCTCTGCCTGGTCTTCTTCTTAGTGATGGTTGAAGGTCGACGAGAGGAGAGTTCCTGTGTTGGGTTGCTCCGATCGATGAGTGAAGCTACCTCCCCCAGCGATGATTTTCCCACTCTGGTGGCTGTGAGTTGAATGGCGGACAGACGGCGAGGTCCTCTCCTGTTTGTTGTCTGATGATATACACGTCGGCCATCAACTGATACTTCTTCTAGGGAGCTGCAAGGGCTGTGGGCTGCCTCTGTTCCTTAATGGTGACGTATGGTCTCTTAAAAAAAATTTAAACATGTCTTTGTTGCTACTTTTTTTTAGATTACGCACTCATGTCCTTGTTGCTTGGACCCATGATTTCAATAGAAGAGGTAAATTAGGGAATTTAACAGATAAGTTTCGACTCCTAATACAACCACTAATGTGAGGGCGACAAGCATTTTTATTTTCAAAATAGTTCCTTAACTATTGAATTATCTCCTGATTAGGGCTCGAACATGAAACCTGCAGATCCAAAAAGCAACACCCCAATGATTCTTCCTTCGCCAATTAATCTACGCCCTGGGAGCTCTTTGTTGCTACTCTTCATGTATGTGTCATTTGATTTAGTCAAGTTAGTTTGAAAGATAAAGTCTTTAGCGATTTGTTGCTATTATCCAGTGGTATGTTAGTCAAATAATATTCTCCTCTATCAACTGAATGAAGATGATTTCTAGGAGCAGGTAGTTGTTTATTTGTGCATCCTGCATATATAGAGAAAAAATAAGAATCTAATGAAAGGATGGGAAAAAGAGAGTATAAATCTCGAAAAGTTAATGCGCCTCCAAGACTACAGTATAGAAATTATACCCATTTACAGAGCCACACTCACCTATTTTGGCAACAATTTAGGGAGCAGGCCTCATAAAATTCCCTCAGAGATCAAACCCACCTATGGGTAAAAAATAAGGATGCCGCCCGCATGGGCAGGCCAGTTGATCAAGAAGGAGGCACAAAGTGCGTTTCGTGGTGAATTTTGGACCAAGACCGAGAATCGAGTCTCGCAAGCGGTAGTGTGGGGGTATCTCTCTCCAAAGTGAGGGGGCTCCTTGTATGCGGTGAGTCCGGGTCTAGCCACTGCGTCCGGATGGGTCACCATGATTAACCTCCCCCCACGTCCTGTCGAGCCGAGTGTGAGGGGCGCCCGGAGTGAGCGATTTCACCTTTTGGATCAAAAAATAAGGATGCCGTTTGGAAACTGACCTATGGTGCCCTTACTCCATTCCTTCCCTTAGTAGTGCTCATTTTGTATTAACTATAGTGGATGATTGTTCAAGATGTACTTGGGTTTACCTTATGAAAACCAAGTCACAAACTTATGATTATCTAGCTATGTTATGTCATTTTGTGCAAAAGCATTTTGATTCTCTAGTAAGAGTGGTAAGAAGTGACAATAGGAGTGGATTTGTTTCAAGGGACATGAAAGATTTTTTTGCTACCTAGAGGATTGAACATCATCATCATATTCAACATTTATCCCACTATGTGGGGTCGGTTACATGAATTCTAGATTTTTATATATTTCAGGATTAAACATCATGTTGGAATAAAATCTAAATTTGATTGAAAAATGTGCACAACAATAATGAAACAAAAAAAATGCAATTGTATAATGAAAGGAGATTTAAAAAGGACATAGAATCAGATAGAAGTAAGGTATGCCAAAGACAATCTCCTTAAGATAGATTTCGCCCCCTCAATGTGTTAAATGATCAATGGACGTCTGTCTCTCAAGATACAACATTCCTTCCAATAATTAGTATAACACCATACTAACCTTGACGAACGAAACCAAACTTGATGGTACTCTTCTTGTTGACCGAAGAAAGAGATTAGAATCTCACACACTTGATAATAATTGAAGTTTATAGAAAGGAAGTATATTGGAGGAGAAAAGAAAAAATCAATTTACTTGAATTGATTTTTGTATGGAGAAAATGGAATATGATTGGGGGAGGAGGGCGCGAAGGGGGCTCCTATTTATAGTTTCCAAGTGTCCAAAGGTCATGTTGTTTGACCCAATTTAATTTGGATCTTTAGATCACATCCTTTCATATTTGGGTGCAACTTGACGGTCCAATTGCACCCTCTGGCAAAGGTACTTGTAACACCCCGCCTTGCTGGGCGTGCCACTATAAGCGTATTTCCAGAATTCTTTTTTTTTTCCCAAATTCATCATCACGCGCGATGCTTCATGAACAACCTTCACATGCACACACAGGATCCCGAAAACCCCAGTCTTGCCCGTTTAACTAATAAGATTAGGAATCTTAAGCTAAACGTGACATAATACAACGCAGCGGATACATTAACATCAAACACCGTGGTTCTTACATAGTATTTCCATAACAAAATACGTTATACAGATAACCAAATGATAACAACGTTATCGTACAACTACCCATACATAAGCTGAAATACATACTAAAACCCCAAAAGATTACAACGACTGTCAATCTAAGCACCATTGACCTTCAACCGGCCATGTCCTTGCCCTCGCAGCAATCCCTAGCTGGAATATTGAGCGTTCCAGGGGCATAACGCAGGTTAGATGACAAAACATCTAAGTGACGGCATGAAACAGTTTACATTATACTTGAAAAACATATGAGCATGGCATACACAGACAAAACGACACATGAAAACACGTCTATCTTGAGAAATCTCCCTGACATACTCAACCTCCCGTGGAAAACACCTTTCACACACCATTGGGGTTGACCTTGCCGCGACATACTTAATCTCTCGAGTACCCTACCGTGTCACTCGTTCACTAGGATTAACCTTGTCCCATTTTCAAGAAGACTCCATCTCGTCCCATACGGACCTAATAACGACACGAAAATCAATACCCAATGATATGAAAATCACACGCCATGCACCGACTCTTTTGCAAATAAAAACAGTTGATGCAATATACCACATGATCAATATGCAAATGATGCCATATATACATGAATAAAACGCATAAGCATAGCATCCTGAGTTCTGGTCTCGAGTGCCCTACTGTGTCACTCGTTCACTTAAACTCACTACACTCACACCAAGACATATAAAAAAAAAAGGTAAAACTAGAGTCAAACCACTCACCTCGAACATATTCGGATCGCCTCGATCCTCGTGCATTGCCTCGATTTGCGTGTTAAATCACAAACCTTTAAACTTATACTCAACCTCGGGCCACAATATTTCCTAAACACCATATTTAATTAAGGAAGTATTAAAATCTATTTTCCTCAATTTTTCTATAATTTCCTCTATTTTTCTCCCATTTTTCACCTCAATAATTCAAAAATAATTATCTCCTCAAATATTTCAACATGATAAATCCTAAAATAATTTAAGAAAAATATCCAAAGAAAATACTAGGATTGCCCCTATCGGACGCGCCCTCACACACCTAGCGCGTGGGTGCGTGTGAAGGCTGGCGCGTGCAGCCACGCGCCACCATCTTCTCCAAATATCCGGCCGACCGCAACGACTCCGATGGCCAAAACGATGACACCCTCTTGAAGCCCTTGATGTGTCGATCCAAATGGTATCAAGTTGCGGCCGAAAAGCACCCGGAAAAGCGACTTGCAGGTGCAGCATGGCGGTTTGCCTCGACTTTTTCGGTGATGCTCGAAACTCCATGAAACGAACACCTATCGATCCGAAATGCTCCAGAAATGAAGCCCACTCACCAAGAAACAAAAGCCCTCTATTGGTTTCCCTCGATTCATCCTCGAATAAGAGCAATTTGATGCGCAAATTTTGGCCAAAAACCCTAGGTATTTATAGAGAAATTCCGGCCATCCTTTGGCCAATCCCTGGCCAAGGCTTGGCCCCCAAGCCAACCCACGTCGTATGCGACTTTCCCCAGCTATCCCTTGGTCGTCCCATCGCTGGAAACAGACTCCACGTGCGGTGGAAGGCGTTGGCCATTTTTCCTCTTTTGCGTTTACACCACAAAATTCCATTTATTACACTTTGACCCCATATTTTCTTCAAATGACAATTTTGCCCTTTCCCAAGCACCCCTAAACTATCCAACTATACCACTAAGGCCCTCAAGTTTAGTACTCTTCATTTTATCCTTAAAATTCTCAAAAATCCAAAATTTTGACCTCCCTCGGGAAAATGTAGAAAATTACACTTTGGCCCGATTGCTTGTTTTGACCTTTAATCTCTTCGTTTTAACCCGAATTCGCTTAAGGGTTGTTCTACACATAAAATATTAGTTCTTAGCATGCTCTGTCGACCTTCTGGACGTCTCCTACGTCGAATCAATTTTCTTAGCCCGGTCAACAACTGTACCAAAAACTGTTCCCGATCCAATTTCTTTCATCACTAAAAATCATAATTCGAATCACTTGTCGATACTATATCATTTTTCTTGGCTATCTCGGGTCCGGGGTACTCCCCCCGACTGATTCGGTCATCCAAAGTTGCGTTAGTGTACCCTATAGCCTCATTATTTTGATAATTTCACTTATACCCCTCATCAAATACCATCTATAGCCTCAATTTAATTCCCGGGTATTACATTCTCCCCCCCTTAATAAATTTCGTCCTCAAAATTTGGCCCGTGATAATCGTATCACTACTATTGCTAATGACTCCCAATTGAAATGTTCCAAGTACCATTCCTAATCCTCAGCAATTATTTATAATTTACATTCTAACACGATCCATGCCTACCAAGCATCTTACTTATTTTCCAGAATATCCTGTTGTAGCTCTATACCGACGGCAATACGAATCCCAAAATAATTTATAAAACCTAATATCATTCCTAATCGTGTCTTCAAAATACATTTTATTTAGTTCCTAAATCTCCCAACCTACTCTTATGCTAATGTATATGTCATGATCACACAAAAATTGAACTAACTCGGTTGCCATGATTGTACAGAAATTGATAACATTGAACTTACTCAGTTGCCATGATTGCACAGAAATTGATAACATTGAACTTACTCGACGTACCCTTCTCAATTATCAGTACCTTGGTTGCATATTAACTTTAGAGATAATTTCTTAGCCTCTTGCGGCTGGTCACACAAATCATCAATTTAGATCTATCAAGAACACAGTTTTTCTTATGGCAACCTAACATCCTGGCATGCTACTATTTCTCTTCTAAACACTATCCATCAATCAGATTAATTTGTCTCAACACAGAACTCTCAAGTCGTTTCAACTCATCATTCATTGATTCAACTCATCATTAATATTCCACAATTATACTATCATCTCGAGTACTTAGACACATACATAATTTGTGGTATTCAATCTAATACTGTCGAATTGCTCTATCTCAACTAAGCGATGTTTTCTCTTATCTTTCCCACGTGAGAAAAATCTTAGTATGTAATCAAACACGGTTCCCATCATCCCCAACTTCTGGGAGCAGATTTTTACTAGTTCTCTCCTAGGCGATTTAGTTCCCGCACAACCAACTTAAATGGAAATCTTACAAGACAACTTTCGGTTCCCATCGGGTCATTGATAACACCTAACATAGCTCTTACAGCTTAGCCTACTGTCTCATACGCCAAATAAAATTTCCATAATGGAACTAAAAACCCACGTCTTTCATTATAACAACTCATTCATATGTTTTCTCAAATCATAACATGTCTCTCGAAAAGAAAAACACTTTCGGTTACCTATCAACATCTAACTCACCATATCTTCATGTTGACTTCATCATCTTCTAAAGATTAACTCATGTTCTTTGAGAGTACCAAAATATATCTGCTATTGCTCCATCCTAGTTATATCACTAAGGTAAGGCTCAAACAACTAAATCGGAGCCAATTTCTCACAACTCCTGGGGTGCGTATTGTTGGAAATGTATGCCCTAAAGACACGTTTTGTTTAATTTATGGTAATGATGTTTCTTTTAGTCAGTTTATGGCACATATATTATTTGCATTTAATTGTTGGAAAAGTGTCCATGCTATTAAGTAAGTGATTCATGTGATGGGTCGTTCTTCACAGTTAGGCATGAATCATGGGTACTTAATAAGCAAGAAAATATTACTCTTGATCTTTTGATAGAACTGGGCATTCTATCATAATAAGATCATTGTGCAATAGATCCTAATGGAGGATGGCTTGCCTTAGCCAGTAAACAGTCTGTTTACTCTAATTGTACAAGCGCATTTGGAATGCGTAGAGTGGACCTGTGATAGAAGCTAATGACAAAGTACTAATTATCATGGAGCTAGTCTATCACTGCTACTACGTGGACGAGTACTCTAATACTTGAGTATTAGTTGGTGGTCTAGTGAACCTAGAGCTATATTCTTAGATTCACTGTAGGTGAGGTCTATCAAAGATCAATAGCCTTTTGAGTTGAAAGTATGGTTTCTAATTAGCTAAGACAGACTAATACAAGATAGTTTCTGTGATTCACCCCCTTGTGATTGTCCAAGAATAATCAAATAATCCAGAGCCCTGGGAACGTGACTTATGAGTGTGTGCTTCAGGGTAGCTCCCAGTGATAAGCAAGTACATTCGAGTAGTCACGGATTATTGGACTAGTGATCTAAGGATGGTAGAAATCATTTAGAGAGGTGTTAGTACATTATTCCTTTCTAAATGATGGGTGTTACGCAGAGGGGTATTTTCGTCATTACACTAGTGGGTCAAAGACATTGCATATGCAAAATTATTCGTGGGGTCAGTGTTACCATATGGTGATAGTTGGAACACTTAGAATGACAAAATATAGCTACTAGGTAGCAGGGATATTTTGGTCATTTTAGTAGCCGTGAATAATTTGTCTTTTGGTCCCCGGGGTAGCTCGATATAACTCATGTATTATTTAATACATTTGGCTTGTTGGGTGAATTACATTGAGAGAGAATTATTTTATTCAGAATAGTCCATAATTAATTGGGCTAGAATAAAATAATAGTTCATTAGTCTTTTAATTAATTAATTGGGCTAACCCAATTAGAAAATTAATTAAATAAACTTGGCCCATTAGGGTTTTAACCCTAGGGTTCTCCCTATATATATTCTCTCCTTGGTTGTTTTTCATCTAAGGTTTATTCTTACTTTTCTTCACCGAAAGAGAGGCCACGAGTTTGAGTCATACATTGGAAGATCAAGAGAACGTTCAAGTTCTGATGCGAAGGAGCCGAAGGATTGCAGGACAGCCGTCATCTCCACCACGCGAAGAAGCTCCCGCCCATCCTCCTATTGCTTCATTCCGTCCGGTAATCCGAAGGAAAAGTAAGTTTCCTAGATTCTAATCAATACGAGGAAAGTTTTTATTTAAAAAACGCTTCCGTTGCATGCTATGTATCCTCGTGATGATCCTTCACGTATTAATAGACACACGAAACTAAAAGTTAAGTCAATAACTAGAGTTAAATTTCTTCCAAATGCCATATTCGGGAAACACTTTTTCCTACACAATTTTGTAACACACACCTGTATCAGGGTTCGTTCCATCCCTGGTTATGACCTGCCTCGACCTATGAACACAATTACTATTTCACCACAACTCCTGAATTTCTCGAGCGTACTCATTACTTCTTAGAAACCTTAATTTCACAAATTTCTGATGTGAACGTAATTATCCTAAAAGAATCCTTCATAAATCTCTGTTAACAACAACCATTATTTCGTCGCTCGAGATTACATTTCCTACCTCCGATTCGCTTTTGACTATCAACTATCATAATCCACATAGCAACTATCCCGCTTCGGTCACCTTCCAAGGTTTTTACCCCTTTCCATAATGATTAGGGATCCTGCCACGATGCTCTGGTCCCTTGGAACCTGGACTCTACACCATACATAACATCCTCAGTGTTGTCCAAGTTTGGCATCTAACTATCTCCACAGTTCACTGTGTTGCTCCGACTCGTAGGTATCACACCCCAAACCACGAGCCAACCACCAGTCCTCTTCCTTGGTCCCTAGGCTCAGATCCATTGTTACAGACCAAACATCGATGGTGTTATCGCTATGTTAGAACTCCTTGTTCCATCACCGAGAGCTATAGTGGTTAATACTAGTCCAAATTCCCGATCTCTTGGATTCCTTATTTTTCTTTTCCAAAATTATCACTCAATTAAGTGGTGCACCCTTGTCCTTACCATTCCCAGTACTTCGTATCTAATCTCTCTTTGTTTTTAACTTATCATGGAACCTCACTTCCTTGTTGCTACCATCATAGGCGCAATAGTCATTTCCTTCATAATTATTTGAAATCCATCTAACACTATTATCGCATCAGAAAGTTATACTCCTTATGTCACGGATCTAGTTCTAAAAGTTTTGCCTTCCTGTATATGTTTCTGACATCCTATTTCAACTTGACACCTCACTTTATGAATCATCAATCCTATTTCTCTCTTTGAACTCATGTTCCAAGATATCTTTACGAGCTTAATCCATCTTTAATAAGTCTTATCTCATTTGCTTAGTGCCTTAAAACTCGAGCCACGACCTATATGATTACCCCTTGGTGTGCATAATTTTTTATCTGGCTACCGCACACCTAGTTAGCTTTTTTTCTTCTGAGTTCTATCTTTCTTAAATCAACTAGGGTTGATTCAAGCTTTAGGTGTAAGCGTCTCCTCAAGTGGAAATATCATTGTATCTCCAAGTATATACAATACGCGTAAATTTTTCCTTTAGAAACATCAAAGTCGAACTCGTAACTCTCATATCCCAAAATTTTTCTAATCTCCAAGATTTGTCCTAAATCACGAATCTCTAATCTATCGTTGATCCTTATAATTTCAAGATCATCAAGTAAGGTTTTATTTTGCAATTCCTCTATAAGCCAAAAGATTCTTTCAAATTTCCAAGAGAAAATTCTAATCCCCAAAACATGCGGACTTCACGTTGCATAACCTAGTAGTTTTCGATCGCATCTCGACCTTAACTATAGCTGATTTATGGTCGTTCCCTTTTTGTCTCGTAGTCACTCTCCAATATTTCACTCAAAAGGAAAGCTCTCACTATTACCTAGAGCATTTTATTCAAGCCAACTACTACTGAGAAAAACTTCTAGAACACCTCAAACAAGAATTCGATCCTGAATTAATCCTGATTTGATTTCCTCGTCTGATCCTAGCTTGATACATCTATTCTTCTTTTAAAACTTTCATAAGACTCAAGGCTACATCCTGGCCTCCCCGTCGCTAAATTCAACCCCAAAATTCAAAATTCAAAATTCAAGGCACACCAGGCCCTGGCCTCCCCTCATGTGTGCCATGGCTATGCCTCTGCTCGCCACGTGGTAGCGCTGGGATATTATTCCCAGCTATTATCTTTGCTCTTTACCGGATTCGAACCCCCACCCTTTCATGACTAAGTTTTCCGCGCAAGCCAATCGATCTGGAAGTCTTCTTGTTTATTGATGTATATAAAATATATTTATAGTATTATTTTTCAAATATTTCAGAATTATATTTATACACAAAAATTTCTCATACATATTTAATGATATTAAATTTAATATTAATATTAGTAAAGGGAAATGAATATTATTTTTAATTTTAATTTTATTTCATTATTAATTCAAATAAAACTTTATTAATTATTATATTAGTAGTGAAAAATTATGTTTTTATTTCTTTTGTTTTAATTTTTTAGCGACAGGTTGACCCGTCACTAAATTTGTTTGATTTTATTTATTTTTTTATTTTTTAGCGACGAGTGTACCTGTCACTAAATTTTAATTTTTTTATTTAATTTTTTTTAATTTTAGTGATGGGGTTGTCCCGTCACCAAATTTTAATTCGTTATTTAATTATTTTTTATTTTTTAGCGACGGGACTAAATTTTATTTATTTTTTTAATTTTTTAGCGACGGGTTGACCAGTCGCTAAATTTTAATCTTTTTATTTAATTTTATTTAATTTTTATAAGCGACGAGGGCTAAATTTTAATTTTAATTTTATTTATTTTAATTTTTTATTATTTATTTTTTATTTAATTTTTTATCTAAATTTTAATTTTTATTTAATTTTTTATTTCTTAGCAACGGGATTGGCCCGTCGCTAAATTTTAATTTTTTAATTTAATTTTTGTTTTATTTTGTAGCTACGGGGTTGACCTTGTCGCTAAATTTAAATTATTTTTTATTTTTATTTTTTTGCGACGGGAGTCCCCCTATCGTTAAATTTTAATTTTTTTATTTTTAGCGACGGGCGTACCTCGTCGCTAAACTTTAATTTTTTTTATTTTTAATTTTTTATTTAATTTTATTTAAATTCTTTTTATCTAAATTTTTATTTTTATTTTATTTTTTATTTTTTAGCGACGAGTGGCCCCGTCGCTAAATTTTTAATGTTTTTAATTTCATTTTTTTATTTTTTAGCTACGAGTTGACCTGTCGCTAAATTTTAATTTTTTTATTTAATTTTATTTATTTTTTTAGCGACGGGGTTGACCCCGTCTCTAAATTTTAATTTTTTTTATTTATTATTTTTTATTTTTTAGTGACGGGCCATCGCTTGCGCCTGTCGCTAAATTATAATTTTTTTATTTAATATTTTTTAGTTTTAGTGACGGAATTTCCATCGCTAATTCTATCGCTAAATTTAGTGACGGGATTTCCATCGCTAATTTCGTCGCTAAATTAAAAAAATATTAAAAAAATTAGAGACGAAAATTCCTTCGTTATTCGTCCCTAATTAGAGACGGAATAATTCCGTCACTAATTCCATCACTAAAATACATTTTTCTTGTAGTGGGCGGAGGTAAATCCTTGCAGCAAGACTTTGTAGCGAAGGTAAATCCTTGCGGCGAGACCTTGACCTTGTAGCGGAAGTTAAATCCTTGTGGCGGAAGTCAAATTCTTGCGGCGAGACCTTGTGGTCAAGATAAATCCTTACAGTGAGATTTTGTAGTGAAGGCAAATCCTTGTGGTGAAGTTAAGTCCTTGCAACGAGACCCTTGTGGCGAAGGCAAAATCCTTGAAGTGAGAGTCTTAAGGCAAAAGAGCTTGAGGCAAGATCCTTGCGGTGAGACAGATTCTTGTGGCAAGCACCCTTACAGCGAGCATCCTTGTGGCAAACTCTCTTGCTACAACTTCTCTCATGGCAACCTTACTTCACCAGACACCGAGCTCACGTGGACCCCACATCATAAATTTTAATTGTTGTATTTTTGGCAACAACACATACATTTAAGAATTTAAGACCCATTAATTTCGACAATCCCCCATATGAATGGAAGAAGTCGACACAATACTAGGAAAAGGAAGAAGAGTATTGTCTGAAAGATATATAGTACACAGAGATAGGTAGGTTTCGCTTTGAACCTTCTTTAGTGAACACCTATCGGACTCACTTGGCTAATCAATCAACTTAAAGTCTTGAATTGCAAGCCTAGGCAATAGACCTCATACTACCCTTCATATCAAGTCTTGGTTTCTCTATTGTGTTCATTATTTCGACCCTAAACTCTCTTGGGTTTTGCAAGTGTTTTAGAGAATCTACCCAAGAAAATTCTCATAAGACCGCCCTATTCACAATCACATAGGTGATGTCCTATGAAGTGTATCCTACCATACTCCACTTGTACTTTTACAAGCTATAGGCATCATTAAAATGAAAGCTTATCTTTAACACTCTTGTAGGCAAGCACTTATTTGCATCCTAGTAATGGGGAGGAGTTATACTCTTAAGTGCTTCTCATCGAGCCATTCATAACTAGTTGTCCTATTGAACCTAGTCTATGGGATCTCCAGTCGCCAGGTTAGGCTTCCATTAAGATGACTCATTAATATTTAAGCTTTAACCCCATTTCCCTCGATGCATAGTTTATTCTCTCTTTTGATAACCCCATTAGTGAACAAATCCGCTAGGTTATCTTTTGATCTCACAAAATCAATTGATATTGTTCCATTAGAGAGCAACTACCAAACGATATTATGTCTACAATCAATATGTCATGATTTACCGTTATACACAAAATTCTAGATATGCCCTAGCTATAGCTGCTTGGCTATTGCAATGAATGCATATTCTGGGCATTGATTTTGGCCATATTGGAATATTTTCTACAAAATGTCTTAAGCATTCCACTTATTCTCCAACTTTATCTAAAGCTATGAACATGGATTCAGTAGTGGAACTGTAACGACCCATTAGTGGGTCTAGAAGTTTATTAATATTTTAATTGTGAAGATTTGGAGATTTGCCCTAATAAATTGAATGTTGGAAAATATTTTTAAGTGTCAAAACTTATGTATTTAAATCCATGAATTGGGTTACCCATTTGGGCCAAATGTTTAAGGTCCATGAATGTGATGGGTTTAGAGAAATCCCATGGAGCTAAAATGAATTGAGCAATTAGTAAAGGGGGCATGGGCATTATATATATATATATATATGTGCATATCTTGATGTGGCAAAATTTATATAAATAAATGATGTATTAAATTATTTGGATTGGGCTTTGGAAACTTGGGTTGGAACCATTTATTTTGGGTTGTGTTTTATTTAAGAATGAGGTTGTGAAGCCTTTGGGGCCTAAGAATATATATATATATATTGGGCCCATTGTGTTGGGCTAATGAAATGGGCATTGGGCCCATGAGCATAAAGATTTGTGTATTTTAATTAATCAAAATGAGTGAATTATGAAAAGTCTAATGAGGACTTAATATTTTGTTAAGGCCATTTTTGGTAGGCTAATGGAAATGGGCCATTATAATTAATTGAGCCAATGAGTTAGGCTTGGGCCCATGTAAGGGTATGAGTGGATTTTTGAATTTGGGCTTAGGCCCATGTGTAAAATATGAGAAATAGAATTTAATAAATGAAATTATATATATATATAATTGTATTTTGTGGATTAAAAGAAAAGAAGAAAAGAATTGTAAAATGCAAAGTGGCCAAATGGTCCTTGCTTTATTGAAAAAGGTAAGGGCAATTAGGGAATTTCATAAATGTGTTTTATTATAAATGAATTTATGAGTATAATGGAGTAGAAAGGAAAATGAAAAAGAAAAGAAAAAGAGGTAAATGACCAAAAGGGGTTTAATGAGTTGTGGATTGTGTTTAAAAGAGATGGGCAAAATGGTAAATTGCCAAGGGAGTGGTTGGAAGGTTGGTGGGCGGCCATCCCTTCCTCCATGCCTTCTTCTTTTCCTTATATTTTTCTTTCCTTCCTTCTCTATCCTCCCGATCGGCCATCTTCTTCACCATCTTCTTCTTCTCCATTTTGATGTCTATGGAAGCTTGAAGCAAAGTTGCAGCTGGGTGAGTTCTTCTTCATTGGGTTTTTCTTCATTAAAGGCAAGTTCTTCTTGCATCTCTTTTTAGTTATGCAAGTTTGGATTCTCTTTCTCTTGGGTCAATTTTGTGAGTTTTCATTAGGGTTTAGTTCACCCTAAATTCTCAAAGGAATGACACTTGATTGATTAGGAATGTTAGAGGAGCAAGATTTGGTGTATCTTGCTTGGGGTGTTGATTTTTGTGGGTTGTCGTAATGATTTTTAAGTTTCAGGCCTCTGTTGGTCGACCAAGTTTTTCTGTCGGTCGACCAAGTATGTGTTTTGTTCTTCAGTCGGTCGACCAAGCATTTCGATCGGTCGACCAAGTAAGTATTTTGTTCTTTGGTTGGTCGACCAAGCATTTCTATCGGTCGACCAAGTATATGTTTTGCCTTCTGTTAGTCGACCAAGTGATTTCAGTCGGTCGACCAAGTAATAATTTATATTCTGTTAGTCGACCAAGCATTTCAATCGGTCGACCAAGTGATTTCAGTCGGTCGACCAAGTAATAATTTATATTCTGTTAGTCGACCAAGCATTTCAATCAGTCGACCAAGCATTTCAATCAGTCGACCAAGTGATTTTAGTCGGTCGACCAAGTAATAATTTATATTCTGTTAGTCGACCAAGTGATTTCAGTCAGTTGACCAAGTGGCAATTTAAGCTTCTGTTAGTCGACCAAGTGTTTTATTCGGTCGACCAAGCCTACAGTCGGTTGACTAATTCTTTTATTCGGTCAACCAACAGAATGCATTGATCATTTCTTTGTGGTCCGATTCTTTTCTAACGCTTGTAATTCTTCCCCAAAACTCTTGTGATGTTCTAGTTGGCCTCAAAAATCATCTCGTCGATATGTAAGTGTTCCAAAAATGGGGAAGTTATTTAATGGTGGGAATTAAAAAATGAAAATCGTGAGTTTTAATGGTGAATTCATGTAATCAATTTATTTGACCTTGGAAAATGGGTATGAAAAAGAATTCCAATGAATAATGCCAAATCATATGATAAAAATATCATTAGCTCATGTGAAGATATAACCTTCATGAGCACTTCATGACATTATCATTTATGGTATGGAAATGAATCTCAATGAATGATGCCAAATCATGTGATGAAAATACCATTGGCTCATGTGAGGAAATAATCCTGAAATGGCTAAATGTGCATGATGATTATGAGGAAAACATTGCTAATAATGTAGCATGTTTGATATGCTTACTTGAAACCTACATGAGCATTGCATGGTATTATTATTTGGGCACTTATTATTTTGCGCGGCGGTTACGTACCGCGGGTTGAGAAAAAGGATATCTTAAAGAGCGCCTGACGCGGGAAAGGTGGCCATAGACCCGGTCGGCGATGCTCAAGCCAAATGAATGGCTATATGATTTTTCTATGTATATGTATGCATGCATGTGAATGAAAGGCCTTGAGGGCCGATATGCTCCATGGAAAATTATATATTCATGAGAAATGAAATGATGCATAAAATGCATAATGACCATGGCATGGGAATTGAGCATAATGAATGAGAAATACAATGATGCATGAAATGCATAATGGCAATGACATGGAAATAGTCATAATGATTGAGAAATGAAATGATGCATGAATTGCATAATGCCAATGGCATGGAAATGATCATAATGATTGAGGGATGAAATGATGTATGAAATGCAAAATGACAATGGCATGGGAATGATAATAATAATGGGATCTAATGGGAAACGTTACTCGTACTTGGGGAGTCGAGTCTATTCCATTTTGGTTTATCCATGCCTTGACTCCATTGTTTATATGTTGAAATATATACTTGCTGAGCCTTGTGGCTCACCTTGCTTATTCTTGTCATTCCAGGTAAGGGGTAAGCTATTGCTAAGGGCGAGTCCAATGAGGCTAGAGCCCGGGTTTAGTTGTGTACAGGGATGTCCCAGCCTCAAGATCTACGGGTGTAATGTTGAGGGCAGGAAATAGAGGGTTCAAATTGTTGTTAGAACCTTAGTGCCCTTTTATTTGAAAAATGTATGGGCAGTAAGCCCCAGATGATAATGTAAAGAGTGTGTAATATTTATTTGAGCTCCTATTGATAGTGAGCAAATGTGAAGATGTTTTATTTTGGCTCTTAATGATTAGTGAGCAAGTAAAAAAAAAAAATTTAGATGGTGTTTATTTTGAGTTTATTGTTCTTGTATCCATTTTGTGACGACCTCCTTTCAGATTTCCTTTACTAGTGGGATTATCTGGGAGAGGGCCGCTACAGGAACGAGCTATACACGTTTGTTTAGAAGATTTCCAATATATAACACCACCACCAAGAGTAAATACATAACCACTAGTTGACTTGGACTCATCATTATCTAAAATCCAATTTGCGTCACTATATCCTTCAATGACTAGAGGATATTTTCCATAATGTATTGCATTCTCTTTGGCTCCCTTCAAGTAACCCAGTACTCTAAGTAAAGCTCTCCAATGTTTCCTACTTGGATTACGTGGATATCTACTTAACTTACTGCGTAAGCTATGTCCGGCCTTGTACAATTCATTATGTACATTAGGCTCCTAATTATTTGGGAATATCCTAATTGTAACTTTCCATTTCTAGTATTCTTGTGAAGTTACATGTGGGAGAAATGGATTATTTGTTTCTTTAATACCATGGGACTTGAACCTCCCAATCACTATCAACATAATGTGTTTGAGATAATGTTAACCCATTAGGTGTTCTGGAGATTTTCATTCATAGTATCACATCTGTTTCACCCATATCTTTCATATCAAAGTTGTTGGTGAGCATTTTCCTTGTCTTGTTGATGACATCCATATTGGTTCCTAGTATATGAGCACGTCATCTACATAAAGACAAACAAGTACATGTGCTTCTCCAAATTTCTTGGAGTAGACACATTTATCACATTCATTTATGGTGAATCCATTTTTTATCATGTCACTATCAAACTTCTCTTGCCATTACTTAAGAGCATGCTTCAAACTATAAAGAGATTTGACAAGTTTACACACTTTATGTTCTTGTCCTTTTACTTTGAAGCCTTCAGGTTGCTCCATGTATATTTCATCATTTAAATCACCATTTAAAAATGAAGTTTTTACATCCATTTGATGTATATGCAAATTATACAAGGCTACAACAACAATTAAAACTCGAATAGAAGTAATCCTTGTTGCCGGTGAATAAGTGTCAAAATAGTTAATACATTCCCTTTGACGATATCCTTTGGCAACAAGTCTAGCTTTGAACTTATCAATTGAACCATCAGGCTTTAACTTCTTTTCGAAAATCCATTCATAACCAATTGGTTTAATTCCAGAAGGAAGATCGACCAATTACCATGTATTATTACTTAAAATGGATTCTATTTCGCTATTAACAGCTTTCTTCCAGAATGAAGCTTCAAGGCTAGACATAGCCTCTGTAAATGTTTGAGGCTCATTCTCAACCATATATGTCATAAAATTTGGACCAAAAGATTTATCTCTTTTGCTCCTTCTAGGTTCAGATTCCTTATCCTTCTCAAATGCAATTTCATGTGTTCTCTTTTGAGTATTATCATTAATATCTCCTTTAGAATGGAATATATCTTTAAAGAATTCTACATCTCTAGATTCAATAATGGTGTTTACATGAATGTCACTTTTATCAAATTTATGTACAAGAAATCTATATGCACTACTATTCATTGCATATCCAATGAAAATGAAATCAATAGTTTTAGGACCTAACTTGACCTTTTTGGGAGGTGGTACAGTTACTTTGGGTAGACACCCCCACACTTTCAAGTATTTGTAGGCAAACTTTCTACCTTTCCACATGTCATAAGGTATTAATCCAATCTTTTTTGTGGGGAACTCTATTTAAAATAAAGTTAGTTGTAAGCACTGCTTCCCTTCACAAGTTCTGAGGTAATTTAGAACTAACAAGCATAGCATTAACCATATCTTTAAGACTTTTTATCTTCTTTTTAGCAACTCTATTTTGTTGAGGAGAGTATGGACCTGCAATTTGGTGAATAATCCCAAACTTAGCACATAATTCATCAAATGATGATGAATCATATTCTCCACCTCTATTGGATCTCAATATCTTACTTGTCCTACCAAGTTGATTTTTAACTTCATTCTTATAAGTGATAAACACGTTCAAAGCCTCATCTTTACTACTTAATAGATACACATACAATTTCGAGTGTGATTGTCAATAAACGTGATAAAATATTTTTAACCCCTTGGTTTTGAACAAATTTTAGATCACATATATCACTATGTATTAAGCCTAATGGTTCACTATTCCTTTCACTCAAACTGAAAGGTTTCTTAGCAAACTTGGCTTCAACACAAATTTGACATTTGTGTTTACCTACTAATTCTAGTTTTGGTATAAGTCCTAAACTTGCCAACTTTCTTAAGGAAGCATGGTTAACATGACCTAATCTGTTATGCCATAAACATGAGACCTCAAGCATGTAAGCAGAAGAATTATTATTATTCATGACAATCTTTGGGTACATGAATTTGGATGTCCATAACACACATTGGTTTTGAAAAATCCATCCATAAGATATCCTCTACCAACATATAGACCCCCTTTAGTAAGTACAAATTTATCAGACTAAAAGGTCATTTTAAACCCCTTCTTACTAAGTATAAAACCGAAAATTAAATTCTTCCTATTGTTTAGACAACATTATTAAGCGTTAACTCCTTTCCAGATGTGAATTTTATGATCACTTTTCTAGTTCCCCCAATTTTAGATGCTGTCGAATTGCCCATGTAGAGATATTCATCATGGTCTATCTTTTGATAATCAATGAACAGACTTCTATCTGCACAAATATGCCTGGTAGCTCCTGTGTCCAACCACCAATCTTTGGCATTAGATCGAAAATTAACTTCAGATACAACTAGAAACAAGTTCATGTCAGCAACATCGATAGTAATGTGGTCTACTTCTATCATGTTGGCTTGGGGAGGCTTATAAATATTCTTCCCTATACCTTTTTTGTTGCGACACTCCTCACCTTGATGGCCAATCTTACCACAAACATAACAGTTTCCCTTGAACCACTTAACATTCTTGCCTTTGTCCTTGAATGATTCAAAATGCTTTCTTTTGTTATTCCTCTTTAACTTGTAGTCCTCTATCATGTTAGCCTTGGCCTCCATCTAGTTGGAAAAAAGTCTTCTTCTCCGCAGCCCTGTTGTCTTCCTCTATGTGAAGATGAACAATAAGATCCTCCAATTCATCTTCTTGCGCTTATGCTTGAGATAGTTCTTGAAATCCTTCCATTATGGAGGCAACTTCTCAATTATAACAGCTTTTTGGAAAGACTCACTCAATATCATGCCCTCGATTGTAATATCATGCGGGATGATCTGTATCTCTTGTACCTGACTAATAACAGTCTCATTGTCAACCATCTTGTAGTCCAAAAATTTACTGACAACAAATTTCTTTGTCCTCGTATCTTCTATCTTGTATTTTTTGTCAAGAGATTCCCACAACTCCTTAGTCGTCTAGATTGAACTATATACATTGTATAACGAATTATCCAACGCATTCAGGGTAAAATTCCAGCATAGGAAATCAGCATGCTTCCATGCATTAATTGCTAATTGGACTTCTTTGTCACTAAGATTCTCTTTAGAATGTGAAGGACATTCTTCCTTTAGAAATTTGATAATATTCAACATAGTGAGATAAAACAACATTTTCTGCAGCTAATGCTTGAAATCCGTGATATTTAATTTCTCAAGTTTCTCTTGCTAGGATGCCGAAGGCATGATGAATGGAGTAACACTAGGAACTGATCCATTCATCCCACTAGGTGGCACACTTGAACTAGCCATAATGCTGACAAATAATAACAAGTACACAATAAAAGATTGTAATAGATAAAAGAAATTTGTCTTAAGATTGTTGGAATAAAATATAAATTTAACTGGAAAATGTGCACAATAATAATAAAACAAAAAGGCAATTGTATAATGAAAGGAGATTTAAAAAGAATATAGAACCGAATTAAAGTGAGGTATGCTAAAGCAAATCTCCTTAAGATAGATTTCACCCGTCAAGGTTAGTATAGTGCCATACTAATTCTTGGAAGAAGTGTTGTATTTTGGGAGACAGACGTCCATTGATCATTTAACACCATTAAGGGGGCAAAATCTATCTTAAGGAGATTTGCTTTGGCATACCTCACTTCAATCTGATTCTATGTTCTTTTTAAATCTCCTTTCATTATACAATTGCGTTTTTGTTTTATTATTGTTGTGCAAATTTTCCAATCAAATTCAGATTTTATTCCAACACATCAAAACTTCTTGTGTTGCTACACCATAGAAAAATGGGAGAGTAGAGGGCAACATTGCCACATTCTTGATGTGGCATAATCCTTATTTCTTAAGCTCACTCACCCTTAAAATTCTGGGGAGAGTGTATTGTGACTGCAGTCTATCTTATTAATTTGATGCCAACCCTAATCCTTAACAATAAGAGCCCATATGAAACTCTTTTCACAAAAAACCCAATTATGACCATTTGAAAGTTTTTGGTTCCCTGTGTTATGCCCACGACCATGACAAATCATGAGATAAATTCTCTCCTAGAGTCGACCGATGTACATTTCTTGGCTATCCTCATGGATAAAAGGGCTATAAGGTTTAAATTTGGAGAAACAAAAATGATTGTACTAAGGGATGTAATTTTCTATGAGCAATTTTTTTCTTTTCAAACTAGTAGTTAGGCTTATAACTCACCCACGTGACCTTTCATTACAACATCTATACCCATAAACAAAATTATACCCATTTTACTTGTTAATATCTAGGCTTATGGGCATCAAACACGATTGACCAACAATGTTGATATTGGGTTTGATCTTTTAACCTCTCTAATTAGGCTTTTGACCTACTTACACCATGAGTTACACACTTGATGACCAAATATCGAGCCCACAACACTCTTTATCTCATGTCTCACCTAATTCACCTATTGTAGATATGATGCCACCTACAAATAATGTCTCTTTTTCTTTATAGTGATTGTCTAGAACCTAATGCATATCCACAAACCCACAACACTCTTTATCTCATGTCTCCCCTGATTCACCTATTGTAGATACAATGCCACCTACAAATAATGTCTCCTCTTCTTTAATGATTTTAGGTTTTTCAAAAATTAATGATTTTAGCTCTTATTGAAAACTTTGAAATTGTGATCTTGTTAAATGGTGATTGCAGTAGAAATAAAAATAATAAAATTAGACAACCACAAAGAACACGAGAATTTTTATAGAGGTTCGGCTCTTAAGAGCCTACTCCTTTCTTTCAAGATCGAGCCTGAGGTTTCATTAGGAAAATATCACGCTAACTTTTAATTGGAGCTAGAACCAACTACAATCCTTTGCCTAAGCAAGAACCACTAACACACTATTAGCAAATACAAATCCCTCAAGCAACAAGTGAGTAAAACACAAACTTACAATGAGAGACAAATTCAAACAAGTTACCAATGTTAAGAATTCCATAAGCCAGCACACTTCTAGTACTTTGACTTTTCTCACTTTTGTTTGAATGCCCTTCCAATTAGTTTTTTATCTCTCATTTAGCCTCCAACCTTACCCTATAAATATACATCTTCCAAAAAACTAGCTGTTACAAAGAAGGACAGAAGGCAATTTTGAAATTCAAAAAATCTTTAGGCTTTTTAGACTTTAATCAACGTCTGTGGATATCTTGGCTTACAAACTCATCAGAAAAAAATGCTTTATACAAAATTCAGTTAGAGAAAGCAAAGGAGATAACTTGAAATCAAAATTAGTCATAAGTTTTTTGAGATAAAATGTTCATGAGAGTTAGAGGCAAAAAAATCAGAATCCGCAAAAGTGAAGTCAAACCACATTTTTTCAAAAAGAGATTTTACTTTTTGCATGAGAAAAAGATATACATATGAAGATATGATTTTTAAGTACAAGAAGAAAAAAAACATTTATATAAATTTATCTTTGAACGAGAACAAAAAAGATGCAGAAAATGAGGAGGTACAAAGATGACTGTTAGACTTCGGTTGACTGAAGTTGCCACTTCGGTAGACTTAAATTAAACTTCAATTGACCTAAATTACACACGAATAGATTCTAAGATATTACCTTACTTCAGTCAACTCAGGCTAAACCATCAGTTGACTTAAGATACAAAGCTATGAAAAACACATTTTTTCATCACAAGGAGCTGATAAAATATATTTACATTTTAAAATTATTTTTGTTATCATCAAAATCTTATCATCTTACCCTTGAGCTTACATTATGTTTGTGTGCTAACTTCTTGATCTTAAGGTTACATTGCCATCTTCTATGTCACTCATTTGTGATAACCAAACAGTCTTACGCATAGCTATTAATCTTGTTTTCCATGAGCGCACAAAGCATATCAAAATAAACTGTTATTTTATTCGTGATATGTAGTTTACAATGAATTATGTACCTCTCATGTTTGTTCAGGTGATCAAGTACTGGCACCTCTTCACTAAGGCACTTGGAAAGGCACAATTTCATCATTTCTTGGACAAGTTGGGCATTCATGACCTACATGTTGGGAGTGTTGAGATTTTCTTTTGCACAGTTGTATAGTATTTTCTATATTTTTAATGTTATAATTTTAGGAAGTAATATTTGTATTCTAGGAAGTATGTTTGTTTAGGAAGTACTATTTGCATTCTGGGAAGTATGTTTATTTAGATATATTTGTTCCTAGTTTACAGGCATAACTCTTGCCTTTTTTTTTTTTTTATGCCTTGTATATATTTGCGTTTACTGATCAATGAAAGTGATGTTGATGTTTTTCCAAATTCAATTATTCTTAGAAATTATGGCTATAGTTGAGGTGGATCAACTTGTGGTAGAGGAAGAGGTAGAGGTAGAAATAATGGCCAACAAAGAAATTTCAATTATGGAGGTAATACTACTAATTCTTCATCTTGCTCATATTATGGGAGAACTAATCATGAAGATAAAGGTTGTTGGTATATAAAAAGGTCTTGGCAAAACGAAATTGCTCCTCGATGCTATCACTGCAAGAGATATGGTTATGTTGAAAAGAACTGTTGGACGAAAGTTGATTCCATGAAGAAAAAGACAGTGAAGAAAATTTATTTATTAGTTTTTTAGTTGTTCATACTAATGTAACCCATGATGTTTGGTATCTTGATAGTGGTTGTAGTGATCACATGACTGGTTGCAAAAAAATCATTGTGAATGTTGATTTTGTGTGATTCAAAATTGTTTAAATGTTTTTCATTTGCATTTTTTGATTTATCAAAATGATTGCATGTTGTTATATGATATTGAGATGCATATTATATATATTTTTAATGTAATTGTTATCTATATTAATTGTTGTTATATGCTGTTAATTGTTATGCATGTTGTATTGTTGTGGGCTATTATTATATGTGGGTTGTTGAGTTTGCTAGGGGCTAAGCCCATGTTCGTATTATTTCTGTGTTGCATCTGCTGCTGGCCCAGTCCATTTTTGTCCATTTGATGATGCTATATAAGGGTGGTAAGATGCCCTAATCTCATCAGATTGCACTCTCTCTTTTCTTGAAACCCTAAGTCGGTGATTTCTTGAAGAGAGACACATCCTGTGAATCCTTCTTTCTAATTTCTGTCTTTGTTCGATTGGTTGGTTGTTTCCATGGTAAGATCGTATGGTAAGTGATTTTATTGCTTAATCTCTATGTTGTTTAAATGCCTGAGGCATGAGAGATTGGTTGGCTGAAAAAACAGATCTGAAGCCTGATCTTGAGATCGATATAAAACAGATATTCACTTGTTCTTGTTTTTGGTTTCTGTTTCAGTTGTGTTTTTGCAATATTGTTTCTACTTCCATTTGAGATCTTGTAACCGATTGTAAACTTGAGAAATCTAATGGATTGACTAGAGGCGGAGCTTCTGCCGTGAGTAGGATTTATTGATCTAAACACGTATCTCGCTGTGTTATTGTTTGTGTGTGTGAGTTGTGATTGTAACTTTCGTTTCTGTGTTCTCGTTTACTTCGCTTGATCTGTGTTTGGTCGAGATAATAGGTTGGTTAAAACCTACAAATGGTATCAGAGCCACAGGGACCAAGATTCTGGGTAAGCTGTCTCAAATCCGAAAGGTAAATCTCGGATCTGGTAAGATCTTCGAAGAACTAAGGGTTTTTGTTCTCATACACTGTTTTACCCTAATTTCTTGTGTGTATATACTTGTTTACTTTAGTCCGTTAGATATATGCTGCATGCCCTAAATATTTTGTATATTCTTGATCTTGAATACGTAATCTATTGTTTACTCTATTTTGTGATATATACTGTCGTGTGTTCTGGTTTGTATTTGAAAACCTAATTTAGGTTTAATTAATTTCTGAAAAATTAATTTTTTTCAATCTTTGACCTCATACATAAAATCTAAATAAGATTGTTATCTTATTTGTGTTTATCCATGTCTGTTCCTATTTCTACTTTGAATTTTGTTTGATTAATCTCAGTAAATTCAAATATCACCTGTAATTATCATTCTGTTTTATTGCTCATATAAATGGCTCCATCTAAGTATGAATTAGATAAGTTTGATGGTAATGGTGATTTCTCTCTGTGGCAAAAGAAAATGACTGCCATATAATGTTCTAAAGCACTGGATGAACCTCCTGTAACTGAAAAAGATAAAATAGAACCCCCTCCTACCCCTGAAATACGTAAAATGGATAGACTAGCCTATAATCTAATTATTTTAAATCTTTCTGATAAAGTCCTTAGGCAAGTAAATAAAGAAAATACTGTCTTAAAGGTTTGGAATATACTAGAATCTCTGTATATGACTAAATCTTTAACCAATAAGATTTATTTAAAAGGAAAATTATTTGGTTTTAAAATGAATAGCTCTAAATCTCTAGAAGAAAACCTAGATGACTTTAATGTCATTGTAATAAGTCTAGAAAACATAGATGAGAGTATTTCTAAAGAAAATCAATCTGTAATTCTTTTAAATGCTTTGCCTGAGTCATATAGAGGTTTAAGAACAGCAATGCAGTATAGTAGAACCCTATCCTTAGAGGATGTAGTATCTGCCTTAAGATCAAGAGATCTTGAAGATGATAAGAAAGATAAGAAAATAAATAGTGCTGAAGGCTTGAATGTAAAGGGTAATTGGGATCAAAAATCTAAGAATAAAGGCAAAGGGAATTCAAGGGGTAGAAGTAAAACGAAGTCAAACTCTAAATCTAGAGGAACAAGTAGGGGATTCTCTAAAACAAGAACATGTTGGTATTGTAAGAAAAAGGGCAATGTAAGAAAGAATTGTTACAAAAGAAAGAAAGACCTAGAAAATGAAAACTCTAGTAATCAAGATGTAGCAAATTTATCTAATGGATATGATAGTGCAGAAGGCCTAATTATGTTAGAACATAACATAAGTGATGAGTAGATTTTAGATTCAGGTTGCATTTTTTACATGACACCTAGGAGAGACTGGGTTGCTTAACTTCCAGCATATAGAGGGTGGGAAAGTCCTAATGTAACGCCCCGCTTTCCCGAGCGCGTTATATCTTGGGACAATTTCGGGACAATATTTTTTTTTTTCCAAACATTAAAGCTAATCCACATCATTCCTCAAATTCGTCCCAGAATTCCCATACATTAATCTCGAAAGAGAATCACTATACACATCAAGTGCGGAAGCAAAGATCGAAACCTGATATCTTAACATTAATCATAAATAAATTCAACATTCCTTAAAACGTTCAGAATCTAAAGTAGCAGAACTCAAATATAGGGGCTACGTAACATACATTTCATTCTTTCTTCACTCTGCTAAGTGCCATTTCATGCATCATTTATCCTTGTATCTGCTACAATTTCCTCCTGGAACGTTTGAATATTCCAGGGACAAAACCCAAGTTAGATGATAAATTATCTAAGTAAGGGTACATAATGTTATGTCATGTGTGTATGCAATGTCTTTCATCGTAGGTGTCAACTGCACCCCTCATGCTGCCTATCATTTTTGCGACCCCTCTTTCGAGACCGAGGTGTATGGGTGCACCTTTGGTAAAGCAGCGGTGCCAGTTCGTACTCCCTACGGCCACAAATGCGCGTGATCAATGATATCAACGTATATTTATGCATTTCATAGTCATGTATGCAGTCTACGTAATGGATACATATCAGGGCATGTCAATATAATGAAAACATTTTTAAAAAAGTACCACTTACCTTCTCAAGCTTATCAGGTTAACTCGATATCCGTGCCTCGCCTCAATTTGCGTGCCAACCTCAAAATTTGCACGAGTCTCTTCAACTTCAGTCTCAAAGCATCCTAATCACCATAATTATTTAAATAAACATTAAAACCTATTTTTCCATAATTTCTGGCATTTTCTATAATTTTTTCTCTATTTCTTCCTATTTTTCCTCAATAAATTCAGATTAAATATTTCTAAAATATTTTCTCAAATATTTCACTATGATAATTTATAAAATAATATTCTTGAATTTCTGAAATTTTCTAGAAAATTTTACTCACCTTAACTTAGCATCTCCGATTTTCTCGATATGCGTGCCATATTCCTGAAACACGTGTTTGGGCCGTTTTTCTTGCCAAAATTTTTGGAATATTAACGAAATATAATTTCCTATTTTTTGAGAATTTTCTAGGATTTTTTCTCATCATTTTCCTATTTTCTTTTCTTTTCTTTTTTTCCTTCCACTATTCATCATCTTCTTCATTGCACCCGCGCACTGCTCCCTCTTCTCCTTTTTTTTTTTTTTTTTCTCCTTTCTCCTTCTCCTTCTTCTTCCTTCTCTTCTTCTTCTCTTTTTTCCCTTGCTTCTGCGCGCGTGGACCAGCGCTTGTGCGCTGCCATGGCTGAAACCAGCCATCCCGAAAACCTCCGACCGCCCTTGCTGCCGTCGCTCTAGCCTCCATTGGCCGCCCGCACCTGCTGCGCCGCTACTGGCAGCTACACACGGCCGCCGTTGGCCGCGGCTGGTTGCAGCTTTGCTGCAACTGGTTGTGGCCATGGCTGCCATGGCCACGCCAGGTTCTCCGGACCGCCTCCTGGCCTTCTCCGAGCTTCTTTGCTCGTTGCTACTCCCCTACCCGCTGCTGGAACTTGTTGCTCGGGCTTCCTCCGCTTCCTGGCTGCCTGCGCCTTGCTCCATCTTGCGGCCATGGCCGCTTGGAGCTTACGGCTGCAATGGCCACCAGCCAATGGCCCTACTCATTACCTACAATCTCTCTCTCTCTCTCTCTCTCTCTCTCTCTCTCTCGGCCGAATGCTCTCTTCAACTCGGCCATGGCTTGCCTTTCTTCTCAACTCTCATCTCTATTTATAGGCGCTTCCACTGCTAGCAATCCATCTTGCCCATCCCTCTTGGCGTGAAGATTACACTTACTGACAACCATCAATTGGCAGGGGCATGGGTTCGGGTTACAGAGGCGTGGGTGGGTTGCAGGGCATGGGGGTGAAGACATACAGGACATGGCCATAAATGGCCGCACACATGCGCCACATTTATATATATATAAATATGTATATATAAATTATATATTACACTTTAATTTAAGAAAATTACACACTAAATCTTAAATTTCATCCCTATTACACTTGTGCAATTCCCTAATTGCAACTACGGTCCTAAACCCCAAATTAATTTGTATTACAATATTAAAAATCCACAATTAATAATCCAAATCTTAGTTGAAAATGACGATTTCGCCCCAGTGTCCATACCGAGCTGTTGATTCATCCCAAAACTACTAAAGGGTTGTTTGTTACGCCAAACCGAAGCCCCCCTAGGGTTCCGTTGATTTTTCGGGAGCCTCCTACGACGATTCGGTTTTACAGCCTAAATAACAGCTGTATTTTAGTTGTATCAAAAACTGTTCCGAATTCGATTTCTTTCGATACCATAAATCCTATCTTGATACGTTCGTAGAGACCATATAATTTTTCTTAAGCAATTTCAGTCCGAGGCACTCCCTGCAGTCGATTCAGTACTTATAACTATTATCAAGCCAATTTTTCGGTATTCTAAACTTATTAAAATTACATGGCAACCTTATCTAAACATGGGGTATTACACCTAATGGGTAATAATCAATCCTGCAATGTAACTAGTTTAGGGTCAGTTAGGTTTAAAATGTGGGATGGAACATATAGGACATAAGCCTTTGAAACGTTTCAAGCAATTCAAGGTTGTAGTTGAAAAAGAGAGTAGTTGTTTCATTTTCAAACTATGTATTAATTGTGGAGATAGTTTTCATCCACCAAATTTCAAGTGTTTTGTAGGAATCATGACATTCAAAGACAATTTACAGACTTTGTTTTACTAAGGGCTACACCCTTAGTAGAACAAAGTAACTGAGAGCAAGAATAGATGGTGGTTGAAGCAGTTAGTAAGTATGTTTTGGTGAGAAGGGGCAACTACTGTTTATACATTTAATCATTTTTTTTTAATTTTTACTGACATTTGAAAACACTGGTAAAACCATAAAACGCCAATAATTTTTGCTGACACTCACATTTTTTAAGTAAATTAACGATGCTCTTGTACACTCCAACTGATCTATGGAGTTCTGTTTTATTTTTACTGACGTTTGAAAACACCAATAATTTCGGACCTAGCTACGACTTGCTATTTTACGTGGATTCCATTACGAGTGCATACCTATAATTCTACATTACAGCTAAAGAAAACCCATCCACCAGTCAAGACATGGATAGAATTGGGATGAGACAAAATTGTACCACCACTGATGGGGCCCGAACATAAATAGATGGGGCATGCAGGAGCCTCTCAGCTGAGGCATGTGCAAAAAGACAAGGGTAGGTTTTTTGTCTTATGGCATGAGATTAAAGCAGTCCAGACAACCAATAAAATTTAAATTTACTCTGAATTTTGCTGGAAACAACAAAATGTGAGAACAATTAAAGACTTTTTGGCTGACTTAAGCCTTCCTCCAAAGAGATAAGAAAGGAGGGCCAAGAAATTGGCGGAGGGAGCTGGAGATGTACTCGTTGGGTTAGGTCCTGAAAGTCGGGAATAATTGGCTTTTGAAGCACACATTGGATTTGGAGGGTTTCAAGTGTTCAAATTAAAGGGTAAAGCACTAAAGCTACAAGGTTTGATATCCTCAAACTGCTTCAAAATCAATTGCATACGTTTCTGAAGCTATATATATATATATATATATTTATATATATGGATAGATATGTTGCTCTGACATAAGGTACATATTCAAGCTTCTTGTGTGTTCTCTCTTCTTCGCCTGTAATGCTATAGTTTACATGTGATGTTTCATGCTAGCTACTCTTTTGTTTTTGTCATGAATCATGGTTCAAGAACATACGGGCAATCATGATTCATTGATGCTTACACACACACACACTCGCATAAATGTAATTCAGACAATCAAAATTGTATATCTACTTGTGGAAAAGTAAAGAGGACATGCATATCATCTTTGCTCTATTTGTATGCATCCTTTAGGTGGCTCGCTTTTCTAGTGTGCATATCGTAGACAGAAATTGTATTTGTGAAAGAAAGGTTGTGGGTATGGCTTTTTTTAGGGCCAGCTTAATTGTATTTGTGGTCTTAAGACAGAAATTTGTTTCATCACCCTTTAATAATATAAATAAATATTAAAAATTATATTTTATTTTTTGAAATATAAAATTATTAATGAAAATTTTGTATTTATCTTTAAAAGGTAAATATTTTTTAATTAACAATATAATCAAATTATTTAATTTTTTTGGTGACATGATTGGACTTAAATTGTAATCCTTTCCTTCTTTTATCTTTCTCTCTGTTTCTCTTTCTTTCTCATGTTGTCAAATGTCAATTGACAATTGTCAAATCTCAACATTTAATACAACAAGTACATCTAGCAAATGATATAAGGGTGCGTTTGATTACAATGGTGGAATTTGAGTGGAAAGAAAATGAATTCCAGGGAATTGAATTCTAGAAAAAATGAATTTCTGGAAATTAGAAATTTAAACTGTTTGATTGGTATAATTTTCTACCTAGAAAATGATATTATTTTCCATTTTTTGGTGTTTGATTGGTAATATTTTCCATAGAATTGGATAATTTTCTTGACATTTCATGTTTGATAGGCATTATTTTTCGTGAAAAATGACACATTTTCCATGAAATTCAATGGTGAAAATGTATTAAAAAATATTAAATTTTGTACAAAAAAATTAAAATAATAACATATTTTAAATTAATTAAATTATTTTCTCAAAAAATGAAACTACAAAATTAATTTTTTTTATTTTCTAAAGAAATAATTTATATATAATTTTTGACATATTCACTTTTATATATATATTTATATATTTATATTTATTAAATAACCATCCTAAATTTAACATATTCACTTTTTATACATATATTTATAATATTTATATATTTATTTATTAAATAACAATCCTAAATTTAACTTATTTACTTTTTATATATATATTTATATTTATTATATAACACCCCCCCCTTCCCAAACCCAAAAACCCCTCAACCTGCGAGCGGCCACCCAACTCCATTTTCCAATTGCCAGGAAAATTCCATCTCCTCCCCCCCGCCCCCCAAAGAATTTGATTTCCTTGATTTAGAGGAAAATGGCATCACGTGAGCAAAAGTTGGAAAATGAGTTCCCTGGAAAAAAATACTATCAAACAATGCAAAAGTTGGAAAATGGATGGAAAAATTACCTTTTTCTTGGAAAATTTAGGCTATCAAACGCGCCCTAAGTGAGACTCTTTACCTTCCCCCTAGTGTTCTTTGGTCTCGTTCTTCCCTTTCTCAATCCTCCACCACCCCATCGTCAGGCGTCCCTTGGTCTTCTTTCTCTCATCCTCAGTCCTCCACAATCTCATCTCTCTCTCTTGCTCTCTCTTTTTCTCGTGTGAGTACGTGATCGCGTCTCCTCTACCTCCGGCATCCTTTGGTCTCCTCATGTCCTCCACCTCCAACGTCTCTTGCTCATCTCTCTCCATCTGGCGTCTACTGTCGTCCTGTATGCGTCTCATTTGGCATCTCCTCTTATACTCTAGTGTCTCATCTCTTTCTCTTCAATGTCGCCTCTAGTGTCAACTAGTCTCCTCCAACCCTCATCTCCCTTTCTCTAGCGTCTCCAAATTTGGGTCTCTTGCTCCTCTTATTTTTTGGGGGCCCTAGGCACAGGCCTTAGTGCCCTATATATGCCTTGAGTCGGCGCTGGCTTCTTTGTTATAAAAAAATACATATATAATAAAATAAAAATAATTTACCCACATGTTTTGTGGAATGTGATGTAAAATTTGCTGCGAGCCTTTGAAAAAAAACATATCATTTGATGTAAAAACAAATTGTTATTAATTTATATATATATTGATGATGCAGAGCCGATCACCTTCTTCTGTCTTGAACCAAGTACCTGCAAAAAGGGTGGGGACTTGCTCCCCATGATCCCTCCGACGCTTAAGTCAGTTCGTAGGGTTTTTGAGGAGTATAATAACAGTAATGAAGGATAATCAAAGAGTCCCTTAGGAGTCAGATCCCCATACCTGTAGAGGTTGCCCTCTATTTATAGATGTCCCGTGCCCTTTCCTTTAGGAGATAAGATATATTTCAAAAAGAGAGGTAGATCCCCTTTCCATGGGGAGAAAAGATAATCTTCCCTAATAGAGATAATTCTTGGGATATTTAAAGATATCATTAGTTGACTTAATCTTCTTCTTTATCTCTTTCCAGTTCAAAATCATAATAAAGATTATAAAGATAAGCGGAGTTCCTAAGTCTTGACACGTGGCGATCGCATATTGGTCTTTACTGGCACACATGGCTCCGAGTTAATTGTAACCTCCCAGGGGTAGTACAGTAAAATTGCCCCCCTATAAATATTCCCTTATCACTTGCCCTATTGATGATGCGGAGCCGATCACCTTCTTCTGTCTTGAACCAAGTACCTGCAAAAAGGGTGGGGACTTGCTCCCCGTGATCCCTCCGACGCTTAAGTCAGTTCGTAGGGTTTTTGAGGAGTATAATAACAGTAATGAAGGATAATCAAAGAGTCCCTTAGGAGTCAGATCCCCATACCTGTAGAGGTTGCCCTCTATTTATGGATGTCCCGTGCCCTTTCCCTTAGGAGATAAGATATATTTCAAAAAGAGAGGTTGATCCCCTTTCCATGGGGAGAAAAGATAATCTTCCCTAATAGAGATAATTCTTGGGATATTTAAAGATATCATTGGTTGACTTAATCTTCTTCTTTATCTCTTTCCAGTTCAAAATCATAATAAAGATTATAAAGATAAGCGGAGCTCTTAAGTCTTGACACGTGGCGATCGCATATTGGTCTTTACTGGCACACATGGCTCCGAGTTAATGGTAACCTCCCAGGGGTAGTACAGTAAAATTGCCCCCTGTAAATATTCCCTTAGCACTTGCCCCCCCACTCCTTGAGCTGATCGAGTAAGGAGGTTGGGCAGCTGAAGGAGTAGTTGTCACTGTTTTTCTGAGCCTCTGTAAAAAAGTTCTGCTAAAAATTTGGGTTAGCAGTCTCGGATGCTGAATTCGCTTCTTAAGTCTCCCGGTGCCTTTTCAGTCTTCCCATGCAAAGGGTGATTAGGTCGCTCGAGGTGATAGTGACGTTCGAGAATTTTCCTATAGTAGAAAAAGGGTCAGCTCTTAAATCAGTACATATATTTTTATAGTTATTTTTGGCCTAGGGCCGAGGCTATGCTAGTCGAGGCCGCATTCCTCATCTTCGGGGGCCGCTAGTCGAGGTTGTGGTGGCCGAGGCCGCTTGCCTTATCTTCGAGGCCGCTGGCCGAGGCCGCGTGCCTTATCTTCGGGGGCCATTGGCCGAGGTTGTGGTGGCCGAGGTCGCGTGCCTTATCTTCGGGGCCACTGGCCGAGGCTGCTTGCCTCGTCTTCGGGGGCCGCTAGCCGAGCCTGCGTGCCTCGTCTTTGGGGGCTGTTGGCCGAGGCTGCTTGCCTCGTCTTCGGGGGCCGCTGGCCTAGGTTATGGTGGTCGAGGCTGCATTCCTCATCTTCGGGGGCCGCTGGCCGAGGTTATGTGCCTTGTCTTCGGGGGCCACTGGCCGAGGCTATGGTCCCCTTTAGTCTTCGTTTGGCGAAGGTTCGTAGCCTCCGAACTGATGCCTTTTGGTCTTCATCTGGCAGAGGTTCGTAGCCTCCGAACTGGTGCCTCAATTAGTAGGGGCGGTCCCCTTTGGTCTTCATTTGGCGGAGGTTCGTAGCCTCCGAACTGGTGCCTTAACTAGTAGGGGTGGTCCCCTTTGGTCTTCATTTGGCGGAGGTTCGTAGCCTCCGAACTGGTGCCTTAATTAGTAGGGGTGGTCCCCTTTGGTCTTCATTTGGCGGAGGTTCGTAGCCTCCGAACTGGTTAGGGGTTCGAGGCCCTGCGAGGATCACATTTGATCCTTTCATCTTGAGTGTTCGGGGGTTCGAGGCCCTGCGAGGATCACATTTGATCCTTTCATCTTGAGTGTTCGGGGGTTCGAGGCCCCCCGAGGATCATATTTAATCCTTTCATCTTGAGTGTTTGGGGGTTCGAGGCCCCCCGAGGATCATATTTGATCCTTTCATCTTGAGTGTTTGGGGGTTCGAGGCCCCCCGAGGATCATATTTGATCCTTTGTTTTTGAGTGTTTGGGAGTTCGGGGCCCCCCGAGGATCATATCTGATCCTTTGTTTTTGAGTGTTCGGGGGTTCGGGGCCCCCCGAGGATCACATCTGATCCTTTGACTTTCGTTGTCGAGGCCTTTCGAACCTTCGGTCTTCATATGCACATGATAGCTTGGATTATAGTTGATGACCGAGATTTTAAAGAATATTTGATATTTTATTTTTGCGGTTCGGCGAAATGCCTACATTCGCAATTAAAGAATAATAATATTTTATTTTCGTGATTTGGCGTAACGCCTACATCTGCGATCAGAGTGAGTTTTGTTTTCGCGGTTCGACGTAATGTCTACGTCCGCAATTAAATAATACCAACATATATATTTTTAGCGACCAGGGATTCAAGCACATCAGCTTCACCATATCAAAGGCCCCCTCTTGTTACAGTTCCTGTAGTTGCCGCAGCTTTTGTTGCAATGTTAGCCCAACCACGATACTCACAGCATACCCGAAGGAAATTTTTGGGATTCCTAGTCCTTAGTATCCGTTGAGTCAGAGATTTCCATATAAAATGAGGGAGCATTCCAGTGTGAAGCCGGTAACCCTTTGCAATTGGGCAATTGCTATCAGAGTAGCATATATGATGCTTCTGCCATTTGGGAACTGCCAAATACGCCGGTACCTGTGCTGATACAACAAACACAATTGTATTTCAACCTACTGCCATAAACAGCCGATCCAAGCATTCCTGCCCAACATTATAGTTACTGGTATCCCCTGCATCCTCGTGCTCAGTGTCTGTACTATGCCAAGCAAGATTGTCCTCAATATCTAACAACATATTCATTAATATGGCCAATAACCAGTTGATAACCTGGGGAAACTTCCTCATTATACCAGACACTCTTTCTCTAGCCTCGGTAAGGGTAACGACAAACTCAATTGCGAGGTGTCGAGTCCCCTCTTCAAGGTTTTCAACTTCTGCAATCTGTGATATAAACCCAACAACCAGAAAATATTCATATATATATATTTTTTGCCATACCCAAAGACTCTTGAAGTTGTTGTAAGGAATGAGCGTTGGAGAAGATGAAGCTAAAGTATGTCAGATTCTGCTTCCAAGGGATCTGCCGTCAGTCATGCCAGCCACTCGTAAGGACTTGCGGCTCGCGGCCCACGGCCTTTGCCAGCGCGCGATCCGTCATTTGGTTCTGCTGCGATCGTGATTTGTGGTGGTTGGCCTTCCGTGGCCGTGCTCTGCTGCCGGTCTTGCCTCGATCCTCTGCCACGTTCACTACTTGCTGCGGCCATTATCTGGCTCATCCATGGCTGCTGTTGTGCTTCTGCTGTTGGGCTCCTGGGTATTGCCCCCTTTTCCAGCAAGCTTCCAGTTAATGTTATATATATAATATAACACCTCTGTTTTTACTCCAGGCTTCCACGATTTAGCTTTTCTCCAACATATACATATATATATATCTATGATTCTGCCAAACTTGCTCCTGCTTTCACGAAAAGTCTTATGATATATAATATATATATATCATCTATAGAATGCCTGTTGCTTCTGCTTCAACGAGAAGCCATATACATACCAATTGATGATTGCACACCATTAATGACTGATACATATGAGGTCTCCTGATATTTTTTTATTTTCTGTTTCTTCCAAGCATCCACACGTAGTTTCTTCATACGAGAGATTTTTTTTGCAAAAACAAAACAGGGAGATATATAAATATTAACGGAAGAACATACCATTAATGCGATTATTGCAAATATGTAATATTTTCTTTCTCAATTGATTTGATTTGACTTCATGCGGCTTGAGATTGTGCTTGGTAGACAGAAAGAAAAGACAACGGGCCCCACGGTGGGCGCCAATTGATGATGCGGAGCTGATCACCTTCTTCTGTCTTGAACCAAGTACCTGCAAAAAGGGTGGGGACTTGCTCCCCGTGATCCCTCCGACGCTTAAGTCAGTTCGTAGGGTTTTTGAGGAGTATAATAACAGTAATGAAGGATAATCAAAGAGTCCCTTAGGAGTCAGATCCCCATACCTGTAGAGGTTGCCCTCTATTTATAGATGTCCCGTGCCCTTTCCCTTAGGAGATAAGATATATTTCAAAAAGAGACGTTGATCCCCTTTCCATGGGGAGAAAAGATAATCTTCCCTAATAGAGATAATTCTTGGGATATTTAAAGATATCATTGGTTGACTTAATCTTCTTCTTTATCTCTTTCCAGTTCAAAATCATAATAAAGATTATAAAGATAAGCGGAGCTCCTAAGTCTTGACACGTGGCGATCGCATATTGGTCTTTACTGGCACACATGGCTCCGAGTTAATGGTAACCTCCCAGGGGTAGTACAGTAAAATTGCCCCCTGTAAATATTCCTTTATCATATATATATATTAAAATTATGTTCATGTGCCGTTGGTGTTGTGAGGTTTTTATTGATTGGTGTTGTTTGTCTATGACAAGGATCTTTTGTTGTGTTGGGTGTCTTGGTGCCACGTGAAGTTTCTTCTCTTCGTGTTGGTTTTTTATCTTTAGCATTTGTTGGTGTCATATTGCTATGGTGGTGACAAATTATTATGCCCTTTAACACTTGTCTTTCCTGAAATATAAAAGATGAGGTAATTAAATAATGTCAAAAAAAATTAGTATAAACACTTGAGAGTTCTGCTCCCCTTGACCCAAGATCTTGATTCTGCCATGCCACTGAAACAGATATGATACAAAATGAAAATGGAAAAATGACATTTTTCAAAAAAGTAGGAAATGAAAAAGTGGGAAAATGTGTAAATAAAAAAATATATAGTTGCCTTTTTATAAATACAATTTTTAATATAGAAAATTATATAAAAAAGATTATTCAATTTAAAAATAAACATAAATTCATAATACATTCAAACAAATATAAATATAAATTCTATAAGTATTACACACATTTACAGTAAATACTCTATGAGTATTATATACATTAACATAATAAGAATTACATACATGATTATAAGTATTACATATATTAGAAAAACAAGTATTACATATATTCATACACAATCTATATAATAAGGGAGGATGGTTTTTGAAATTGAGAGACAAATGTGAGGGGGATATTTTTGGATGGTTGAGATAGATTTTCTAAAGATTTGATGGCTGAGATTAGTGGCTTTTCCCCCCCAAACGCATCACATCTCATTCTCCTTTGCCACTCCCTCTCTGTCAAACCCATTTTCTGTCAGCCTCTCCCCTTCTCTCTCTCTCTCTTTCTCTCTCAAAGGCCCTGCATCGTCGCCTTTGCCGCCCACTGCCGTTACGCCCTGCCAACCCAGCTCAAAGGTATATATATGTGTATCTCCATCTCATATATATCATTCCTTATCTCTCTCTCCATCGCGACTGTGTGTGTTTGTCCGTGACTGCTGAAGCTCCATGGACCATCGCTGTGTGTTTGTATGTATATAGTTACTGTGCATATATATTTCTTTAGTTTTTGTGTATATACGCGACTGTGTGTATATCACTGTGTTTATGTTTGTGTTTGTGATTGTATGTATAGTCATTGTGTGTTTGTATGTATATAGTCACTGTGCATATATATTTCTTTAGTTTCTGTGTATATACGCGACTGTGTGTATATCACTGTGTTTGTATATCACTGTGTTTATGTTTGTGTTTGTGAGCATATCCAATGTCTGTGTTTGTATGTAATTACTGTGTGTATATAATTACTGTGTGTTTGTATATATGCTGAGGGCTGGCAGGAGGCACTCACTGTGTCTTGGAAGTTTCTCACGGAAGTTAGCCATTTGTATATAATTACTGTGTGTGTTTAATTAATTAATTATGAGAACATTTAATGATATTTCTAATTAATTAATTATAGTTACTGTGTGTGTTTGTATATAAAATGGTGTGCAAAAATTAATCAATCATTAACAGATTTATTAAAAAATACTTTAATTAACAGATTTTAACTCACACGACATAACCATTGATTGATTGCACCAAATTAATTAAATAAAAAAACAAAAAGAAGAGAAATCACAAGTAAATAAAATTATACTTTAAGCTTGAGTGAGGGGATTAAAAATACTTTAATTATTATTTCTATTTAAACCTAGCCTTTGCTTTCAATAGTCCATAATTGAAATTTTTTAAATAAAAAAAGACACCAACAGTAGACGTGACTAAATTATTTTTAAACAATTTATATTAAGACTGAAATTTATATTAAAATTTATATTAAAACAATTTATAGATTATTTTCAACAGTAGACGTGACTAAATTGTCATTTAAAAATTTATAAATTGTTTATAAAATGACTAATAATAATTATATTATGAATATTAATAATAATGAATAATGAATAATAATGAATAATTATTATTTTATAAATTTAATATTTGTTATTTTACTCAAAAAGTTATTCATTATTATTGATTATTCATTATTATTTATAATTATTCATTATTATTCATTATTCATTATTATTAATATTCTTGTGTTTGGCGTGCATGAAAGAATATGAATTAAAATCTTAAAAAAGTAACATTGTTGTGTTTATATATAATAAAAATTATATATTATATATTATAATACCAAAATTTTTTTTTGTACGTAATGCCACCTAAGTGTTTATTTAGTTTCACGAAATAATTTTTATTTTTTTATAAAACATTACTTTTGAGAATTTTTAAATGTTTTAAAAATAAATGCTATGTCTTTTTAAAATATAAAAATATCGATTGTAGTTGTCTTTTAGATTTCTTAGACTAACTAATATGTCCTAATTTCCTAAATCTCTTCAACATATATGTTATATATTGATGTGGAATTCAATCCTTTCAAACTCTGCTATTTGGATCTCATCATTTGGCGGAACAAATGAAAATGAATGAAATAGGGTTCTTCTCTATTCTTTCTCTATATCTTTTATGTTTTATCACTCCCAATTTGGGAGAAAAAAAAAATGATAATGGGCGAAAATTTCAATATATGTTTTTGATAACATTAATGCTAATAACTTTTTAAAAATTTAAATTTATCATTAATTCTATGACACTGCCTCTTTTCTTTAAAAAGAAATTAATAGGTATTTGCTATTGGGTAGGTGCTAAGTTGCTTAATGATTAAAAAATATTAAATATATTACTAATCAATGTATGTTTATTATACTTTATTTTTGAATTTAAACGTTTTTCATGCCAACTATGGGTGTGTTACCATACCACTAAATAATTTATTGATAACACTTTACTCTTTATGTAATTATGACATAAGAATTTAAGGTGTAATTAAATAATTATATTTTTGTAGGAATAACAATTTCTTGGGTTAGGAGGCTCATGCGCCCAATAGAAAAAAACGTTTAATTCAAGATTTTTTTTAATTTTATTAATTCTACCTTTTTATTTTATTATAATAAAATCTTTTTTAATTAAAATAACATAAAAAAAAACGTGTTCTCCGACCAAGAATTCTTAACCCATAGGGGTCGGGGAACACAAAGGTTCTCGACCACTCACAGTCGTGAACCCAAGTTTTTTCGACCTCAAATCGGGGTTCCCTCAATTGATGGTCACAACCATGACAGCCGACAAAAGATTTTTGAATTGTATAACACAAATGTGAGGGGGACATTTTTTCAATGGTTGAGATGGGTTTTGATTTTTCATCAATGGTTAAGATCAAGCTATGTTTCCCCCCCCCCCCCCAAAACCATCCCATCCTCACACGCACACACTCTTTCTCTTCTGTCCCGGCCCCTCCCTTTCTCTCTCTCTCTTTCTCTCTCAAAGCGCCAAACCCCTGCTGGCTGCTCTGCCTCTATCCCTTCCCCTCTCATTCTCTTTCTTTCTCTATCTCCCCTACCCCTACGGCCGCTCGAACCGCCATCGCTCCCACCCAGCCACCGCTGTCGCCCTTGCAGCTGCTCACACCAATCGTCGCCTCCACCCGGCCACAGCACAGCTTGCCTCGCCGTCCCCGTCGCCCCTTCTGTGTATGTATGTATGTAATGTACGCCAAAAACGATGGTGTTCGTTGTTTACATACATATATGTTCATTGTTCTTTGGAATTAAATTTTATATGTATGCACAGAAGCAATCTAATGTTTTATATTCTTAGGAATCTAATGTTTGCTCATTTGAGTTACGTTTGACTATATAATGTTTGTTGTTCTTTGTTTAATGTTTAATGTTTATGTATGCACAAAAGCAATATAATGTTTGCTTCTCATTCGAGTTACGTTTGGAATCCAATGTTTAATGTTTGGAATTTAATATTTGCTCATTCCAAATGGAATCTAATGTTTGCTTCTCTCTCTTTGTCTAATGTTTAATGTTTTCTGTCAAATGGTATTCTCTTAAATAAAGTTTCACATATATATTTATGTAGCACATGTATGTGTATGGGTATGTGTATATATCTGTATGGGCGGCAAAAGATGCTCCATGCGTGGCAATTTTTTAAAAATTTATTTTTTTAAAAAATTAATATTTAATTTTAAATATCAATTAAGTATTCTAAATATCAATTTTTTTTAAAAATAATTATGGACTATAACATTTAAATTTTTTTAAATAAAAAAACTAACAATGTAAAAAAACCAATGGTGTAAATTGAAATTGGTTACTCAAAAAGGATAACATAAAAAGAATAACTAATTATGAAATTGGTTAAAATAACATAAAAAAAACGTGTTCCCCAACCAAGAGTTCCTGACCCATGGGAAGGGTTTTTGATCACTCACTGTCAGGAACAGAAGATTCTTCGACCTCGGATCAGGGATCCCTCCATTGATGGCCGCAGCCATGGCGGTAAGCAACGGGCAACGGTTGCCATGACAGCTATGTGTGTTCGTGTATATATAGATATATATAAATGTGTGTATAAAATAATTATTCATTATTATTTATAAAATGACATTATTATCTGTTGAAATTTATTTTTTTGCCTAAATTTATGTTTGAACTTTCCATGTGATAATTATTCATATCAGGCTTTGATTTTGGTTTTAATTTCATTTATATAAAACTGTAGTCAGCTAGGAAAGATAAGAGTTCAAATTTGGACAATTGTTGTGCTCCAATTTTAATTTTATTATTTTAATGTGATTGTTAAAATACATCTTGACTATAACCTGTTAAGTATTTTCCATCCATTACAGTTATTTATTTAAATAAAATATTAAATTTTATTATTTGATTTGGTAGCAACTGATTTGGAAATAACATGACATTGCCAATTAAACATTTTTAGGTTGAAGTACAACAGTTATGGACAATATCACTATTTTTGGTCAAGTAAGTTTTTTTTTTCTTCATATAATTTTAAGTACCTCTCTTATAATGTAAGGCCTATTTTTTTTTTTTTTTTTTAAAAAAAACTTATCATATCTAATTTTCTTCTAATAGAATGTTTTTTTCCTCATACTTTATAGGAGGATGGAGACTTACACTGAACCGTAATATCAATTCCCTTTACTAATTTTTTTATTTATGTGTATAAAGTTTTATTTATCACTTTAACATGTTTGTATGTATAGGTTCAATTTCTTCAAGAAAGAAACGTTAATGTTGTTATTCGCGATGAGCGTGACCTTAATGCTATTCGCATTCGTGAGGTAAGGATATACATTTTCTTACCATTTTAAAAATAATTTATAAATATATTCTACTTATTTTTTATTATAGGCAAAGGCAAAGGAAAAAGAAAAGGCTATCTCTTCTGGCAAAGGAAAGAAAAAAGTACATCATGTGGTATGGTTTCTCAACAAGTTTTAAAAGTTTCTTTTTCGAATATTATCATATAGATTTTTTTAGGAATTACATAGTGTCATATACTCTTTTTTATGTATATTTTTAAAAAGTTTTTTTTTTCAAATATTTATTCAAAATTCTTTTTATTGAATGTGAAATATTTTTCTAAAACATGTTAAAGTAAGCATTAATCTGAATTTTTAATATGTTTGTCTATTAAAAAGAGAAGAAAACGAATAAGAGAAGAAAATATATAAGAGAAAAACATAAAACAAAAATAGGAAACTACATAATATAGTTTTTTTTATTTTTTATTTTCCGTATAAGAAGTTTTTAAGGAAAGAATAAGAAGAGTGAAAAGGAAATTAGAAAATATCACACGCTAAAGAGATGGGTAGTGTCTTTAAACTAACAAGTGCATACTCCTAAAATATTCTCATTATAGGCACACAATGATAATGTGTTATCAAAAGCTGCATTGGCCCAGCGTGCACGACGAGAACGTGAAAAAATTCAAAAGTCATGTTCTGCATATCAATTGGGACAACGCTTGCGACGAGAACGAGAAAAATCAAATGAATGTATTAACCCAAGACAATCTTCTTTAACACCAATTCGTCGTGATCGCACTCGCCTGGAGTGGGAAACAATAACTGAAGATTCTTATTCGGCAGAAAAACGAATAATGGTTACCCATCATTCTACACATTCGTTTTCTATACCAATCACATCTTTGGCTCCGCAAAGAAATCGGTAAACTATTGTGTATAATCTTGAAATACATACTTTACTCATACCGTTTTGTTTTACAAATTTTTATTTATACACAAATATTCATAGGTCTACTCCTATAAATCAATTTCTTTAAGAAGATTTGTGTACGGATGATGAATTAGAAGATATGCCTATGAGTACATCAATTGACGTCCGAGTACACAAAGATTCTTACCGTCATTATCTTGGCAAGATGGATGTATTATGTCCTTATTGTTCAGCCTTACATTGGATGGATGAAAAATTGACAAAATCATCTATGAAGCGCCCCTTATTCGGAACTTGCTGTTTAGAAGGAAAGGTTAGGCTACCTTTACTTATTACACCCCCTCCACCACTTCAGGCGTTGTATGATGGGAATAATGATCAATCAAAATCATTTCGAAGTTATACTCGAGTGTACAACGCAGCCAATGCTTTTACGAGTCTTGGTGCTACATTAGATCCTAGAGTACTCAGTGGAAAGGGCCCTACATCATTCACAATTCATGGGGAATTGCGACATCGAACAGGATCGCTACAACCACAACCAGGGCAGGATGCGAGTTATGCTCAACTATATATCTATGACCCTGATTCAGCTTTAGAAATTCGTAATCGTAGAAATCCTATCTTGAGAAGGGATGTTCTCAAAACTATTCAGGATAATTTGTTGCAAGTCAATGCATTTGTAGATAAATTTCGCCAGGCTCATGTCATTTTACATCAATTAGACTCGGCAGGACACAATATACCAGCTCATCTTCATTACAATTCAAGAACTGATCGACGTCGGTATAACCTACCAACTGCAGATGAGATTGCGATTGTAATACCAGGTGATGGAACAGAGGCAAGTGGAATGAGAGATATTATCTTACATTTTCGAGGAAATAATGAGTTAATGCAAATTAATGAATGTCACCCAGCATATTTTCCATTACATTATGTTTTATTATTTCCATATGGTGAGCTTGGATGGGAACCTGAGCTGAAATTGTGGAATGTTCAGTATGATCGACCTTCAACTGATCGACTTACTCAAATGGATTTTTATAGTTATCGTTTGTTTGAACGATCCACAGAGTATTCAACAATTTTGAGAGGTGGGAAACTATTTCAAGAGTTTTTGGTAGATGCTTGGGCTGCAACTGAGCAAAATCGATTGACATACTACAAGCTTAATCAAGGGAAACTTCGGGCTGAGCTTTACCAAGAGTTGTCGGATATGGATCCAGATTATGTGCGACCTGGTCAAATTGGTCAAAGGTTTGTTTTGCCATCTTCGTTTACTGGTAGTCCTAGACATATGTTTGAAATTTTTCAAGATTCAATGGCTATCACGCGATACAACCAACACCCAGATATTTTCCTGACCATGACTGCAAATCCCAATTGGCCAGAAATTACTTCAGCATTATTTCCACATCAAAAACCTATTGATCGTCCTGATTTAATTGCCCGTGTTTTTGAGTTGAAGAGAAAATGTTTGATGAAGGTGATAGAAACAAATAAAGTGTTTGGAAATAAAGTTGCACATGTTTTTACAATTGAATTTAAAAAACGAGGCCTCCCTCATATGCATGCACTTTTATTTCTTAAAGGCCTAGACAAAATTCGGACATGTGCTCAAGTAGATAAATTAGTCTCTGCAGAATTTCCAGACCCAAAAGATGATCCTATGCTTTTTGAAACTATCAAATGTTGTATGGTACATGGACCGTGTGGTGCTCGAAATCCGCAAGCACCATGTATGGAAAATGGTAGATGCACTAAGAGATACCCTCGAGTTTTTACAGAAACAACAACTATGGATCAAGATGGATACCCTATCTATCGTCGTCGCAATAATGGTCAAGTACATACTGTGAGGGGGCAAGAAGTTGATAACAGGGATGTCGTACCATACAATGCATATCTTTTTAAACTTTTCAATTGTCATATAAATGTGGAAGTTTGTGCTGGAATGAGATGTGTCAAGTATATACATAAGTACATTTATAAGGGTTATGATCGTACAACGATGGTGTTGGGAATGATAAATGAGATTCAACAATATCTCGATGCAAGGTATATTGGCCCTCCAGAAGCTGCTTGGCGAATATTTGGTCATCCTTTGCATGCAGAGATGCCAACAGTTGTACGATTGGCACTGCATTTACCTGGAATGCATCGCGTTGTTTTTAACCCAGAAGAATCATTAGAAACGATTCAATCTAGAGTTGGTCAACAAATGTCAACTCTTACTGGCTTCTTTGCATATTGTGCTGGCAGTGAAGATGAATGTCCATTCACTTATCAAGAATTTCCACAACATTATGTTTGGCTCAAGTCTGAAAAGAGATGGAAATCAAGAGAAAGGGGATATGCAATTGGTAGAATGTATTTTGCTAGCCCTAATTGTGGTGAAAGATTTTATCTACGTTTGTTACTAACCGTTGTTAAAGGACCAAAGTCGTTTCAGTCTTTACGCACGGTCGATAATGTTGTGCATGATACATTTAAATTAGCATGTGTTGCAAGGGGGCTTTTAGAAGATGATGAAGAATGGATACAATGCTTGAAAGGCTGTAGTTATGAAAACTGGATATCAATTGAGGAGATTGTTTAGTATTATTCTTACCCAGTGCTCTCCACTAAATCCATGTGCATTATGGAATCAATTCTCAACGCATATATGTGATGATCTTGCACATAAGATTCGTACATTGTTTGCCATTTCTAACCCAACTGAGGCTCAAATTAAAGATTATGGTCTCCATCTTTTGAATCAAATGCTTCATGAATCAGGCAAAAGTTTAATTGACTTCCCACCCATGCCACAACCTACCGCAAATTGGAGTGCAGTAGTTGGTAATCGATTGATATTCGAACATCGACAATTGCAGAGTGAGGCACAACAGACAGATCCACAAATTTCCATTGATTGTCTCAACAATGGACAGCGGAATGCTTATAACACAATCACTTCTTCAGTTTCTCAAAATAAAGGAGTTGTTTTCTTTCTGAATGGGGGTGCTGGAACAGGGAAAACATTTTTGTACAATACGATAGCATTAAAATGTCGCAACCTTGGGCATATCGTTATTACTGTGGCTTCATCTGGAATTGCATCATTGTTACTGGTCGGAGGTCGCACTGCACATTCAACATTTTCCATCCCATTAGATGTGTTGGAAAATTCAAATTGTGGGCTTAGTAAACAATCATTACAAGCTGAGTTATTTAGAGAAACAAAACTCATAATTTGGGATGAAGTTCCGATGCAACATAGATATTGTGTTGAGGCGGTTGATCATACATTGAGGGATATTTGTGATAGTGACAAGCCATTTGGGGGTATTACTGTTGTTCTTGGTGGAGACTTTCGACAAATCTTACCAGTTATACCCAAAGGAGTTCGTGAGCAAATTGTGAATGCATCATTAAGACACTCTGTTCTATGGAAGCATATACATATCTTAACTTTGGATTTGAATATGCGCTTGAATCATGAAGACCGTGAAAATGCTAATTTTGCAAATTTCTTGATGGAGGTAACACTACTATAACATTTGTGCCATATTATATAGATTATTTTAAATTAATAAATTGTGTTTTCATTCTTATTTTTTTATTGATTTCACTTTTTTTAGATTGGGACCAATCCTCAAGAAATCATTAACCTTCCATCAACAATACACAAATGTCAAGATTTGAATGAATTACTCTCTACAGTTTACCCACGATTGAACATAATAGAGACGTCAACCCCAACATTTTTAACTGAACGCACAATTCTGTCTGCGCGTAACGATGATGTCAGTGACATCAATACTACTGCATTGAATATCTTTCCAGGGAGATTACATACTTATCTTGCAGCAGATAAAATGTCTGGAGATAATGAAGTCGATCCTACTATTACAAATAGATATCCTAATGAATATTTAAATTCATTGGATCCTCCTGGGTTGCCAACTTTTAGGTTAGAGTTGAAGGTGGGTTGTCCTATAATATTGTTGAGAAACATTGCACCGAAAGATGGACTATGTAATGGTACAAGATTGATGGTTACTAGGTGCGACACTCGCATAATTGAAGCTCAAATTTTAACTGGAGAAAAGTTTGGCAATTTGGCATTCATACCAAGGATATCTTTGGCACCATCTTCTTCAGAAATGCCTTTTCAAATGACAAGACGTCAATTTCCAGTCCGATTGGCATATGCCTTGACCATTAATAAATCTCAAGGACAATCTGTGAAATTTGTTGGGGTTGATTTGCGCATACCAGTGTTTAGCCATGGGCAATTATATGTGGCATTGTCCAGATGTACATCATTTGATCGTATAAGTATTCTGCTCCCTAAAGATTGTTTGGATTCTACTACAAATATTGTTTATCCTGAAGTGTTGTTGTAGTGTTCAGAAGGTAACCATGTAGATTTATTTCTATTGATTATATAACTTTTTTTAAAATTTAAATTTGATAATAATTTGAAATATGGACTTCTGTAGGATTGGATGGAAAAATATATGGAGCTTAAAAGGAGAAATACAACTGTCTTGCTTCGATGGGGATGTAATAAGGTAATTTCAATCTCAAAGTATATTTTGATATGTATATTTCCAACAAATGTACTAATCTATATTTTTTTTTATTTCACAAATTACCAGATTATTGTGCATGTTCCTCATTGGGGATACATACAAGTTGATACGAAGATTTTTTGGAAAGTAATGAGGAGGAAGTTCGGGCAAACACATGTTTAAAGACATGTTATTGACACATTTTTTGTAAAGTATACATATTTTGTAAATGTTTAACCTACTTTTTGTAAAATTTTAACTCACTCTTTTGGTGAATGACAATATAATGTTTATTTTTTTATGTAATTATAATTTGATTGGCAGCAGTAGCACTAATTGGTGTGTATTTTAATTTTAATTTCTATTTGCAGCAGTAGCAGTAATATTTGATATTTTATTTTTTTTTAATATTTGATTGGCAGCAATAGCACTAACTGGTATGTATTATTTGATATTTAACTTTTAATTTAATTTGTTCAAATTGTAAAGTATTTTTTTTAATTTAACTTTTTTATTTTTTATTATACAACATTAATAATATTATTTACAAAATATTATTTACACCGTGCCTTTAGGCACGGGCATTCCCTAGTATATTCATATAACATAAATAAATATGTACATAATATATATACATAGATAATATAATACAAAACTGAAATAAATACATATAAGGAGAGAAGCCGGATAGTTGCCGTCAGTTGTTGGTCATTGGTCGCCGATCGTTGATCGAAGAGCCAACTCAGTCAAATCCTTTGTGTTTGTGAATCGACTGTGACACCGAGCAATTGGAGTTGTTAATTGATGGAAGTACCGAGGAATCAAAGTTATAAATCAATTTGTGTTGCGCGAAAACAGTGACATCGAACATGGAAACATCAATTCGTGTTTGTGATTTGACAACGGCTTAGCCCATTTTGTGTTTGTGAATCGACAACAACACTAAGTAATCAGAATTATGAATTAATGGTGGCACCAAGCATCGAGCAACCAACCGGTAAAGGGGAATGATGATAAGGGGACGGTTAGAGGGGTAGAGACTAGGACAACCCTTGAATCAAAAATGCATTTTCAAATCGAAAACACATTTTTATTATTTTCAACATATTGCAAAATGGCCCCAAAATGTTTATAAGATTGTAGAAACGGCCTGAAAATGTGTTTCTTTTATGTTTTTGGAGTTTTGAAAATGGGAAACATTTTGAAAACACTGAAACGACACATTTGAGACATTTTCGTGCATCACATGGGGTAACTTTTGGGTGTCTTCCCTTTTATTGTGGGTTTTGATTAAAAATATTGCTCTTTTATATTTTAATAATATTGCTCTTGTGTATATCATCTTGTTTATTATAAATAATTATAAAATTTGGTTAGATAATAATATATAAAAAATAATAAACGTACTGGAGAATTAATTTGAATTTTTGATATTATATTTTGGTATATATTTTCCTAGATATGATATTTTGATGAATTATCGATACTTAACAAATGTCAATTTATGGATACAAAATTTTTATTTTAAGTCATAAGGATATTTTTCAAATTTTAAAATACTTTCTAAGAAAGTGTTTAAAATACTATACACATCAATGTTATTTTTTATTTTAATTCTTATATTCTCATATGTACCAAAAGCATAAATGTTACTTTTCAAAAAAAAAAAAGGATTATTGATAATGACATTCACGAAAATTATCACTACAAGGAAATGTGGTATTGCTGGCGAAATTTTCTCGGCGGTTTTATTAAGTGTCGGGAAAACATTACCATTACCGGTTTTTGTATTAACCGCCGGTGATGGGGTCAACATGACCGACGGTTTTTAGCATACACATCCCCGGCGGTTTTTTAAAACCGCCAATGATGTTGACCATAACCGACGGTTTTTGAACCGTCGGTTATGTTTACCCTTTACCGGCGGTTTTAAAACCGCCGGGGATAGGATCTAGACCATAATCGGCGGTTTTCGAACTGTCGGTTATGTTTACCCTTTTCTGGCGGTTTTAAAACCGCCGGGGATGGGATCTATATAATGCCCCCGCGTTCTTCCCCTTAACCCCTTCGATTTCTTCCAAAATCCCCCCTGCAAACCCTAACCGATTCTCTCCTTCGATCACCCTCACGCCTCGCTGCCTCCCTCGATCACCCTCGCCCTTGCTGGATCACCCTCGCTCGCTCGCCTCGCCTTCCCTCCCTCGCCTCGCCTCACCTCGCCCTCCCTCGCTCGCTCGCCTTCCCTCGATCACTCTCAGTCAGCCTCGCCCTCCCTCGGTCACTCTCAGTCGGCCTCGCCCTCTGCCTCGCCCTCCCTCGCTTACTAATCAGTCGCACATGCAACTAGAGAAGTGGTGATTGGAATTGGGGTAAATTACAGTTCGATTGCTCCGCAATAGTTGTTCTTCCTTGATCAGGTTTGTCTCCAGCTTGTGTATAATGTATCTCTATCATTTATTTATCTATCTATACGTATGAATCTTACGTGTTATCCCAGATCCTCTGTTTCTCCGTTCCAGATCAGTAGCATCATCTATGTTATGATTTGATTAGTGGAAAGACATAAGAAATCTCAGTTCATATAATACAAGGGCATTTTTGTGCAAATATATCAACTAAGAATACGTTATTGATGCTTATGTAATTAGTGGTTGAAATCTGAATATTTGGCTGCCAAGCAAACCCATAATATTGCTTGACACGAAGACGGATCACTAATAATATTTGGCTGCTTTTTGTTTTACCAGTTAGTGGTGATGCTATGATATGCTTGTGCTTTGATTTTGGTTGCATTTATAGGCTAAGTTGGTGTCTGTATTTATAGATGCAATTAGGATGATGAGCTACCTTGGACTTGGACAAAACAAGAATAAGACTTTGCCACGGTTATACCTGGCCAGCCACAATTTTTTATCGGGTTCCATTGACAACTCAAATTTAGGTTATCCACTGATGCAAGAAATTAAGAGATTCAAACTGTCAAGACATTGAAGCAGTCCTGCAGATTAAATTGCAGGCTTCCTAGAAACCTCATGGATTAATTAAAAATCACCATAAATGTGAGGTGTTTTTCTAGTTAATTAAGTACTTTCCTGTTCACCATAAATTTGAGGTGTTGATTGCTAATGCTAACCATATTTGTTAATTGAATTTTCACATTGAGCATGTTAATGAATCTAAGGGATGTAATCAATACTGTGATGCATCATAACAAATTTCCTCTTAGGTGGATTGGAATTATTTCCTTTGTTTTTTACATATTTGGAATGATTAATTCAATTGAAACAACCAGGGTATTTTTATTATGTTCTAATGTCTGTATTTGCATACTCTTAAAATTCTAACGTTTGGATTTTTTTTTTTTTTAATGTTGAAAATATTTGGGCATCTGGGTGCATAAATGTTTGTATATTATTTATAACTGTGGTTAATAACTAATAAGAACAAGAGATTGTAAACTCAGTCTTGAAAATAAGTTTTCTTTCAGTTGAGAGTTTCCTGTGTCTTTTGTATTTGAAGTTGTTCTCCTAGGGTATTGAAGAATCTTCTACTTGGTGCAAATATTAGGTAGCAGCATAGCAGGTTGTCATATGGGTGGTACAGGAATTGTAATATTTAATCACAGTACAATAGCAACTCCCTAAGGAGCACAGACAATAGATCTCCTTTACATCTATGTAAATGTATGAGATTTAGTAGTTTCCATATTTGAACCAGAAATGGAGAAGAGAGTGCAGAAAAAAAGTGTTCACCGAGTACATAATATGGTGGTAAAGGGATTGAGAGGTGCTTTAGGTTTGACATGAAATTCAAGGCTTCAACACTAAAACCCTAGCTGGGTAGAGGTTGACTCAAATATGAAACTTCTGGTTAGCAAAACTTGCTGCTGTAGTAGATTGACCTCTTGTAGTTATCATTATCATCATCCCATCAACTACATAGATTCTATCTAAATGATTATGTCTATCCATGACCATAAATTTTACAAGGTTATTATCATAGTTGCCAAGATTTTGGTATGATAGGGGTTCAGTATGGTGTATGTTGCTTAGTATAATAGGTGGTAGTTGAGTTTAGGCTTAGTTGGTATACTAAATGGAGTTGTGGTATGTTTTGAATTATGCTACCTAAATTATATATCTTATTTTTTTTAATAAAAATTAAATGTTTGTTGATGTTTTAAGATCAGTGAAATGGTCCATTTTCTTGCAAGATATCACACAATGTTATAGAATGAGGAAATGGTCCATTACCGGTGGTTTTTAAACCGCCGGCAAAGTTTTTCCTTAACCGGCGGTTTAAAACCATCGGTAATAATATTATTACCGGCGGTTTAAAACCGCTGATAATGCTTATTTTTACCGGCGGTTCAACAAAATCGTCGGTAAATTTTTTTTCCCGGCGGTTAAAAACTGCCGGTAATATTTTCCGACGGACATATTTTCGGCAGATTAAATTACCGCCGGTAAAAGTTTTACCGGCGGTTTTTTTACTTTTTCCGGCAATTTTTTAACCGTCGGAAAAAGTCAACCATCTTGTAGTGTTATATATTTGTAAAAAGTTTAATTGGTGAAAAAAAGGCTAAACTTAGGGTTTTCACTTGTCGCTGTTGTGGTTCCACAGCTTGATCCCTGACGATTGCATGGTAAATCTTCTTCTCTCGACCTTTTTCTTCTTCCATTTCCTTAATCTGCAAATCTGTGTTTTTCTTCACTTCTTCCTTTTTCATAGTTTTTCTTCCCTCTCCTAAATTCTCTATTAATGCCTCTTCCTTCTCTTGTAAAAGATATCCAACGGTGTTTAAATTTTGATCCATACCAAAAAATTTGATCTGCACTAATTGATCAAATCCAATACTGAGTGGACCTCGATTAAGTCCTTAGTCCTGGTGTTGGAGATGACCAGTTTTTGATCCAACACTAGTCCAGGAATAAAAATCAGTTGAGAATATAAATAATAATTTATTTTAAACTATTATTTATAATAATACTACATATTAATAAATTCGTTGAGAGTTATTAGTAGGAACGTCTAATTTGTTTATTGTTTAGTTTGCTTTATGGAGTTGCAAGTTAAATTTAGAATGTTGCATTATTTTGATTCTTATTTAAATATTTTTTATAAAAATTGTTGTCTGGACAATATATATATTTTAAATATTTATACATTTTTATTAAATTTTATATTGAAAACAAAGAAGAAAAAGAGTTTAGACAAGTTAGGGCCAAACCAGTCTAGTCTCAACTCTAATTGTTGTGATATTGGCTCCGAAATTTTTAGAAAGTCTGGTCCTAAGCTGCCTCAATTTAAAATCAATAAAAATGAATAAACACACTTCTAAAGCGGTCCAAAGCTCATACTCAGGCAAAAGTTCTAACATCTCCAAACAAAAGCTACAACATCTTTACTTCGATTTGATCTTCAATAGACTTACCGATCGCTGATTTGGGTAAGGGACCTTGGGAAGAGGATCTAAAAGCATCGCCCCTTGTTTTTTGTGTGAAAAAGCAATAACAACACCTTGAGAAGCCTTTTTTTTTTTAATTTATATAAATTAATATATGTAATATTTATATGTATAATATTTTGCATATATATATAATATTTTTCTAAAAATATATTTTTAGAAAAAAATGGATTTTCTAAACACAATTGTGTCAAATTTATGTATATATTAGTTAAGGATTAGAAAATATATTTTTGTAATTTAAAAAAATATTTTTTATAATTGTGATATATTTGGAAAAAAAATGTTTTTTAGTTTATAACTAGATTTCAAATTTTAACAAAAATATATATAAAGTTTAGATAAAGAGAGAAGAGAACTCTAAGAAAAAAATAATTAATTTACATTGAGAATTTTAACAATAGGGGTGGCCTTGAGGGGACAGAGGAAATCCAATTAACTCTAATTCCTATTTGGGTAAATTGATGGATGTTGTCTCTGTTAAAAATTAAAAAAAATTCAAAAACAAAATAAATTATATGGGGTGCTATGTATGTGACTCAAATTATAAGAGATATAACGAAACTTTTCCAATGCAAAATTAAGAGACGTGGCTTTGATTGGAATGTAGGTTGTGGCAACGTAATAAAGCATGGCATCAACTAATTCATTACAAGCTCATTATGATGCCAAGCTCGATTTCATAGACTGCATGGTCACTCGTCTTGGTAATTAAGCTCTCAAGTCATTAATAATTAGTTGGTTAATTAATTTGCGGCATCATGCATTTTCTCCTTAATTATTGTTTACCTTTCTTAATTTTTGTAGCTGACCGAGACTACACAAGGCGTGTCCTACCAAACCAATTCTCCCCTGAAGGGAATCATCAACCTGCGCCTCCCATTCAAGGTACATTTTCATTAATTTGAAGAATGTGGAAAATACTAAACAAAAACAAAGAACGCAGACAATTTTAGAAATTTGATTTCAATGTTAACTGTGAATATTATTATTAATTGTCTTTAATGAGATAAGATTGTTAGTTTAAATATGTATACTTTTAGTCAAGTATAAATAGATTTTTGATTACAATGATATTAATTGTCTTTTAGATTGTTGTCATAATCTAAATTGTGTTGGACCTAATCCATAATCAGGTAGAGATAGGTAAGATTTCTATACCTAGTTCAAATTAAACTACATTAGCGTTGATTTTCTATTAATTGTTTCTCATATTAGATTTGTTATATATAAATTCTTTGTTTTACTTTATTCCTAACAATTAATTAATTATCTTGTTACCTTTGGGAACAAACGAGACCAAATGATTTGGTGATACCTTAATTATCTTGCACAATGTGCAAGATAATTAATGATTTGTTAATGATTTGGTGATACCTTAATAACCTAATTAATTATCTTGTTACCTTTAAGATAGCGTTGATGAGTACTGGAAATACATAGCATTGCACAGAGCTGCTGTAGAAGGCGATTGGGAGAGCGCCAAGAAATTCTTTGAGAAAAACCAATATGCAGTCACTGCAAATATCAACTCGAACTTGGAGAATGCACTGCACGTAGCAGTCCAAGCAAGAAACAAGGGAATCCATGTCGTGAAGAATTTGGTGGAAGAAATGCCGATTGAGGCCCTCGAACATAAAAATGTTTATGGCCAAACTGTACTTAGTTTCGCTGCTATTGTTGGCAACACGTGTGCTGCGGTTATTCTGGTGCGAAAACATCCCCGGCTGTTGTATATTAGCAACAAGTTTAGGCTTCTACCGGTCCACCTGGCCGCCACATATGATCACAAGGAAACTTTCCAATACTTGTCAGTCACTCAAGACGAGCAAGGTGGTGTTAGGCCCTTTGCAGACAGATCCGGGGTTCGCCTTGTTATACAAGTAATATTTTCCGGATACTACGGTGAGAACCTACAACGGTACTCTCATGCATGCATGCAAATAAATAGTAAAACAAATAAATATATAATGTTTCTCTTACAACTGATTTATTTGTTTAACTATTTATATATATATATATATCATATCTCTTGTAATGCTTGTTAATTTAATTTGTTTTATCAAGTAGATGAGGCCCTAAAATTGATTGATCGGTATAACTCGCAAAATTACAACTTCCCAAGGGTGATAGTGTTTTATCAACAATTGCTTTGAACGTGTCAGCGTTCCCAAGCGGGAGTCATCTATCCTTCTGGGAAAAAGCTATCTATTATTGTAAGGATATCACTTTCTCAATAAATCCTCTTCCTTCTGTGTTTGCGCAAGCAGCTTAATTATATTATATTGTTTTTTATTCAAGGTGTTCCAGTGAAGTTGGACAAGTATGCTAAAGAACGTAGCAGATCTGACATTGAGGACCCAGTACCAAAGCATAATTTGGCTCAAACTCTTGTGCGAAGTTTCTACATTCCAGGTTTAATTGTACAAAAAATTAAACAACTGCCTACCACAACTAGTATCCAAATTCAGCTTGGATAAAGTAGTTTTCCTAATTGATTTAATTGCATTGATGATAACTTGCAGTAAGCCAAAGACTACAAGCCATGCTTTACAAAGTCTTGGCGTTCTTAGGTAACGTAATTAATTCAACATACACATGGATTTCTAGTTTAATTAGTTGTAACAATTGATTTGGCCGAAATTTAATTACCGCATTAATTCTTGACTTAATTTTGCAACTCTAGTGCCTCTCACATTAAACACATCGGGGAGAAAAAAAAAGTTCATCATCAGGCAGTTCGGCTGAAATTGTTGTGCCAACAAATTGCAACTCTAAATGACTACAAGGCTTATCAATCAATTGTGAAAGGCCCACTGCTTTCCGCAGCAAAATTAGGAGTTAAAGAGGTGGTGGAAGAAATATTGGGTTCGTTTCCTGATGCAGTTTGGTTTTCAGATGATGAATCTCGTTTTGTATTCGAATTGGCAATTTTACATCGTCAGGAAAAAGTTTTCAACATCATATATCAGATGGATCTATGTAAACATCTCCTGTCCCACCGCTTTGACAAGGAAAAGAACAATATGCTGCACTTAGCGGGGAGACTGGCACCTCCAAGCAGACTAAATCTTTGTCCTGGTGCAGCACTTCAAATGCAACGTGAGTTGCAATGGTTTAAGGTAATTAACTCATTTCAATTTGATTTAATGATTATTTAGAAAAGCATGACTTAGAATCTTACATGCACGACGGTCAATCTTACATTTGAGCTTGCAGATGATAAAAGAAGACAAAACACATTTTTAATTATGCTTCTCATTCAGGAAGTCGAGAAATTTGTGCGACCTCAAAATAAACTGGAGGAAAACAACCATGGAGAAATTCCTGCAATGCTATTTACTAAAGAACACAAGGACCTAGTAAGTGAAGGAGAGGAATGGATGAAAGATGCAGCAAATTCATGCACAATTGTGGCCTCCCGATTTTCTCTAAAAAATGTGCATTCATCATCTTTGCCATTTCAAATGCATTATCTTTATTCACATCCGCCACTTCTCTATTGATGTTCTTGTCCATCCTGACTTCAGGCTATGAAGAAAGCGATTTTCTTTATGTTCTTCCCAAGAGGCTGATAATTGGTCTTGTCACCTTGTTTCTTTCCATAACAACCATGATGGTAGCCTTCACTGCTACCCTCTATCTTGGGGCGAGCAAATACAAGGAATGGATACTAATTCCTACTGCAGCAGTAGCTAGTGTTCCAATCTATATTTTCACGTCCTTGCAGTTCCCCCTTCTCTTGGATCTAATCAATTCAACATATGGTACCATTTTTGGCAAGAAAAATGATCACCCTATTTTCTTATAATCACCAACAGGCAAATAGTTTGAGCATTCAAACCTCCTTCTCCATCGGATATGGTCATTGTTTGGCCGAGGCATTGATGAGGTTGGGTCTGTTTTGTAATTGGAAATTTGTACGTGTGGTAGACATTAAACATAAACTGGATTGTGAAATTTGTATAGTTTCATGCTAGTTTGTATATTGTGAAATAATCGCATACTTGAATTAACCGATGATGAGGACGCCATGGTCTTAATCATCATTACAACCAAGTTCCATTTTGTATTCATGTTCCTTAAATAACTTAGGTTGTGAACCTTTTGTTAAAGGATCTGTTATCATGAGATCCGTTCTTATCTGATTAACAGAGCTGGTCCTGGGATTTCGGAGGCCCGGGGGAAAACTTTTTCAAGTGTGCCCTTTCATATAAATTAGATAAAAAAAATAAAAATTATCAATTAATTAATTTTATTAAATTATAAGAATTCACAAAAAAATAAGGAAAAATAATTTGGGATCTCATTAAAACCTTGTTTGAGGAAAACCCAATGGAACAAACCCTCAAATGAAGGAAAAAGAGTACCCTGCATTGTAAATATTGCATTAAAAAGTGAAAAGTACATATTTGAGTCTACATACTTCTTCCCGAATCTCTGTAAGCATTTCTTGATTTGATCAATTTTCCTTTCATCTAGGATTGTCAAAAATTATCCGAAAACCAATGAACTGGACCAAACAAGACCCAACCATGCCTTTTGGATTGGTTCTATGGTTTAATGATTAGGTTTTGCTTCAAAAAAATTAAGAACCAATATATTTAGTTTGGTCACTGGTTTTTTTTTTTTTTTTCAAACCATGGTTCGAATCGAACCAGAATCGATATTATATTTATATATATTATATTTTTTTTAGTATATATAAATACATATGCATAAATAGTATCACTTCTTAGGAAACTAGCGAGATGTATGAACTCTTTTATTTCTAGGTTTTTATGCACTATTACTATACTAAATGGTCGACGTAATCTCATTTGATGAGATAGTCTATGAATTATTTTGTTCTACTTTTACTTTAAGACTTGAAGCATTAATGAAGTTATAGGTTTATTTTAATTAACAAATTTGTTTGTAATTTCATATTTTGCGAAAATGTTTAGAAGCTAAATGTTAATTGGATAGAACCGAAATCGAACTGAAACTAGTCTAGTGTGACGGATTGGTCATGACTTGGTTTTATATATGTAATGGTTCGGTTACGGTTTTTATTTTTTCAGAATCGTTAAAAATGGTTCGGTTGCTGAATTCTTATAAAAGTGGATCAATCCGAACCATTGACACCCCTACTTTCATCCTCCACAATTAATCGAAGTGAAAATAATCATCACATATACCAACAAAATAAAAATAGCAATGAAATCTTCTTTTGTTAATTTTTTTTTTTAATTTTTTATACACATATATACATAAATTTAAAAAAAAAATTAGGCCTCCCTCAGTTGTGAGCCCTGCGCTGTGGCCCTGGTAGCCCTAGCCCAAGGCTGGCTCTGCTGATCAATTAACACTTTCCATTTCTAAACTTGCCCCGTAATGGAAAAATACTTCAATTCCATATGTTTGGCACCTCTAGAGTATTTGTCATTCTTGGAGAAAATTGTTATAGAATTATCATAATAAATTTTTAGAGGGGTGTCGACAACCCCAAGCCTTGAAATAAAGTTCCGTGGCCATAATGCATGAATTGCGATATCAAAACATGCCACAAAGTCTTCCTCCTTGGTTGATGCAGCAATAAGAAATTGTTTTGCAATTTTCCACGATATTGCTCTTTCTACTAATAGAAATAAATATTATTTTTTTTAAGTAAAGGATATATGTATAGATAGAAATAACTTCTGTATAGAATACAAACCAGAGCATACCCCAATGTACAATATCACAAAAGTAAAACACACACTCAAGATCCACACAAGATTGGATCTAAACAACATTGCAAAAACAAATAAGGTACATGAGATAGAATATAATAATAAACAATTCCAGATGAAGTCAACTCCATGGCCAAAGGCGCTCTAAAACACGGCTTCAAGATCAACGCGAAGGCTAGGATCAAGCAGCGAACCTGAAAGCAACCACGGACAAAGCCACCAAACTGACGATGTGTACAAAGTGACAAAATAGGAGCGTTGCTAAGTAATCATCCCTGGGACACATAGTGGAACAAAAAGGGGTTCCGTCTGCTCCAAGTTACTAAGTATGCCGATGTACCATTTGATTGTGGAGGCACACAAGGTTCTGCCACTCCAAGTTTCTAAGTAGACAACCACCTGAACAGGCAAGATCAAGAGGCAACAAAGCCATTCTACATGGCATCATATACAAAGTAAGATCTAGGGTCAAAGAATAGCATTAGCTTTGGTCACCAAAGTTTCGCAACTCCAGGGAACTCGCTAACACACCCCAGCGATCCATCACCGTCAAAATCATATCCATTATTAGGGCCATCTACCGTTTGACTATGGAGACGCACAGGGGTTCTGCCCCCTAGAATGGTTTACCTAAGCCAAGAGTGCTAGTTGGCAGGAAGCCACCAGAAATGCCGCAATGCATGACTCTGTAGAGAATGGGGAAAATGGATGGTGACTAACTGTGCCCACACGACACACTGTACCTGATAGGCTTGCTGGTCTGAAGATCGCTTGATACCTTGCTAGCACCGGTTGTTGCGCTCACACCACAAGAAATAGACCATCGCCTGCAAGACCAATTGGTTAGCGACATGCCAAGGATTTTTACCTTTCCACCGAGCCGCCACACATATAAAACCCTCGTCTCCCATCGACGCCAAGCCTGCAAACTTCTTTGAAGCCGAAAAAATGACAACACCTGCCAAGAATAAGAACACTCAAAGAATAGAAGGTTGTGTTGCTCAAAATCTTCCCTGCAAGGAAAACATCTATTGGGAAAAGGAAGAAACAGGTTAACACGGTCAAGAGTATATAATCATTCTCTAACTATTAACCATAGAATAAACAAACGTGTAGGGGCTCCATACCCAAACCAAACTAATCAATACCACGGGACTCGGTTCCATTACTCTAACAAATACTATAAAAAAAGACTTAATAGAGAATGCACCATCTTGAGGCGAAGTCCAACTCAGCACATCATTACTCCCAACCCTATGAAGGCCCAGCATTCGGTGCTATATAAGCTCTAGGGAGGGAGACGCCCAATCTGACGCCCACACCCACCTACCATCAACATTAATGATGTTAGAGACACGAGTTGTAATCAAGATACCCAACCGTTGGGGGAGCTGAGAAATAAATATTCAACTATAGCCTTTCTACGTATTGTCAAGGCATTTAGCAAAATCTGAATCTGAATATCTGATAGGTCTTAATTGTATACATATTTTTATTTAATTTTCATTTTAATCTTGTGTTATTTTTCTTACTTAAAATGTGTATTATGTGGATTTTATATTATTTTAATCTTTTTTGTAAGAATCCAGTAAAACATATTAATTCAAATATTTAAGCGTAAAAAAAATAAAAATATATTATAAATTAATTTATAATATTAATGTTAAAATTAATATTATAAATTAATAATATAATATAATTAACGAATTAATAATGAAACTCATGCATGTTTATAATATTATAAAAGTTTGAATTGGAGCATGAAACTCATGCATGTTTATAATATTATAAAAGTTTGAATTGGAGCACAGTTGCAATTGAAGCATATTCTAGCTTGGATTGGAGGCTAGGGCCGCGTGCACCTATATATATATATATATATTATAGGAAGTCCAAGGGGAGAGGGCATCTATATATATATTATAACAAAACAGTCGTCAAATCCTTTTCCCGCCTATTTTCAGTTTCTATTTTGATATTTTATTATGTTTTATTTTTTTTTTCTTACCCGAAATAGAATTTTTGTAGATCATTAATTAATCCTAGATTTGTGGAAAACGTGTAGTTCTTGAAACTTGTAGATAATTTTTTTTAGCTGAAAAATGTTTGAAGAATGTGTGAGCATGGTATATGAAGAGACAAGATCTAATCCATATTATTAATTATTAAATATTGATATAAAATTTTAATTGAAATAAATTACAAAAAAATAAAACTTTTTTAAATCGAGAGAAATCTTGAGATATCAGGTAATACCATCGGATACCGACTGTAAAGTAAATTTTTTAAAAAAATAAATTTAATTTTTTATTTTATTTCCCATAATTTATCTCTCATTCTCTCTCAATAAAGCCACCACTTAAAACTCTAAAACCCTTAATTAGTTTCAAAACCATGCAAAAAAAGTATAAATCTTATATATGTTTATGTTATTACTTAATTTTGAAAAATAATTAGTTGATAGGTTATGTTAAATTAGTTATTTAGGCAAAATTGGATTATTTTAAATAAGTCGTTTAAGTTATTTTGACAAAATTAATGTTTTGTATAGGTTATTTATATTTACCATATGTTGTCATATTTCTTTTGAAAAATTTATTATGGTTTATATTTTTATTATTGACAGCAGGAATATGTGAAGTCATATATAGATAATTAATTTTAAAAATTTGATTATTATCATTTATATAATTAATTGATTATTTAAATTATTTTTATTTTTTATATATAGTTTAATTAATTTAAAATTATTTTTTATAATTTTAAATGTTATAATTTTATATATAACTTCAATATTATAATTTTATTTTTTAACTTTTTTTTTGTTGCTTTCTTACAAATTTGACCTGTCTTGAATGTGGTAATTGATTGCGAGGAGGAATATGTAAAATCATGTATGGATAATGAATTTCAAAAATTTTATTATTGTCATTTATATAATTAATTGATTATTTAAATTATCTTTATTTTATATATAGTTTAATTAATTTAAATTTATTTTTTATAATTTTAAATGCTATAATTTTATTTTTTAATTTTTTTTGTTACTTTCTTAAAAATTTGACTTATCTTGAATGTGGTAATTGATTGTCAAGAGAAATATGTGAAGTCATGTATGAATAATCAATTTCGTTTTGATTATTATCATTTTTGTAATTAATTAATTATTTAAATTATTTTTATTTTATATATTTTTTAATTAATTTAAATTTATTTTATTATAATTTTATATATAATTTAATTAATTATTATCATTTATTTAATTAGTTTAACCATATTTTCTTATTTTAAACCAATTAGTTTTAACCGTGTTTTTGGTTTATCAATGTAAGCATTAAAATCATGTAATAGTTATTTTTTAAAATAACTATTACTAGCAATAAAATTTTCAAGTAATAGTTATTTTTTAACTTTAAGTTTTCTAAGAGGAATATGTAAAATCATGTATGGATAATCAATTTTGAAATTTTCATTATTATCATTTCTATAATTAATTGATTTTTTAAATTATCTTTATTTTATATATAGTTTAATTAATTTATATTTTTATAATTTTAAATGTTATAGTTTTATATAATTTTATAATTTAATTAATTTAATTTAATTTTCTTAAATTTTAAATGTTATAATTTTATATTTAACTTAATTGATTATTATCATTTATTTAATTAGTTTAACCGGGCTTTTGGTTTTCAATCAATTAATTTTAATCGTGTTTTCGATTTGTCAATATGAACAAGTTTTGTGTAACAACTTAATTTTTTGAAAATCGTCATAGCATTAAGTTTTTCAATTAATAATTATTTTTTAACTTTATTTTTTTGTTACTTTCAAAAAATTTTGACATATCTTAAATGTGGTAATTAATTGTCAGGGAGAAGATGTGAAATTATGTATAGATAATCAATTTTGAAAATTTGATTATTATAATTTATATAATTAATTAATTAATTAATTAAATTATCTTTATTTTATATATATCATTTAATTAATTTAAATTTATTTTTTAAATAAGTTGTTTAAGTTATTTTGACAAAATTAATATTTTGTATAAACTGTTTATATTTATCATATGTTCTCAAATTTCTTTTGAAAATTTTATTATGTTTTATTTTTTTATTATCGGTAGGAAAAATATGTGAAGTCATATATGGATAATTAATTTTAAAAATTTGATTATTATCATTTATATAATTAATTGATTATTTAAATTATCTTTATTTTTTTGATATATATAGTTTAATTAATTTAAATTTATTTTTTTATAATGTTAAATAAAAATATTTTGTATAGGCTATTTATATTTATCATATGTTGTTATATTTTTTTTTAAATTTTATTATTTTTTATATTTTTATTATTGGCAGGAGAAATATATGAAGTCACATATGGATAATTAATTTTAAAATTTTGATTATTATCATTTATATAATTAATTTATTATTTAAATTATTTTTATTTTTTATATATGTAGTTTAATTAATTTAAATTTATTTTTTATAATTTTAAATGTTATAATTTTATATATAGCTTAAATATTATAATTTTATTTTTTAACTTTTTTTTGTTGCTTTCTTAAAAATTTGACATGTTTTGAATGTGATGATTGATTGTTAGGAAGAATATGTAAAATCATGTATGGATAAACAATATGTAAAGTCATATTAATGTGAACAGAATTTGTGTAATAGCTTATTTTTTTAGAAGTTCTCGTAACATTAAGTTTTTCAATTAAAAGTTAGTTTGTTATTTTTGTTGCTTTCTAAAAGTTTTGACTTATCTTGAATGTGGTAATTAATTATTATGAAGAAGAAATCATGTATAGATAATCAAATTTGAAAATTTGATTATTATAATTTATATAATTTAATTAATTTAAATTTATTTTTTTAATTTTAAATGTTATAATTTTATTTTTTAACTTTTTTTTAAAAAATTTGACATGTTTTGAATGTAGTAATTAATTGTCGGAAGAGTATGTGAAGTCATGTATGGATAATTAATAAATTATTTAAATTATCTTTATTTTATATATAGTTTAATTAATTTAAATTTATTTTTTTATAATTTTAAATGTTATAATTTTATATATAACTAAATGTTATAATTTTATTTTTTAACATTTTTTTTTGTTACTTTCTTAAAAATTTGACCTATCTTGAATGTGGTAATTGATTGACAAGAGAAATATGTGAAGTCATATATGGATAATCAACTTTGAAAATTTGATTATTATCATTTATATAATTAATTGATTATTTAAATTATCTTTATTTTATATATAGCTTAATTAATTTAAATTTATTTTTATAATTTTAAATGTTATAATTTTATTTTTTAATTTTATTTGCAAAAGTAATAAAGTTTTTAGTGTAATGAAGTTGGTAATTAACCCTAATTTGATCTCTAAGTGCACGTGTATGCTATAAGCAAGTCAAGTTAGTATAGTATTTAAGATTTTAATGTTTGCAATGTGTTAAGAATGATTATGTGCTAAAACATGTTCTAATGTGTTATGTTCACCTTTCTCAATAGCAAGAGTCTGATCTTTATTGAAAGATTGAAAAGACCAAAATTGAGGGAAAAAATGTGCTTCATCAATTTTCATAATTTAATATTTATATTTGTAAAATAAGTTTGGGGGTTCCTAATATTAATGACGTAAGTACTGATTAATGAAATGATATTCTAAATTTCTTTATCTAATGATGAAGTCACTATGTTGCTGAAGTCGGGTTGTGAGTTATACATACATTGGAAAACTATGAAGGATGTTTTGTCAAAAGGGCTCTTCTTGGCGATTTGTTGACTAATGCAACTAAGAAAATTCAATCGATGATCAAAAAGGAGGATAATTGAAAAAAGTTTATTTGATTGGTTTCGGATTACAATATTTTTTTTTCTTTGTTATGACCTATTCCTATAAAACTTTTGAGGTTGTTTTGTTAATTGCTACTGAATTTTATTTGTTGGTTTTTGTTATAATTTCTTATGCAAGGTAAACTTGGTTTGCTAATTTTTTATTTCTAGATATTTTGGTTGTTGTTGGATTTATATAGGTAATTTGTTTGATCTACATGTTTTTTTGTTTTCTTTTATTATTTAGTTTTTTTTTTTACTTATTCACACTTATGTATTTGTTCATTTTTTTATGTTCTTTCACTTCTATTTATTTGTATATTTTTTTTGGTCCACTAATTTATAGTGGGTGTTTAACGTTCCTACATTCTTACCTGAATTCTTTTTTTTTTTTCACCGCACAAATTATTCTTTCCAGCGTATTACACAAAAATTTATCATAATTGAGCTATAATTTAATAACATACACAATATTAAAATCATAACGAACGAGAAACATTTTCAATCAAATAATTAATAAAATGAATCGAGAAATCACCATTTATACTGAGTAATCAACTACTTTGCTACTAAGAGTTCAGAATAAGACATGTCACATTTTTAGTATTTCGCGCATCAAAGTGAAAATAGTGTGTTAGAAATGATAGACGTTAACCTCACTCTAACAAGTCACGAATACTATAGACGTTGGATACAATCTTTTGTTAAAGACACACATATGTGTTAGTAAAAAGACCATAATAAAAGTATAAAAAAGGTCAAAAAATAAAAAAAGGTAAGACAAAAAGGAGCATACATATTCTAGAATAATTAAATAACTAATTTTGTTGTATGTTTGTTCACTTCTCATGATTGCAACATGATTATTTTATTTATTTTCTACTTCTTTATTATGATGTTAATTTATTATAACTACTAAATTATATAACTTCCGCTTTAACGATTATTTTTTTTCTTGCGATATTCGTGCATCGCACGGGTGATTCACTAGTATATATTATAAAGAAATTGGGTTGAAGGGAATTGAAGGCTAGGGCGGCCACGCGTTGCATATATATATATATATTATAAAGCAGCAATTGGAGATTGGAGGAGAACGGAACAACATATTGAAGAATTTGAGGAAGCGGCCATAAGGCATACGAAAACCAAGCCGAAGGCCATAGGGACGCCACACGCAAGCGAGCAGCAGCCAAAGCAAATTCATTACATGTCAGATCTATTTCAGATTTGGCCAGGAAGCATCCTTCTTCATTCAATTTTTATTTTTATTTTTATTTTAGTAATATCTAGTTAAAATGTTTTAGTTAGAGTTTAGATAGATTTTAATTTTGGGATTATGTGATTATTTGTATAGTTTGATTCAAAATTCGATTATTATTTGTATGAAGAATTTATATTGTTGTACTTAATGTTTTAAGAAATTGATCATATTTTAATAATTTATGCATGACTGAGTAAAGAATTGTTATAAATTAGATCCATAGGCAATATAAATCACATGTTTGACTATAATATCGAAAGATGATTAACTCATGTGTGGGAATCGAGAAAGCTTAATGAGTCAAATCTTCTTCCGAAATTAGAGGTTTTCAAATAACTTAATACTTATTTATTCTTTTGACATCCACTCAAAAATTTGATGATGAAATTAAATTAATAAAAGATTAATATAACTTGAGAAAACTTATTAATTAATGAAGAAAAAATTCACCATCACATGCAAAGAATTATAAAATACTATAAAAGTATTTTTGATTTTGAATCGGCTTGAATATATAATTATATAACCTAGATTAAATGAAATCTAAACCCTAGTGCAATCATTAATTAGTTTTTCTTATAAAGAATTTAGTTTATTTATTTATTTATTATTATTCATCCAATTAATTAATTAGTACAACTTAGGCTAAGTTAAAATTGATTTGGTATTTTAATCTTGTTCTTGTGGGATCGACATTCATTTTATCATTATATGCATAGTTAACTAGGGTACATTTACCCAAATTAATTATGCATTACACATCAATATCCAACTACTTCTAAAATGTTGGATCTTCAATACATGAGCATATAGTTCTTTGTCTCTTGCAGGTACCTTAGCACTTTCTTTACAGCTTTCCAATGATTCAAGCCTAGAATACTTTGATACCTGCTTAACATGTTAATTGTAAAACTTATGTCTAGCCTAGTGCAAGTCTATACATACATAAGACTGCCAACAATTGAAGCATATAGAATTGCTTCCATCTGTTTTCATTCCACATTATTCTTTAGACATTGCATAAGGCTGAATTTGTCTTTTTTCTATATTGGTGCAACTCTAGCTAAACACTTATCTATATTAAATTTCTCTAGAATTTTCCCAATGTAGGCTTTCTAAGACAATCCCAACATTCCTTGTGATATGTCCCGAAACCTATTACATAGGATGTCTCTTCCATATATAATATGCCCAAATCATTAGCAGCAAGCAAGATATCATTAACATATAGAACAAGAAAAATAAACTTGATCCCACAAACCTTTTGGTATACACATCGATCAACGATATTTTCTTTAAATCTAAAAGACGTTATGGTATCATTAAACTTGATGTACCATTATAGGGAAGCTTGTTTAAGTCTATATATTGACTTCTTAAGTTTGCACACCATATAACTTTTGCTTTCTATGGAAAAACCCTTAGGTTGATCCATATAAACTTCCTTTTCCAAATCTCCATTAAGAAAAGTTGTTTTCACATTCATTTGGTGTAACTCCAAATCATACTAAGCCACCCGTGCCATTATAATCCTTTGTGAATCTTTCTTTGAGACAAATAAAATGTCTCTTTATAATAAATACCATATGTTTTAGTATAACTCTTGGCAACAAGTTTATCTTTTTATAGTTCCATGTTGTCATTTGAGTCGCGTTTGGTTTTAAAAACCTATTTACACTCGACTCTTTTACAACCTTTTGGCAACTCAACAAGATTCTAGACATTGTTCTATTCCATGGATTTTAACTCATCTTTCATAGCATCAATCCACTTATTAGATTGTTCACTTCCTATGGCTTGTGAAAATGAAACATGATCTTTATCGATTTCAACATCAAAATTTGGCTTTTGCAAATAAACCACGTAGTCATCCAAAATGGGTAATCTCCTTGTTATTTAAGATCTCCTTAATATCGTTTCTTGTGGTTGATCTACATTAGCCAATTGTGAGCTAGTGTCTTCAGGTAATGGTTCTTCAACCACTTCATGTTGTAATTCTTCAACCATTTGTTGTTCAATACTGTTAGGATGATCTTTAGTACTAGGAACAACATCTGGTATAAAAGTGGAAGAAAGAACAGGTATGGGTGAAGGGACATTTACCTTATTTGCTTTTATTACCTTATCATGATCTTCCTTTATTTCCACGTTTTGGCATTCATCACTCCCACTAACTTCACCATTCTCTAGGAATCTTATGTTACCAGTTTTCATAATTTTTGGACTATGGTTTGGACAATAAAATATGTACCCTTTAGACTTTTTTGTGTAACCAATAAAATAACCACTGGTTGTTCAAGAGTCTAGCTTCTTTTCATGTGGATTATATATTCTCGTTTTCACTGGGAAACCCCAAACATATAGGTTCCTTATGCTAGGTTTCTTCCCTGGTCACAATTTAAAAGGGGTCTTTTGAGCTGCCTTACTAAAAACCATATTCAACAAATAGGTTGAAATTTTGAATGCATACATTAAGAAAAATTTGGGTAACAAAGTGTTACTCGTCATGCTCTGAACATGTTTGATTACGTCTTTCTACTACACCATTTTGTTATGGTGTGTCTGGCATAGTATACTGTGCACATATGCAATGTGTTTCAATGAGTTTAGCAAATGGACCTGGACACTGACCTAACTCAGTATACTTTCCCTAATATTCACCATCTCTATCAGATCTAATAACTTTTATCTTTCTGTCTAATTGCATTTCAACCTTCTTTATGTAAGCTTCAAGAGCATGTACCGATTGAGATTTTTCATGAAGCAAATAGACATAGCTGTAATGTGAGAAGTCATCTACAAAGGCAATGAAATATTTCTCTCCATTATGAGTTGGATTGTCAAAGGGTCCACAAATATCGGTGTGTATAAGTTCGAGAAGCTAAGTACTTCTTGTGCCTTGTTTCTTATAGTGTTTGTTTTGCTTACCTTCAATGCAACCCACACATATTCCGAGATTAATAAAGTCTAAGTTAGGAAATATTTCATTATTTACTAATTTCATTATCCTTTCTTTAGATATATGACCCAAACGCTTATGCCACAAGTAAGCAGAATTTTCATTCAACAAGCTATGATTAATTACAATGTTATGATGCACAGTAAGTAAGGAATGTGCATAGTAAGGACTTAGCAAAAACATTATCAAATTTCAATTTATATAAACCATCAGTAAGAACACCAAAACCAACAATACTTGCATTCTTAAATAAACTAAGGAATGTAATGTTTATTCCTAAACTTGTACAACAAAATCATGAATTCACTTTTACCAACAATTGTTGTCACATTCATTATGGTAATGAGTGTGTGGGCAACATTGTAATGGTAAATGGTCTATATTTTCTAAAAACACATGAATGTGAACAAAGTCAGCAAGTTGCTTCTAATACCATGATGAATGAGAAGCATTCTCGAGATAATCATGTTAATTCTATACAACTGTGGCATCTAGGACTAGGTTATATCAATGAGAATTGATTGACAAAGTTGGTTCAACGTGGATTAATTTCTAATTTGGGTTCAAAACCCAGGCTGACTCGTGAGTCTTGTATTTTCGAAAAAATGGCTAAGTCTCCTTTTGTTGGACAAATGGAAAAGGTTACTGAGTTGCTGGGATTGATATATATATATATATACGAATGTGTGCGGGCCCATAAATGTTATGGCTCAGAATAGTTGTGTCTACTTTGTAACTTTTATCCATGATCTGTCTAGGTATGGTTACCTGTACTTAATGAAGTATAAGTCTGAAGTCTTTGAAAGCTTCAAAGAATTCAAGGTCGAAGTAAAAAACCAAACATAAGAGAGTATCAAGATTTTTCAATCAAATTAAGAAGGTGAATACGTGAGTACTGAATTTGTTGATTATCTTAAGGAATGTGGTATTGTTTCAAAGTTAACTCCTCCGTATACCCCACAAATTAATGGTGTGGCTGAACATAGAAATCGAACCTTGTTGCACATGGTACGTTTTATGATTAGTTACACAAATTTGCTAATTTCGTTATGGGGTTATGCCATTCTTATAGTGATTTACTTATTAAATTCGATATAAACTAAATTTGTTATGACCACGCCATATGAGATATGGGTTGGGAAACCACCGAGTCTTAAACATGTAAGGATTTTGGGTTATCCTGTTTATGTAAAAAGGTTGAAAACATAAAAGTTGGAACCAAGATATGAGAAAAGACATTTTGTGAGATATCATAAAGATAGTTTAGGGTATTATGTTTATTTTTCAGTTGATCCAAGAGTTGTAATCGCTAAACATATAATCTTCCTAGAAGAAGCGTTAATCCAAGAAGTTGGTATGAGTAAGAAAATATAATTGGAAGAAGAGTCTTCTAGTTCACAAATACCTAATTAGATTGTTGAGCATGCTGAGACTAATCGAGTTATCGATCCACAGTTTCCTGGTAGATTGGGTAGGGTATCCCATCGTCCGAAATGTTGGTATGAACTAACTATGGAGGAGATACAAGAATTATTCATAGGGGATAGTGATCAATTGGTTGATCCTACTACCAATGAGGAGGCGATATGTGATATCAATTCTTTGAAGTATCAAATAGCTATGGAATCTGAAATGGAGTCTATGTACTCTAACCAGGTTTAGACCTTGGTTGATCTTCTTGAAAGAATTATTCCTATAGGTTGTAAATGGATCTTCAAGAGAAAGATCGATGTTGATGGGCAAGTTCAAACATATAAAGCATAATTGGTAGCTAAAGGATACCTTCACCATCAAGGAGTTGACTATGACAAGACATTTTCACTAGTCGCGATACTAAAGTCTATCAAGATGATGCTAGCTATTGTTGTATACTATGATTATGAGATTTGGCATATGCATATTAAAACTACATTCCTCAATGCATTTCTTGGGGAAGAGATCCATATGGAACAACCACGTGATTTTTAATTCGTTGATTTTCGTCAAGTATGTTTCCTGAAAAGATCTATTTATGGTTTTAAGCAAGGTTCGAGGAGTTGGAACGTCCATTCTAATCATGAGATCAAAGAGTTTGATTACATGAGAAATCTGGATGAACCATGTGCGTATAAAAACACTAGTGGGAGTGATATAATGTTACTGGTCTTATATGTGGATGATATATTAATTATGGGTAATAGTGTGGACATGATGTTGTCTACTAAAGCCTGGTTGTCCAAAGTGTTTTCCATGAAAGATTTTGGAAATGTTACTTATACTTTGGGGATTCGAATTTATAGAGAGAGAGTTGGGAAATTGATAGGTCTTTCCCAAAACTTGTACATAAAAAAGATGTTAAAGTAGTTTAACATGTTGAATTTTAAGAAAAGGTCTTTTACCTGTTAAACCTCGAATTCATCTCTCTAAAGATATGTCCCCAAATAATCTTGAAGAGAGAGATCCTATGTAATATCCCGAATTTTCTAAGGGGCTCAAGAGTAATTTTAACTTGCGTCATATGTGAAATTATCAAAAGATTAAGGACCTAAGTATAATTTGTTACAGTTATCAGTATCGAATAGACTGTAGGGAGTGTCTTGGAGCCTAAATGCCTAAGGAAAATGATATGGTATTGACGAGCATCCCAAGATAGGATTTATGATATTAAAAGAAATCAAAATCGAAACAATTTTTGGTACAACTTCGATTTAGGCTAAAAAATCGAATCATCATAGGAGACTCTCGAGAAATCAACAGAACCCTAAGGATCAACCCTGAAAGGGTTCTAAAGAAAACAATGGTTTCGGTGAGGGCGCAAAGATGAAATCGTCCTTATCGAGTAAGTCATGAGTTATTAATTTTGGGTTTTCAGTATCATAATGTAAATTAATTTGATGTTTGAGGGTGTAATTGCAATTAGAGAATTACCCGAGAGAAATAAGCATGAAATTTGGGGTTTAATGTGAATTTTCTCTTATATCATAGTGTATTATAATATGTATAGATATATATATATATGTAAATACACGCGTGGGGGCCAAGCTATCAGTAAGCCAAATTGAAATTCTATTGCAAAATTGAAGAGTTAGTGCAGAGAATCAAGAATCAAAGGTAGCAAATCAGGGAGCAGAAGATTATAAACTTCTTGGCCAAGCATGCTACAGAAGGCATAAATATAATATATATGTATATGTATGGAGTGGTGGCCAAGGCAATTGGGCTATAAATTGGATGGGATTTAGGAAGAAGAAGTAGAGAGTGAACAGCTGAGAGGTTAGAAGGGAGAGATGGAGAGAGAGAGAGAGAGCTGGAGCCACAATGGTGGTTGATTTTTGCCATGGCTAAAACAGCCAGTGGCGATGATGGTTGGGCCACGATGAGGGCAGCCATGGTAGCGACCAACAACGACTCAAGTGTGGGCTATGGAGGTTGGTCGACAAGTAGCAGCACGAGCGGTTGGAGACAGCAAAAGTGGTCGGAGGCAACCTAAAGCAACGATGATGGTCGTACGTAGGTTTGAGGCGTGCACAGGGAAGGCTGCCTGGCCCGTCGCCACTTCCCGATCCGCCACCACCAACCCTGCTACTGTTGCCATCGTGGATCCAGTGGGCGTCATAGGCATTGTGAGCATAGTGGCCATGCGCTGGAGAAGATAAATTTGGAAGAATGAAGGAGAAGAAGGAGAAAAGAAGAAAAGAAAAAAAGAAAAAGAAAAGAAAATGAAGAAAAAATAAGAAAAATATGAAAAAAATCTCTAAAAATTTTAGGAAGTAATTTGGGGCTCGAAGAGCATGCTCGGAGCCAAGAAATTATTCGAGCACGCATAACGAGATCATAACACGCATACCGAGAAAACTTGGGAGACTATGTTAAGGTGAGTAAAATTTTCTAGAAAATTTCAGAAAATTAGGAAAGTTATTTTATGAATTGTTATAGAGAAATATTTGAGAAATATTTAGCTTGGATTTATTGAGGAAAAATATGAAGAAATAGAGGAAAATTATGAAAAATTTAGAAAAAAATAGGACATTGATATCCTTAAATAAATATGATGGCCTGGGTACATTGAGGGATCTGAATTGAGTACGTTGAAGTCTGGCACGAGAATCAAGATGTCATGAGATAGTTCGAGATAAGTGGTTTGACCCTAAACCCGATTTTATGTAAATGATTTTATCATGTTGCCATGCATTGATGTGAATGTCATGTAGATTGCATTTACATGTTATGATGAAATGTACATATGTACACAATGAAATTATTGATCATGCATTGCATAAGGTTTTGAGAGTATGGGCCGGTACTGTTGAGCCAACTTTCTCCATTCAATTTAATTTCAGTTTTGATAGATAACAAACACATATTTATGTATTAAAACCCTACTTGAGGCCCCTAAATGTTATTTAATTAATTTACATGATTTTATCTAGAGTATTATATAAATATTAATATAGTTTTTCATATTGCAACTTTTTTTTTATAAAGCTTATATAGATTTTCTTTAAGTGTTTATCAAATTTTCTAGACCAAAAGTCGACTCCCGTATGGGAACAGTCGACTCCTTTTTTGCCAGTCGACTAGGGATTATCCACAGTCGATATAGCCGAAGCTTGGGTTTTACAGAGTCGACATAGCCGAGAGCTATGTTTCGATAGTCGACTCCCTTTGAAGGGAAATCGACTTTAGGTTTTCCTGGAGTTAACTCCTTTCAAGTTGCAGTCGACTGTTGGATAGGACAGTCAACTGTCCTGGTCCAACATTTGGATTTATAGCCCAATCTCTGCTCGCTTCTTGTTCCATATATATATATATATATATATCTTTTGTCCAAAGAAAAAGACATAACGAAAAAAAGTGCTCTCTCAAGATTTATCTTTCAAGAAAAGCAAGCAAGTGCTCAAATCTTTCAAGCCTATTCAAGAAGCACTCAAGCTCACGGATCTACACTGTTCATTTGTTCTTGGACTCTTGCAAGCAAGGAATCGAAAAGCCATCTTGCAAATCCGCTTGAGGTCAACTATATTTGTTTAATCTATGTTGTATCTTGTATAGTACAATTGTATCTTTGCATCTTGTTGTGCTTTATTGTGTTGTCCAAAGGTGGACATAGTTGTAATACTCAAACTTTATCTTTGTGGTCGTTGGTTGGTTTCCTAGAACCATTACAAAATCTAGGTGTAATAGTTACCGAGGTTAGCTAAGGTAAAATCTCAGGGTGATTGAGAATAGTGGAACTGTAACTGCCCACCTCTTCAGGGCGTGTTATACCTTAGGAAATTTGGTCTATATTTTTTTTTTACATTATCTCCGAAATTCCCTAAGACCTTCTCTAGTGCTAGACGAGATGTTTACACTAGAAAATACAAAGCGAAAGTTGAACCGAACCTGCTCATGGCAATGCATACATGAATAACTGAACATAATATTTATCACAAAGTTTTTACATAAGCTTCTGAAAATAAAACAATAGTACATAATTCTTAAACTTTTCATATTACATCATAACATGGAACATTTCCTCATTTCCTGACGTCTCGCATCACTACATATCTGCAACCTTGGTATCATCACTGCAAGTCCTGACTGGAACGTTGAATGTTCCAGAGGCTAACCCAAGTTAGATGATGAACCATTTAAGTAAGGGTACATAATGCTATGCCATGTGTGTATGCAATGCCTTACCTCGTAGGTGTCAATTGCATCCTCAGGCTACCTACTATTTTAGCGGCCACCTCTATCGAAGCTGGGTGTATGGGTGCACCCTTGGTAAGGCAGCAGTGCCAGTTCGTACTCTCTACGGCCTCATATGCGAGTGATCAATGGCTTCGACGTGTATTTATGCATTTCATAATCATGTCATGGATGCAGTCTACGTGTGGGGTACATATCATAGCATGTCAATATGATGTAGGCATTCAAAGGTAAACATTTATAACCGTACTAAGTTTGAAACGGTACACTTATAGCTAAGTTGCCTCGGAAGACGTGTCGATCTCGAAAATCGTGCCAAGCGGTTATTTCTCAATTTTCTTACCCTCAAGAACTCCTAAAAACATCAATTTAATTTTTTGACTATCAATTCACTATTTTCCATAATTTCTCTCTCTCTCTCTCTCTCTCTCTCTCTATATATATATATATTTAAGCCTTATTTCTCCACAAATTTCATAAAAATCATCTAGACTTCCATAAAGCCTAATTTCTCTTCTCTATAATTCCTTAGCTAGTATTTCTAAGTTTCTGGAATTTTCTTGAAATTTTCCAACCTAAATTCCTATTTTCCCTTATTTCCATAATAACCAAATTCCTTAAATAAATAACAATTACATAACAATTATCTAGAATTTCATATTATTCAATTTCTCTTCACTAATATTTCTTAATTAATACTCCTATCATTCTGAAATTTTTCTTGGAATTTTCCAAATTAAAATCCTATTTTTTCTTTATTTCTATAATAGAAAAATCACTTAAATAATTAATAAAATTAGCATTTTCCAGAAAAAAAATTTACAAAATAAGTCATAAACAACATTTCAAATTTAAATAAAATTTTTGCAAAATTATATTTCTTTTATTTTTTTATTTTTTATTTTTCTTTTATTTCTTTTCTTTTCTTTTCTTTATTTTTCTTTTCTTTTTCTTTTCTTTTATTTTTTTCTTGCGAGCACGTGGAAGGCACGCGCCTTCTTCCCACTCGCGGGCGCGTGCAACCACGCGCCCGATTGCAGTCGTCTTCTTCAGCAGCCATTTCACCGCCGGCGACGCCTCGGCCGCTCCAAGCTTCGAAAGAAGCTTCCCTCCTCCTTACTTTTGACCTCCCGAACCCGATTATGGCCTTAAATTTTAGAAAAAGACACAATAGGTACCTCGATTTTTCATTTGAAGGCTCGGCTACGGCAAAGTCGCGATTTTCCAACGACGCTTGTATCTCCCTCTTCATTGCTCTGTTGGCCACCCAATGCTCCAGAAACGTTGCCCACAAAGCAAGGACTAAAACCCTACTTTCAAACCTCTCAAACACTGCCTCGAAAGCCCGATTTAAGCTTTGAAACTTTCGGATGATTTGTTTCACTCGAACATGGCTATTTATAGCCCAAATTCGACGCGACTCGTCTTATCATGGACAGCCACACGTCCTAGAGGCCACTCTGGCGTCAATTCAGCCATTAATGCCCCCCTACCCTGAGAACCGATTGTAGGCGCGGCCATGCTCTGGCTGCGCGCTGCTCTGCAAAAATCCAGATTTTCTAGATTTTTTTTTATACATATATATTATATATACATACATACTAAATTATACACATACATATATAACTATATACGTATATACATATATATACTAAATTGTATACATAGCAAGCTATATACCTATATACCTACTAAATTATATATATATACACATGCAAAAAAAAATTCCTATTTAACCACTAAATAAAAATAATTATTTATCTTAAAATTCTATAGCTTCTTTAGGGTCACATACTTATATTATTTCTGGTATTATCTTACCTTAATTAAGTCAAATTACATATCATGTAAACATAATTTAATTAAACCCAATATACTATTTATTTATAATGACTCAAGGTATTACAAGAACCCTAAGGGTTGTTAATACCTTAGGAGAGTGGAGTAGGCGTGGGATCGCCGAACCACTATATGTGCTGTGTGCTTTGCTGTTTTTATTCTTGATGATTCTTGCGCATTTAAATTCTCATCTTGGAATTGGTGGAATATACACATACATATCAAAGTATTTTTTATGTATAAAGTTTATTCAAGAGTTTTCAAAATAAACGAAAATCAGACCTAAGATTTTATCAACTCAATTCACCCCCCCCTCTTGAGTTGCCATTGTATTGTGTCAAGGGATCAACAGGTACCATTTCTCTTCCAAGGGTGCACCCATACACCTCGGCATGTTGTAGGAAGCCGTAAAAATGGAGAGTAGCATTAAGGTACGGTCAGCTCAAACCGAAATGAAAAGGAAAAGGACATTTTGCATCCATGCACCAAATATGTTTATTGTACCTTTACTTAGATGATTCATCATCTAACCTGGGATTTGCCCGTAGAATATTTAAACGTTCCAGATGAAGATTGTAGCAGAAACGAGGATTAATGAGGCATGAAATGGCACTTAGCAAAGTGCATGATGAATTCATTGTATATTGTGTAGCCCATGTATTTAAGTTCTGCCACTTTGAATTCTGAACGTTTTGAGGAAAAATGATATATAACCTTATTTATGGTTAATGATAAAGTTAAGGTTCGATTCTTGCTTCCGCATTTGATGATATGATGATTTTCATTTGAGATAAATGAATGGAAATTTTGGGATGGATATGAGGAATGGCATGGTTCTGCATTAGTATTGAAAGAAAAAAAATTATTATCCCAGAATTGTCCTAAATTATAACACACTTGAGAAAGTGGGGTGTTACATCGTATAAGGTGAATTATGCTTCGATGGTTGGGAGCCTTATGTGTGCGATGATATGTACAAGGCCTGATATTTCTTTTACGGTAAATGTTGTTAACCAATATCAGTCAAACCCTGGTGAGTGTCACTAGATTATAGTAGACATATCTTGAAGTACTTGAAAAGAACTAAAGATATGTTACTGGTTTATGGAGATAGTGATATTTATATTAATATGTAACACAGATTTAGATTTTCAATCAAATGTTAATGATCGTAAGTCAACATTGGGTTTTGTTTTTCTCTTGAATGGTGGTGTTGTGAGCTAGAAAAGTTCCAAGCAAGAAATCAAAGCAGATTCTTCTACTAGAGCCGAATATATGGCGGCATGTGATGCTACTAAGGAAGTTGTTTGGATACGAAAATTTGTTTTTAAAATTGGAGTGGTTCCTCCCTTTAGTCATCGATATTTTTATATTACGATAACAATGGAGCTACTGCACATGTAAATGAACCATGATTTCATAAAAAATCCAAACACATTGAACATTGGTCTCACCTCATTCGAGAGATTATCGCACATGAAGACGTGCAGTTGTAGAAGATAATTTCAGTGAATAATATAGCTAACCCACTTACCAAAGTTACGATTTAATCACAGCTTAATTGACATCTTGAGAAGTTGGGTATTTGATATCTACCGATAATGATGCATTAGTTTTGTACATCTGATGTAAATTAGTATTAGTGTAAGTGAGAGATTGTCAGTGATGTGCCCTAATACTAGATTTGGATGACTTTAACGTGTGTGTAAAATACATATGATGTGTAAAATTCATTACTCTCCAGTTTGTTATATGAATGAATCCCTGAATTTCCTGTTTGAGAATCTTATTCTTAAGGTGTTAAAAATATGTCACGAGAATCTTTAGTAATAGGATTTCTTAAATATTCTTGATTCTTAGATTAATCGGATATATAAGGACTCTAATTGATCGATTATGAACTGACACGTAGTATACTACCTTGATTAGTATGAGATACTAATGGTTAAATGTGGTGAGTCACATACCATATAACATGTGATGTTTCTAGTAAACTCATGGGTGGTTGTTGGAGAACAACGCACTGAATGTGACACCGATGACTGATCATATGGCATTATAGATAATGATTTTATCATCAAGTTGTGATTGTATAACTGATTCTTAGACTTCAACTGACATGGTTGTCTTGTGTATCGGTGTGTGGGATTTGCTAATGTGCCAAACCATCCAATTGTGAGGTGGGGACGTTCATCTATGTGGCTCTATATTGCTAGTGTGTGGAAGCAGGTGCTTAAGGATAGAATTTGTCACTTTCATTTCGGTGAGGTGAACATCTTACATGGTTTATTGTTAGTATGACAGGAAAGTCCTTGGCCAAGATAGTATGATTAATCAGTAAAGTGTTTCTTGAGGTGTCATCTAGTCATGTTGATAAAATCTGACACATAGTTACTGAGTTTATCGTACCATAACTCTGGCTTGGTCGAAACGTTGAGTGACGGAAGGATTGTATTACATGGTAGTCATCAATTGTAATAGGCTCACTTGAAGTTTGACTTCATTGCCTTCTATATTATCCTAGACTGTTGCTAGATGCTTCCTAGGACCTTCTAGAACATCACGAGAATATGAAAAGATTCTCGAGGTGGGTCGAGGTTATTTGACCAACATCAAAAGGGTTTTGGCGTTATTTGATTACTATAAGGCAATGAATCTAGAAAATCACACACCATATAGAGTGGCATATGGTGTCATCACTATGCACTTGTCATGCCTTGGACATCATTAATAGTTAATGATGGTTTTAATAATATCATTAAGTTTTAATGGCTTGGTTCATTAAAAGTTAATGAATCAATAAGCCATTTCATCAAAAACAATAAGGAATGTCGACTGCCTCAGCACAGTTGATAGACTACCTTCAAATGGTCAACTAGCTGAAGGAGTTGGTCGACCATTTTTTCATATGTTGGACATCAGTTGACCTCCTTTAAGAAATCGATTGATCGTTTTTGTCGCCTAAGCTACAGATGGTGGATTCCACATGTTAGTCGGCTAAGGGGCATGGGTGACAATTGAAGGCTAAATCAATTTGTCCTCCAGAAGTAAAGAATTTGAGAGACTAGATTTCTTGGTTTGGCAGCATCCTCTGTAGCTTCTGCTTCTACTTTTAAAAATTGCAAGTAGAGTAATTGTTACGCTAGGTAGGTCTGGATAGTTCGAGGAGACAGACTTGGGCGTATGAATTAAAGTCCTCATACTAGCACAGAACGAGGGCTAGGACTTGGTACCAAATAGCTTGCTAGGTATGGATAGACTACGCCCTCCACGCATTGAGAAGAAATTGGTCTTTGTGTAAAAATAGTTTCTACACCAACCTAACATTAGGATATAGGTATGTAATTTATTATATTTCATTTGATGAAATATCGTTTTGCCTAAATACCCAAGCTGTGTATGGTGTCTATATTAAATAACTTCTGCTACGAATATCTTATATACAAAAATTTTAAATTTACCTACATTGCCATACGTCAATTCCATCAACCCCTAAAATTTAGGGATAGATAAAATCAAACTTTATGCCACATGTCCTAACCTCCATAAACCTAGGTCAAGATAATTCGTTCTTATCTAGTTATTCCAATTCCACTCAATCCCAAGATTGCAAGATAATAGACAATCAACTAATCCTCTACGATATGGGCAAGTTTGGATCATTCTCATCACATAGCTCCTCTTGAAAGGTATACAATAACCTTGAGGGATAAGCCAAATTGACGACATTCAATATTGTTCTCATAGCCTTCAGTTCTATCGAGCTACTTGCTAACTTAAATATCAAAGTAGCATCATCCCAACAAGACCCAGGGTAGTCATTCATATTTTTTGTCTACACAAATTTATATTTTGATTTATGAAGAAAATAATCTTGAAAAATGTATTTTCAATAAATTTGGTTTATTGTTGATTTTCAAAATATTTTTCTATAAATTATTTTAGACTAGAAAACTTCATGCTCATATACAATTATAACTTTCAAAATAACTGTGGCACCCTCGGTCCCACATCCGAGGTGCCACCAAAACCCATGGTTACAACCATGCCCACCGGATAACTGTCCACTACCACCACTTTTCCATTACTAGGGCCTGAGCTATTTGTGTGGTTAGTGATAAAAGATGAGTCCTAAGATCCAGTAAGGCAATATGAAAAAATAGCAAATTATAGTTCATAACAAATATAGAAAAATATAAAGTGAATCATACATGCAAGCCCATCTACCACGGACTCTTGGTGGCCCCATATGATTTTCCTAGACCCCAACATGAGCTATGTTTTATCCTTAAAATCCATAGTCTCATGCCTAGGCACTTCTCTGTTATCATATGTAAGTCATGACAATGTAATTTGAACAGAAAACATATATATAAACCCTTACTGAAATAGTATTTACTGCCTTTCTCTAAATTGTTAAAATCACTGATGTCACGGCTTGGAATTCTTACTAGTGAAACACAACAAGACAGTAGTATAAGGCACAATAATTTCTTAGATAGGTATCACTAAAATAAACTTCCAACTAATCTTCAAATTATTTTGCACTTCCTGTGTTGCCTACTCGTTTTTTTTTTCTCTAATTTCTCCTCACGCTGGCTACTACTTTCTAATCCCAATTCCAATTCATCTTCTATTTATAGGTGATTTCTCACTTGGCTGCCAAACTTCTATCTTTAATTTACATCCACAGAATGTGAATACGTGCCTTATAATTTATTCCATTAATCCCCATACTCATTTTATCTTATTTGCAAGTCCCATCTTTCTGATTACCTGGAACTCCTTTTACAAAACATTCCCCAAGCGAATAGTAACAGTACCGTTCTTGAATTTAAGGAGATTAGTGGCAGCGTAGTTGGCCACCATGGAAAATTAATTCTAAAAAAAAAATTCAATGCCTGCATTCTAACAAGGAATTGAACCTATAACCTACCCCAAGCAAGGACCCATCCTTGGGTGTGCATGACCATTGGGCTGCAAGCTTCCTCATTTGATATATGCGCAATAATTTATTATACACTAATCCAAACTCTCTTTAAAAAAAATAAATTTCAACCTTTTACTCCCAAGATTCAAACCTTAAACCTATCAACTCCCTTGTAAACAAATAACCACTAGGTTACAAGACCCCTTTATTTGTATTTTTGCAACAACTTATTTTATACTAAAGAAACTCCCAAATTCCAACCTTATACTTAGATCTCAAAAATCTCAAAAACTTTCAATCACTTCCCTACTCAAAAATTTGATGTCCTCCATTAAATTCCACAATGCTACAAATTTGTAATAAATTATAAATAAATTATCTCAAATATAGAAATTAATTACTATTATTTTCCAAAATACAGGGATGTTACAATAACCAAAATATATTTTGTATAAGTCGAGTATGATGAAACGCATGATTTTGCATTTATCAAGGTGTTTGAAGCTTATGAAAATATTTTTTCTTAACTTGAATAACTTTAGCCTTATATAAATGAACATTTCAAGATAACCAAGTATGTTTAGTCGAGTAATGTTTTATATATTTTTCAAATTAGTCGATTATATGCTCTAGCAAAACCTTCTTTCAATCGACTATTAAAGTTTCATATTTGCGTATTTTATGCTAGCTCTCTATATTTCAAGAATCAGTCAAGTAAGGATGATTTTCAATCGAGTATTGTTTTGATATAAAAAATTTCAAGCATTTCCTTAGTTGAATATATCCTTCTCTCAATCGACTAATATATTTTTTTCAATCAAATATCTATATATGTTAGTTGAGTAAAGGTTGGATTAAATCTGGTTGAGTCTCTGCGTTTAAAGCTAATCGAGTATCAATTATCTATACTCGAGTATATGCTTGTGTTAGGTGAGTAAGCTTAGTCTGGTAATTGAGTGCTTAATGCAAAGTCCCTGTGACTTGTGAGTTAGAAGAGTAATGTTTTGGTCTTACTCGAGTGAGGCTTTTATAAAATCAATTACATGAAATGTTCAATCGAGTATGCGCTATACTAGTCGAGTATCTCTAGGACTTATGTAACACCCTAAAATAAAATAAAGTAATTTCAAAATTTTTAAGAATTTTTCAAGTGACTATGAAGCAGTTTAGGGAACTAAAAGTCAGTATACTAAGCCAAATCCACTGAAGGAAGTACCTCAGAACTCAAATATTTAAAAGAAGGACATGATATTGACGGGCGTCTCGAGACGAGATTTATGATGCTGGAAGAAATTAAAATGGGGATAGTTTTCGGTACAGTAAAAATACAATTTAAAAAAATGAATAATCATAAAAGACTTTTGGAAAGCCAATAGAACCTTAAGGAATTGACCTTATCTAGTAACTTTGGATTATTAATTTAGGGTTTTTTATAGTTTAATCCAAATAAATTTTACATTGGATGGTGTAATTATAATTATTGAAAGTCTAAAATGGGATTATGAAGTTCATTAGGGGTCTAATGTGTGATTTTACCTATATATTAGGTTATATAATATATATATATATATATGTGTGTGTGTTTGAGAGAGAGAGAGAGAGTGTGTGTGTGTGTGTGTGTGTGTGTGCACATGGTGTCCAAGTGTGCATGGTGGCTAAGAATTCTGCAAATTGGAAGAAAAATAGTGGGCTATGCTCAATGCCCAAGCTTCAGGTGAGTATATATATGGGTGTATGAGAAATTATTTAATGAAATTATCCGATTCGACTATTTTTGGTGATATATTAAGAAATTGTAACTTTGGGAGAAGTAAAGGGAATTTTGTGAAATATGGGGATATAATGAATTTTTGAGTTTATGATAAATAATTTGTGAATTATTATGGTCTCGAAGAATTTAACGAAAAATATTAAACTTAACTGAATTTATGAATGAGGAGGGGCTGCAAACATTTGGAGATGTTGGGGTCTAGGCGTAATTATCGAAAACTATTTTTTGAATTACCTTAAGAATAAAATGTGCATGCAATTAATTCAAGAGGCTCATGGATCAAGTGGTAGGTGCTCGCATGAGGGAGTGGCTGGTTGCGGGTTCGAGTAAAGGTGGCAAATGGGCTAGGCCCATAGGTCGGCCCTTCTCATAGCCCGGCCCGGTACTGTAACAGATGGGTCGGGCTGGTCGGCCTAGAAGAATGCGGGTCTTACCAGGCCAGCGATCTGTGGCTTGAGGCCCAGCCCAGCAAGGAATAATTTTAAAGTTTCTCTAGAAATTATGTAAAAAATGCAATTTCTTAAAATTTAACTTTAAATGCAACCTTCAAATGCCAGAGAATAATTTAAAAGTCAATTTCATAATAGTTACAATTGTCAGCATATGGCAGAAATAACTTTAAACTAATCAAGAATATGGCAGGAATAATTTCAAGTATATGGCAAGAATAATTTTATAGGCTTTTCTAGGCTTTTGATGGTAGGAACAAACAAACATTTTTTAGGCTTTTATAGGCTCAAACATCTTTTAAAGTTTTGATGGCAGGGAATATGGCAGGAATATAGATTAATTTTTAAATAATATTTTTTTATATTGATAAATTGTAATTAAAATAGCAATGTTGTTTACGAACTTCTCAAAAAAAATGTCAATTTTTCTAATCATATGATGCGGTTGAATAGTTTTATTTTTTTATTAAGCTGACAATTGTCACTATTAAGTGACTTTTTTATATATAGAAAGAAAATAACTAAATAACTACCTCAATCATCTTAAACTTAGAGACATCCCTAATTAATAAGTGGTTAAGAAACTTTCTAAATAAAAAAATATATTTTCTTATTTTTTTGACTCATAATAATAAAATATTTTTATTAACCAACTAAATTGTTAAAAAGGCTAATGAATATAATTTAAGTTAAAAATAATTGTTGTACGCAAGGAATCATGGGTTTTTGCAGTTATTCTCTTTAAAATTCAAATTTTGAATTTTCATAGCATGTGATCAAATTTTCAATAGTTTTCTAGGCTCCCACGATTCTTACCACTATAAAATTTAAAGTTTGAATTTTCATAGAAATTTCTAGACTCCTATGATTCAACCCATTTGCATTTAATGGCAGGAACCATGGGCTTTAGCAGGGAATATGGATTAATTTTTAAATAACATTTTTCCATATTGATAAATTCTAACTAATACATACTTTTTAAATAAAATAATTTAGTATATTTTTATTTTAGGAATTATTATACCAAATTAGGTACCATAATAAATCGTAAAAAAATTATTATAGAAAAAAAATGTGTATTAAATTATTTATTACTTATTATTCACTAAAAATGCTCTTAATTACTAACCAACCAACCACTGTTTCTTAATAAGTTAGAAAAATCTTTAGTATAAAAGCTTATTAACTTGCTTATAACTATAAAAATAAATAAATTATGTCAAAATCATATGAACTTAAAAAAATAGATAAAATCATAGAAGTACATTCAAACTTTTCAGAATTTTTGTCTCAAAAAAATCAAAGAATAAATAAAAGTTTTATTATGGAACCTAATTATTGTTAATGGCAGAGAATATGACAGCCTAGAAATTGCTATGGACCCATTATTGTTGATGGCAAAGAATATTGCAGAGATTCAGGGAATACTTTTGATCAATTGTCAAAAGTTTTCAATACTTTTCTAGGTTTTCATGATTTTGATCATTTGAAATTCAAATTTTGATTTTTCATTGCAACTCATGGGAACGTTCAAATGTTTGTGTCTATAAATAAGTGATTGTTGAAATTGTTCAATCACAAAAATTGCTTTCGCTATCATACTCTCTTGCTGATACACTATTTTACAAGTTGTCCTACTCTATTACTATCTTGCTAATTACTATACTTTCTAGTGTCACAATATCTTTGATTGGTTTCATTATTCTACATTTACAATCATGTCTTCCCTTCGTCACTCCCTCACTACTCGCAGAAATGATCCTCATAGTGCTTCTTCCATGGAGCTCGGCCCCTCGAGCCAATACATCTTTTACAAACCCCCAACGACCTTCTATTCCAACCCCAATGGGACCACTCCCCCATGATTTTTTTAACGATTGGAGTAGCAATCAATAGGCATGGTCACACCCATCATTTACTGAATTAGATACACAACCTTCCAAATCACAAGATCCTGATATGCAAATATTTGGTAACCCCCCACCTCTACTAACTAAACAACTTTTACCACATGAGGGTCAGACCTCCTCAAAACAACCAAATGAGGAGTCGTCTAGCTCACAACGCAACTCCAAGCGACAAAGGACTAGTAATGTCTGGCAGGTGTTTGAAATCATTAATATAGTCGGGAAAAGTCAAAGAGCTTTGTGTAAATTTTGCAAAAGGGACTACTCACGCCAACCAGGGGGTGGGACTGGACACTTGATGAGACATGCCTTGAAACATGATGATGGCGGTCTGGACGCAACGCAGACACAATTGCAACAAGCTAAGGGTTTGATTTTTCAATATAATAGAGAACTTGATAAATCTATCTTAGCAAAACTAATAATTAAAACTGAATCTTCTTTTTTGTTTGGGGAGGATGCAATGTTTAAATGGTATTGTAAAAATGCATTACAACCTACAGCTAGGGGTTTTTCACGAACGACTATAAAAAATGAAGCAATGAGGTTATATCTAGAATATTTAGAATAAATAAAAAATACATTTAATGCATTTAATGTAAGGGTGTCATTAACATCAGATATTTGGTATAATGTTATGACAAATAACTGATGATATTAATGTTTTGGTTTTGATGGTTGACTAAACTTATACATATATGTTATGAAAATAAATTCAATTTCAAACTATTTTTCTAACAAGTTATCTTATTCAAATTAAATCAAAGTAAATCAAAAAACAATCTTTTATATTTATATCATAGCAAAATTATCATATTTTATCTTAAACACATTGGTCTTATTATGTTTCAAAATGTTGGTTTTAAATTTGTCGTATAAAATACATATAAAGTAATAGCTTTTGTTTTCAAATGTATGAGAAGCTGTCGACCAGTTATATAAGCCTGTCAACCGGTTGCTTCATGATGCCAAACCTGTCGACTGGTTAAGACATAGGCTGTCGACCGGCTAAACAACATGCTCTCAGTTGTTTGCTGTTGACTGCCTCTACATGTTGACCTGTCGACCGATCTTGAGAACATGTCGACCATTTTACCTTACCTGTCAATCGGTGTTCAAATATTTCAATCTATCCTGTCAATCGGTTGTATGAAGTTGTCGACCGGTTTATCGTAGACAGCTTTTAATGTCTAGTGACCACCACTCTCAAGTGTTCTCTCCACTTGTAACGGGATGATTTCAAGTTTTGTCTTTCAAACCTCTATAAATGCAAGTCAAGAAGGAGAATTCAATTTACCAAAGCAATCTATCTACAAGCTCCCAAGTGCTCATCAATCGTTGTGCTTCAATTGTGCCCTAAGTCTCTTGCTTTCAAGGCTTGTATTTTATTTGTCTCAAAGCACATTTTTTAGCCTTGAATTTATTCTTGATTACATTATAACTAATTGGGAAATCTCTTAGAAACTAATCTATTGTATCAATTCTTGTGTTCCTAGCTTGTATAGCTAGAGCACCTACTTGTCAAAATAGGAGGTTTCTATTACCTAGGTTTGCTAGAGCGTTTGCTTATTTAAGCAAGAGGTTTGTATCTTCCTAGCTTAATGCTAGAGGGCCTATCCAATGTGATAGGAGAGTTATAGTGCTTTGCTTGAAAATCCTTAATGAGGAGTTAAGGTAGTGGATTAGGCTTAGTTAAGCCGAACCATTATAAATCCTTGTGTTCTCGTGTGCTTGTGATCTTTCCATTTTATCTTTTCAAGCATTCCTTATTTTCTCTCTTGCTTCACATATTTAAGCCCCTCATTAAAAAAGATTTTACATTTTTCATTCTTTTGTTTTTCCATTATCAAAACGAGATTGTCTTTACACGGTTGATACCTTATCGCGCCATTTCAAGGTCTTGAGGTTTAACGAAGTCGTGGTTTTCATAGACGACATCTTTATTCATCAAAAAAAAAATTAATATACCTCTTGGTGTGTGCCATAGCACTTCTATTCTAACAATAACCACTATATGTGCGTCACTATACATTGGATTGATGAAGAATGGAAAATTTAAAAAAGAATGATTGGAGTCATAGAATTAGTAGAACAACATAGAGATAATTCAATTGCAAGAAAAATTTGAGAGACCAGTTATAATTACAATCTCATTTGATAATATGAATAACAATGGCTCTACCATTGAACGGCTAAGACGCGAACTTCCATTAATTTTCGATGGACAATTGTTTCACAATAGATGTGCATACCATATTTTAAACTTATGTGTACAGAATGGTCTACAAATATATAATGAGGCATTAGCTAAAATAATAGGTGTTTTAGCTTTAATTCAAAGTAGTGAATCCCGTTCCCGAGAGTGGAAACAACTTTTTAATGGATTTGGCTTCCCATATAGAAGATTTCCAACAGATGTTCAAACAAGGTGAAATTCAACTTATTTGTTGTTACAAAAAACTAAACCATATGACAACAACTTGAATTATTTTGGAATAGGGAAATGGTAGAATCATATCAACTAAGGGATAGTGATTAGGAACAATTAGATGTTATTATATATATATTAGAAACATTTTATAGTGCAACAAAATCCTACCACACATATTTTTATTCGTGAAAAATTTCCTATTGTTAATTGTTTTGCAGAATATAGGGATTGAAATATATATGGACAATTTATAGCCCTCGTGGAAAAAAAATTTAGAAAATATTGGACTAATATACCATTATTATATCTTATGGCACCTGTATTAGATCCCACACAAAAGTGGGAAGGTGTTGAATATTTTTTGGAGTTTTACGAAATGACTATGGGAGTTGACACACAATAAATAAAAACAAAAGTTTGAAATTTAATTTTTGAAATGTATAATGTAGATGAGTCCCGTTTTGGTAATAAACCAAGTAGTGAAAATTCTTCTTCACAAAGAAAGTCTAAGGGATTCTTAAAATAGGGGTGGTCCACATACCTCAAATCAAAAAAATCAACGGGCAGTCTACAAACATCTAGTGGGTTTAGCAAACTTGAATTCTATTTAAATAGGAGATCTTCATTTTCTGATGACCAAATTAACACATTTGATATTTTATCATGGTGGCGTCAAAATCAACACACGTATCCGGTGTTAGCCACCATGGCCTGAGATCTACTAACCCCCTCGATGTCCATAGTGCCATCCAAGTCAGTTTTTTCTGCAAAAAATAGGGTGCTCAACCCAAAGAGATCGAGGTTACAACATAAGACACTGAAAATGTGTATATGCTTTAAGGACTGGTTGGATGTTGAATTTGATGAACAAAGGATAGATTTGTACAATAAATTTAGCGAATCAAAACATAATGACAGTGCAGGACCATCCACAACACAGTGATATTTCCTCTTAAAGGGAATACGCCCCGCAATTATTGGTTTGGCTTTTTTATGTATTTTAATAGTTAATTATTTTTTCGTACTTTAGATTTCATTCTTTTTTCTTCAAACCATACTAACTTAAGCATCGGAGTGGCCTCGAGAGCAATCCCGAGGGTAATTCTTTGCAGGTACTTATACCATTTGAAGGAATCAAGGAGGTTGGGCAACACTTAAATATCAGTTTGTATTTTTAATGTCATTTAATAACCTCTTATTCATTTGCATCTTAATATTTGTTTGTTATTGAAACCATACTAACTTAAGCATTGGAGTGCCCTTGGGGGCAACCCCAATGGTAGTTTTTTGCAAGTATTTTTAGCATATGAAGGAGTTGGACACCTTTCAAGGAGAGGAATATTGAAAATTACAAAATTGACAATCGCTTGTAATTATTTATAAACATATTTTAAAAAATATTTGTTGTATTTGAGAAAAAAATATTTAAAAAATTAAAAATAAATGGCCCACGGCCCGGCTTGGCCTGCTTTGGCCCATTTATTAAGGGCCACAGGGCCGTGCCGGGCCCCAAATCCCATTTGTCCGGCCCAACCCACCTCACCTCCCTCACGGGCCAAGCAGGAGGTGGGTTCAAGGCTGCTAGTACACGGGGGCTGGCCGAATTTTACTAGGATTTTTTCCAGCACAGTGAGACGCCAAACAACTTCGTTTCTAGAAGCACGCAGCAGCTATGCAAGGCTACCTTCTGGTGCCACGTGGCCACCACTAGTGAGCCCTCTACCTTGCCCGCCAAGTCCCACCATTTTTTATGCAATTTCACTAGCTATATAAGGCCAAATTCAGCTCCAATTTCAGCCACAAGTTGCGTAAAATAGGCTAGAATTTGAAGGTTGCACAAATAAGTAAAAGGTTAGCAAGCACAAATTGGAGAAGTTAGGAGGCTGGAATTTTATCAAGTCTATGTGGCTAAGGCAAATATGTAAGTGATATGCACTAATTTAGTAGTAATTATTGGAATTCTTTGTGTGCCTAATTGTATTAATTTATGATAATTTTGATTAGAAGAATTGTGGTCAGTGAGGTCAGCAATCCTATTACTTTGGGAACATTTGAGGATCAACACGGGAATTAATAAGAGTCATAAGAGGTTTCGGTAAGGGTTGCTTTCCAAAATAATACGCAAATGCTTTAATTGTCATGATGCCTCATACATTTAGGAATGCATTCGTATAATGTGTTGTGATGCATATATACATTCTTAATATTTCTTGACATGCATTGCATGTGAAATGATGATATCGCTAATCTATCATGGATGTTGTAAGTACATCATGCCTTTGCAAGTAGGGTTGCAAAATGATAATTAGCATGGAAGGGAAGATGATGCATTTTGCACTTGCATGTCATGCATGAAATTTTATTAAATAAAACCTTATATAGATAATTCAACATCTAACTTGGGCTATATCCTTGGAACATTCAAACGTTCCAGTTGGGGCTTACACCAAAGGCAAGGAAGTGGTTGAGATGTGATGACACGAGATATCGGGTCCAATGGGTTTGGCAAGTTGTCCCTGTATTTTGCCTCTTCATGAAAATTCAGTTATGTTTTAGTTATATTGAGAAACTTATGCTCTGTTTGATGAATAGTCTTGTAAAATAAAAGAATATTATGTAATATAAATTTTATTCAAGAAACAATCATGTAATACCGTTATGATTCTATGTTATTTTGAGATTCGATTCTTAGCTTCCGCATTTAATGTTTATGGTGATTCTCATACGAGATAGATGAATAGTAAGAAATTTTGGGAGTTTTGTGTTATGTTGGAATAATCTAACCCACAATTTCCTAAGTTCTAACACACATGGAAAAGCGGGGTGTTACAACTTAATCGAGTAACTGCCATTTGATTTCAAATTTTATAATGGTTACTCAAAAAGAAAAAAGAGGACGTTTTTTACTGTTGGAGCCTTATTTCTTTATTTTGTGAAGCCCAACCGTGTTCTTTTATAAAAAATTAATAAAAATGAATATTCATGGTGTTCTTAATGCTTATCTTTATAATTTGCATATATTTTTAACAAATTTGATTGTTATCAATCAAATCAAAGAAGTTGTGAGTTTGTGTAGATTTCAATGCCAAATCCCAATTCTCAAGGTTCTATAAAAAGCCAAGAGCAGCAAGAGATGAAGCAACCGCTTAGGGAATAACCGAAGGCTGATGCCATGGCTGCAACTTAAAGAAATTATGGTTGCTATTTGAGCAACAAAAAGCCAACCTAACCATCGCATGCCTTATTCTTCTTAGGCATATAACAAATGTTTGAAGTGAGTGTTCTTCATTTTTATTCCTCTTCATTTCAAAGTGATTATCTAGTGAGTTTACATGTATATCTTTCTAAACCAGATATTAGGATAAGAAAGTTGAGTGCTTAATTCATTCATTCTTATAACTCTCTTTTGCTCAAGAGAATTCTTGGTATCATTGTACATCTTATATTTTTTTTCTCTTGAGAAATCTTTTCACGTGTATTGTGAAACTTGTAAAAGGTTATGCTTGTTCCTTTGAAAAGCAATGTCTTAGTTGTGGTTGAGCCAAGTGTGAAAAAGCCTCATGTAATAGGTTACTGCTAAGCTTGTAAAAGTGAAAGTTCCTAGTAAACCCATAAAAAGTGGAGGTTACTACTTAACCTATAAAAGCTAGAGTTTCTACTTAGCTCATGAAAGTGAAAGTTTTAGTTGAGGCTGTAAAAATTGTGTTTAGGTTATAGCTGAGTGCGTTGAGTGCTAAAACCTACTATCCTTTATGGATGTTTTTCAAAATCATTAATGAGAAGTTAAGGTAGTAGACTGGGTATGTTGGTTGAACCACCCAAAAAAAATTGTGTTCATGGTGCTTGCTTTTGTTATTTATGTTTTAATAACATCATTCTTCATTAGTCGTTTAAGTGTTTTTCATGCATGAAATAAGTTCATAACAATATTATTCATTTAACTATCATTCAAATATTTTCTTAGTTGAAATCATTTTAAAAATCATACACTTTAAATGCTTTTCACTCTCTTTGCACAAAATTCTATGACTAAATCTATCTTGCATCCACTGTTGATGAAACATCTCTTTTATCCTATATTATGTAATTACATGTCATTTCCATCATCAAATATTTTTGTTTTAGCTTTTCATAGCGTGCATAAAAAGATTTTCAAACATTAATCATAATTGAATATACAAAAATCTTCTTTTATATTTAATTCTCAATGCATACATTTATTTCATGTATTTCAAGCTGATTCCTCTTAATACAAAACTGTTGCTTAAACATCTTCCTTAAAAGTATTCATCCTTATATATAAGTACATTTATGTGTTGTTTTACTTTTATATATTAGTTTTGATGTTGAAAAACATCTATTGGCTTAATCCCTAATTAAGTAATGAGTCAAGGTTGTCATTTTCAACATATATCAATTTGAATATCAAGTATTACTTTATGAAAATAAAAACCAAATGAATTACAAGTATCGAGATTTGCAAAATCCTATTTTTCTAAGTCTGGAAGGTTAATACATTATAAGGAGACATATAAGAAAATGTTTTATGTGTAGAACACTATATCCCGATATTTTGATAACTAATATCCATTGGTGATAAAATAATTTTTAATGAATTTTTCAAGAAATAAAAAGTATATATTTTGGAGGTGGTAATATTGTTAAATCTTGAATTTGTACTAAAATCAAAATTGTACATTCTAATTGTTATGGATTTTGATTTTCTAGATATTTTTATTGAAACCAAATAGGGGATACTTTTTTATTTACTTTTATGTATTAAAGTAAATAGAAGGTAAAATATAAGTAAAAGAAAATATGGACACTTACTTAAACTAAAGAAATGTAAATATGTTGTTGTAATATGTACATGCTATGGATTGTACTTTCAAGTAAATCCTTCTGAAAATTTGTCATGTTTCTATGCATATTTGGAAACCCTTTTTTTGAAAAGGTTTTCAATGTTTTCTAAATGTATGCTATTTTGAAACATTCATTTGTTTTCAAATCAAATTTTGGATTATGTTTCGAAACCGATATGTTATGTTTCGAGACCTCTGACAATTATGTCAGTATAGCATTTAAAAATTCAAGATGCATATGTTTTGAAATCAGTTTTTGAAGTATGTTTTGAAACCTTCATTCTATGTTTCAAAACCTCTTACATTTATGTCAGCAGATCATTTCAGAATCGAGATGCATGTGTGCTTCATTTTTGTATTTATCTAAATGCTTCTCAATCATTTTTTTAATGCATTCTCCATGCTATGAGATTCAAATTTGAATTTGAATATGAGTGCTTTTAAAATATTCAAAGTGGGCATATTTTGTCTCCCACTTATTGCTGTCTCGAAGTGTTTGTTCAGCTGTAAAAGGCTGTATGTTTTGAAACATGAGAAGTATGTTTCGAAACCTTAGTGTAAATTTGTGATGTTTCTAAACCTTAGTGTAAATTTGTGATGTTTCAAAACCTGTATGCTATGTTTCGAAACATTCATTTCTATCTTGCCTTTAACGGCTATAAACGGCCAGATTTATATCTCTTGATATAAATAGCAAGTGTTTGAAGATAAGAACAAGACACAACAAGAGAGCACACACTAGAGACACATACACAAGCACAAGTAGTGATCAAAACGTTTGATTGAGCTCTAAAAGAAGATCTACACACATCTTACTCTTGTGCATTGAAAGTAAGAATGAGAAGCAAGCTGAAACAAGAAGCTAAATCTTCTCTAGCTCTCCTCATCTTAAGCCGATACAAAAGGTTTGTACATCCACCAGTAAAGTATTTATTGTTCATTGGGCTATAAAGATAAAACTCTATTTATGTTGTTGATTGTTGTAAGGTTTAAGTTTAGCCTTAAAACTCATTGTGGTGTAAGGTTTGAGTTGAGCCTAAAACTAATTAATGTGTAAGGTTTGAGTTAAACCCATAAAAACTCATTGTACAAGGTTTTAAGTTAAACCGTGGTAAAACCCTTGTTGTGATTGATCACTAGTAAAAGTGATTGGGATTGAAAAATCCTTCAAGTGGGAAAACTTGAAGGTAGTGGACTAGGCGGGGTGCTGAACTACTATATATCTTGTGTGAAATTTTCTTTCGCTTTTGCTTATCATTATTGCCTATTGCTCATACTTTCAAAAGAATTATTTTCAAAGACTAAAACAAAGTTTCCTTGAGCTTAAACATACATAATTATATAAACATATCTTTGATCTCAAACACTTTTGGTATACTCTTACTTATGTAATCATTTTTTCCAAAGATCATTATTTTGAAATATATTATATATGTCAAAACAAGCAAAATAGTGAGATATAATTCGAAACATTTCTAGTAGGTTTCGAAACTTACTTAACAAAAAGGTTTATTTCGAAACATATACCTTATATTTTGAAACATAATATTCTGTCATCAATCAATGTTTTAATTATCGAAAAATTTATATAAATCTCAATTCACCCCTCTTGAAATATATTTTCCATAAGTGGAACCAACATTATGCATATAGCAAATGATTAAAGTTTGTCAAAACAATTTTATAAGAATCTTTTAGATGCATATATATATATTATTCGCTACTGCAACAGTTTTGTAGTTTAAAAAATATATTATTTTAAAATATTTTTTAATTATTTCCTTAAAAAGTATCCAAAACACGCATTTCATCCCCTGCAATCTAGATCAGTTGGGCACATGGTCAAAGTCTCGCCTAAATTGGATAAATTCAATTGGTGACAAATGCTTACATCAAATATATTCCAGTTTGCATCTATATATTGTAACTAAAATTATTGTTGGACCGAGCGGAAGACTCAACAAGTCAGAATCTCAAACATATTCGGTAGAACAAGAAGCATAACAGAAAATATTAGCAACCAACACATAAACCCTAAACAGAAATAAAAGAGCTGAAAAGCAAAACGAGGACACAAGAAATTTACCGTGGTTCACCCGAAATGGGCTACGTCCACGTTGAGCTCAGTAAGGAAGAGCTCATTGCACTATATCGAGTAAGGTTACAAGAATACGAATAAGTAAACTGTACATCAATGGTTCTTCTAACAAAACAGCCTCACAATCTCCAAATACAGATTAGAAGCAAACCTAAGAACCAGAGATTATAAAAAGAAGAGTAGTCTATACAGAGATAAACAGAGCTTACTCAAAGCGAAAAAACCCTAACCCGATAATCCCCTTCTTTCTCTTTTCTTTCTTCGATCTTTCTGTGTGTTTCACCATCCCGAGGCACTGTACCATTTATATGAGATTTGAACGGCTGGGATTGAGGTTGATAAAGGCAGCATCGATGGTCCTCAGATAATCGTAGAACACGATTAACAGCAAAGGCAGAGAGGACAATCGAGAGAGGCATCGGGCAGAGCAAGGACAATCAAGGGGCGTCGGGTATCAGAAGGCGCCTTTTGGTTGCAAGCTGGCCATCCATCAGCCATCCACATGGACTGCTGAGGTTGCCTAAAATGCCCTCCAAAAGACGACAGCGTTTTGATGCTTCACCCACAACAATCTCCACCTTGAAGCATCAAGGGAAGAGAGAACCCAAATACTCAGAACATAGTGCAGCATGCTTCCATTCCTTACCATCATCGCTCTGGTCAGTTGAAGGATCAACCGACATCAATGTGCAGCAAATTCAAGCAAAGCTTAAACTTGGCTGCAGTCAAAATCTTGGTTCCCACATCAGCTGGATTTTTCTCAGTAGATACCTTTTTAATCATCACAGTGCCATTTGCTATGAGTTCCCGGACAAAATGAAATTTTACCTCAATGTGCTTGGACCTCTCATGATAAACAGGATTTTTACTGAGATGGATAGCACTTTGACTGTCCGAGAACACCACCACCTTACTTTGAAGTAAGTTGATTTCCTTCAGGAGGCCTTGAAGCCATGTGGCTTCCTTAAAGGCGTCAGTGATTGCCACATACTCTGCTTCAGTGGAAGACAATGCAACCAAGGGCTGCAATTGTGACTTCCAACTGATGCAGTTACCTCCTATTGTGAAGAAGTAAGCTGTAGTGGATTTTCTGGAGTCTTTATCACCTGCAAAATCTGAGTCTACATACCCCACCAGATCAAGATTATCATATCTTCTTTTATAACACAAACCAATATCAACCGAACCATTTATATATCTAAACAGATATTTCAAGGCGTCCCAATGAGGTTTCCCAGGGTTTGACATGTATCTACTTAATAAGGAAATTGAATAAGCAAGGTCAGGCCTGGTACTAATCATAGAATACATAATGGTTCCTATGGCATTTGCATAGGGTATATTTTCCATATTGATGATTTCAGAATTTGTGGTGGGACACTGAGCTTTAGAGAGTAAAAAATGACCAGCTAAGGGAATTGAAATAGATTTACAATTATTCATTCCAAATCTTTTCACAGCTTTTAACAAATAATCCTGTTGCTGAATTTTTAAACTGAAGTTGCTTCTATTCCTTTCTATTTTCATTCCTAGTATTTTCTTAGCATGCCCTAAGTCTTTCATGTCAAATTTCATATTTAACATAGACTTTAATTCACTGATTTTTGACTTGGATTTGCTAATTAACAATATGTCATCTACATATAGAAGCAAATAAATAGGAATTTCAGAAATGGTGAAATAGAAGCAATTATCATATTGGCTTCTAACAAAGCCAATTTCAGACACAAATTGGTCAAATTTCTTATACTACTGTCTAGGTGACTGCTTTAGACCATACAAAGATTTCTTCAATAAACAGACATGCTGAGGTTTAGTGGGGTCAGTGTACCCCATTGGCTGGACCATATAGATCTGTTCTTCCAAGTCACCATGCAGGAAGGCAGTTTTGACATCTAGTTGTTCGAGTTCTAAGTCAAATTGAACAGTAACAGCTAGCATTAAACGAATAGTTTTGAACTTGACAACTGGAGAGAATATTTCATTATAATCTATTCCCTCTCTCTGGGTAAAACCCTTTGCAACTAACCTTGCCTTGTACTTAATTGATTCAGAGGGTGACATACCCTCTTTTAGTTTGTACAGCCACTTACATTGTATTAATTTTTGATCCTTTGGTCTGGGAACAAGTTCCCAAGTCCTATTTGCAGCAAGGGATGACATTTCTTCATCCATAGCTTGCTACCATTTAACACTGTCTTGAGAGTTGACAGCCTCCTCAAAAGTAGAAGGCTCACTATCCCTCAACTCATACCCAGCAACCAGGGCACAGTAAACTAAATCTGAATATGCATATCTTGAGGGTGGTCTTACTGCCCTTCTGCTCCTATCCCTAGCTAATTGATAGTCACTTAGATTCTATTGAGGAACACTAGTTTGTTCCTCCTCAACCTCAGGGTTTTCTGATTGTTCCTCTTGATCAGAATTTAGATCAGAGGTATGGTCAGTGGAAGAAGGCTCATTTCCCAAATCTGGTTCACCTGTGGTTGGAGTACCAGATGTGTTATTTCCCACAGCTGGTTGCTCCACCTGAATCTGAGTATCTCCTATAATAGTATGATCATCTAGATTTCTGTTATCAACAGACATTTCTGTGTTTGTTATCTTACAAGGGAATTTAGACTCGTTGAATATGACATCTCTACTAATAATTATCCTAACTCCACCTGAATGCCTATCCCACAATCTATATCCCTTAGTGCCTTCTTGATATCCTACAAACACACATTTTTTGGATCTGGGTTCTAACTTTCCTTCAGATTGGTGAGCATATGCCTCACATCCAAAAACTCTTAAGTATTCAAAGTTTACTCTCTTACCAGACCATAGTTCTTCAGGGCATTTGAATTTTAGGACTGTTGAAGGGCTCCTATTAATTAAATAAGATGCAGTCGACAGGGCTTCAGCCCAAAAATTTTTAGGCATTCCTGAGGTAAAGAGAAGGCACCTAACCTTTTCAAGTAAGGTCTTATTCATTCTTTCAGCCACCCCATTTTGTTAGGGTGTATTTCTGACAGTCTTATACCTAAGTATGCCTTGTGAATTACAGTATGCATCAAATTCTCTATTGCAAAACTCCAATCCATTGTCAGTTCTTAACACCTTAATTCTTTTATCAGTTTGGTTTTCCACTAAAGTTTTCCATGTTTTGAATTTTTCTAGTGTCTGATCCTTAGTCTTTAGAAGAAAAACCCAAACCTTTCTTGTGTAATCATCTACAATGGAAAGAAAGTACCTGTTACCACCATGAGAGGGAACCTGGGATGGACCCCACAAATCAACATGCAAGTATTCTAGGCATACCTTCGCCAGGTGAGTCCCTTGATGGAAACTCAACCTGTGTTGCTTGCCCATAATACATGGTTCACAAAAATCCAAAGATCCAGTAGACACTAATCCAAGGTAACCTTGGTTTTTCAGTGCCTGCAGGCCTTTCAGGCTCATGTGACCAAGTCTCAAGTGCCACATATCTGTCTCATCAAATTTTATAATGCAAGCAGAATGTATATTAACAGAGGGATGATAGCAACCATTTAAGATATACAAACCATGTTTCTTAGAGCCGGACATGATTAGATTATCATCTTTAAGAACATGCATAAATCCATTTTCTGCTTTATATAGGAAACCTAACTCATCCAGTGTGCCTAATGAAATTAAGTTTCTTTTCAAGTCTGGTACATACCTCACATCAGTTAGGATTCTCACTTTGTTATCATGCTGTTTTAAAGGTATATTACCGATTCCTTGTATACTACATGATTCATTATTTCCCATATAGACTGTACTAGTTTCCCTTTGATTAAAGTTTTGAAGCCATTCCCTATTAGGGCACATGTGAAAGGAACATCCGGAATCCATTACCCATTCATTTTCAATAGATGAGCTAGAGACAGTAAGGACTTCAGCTAGACAGTTTGAACTACCTGCATTTACATTAATGTTACCCCCTTGTTTCTGTTTTCTAATAAAGTCATAGCAATACTTTTTAATGTGTCCCTCTTTACCACAGTGGTAGCATTTCCATTTTGATTGTTTCTGTTTTCCCTTCTTATCCTTTTTCTTTCCTTTAAACCCTGTACCACTAGATTGATCACTATTTCCTATGTAGTTCTTTTTATCATTTTTAGCCTTTACAAACAAATTGTTGCCAGACTTCTTTGTTGTGTTTAGTTCAAGCTCTCTTGATTTAACACCCGAGATTACAAGATCTAAGCTAGGAACTATTCCAGTATAACGTAATGCATGTTTAACAACATCATATTCATCAAGCAAAGAGTTTAATAAAATCATGGCTTCACTAGTGTCTCCTAGTGCTTGGTCAGTACCTCTTAACAATAGAGCTAATCTAGTGAATTCATCTATATTTTCATCCACTGATTTAGAGGTATCCATTTTAAAGTTAAACAACATGCCTTTTAAATATACAAGATTAGGAGCAGTCATCACAGAAAACAAAGAATCAAGTTTATTCCAGAGATCTATAGGGTTAGATATACCATCTACCTTCCTTATAACACTGTCACCGAGGTGAAGAAAAGTGAGGTTGTAGTGGCCCACTACCGGATAGTCCCGCTAGCATAGGATATCCGAAAGGAGGTCATCACAAGTGTGATATAGAACAATAACATACAACACCATAATACTATCCTTAGATAAACTCAGCGGAAGCTAACATAAAGGTTTACAACATCTTAGACCATAGTCTAAACAAAATGAAATACAAGGGCACTAACAAATTTTACAACATAAAATTTCCTCACACTTGCCCTCATCACAAATGCTAACATAGACCATCTAATTTGGAAGGTCTCTGTACACTTCTAACCCTGGGCTTTAGCCCCACTGGGCTCGCCCTCAACCACTGCTCTACTTGTACCTGGAATGACATGAGAGTAAACAAGGTGAGCCACAAGGCTCAGCAAGTGTATTTATAAAGCATGGAGATATAGAATCAAAGGCAGGGATAATCAAGATAGAATAAACAACTCTATGAGGAGATATTAGTATAACGCGACTCATAAGTTCTCGGTTTACATTAATTTTCCATGCCGTGATTATTACATATATTATGCACTCGTTCCCATGCTCATGCATATGCACCAATAGTAGGGAATTTTTCTGCATAATTCTCAAGGCTCTCACGGCCTATATATATATATATATATCCATTCATGAATATATATGTATCATGAAAATACATCAACAAATGATAACAATTTGAGCCACGCCTTCTGGGTTGATGGCCACCTCACCCGCGTCAAACGCTCATAGGATATCCTTTCTCATCCACGGACTTAGCCGTCGCGCAAAATAATAGGTGCGCAAATCAGTATAATCATGCATCACATATGCATATCCCCATTTCATGTCAATCCTCAATGATTAAGAAAAATCTCAAATCATGCTTAACATGCACAATTACATAAATTAAAGTGTGCACTATCTTATGATCACAGGGTAAATTTTAATACATTTATTGACTCATACTTATAGAAATGCCCAAACCAATATTTACGGTATATTTTTACCCCAATAATAATCACAAGGAATCAAAATTTATACATGCAAGAAACACTAAATCTTGCATGACACTAGACCCTAATGAATAAATGTCATTCCTTAAGAAATGTAGGGTGACACAAAACCCTATTTAGATTTTTGCAATGTTCAACAAGAAAACGAATTAATATTGCAAGATTTATCGAAATAAGGAAAATAAAACCCTTTTATCCAACAATAAGGGTTATCAAGAATAATTCAAAAAAACAATGGAAAAACTATACAAAAATCATAATTTTAAACGTAGGAAGGATAGACTACATAGGAAGAGTTGAATAACAACATATTTCAAAAATTTCCAGATTTCAAGCATATTTTCAAAAATCCAATCTGGGCTCAATATTTGGTCAATTACCACAAACGATATACCAAATCAAAGCCTAATGAGTCTAGTTTCTGGAACATCAACTGGATTTGAAATCGGAAATAATCACAAGGAAATATTCCACAAAAACCGAAACAAGGCAGAATTTGTAACAGTAATTTACAGAATTCTACATAGAATTCAACAAGGTTGTTATGGGTATAAATCATAACCAAAAATTTCAAATCTTATACTGAATCGAAGCCCATGAAGTCTATTTTATAGAAAAAACAAATGGATCACAATTTGGATATAACCACAGAGCATTATACCCCCAAAATCGAAGCAAGAACAGATTATTCAAAAATAGAGCAGAAAATTTCCAGATTCTGGGCAAGAATTTACAAGGATACTGTAGGCTCAAAACACAGCCAAAAATTATAAAAAATTTACCAAATGAATATTATCAAGTCTAGTTTATACAGAAACAAACGGATCTTGAATCGGATATAACCACAGAGAGTTATACCCTAAAGAGTACAACAAGGTCAGTTTACTCGAAAGCAGTAAAATTTCCAGATCTTAGCAGGGATTTACAAGACTATAACATGATCAAATCTTAGTCAAAAAATTCGATTCTTGTGTCTAAAATGAATCTTAAGATGTCTAGTTTACAACCCAACAAACGGATCTCAATTTGGATATAAACACAAGGAGTTATAGACCAAAGAACATAACATGGTCAGTGAATCCGAGAATAAGAATTTAAGAGCAACAACTTAAAAATGAAGGAAACAAGCCTTCTAAGATGAAAACAAGGTTGAAGAACTTGCATTAAAAGATAATCAAGAGAAGAAGAACTTACACAATCATAAGGAGAAGAAGAAGAAGGAGATCTTGAATTTGAAACAAGAAGGAAGGGAACTTGCCTTAGATGGTTGCAAATCCAAAGAGATGAAGACACCCCTTGAAATTGAAAATTCCATAGTCTCCACTTAAAGCTTCAATGAAGAAGAACAATGGAGGAAGAAGAGACAATCGGGAGAGGGAGAAGAAGAAGGGAACAAGAAAGTAAGAAGAAGAAAAGGAGGGAAAAAATGTGGGAGACTTGTCTCCCAACTCCTTTCAATCCATCTCCCTTTTAATTTTCTCTAATTTGCCCTTCATACTAACACACACAATTCACATATCTCTTACCCATTTTGGTCATTTTACCATTTTCTTAATCTTTTTTTCTTTTTAATTAAGATACCATTCTCTATGCCCATGGCCCAAGCCCAAGTCAAAATATATAGCCCAAGCCCAAGTCAAAATATATGGCCCAATCCAATTAAGGCCCAATGGACTTTTCTTGAGATTTGGGTTCAACCCAATTCATTTACACTTAAAATTTAATTATTTATCAATGGTCTAATTCAAATAAGGCCCAAACCCATTTAGCCCACAACTTTGAGACTTTTTCACACCAAATATTATTTTCATTAATTTACCCCCATTACCAACTCATATAATATTTTTAACAATTAATTAATAAAGGCAACAACTCTAATGTGCAAACTAAAATACCCATAACACCTAGACCCACTAACGGGTCGTTACAGAGGTTGTATGCTTCCTCCCTGATCTCCACAATGCGAGCAATCTGGTCTATAGACCATTTCCGATCATCTGGTTCCAGTGCAATAAGCACTTTGTGATGAGAGAGCAGAACCCTCATCTTCTTTTTCCAACTACCGAAGTCTCCTTTCTCGTCAAATATTCTAATTTCAAATCGGGTGGATGACATCTTCGCTTTGCACGAAGGTAACCTAAACCTCTAATTTAAGATTCTCTCAGCACACACCCACTGACTGAGAATTGAAGAAACCCTAGAGTCTCGGTTTATTCTACAGAACGAAAGTCACAGACACCCAAACACAGAAACCCTCAAACTCGAATTCTGACTCAACCTTAGAGCACGATTTATGAAACCGAGCTCTGATACCACTGTTGGACCGAGCGGAAGACTCAACAAGTCAGAATCTCAAACATATTCGGTAGAACAAGAAGCATAACAGAAAACATTAGCAACCAACACATAAACCCTAGACAGAAATAAAAGAGCTGAAAAGCAAAACGAGGACACAAGAAATTTACCGTGGTTCACCCGAAATGAGCTACGTCCACGTTGAGCTCAGTAAGGAAGAGCTCACTGCACTATATCGAGTAGGGTTACAAGAATACGAATAAGTAAACTGTACATCAATGGTTCTTCTAACAAAACAACCTCACAATCTCCAAATACAGATTAGAAGCAAACCTAAGAACCAGAGATTATAACAAGAAGAGTAGTCTATACAGAGATAAACAGAGCTTACTCAAAGCGAAAAAACCCTAACCTGATAATCCCCTTCTTTCTCTTTTCTTTCTTCGATCTTTCTGTGTGTTTCACCATCCCGAGGCACTGTACCATTTATATGAGATTTGAACGGCTAGGATTGAGGTTGATAAAGGCAACATCGATGGTCCTTAGATAATCGTAGAACACGATTAACAACAAAGGCATAGAGGACAATCGAGAGAGGCATCGGGCAGAGCAAGGACAATCAAGGGGCGTCGAGTATCAGAAGGCGCCTTTTGGTTGCAAGCTGGCCATCCATCAGTCGTCCACATGGACTGCTGAGGTTGCCTAAAATGCCCTCCAAAAGACGACAGCGTTTTGATGCTTCACCCACAACAATTATTTTTTATAATTAAAATATATCTTGTGTAAGAAAGAATGGAGAAAGCAAATTTTGAGAAATTGAAAGGAAGTTATGGAAGTGAGAGAGCGGCCGGAGGGGGGGGGGGGGGGGGGATTTTAAAAATTAGATGCAAAATAGTTACTACACAATTTGTTATTGGTTTTTCTGTATTTTGACAAATTTAAGAGATCTGAAGTGTAATTTACCAAAAAATAATTCTTAACAAAATAAGTTCTAATTAGAAACGGTATGAACTGATAGATAAGTAAAAATTAGCGGCGCACTTGCATTGGCCACCAAAAAAAACATTATGCGGGTAGAAATGTATAATATAAGGGTAGAAAAGAATTGAACAATAGATAAGATATTTGAGACAAGGACGAGGCTTATTTGGCTCTCTAGAAAAGCATTGGCCTCAGATATTTGAAATCGATGCAACTGATATATATATATATATATGTATATATGTTGAACCATTGATGTGTGTCACTCCTCCAATTGGTAGCTTTTGCTCCAAGCAGATGGCAACATTAATTATGACTTCCCACATTATAATTCTAACGGCTCCCAGTTAATGACACAAGTTTGGTGATGGGTGAAGATCTAAACTCCAGATAATTAACAAGATAAATAACTAATCTTGTGGGTTTTATTTATTTATTTATTTATTTATATACTTATTTGTCTGTTAAAGAGCTGATTTGCTCAGACTAATGTTTTTGAATTAATTAATTTATTGGGATAGACAATGCATTTGCCTTAAACTCGGAGGATGTTTTAGTTACCTCAGATCATAAGACTGATGGGTTCGGTTGTACTGACTGATTAATTAACCTGGATTCCAAGCTGACATCAAACGAAAGAACATCAAATTCAAGACCATACAAATTAACGACACTTAACTGGAGAATCTGGAACATAGTACAAAAAGAAAGTGAGCAAATCCCGTGCATGCATTGGGGACCTTAACGACTCGCATTAACAAACAAGAACAATATTATCTCTTAAGAACCCAGCAGCCAGCCCGGATCAGTTAACCAGAGCCGCCAAGCACGGCCTTGAGCTTCTTCACCTGCGCGTCGTCAAGGAAAGTGGTCTTCTCCACCAATTCAGAGGGCAAGTCGTTGGCAAACAACGCGAAGTCGAGGATTTGGAGGCCTGGGCTGGGACTACTGAAGCTCACAATAGCAATAGATGGAATCCCCCCAAAATTCACTTGAAAATGCAGCAAACCCTGGGGGAAAATCATGGAGTCCCCCTTTTGAAGCGTCTTGAAGTAAACAGCATTCGCCGAGGATATGAAACCAGCACAGATTGAGCCTTGCAACACAACCAACACCTCTGAGGCCCCGGGGTGAGTGTGCATTGGCACAACGCCGCCAACGGCCAGGTCTAACCGGGCCAGCGAGATCCCGAGCCCGTTCAGGCCCGGAAACTGCTCTGCGAAGGCCGGCGTAACGGCTGCTTTGATGATATTGGAGGTGTTTCCGGCCTTCCCCAAGCCTGAGAAGACGAAATCATTTACGGTCACCTTCCCCGGCTTCTTGCAGGAGTAGCCTGCGGGGCCATTCGGCAGTGAGAAGTCAGCAACGCAGAAGTCCACCACTGAGGCATGAGCGGAGGAGACGACAAGAGAGAAAAGGAAGAGGATTGAAAGAAACATTCTTTTTTTTCTTCCTTGTTTTTCACTGGTTATGGGTTCTGTTGGTGAACCGTGCAATGAGGGGAAGAAGAGAACTTTATAGAGTTGAATTGGATGGGAATGGGGATATTTTGTGGAGCAATGCCATTGGTTGATAGAGAAACGGCCATTTAGGGTTTCACATGTGTGGGTATGTGAAGAAACAGACAGACATGCTGGGCTGGCTACAATTAATCATGATGCATGTGATTGCATGCCTTTTGAAGACGACGACAAGAAGCCTCTTTTTGTTTGGGATGCACAATCAAGAGAGTGCAATGGCATATTCTGGCATTTAAAGATATATGCATTCAAGAAAGAATTCACACACATGTGGTGGAGAAATAATCTGTGTTAGACCCTAAAATCTATCAACAAACCCAGTTTTGCAATGGTGTTGCCTACTAATTAATTATGATGTTATGATCATACTCAGGGCAGCCCAACCCTTAAGCCATATATGCTATGGCATTAGGCCCTCAAAATTACAATCCCAAATTTTAAAAATTTGTAATATTTATGTATATTTTTTTTTATTTTTTAATAATTAATATTTTATTAAAAAATTAAATACAAAATATTATAAAAAAAAATTTAACTTCCCTTCACCATTTTTCAATTTTTAACCGTAGTGTGGTGTTCCCAAATCGCAATATACTATAAAACTCACATATTTATAGAATGAAAAATTGCTCATTATTGATGAATTTTATCTTTTTAATATTATCAGTTTAATGTTTTATTTTATTTCTTTCTATAAGAGAATCATGAATGTATAGTTTTTTGCTCGCACTGATCTTTTTAGAGTTTAAAAAAAAATAATTTTGTTTTTCTTTGTTTATTGTTGTAAGTTGTTTGGTTTTTTTTTTCTGAGACATTATATTTTAGTTGAAAATTTATTATTATTAAGAGATTATTATATTTTGTAGTTGATTGAATTTTAACTTTTTTTTCTTTTTTATTTAATAAAATAATAAAATATTTATGTAAAAAAATGTATTATTTACTTTTTTATAAAAAAAATTAATACTCGAAAGCCTCAATAAATCCTTTCGCGTAAGGCCCCCAACTCTGTTGGGCCGACTCTGATCATAACTAATCTCAAGCTCTTAACTGTTTCTTTGAGGGGACCAATCTCATATCATAAACGAGTTCAAAAGAGTTGTGACTTATAAATAAAAGTCGATCGATCACTCTCTTTTTTCACTAGTCCTTTTTCACGATCATAAAATTAACACCCGAACACTATAATAACAGATTGAGCCAAACAATACCTCATGCTAAACATAGCCAATATTTGGACCACATAGCATTTATAGTGCAGGTATTGTTACTATGCAAAAATATAGACAACGCTGATACTAATATATCTGCAGAATTTTAAACTAAGATTGTGATCAACCAAATGCTGTGAACTTATGCATCTTCAAATGTAAAACATCAATAATCAAAACCGTGTACGAGGAAAACGTTTAGTCGCATGAAATTAGGGCCATTACACGCATTGAACTATTCTACCAATCTTGACAAGTTGTAATGATAAAACAGGTCCAGTGTATGTAGGACCTCCACTGCTTAAAAAGTTGTCCAATTCGAACCACATAAAATTATAGCGTCTTCTGATGATAAATGCGTTTTTCTGTTTTTTTTTTTTTTTAAGTAAAACTAGATGATAAATGAGCTTCAAACAAGAGGGTCGTTTGCTAACTAGCTAGATGATACGGTAGAAGTAGCAAAGAGTGGTCCATGATGATCACATGCAGAAGATAGATATGACAGCAGAAGAAGACATTTTGACAGCCAGACTCTCCCAAGTTTTCTTGTCACTTGCATTCTGTTTTATCAACAAAATATGTGGATCTTAGTAATTGCCTTCTTTGGAGGGTGTTTGGATTTCTTTGGGCATGAAAGAAGTTCTCCTGTGCTGCTTCCCGACTGTAAAATATGCTTCTATAGTTGCATATGGAGAAATGGTCTTCCCTTGGCATAATTATTGATGTACTTATTAAAAGAACAAGCAGCACTAATTCTACACGCTGGTGATTAGTTTTAGGTTGCTCTTGGATAAAGGATTTCAAATGATATCATCTCAAATTTTGTTAAAATGTTCAAACCTATATAAATGACAAAACTATATGGTGAAATAACTTTATCCAAATGCAATTTTAGAGTAGCATAACATAGACCAAGGAGAAAGAAGGGGGGAAAGAGTGAAAGATAAAGGGGAGAAGTGGGAGGAGGAGGAGGAGGAATATTCGATATTTTGTAACCTTTAACAATGTTCAATAAACATGGGGACAACGATAGGTTTTTTGCCAAACTACAAGTGTCAAGTGTATATTATCCTTAATTAAATATGAGTCATTTAGGCCGGCTTAAGGCATAGCCACTGAGGCCTATAGGTAGGGGCCCCAAATTTGCACTAGTCCCGATTAAGCAGCTCTTTCCTTCCTTGTGTCACACAGCTTTTCATATTGAATTGACTTTTGAGAGAAGCATAGATTAATAGAAATTTAAAAATAGGAGAGAGAGATTATGAGGCTCGCCTGTTGCCAGCCCTTTCCTTCGCCTGTGCCACACAACTTTTCACATTGAATTGACTTTTGAGTGATATGAGAGAGAGAGAAGCATAGATTAAAAAAGGATTATGCTACACGTCTCGGAATTCTTACAGGGAGTTTTACAAGAAAATTTTTTAATTTATTTTTTATTTTTAATTTTTGTTTCTCGACATTAACGCCCCCCGACCCCCCTCCCCCACCCCACCCTAATTTCTCCCGCCTAGAAATTTCCCCCTTCCCCCCCCCCCCTCTCTCTCTCTCTCCCCGCGACCCCTTGCCTCCCACCTCCGCCGTTCATGTCGTCGTCGTCGTCGCCTCCTCCCCTCTCTGTCTCCCTCCCCCGTGACCTATCGTCAACGCCCTTCCCTCCCCTGTGACCCGCCACCCCATTCTCAACCCAGCCCCGCCATTAATGCCCCCCTCTGTTGTCGTCGCCACCCCCTCGATTTTTCGGTCGTCGTCGCCTTCCCCATTTTCGTCGTTCACCTTCACTATTCGGAAGAGAGATTCCAGTTTGGCAGCCAAGATCGTTGCTGGAGGTAAATTTCATAATCTGAAAAAGAAAAAAAAAAAAAAAAAAACCCTAAGTTTGATTTGCTTACATTTGAGCCTTCTTCCCTGCTAATCTAAGTTACTTTTACTGCCTTCATTTTGTGGGTTCTGCCTCGCCAGAGCGCGTACTTAAATCTGCGTAGCAGCATAGTCCAAGTTACTAGTATGCTTTTGTTGAGAAGTTATGTGTTTGCTGATACATACCCAACAACACTTTGTGTTTATACTCCTAAATTGCTTGATTGTTACTTTGTATTAGCTAAGTAGAGGAAACTACAAATATTTGCAAGTCTAAAGTCATATAAATTTCTGCTGGCAGAAGTCTATGCTTTTGTGTATAATTTGAGGGTGGTTGTCTTGCTTTTTGTTTTGTATAGGCAAAAGTTTCTTAATTTTCCTTTTGCAATTGGTGGCAACCATATGGTACCTGATGTAACATTTAATTCTTTTGATGTATTTATTTTTTAACTTCTTATTTCTTATTGTAAGGAAAGTCTCGGTCACCCGTTTCATATTGCAAGGAAAGCCTCACTCATTCGTTTCTTTGAAAACGGAAAATATAAGTATGATTCTCTTGTAATTCTGATCAAATTTTGCTATTTGGGTGTGTAAATTTAGTATTTGAAAAGTTAAAATTCATGTAATGTAATTATTTTCATATTGGGGGGAAAAAGTTAATACGTTTTTTTATGTATGTAAGTTTAGGTGCCAATCCTATTGGGTTTGACTAATTGTAGCATTGTTGATAGCAAAGTCATCACTTACAATATACAATGTCTCAATAGCCATGACAGATAAAGGTAATAATGTTGGTTATTTTACATCCCATGATCTTTCTTTTTTTCATAGCCAATTAATTTCAAAGAAATGTTTATCAGATCAACACATAGATGCACTATATAAGAATTGTTTGTAAAATTATTTTATATTATCTAATCCAGGAAATGTACTTCCTAATGAAGAAGATGAATGTTATGAAGTCCCTGACGAATTGCTTGTCACAGAAAATCTTGATGTACACAATGATGAAACCTTAGTACAAGATAATCAGATTATCCCAGAAGTTGGGATGAAGTTTAATGATGTCAATGAATTATTTGATTTTTTCAAAAGTTATGCTTATAGCGTAGGCTTTCAAGTTAGAAAAAGAAATTCGAAGAAGGGTGATGATGGCGCTTTGAGATATGTGACATTTGAATGTAGTCAGGGGGGTAATAGAATTGGTAGCACAAGCACTTCCTTGAAGCCCCAACCAACAATCCATATAGGCTGTAAAGCCAAGATAACAACTGGTACAAATTTGAATGGTGTTTGGCATATTAATAAAGTATATCTTGAACACATTTATAAAATAAGTCCGTCCAAATCAAGGCTTTACCGATGCAATCGTGAAGTTAGTGCACATATTAAACGGAGGCTTGAAGTTAATGATTTAGCTGGGATTCCCTTACATAAAAGTTTTAACTCAGCTATTGTCGAAGCTGGTGGATACGACCAGTTGACATGCATAGAAAAGGATTGTCAAAACTACATCGAAAAACTAAGGCGACTACGACTTGGAGAAGGAGATGCTACAGCATTACAAGCTTACTTTTTGAAAATGCAAACCAGTTGTCCCGATTTTTATTTTAGTATAGATTTGGATGAGGAATGTCGATTGAAGAATGTATTTTGGGCCGACAATAGGTGCAGGCAAGCATATAAAGAGTTCGGAGATGTTGTAACATTTGATACGACGTACTTAACTAATAAGTACGAGATGCCTTTTGCCCCTTTTGTCGGTGTGAACCACCATGGATAGTCAACCTTACTCGGTTGCGATCTGTTATCGAATGAGGATACGACAACCTTTGTTTGGCTTTTTAGGACGTGGCTTAAATGTATGCATGGTCAGGCTCCTAATGGAATAATTACCGATCAGGATAGGGCCATGCAAGCAGCAATTGAGATTATTTTTCCTAATACGAAGCATAGATGGTGTTTGTGGCATATACTAAAGAAGTTACCAGAAAAGTTTGAGAGTCATCTGTGTAAGCGATTGATACTTTCGGCAGTACATGGTCTAGTGTATGACTCGCAACATCAAGAAGAATTTAAGCATGGTTGGACTGTGATGGTTGATCAGTTTGATTTGCATGAGAACGATTGGTTGTCTGGATTATTCAAAAACAGAAATCGTTGGGTTCCATGCTTCTTGAAAACTACTTTCTGGGCAGGGATGTCAACAACTCAACATAGTGAGAGTATTAACGCATTTTTTGATGGGTATGTTCATTCCAAAACTTCCCTTAAGCAATTTGTTGAACAATATGAGCGGGCACTTAGGTGTAAGGTTGAAAAAGAGTTTCAAGCAGATTTTAAATCATTCTCGCAAACGGTCCCATGTGTCACTAAGTATGCAATTGAAAAGCAATTTCAAGAAGTGTACACAATATCAAAATTTAGGGAATTTCAAGAGGAATTTACTAGGAAGGTTTACTGTGAAGTTGTATCTTCTGATATAGGTTGTCCAGTGCCAAGGTATGATGTACGAGAAGATGTAATGCTTGATGGGGGAGTTAGGAAAAAAATGTTCATAGTATTATTTCAAAGAGAAACTACTGAATTTGTTTGCAGCTATCATCTATTCGAGTTTAGGGGAATAGTATGCAGGCATGCGATATCAGTTTTGCTCCGTAATGATGTCACAGTAGTTCCCGAGAGGTATATCCTCAGGAGGTGGAGGCGAGATGTAAGTAGACGACACACGAGAGTAGCAGTTAATTATGATGGTTGGATAAACACTCTTGCTCAAGTAAGATTTGACAAAATGTGCAATGCCTTTACTGATGTAGCGGACTTGGCAGCTGATGATGAAAACCAAGTTTGTGGGATCATGGAGTGGATTGAATCTAAAACAGCTCAATTTTCCATGTCGCAACCCATACATGGCAGTGAAAGTAATTTGCATTCCCAAGCAAATGTACAAGTGGCCCTTAATTCTCTATCAACAGAACTTGTTGGAAGTGCAAACACATTGGATCCGATATGCTCGAGAACTAAAAGAGCTCCGAAGAAACTGTGGAAAAAAGGTCCATTGGAGAAGAGTTATAAGAAATCCAAGGTATGCAAACCAACCAAGTAAATTCTTAATCATTATCAATATTTTAACCTAAACATTAGATTGCAACCAAATCCATTAATCTGAAGTTATGAATTGTAAAAGCCAATGAAAATGCACACTTTTGTTCAATTTTTATTTATTTATTTTTTTTTTATGTTTAAGTTGCAGGGGCAATCTCAAGGGTATATGTTCAACATGTACAATATGTTCAACAGCTGTCACCATCCCCTCTAAGGCCTACTTTATTCCCCAATATTGTATTTGATGCTTCAGGTATATCTACATTATTTTAAAAAATATGTTGTTGGTTCAATATTATGGGAAGTTGTCATTAATTGTTTTTCCTTATATGCAGGTAACATGATACAATATTTTAATCAATATTTGCAAGGAAGGCCAGGTGTCTGAGATTTTAGTCACATTGAAGACTTCATAATTGTAGTTTTAATTTTGGAAGATGTAAACTCTTAATTTTAGTAGTAATTTGAACTGGGATATCATTGGTATTTGTTTTTAAAGATCTTCCCCCAAGCAATTTTTTGGCAAGTGAAATTCTGGGATGTATTTACATGAAAAAAGAAGGAATTATGGGATGTAAGTGGTGTTGGGATATTCTTATTGAAAAAGTTGGTGGTTGGATGTTATAAGCCCCTTTTGTTTGACATGAAATTTGGTTCATATTTCTGTACAACATGTCGTCTCTTCTCGGTATGAAAATTAATTGCATTCATATTGACTTCAAATTAGTGATTTTGTTAGCATGTTATGTTGGGAGGATTCTAGTAATTCAACTGCTTGATAAATGACATCTTGTTGCTGATAAGGAACAAATCTCTTACATGGTTATGGCACAAAAGCACTTAAAGTTAGAATTTCTTGAGTTTCTACTCTACTAGTTATTTGGTGGGAAATTTCACGATAAGTGAATTGAGTTTTTGGATTGCAAGATGCTTTGTAATAACTTGGGTAGTGGTTGTGGTCTTTAGGCAACTTACTTGTTTGGAGGGTTCAAAAGCATAATGCCTCTTTGGGGTGTGGTCTTTCTAGTTAATTTAGTCTCAGCTTAGGAAATTAATATTTTAATATTTAATAATCTTCCTTGATACACATATTGAGATGTCAATAAAAAGCTATGGGATGGGAGTGGCAATAGTAACTTGGGACGTTGCTTGTTGGAAAATTTATATCACAAGTCTTTTGATGAATGACAAAAAAAATTAAAATCCAATTTATATCACAAGGGGTCGCGGGGAGAGAGAGGAAGAAGGAGAGAGAAAGAGGGGGAAGGGGGGAAATTTTCAGGCAAGAGAAATGTGGGTGGGTGGGTGGGTGGGTTGGGGGGGGGGGGTAGGGGGCGTTAATGTCGAGAAACAAAAATTAAAAATCAAAAATAAATTAAAAAGTTTTCCTCTAAAACTCCCTGTAGGAGTTCCGGGACATGTAGCATAACCCATTAAAAAAACTAAAAATAGGAGAAAGCAATATTTATGTTAAAGAGATTGTGAAGTAAATAAATATAGAATTAAAATTTTATAAAAAAATATATAATAAGAAAAAAATAATTTAATGAGAATGAAAATTGTTATATGTATTTCTCGCATCACCCCGCATGGGCCAGACTCGGTCCGATAGACCGGCCCAATCACCCAAGGCCAAGAAGGCCCGGACGACCTCGTCAAGGAAGGTCCAGCCTCCATCAAAGATCCGGAACTCGTAAAGCGAGCGTATGGCGAGCTCCCGGTAATCCCCCAACGAGCTCGGAGCAATCGACTAACGAGCTCCTGAAATATCCTCCAGATCGCTGGACCATCCAGGTCGCTCGCCTAAAACCTCCAGCTCGCATGAGCGGCAAAGCTGCTGAGAAGTCAGAGGTAGGGTCCGATCACTTTATCTGTAACAGCCCATGCCCCTCGTAATGAGGATCCCACTCCCGGTCTTGCGAAGGCGGTAAGAACTATTTGTCCCCCATTATACAAACACTGTATTTTTATATATTATCTAGATTGTAAAAGTCCCTCAAGAAAAATGGAAATAAAGGGGGCCATGAGGGGCAAAGAGGAGAGACAGAAAAGAATAATCAGATACCGCCACTCTGGGAGAATAATCAGAGGGCGGCCGTGGACTAGGCATCGTTCTGGCCGAACCACGTAAAAGATTCTGGTGTACACGCTTGGAACTTTGGGGGAGGGGGGGGTTTTCTTCCTTCCTTCTCGGTATTTTTTTGGATTGACTCACCGCGGCCCAAAATGAATCACGGTCGGCCGAAATCAAACGTCGACATTTTGGCGCTAGAGGAAGGGGCCGCTCTGATTAATAGCCATGGCTAGAGGAAGGAATACTAGAAGTTCCGAGGCGGCGGTCGACCCGCCTGAAAATCACCACGACCGACCACGAGACTTACCACCAAATGGAGGACCCATTGCCCCGACAGCCGATACTCCTTTGCCGCCGCCCGCCGGAGACGCTCCCGGCATACCACCACGGATCCCTGTCCAGCCTACTGTCCAAATCACCGGGACAGGGACGATCCGGGACTGGCAACAGCGCCAGGAAGCATTGGAGAATACGGTAATGCAACTCGCTGACGCGGTCAGAATTCTGGCCCAAGCTCAAGCATGGGCTGTCCACGACCCACCGGCGTCGCCTCGCAGGGTCCGCCAACCGCGGGAGGAGAGACACCCACCCGCGGAAGAAGATATCGGGGATAACTACCCGTCCCCAATTCACCGCTCCCCAGTCCGAGAAAGAAGCAGGCGATCGCAAGCCCAGCAATCAGTAGGACCGGACTCAACTGTGGAAGAGCTGTATCAGAGGGTGCGACAGCTGGAGGAACGACAAGGAGTCCGCAGCCAGAATAATGGCCGTGGGGATAGGACGCCGTTCGCCAGAGAAATTGAGCTCGAACCCCTGCCCCGGAGGTTTAAGGTCCCGAGCATGCCACAATATAATGGGGACAGCGACCCCTATGATTACCTGGATGCGTACAACGTGCAAATGGATCTACAGACAACCAGCTCGCTGGCTAAATGTCGCGCCTTCCCAGCAATCTTAGGAGACATCCCCCGAGCTTGGTTCAGGAGCCTTCCGCCTCGTAGCATCAACAGCTGGGAGGAGTGCCAACAGAGGTTCCTTAACCAATACAGGGCTCTAAGGAGGCAGCTCGCGCCACCTTGCCACCTCGCCACCGTATTCCAGAAAGCAAACGAACCATTAAGGGATTACATCGCCAGGTTCAGGCGCGAGGTGAGCAACGTCGAGGATCCCTCGGATGAAAGTATCCTAACGGCGATCTCCGCCGGCCTCCGAAAAGACGGAAAGCTCTACGAGAGCATTTACCGAACCCCGGTCAAAGACCTGGGGGAATTCTATGAACGAGCTTCCAAGGAAATCCGATGGGAAGACGCCTTCGGGACGAAGAAGCCCGTCGGGTCGAGAGAAGAAGTTGGGGGCTCCAGCCAGAATAAGAAAAGGCACAACGGAGACGCCGGAAGAGAAGCTCGGGGGGAGCGCTCGAGCAATGAAGTGTTCAAGCGAGCTCGGAAGCAGAGGGAGATGAGCGACCTCATAGATCACAGCGCTTTGACAGCTACTGTGCCCTGTCAGACCCCCAAGAAAGGATCTTCGCCATCGAAAGGAACAAAGAGGAATTCGGGAAGCCCAACCCGTTAAGAACCCCAAACAAATTCCGAAACAAAGAAAAATTTTGCGCGTACCACAACGAGGCGGGTCACAACACCTCGGAATGCTGGGCCCTAAGGGACGCCATCGAAGATCTGATAAGAAGAGGTCGCTTGAAAGATTACGTGGTGCGGCCGACTAATCAACCAAGCCAGCCGCCGGTACAGCAGCAGCCTCCCACCGACGACGACCAAGCACCGGCTGTACGAACCATCTACACGATCCATGGCGGGCCCCACCTCGCTGGTTCCTCCCACAAATCCCTCGACAAATACATACGAGAGGCCAACCATGTCTTGCTAGCGAGATCGGGCGAACAGCCGGTTCCCGCGAAGCGGCCTAGGGGTAACCCAATCCCAGAGAAGATGTTTTTCTCGGAAGAAGACGCCAGAGACGTCCATTGGCCGCACAACGATGCACTCGTTATACGAGCCCAGGTCGGCAACTCCGAAGTGCGGAGGATAATGGTGGACACGGGCAGCTCGGTAAATGTAATGTACAGAGCATGCTTCGATCAGATGGGTTTGGGACCGGAACAGTTGGGTTCGTCCCCAGAGCCACTCTATGGGTTCACGGGAGACGCAGTGATTCCCGTCGGTCGGATCAGCCTTCCCCTCACCATCGGGGATGCGAACCGCCAGGCCACTACTTTGGCAGAATTCCTCATAATTGACTGCCCCTCAGCATACAACGTCGTACTCGGAAGGCCAACGATGAACGACCTGGATCTAGTGACCTCAACCAGGTCGCTTACGGTGAAATTCCCGACCCCCGACGGTGTAGGGTGTGTACGAGGCGAGCAGCACCTCGCAAGACGTTGCTATGAGGACGCCCTGAAAATGGGAGCAAAGGGAAAGAAAGTAAATATCATCGCAAAAGTCGGCCCGCGATCAACCGGCCGATGGGAGGACCTGGATCCACGCGAGGTCGACTGCGAAAAGCCCACCGGTCCCATGGAAGAGCTCGAAGATATCTCAGTCGGCGAGGCAGACGAGGAAAGGGACCTCAAGCTAGGCAAGAGTCTAGCCCCCGAGGTAAAATCCCAACTTACAGATTTCCTTAAAGCTAACCTTGATGTATTCGCATGGAACCACGAAGATATGGTGGGAATCGCCCCAGAAGTCATGTCACACAGGCTCAACGTAGATCCAGGCTACAGGCCAGTACGCCAGAAGAGGAGGCCAATGACTCCGGAGCATTATACCGCTCTTAAAGAAGAAGTGGACAAACTCTTGGCGAATAATTTCATCAAGGAAGCCCACTATCCGGTCTGGGTGGCCAACCCGCTCCTAGTAAAAAAGAAAAACGGGAAGTGGAGGACCTGCATCGACTTCACCGACCTGAACAAGGCCTGTCCTAAAGACAGCTTTCCCCTCCCCAGAATCGATCAACTCGTAGATGCAACGGCTGGTCACCGCCTCCTCAGTTTCATGGATGCCTATTCAGGCTACAACCAAATCCCCATGAACCCAACGGACCAAGAGCACACCTCGTTCATAACCGACCGGGGGCTCTATTGTTACAAGGTCATGCCCTTTGGATTGAAGAATGCTGGCGCGACCTACCAGAGGCTGGTCAATACGATGTTCGAAACACTGATCGGAAAAACCATGGAAGTATACGTTGACGACATGCTGGTAAAATCCGAGCAAGTGACGGACCACGTTTCCGATCTAAGAGAAACGTTTGGAGTCCTCAGGAAATATCAGATGAAGTTCAACCCGCTCAAGTGCGCCTTCGGTGTAGCCTCTGGAAAATTTCTTGGGTTTATGGTAAACAACAGAGGCATTGAAGCCAACCCAGACAAAATTAAGGCTCTGCTCGACATGAGGTCGCCTATAAGAAAGAAGGAGGTGCAAAGCCTCAATGGTCAGGTCGCGGCTCTGAGCCGTTTCATTTCAAAGGCAACTGACAAGTGTGCCCCTTTCTTCGAGCTTCTAAAAAAGGAGAAAGACTTCAGATGGACAGAAGAATGCGAGTTCGCATTCCAACAACTAAAGGAGTACATGGGACGGGCCCCGCTGCTCGCCAAACCTAAGGAGGGAGAGAGGTTGACCTTGTACTTAGGAGAGTATCCCAACAGGCTCTCAGCGCGGCCCTCGTTCGGGGGGAAGAAGGGGTGCAGCACCCCATTTATTACGTCTCCAAAAGCCTAATCGATGCAGAAACAAGGTACGCACCAATCGAAAAATTAGCTTACTGTCTAATAGTGGCGTCGAGGAAGCTGCGACCCTATTTTCAAGCTCATGAGATCGAAGTCCTGACCAAATACCCATTGAAACAAATCCTCCAAAAACCGGATACCTCAGGTCGCTTACTAAAATGGTCTATTGAGCTCGCTCAGTTCGACATAAAGTACAAACCAAGGACGGCGATAAAGGGTCAAGCGTTGGCAGACTTCATTGCCGAGTTTACTGGGCCAATTGACGAAGAGCCAGAAAACCTGAAAGGACCGTCCTGGGAACTATACGTCGATGGATCATCGAACGAACAAGGAGCGGGAGCCGGGGTTATGCTAATAAGCCCCGAAGGTCACAAAATCCTCTGCGCCCTGAGGTTCGGTTTTTTAGCCACCAATAATGAATCCGAGTATGAAGCCTTACTAGCAGGACTCCGCCTGGCAAAGGAAATACGAGCTGAATTCTTGGAGATCTTCAGCGACTCTCAACTAGTTGTCAACCAGGTGCGGGGAGAATACCAGGCCAGAGACACGAAGATGGCAGCATACTTACAGAAGGCACGCGAACTTTTAGCCACTTTCGAAAAATATGAAATGCATCAAATCCCCCGTTCCCAGAACTCTCATGCGGACGCTCTGGCTCGCCTAGCAACTGCCCGGGACGCAGAATTCTTGGGGGACATACCTGTCGATTTTTTGGCCACCCCGAGCACAGAACAACGAGATGAAACGCTACTGATCACGGTGCCCCAAAACTCATGGATGACCCCCATCTTGGAATATCTGCAAGACGGGAAACTACCGGAAGACAAGCTGGAAGCACGTCGCCTGCGAGCTCAAGCCGCCCGATATTGCATCTACGATGAAAGACTGTACAAGAGGGGATTCTCAGCCCCACTCCTGAGGTGCATTGACGGCACCGATTGCCAGTCTGTGCTAGAAGAAATTCATGCAGGCCACTGTGGTAATCATGCAGGGGCACTCTCTCTGGCACAAAAGGCCCTCCGACAAGGGTTTTATTGGCCCACCGTGAAGCAAGATGCCATAGAGACGGTCAAGAAATGCGAGAAGTGCCAAAGGTTCGCCAAGGTTCCGCGAGCTCCGCCGGCTTACCTGCAGCAGATGAGCAGCCCTTGGCCCTTTGCCATTTGGGGCATGGATCTAATCGGGCAGCTGCCCACGGCTCGCGGAGGATGCAAACATGCCATAGTGGCAGTTGACTACTTCACCAAATGGGCAGAGGCCAAAGAGCTCGCACAGATCACCAGTGCGAAGACACAAGCTTTTACATGGGATAACATAATCTGCAGATTTGGAGTGCCACAGCAAATAGTAACGGACAACGGAACCCAATTTACCAGCGAGCAATTCATCCAATTCTGCGAGTCAATGGGGATTCAAAAGAGTTTCACCGCCGTTGATCACCCCCAGGCTAATGGGCAGGTCGAAGCAGTCAACAAAATAATCAAGCAGACCCTGAAGACAAAGCTTGAGGCTAGAAAGGGGGCCTGGGTGGATGAACTGCAAACAGTGCTATGGACCTATCGAACAACAGCCCGAAGCAGCACTGGAGAAACCCCATTCTCAATGGCGTATGGGTCGGAGGCTATGATCCCCGCTGAGAATAAAGTGGCCAGCCACCGAAGGGCCACCTTCAGCTCAGATCGCAATAACGAGCTACTGGCGGCTAATCTGGACCTGCTCGAGGAATCAAGAGATGTAGCTCGCGTGAGGATCGCAATTTATCAACAAAGAGTGGCACGATACTATAACAGGAAGGTCCGAATCCGACGTTACAACGTCGGAGATCCGGTACTACGCCTAGTACTACCAGGAGCACGGGCGGCAAGCGATGGCACCTTAGGGCCTAACTGGGAAGGTCCATTTATCATCAAAGAAAATTTGAATAACGGAGCATACCATCTGGAAAACATGGACGGTCTCCCTCTCCCACGAGCTTGGAACGCAGAACATCTTCGTCCTTACTTCAGATAAATGTAATCGTTCTTGCCTATGCTCCGTCTTTTTCATTACGAATGACTTTCATGATTCTGGTCAGAATTTATGAACTTTCATTACACTTTATTCTTATTGGTATTCGATTGAATGCCCCCGTAACGAGGGGTCGAGAAGCCATGGTTTGCGAGCTGATGCCTAAATAACCTAGCCACGGCGCTACGGTCAACGGCTTAACCGAGCATTTACCTCGGTCCCTCCATCAGGTCGTGGTTTGCGAGCTGAGAACCAGTCATCTTGACTTTATGTCATGGTTCGGAACCTACTGAGCAACCACTTCCACAAGTAACCCCGAGCTTGGGTTCGCTAGCCGAGGTCCTTTTATCTTGGCTTAAAGCCATGGTCTGCGACCTACCTGAGTGTTCCCTCTCAGTTCAAATAAAACTTGTAGAAGCCACTGGGTGTTAGCTGAGGACGTAACGCGACCTACCTGGACACATATCCCGGCCGTACAAGTCAAACGAAATAACAAGCCATGGTGTGTTAGTTGGGGTCACTCTATGACCCGCCTGAACATATAACTTGGTGCTACAGGCTGCGCTTTCACTAGCTGGGGTCCTCCTATCTTGGCTTAAAGCCATGGTCTGCGACCTACCTGAGTGTTCGCTCCCAATTTATTGAAAACTTATTAAAGCCTCAACATGCCGGCCGAGGCCATGGCATAAGCTCATACCCTAGCAAACTTTGCGTATTGGACCCTATCAGCTGAGGTCCGTCTTAACTTGGCTAAAAATAAAGCATTCGCGACCTATCAGGCACACGCCCTATAACGAGCTTCTCAGCCACCGCATGTTAGACAAGATCACAAGGCCGTCCGACTTTACATATATCTCGGGAAGGCTCTCGTTATTTCGTCAAAACATGCCGAACGGGGTTTCCTGGAAATTGCCTAGGTATGAGTGTTCGCGCTGATTATTACAACTATCATCAACGAGCTGGTTAAAGAGCGTTAGTCTACGAGCTGATAAAACTCCGGATCTACCTGGACCTATTTTCGAACAGTTTATTATCAAGTTACATACTCAAAAGTTCCTTATCAGTGGACCTTTCAAAAATACGGGAGCTTTGTTGAAGAAATTTCAAGTTATACCGTGAAGAAGTTACTTTCAAGTCATGATTCAAGAATCGTCATCAGAGATAACTTGAATTCGCGAAGAAATCTGAGGCAACGTGCACAAAATGCCAATTTTTTATTATGAGATGAAGGTCACATTACAAAAAAAATAAAAAAATAAAAAAAATACATGTGGGAATCCTAGCTAAGAGGGGCGTTTGGTTCTGCAGAATCAACCTCGAAAGGGCGAGCTTCAGTAGGTATGGTCAGCTGGAGATCGACCTCGACAATCCCGGCTGGGAAAACCTCGGCAACCTCCACAGGAGGCTCCTTGGCAGTCTCACCAGGCTGAGCCGCGGCGACCCCGGATAGCTCGGCCCCGACCTGAGGAGCTTGCGCTGCGACCAAAAACGAGTCAAGGGTATTGGCATCATCAGCATCTTCCGCGGCCTCGGCAGCATACCGAGCCACCTCCTCGACAGCCTGCGCACCGAAAAAGGAGAAATCCATCTCAGGATGGTTCACCCAAAGGGTGTACAGAAATGCCGAGCAGGTGTCGGATCTGGTCTCCCTACGAGCCGCGTCCATCCGCTCTCCGACCTCCGCCCTTATATCGTCAATGGTCCTCTTGGCAAGCTCCTCGCATCGGACGGCACGATCATCCGCCCGTGTCCGCTCCTCCTTCGCCTCCCTAAGCTCGGCCTCGGTTGATCTGAGTCGCTCCTCAGCCCTCCGCAACTCCGCCTTCGCTCCATTTAGCTCGCCGGTGAGCCCGGAGTTGGCTTGCTCCCACATGTTCTTCGATCTGCGAAGCTCCTCGTCGAGATCTTTATTCTTCTGGATCTCCATCCTCAGACGCGTCAAGCAACCCTCCACCTCCTTTTGAGTGGCAAGAAGCTCGACCTGGAGATCTTTCTTCTCGTCCGAGAGCTTCGTTATTTCGGCCTTTTGGGCGTTCTTCTCATCCTCAAGCTTCGCGATTTCGGCCTGACGGGACATGCTCACCGACTGAAGCTGCTCCTCAAAATCTTTGTACTGAGCTCGGAGCTTCACGGCAGCAAGAGAAGTCTGCAAAAGAAGAAATGTTAGCTCATTAAAAAAAAAAAAAAAAAAAAAAAAGGGGTAGGTTAAGAAACCAAGGTACGAAGAATTCCTACTTACCACCAGGCTGTGACGGGCGACAAAATCACAAAGGGGGATTCCCTTTAACTTCGGGTCGTCAAGGGGCTTAGAGTTCGGACCCAGGAAATCGGGCACGGAATCCAGGAGGGGACCAACAAAGACCCCTCCTGGCAGGGCCTCCACGGCCAGCTCCTTCTCACGGACCCTGACCCGTTTGGCCCTGATATCCTCCCCCTGTTGCAGCTGGTCCGATCTCCGTTTCGAGCTGGCAGCAGGAGCGTCTCGAACCTCCACCGCAACCTCCTTCCCACGGGCTCCACTCGAACCATGGTCTCGGGAGGAAGGTGACCGATGCCCCAACTGCAGATGAGCTTGCTTTGATTGTTAGGGCTGACGGGGCAGTGTTCTTTGCCGCTGCTCCTGCTGCCCCCCCCCCGCGACTGCTGGGTTTGCTGCTGCTGGGGGCGTGACTGCGGCTGCGGCTGCTCCGACCTGCCATCCCGCGAGCTATAGCTCGGGGTTATGGAAGACGTAGTGCTCGACCTCGCCCTATGACGCTTCGGTTGGAGGAGCTCGAGATCAACCATATTATCGTCTTGGTCGGCTTCCCCTCTTGAACTGTTCGTCTCAGCGAGCTGTAAGCCGGAAGAGAGAACCTCCGCACCCAAGTCCCTGAAATGATCTCCCTCGACAGTCTCGGTGCCAAGAGGAGGGGCGAGCTCGTATTCGCGAAGTAGCTCGTCTGAAAGTTCAAGAATCTCCGAGCTCGACTCCGCAGCCACAAGTTTGCCAAGGATATCAGTCTCCTCGGCCGATAAAATCGGTTTCTTCCCCCCAAAATCTGCATCAAAACATGAGCAAGTTAAAACAAGCACTCTCGGAACAAAGGAAAGATTCGTGAGAGCTCATCTTCTCTTACCAGGGGTCAGTGCGAAGCTACAATTCCTAAGTAGAGAAAGGGAAGGGCAAGACACGAAGAACCAACTGGACTTGTAATCGCCCACGTTGGACTTCCCCTTTGCTTTACCCTGAGGAAGGGCGGCCTTGTACGGAGAAGGACGGGCCGCCAGGTAATACAGCCCGTCCTTGGCATTTTTGAAAGAAAATAAAAATCTTATCAGTTTTGGGGAAGGGAGAGGAAGTTTGTTTATAAGGAATAAAATGGCCAAAGAAGTAAGTTGGGCATACGAATTCGGTGTTAGTTGGAAGGGGGCGAGCTTGACGTCGTTCAAGAGGGCGATAAGGTACGGGGCTATTGGGAACCTAAAGCCAGACTCGAGGTGTTGGGGGCTAATAGCTACGAAATTGGCTAGCGGGTAGGCTGCATGGGAGCTCGATGCAGGGATGTATACTCGGCAGGTCCTGGGGAGACGAAACTCCTGAGCACAAGTCATCACCTCGTGAAGCTTGGCCTTGGACGAGAATCTCTTAAAGACCGCAAGATCAGCAGCGATCTGATCTTGAACCTTCAGCTCGGTTTCCCGAGAGGTCGGGACGGCGACCTCCCTGCACCCCGAGCTCGCACCCCCAAGATTTTGGCCCTCCATAATGAGACAATCTTCGGAGCTCGAAGTGTCGTTTTCTCCTACGATATAATTGCAGCGCCTTTGACCTGAATTTCCACGGTGTTGGTCGGACATCTACAAAGGAAAAGAGAGAACAGTCAGGTCGCAAGTCGCGAACCAGACCTCAAGAAACTAGAAGAAAAACCCTAAAACGTCCCCTAGGTCTTCCAGGCCGAGCGCTTCGCAAAAGGGGTACCGCCTAGGGCGGAGGGGCTGCAGCCGCAAGCCCGGTGTTCCATGAAAAGCTAATCCTAAGGTCATTGGACCCAAAGGCCCAGCAAACGACAAACCGAATCGTGCCGTTTCTCCAAAAATGAGAACGACATCGATCGACGAAGCCAGAGAAACCACCGACGGCTAACCAACGGTGGACGGCCTCACTAGAAGAAGAAGAAAGTCACGACAAACTTACCTAAAAGCTGCCCTTGACGACTGAATGGGGACTCGTACCAAGCACCGGACGAGAACGGCAGACGTCTGAAAGCACGGCGATAACGGAGGCCTCGAGAGAGAAAAAAACAAGAAAGCAGGGAGGCAAAGGTTTGAGGGAGTTTCAAAATAGCGTGAAAGAAGAAGCGGGTGGACACTCCCCACTATTTATACTGACGGCCTGATCCATCCCAACCGTCGGATCGAATGACGACTTATCACATGCTCGGCATCCAGCGGCCGCACAACAGCTTGTGGGTCCCACGAGTTTAATCATGCGCAGAAATGGGGAGGGGGCGCGCATTAAATGCGCTGCCGACAAAGCGTGCTGCGTGGAACGACGAGACTTAAGGTGATTGGACAGAAGTTGGAGGGATGGAAGAACAGCTGGCACGCGTCAGTTCCCAGCACGAAGATCGTACCACGAACTGGGGGGCTTATGTTATATGTATTTCCCGCATCACCCCGCATGGGCCAGACTCGGTCCGATAGACCGGCCCAATCACCCAAGGCCAAGAAGGCCCGGACGACCTCGTCAAGGAAGGTCCAGCCTCCATCAAAGATCCAGAACTCGTAAAGCGAGCGTATGGCGAGCTCCCGGTAATCCCCCAACGAGCTCGGAGCAATCGACTAACGAGCTCCTGAAATATCCTCCAGATCGCTGGACCATCCAGGTCGCTCGCCTAAAACCTCCAGCTCGCATGAGCGGCAAAGCTGCTGAGAAGTCAGAGGTAGGGTCCGATCACTTTATCTGTAACAGCCCATGCCCCTCGTAATGAGGATCCCACTCCCGGTCTTGCGAAGGCGGTAAGAACTATTTGTCCCCCATTATACAAACACTGTATTTTTATATATTATCTAGATTGTAAAAGTCCCTCAAGAAAAATGGAAATAAAGGGGGCCATGAGGGGCAAAGAGGAGAGACAGAAAAGAATAATCAGATACCGCCACTCTGGGAGAATAATCAGAGGGCGGCCGTGGACTAGGCATCGTTCTGGCCGAACCACGTAAAAGATTCTGGTGTACACGCTTGGAACTTTGGGGGAGGGGGGGTTTTCTTCCTTCCTTCTCGGTATTTTTTTGGATTGACTCACCGCGGCCCAAAACGAATCACGGTCGGCCGAAATCAAACGTCGACAAAAATAAAGATATAAAATTATCTATTGAATAATCTTTAAAAATTAATTATCTTACATATTTAATTGATTATGTTATTTTCTCTCTTCAAAACAGATTTGAATAATTTAAAATTTATTAAAATAATTTTGATTTTATTTATAATGTAGAAAAGTTAAAATGGCTTGATAATGATAATTTAAAGAAAAATTGTTTAAATTTTAAAATTTTTCTAAAACATAATATGTTGTCTGATATTGATGGTTTAGATTTATTTTTAAAATTAAAAATTTTTCAAAAAAATTATAACTATTGTTGTGTCATAGGTAAAAGCCCATTAAAATGTCAAGCAAACTCAAAAGCACAAAATGTCTTTTTAGGTTAAAAGGCATAAATTTTCCATATGCAACTGGGGGGTCCCACACAAAGGGTGCAAACAAGATAAATCCGACATTTAAAAATCCTTTCAAATATTCCAAGAAAATGATAGATAATTATCCATAGCAAATTCTAATTATAAAATGATTATGAAATATTTGGATAAATATTATCCCTAAAAAATTATATCTCTAAAATGGGTAAGATAAATATCATCTATAAAATATACAAATTATATGTATCTTAATTCTAATAGATTTAGAATACCAAAATAGATGTTATCTACAACTATCCTAATCCCAATCAGATTATGATCAATCTTAATAAGCGTTATCTACAAGAATTCTAATTCTGTTTCATTTTAAATCATTTCGTATTTCTCTATAAATATGCAGATATGTATTCGTGAAATGGAATGTCTTTGATACTATTTTGATGCAGTTTCTTTCATCATACTCAATATCTAACTTAAGCGTCGAAGTGTTTGCACGAGGATCTCTCCGTATCCTTTGACTATTTTCTTATTTTTGCAAGCTTAAGCGGCTTGAAGACAATGTTTCCCTTTTACAAATTTATTGTTGTATCCATGTAACAACAATTGACGTCGTCTGTGAGAAACGTCCAAAAAACTTATTAATACTACAACGGCTCTCACACAATCTCAAGCCGCATGAAGTCAAATCAAATCAATTGGGAAAGAAGGCATTACACGTTTGTGATAATCGCATTAACGATATGTTCCTTCAGTTAATATTTGTACATCTCCAACTATTTCATTTTTCAATTATTATTTTATTTAAAAATAAAAATAATTGAAAAAAAAAGGAAAAATCTCTCTCTATATATAGTATGAAGAAGCTTTGTGTGGATGTTTGGCAGAAAAAGAAAATTAAAATAAAAAAAGATGTCAGGAAACATTATATGTATCAACCATTAATTTATGTGTGCAATCATCAATTTGTATATATATGGCTTCTCGTGGAAGCTAAAGCAGCAAGCATTGTATAGATGATATATATATATATATATTATATCATAAAGTCTCTCGTGGAAGCTGCAGAGGAAAACTAATTTATTATTAAGCATATCTTATGCATATTATATTATTATCATGAGAGCTTCTGGATGAAGCTTTTTTTTGGAAAAAAATGGTGTAAATCCAGAAAACAAGGGAGAAAGAAGGCAGATCACGCCACAGCAGCTAAGCAGAAGGCAACGCAGGCAAGAAGCAGCAAGAAGATTCGGCACCTAGATCTGTTCCAGATCTAGGTATGGAGTTTTTTCTTCTTCTTCCCCGTTTAATTAATTTCTTTATGCTCATACCATTGATTTAAATTTTAATTAATTCTGTAAAAATGTTTGGGGGTCAATAAATGTGAGCGGACAAAAAACTCGCCTCGAACACATGCAGATGTAGATGTTATGTCGAACTGCGAAAATAAAATATTTTTTAATTGCAGACGTAGGCATCATGTCAAACTGCGAAAATAAAATATTATTATTCTTTAATTGTGGATGTAGATATTATGTCGAACCACGAAAATAAAATATTATTATTCTTTAATTGCGAATGTAGACCTTATGTCAAATCACAGAAATAAAATATTATTATTTTTTAATTGCAGATGTAGGCGTTACGTCGAATCGCAAAAATAAAATATTGTTATTCTTTAATTACGGATGTATGTTTTATGTCGAACCGCGAAAATAAAATATTATTATTTTTTAATTGTGGATGTAGACTTTATGTCAAACAGCGAAAACAAAATTTTATTATTCTTTATTTGCGACAGTAAGCGTTATGCCGAACTATAAAAACAAAATATTGATATTCTTTCAAATTGCGGATGTAGGCAATATGTCAAATCGCGAAAACAAAATATTGATATTCTTTCGAATTGCAGATTTCGCCCACAATTTTAGCAAGTATATACACACGAAAGTAGGGAGCAGCAACATTATGGCTAAAAAACAAAAGGTCTGTTGCCCTGCACATAGCCCGACAATAAGGGAAAAATAACAAGTCAATTGTCCCGCACATAACTCGACAATGAAGGAAAACAAGCATGTTGTCTCGCTAACAGCCCGACAACAAGGAAAAAATAAAAGTCTCGTTGCCCCGCTCGTAACCCAACAACAAGAAAGACAACAAATCTGTTACGCTGCACATAGCCTAGTAACGAAGAGAAAACAAAGCCCATTGCCCTGTGCATAACCCGGCAACAAGGGAAAAACAAATTCATTAACCTGCTTATATATAGCCCGATAGCTAGAGAAAAGAAAATGACCCATTGTCATGTGCATAACCCAACAATGAGGAAAAAATAAAACTGTTGTCCCGCAAGTACTCTAACAGCATGAAGGTATAAGACCGTTGTCCGGCAAGTAGCCCGACAGCGGCGAGACATAGTCAGTGTACTCTTTCCTTTGCCTTACAGTCAAAGGCAAGAGTGGGAGCAATTGTTATGTCATAGGTAAAAGCCCATTAAAGGGTCAAGTAAGCCCAAAAGCACAAAATGTCTTTTTAGGTTAAAAGGTATACATTTCCCATATGCAACTGGGGGGGTCCCACACAAAGGGCGCAAACAAGATAAATCCGACATTTAAAAATCTTTCGAATATTCCAAGAAAATGATAGATAATTATCCATAGCGAATTCTAATTCTAAAATGATTATGAAATATTTGGATAAGCATTATCCCTAAAAAATTATATCTCTAAAATGGGCAAGATAAATATCATCTATAAAATATACAAATTATATGTATCTTAATTCTAATAGATTTAGAATACCAAAATAGATGTTATCAACAACTATTCTAATCCCAATCAAATTATGATCAATCAAGATAAGCGTTATCTACAAGAATTTTAACTATGTTACATTTTAAATCACTTCGTATTTTTCTATAAATATGCAGGTATGTATTCCTGAAAATGGAACGTCTTTGATACTATTTTGTACAGTATCTTTCATCATACTCAATGTCTAACCTAAGCGTCGGAGTGTTTGCGCGGGTATCTCCCTGCGCCCTCTGACTATTTTCTTATTTTTGCAGGCTTAGGCAGTTTGAATACGATGTTTCCTGTCTACAAATTTATTGTTGTATTTATGTAATAACAACTATAAAAATTAAAACATCACTTGCGATACTAAGTTTTATAAAAAAAAGATAATTTTTTTTTAAATGTATAGATAATTTATAAAATATTATTAACTATTTCTATTACCTAATTTCAGTAAAAAAAAGTTTTTTAAAATTAAAATTAAAATTAATAAAATTTTATTTACATTTAAGTATGTCACCAAAAAGATTAAGTAATTTAGCTATATTATCAATTAAAAAAGATTTATTTTTAAATTAAAATATAAAAATTTAATTAATAATTTTATATCTAAAAAAATATTTTTTTAATTATTTTTATTATATTTTAAAGGACCACTAAACTAATTATTGCCTAAGACCCTGTACTTGAGTCGGTGCTGGAGTCATCATGTCTCAAGAATAGGACCCTGTACTTGAGTCGGTGCTGGAGTCATCATGTCTCAAGAATAGGACCCTGTACTTGAGTCGGTGCTGGAGTCATCATGTCTCAAGAATAGGATGTTTGCCAATTTTCCCTCTCATCCACCTCCACCTTACCCCACCTCCACCTTATGCCCACCTCTTTCCTACAACACATCGACAACACACCCACCCAGCCGTCAACCATGCTCCTCTTCCCAAATTTCCATGAGACTAGCTGCTACACCAAGTTTGCAATATCCCTTCAACAGCAACCTCATATCTCATGCAAATGCCTAATTAATCCAAGATTTTCCACCATAGATCTTGTCAAAATCCCTTTGCGTAATCAACAAGTTACCACCATGCCGACCAAATTGTAGCTGCGAATTTTAATATATACTATACACACACACAGATTGTTGTTCCTAAGAAGGTATTCAAGAAATTAACCTAATATGATAGCGATTATTGTGTGGCTAATTCTTTTGGGCAGCCAAGCCCAAGATAATAACTGTGATTTGCCATCATATTCTCCCCATGAAATTAATAAACAAGACGATAACTTAAATTTGGAATGCTTAAACTTTTTATCTGATTTGTGACGTACTGTGTATGAATCTGTATGTGCCTTTATGGAATTATTTTTTTGCAGAGAGAGTAATAATTCTACCAGCAAAAGAGCAAAAACAAGGTGGGGTCAATTGACCCCACTAAGTTGGTTTCTTTTCTTTTATGTATATATAGATTAATTATAATTTAATGCTGCACTAAAAAATGAAAATTTACAATTGATCCACATATTAGTAGACGTGGAAGAGAGAGAAAATTAAAGTTTTGTTTTGATTTTTTTCATGAGAAATGCTACTTGTACACAATCCTTTAAAGAAGCCTTTACTGAAAAAAATTTTATTTTTTATTTTTTTCATTATTTTCTGAATTCAACCCCATTTCATTTTTTACTCTCTTGTTCACCTCTCTTGTCATAGCCGCTCGCACCAGTCGCACCCATCACTACCGCTCGATCAACTGTCGTCCCTGATAGTCAAACTCCCAATCTTCAGTTTCACTCTCTTTCTCCCTCCCGCAACCACCACTTGCACCGTTGCCATCCCCACCCAGTTGGCCACAAAAACCTGCCATCGCCGACTTAACGACTACCAATGTGTTTACGCACATGTTGGGTAAGGCCAAAAGTTTAAGGTTAGATCTACGGAGATTCGATTGTTGAATTATGCTGATTTTTGGATATGTTGGTCAATGGGGATACGGATGTTAGGTAGTCGCCTCTAATCACAAGAAATGACTGGACATGGTGGCCGATGGCGACTACCAGTGCATTTACACACTTGTTGGGTTTGGAAAAAAATTGATCTTAGATCTACAGAAATTCAGTCATTGGATCTTGTTGGTTTTTGGGTATATGTTAGTCGGTGGGGATAAGGGTGTCAAGTGGTTGCCTCTAATTACTGAAAACCACCAGTAACGATGGCTAATGGCGACAACTTTTCAGTTCTAGACAAAAATTAAAAATCAGATCTATGAAAATCTAACCCATATTTGTGTATGTTAACTCTCTTAACTTGGTGTTTCTAATGGTAGGCTCTAATCATGGGAATCTCCGACCGATAGCTGTCATTTGCTAGTGACTCACCCATTTTTTGTAACTCTATTTTGATCAAAGGAATTAATTTTTTTCATTTCCTGCTACAGATTTGTCAATTGCAAGGATAGCCTCACTCACTCATTTCGAGGAGTGATATGCTGCTCACGTCGACCTGGGCTAGTAGGGGGGAAGGGGGCATGGACCCACGCTCGCCCTCTCACTATTGCCCATGTCGAGCAATATATCAAAATTCCACCCATTTCTTGGAGAAGAGAAAAGATATGTAGGTGAATCAAGTGAAAAAGAAAGGCATGTTCTTGAGCTTGTCTGATAAATTAGTTTTTTCTCTGTATGTACAATTCCATTTTCCTTGGGATGATTGACCTCACTATGCAAATTAACGAATTCATTGAGGACACTAGCTTTATTTTGATGAATTGAAATACATAGTGACTTAGCAACAATTCACATATATATATATATATATACACACACACACATTAAGTAAGCACTCTTCTATGAGAAACAAAGAGTGTACTCTACTACAAGAATCCCATTATGGGGCGAAATTGGGGTTCCCAGGATTGAATCTAGCGCGACCAGATGCATTTTCTTACTGTAAAATTCACAATAAATGAGGAGCTTCTGAAAAACAAAATAATAGCAAGAGTCTTTTGATGATTACCATGAAAAATGCTAACGTTAATATATATAATGAAATCACACAAGCAGGCTGCAATCGTATAACAAGTTTCCTCATTCTATTGCAAATGCCAACTCACTGTAGCAGATTTAACAACTTGATTTTCGATAGATGTGATTTTAATTTTCAGCTAGAACTGAAAAATGTACTGGTAGTGGCCACCAACCATCGTGGCAAGTGGTTTTTGGCGATTAGTGGCAACCACTCAACACCCTTATCTTCACCAACCAACATACCCCAAAAACAAGTAAGACCAAACAGCTAAATCTCCGTAAATCTAAACTTAAACTTTTGATCAAACGCGTAAAAGCACTAGCAATCGCCACCGACCACCATGATCGGTGGTTTTTGGCGATCAGAGACAACCACCCAATACTCTTATCCACATCAACTAACATACCCAAAAACCAACAAGATCCAACTGCAGAATTTTTGTAGATCTAAACTTAAACTTTTGGCGAAACCCAACACTTGCATAAACACACTGACAGTCCCCACCAACCACCGTGGCCAGTGATTTTGACAATCAGAGACAACCACCCAAAAATTAGCATAATCTAACAGTTGAATCTCCATATATCTAAACTTAAACTTTTGGCCTTACCCAACACACAAGTAAACGCACTTGCAGTCGCCAGGCCGACGATGGTGAGTTTTTGTGGCCGACTAGGTGGGGTCGACGACGCTACAAGCTGTGTTGGCAGGGGTGACAATTGCGGGGAGGGGAGAGAGAGAGAGAGAAAGTGAGTAACACCCCTCCCTGTACCAACCCGACTTCCCAAGATGATTGAGACAGGGAGTGTTAGAAGGACTACTTGAGAGTCAGATAGACAACATCCACATACTCAAGAAATTTACATCCATACATGAGACATCATCAAACTTCCATTCATTTAAGACCCAAAAATAAATACATAGGGTATTTACACAACATGCCAAAATATTTATCCTTCTCTCTATCATTACATGCACCATTTAAAAAAAAAAAGTTAAAAACATATACATTGACTTCTCAAAATCTGCTCCCAAGATCTTTTGTCTCAGAGTGCCCCGACACACACCTCTAACCATCCGCCCTACTAAGATGTATTCTCCTCAGCTATCCCTTAACTCTTACTTGGAATTGTGAGGAATACAAGTATAAGCCACAAGGCTTAGCGCAAGTATGAAACAATAAAATAACATGGCATGAAAAATGTTTGGTGGGTGCTATTCGGTACGGTAGGAGAACCCATTTACATAACTCCTACTCACCCACCCACGAAACATCGTGATATAAACATGCCATACGTCATGCAAGTACATACTGATAAACACATATGGCCAAATGACCCCACATAAAACATAATACGTACCGGCTGATCTCTAAACATCTGCAGTTCGTAGGACAGTAACATAACTCAAGATCCTTATAACATCACCCATGGTCGTCACCAATGGGTGCGCCCTAGTCGTCACCAAATGAGCATAAAACCCCAGTCAGGCCTAAGTCTACTGGTTTTGGGGGATATATCCCACGGAATCATCCACCTCGTGCGCAATAACTTTCCATGCAAAGCAATGCATCACCTTCATGCTTACACACATAAATGTCGTGTAACAACTTAAAGCTCGTGATTAATGCTCACACATGCCCAATAATGACATCAGTATGCTTACACCATGACATGCCCATGATGCACATATATATCACACATCTCAAGTCATGCCACATTAAAAATTAACATTTATGATTCCATAAGCTTTTTCACTTGATAAGCAAGGCTAAATATCTTATTTTGTCCTGATTAAAGGCTCAAGGAACTTGGAATCATGATAGGATTAAACTCGGCGTCAATTCGGAACATTTTCTAAATTTTTGCCAGATTAGTCGACTAAGGGTGCAAATGAGTCGACTTCAGGTGAGGTTTAGTCAACTTAAGGGTGGCTTAGTCAACTGGACCGAGAGCTAATTTTCTTAGATCGAGCTTTAGGGGTTAGATTAGTCAACTCAATAGAAGCAACATTTTGAATAGTCGACTCATAGTAAGTCAACTTAACGATTTCATGAGTCGACTAAACACAATAAGTCGATTAAAATTGGGTTAAGTTGACTATTCAAGCTATGAGACCCCAGACTGAAAGCAAGAAACAAGGCATGGAATAGGCCAAATTCTTCACCATGCATACCTTAAACAAATATCACCATTCCTTGAAAAATTTTGGGATGAAACAAACCCCAAATGGGGGCAATGGCAGTGAGACTAGTGATTTCTGTGCGACTGACATTGATGGGGGCAATGACAGTGCGATCAGTGGTAGGGGCAACAATGATGCGAGTGGCGGTGGGGGGGGGGGGGACAGAAACACGAGCGGCTTTGGTGGGGGCGATAGCAGTGCAAGCAGCTATGGCGAAAAGAAGAGAGTGGTAAGGGCGATAGCAGTGCTAGCAGCTGTGGCGAAATCAATAGAAAGAGGGTGAAAGAGCTAGTGAAAGAGGGTGAAAGAGAGTGAAAAATGAAGTGGGGTGAATTCAAAAAATAATGAAAAAGTAGGAAAAAAAAAACTAAAATAAAAAATTTCAATAAAACCTTCTCTAATGGATTATGAACAAGTAGCATTTCTCTTTTTTCCACAATTGAAGTGTGTTAACTATTATAACTTTAGATTAGGAATTTGCTTGCTTTATGTATTTAGTTAAACTTAATTCCTTTAAGAAACAAGGATAACATTAGATATTCTGGTATTTATGATCTTTATATATATAAAAGTAAGATAGTCTGAAAAAAAAAAAAATTTCCCAAAACTTGCATTAATAATTTAAATTTTTCAATCACTTTGAAATACTAAGTACTAATTATTATAAAATTAATAATAGATTTTTTAAATACATGATTTTTTCAATACTAATCATAGTTTTTCCAATACATTATGATGTGAATATTAAATATTTAATTAATCCGTCAATCAATTAAAAATAAATAATATTTATGAGGAATATAAGTAGACACTTAAAGTATTAATTAAGTCACAAAAAATTATCCATTAAATAAAATTTTATCTTTACATAATATAATAATATATGATATATAATATATTATATTAAAGTAGAATATATATATAAAAGTAGGATAGTCTGAAAAAAAAATTTCCCTCCAAAACTTGCATTAATAATTTGTATTTAGTAATTTGTATTAATAATTTAAAATTTTAAATTACTTTGAAATAATAAGTACTAATTACTATAAAATTAATAATAAATTTTAAATACATGAGTTTTTCAATGTTAATCATGAGTTTTTCTATATATTATTATGTGAATATTAAATATTTAATTAATCCGTCAATCAATCAAAAATAAATAATATTTATGAGGAATATGAATAGATACTTAAAGCATTAATTAAGTCAGAGAAAATTGTTCATTAAATAAGATCTTATCTTTATATAATATAATAATATATAGTATATTATATTAAAGTAGAATAGTTTGTAAAAAAAATTTTGCCAAAAATCTGCCAAGTTGTTTTTTGCCTCTAAAATTTGTATTAAATTTGCATGGGTTTTCTAATAAATATTAATAGACAACTTGAAATATTAATTAAGTCATAGAAAATTATCCATTTATTTAAAATTTTATCTTTATTCTATATATATTTATATATAATATTAAAACAGGATAGTCATGCAAAGTATTTTGCCAAGTGTCAATCAATAGTGAATTTTTTCCCTCAAAAACTTGCATTAAATCAAAGGTAGTGATTAGTTAATTTTTTATTTTACTTTAATAATTATATTATAATCTTGAAAATGTGATATCTTACCAAATTCATAAAAAATTATTTAAGATTGTCAAATGCTTAGATTTTTCAATACCAATTAATACTTAAGATATCACATTTTTAAAACTATGGAAGAAATCAAATTTTATATTTTTAAAATTTTATTATTATTGAAAAACTTATTCTTACTAACATTTAAGAGTTTTAATTTATAATTATAATATAATAAATAGAAAATAACGAATGTCTTTGAGTGGATATATTATTAATTTTATAATATTTATAAATAAATAAATATAATATAATAAATAAATAAATTTATAAGTATGTTTCTAAGTGACCTACTTATTGTTTTAATTATTCTTTAACACATTGAATGGTTGTACATTGAATTAAGAGTGTTCTCCATTAGCATATTGAATAGCAAATAATTAATTAAACTTAATTTTGATAAAAGACTGAATATTTAAAGAAAAAAATTATAATTATCAATTCTGTTAGAATTATTTTAAATAATGACTTTAATATTTTATTTTTTAATTAAAATCTCCCGTGTATCGCACGGGTTTACCACTAGTTTTTTTTATTGAATCGGTATTGTTGGACTTCTATTAATTAAATTTAGATTATTTACACTTATGGTTAACAGTGTTGATAATGAAGCAATTAAGCAAATATTTGTATATATATAACATAAGTTTTATTGTACCTAAAAAAGCAATTGTCAATTAATCTTGTCTAATCAATTGTTTCAGTTCCAATTTTTATCACACTGGATATTAATTACTTGATTACTTTCATTCATTAATCTCATATGAAAAGGAGATACTAAATATACAAATTTTTTTATTTAAGAAAAATGTAGATTCAGAGGAGCATGTTTTATAAATTAAATTTGAAAACTATTTAAAAAAATATTAAACATGGTCTGAATCATCAAAAAGCTGTCATCTAGACTAGACAAAAAATATTTGTATTTTATAAACATCAATATTTTTATTCTAAAAAAGAGATTTGATATACAGTTTGTCAATATCCGTTTTCTTTTCTTTATTAGGTAAATGTGGCAAGATCCTTGAATACAGTGTAGTGCAACCATTGACATGGAGCTGCATATATAAATATATATATACGTATGTGTGCATATATATAATTGTAGCATAATTAAAAATAATTACAAGTTAAACAATAATTTTCATGTTATATTAATATTATGCCTTAGTTTGTTTTTGTTGTTTTGGCTCTCTTCTTTATTGTTTATCTCAAAAGGCAATTATAAAAGACATTCTATGTCGCTAAAAATAATTATATATTGAGTGTATAAATAATTTATGTTTGATGATGCAGGATCTAAAAATTGGGATGGCATAAATAGACTAAAATATATTGAAACAACAAAGCTCATTTATATTTATTTACACCAGTTAACATAAAAAAAGAAAAAACCATTAGATTTATCTATCAGAAAAAAACATTTCTAAAAATTGGGAAAAACCATAATTTATGTCCAATGATATTGCTTTACTCTTAATTTTATTTTAATCTTTATGTGATTCAAAAAATGTCTTAAGTCAAGGATAAAAGTTAGATGTCTGCCAAAAAATGGTTTGAGGTTTATGTGCATGGAGTTCAGTCTTTCATGAAATTTGTTAGATATAATATGGGTGAAAACTGTCAAATTCAATGTCCTTGTGAAAGTTGTTTAAACTTAGACAAAAGAAACCAGGGAGAAGTACTTAGGCATCTCCTAGAGCGAGGAATAAATAGGGATTATATTCGGTGGATCTACCACGAGGAATGCTCTAAGTATAAAATTCATGATAGTGTTCATTGTGATGATAGGGATATAGAAGAAAATGATGAAATGGCATATGAGAAAGATGATGGAGTGGAAGATATGCTAGTTGATTTAGAAAATTTTAGGGAAAAAAATCTTAGAAGTGCAGAGCTATACATATTTCCATAGATAAAGGATGCCAAGTTGATAGGATTAAATCTACAAAGCCATCAAATGAGTTTGGTATTATGGCCCCAGATTTTTTGCTTATACCAACAAAGTGGAAGGATCTCAAAAAAAATGATGATCATTTCACTTCTCCATATGATTGATTTGATGTAAGTAAACTTATACTTAATTTTTTTTTTATCCTTAACGATCATCATTTTGATTTTTTTTTGGGGAAAAAAATCTAAGAAATGCAAAGCTATACATATTTCCATACATAAAGGATGCCAAGTTGATAGGATTGAATCTGCAAAGCCATCAAATGAGTTTTGTATTATCGCCCCAGATTTTTTGCCTATACCAACAAAGTGAAAGAATTTCAAAAAAAATGATAATCATTTGACTTCTGCATATGATCAACTTGATGTAAGTAAACTTGTAACTGCCCGCCTCCTAGAGCCTCTGCGCGCATAGAGGATCCGTGAGAGGGTCATTATTTGAGTGATACCGAACAATATCACAACTACAAATCTTACTAAAATCATAATCTTTTATCATTTAACATCTCATAATCATTTTTTACATAACCATTCACCACTTGGGCCCATCTGGGCTTACATAACATACGACAATCTCAATAACATAAACATTAATCTTAACATAGGCACAACGACACCCAGGACCTAGTCTCGGGAGGACTCTACACTTACTATCCTGACTCGATGATCTGGACCCAACTTTGCCGAGTGTACCTGCAAACTTAGGGCTCTCTTACCTGGAATGATGGAAAACAAACATGAGTCACAAGACTTAACAAGTTCATGAAAGAAAGGTTGTAGGGTACAAACAAAACTCTTCCCATAACACCCTATGCAATTTATGCCAATGCAACGTCATGTCATGCCATGCCCAAAACCTGCCTTATTTCTAAATGCATAAACATATAATAAACTTCACATAAACAGTCCTTGGGGCCCACTCAAAACACACATTGGCACCCAAGTCCAATATACCAACACTAAAAAAAAATAGCATTTTAGCGGCGATTTTTTTACGGCGGTTTAAAAAACCATCGTAGAAGTAGGTATTTTGCGACAGTTTTGAAACCGCCGTAAAGTACAGTTTTAGCGGCGGTTTTTGTAAGATTTTGCGGCGATTTTCAAAAAACCACTGCTAAATTGTAAGGATAATCTAATAAATTTTTAAAAAAATAATAAATAAATTTTGCGGCAGTTTGTATAAAATCGCCATAAAATTTCATGAAAATTTTTCAAATTAATTAAAAAATAATTTAAACTCTTAGTGACGGTTACTAACCGCCGCAATATTTATTTAATTAAATAATAATAAATTAAATTTTGCGGCGGTTTGTATAAAACCGTCGTAAAATTTGATGAAAAATTTTCAAATTAATTAAAAAATAATTTAAACTCTTAGCGGCGGCCGCAATATTTATTTATTAAATAATAATAAATTAAATTTTGCGGCGATTTGTATAAAATCGTCGTAAAATTTGATGAAAATTTTTCAAATTAATTAAAAAATAATTTAAACTCTTAGTGGCAGTTACTAACCCTCGCAATATTTATTTAATTAAATAATAATAAATTAAATTTTACAACGGTTTTATGAAAACCGTTGTAAAATTTGAAGAAAAATTTTCAAATTAATTAAAATTTAATTTGTACATGTGGCGGCGGTTATTAACCGCCGCAATATTTTTTAATTAAATAATTTAAAACTAAATTTTGCGGCGATTTTGTAGGAACCGCCATAAAATTTAATGAAAAAATTTAAAATTATTTAAAAAATAATTTAAACACTATTACAATTTGAGGCGGTTTCATAGAAACTGCCGTAAAATTTAAAGAAAAAATTTAAAATTACCAAACTTAATTTTAATTAATATTAAATTTAAAATTAATCAAACAATATTACAATTTTATAATTTTTTTAAAATTTAAATTATTTGAAATAAATCTTTTTAAAATAAAATTGAATTCAATTATCTTGTTAACTTCAATTCTTTTCAAATCACAAGTAAATTGGTTTGATGATTTGTATTTGTAAAAGATGAATTGAAGTTCAATTTTATCTCCATAATATTCCAAATTTTAGAATTCAATTATTCTAAATGAAATGAATTGAAGTTTAGAAAAATTTTATTTTCAAACATACTGTTAAGGTTACAAGATTGATCAAAATTACTTTAATATAATACTGTAATAGTTGATATCAAAAATTGTTTTAAATATAAAACAATTTAGTGTTTAGAAAAGAAATGAACATAGCCGAATGTGTTTTTATCATTTTATTAGTTTTACTTAACATTTATCTATAGTAGAATAATAGCTAGGTCTAAAAAATATTCTCAATGTGTGTTTGATTACATTTAACTTACATGGAAAACAAAAATTACCACCCCTTGAAATCAATTTTTCATAGAAAATAGATTAAAATATGCTTTAAATGATTGTACTATAAAATTTAATTCTATAAAAAATATAATGTGTCAAATAACAATAATGGAATTCAATTTCTTGAATGTAATATTTTTTATGGAATTTTTATGCTATCAAACACATATTTAATGTTATTGATCACTTAAAAGATATCAACAAAATGTTACATCTCTTTTAACGATTGTTTGATCTTTTTTCAGAATATGGTGTCTAATATGAGTTAAGTTTTTTAAATAACATAATTAAATTTAATATTTTTATATTATTTAAAAATACAGATTATTCAACAATCAGACTTGAAAATTAATTTTTTATTACTTTTTGATATTAAATTATCTGTATTAAGTATAATTACTTTAAATCTCACAATTAAATAATTAATTAAGAAATAAAATAAAAATTAAAAAAGAAATCCCAATTTCCCATTTCCCGCTTGAACCCTAACGCACCCCTCTTCCCTTTCTCTCTCCCTCTCTCCAAATTCCCATTTCCTATTTGCTTCTCCCAAACGCCCACCCCTCTACGAACCCTTCTCCCTGTATCTCCTTCACCCTCGCGTCGCTAGCCCTCGGCCCCTCGCTCGAGCTCGCCCGCCGTCGCTAGCCCTCAGCCCCTCACTCGCTCTCGGCCTCCCCTCGCTCGAGCTCACCCTCGGCCCCTCGCTCATGCTCGCCCTCAGCCTCCCCTCGCTCGAGCTCGCCCTCGGCCCCTCGCTTGAGCTCGCCCTCGACCCCTCGCTCGCTCTAGCCCTCCCCTCGCTTGAGCTCACCCAGGTGAAATTTTCATTTCCTTCGATTGGTTCATTTTCTTATGTATGAAATTTTCATTTAAAGAATATTAAGGCAAAAGGTGCAAGTGCCTATAAATCATACTAGATTGTTGTTTGAACAATAACACAAGCAATAAAATCGATCAACCCCTCTTCTTGTTGAGCCCCAACTGCTTGCTTTGTCTCTGTATGGGAAGTTTTGTAAATACAGAATTGAATGGAATGCTTAATATATAATTTAGCTAAAGTTATGAGCAGTGTCACAAATGAAATGAAACGGCTATATTAATTATTATCAATGACTGATTGGTGTTTCACTCAAAACCAAATGTTGCGGGTTTAATTGATAGACAAGAAATGGTGATTACCACCTCATTATGTCATAAGGCTTTAGGAAGTTATCATATTGATATGTTTGAACATATCATGCATGAAAATCGTTTTGGGAGTTTCAATAGGTGGTTTATCACTTACTGTTGTCATATTTAAATGTGTTAATTGATTCAAGCATTTAAAATTAAGGGGAAATAAGGAGAATATGTCCAATTAAAAACCAATATTTTTATTTATAAATCTATACTGAGAATAATTTCCCATTGTACTATTTAGTTTCCTTAAATTGTTTGAATTAGGGACATGAGTTGTATTGACTTGACTTTATTTTTTAACTCGACATTTTAATTTTTGATATTGAATCTCGATTAACGTCGATTTATACTACATGCTATGCTAGACTCTAAATTCATCATTTGAATATATTATCATGTTTATAAACTCACTAGATTAAGAGCGATAAGGGGATTCATGGAAGCGAAAATATAATTTTTGGGGCCATGTAGTTCTAAAAAAAAAAAAACATCCTTAATATTTTGATGATTACAAAATTTATTTTTTTTATCATTTTTTTTTAGAAGACTGATCCCCCTTTCTTGGCTTATTCACTGGCAACAATTTGTATCTTGTTTTAGTTATTTGGTTGTTTGTTTCTTTCCCCTATATGTATTCGTAGTCTAGTTGTTTTGAATGAATGATGTACATAATAAAATTATTTTACCCTGCAACTTTGTCTCTGTATAGGAGACCTTTTTTTATACATACATGTTTTTCACATTTATAAAAAAAGTGCAGCCATGAATACGAAGAAACGTCTAAGAAAGATAGGCACTACCAATTTAGGTGGTGATGCCTCACTTACCACACATGCTTCAACATCATTGTCAGCTCCACTACAGCCCCCAACATCCTCCCCAGCTCCACCACAGCCTCCAGCATCCTCTTTATCTCCACCACAACCTCCATTATCTGCGCATGCTCCATCACAACCTCCAGCATCTAGCCAGATTCCATCAGGAGCATCCACCCTAGATCCATCACAACATTCGGAATCCACACGCTCGTCTACATCACGTCGTTACTGGACAGTTAATGTGATAGGTATGCACAAAATATTTAACTTGAGTGTAATTATTATATACTTGCATTAATTATTAAATTAAGTATATGTATTTTGATTGACAGATGAAGAAGGGCTTATAAAATAGGAAAAACTAAGGGTTAAAGATGTTTGGTTACTAGCACGTGGAAGGCGTGTTATGTTAGAGTTCAATGAATCACTCCAACCAATTGGAGATCCAGCTCGACTTCTTGGAGGGATTTTAGGAGAATTAGCCTCTAATTTTGTTGCTTTTCCCGTCAACTATGAAAGTTGGCACAAAGTACCGAAGACATACAAAGAAGAAATTTACAAAAATAGAATCATGGTAATTAACTAATATTGTATTTTTTGATATATTTTTTGAATATGTTATTGTAACTAATATTGTTGTTTTTTGAAGGAAAAATTTAATGTTGATGAGGGGCCTGCTAAAAATTTTATTTTGAAGAACATTGGGAAGAAATGGAAGGACAATAGATGTAAATTATACCATGAGTGGTATGATCCCACCATTGGTCGAGAAGCAAATATTACAAAGCATCCACCGGGAATATCTCAAGACCAATGGGCAAGTTTTATTGACTATCGTGCACGAGATAATACTAAGATGATGTTACTAATCTTGCTTATAAGATTACTAATATTTATACGACTAAGTGGTTAAGATTAAACTAATGATGTTTTTGTTGGATATCTAGGAGATATGTCAAAAAAATGCTGAAAATTGATTCAAATTGACAATTCCACACACAGGAGAATCGAAGAGTCTAGCAAGAAAAAAATATGAGATGGTAATATTGCAAAAAATTATCCTTAGTATGAATTTTTTATTCTAACATCAACTAATTATATTTATGTGAAATTATTCTAAATAACAGGAAATTGAGAGTGGTCAGTCTGTGAGTAGGGGTTTATTATACATCGTGACGCATAAGAAGAAAGATGGATCTTTTGTGAATGAAGGAGCACGAACTATAAGCGTAAGTTTTTTTTGTATCATAACCATTCCATTTTTTGAATCATAGAAGAAGCTTTTATCTATATTATGCTTTATTAATTAGTAAACGAGTTATAAGTTTATTTGAACTTGCTAGAAGAAAACATACATATACTAAAAAATATATGTATTTTCTTATTTTAAAAAATATACTAAAAACTAAAGTTAAGGGGAAAACAGACAGGAGTGCATGGTTTATGATTTTCCTACTTATATTGGTGTTCAATAGGCTTTTGGTTTATGATTTGCAGAAGATGCTAATTTTTGAGATGTTCACAAAACTTGATTGATATTTGCTGGCCTTAAATATGCAACTTAATTAAAGTTCAAATTAAAATTCTTTGCAATAGAAGTGTCAACTTGTTTTGCCTTGTTTTGGTTAAAAGACAAATGATATTACATAAATTCAAGTAAAGACTTTTAATGTACGGATCATACAAAATCTTATTTGCAATAACTATAACAATTTTCTAAAATTTGAAATCAATTCAATTTAAATCAACCACTCAATTATAGGCATGAACTTACTAAAACTAACTTCCAATTAAGCAAAGTCCAAAATCAAAAGTTGAGAATTGAAATTTCACTAACTTTATGCATCTCATACAAGTCAAAGCATATATATATATATGGTCTCTAAGTCCAGATGGACATCCAATTAATTCTTCAATTCCAATTCAAATTGGAAGCAACTAAATTATAACTCCAACTTAATTTGGACTTCTGCAATCTTCTTTACTCATAAGAATTTTTAAAAAGTCTCCATAGTTAACTCAAATTATAATTCATCTCTAATTGTCTCTTTAATTTCTATCACAAATGCCCATAGACCTAAAGAAATAATTATGGGTTTGCCAAAATAATATGTAAATCATCTTCCTATTAACTCTTCTCTAACAAAGTTTTCCTATGTTGTTGTGGGTCAATTGTCTTTTTTTGGTTTTTGCTCTTTTGGTGTTATAATATTACTTATTCAGGTGTTTGGATGTAACTGTTCAAAATATGTTCAAATTAGCTAGTGGATGTGATATGGTTTCTCCCTGACGCTGGATGGTTGATTTCAGTTGCAGACTGGCATTGTATTTCTGGAACCAAAAAAATATATCAAAGGCACATATTAGGTGGACTAGATAAATCATGTTTCAGTAATTCCATAAGCAGTTAATATTAAAGGAGGAATATTGTAAAATTCATGAAGTTACTATGTATGTGGTGGATCCTCTTTTTAAACCACCAGAACTGGCAGCTTCCCATCTTTTTCAAGATCAAATTACAGCTATAAATTATTTGATTCTCTTCACATCATCAAAACCACCAATCAGGCTGAAGTCAAACAGCCACAAAACACGGAACACTCACATTCAGTAATTAATATATGCAAATAATATCGATTAAAAAGAAATGCTATCAAATAAAGAGAGGAGCCATCATTTTGTGTCAAAATAAAATTTACCAAACTTTTGTTTATAGAATTACGCTTGATATTCATTTTTTGGATACTGTTGTATTCTTGGTTTTCAAGTGTTCCCATAATTTAGACTCAAAGCACATTTTTTCCATGTAGATTCCAACTGTTCAAAATATGTCATCCTGCTTCATTAGTTCTTAGATTGGATAATATATTTTCTTCTTTATGAAATGTTATGGTGATTACTTGTTCAAGAATAGAGAATGACGTGAATCTTAGGATGGAGTTTCTCTAAGATCACAGCCTAACAGACTTTGTACATTGAAGGGATGGAGGACAGTTGATTCATGACATGGCTTCTTTTCCTTTCTGTTTTTTGTTTTTTCTTTTTTCCTTAGCACGTTTATATTACATCCTTTTGATACTAGTTTACCAACTCAAAGCAAACATGTGATAAAATTGTATTTGTAGTGCCTGAATATTAATAAGTTGGTTGTTATTCAATTAAAATTTGATTTTTAACATGAACTCAAAACTGCAATTTCAGCTGAAATTAGGGTTGGGAAATTTAGATGAGAGAGGTTGAAGATGATGAAGGGATAGTTTGAAGTAATATTAGGAAGGCAGTCAGCCTTATTTGGGTTTCTAATTCATATCATCCAGCTTTTTAACACACATATATATATATTGATTTGATGCATTGGTTGGCTGGATTGGATGTTTTTAACTTCTTGTTAAAATTCTTGCATGTGCTTTGAGTCTTTGACTACGTCTAGATGTGAGCAGTACTATAACCAATTAAATAATGCCCTTCACATTTTCTTATATTTTGTTGAAGTTTTCCTTGTGACAATTTCCCCACCTTTTTTTTTGTGCATGTTGTTCAAAAGACATGTAATGATAAAGGTGAATGTGACATTGAAACTTTTGAGTAAGACCCAAATCTTTTTTTTGAGATTTTTATGATTGATATTGTTTTTTAATCCATACAGGAGAAAATTTCTGAGATTGAGAGACAAGGCATGTCTTCACAGTCAGTCTCCTTAAATGATTCACTTGCTCGTGTGCTAGAAAAAGAACACTCAGACCAAGTTTGAGCTTTGAGCTTCGGTCCTAGTCCAAACCAAGTTTTTGGGACCACTACTCAATTCAGTGGAAATAATACTAGTACTAGGGTTGGCAATGATTCGGTTTGATTTCGATTTTTGCCAAAACCATAACCAAACCGAACTTAAATTACTAAAACCAAAACCAAACCATTACCCATTTGGTTTTAAAAATTCAAAACCATAACCAAACCATTCGGTTTCGATTTGGTTTCGGTTTAACCATGATTTTTTTAGTTTAATCCATATCAACAAATAAAGACAAATAGCATTCATAAAAAATTTTGATAATTTCACAACAAACAAAGATAAATTCTAATAAAGTTACCTTATTCTTGCATAAAGTTACAAAACTTATTGGATATAAAATCACATTTCCAAACCTACAATTGTTAAGATCAATAAATTAATATGTGTATAATTAAATTGTAATTTAAGCTAAAAAAAAATTAGCTACGAAAGTTAATACCTTCATCAACAACATTAATATATTCTTCGTCAATTGATACATATTCATCTGAAATGAATGAGCCAACTGTAACAGCCCACTTCTTCATGGCGTGTTATGCCTTAGGAAATTTGGTCTATTTTTTTTTTTTATCATTACATTATCCCGAAATTCCCTAAGACCTTATCTAGTGCGAAATATCTACACTAGAAAATAAATACAAAGCGGAAGCTGAATCGAACCTGCTCATATAATAATAACTAGACATGACATTCATTACAAAGTTAATTCATAAGCGTCTGACAATACAATGTACATAATTCTTAAACTACTCATATTACAACATAACATGATACATTTACTCGCTTCTTGACGTCTCACGTCACTACATATCACCATTCTCGGAATCATCTCTGCAAGTCCCGACTGGAACGTTGAATGTTCCAGGGGCGAACCCAAGTTAGATGATGAACCATCTAAGTAAGGATACATAATGCTATGTCATGAGTGTATGCAATGTCTTTCATCGTAGGTGTCAACTGCACCCTTCATGCTACCTACCATTTTAGCGGCCACCTCTTTCGAAGCTGGGGTGTATGGGTGCACCCTTGGTAAGGCAGCGGTGTTAGTTCGTACTCCCTACGGCCTCATATCGTGTGATCGATGATATCAACGTGTATTCATGCATTTCATAGTCATGTATGCATTCTACATGATAGATACATATCAGGGCATGTCAATATGATGAAAACATTTTCGAGGAAGTACTACTTACCTTCTAAAGCTGATCGGGCTACCTCGATATCCGTGTCTTACCTCGATTTGCGTGCCAACCTCAAAATTTGCGCGAGTCTCTTCAAATTCAGCCTCCGCCAGCCGCCTCGGCCTCGCCAGACGATCGCCGCCAAGCACCGCCGCGAGCTGCTGCTCGCGGCCGCCACCCGCTTGCTGCCCAGCCGCTGCGAGCTCGCAGCCATGGCTGCCGTTGCGAGCTCGCGGCCCTTTTGGTTGCCTGCCAGCCTTGCCGCCGCTTGCCCGCGCCACCGCGCGCCTCCGCTCCCACAGCCTAGCGTCGTTGCTAGCCCCGCCACCGTTGCCCGGCTCCGCCGCGCGACCTGCTGCGCGCGGCCATGGCCGCCGCATGCTTGCGGCTGCTGCCCACTTCTGGCTCTCTCTCACGATCTCTCAATTTAGCTCTCTCCCTCTCTATCTCTCTCTCTCGATTCCTCACTGCCTCTCATTCGGCCGAACCAGCTCCCATGGTTCTTGCCCACTTCCTTCTTCATTTCCATCTTACAGCCTCCCCTTTTTATAGTCAAATGTCATCGCCTCACCTCACGTTTTGCCCATGCTATCTTGCGTGAAGGCCACTCAAATTCTGCTATCAATATTGCACGGCATGGAGATAGATTTCCAGAGGCGTGGGACAATTGGCAGAGGTATGGATTGCATTTATTGAGGCATGGCCTCTGTTCTACGTCGCACACATATATATATATATATGATTATATATTATACTAATATACTACACATTAATTCCTAAATTTATTTTAATATCACTTGAGAATTTTTCCTTATTGCAACCATGCCCTCAAACATCGATTAAATTTGTATTTTAATACTGAAAACGTAAAATTAATAATACAATTCTTAGTTGAAAAGGACGATTTTACCCCAGTGTCCTTATCGAGCTGTCGTTTCATCTCAAAACTACTGAAGGGTTGTTCGTTACGCAAAATCGGAGCCCCCTTAGGGTTCCGTTGATTTTTCGGGAGTCTCCTACAACGATTCGGTTTTACAGCCTAAATGGCAACTGTATTTTAGCTGTACCGAAAACTATTAGCGATCCGATTTCTTTCAATACCATAAATCCTATCTTGATACGCTCATCGAGACTATATAATTTTTCTTAGATAATTTTACTCCAAGGCATTCCCTGCAGTTGATTCGGTACCTGAAATTGCTATAAAATCCATTTTTCGGTATTCTAAACTTATTAAAATTACATGGCAGCCTTATCTAAACATGGGGTATTACATTCTCCCCTCCTTACAAAAATTTCGTCCTCGAAATTTGCTACATATCCTAAATCTCAAAATTTCATCCTTGGTCCACAAGTCTCAACTCGAGCTCCTACCCAAGTCAATACACATATCGTCGAAATGAGCCCGTAACTCTCATATCCACGTTATCAATTTTTAATTTGTTTTTCACTAAGTCGTCCAATCGATATCCTTAATCACGACATTTCTCTAATTCTGATTTCCTACAATGTCATTTATCTTTAACTAGTCAATCATGCTTTGATAATCTTCCAACCTTAGCACAAAAGTTCTTTATCTCGATACATCTTAATTTTTATCCACTGATCCTTAAAGAATTTTTTTTTTTTTTTTTTTTTTTGTTATCAAACGTTTTCACGAACCCTTGGATCCAAAAACATCACAGTTATACATTATCACCTATTCTTGAAACTAGTTATGCCTTAGTTTAGGCCATATCAAACCTAATCATTACTTGATCCTTATACGAAATTTCTTATAACTGTTATTTTCTCATTCTCGTAGGAATTCATCACCTGATATAACCTCAAGTTTCTGACAATTGACTACAATCATCTTCTAATCATGTAATGTAACTTCAAGAAATCTTTGTTAATAGATTCTATCTATCTCCAAAACTTTGATCAAAATTTAACGTTGTCTTTTAAGTCTAGCAATACTAATATCCTTGCATGCTTGTTCCTTTGTTACTTGGTCACCAAACTTATACCTATTTATCCATATACCCATAACTTAAATAACTCCTCAAACTTTTCGAAGTGATCCTCAAATAACATTTTATATCATCAAATCAATCATTTAATCCTCAAATTACTCTTTTTATGTCAACTAACTTTAATCATGCTCGATCCTTTTTCGGAGCTACATACTCAAGTTACCGACCTTTGCTTGAACCAACCGCTACTCAAAACATTTGGCTCATCTCTCGAAATCTACTGGGTTATCTGACTTTTTGGAACTTTCAATCCTCGACCTTGACTTCACAGAGCCTCGTGCTCTCATCGTTTCTTTCTCGATTGGCTCATGACCTAGCAAGCAAGTCTCACCTATCGCGATGTTCCCTAACATTATCCTCAATGTTTCTCATGCGTCTTCCCTATCTGAGGAGTACACCAATATATCCTCGATAAACACAATCACTAAAGCGTCTTTAATGCAGACGGTACTTGGTCAAATCATCTAATCATGACTCTATTGCCGATTTTCCGAAATGTCTCATTCCTCAACCGCACATCAATCGTAATTATCCTAGCCTCTTGCAGTTGTTTATAATTCATTAAATTTGAGGTAATGATATTGATTCTTAACTATCACCTCTTTGATAATTTACGTCCTCAATCAAGCCACCTATAGCTAAGCGTCTAATAATCTCAAGCTATTTATTGGCAATTTCATCATTAAGAAATAATCCTATTAAATCTTCCGAGAATATCTCATGGTATTTTTCATTTTTTTTCTTATGGCTTTTCACTAACAGCAAGTGCTTGTACAATAAATTAATAGGCTCCTTGTAATCATAACTTGCTAACATCACTTTAATGATTATCTAGTTATACATCTCCCAATTTGCCTACCAGGCTACTTAAACTAACCGTTTAATCATACGAGGGTTTTATTTTTCCAAAATTGAAAATCTCGGGTTTCTAATCGATCTAGGTCTGCAACTTTTCCTACTGTGACCCATTATCCTGGTACATCTGCCATCACTCAACCACATCTCAATTTTGCACAATCTTCGAGACGACAATCCATAACTATATTGTCAGCTAGCGCAGGTGGGTACTTATGTTATCCACGGTACTTCAATCTTCGCTGGATTTTTTTTTTTTTTTTTTTTTTTACTCATTGACATCATTTTAATCATCGCCCAACTACACATCCTCGATTTGCCCACCAGGGCTATCTTAGACTAATCGTCTATCCTAACAAGACCTTTATTTTTCAATAATCAAAAATTCTAGATTTCCAATAAATTTTGATCTATTAAGAACGCGACATTTCATACGGTAATCTGACACCCTGGCACATTTGCCATTACTTGTCTCTCTCAAGCATGCCCAAACTCTCAAAGACATCTATTCGTAACCATCCCGCTAACTGGAGTGGGTAAGTACCTATGTCTCCCATGGTACTCCAATCCCTTAGGAAATTCCTTGCAAATCTAAAATCGATTCATCTTTGAAGATCTCTATTCAGATCACGTTACCTGGTTCCAATTAAAAACAACTGAATCTTAAACTTGCAAGAACTTTTTACCGAATGATACTTTAAAGCTCAAATAACGATTTAGGTCCACATACTGATGCACAAGGCATAACTTATTCGCGAATCTTCTCTTACAGACTTTCGAATCCTTAAGCCCACTTGGCACACCAAACCGTAATCACAACCTCTATTAACTAGGTCTCCTTATCATTCCTTTAGGGTTGATACGACCTATTAAGAAACTCTTTCATTTTTATTTTATTTTTTTTGATACCCGAACTCTACTCGAACCAATGTTGCTATCTCACTATTTATCGCCAAGGCCTTGAACTGGTCATAGTCTCGTTTACTGAGAATTTCATTGACTCTCACATTTCGATCTTTAGATCCAGCTGACTACCGGCACACGACCATTCATGACCCTATTGTCATACTAGATACCGAGGTATTCTACGTCTTGAGCTTCGCACTGTTCTTTGTGTCACTTACTCCCAAGATGACTGCGAACCCCGATACAATTCTTTAAATATGACACTCGATTTTATTTCGGGTTGACTCCCTAGGTTTCTGACCTCAATTAATCACAGCTAGTGGCACACATTGCATCCTAGACCATTGGGACTTAGACTCCACACAAGGTACAGACCTTACTGGGCTGTCCTAGATTTTCATCATCTGATCATCTCCCAGGCAGTCTGACATGATGCTTCGATCGACGGGTTTCTCGTACCTTATCGCAAGCCATTCCTCAACCATCTGCACGTGGGTCCCTAGATCCAGATCTGTCACTACGAACACCGAACCAGTAGTGTCGTTACGCTTGCTAGAGTTCCTTATCCCCTTTCTGTGAGTCACATCGGTTGCACCACAATCACTGATTAATTGTCACAACTCATACGCCATCATTTGACTATCTTTGGCCTCTTGCTTGACCTAATCCGTTGGATCCCTGATCTTTACATCTCATTACCAAGACACTAAATGACCCTCGAAAAATATTTATCATTTGATCCTAACTCTTTAGCTAGGCCATGTCACATCAGACTAATCATCCATGATTCGATAACCACAGTTATCATATCATTTCTCGTAATGATTTTGACTAATGACCTCAAATCAACAGTCTCTAAATCCCTCAGATCCATAATCATGATTACCGAGTCAACCTTATACCCGAATCATATTATCGGCTTCTAACTTCAATAGCTAGATCATTGTATTAGATTTCCATGAGGATTTTACATTTCACCGAGAATAGGAATAGTGTTTATACGTGAATAGTATACCAGGTAAGTTCCCAAGAAAGAGAGATGGGTCACAAATGGACACACTTAAATACCAAGTCTTTCCTTAGCCAGAACTTGCCTAGACATGCACTTCCACTACTCAACACTGAAATCCAGTAACCTCTAAGCCTTCAACCGACAATCCCTGAATCTCCTAAATAGGGATTTCGTCTTACGAACCCTTGCCTCTTTTCCCTAAGCCTCCACTTGGGGTTCCTACCAACTGCTTCCATCAATACCGGATACCCTTAAGTCCTCAAATTGATATTTCCTAATCTTCAAATAGGATTTAACTCCGATATCAACTATATTCGAGTCACTTAGGGCTTCCGATAATCTTAAGCTCTGATACCAACTGTAACAGCCCACTTCTTCAGGGCGTGTTATGCCTTAGGAAATTTGGTCTATTTTTTTTTTTTTTATCAATACATTATCCCAAAATTCCCTAAGACCTTATCTAGTGCGAAATATCTACACTAGAAAATAAATACAAAGCGGAAGCTGAATCGAACATGCTCATATAATAATAACTAGACATGACATTCATTACAAAGTTAATTCATAAGCGTCTGACAATACAATGTACATAATTCTTAAACTACTCATATTACAACATAACATGATACATTTACTCGCTTCTTGACGTCTCACGTCACTACATATCACCATTCTCGGAATCATCTCTGCAAGTCCCGACTGGAACGTTGAATGTTCCAGGGGCGAACCCAAGTTAGATGATGAACCATCTAAGTAAGGATACATAATGCTATGTCATGAGTGTATGCAATGTCTTTCATCGTAGGTGTCAACTGCACCCCTCATGCTACCTACCATTTTAGCGGCCACCTCTTTCGAAGCCGGGGTGTATGGGTGCACCCTTGGTAAGGCAGCGGTGTCAGTTCGTACTCCCTACGGCCTCATATGCGTGTGATCGATGATATCAACGTGTATTCATGCATTTCATAGTCATATATGCATTCTACGTGATAGATACATATCAGGGCATGTCAATATGATGAAAACATTTTCAAGGAAGTACTACTTACCTTCTAGAGCTTATCGGGCTACCTCGATATCCGTGTCTTACCTCGATTTGCGTGCCAACCTCAAAATTTGCGCGAGTCTCTTCAAATTCAGCCTCAACGTATCCTAATCACCATAATTATTTAAATAAACATTAAAACCTATTTTTCCATAATTTCTGGCATTTTCTATAATTTTCTCTCTATTTCTTCCTATTTTTCCTCAATAAATCCAGATTAAATATTTCTAAAATATTTTCTCAAATATTTCACTACGACAATTTATAAAATAATATTTTGAAATTTTTGAAATTTTTTAGAAAATTTTACTCACCTTGACTTAGCATCTCCGATTTCCTCGATATGCGTGCCACATTCCCGAAAAGCGTGCTCGAACCATTCTCTCGCCCAAAATCTCTGAAATATTAGTAAATATTAAAATCCTAATTTTTGAGATTTTTCTGAGATTTACGACATTTATTTTTCATTTTCTTCCCATTTTTCTTTTCTTTTTCCTTTCTTTTCTTTTTCTTTCCTTTTCTTTTTCTTTTTTTCTTTTTTTTTCTTCCCTTCTCCTTCCTCCCTTCTCCTTCCTCCGCGCGACCTGCACTTCCTGCGCCCAGCGCCTACAGCCGCCGCCACCTCGCCTTTCACCGGCCCTCCGCCAGCCGCCTCGGCCTCGCCGGACGATCGCTGCCAAGCACCGCCGCGAGCTGCTGCGAGCTCGCAACCATGGCTGCCGTTGCGAGCTCGCGGCCCTTTTGGTTGCCTGCCAGCCTTGCCGCCGCTTGCCCGCGCCACCGCGCGCCTCCGCTCCCACAGCCTAGCGTCGTTGCTAGCCCCGCCACCGTTGCCTGGCTCCGCCGCGCGACCTGCTGCGCGCGGCCATGGCCGCCGCATGCTTGCGACTGCTGCCCACTTCTGGCTCTCTCTCACGATCTCTCAATTTAGCTCTCTCCCTCTCTATCTCTCTCTCTCGATTCCTCATTGCCTCTCATTCGGCCGAACCAGCTCCCATGGTTCTTGCCCACTTCCTTCTTCATTTCCATCTTACAGCCTCCCCTTTTTATAGTCAAATGTCATCGCCTCACCTCACGTTTTGCCCATGCTTTCTTGCGTGAAGGCCACTCAAATTCTGCTATCAATATTGCAGGGCATGGAGATAGATTTCCAGAGGCGTGGGACAATTGGCAGAGGTATGGATTGCATTTATTGAGGCATGGCCTCTGTTCTACGTCGCACACACACATATATATATATATATGATTATTTATTATACTAATATACTACACATTAATTCCTAAATTTATTTTAATATCACTTGAGAATTTTTCCTTATTGCAACCATGCCCTCAAACATCGATTAAATTTGTATTTTAATACTGAAAGCGTAAAATTAATAATCCAATTCTTAGTTGAAAAGGACGATTTTACCCCAGTGTCCTTATCGAGCTGTCGTTTCATCTCAAAACTACTGAAGGGTTGTTCGTTACGCAAAATCGGAGCCCCCTTAGGGTTCCGTTGATTTTTCGGGAGTCTCCTACAACAATTCGGTTTTACAGCCTAAATGGCAACTGTATTTTAGCTGTACCGAAAACTATTAGCGATCCGATTTCTTTCAATACCATAAATCCTATCTTGATACGCTCATCGAGACTATATAATTTTTCTTAGACAATTTTACTCCAAGGCATTCCCTGCAGTTGATTCGGTACCTGAAATTGCTATAAAATCCATTTTTCGGTATTCTAAACTTATTAAAATTACATGGCAGCCTTATCTAAACATAGGGTATTACACCAACTCCATCTAACAAAATTATAAATATAAAAAATAAATTAATATGAAGAGAGATGAGGCAGAGAGCAAGAGGCAGCGAGGGTGAGAGAGATCAAGGGCGAGCGAGAGAAAGAGGAGCTGAGCCCTAACGAGAGTAAGAGAGATCTAGCGAGAGCGAGTGAGAGCAAGAGAGATGTAGAGAGCAAGGGTGACTGGCGAGCTCGCGCGGAGGAGCAAGAGAAAAGAGGCAGAAAGGGTGAGAGAGATCGAGGGCAAGCGAGAAAAGGGGCCGAGCCCTAACGAGAGTAAGAGAGATCCAGCGAGGGCGAGCGAGAGCAAGGGCGAGGGCTCGCGGATGAGCGAGAGGCAGGGAGGGTGAGAGAGAGTGAGAGCGAGGTCGAGAGAGGAATGAGAAGAGAAGGGGAGAAGGGTTTGCAAGCAAGGCAATTGGGCTGGGGTGGGCTAGGCTGGGGTGGGCTGGGCTGGGCTGGGCTTAGGTGGGCGGTGTTGTATATAATATATTATATATATATATATATTCGGTTCGGTTCGGTTACCCACCATTCGGTTCGGTTTCGGTTCGGGTTTTGGTTTGGTTTTAGTGAAAACCATAACCAAACCATACCCATTGAAACAATGTTCGATTTTTTCCCGAACCAAACCATTACCCAGTCAAATGGTTTTTAACCACGTTGACTGGTTCAGTTTCGGTTCTGTAATACCCCGAGAGCCCAAAGAAGTTAATATATATCGAGGATAGTGTAAGAAATGAAACAACACCAGCTAGATACCTTTTGGGCTGAATGTTGGCAAAGAACTCCCAAGTTAAGCGTGCTTGACCTGGGGTAATCCAGGGATGGGTGACCCCCCTGGGAAGTTCGTGTAGGCCCATCAGGGTAAGTTGTTCCGGTCCTTCCTATCGCTCGAACGGGATGTTACAAATGGTATCAGAGCTGACCCCCGAGCCTCTGAGCGCGGTGGTGGGGCAAACCTCAGCGAGGAGGCTGAGTCCTGAGAGGGGCGTGAGGCCCCTATGGGGGGTGCGTGTAGGCATCTTAGGCGAATCCCACATCGGCCATGCAAGGAGGGAGAGATCTGGGACCGATTGTAAGGTCGCATAACGAGGACGTCATATGCTTAAGGGGGGGAGAATGTAATACCCCGAGAGCCCAAAGAAGTTAATATATATCGAGGATAGTGTAAGAAAGGAAACAACACGAGCTGGATACCTTTTGAGCTGAATGTTGGCAAAGAACTCCCAAGTTAAGCGTGTTTGACCTGGGGTAATCCAGGGATGGGTGACCCCCCTGGAAGTTCGTGTAGGCCCATCAGGGTAAGTTGTTCCGGTCCTTCCTATCGCTCGAACGGGATGTTACAGGTTCGATTCCCCACGGTTTCGGTTGCAATTGCCATCCCTAACTAGTACACCTGTTGTACAATATGTGAAAAAATTGGAGGAAAAATTAGAGACTAGTCAACAAGAGGTTCGAAGTTTAAAGAGTGCAATGGCTTATATTTTCACTAATATTGTGGGGAATATACCACCTGAGTTTGCTGCTATGCTCAATACAATGGTATGTTAATATATTAATTCTTAAATTATGAATTTTAATTTTTCATTTCAAGTGATTGTTTATGTTTATCTCCACAAATATTCATCAAAGTATGTTTTTGCTTTTTATATACATATCTAATATAATTTTAATTATTTTAGGCACCAGATGCACATAGTGGACCAGTGTCACCAGCAGGAAGACTCTCTTCTAATGCAAGTCATGACATTCATGAGACCCATCAAGATCCAAACCAAAATCCAAACCAACAAAGTTGATGTGATGATATGGAACTTCATTTTGGATATTAAACTGTTTAAAATATGTTACATATTTGGATATTTAAGTTGTATTGGATATTTATGGTTTATTGATTAAATGGATTGAAATATTGTATTTGTGAATTTTGTATATATGTTATAAATTTTAGGTTATTTGTGAGTTGGGTAACTTGGCACAGGTTTTTGTTTTGGTGACAAAAAAAAAAAACAATTCGGTAGCCATTTTGTTAGGCTTTTAGTGGCGGTTTCAAAACCGCCACTAAAAGCCACGATATGAAATTAAAATTGTCACTAAAGTCCCAAAAATCAAACGAGAAAATTTAGCGACGGTTCCAAAACCGCCGCTAAAATCAATAGAAAACTGTCGCTATTTTTTACCAATTATTTTATTTCAGTGGCGGTTAAATAACCGCCGCTAATTGTTTTAACAATTGTTTTAAAATTTGATTTTAGCAGCAGTTAAAGAACCGTAGCTAAAAATAAAATACTTATTAAAAATTTAGCGACGGTTTCCTAATCCACCGCAAAATTTAAATTTAGCAGCGGTTTAAGAAGTCGCCGCTGAAAATAAAATAATAGATAAAATTTAGCGGCGGTTAATAAACCGCCGCTAAATTTTTACAAACCGCCGCTAAATGTTAGACTTAGCGACGGTTTGTAAACCGCCACAAAAAATAATATTTAGCGACGGTTATTCCAGCGGTTGTTGAAAATTGCCGCTAAATACCTCGCGATGGCTATAGCAGCGACGGTTTTAAGCTAAAGCACTTTGCGGCGATTAAAACTGCCGCTAAATAACAAAAGAACCGCCGCTAAAGTGCTATTTTTTTGTAGTGCCTATTAGCAGCTCTTTATAAGCTACTTTATCATTATTCCAACCATGCTCTCTCATGTCCTCATATTGTCTTATCATGCCTTTGTCGTGGGACTCTAATCCCCGGTCTTGTTGCCGTGGGACTCTAACCCCCGGTCTTTCCGTGGGCCACGCTGCCGTGGATCTCATTTCCAAGGTCTTACCATGGCCACGCCCACCACACATACTTATCACTTAAAACCGCACATTCTTACCATGCAATGCAACAATTAGGAGATGCAACGGCTTATATAGCATAAACGTGATGACAAAGCCCCCATAAACCAATCACCAGACCATGCTATGCCCACATAAGAATTCACACATGCGATATGCTCTAAATGCACCGGCTCACCTAGGGAACCCAAATTAGCTCTTAGACCAACTAGGTCATGCAAATGTTCACACATCCCTTACACACAAAGCATGTCCCATCAGTGGGTGCAACTCAGTCCCCTGCAACACATACATCATGCAATGCACAAACCAAGGCGGGAATCTGGCAGTACCAGCTCTTCTGGCCCGTCTAACGCTTATTATAGCAATTGATGACTGGTGCTCATACATCCAGTCATCGGCTGCCACGACCCACAGTCGACAATCAGCGGCTTTGTACCCCATACTCTTAAGACATAGATAGAAAACATTAAACTTAGCCACTTAAGCTCATCAATTCGCACACTTTATCTATAACAACATAGACACCATTATGTCATTCACATTCTCTTCTCATCTCTTTTCATACCCAAAAAATTGTCTCCATATTCATATTAAATTATTAACATAACCACATAATCTTGACCACATCCATTTTCTAAGAACCTACCCCCAACGAGTTCGGCATCATTCTCAAGAAAAGCGAAGCGATACGAAACTCCGCGACGGTCGAAATGAAAGACACCAAGACGTCATTGCTTAGTTCATTCCATTAACAATAAACTCATTAATAAAATATAAGTCATAGGGTGGTTATCACGCGAATTATTATTATTAATACATGGAACCGAGTCTTGGTGAGGGAGGGAATAAAATACGAAAAACTATGAAGACTTTCACGGGAATTAAAGAACATGAGGAAAGAGTTAGGAGCTTGCCTGAAATCGATTGATTCATGCCTCTTTTGTGCTCCCATTACGAAGTAAAATATTTTGTTGCGACTAGTAGAACCATGACTTAAATTAATAAAATCTAACCGTGAAAATTGCATAATCTAACCGTAAAAAATTCATAATTTAAATATATTACACTTCTAGTAATTTAACCCATTTACTGGAATATTTTAAACAACGAATAGCCTCAAAAACCCCTTAATTCCCTCACTTTTCTTCTCTTTTCTTCCATCTTCCCGCTGTCGAGCGCCTCCCTTCTTCCTCCTCATTTTCTCCTCTGCTCGCTGGCTCAAAGAAGGCCAAAATTGGCCTTTAAATTGCCCAAGATTTCACCCTTTTATACACAATTCAAGTGGCTTTTAAGCCACCACAAAAAGAAATGGCCAAGGATGCGGCCACGCACACACACGTACAAATATATATATATATATATATTAATTTAATTTAATTTGATTAACTCTTTTATTATTATCATCATCATCATCATCCTCATCCTCATCATCATCATCATCATTATTATTATTATTATTATTATTATTATTATTATATTTTATTTTATTATTTTTATAAATACTTTCAATTAATTTAATTAATCACCTTAATTTCCTATTTCTTCAAAATATCATAGATAAGTATTTTCTCAAAAATCTTCAAATATTCTAAAATAATCCTCAAACACCCAAATTAATTATTTTTACTTGTCTCCAAATTTTTGGGATGCTACAAAACTTATACTTAATTATTTTTTTTATCCTTAATGATCATCATTTTGATTTTTTTTTTTAGAGAAAAAAATCTTAGAAGTGCAAAGCTATACATATTTTCAAAGATAAAGGATGCCAAGTTGATAGGATTGAATATGCAAAGCCATCAAATGAGTTTTGTATTATGCCCCCAGAGTTTTTGCCTATACCAACAAAGTGGAAGGATCTCAAAAAAAAATGATGATCATTTGACTTCTGCTATGATCGACTTGATGTAAGTAAATTTATACTTCATTAATTTTTTATCCTTAACGATCATCGTTTTGATTTTGTTTACGGAAAAAAATCTTAGAAGTGCAAAGCTATGCATATTTCCATAGACAAAGGATGCCAAGTTGATAGGATTGAATCTACAAAGCCATCAAATGAGTTTTGTATTATGGCCCCAAATATTTTGCCTATACCAACAAAGTGGAAGGATCTCCAAAAAAATGATGATCATTTGACTTCTGCATATGATCGACTTGATATAAGTAAACTTATACTTAATTATTTTTTTTATCTTTAACGATCATGATTTTGATTTTTTTTTTTTAGGAGAAAAAATCTTAGAAGTGCAAAGCTATACATATTTCCATAGATAAAGGATGCCGAGTTGATAGGATTGAATCTGCAAAGCTATCAAATGAGTTTTGTATCATGGCCCCAGATTTTTTGCCTATACCAACAAAGTGGAAGGATCTCAAAAAAAAATAATAATCATTTGACTTCTGCATATGATCGACTTGATGTAAGTAAACTTATACTTAATTATTTTTTTTATCCTTAACAATCATCTTTTTTAGGAAAACAAATCTTAAAAGTGCAAAGCTATACACATTTCCATAGATAAAGGATGCCAAGTTGATAGGATTGAATCTGCAAAGCAATCAAATGAGTTTTGTATTATGGCCCCAGAGTTTTTGCCTATACCAACAAAGTGGAAGGATCTCAAAAAAAATGATGATCATTTGACTTCTGCATATAATTGACTTGATGTAAACTTATACTTAATTATTTTTTTTTATTCTTAACGATCATCATTTTTGATTTTTTTTTTTAGGGAAAAAATCTTAGAAGTGCAAAGTTATACATATTTCCATAGATAAAGGATGTCAAGTTGATAGGATTGAATATGCAAAGCCATCAAATGAGTTTTGTATTATGGCCCTAGATTTTTTGCCTATACCAACAAAGTGGAAGGATCTCAAAAAAAATTTTGATCATTTGACTTCTGCATGATCGACTTGATATAAGTAAACTTATACTTAATTATTTTTTTTATCCTTAATGAACATCATTTTGATTTTTTTTTTCTTTGTTTAATTTTAATTTGGATTATTTCAATTATGTGAGCAATAACGTAAATTTTTTTTTTTTTTCAAATGAGGCACATCATTGGTATAGGAGATGAGGTAAGAAAAAAAGTAGAGAATATAACATGAAAAATCAAAGTAGGGATCAAATATATCATTTTCATAAATATTTTCAAAAATTTAAGACACTAGAAGATGCAAGACAAAACAAAAATGCAAACTTACTCAAGAGAATTTGGATGATCTTTGTGAATATTAGTCAAGTTTCAAAGTTCAGGTGTGAATGGCTTTAATATTCAAATATAATTCTTCACTTACCTTTTGATATTTTATGATTTTGTGATATATAATTCTTTTTTATTCAGTTCTCCTTATTCTTCTAACATCTAATTTATATTGATGGTGTGGATGCTAAAATTGTTAATCAGTGGCAACTGCTTAACAGGTTGAGAGATATGTATACACATATTTATATTTATGTATCATGCTTGTCTCATATAATAATATGTCTAATATCATCAGAAATTTCACGACTCATCTTGTTATGGATGTAGGACAAAAATACAAATAAAATTATGTCTCAACAACCACTTTTCTCTTTCTACTGCTCGTCCCATTTGGAACATGTGAATATTTCAAGGACAAAATACAAATAAGAAGATGAATCTTCTAAATAAGGGTTTAAAATAATTTTTATGAATGTATAATGCACGAACATCTTAAAGCAGCTTTTGTTAGCATTCTAGCTCGAGAACGAAACCCTCGACAGTTACCCCGACAAACACACATGGCACGAGATACTTCTATTGTCATTCCAGCAAAACTCACTTGAAAAAATACAGGTCACACTTATTTTATCCCAAATTTTCTAAAGGGCTAAAGAGTAATTTTAACTTGAATTATAGGTGAAATTATCAAAAAATTACAAGCTTAAGTATAATTTCTTATAGCTATCAGTACCGAATCAATTACAGGGAATGTCCCGAGTGTAAATGTCTAAGGAAATTGGCATGATCTCTATGAGCGTTCTGAGATAGAATTTATAATATTAAAATAAATTAGAATAGAGATGATTTTTGGTACAACTAAAATACAGATTCGATTCAAGCTGAAAAAAATTGAATTATCGTAAGAGGCTTCCAGAAATAAATAGAACTCTGAGGGAGCTCTAATTTTTCATAACGATCGACCATGTCGTAGTTTCAGGATGAAACAAAGGTCCAATGATGGTGCAAAGATGAAATCGTCTTTACTGAGTAAGCTTGAAATTATTAATTGTGTATTTTAAGTATTGAAATGCAAATTAATTTCACGTTTGAGGGTGCATTTGTAATTAATGAAATGCCCAAAGTGTAATAAGGAGAAAATATGAGATTTAAACATGTAAGTTCTCATATATATTGATGTAGTGTGTGTAATATATGGATATATATACATATGCGTGTGTGTGATTGTGACAGTTTTTGGGAAGTTTCAGCAAAGCTTCATAGGGGCAAATTTGCACAAATTAAGGGCATTGGGATGAGAGAATTAGAAGTTGTCGGGCATATCCAATGCAAAAGTGAATATATATATATATATGTATATATACATATAAGAATGGAAATGGAAGCAGAGAGTTGCAGGGAGAATGGCCGAAAGCCATGGCCGAGATCTGAGAGCAAAAGAGGGAGAGAGAGAGAAAGGGCAAGGCTGAGAGTGAGAGAATGCAGATCGAGGGATGAGGGGTTGAGATAAATGGCTAACGATGAAGCTTCCAGCAAGCCGACGCGATGAGGCAGGGGCACCGATGCACGCGAGCAGCGGTCGCGATCAGAGCAGGTAGTGGCACGAGAGGGTGCTTGGAAGTGACGTTGGTGGCCGAGCTGGAAGCCAAAACCAGCCACAGCCGGCGAACAGCAACCATGGCCACACGCAGCGGCCATGGCAACACGATGATAACGGCAAGGTATGGCGGCGACCGGTGGACTCGGGAGAGGTCCGAGGGGGCTGCCGACATAGGCGGTGGTGGCCAATCGTGTGGGGTGCAACAGTTGGGATGGCTGGTTCACGCAGCCATGGAGGAAAGAAGGTGCAAGAAGCAGGAGGAGGAGGAAAAGGAAAAAAGAAAAAGAAAAAATAAATGGAAGAAAAAATAGGAAAAAGATGGAGAAATATTTTGGAAAAAAGGAAATTGTGTTTCATTAATATGTCGGAGATTTTGGCTAGAAAAATAGTTTGGGCATGCATTTCGAGGTTGAGCACAAAATTCGAGGCGATGTAGGAGAATCGAGGTAGTGCTCGAGAATTTTGAGGTCAATGAGGCTTTAAAAGCTAAGCTTAGGTGAGTTTTAGAATTTTTAATATTCTTAGAAATATATTTTATGAATTCTTATTTAGAAATATTTGAGAAAATAATTGAGAAATATTTAATTTGGATTTATTGAGAGAAAATAGGAAGAAATAGATGGAAATTATGAGAAATTTAGGAAAAATAGGATATTGATATCCTTGAATAAATATGATGGCCAGGGTATGTTAAGGATCAGAATTGAGTACGTTAGAAGCCTGGCACAAGAATCGAGATATTATGAGATGCGTTCGAGGTAAGTGATTTGCCCCCAAAAGGCTAATTTTATGTAAATGGTTTTATCATGTTATCATGTAATGATGTGAATTTGTCATGTGTATTGCATTTACATGTATTGATGATGAAATGTGCATATGTTCACGATAATATTATTGATCATGCATCGCATAAGGGTTCAGGATTATGGACTGACACCGTTGCTCTACCAAGGGTGCACCCACACACCTTGACCTGGTAAGGAGACTATAAAAATGAAGAGTAGTAGTTGGGTGCGATTGACTCAAACTAAGATAAGGAATAAGACATTTTTCATAATTGCAATCATGCACGAGATATGTTTATTATTCCCTTATTTAGATGATTAATCATTTAAGTTGGACTTAATTTGTCTCTATAATATTCAACGTTCCAAATGTTGTTGTGGCAAGTGCAGATATGAAAGATGCACGTGATGGCATTTGTTAAGTGCATAATATATTTTGATTATGAAAGTGATGTATTTAAATTTCTGCTACTTAAAGTTTGAACGTTTTGAAAGTCTATGGTGTAAGAACTAATTTATTATCAATGTTGAGATGTTAGGTTCGATTCTAGCTTCCGCAATTGATGTTCATGATGATTCTCTTTTGAGATAAATGTATGGAAATTTTGAGATAGATATGAGAAATGGTTTAGCAATAGTTTTTAACAATTATCGACGTGCTAATAATTTCATGCCCAATGCAATATCACAAACACTAAGACAACACATAATAAGCATGCATATGTATGGCAAGATGCACATAGATCACATAGATTTTGGTGAATCCCTCACAAAAATCATGTTCAATTTGGGCAAATCATCTCAAGTATATTTTTTGGAATAAGCACTCACCATGTTCTAGCTATTTAAGCTTCCTCAAAATTTGTGTCTTGTTTCGAGACTCATGCCCTGATATTTTTCCTGACCAAATTTCAGAAAAATTTATAAAATTAAATTCCCTAGTTTTTTTTAGAATTTTTCCCTTTTTTTCTATTTTTTCTATTTTTTTTCCCAACCTCAAGCGCTTGCACGCGCCAATACCCATGCGTCTTCTCTCGTCTTTTTCTCCAATTACCTTCTCACCATTAGCCCTTGATTTTGCTTCGATTTCTTTGGTTATTTTTTCTTCTCTCTTACTCTATTCTTCCTTCCAAACACGATAGGCTCACAATGGGACGAAAATTTGGTCAAAACACCCTCAAACTCACCAATTATAGTGTGTCTTCGTGCGAGTACCCCAATTTTCTGATAATGCTTGAAACATCCTCAAACCAATACCAAAATCCCTCAAACTCTCCAAAAATTCTCTCCCTTAGTTGGAGATCGAACAAAAGCCCTTTATCCATTTCCCCAAATTTTTTCCCCAAATGCTTGAATTTCTTGATTGAAACTTGGTGAAAACCCTCAGCCATAACCCACCTATTTATAGCTATTGTCGATCAATTTTCTCCAGTCGCTTCCTTGCGCGAGTCATCTTTCCCTAGGCCTTAATGGCTAGCCCTCTCCCTAGACATCGATTAGACGTGTTGTCGACGGCCACAGTGCAGCCATCAACTGATTTTGGAGTGTTCACACTACTATTTGCTATTTGGTCCATCCATTTCTTCCTTCTGTCATTTTGACCCTTTACCCTCAAGTCTTTAAGTTTTAAAAATTATACTTTAGTCCCATAATTTTAAAAAATTACACTTTTACCCCAATAATAATTACACTTGAGCCCATAAAAATTTTCAGGTATTACAGTAGAGATTTACATGGGTAAACGTGGAGTCATTAAGACCAATAAAGATATGTTGAGGGTAATCTCGTTGGCTATACTTTAAGTGCGGCTTAAAATATCCACTATAGTAAATTTTGTGTGGATTTGAGTAATATTCCCCATGGTGCAGTTTTAGTTGGTATTTATCAAGAGATTAATTCTCCATTATTTTGTTGGAATAAATAATTATGATTAATTTCATATTTGAATTTCATGTCAAGGTGTATGGAGCTTGTTACAATTGTGATCTAGAATTTAAATTTGACTGAGATTGGACTCCTAATTTGATTGTGATTATGACTTTAAATTTGACTGTGATTAGGATATTATCAAATTCGATTTTGATTGAAATTTATCTCATCTGGAGCAATATACTCATGAATCATCTTATGATCAGAATATGATTTTATGTGTACATTTATATATGATTTTAGGTCTATAAATAGATGTACAATACTTTGGAATTACTTGCAACAATATCATTTTAGTGATATTGTGGTAGTGGCAATATCACTTTTGTTGTGGCAATATTTGTTTAGTAATATTTTTTTTTTTTTTTGCCCATAGTTTTTTCCAATTTGAGTTTTCTACGTAAAACTCTATGTTCGTGTGTGTGGTTGATAGTTTAATTGTGGTTTGTATTCGATTTAATTTCGTAACACCTTGTCTATATATATCCAAACAATTCTGAAAATTAGAGACAAGTTAAATACGTTTGAAACACAAGTTTTTGTCTTTATTGAAGAAAATTCAAACACAAGTTTTTGTCTTTATTGAAGAAAATTAAAACTCTTTCTATTATTCCAAAACTTGATTTCTTCACTTTTGCTGAGTGCAAAAAAAAGCAATTTGATAAATCCTCACAGCAAACTCAAAGTGGAGAGAGGCAAATTTCGTTTTTAGGAAAGTGATTTTATCCTGTTTCAAGCCTCTACAATTTAAAATTTTCTTGCAAAATTTTCTTATTTGTTATTGTTATTGTTTGATTTTAAGTTTTATACTTATTCTTCATAATTTTCTTGTAATATTCCCAATTAACACACATTACAGGGTCCCTCGACCACTTGAGTACTAAGAGAACTCACTCGACTACTCAAGTGCGACTGACCTTCACTCTATTAACTCCTCCTCTCAGCCCTTTGGCCCATTTCACTTGTTCTCATGATAGGCTCACCTCATGTGCCTTGGGTCCATTCAATCATACTTAGTCTCGTTATTTGGGACAAGGATTTATTGACAAAACCAAGCTTATTTTGGATACACAAGAAAAAAAAGAAAAAAAAAAAAAAGCTTATTTTGGATCAAAGAGCATCATAGCTCTTCTCCAAGTTGGATAATTTTGCCTTTAGGGAGACGTGAGACAAAAATCGTTCCAGGGTTATCTAAAGAGTTTAGAAAGTAGGGGGATGAGAAATCATTGTCAAGAAGTAGCCAAGGTTTTTGAAGTAGCCATCTCAGTATTATTTTGTGTGTGATATGGAGGTGTACGTAGAGCCTATTTGTTATTGGGTTGTTTGATTTGGGGGCGGGGGGAACTACTAAGAGAACTTAAGCCTATGTCCCTCTCTCTTATCTTGAATACAGTTTTTATATATAAATAGAAAAATTGGGTGGTTTACCCCATCGAGAGCCACTGTATCGTTATAGGAGAGGGAGAATGAGCATCCAGTCTAAACACATGAACTTCGAGGAGCTGTCTCAATCTGTTAGTGCTTACGAGATGCCCAAAAAAGAAACTATGGTTCTGATCAATTCTACTATTTCTTTAACCTACTCTTGATTATGTGTTTTATTATTTGGTATTGTATGATTGTATACTCCAACATAAAGTTGTTAAATTTGGTGTTGTGACAATTATGGTTTTATGACATGTATTAGCTTTGGGTATCAAATGGTTTTTAGGTCGATGGAGGCCAACTCTAAGTTGTGGAGTTTAGAGTTTAGGGTTCTCTTTGTACTTAAAGTGCTTCAGTAGGTTTGTGGCATTGAGGGTTGAACTATGCCATTTCAATCAAAAAAAAATTAAAATGAGCTTCTCGGCCACCAAAATACTCTTCCTCTCTTTCTAAGTCTACTCTTCTTATCTTGTCAAGTGATATAACCCTCCTCAGTTTTACAACGACCTTTCCTTTGCCTTCACTCCTCCAAATTGTATGCATCAGTATCCCACCCTTCATCATTAATTCCTCGACAGTGGTAAAAATAAAGAGCCCAAGGAGGACAAGGATGGTGGTTTCTTAAACACTATAGTAGAGGAGCTGAGAAAGCTCCACGAAATTGAGTTGAGGCGCTTGTTGGACCAGAGCAAAGCCACAACGGAGTAAATTCTTGGCCTTTTTCGAAGATCAATCCATGTTGAGATCTAAGTGAAAGGTGAATTTTAGGTCTCATTGTGCTCTCTCTTTCAGGTTTTTGAAATTGAAGATCAACATATTGATGTTTGAACATGAAGAAGACATGAAAATGAAAAAAGTAGAAGAAGGAGATTGAAAAAAGAAGCTCCTCAACATCAAGCAATAACTGACAGACAGAAATGGAAGAGAAAAATCAATCTTCAGCGACTAATACGAGTCCAATTGTTCAATGTGATGAAATAAAAATTTTGAAAACTTATTGGAGCAAAAACTCGAGTCAAGTCACGAATCAAGGCATTGCGAATATAGGCTGAAAAGACTTGAACCAAACCTAGTTCACCTTGAGTGGAAGCCAGTTTAGGAGGAAGAGAACACTTTGATCAAGATTTTTCATTCCCACAAAATAGCTCACTCTTCCAACATCAGCTCAACAATGAGGAATTTGAAAAGGAATTGTAATTCCTCATCATTGAGCTGATGTTGGAAAAGGGAGTGAGTTTTGTGGGACCAAAAAATCTTGATCAATGGGTTCTCTCCCTCTTAAACCAACTTTAACTCAAGAGTAAACCGATTCTAACTCAAGTTGTTCTACTTTAGATTCACCACGTTCTAGCTCATCATCTGACTTAGGTTTTTGCTCCAATAGGTTTCCAACTTTTTGATTCAATGACGTTGGAAAACTAGACTTATAGTCCTCGCTTATGACTGATTTTCCTATTTCTTTTTTGTTTGCAAGTTGTCACCCGACATTGTGAGGAGCATCTTGGCCATCAAATGCGTCAATCTTCAATTTCATGAACCTGCAAGAGAAAGCACAATCAGACAAATCAAAGCCAACCTCCCAGTTAGATCTCAACATAGATCGATCTTCAACAAAAGTTGAGAAATTCACCCGATCAAGGCTCCGCTGCGGTCCAACAAGAGCCTCAACTCAGCGTCGCAGAGCTTTCTCAACTCTTTCACCATGGTGTTCAAGAAACCACTGTCCTCGTCCTCCTCGAGCTCCTTATCATTGCCAGTGCTAGCGAATCAACGCTGGATGGCATGGTACTTGCGCCTACAATTTGGAGAAGTATAGAAGGTAGGGGAAGGCAAGGGCAAAGGATCTGTCTCTGGAAGGCAATAACGGAGTCCCAATTGGTTAAAGTTGGGTTATTTATTTGTGAGTACCCATTTTCACATTATGGGACTGGATATAGGAGACATGTAATTTCTAAATTTGGGAATCAAATCATGCCTGGGTCAGATCTTCGGCCCAAAAATGCTAAAAGTTTTTGGGGCATTCCGACACGTAAGAAGGTGGCGTAGAAATGGACCGTTTAGCTAGTTTAGATGTCTAAAAAATGTTATTTTCTTAGAATTGTCAATTAAGATAAAGTTTATTATTATGCAGAAGAAGTATTACCATAAATGGGATGATAACAATAAGATTGTGACGACAGAAATGCATATAATTAATCATTTATTAATATATGTAATTGTTATATTTTTGTGAAACATAAAAGAGGCCCAAGTCTGGGGGGCCTCTTGTGGCAACCTGGGTTGCCCTTTTGGGCGCCCACTAGAGGGCCACAAGATGCAGCCAGCTTGGGCCAGCCCTCTTCTCGTATCCTTTGATCTGTTGTCGCTTTGTCTGCTGCTGTTCCTTTTGCACGATTTAATCCAGACCATCAGCGCTGCTTTTTTCTGAGGCAATCCAAGCCATTCATTTTGATTATATCTCGCCTTGAGATTGTCGTTTTTCTGAGAGCATTGAAGACGAGTTTTGATTGAGGGGGTTCGGCAGAGAGTCGGTCATTTTTAGGGTTTCATTTTTGCTCTCTCTCTCATTCTCTTTCTGTAAATGTTGTATAGTTCGTCTTCTGTAAGCGTTCCCTGATTTTGTTTTGTGTAAGGTAAGCACCTAATCTGTAAGTGATTTCGTGGCTTATTGTTTTAGAAGATCAGGGTTGTTTTGTTATCGTTTTTGCTGTAATCAGATTGAATCTATTTAGTGGAAGTGAGCTCTTCTCACCGGAGCTCAAGTGGATGTAACCCTATTTTTGGGTGAACCACTATAAAATCTTGCGCCTCTTGTTTCTGGTTTATGTTTTAAATACTGTCAATATTGATTGCTTTATTTTTCAATTCGTGTGAGTTCATCTGTGTGGGATTTTGACGGTGTGTTTGTGTTTAGAGATTTTGCTATCTCTGTTTGTTTGTAACAGTGGTATCAGAGCTCTCTGGTTTATCGTATCCAACGTTTTAGGGTCAAAATCTCGACCGACTCTGTTTTCGAAAACCTAGGGTTTCCTTTCCTTACTGTGTCGGTGTTGTTTTTATAAGAACTCTAGGGTTTTCTGAAGAAAGCCTGTCAGCGTGAGTTTGTTGTACAGGTCTCAGTCAGTAAACTAGGGTTTTTTGTTTTGTGAAATTTTTTCGTGTATTACGAAAATGACAACAACCCGATTTGAAATCGATACATTTGATGGAAAGAGGGATTTCGGTAGTTGGAAAAAGAAGATGAGGGTACTTCTCTCTCATCACAAAGTGCTTATAGCACTTGAGACAGATGACCGGAAATGGTCACCTGAGCAGCTGGCCCAAACTGATGAAATCAGAGAAGAGGCATTTAATCTGATTTTTCTTCATCTTGGTGACTCTGTAATCCGTAAGGTTGACGGTATATCTCTACCTCTTGAAGTTTGGAATAGATTAGAATCCTTATATTCTATAATGTCTGCTCCAAATTTAGTTTATTTAAAAGGCATGTTGTTTAACTTTAAAATGAATACATCTAAATCTATGGATGAAAACATAGATGAATTTACTAAACTCACCTTGTTATTGAGAGGTACTGATCAGGCTTTAGGAGATACTAGTGAGGCAATGATTTTGTTAAATTCCTTACCTGATGATTATGATGTAGTGAAACATGCTTTACGTTACACTGGTATAGTACCTAATATGGAACTTGTTATATCTGGTATTAAAGCTAGAGAACTAGAACTTAGTACATCTAAGAAATCTGGGAACAATTTGTTTGTTAAAGGGAATACAGATAAAAGAAATTATACTGTGAATACTGAACAACACAATGGGTCAGGGTATAAGGGAAAAAAGAAGGAAAAGAAAGGAAAACAAAAACAAAAGTGAAAATGTTACCACTGTGGGAAAGAAGGTCATATAAAGAAATACTGTTATGATTACTTGAAAAAACAAAAGCAAGGGGGAAATGTAACAGTAGCAGCTAGTAGTTCTAATTGCTTGGCTGAGGTGCTTAATGTTTCCTCAAGCTCAGTTTTAAATGAATGGATTATAGACTCTGGCTGTTCTTTTCATATGTGTCCTAATATTAACTGGTTTCACAACTTTAATAACAGAGAAAGTGGAATAGTGTACATGGGAAACAACCAATCTTGTAATGTTCAGGGTAGAGGAGACATAACTCTAAAGTTGCATGACAACAAAATTAGAACTCTTACTGATGTAAGATATGTCCCTGATCTTAAAAGAAATTTAATCTCACTTGGTACACTTGATGAGTTAGGATTCTCATACAAAGCTGAAAATGGTTCCCTGAATGTTTTTAAAGGAGATGAACTAATCTTAACTGGTTTAAAGAAAAATGGTTTATATGTTTTAAAGGGCTATTTTCATTCCTCTGTTATATTAAATTCTGCATGCTATGTTAACACTAATAAGACAGATCTGTGGCACTTGAGACTTGGCCATATGAGCCTGAGAGGTATGCAGGCACTATCAAACCAAGGATACCTTGGTCCAGTGTCTGCTGAGACCCTCGATTTTTGTGAACCATGTGTGCTTGGCAAGCAACACAGGATGAGTTTCCATAAGTGAACTCACCTGGCGAAGGCATGCCTTGAGTACTTACAGGCAGATCTGTGGGGACCCTCCCAGGTCCCCACCCATGGTGGCAACAGGTACTTCCTTTCTATCATTGATGATTATACTAGAAAGGTGTGGGTTTTTCTATTAAAATCAAAAGATCAAACATTAGAAAAATTTAAAACCTGGAAGATCTTAATAGAAAACCAAGCTGATAGGAAAATCAAAACTCTTAGAACAGACAACGGTTTAGAATTCTGCAATAAAGAGTTTGATGATTTCTGTAACTCCCAAGGAATAAATAGGCATAAGACTGTTAGGAATACACCCCAACAAAATGGGGTGGCTGAAAGAATGAACCGGACCCTCCTTGAAAAAGTGAGGTGCCTTTTGTTCACATCTGGCTTGCCTAAATCCTTTTGGGGAAAGGCCTTAGCAACAGCCTCACACCTAGTAAATAGAAGCCCCTCCACAGCCCTTAATTTAAAATGCCCTGAAGAAAAGTGGATTGGAAGAAAATTAAACTTCAACTACTTCAGAACCTTTGGCTGTGAAGCCTATGCTCATCAGTCAGAAGGTAAGCTGGAACCTAGATCCACTAAGTGTGTTTTTGTTGGGTACCAGGAAGGAACTAAGGGATATAGGCTATGGGAAAGGCAATCTAAGGGTGTAAAAATTATCATCAGCCGAGATGTTATATTTAATGAATCAGTCTTCCCTTGCAAATTATCTAAAACTAATGACATAGATAATTCCACAAATTTAGGAGATACCCAAATAGAGGTGGAGCATCAAGTTATAGATAACAATCCTTCAAATGCTCCAACTATACCAGTCCTTCAATCTGAAGGAGACCCTACATCAAACCAAGACCAAACCTCTGATCATGAATCTGATCATGAGGAACAAAATGATGAAACAGAAATTGAGGTGGAGCAATTTGACACCCCTCAACATAATCTGGAAAATTATCAACTTGCTCGAGATAGAAGCAGGAGGTCTATTACACAACCTTCAATGTATGTTTTCTCAGATTTGGTGTTTTGTGCCCTAGTGGCAGGTGTTGAGATGAGGAGCAGTGAGCCTTCCTCTTATGAGGAGGCTGTCAGCTCAAAGGAAAGTAAAAAATGGCAACAAGCCATGGATGAGGAAATGGCCTCTCTAATGGCAAATGGAACTTGGGTACTTGTCCCTCGTCCAGAAAATCATAAACTGATCCAATGTAAGTGGTTGTTCAAATTAAAGGAAGGTATATCTGTAACACCCCGTCTCGCCAGGCGTGTCACTATAAGGGTATTCCTGGGATTTCTTTTTTTTTTCTTCAAGTTCAACGCGCGCGGTATTTCAAGAACAATCTTCACATACAGAAACAAAACCCCGCGAACCCCATTCTTGCCCGTTTAACTATCAAGATCAATAATCTTAAACTAAACGAGTCTTAATACAACACAGCGGATACACTAATACCAAAACACCATAGTTCTTACATTTTATTTCCATAGCAAAATACAGATCAAATGATAAAATTGCTATATACAACTGTTCATTTACAACTTGAAATGCATAATAAATCCACCAAACGTTACAGCGACTTAACAAACTAAGCACCATTGGCCCTCAACCGGCCACATCCTTGCCCTCGCAGCAGTTCCTGACTGGAACATTTAAACGTTCCAGGGGCATAGCCCAAGTTAGATGATAAACATCTAAGTGACGGCATAAAACAGTTCATACAATGCATGAGAGACACACGAGCATGGCATACTCAGACAAACGTAAACATGCAAGACATGTCTAACTCGAGATATCACCTTGACATACTTAATCCCTCGAATGCCCCACCGTGGCACACGTTCACCTGGTCCAACGTTAATCCCTCGAGTGCACCGTCGTGACACCCGTTCACCTGGTTTAACATTATTCCCTCGAGTGCCCCAATGTGACACCCGTTCACTTGGATTAACATTGTCCCAATCTCAAGTAGACCCCATCCCGCCCCATACGAACCCAACGATGCAATTAAACTTGTTCCCAAATGATATGAAAATTTACACGCCATGCACCAACATTTTAAAATAAAACAGTTAATGCAATGTAGCAAATATCGACACAATGATCATAAGCAAAAGCCTTGTAAAACAATTTATGTCTAGGAGGGTATAACCGCTCACTAGAACCCACCACAAGCACCTAAAAACACTTCCAAGACAAGGAAAAGTTGGAATCAAACCACTCACCTTGAATATATTCAGATTGCCTTGATCCTCGTGCAATGCCTCGGTTTGCGTGCCAAATCCCAAATGCTTGAACTTATACTCAACCTCGAGCCACAATACTTCCTAAACACCATATTTAATTAAGGAAGCATTAAAATCCATTTTCCTCAATTTTTCATAATTTTCTCTATTTTCTCCCAATTTTCTCCTCGATAATTCCAAAATAATTATTTATTCAACTATTTTCTGAAATATTTCAACACAATAAATCCTAAAATAATTAATTAAAAATACTGGAAGAAGAAATACCCAAAATGCCCATTTCACGCGCTCTCACGCGCCCTGCGCGTGGCTGTGCGTGGAGGCTGGCGCGTGCAGCCACGCGCGTCGTCTTCTTCCTTAAGACCGGCCGGCGACGACCCCTCCGATGACCGATCTGAGCACACCCCCTTCAAGCCCTCGATGAGTCGATCCCATTGGCACCATTTTTAGGCCGAAAGGCCACCAAAAAGTGGCCCAAGTGGCCCAAATGGCCAGTTGTAGGTCGGCGGTGGCAGACCACCTCCAACCCTCGACCAAGTTCGAACACCCCTCAAACATACACCAAAATGCTTCAAATCGAGCCCAAAGTGATCCTTGATCCCTCGCGACCAAAAGCCCCTTAATCACTCGCTCAAAAACATTCAAAAACTTGGTCGATTTATGCTTTAAAAGCTCGAACTCGCGGCCTCCTTTTATACCCGAAAATCGGCCAAAATCCGGCCAATCACCGACCAACCCTTGCTCCCCAAGACTCCTATGGCCGTATATGACCTTCCCCAAGCAAGCCTCGGCCGTCCCATCACCAGAAACGGCCTCCACGTGCGGCGGCCGTTTTCTCCCTCGCGTTCACATTGCAAAATTTTGCTAAATTGCATTTTCACCCCCTGATTTCTTCATTTGACATTTTAGCCCCTACCAATACACCCCTGATCTTTCCAAATATACCACTAAGGACCACGAGTCTTGTACTATTCATTTCATTCTTGAAACTTTCAAAAAATTATCGTTTTGACCTCCCTCAGGTAAATTTAGAAAACTGCACTTAGACCCGACTGATTGATTTGACCTTAAATCCATTCAATTTAACCCGAAATCTCTTAAGGGTTGTTCTATACATAAAATATTAGTCCCTAACATGCTTCGTTGACTTTTCGGATGTCTCCTACGTCGATTTGGTTTTCTCAGCCCGGTCAACAGTTGTACCGAAAACTGTTCCTGATCCAATTTATTTCATCACTAAAAATCATAATTCGAATCACTTGTCGATATTATACCATTTTCCTTGGCTATCTAAGGTCCGGGTTACTCCCTCCGACTAATTTGATCGTCTAAAACTGCGTTAGTGTGTCATATAGCCTTATACTTTCAATAATTCCAGTTATACCCTTCATTAAAAATCATTTATACTCTTAATAATTTCTCGGGTATTACAATATCCCTAGATGACCCTATTAGATATAAAGCAAGATTAGTAGCTAAGGGGTTCACACAAAGGGAAGGGATAGATTACACTGAAATTTTTTCTCCTGTGGTCAAATTTAAAACAATTCGCATGATGCTTGCAGTAGTAGTTCAATTTGACTTAGAACTTGAACAATTGGATGTTAAAACTGCATTTTTGCATGGAGACTTAGATGAACACATTTACATGGTTCAGCCCAATGGTTATGTTGTGTCTGAAAAACCTGATCATGTTTGTTTGCTGAAAAAATCTTTGTATGGCTTAAAACAGGCCCCAAGGCAATGGTACAAAAAATTTGATAATTTTGTTCTAGGGGCCGGGTTTATTAGAAGTCAATATGACAATTGCTTCTATTTCATGCTTACAGAAATTCCTATTTATCTACTGCTATATGTAGATGATATCCTTCTTATTAGCAAATCTAAGTCAAAGATTAATGAGTTAAAATCTATGTTAAATTCAGTTTTTGACATGAAAGACTTAGGTCATGCTAAGAAAATACTAGGAATGAAGATTGAGAGAAATAGAAGCAACAATAGCCTTAAGATACATCAGCATGATTACTTGGTGAAAGCTGTTCACAAATTTGGAATGGGAAATTGTAAAACTGTCATAGTTCCATTGGCAGGACATTTTATTTTATCAAAATTACAATATCCCACATCCAACTCTGAATTAATAGAAATGAAAAATGTCCCTTATGCAAATGTAATTGGAACAATTATGTACGCAATGATAAGCACTAGGCCTGACCTTGCATATTCAATTTCATTACTCAGTCGATATATGTCTAACCCTGGTAAAACTCATTGGGATGCCTTAAAACATTTGCTTAGGTACATAAATGGTACTGCATGCATTGGTTTAAATTTTAAGAAAAGATTTGACACTCTAAATCTTGCTGGTTATGTTGACTCTGATTTTGCTAGAGATAGAGACTCTAGAAAATCCACAACTGCTTACTATTTTACTTTGGGTGGAAATTGTATAAGCTGGAAGTCTCAGTTACAGCCTCTTGTAGCTCTGTCCTCCACTGAGGCAGAGTATGTGGCTGTAACAGATGCCTTTAAGGAAGCCATATGGCTTCAAGGCATACTAAAAGAAATTCACTTGCTTCAAAGCAAAGTGATGGTTTTCTCGGATAGTCAAAGTGCCATCCACTTGTCCAAAAATCCTGTGTATCATGATAGGACCAAACATGTGGATGTGAAGTATCACTATGTAAGAGAAATGATAGCCAACGGAACTGTGGGAATTCAGAAAGTATCTTCAGCCAACAATCCAGCTGACATGGGTACCAAGGTATTAACTGCAACTAAATTTAAGCATTGCTTAAAATTGTTGCATATTGATGATGGTTAATTTTCTGGTCATCTAGAGCTATGAAGGTGAGAATTGTAGCATGCTTTACTTATATTTTCATATCTGATTACTTATTCATTTTATGTTTCAAGGTGGAGTTTGTTATATTTTTGTGAAACATAAAAGAGGCCCAAGTCTGGGGGGCCTTTTGTGGCAACCTGGGCTGCCCTTTTGGGCGCCCACTGGAGGGCCACAAGATGCAGCCAGCTTGGGCCAGCCCTCTTCTCATATCCTTTGATCTGTTGTCGCTTTGTCTGCTGCTGCTCCTTTTGCACGATTTAATCCAGACCATCAGCACTGCTTTTTTCTGAGGCAATCCAAGCCATTCATTTCGATTATATCTCGCCTCGAGATCGCCGTTTTTCTGAGAGCATTGAAGACGAGTTTTGATTGAGGGGGTTCGGCAGAGAGTCGATCATTTTTAGGGTTTCATTTTTGCTTTCTCTCTCGTTCTCTTTCTGTAAATGTTGTATAGTTCGTCTTCTGTAAGTGTTCCCTGATTTTGTTTTGTGTAAGGTAAGCACCTAATCTGTAAGTAATTTCGTGGCTTATTGTTTTAGAAGATCAGGGTTGTTTTGTTATCGTTTTTGCTGTAATCAGATTGAATCTATTTAGTGGAAGTGAGCTCTTCTCACCGGAGCTCAAGTGGATGTAACCCTATTTTTGGGTGAACCACTATAAAATCTTGCGCCTCTTGTTTCTGGTTTATGTTTTAAATACTGTCAATATTGATTGCTTTATTTTTCAGTTCGTGTGACTTCATCTGTGTGAGATTTTGACGATGTGTCTGTGTTTGGAGATTTTGCTATCCCTGTTTGTTTGTAACAGTAATCTTCTTGTTTAATAAGCAATGAATGTGAAGAAAAATATCAATTAATTTGTGAGAGATATCATGATTAATTTAGTAAAATTCACCAGATCCCTTGTGAAGTTGGGATGTTCAATGATCGACCTCGCCTTCCTAATTAATCATCTCTCCCTCCTAAATAAGAAAATATATCCAGCATGACTCCTGGGTATGAATGTGAATGTATACTACAAACATGCATCTTAGAAATATTGAATTGTACAACCACATTAAGCAGCAGATTCCCAGCCCGGCCCTTACATGCAACATTGCAACAAGGATTCTATATTAATTCTTTTATAGAATCTCTTGCCAACCAAAAATACATTAAAATGAAAGATGCTAACTAAGTTATAGATTCTTCTCTTCTTCACTTCTCATTGAGAGTTTCATCCCTGTGGATCGAATCATGGAGATGGGCAAGATTTGAATTGTAATTATTTCAAATTCTTTATAAAATAAAGGTACAAATATTTCATTCTCAATTACATGCATGAATCATTTATGAATACAATTATTACATCAAAAATACAAATTTACTAAAACTAATAATAAGTTGAATGGAAAATTATAAAAAGGTCTTAGATATAACTTGAATTAAAACTAAAATCTTATATGTAAAAGTTTAGGGTCTATCTTGGCATTGAATTAAGATTTCATTGTCTAAGCTTTTTTTTTTTTCTTATGGATCGCAATCCTTGGTTTTGCCCAACCAGCCATCTGACAAAAGGACTCTTTTTGCAACTATTAAAATGCAAAACATAGACAAAATAGTCAACTTTTTGCCCCTTGACCAAAAATAATTGTTTTCCCACTCTTAAACCAACTATTAATTTACCTAAGCCATTATTTCATCTTAAACTCTCAAAGGTTGATCTAATAGTAATAGGCTTTACCGCTAGGGTTCAAACCTTTTTGTGAATTATTATTCTTGTCTAATAAATTTACACAGAACAAACCAAAGGGATCAATTTGCAACTATCTTGTAGATTTTAACAAGCTCCCACTTCTCTCAATAATTGTGGTGGCAATGCACGGCCAAATGAGCATCATGGGATTGATCGACATCGGCGTTTGCTACGGCATGAACGGCGACAATCTTCCTCCTTTCCGACATGGTGGCTCTGCAAAAAGTATGGCATCAACTCAACGAGGCTCTTCGATACGAACCCTCAAGCCCTTGAAGCACTACAAGCCAGCCTCAACGAGGGCATACCAACCATAGATAGCTTCAAACCAAGACACCGTATAGAAATTTTTTGTATTGTGAAGCAGAAATAGAATTTTGGAACTTCTCCTATAATGCAAAATAGTGGAAGAGACATAAAACTTATTTTTAGATAAAAATTACCTCAATCTGTAATTAAAATACAAATGTTAACATATCAAATAGTGTTAATTACATAAATACCTTTGTCAACTTCCTTTTTAGTTATTTTTTGTTAAAAACACTTGTTTAGTTACTAGTCCAAGACATATAATTATAAATAAAATAAAAAAAACCGCCTCAAAATGGATTAGGAAATCCTCTCCCGCTCAAAATTTATTTATTATTTCTCCTACTTCTCTCAACATTAATTCTCATGCTCTTATAATAGCTTTTAACATTCTTTTCTTGTTTTTTGATACCGCAAGTGATAAAGCCCAAGGCAACATCTCTGATATGCACCACCAAGCAATGGGAGCCCAAATAAATAGAAGAGAAAAGGTCGACAACTCCGACAAGACAAATAAGACAAGCCAACTAGTTAAAGTAGAGCAAATATAAAAGCCCCAGCACCGAAATAACAACCAAATGTCCTAATTGTGTCATCCATTTAATTTTATTAAAACAAAACCTATAAAGGTCACCATACATATATATATATATATATCATTTGCATAATGTTGTTTTGCTTATGATTTCTAGTCATATCCAACCACTAATGTATAATTTATTTATATTTAATAATAAAATTTTACATCATTCAACGTTATGTCTATTTTGGTCTTTTTGTCAAATTTTAATAACTTATCAGCTCTTTCAAACCAAACACATAAATATTAATTGGCAGCTTAAAAGTATATTTATCCAAACACAATATTAGCTTAAACACTATCTAACTTTTAAAAGTATATTTATCCAAACACAATATTAGCTTAAACACTATCTAACTTTTAACTTGAAAGCTAAACAACTTAAAAGCTATGAAAAAAAAGGGTGAGCCAAACAGCCTCTAATTGTATCCGGCTTGGATTTGCATGAGTCTTGATCCAAATTTGAACCATATAGATGCACCCACACTAGTAATTCTAGAGTAAATAAGAACGATCCTTTCTAAGGTTTGTCTTAATTGGGAAGGCACCCTTAACAGTTAAAAAATGACAATAACGTTCCTTTTGCTAAACATAAAGGTAAAATGAACAAAATACTCTTATTTTTTCTCTCCCTCCTCTCTTTCTCTCTCCTCTCCCTTTTTCCCAAAGATAAAGAAAAATGTATAAAAACATCGATGGTAGCTTAGATGGCCACCACAGGTAGAACTAGTTGGCTGCCATGGAACCCCAGGTTTGGAGTTTAAGGTGGTGTCAACTTCTCAAAAAAAAATAATAAATGAGTGGGAATTTTACCTATTCGGCCATCTAATTCATGCATGGTCGGTCCGCCATTTTTAAACCAATCATGTGGGTGAAAATTTCACTCAACAAAAATAATATGGACTTCTAAAAATGGGGAGTTGAGTGATAATTTCATAATTCGGTCAACTAATCGATGGTCGGTCCACCAATTTTAGACCAAATTAATATCATTACTTTTGTAATTTTTTATTCATTTGCCAATGCCTAAAGTTGGTCTTGGACATTTAGTCAATATTTATTGAACTTTTCCCCAAATTTGTTGACAAACAACATGCTAATCCTATGCCCACAATGTGACATCGGTTATATATATCAATTCTAGCTTACTGATATTTGTCTAAAATTTATATTATTTAAGGATCTGATAAATTTTATATTAGTTAACAACTACTAACGTAACTCACTCTTATTCAAGTTTAGGAATGGTTACAAATATGAATTCACATCTAAAAATTATAAAGTATTTAGTTCCGATGTCTAAAAAGTATTAAGAACAATATTTTATAATTTTAGAAATAGAAGTATCCAATATATGAAGGGATGGGAATATTGTAACACAAAGAGATTTATAAAACCATCTCTAGATGTAATCTTCTTGTTAATTTAAGCAAGGAATGTGAAGAAATTAAAATATAAACTTGTGAGAGATAATTAACATGATTTTATAGATTATACTAGATTACTTTTCATGCTCAGTCATTGATCTTGCCTTCTTTTCTCACTGATTTATATACACACACATGCATAGACAAAAATATATTTGCTCTTCTTAGATATGCTCTTCTTATCTCTCTTCACAATAGGAAAATGTTCTCCATAAATCATAGTTATGAATGTGAATTAATTTGTAAATTAGGCTGCAAAATTAGAGGTCTGAATTGAACTGTACCACCACGTAACTAAAGCAAAATTGATTCCCAGCGTGCCGCTAATTAACGTGCAATATTTCAAGGATTCAATTTTTATTCCTTAGAATCTCTTCCCAACTAAATGCCAACCAAAATACATTAAAAGAAAAGATATGCTAATTAAATGCTAATGCCACATACATATATATATGAATCAGCCTTGTTAAGCTGTAGATTCATCTATTCTTCACGTAGCCTTTCATCAAGAACATTCAGGCTTTCATCTCGATCTGTGGATCAATCATGAAAGCGGGCATGGCAAAGTTGAGGTATTCCTTTCAAATTATCACTAAAATCAATATTTTGATTCTTAAACCCACTCTTCATCTCAGACCCCGAAGATTGGTTTATAGCAGTAAGAAGCTATATAGTGATTTTCTATGTAATTAAGGCTGCACGTATTTTCTGTTTGCTTAGTTGGTGCTCGTGGTTTGTGGTTTTAACAGGATCCGACTTGTCCTTTCGATAATCATAGCGTCAATGCATGGCCACATGGGCGTTGCATCGATCGACATCGGCGTTTGCTACGGCATGAACGGTGACAATCTTCCTCCTCCTTCCGCCGTGGTGGCTCTCTACAAAAAGTATGGCATCAACTCAATGAGGCTCTTCGACCCAAACCCTCAGGCGCTCGAAGCACTACGAGGCAGCCTCATCGAAGTCTCTCTAGGCGTACGCAACGCAGACATACCAACCATAGCTTCAACCCAAGAAGCCGCCGATTCATGGTTCCAATCCAACGTCGCTCCTTACCTCAACGACGTCGAATTCGCCTACATTTCTGTCGGCAACGAAGCCATCCCAGGCCAGTACGCTAGCGTCATCCCTCCGGCGATGCAGAATCTACAAAACGCCCTCAATGCTCGAAACTTAGCGGGGATTAAGGTGACAACGGTCGTGTCGACAGCGACGTTAGCCTCCTCGTACCCGCCGTCTGGCAGCGCGTTCTTACCCGAGGCGAGCTCGACGCTCTCCGGCGTTCTCCAATTCTTGTCGGCGCAGGGATCGCCGCTTATGATCAACGTGTATCCCTATTTCGCCTACGCTTCCGATCCAACGAACGTACGGCTGGATTACGCTCAGTTTACGGCCACCGGAGCGGTGGTGGTCGACAGCAATTTGAGCTACCAAAACTTGTTCGATGCCGTCGTGGATAGCTTCTACTGGGCCATGGAGAAACTGGGCGTGAGCGACGTGGGAGTGGCGGTGTCGGAGAGTGGGTGGCCGTCAGCCGGAAATGGGAACTTCACAACGCCGGAGCTCGCCGGAACTTACAACAGAAACTTCATAAAGCGAATTGGGAGCAACATTGGGACGCCGAAGAGACCTGGGGCTCATATGGATGGATTTGTATTCGCCATTTTCAATGAAAATCTTAAGCCAGCCGGGACCGAGCAAAACTTCGGGCTGTTTGACCCGTCCATGAACCCGGTTTATCCATCGCTGCCGCCTGCTAAAGGCTAGGCTCGATCTCAGGCCCAGGTATTGGTTACACTCGAGCGAAGCTTCTCTTTTCTAACCCACAATATGTAGTAGAAAAATTGAGGAATACGGAAGGATGTACAGATATAGACTGTGTCCCGTATACAAGGCTAAAATAATTGGGTGTCTTATTTGGGTTATTAATTTGAAAGTATTAGCTTTACCCCAACAGTTGTTGACTTCGTGATAAAAGGAAGGATGTAGCTAGTAGGCTCTTTTGTGTGCTTATCTTATCTATACGTATAATTATTAGTTATTATATGTGCCCAAATAATTTTATACCTAATTAAAAGGTAGAAAATATTTTAAATCTATATTAGTGATTTTAGAGTTTGTTGATATTTACCGCCTTATTCCACCAAAGATGGTATGCAAATATAAAGTATTAAATTGATAGCATTAAAAATATAAAGTTCATCAATAATAAACAAATTTACATTTCACAAACATGTATTGAATTATATTTAGTTTTATGTAAAATCAATTTTTTTTTGTCTTTTGAGATACAAAATTGTTGATTAAATTTTCGTAATCAAGTTTATCTAATAAATCATATATAATGAATAATATAGTTAATCCATTCAATCTTTCTTGCAACATAATTGATCTTAAATACGATTTTATTAACTTTAATTTTGAAAAACTCATTTCTACAAAAATCATTAAAATTGGAATTGTAAATAATATTCTATAAACAATATATGTATTCGAAAAATAATAGACTCTTTTGATTTAGTGAAGAATTTTCATTAGACTATTTTTTTCTTCTTGAAAAGTTTTTCTTTACCCTCTTAATTCTAAAAATAATGGAAAGATACAATGGTAAAAATTGATAAAAAAAAAAAAAAAAATGGAGAAGACAAAAGGTTAGATTTTATTTTGAATTTAACTTTTTTAATAAAATATTTATTATTAAAAAATAAAATATATATATATATAAATAACAAAATTTTGGGCCTTCCTAAATTGGGCCTTAGGCAGCCGCCTAATTCCCTTCGCGGTTGGGCGGCCTAATATGTGGATGGTACTTAAATAGTCGAACACAACAATATTGGGCAGTTTAACAGACGACCTTTTTCGGAGTACTATTAGGGTTAGGTTGCTGCAGCCTAATTTATAGGCATATCTATAAAGTCAGGTATAATATAATGTGTGTGTGTGTGTGTGTGTGTATAGAGCTAGCTTATCATACAAGTTCAACGTGCAATTAATCGGACAAATGTTAGGGTACCCATACCCTAGGGCATCCAAATGCTACCACCTTCAAGTGTGGTAGCTTTTTAATTTGGGCAGCCGGTTGCAGCCAACTACATGGCCTTTTTATTTTTGTATTTGTTAATGTACTTTTTGATTGAACTTTGAATTTATTACATTATAACTCAAAACTTTAAAATAAATACAATATAGTTACAATTAGAATAATATACTAAATGAAAATGTTGATATATGAGATAACACCATAGTAATATACAACAATAGTCGATAATACGGCAAATATTATCTCACTATGATTTATTACGTGTTATACTACAATAATACTGTCGTACATAATAACATATTGTTTTCATATTAAATTATAACATTATATTATAATATTTATTATAGTACTAGCTACCATGATTTTATAATGATTTTACAATAAGTTTCATGAATTTAATTATAATTATTTTGAAAGAACTGTTGAGAATCTTTTGATTTAGTAATAATTTATAATGATTTGACATTAATGAAGGCCAATTAAATTTGGTAAACTTATAATGATTTTATACTAATTCAAATATAAAATAATTTTTATAATAATTATGGCTAATTTTTATTATATGATAATAATTGTAAAGATTTTATAATATTATCATATTATGTAAATTTGGCTTTGACAAAAATTTGGTGAATCAATTTGGGGATGGCAACAGCTGCTGGAGGCGTGATTTTAGGGTTAGTTCACCAAATCGGAATTTGGCGATGGATTTAGCAAACTGGTGGAGTGAGCCTTACTATGTAAATTGTTCCCATGTTTTCTTATTGCATATTACCTCTAACTTCATTAAAACCACGTCCTTCATGTGGTAGGAAAACACAGTGAAACGGACAAAGAACAGAGAAATAAAAATCCTTCACCTTTCTAATTGTGTTTATCTCTTTAGTTTCATCCACGCACTTTGTGTTTGAAAAATTTTTAAAGAGTAATGGTTGCAAAAAAAATTCAAAATATGATGACTTAGAAATGTTAATTGGGTACAAAAGCAAATATGTATCAGTTTTGATTTAGGAATACATAATTAACCAAACAAATTACTTCTAAACTAATATTTGTTGAAACCATATACTAATATAATTGGGTAGAGAATTCAACAGCAAAGACAAATTTTGTAAGCAAAACCTTGGTCTCAGTAATAGGATTAAAACATTTAGATTATAACAAAAAAAAATAAAAATATTTAAAAAATAGGATGTCTTACATTTCAGGCAAATGATATCCCTTGTATCACCAAACAACTGTCATAATTTCTATAGAATATCAATTACAAGTTAATAGAATTGAGTAGGTAAGAAAAAAAGAAAGAAAAAAAAAAAAAGGGTTTTGACATAACTCAATATAGGTTACTCTAGGAGCAGGAGGAGAAATAATCAGAAATTGTAACATTTGTCCCGATGGTACAAGTCAAGTGGTTGGGTTATGATAAGTTAAGATTCGTAGTAGTAGGTTATAACTTTGACTCATTGTCTTGCACAATGAAATAAAATATTTACCTGTAATTTATCTCTTCTGTCAAAATCCAGAACACGAGCGGTGAAAAATCGCGAGAGGCGATAATTTCAAAAATTGTAACATTATATAGACTTCAACTGATTATATTTTTTTCAAATATCAAAGGGTATTTTTTTTACGAGATTGAATTTTTTCAATAGAATTTTGGTGTCATATTTTAGTTTAAAAAAATTATTACTTAAGATATTGAAAAAAACAATTGGTAAGAATTAATGGCTATTATCAATGGAAGACAATATTTGATAAGTAATGCATTTAGATATAGCAAAGAAATATTCAAATATAAAAAAGAAAATAATGACATAACAAATATGCATGTGTTAGATTGTTGAATACTTTTCCGAATATCAAATTGTTTGTAACCTTAAAAAGTTCACGATATTTATTGCAAATCAATATTTTCAAACCACTTTTGGTTCAAACTCTGGTCTTGGAAGATATAATTCAAAATATAAAAGTATCTGACCCTTATTCTTGTTTATTGTTGTAACAAAATATAAACAAACAATGGATGTTCTCTATTTATTTTTGGTAGAACATGGGACACTTGATACAAGGTTTTTATATAAAGACACAAACAAATTGTCCGAGAATTTCACCCTAGTAACATTTCTCCCTCCCTTTGGAAATTATAAATGATATTGCTATTGCTATGGGGGGAAACTCTTGAGCAAAAATTTGATGTGGTACATTTGGGAAATCCGAATGAACAACATTCACAGGAAATTAAGTTTTCATGTTAACCAAACTCTTTACAGGACTCAGAAGAAGAAGATGGCAGATTCTTCAAAAAAAAAGCCAAGAAGAAATTATCAGCTACAGATTATGCAAACTTCCTCAGCTGGGGAAAGTACCAGTATCAATAACCCCCTTTCCCTCCAACTCCTCCTAAACAGGAGTCATCATCATCAGTAAAACTAACCTCCAGAGTTTGTTCTTGTTGATACAAAGTCAATGGAGCTTTTTCCTGTCGCTAACAAAAATAATACATCAAAATTTGCTTGCATGAAGATAAAAATTTGTAAAATTTTGACCATTTTAGTCTGGAAGCAAACCCAAGCAAAAAACTATCAACGTATACCTATTGGGACTATGTTGATGCATGGACCTATATGTTGTATCAACAGAACTCCAATTACAGCTTATGGTGGTTCTTCTACTATGATAAAAATTGTCACCTTCAATTTCCATCATGGTTTATCAATTTGTGGAATCAGTTTGGTTCTACTCCAGAAATTCAGAAATAAACAAGCAATGGATATTCTCTGCACCATAAAGCTAAAAAAAGAGCCTAACTCACTTCCTCAGGGGTAACTTCAGCTAGGAGAGGCGCCCATTAGTCAAAAGAGATAGTCCTATCAACATAAATTCCCACCTCTTCAGCAGATAGCCTATGCTCCTTGGGCCTAGAGCTAAGTCAGTCCTGGAAGTGGTGCACCAGGAGATTCACCACCTCCAAAGGAGATGTAGGAGGGGGGCCATCATCACGATTAAGGCTGTGACTGTGATGATAATTCTGGTTACACTTTATCTGCTGGAAAAAGAACTTGGAGCATTTGTCCTCCTCACCCATCCACTGGGTATGAGCTTAAAGGCAGTAGAATTTAAACTCTTGATTCAGGGCCTTAGGGAATGCTCGATGAAGCTGTAGCTCTTGATGTCGAAGTCTAGTATCATGAGGAGACTCAAGTAACATCCTTTGATTACGATGAAGACTTTCCCTCAGATATAGAACCCTTAAGTCATACGCCCCTGGGATCTGTTCAACATTTTATACTATTCCTTATGGTCTTCAACTTTCTGACCAGACAAAATATAGGAGTCCCAACAACATTCAAATGCCAACAATCTCGAACCATTGATAGAAATATAGTTGTTAAATCGATATTCGAATTGAGAATCAAAATCCTTATTTTATGAATCGCGAATTGAGAATCGAATCGTAAGATTTGATACGCATTCTCAATTTTAAATATAAATAATATTATCCATAGAAAATAAATAATGTGCCCATCATGATCAATTCTTTTAAATATAAATAGATAAATAAATTTTTAAATATATTTGCTAAGTTTAAAATTATACCAAAAGGTAAAAGTATATTCATGTTGTCTTTAAATTCAAATTGCACCAAACCAAACCACTTTCAAAATAATAAGTTAGAAAAAAAAAAAAAAAACCTACAACTATAAGGTTACTAATAAACTCCATTGTCCATAATTTTCACTAGTTATTAATCATCTTCATCTTTAAGTTCAAGAGTATCATCATCTTCATCATTTTCATCATCTTCTTTGTTTTCAAAGATGACTAAATCGAACGAATATTTGATTAAAGCGCACATACAGACAAAGTCGCACAAATTGGACGAATCGTGCTATTCATGCGATTCACGATCGATTTCTTCGATTCATAGTTAATTCTAAGGAATTTTCAATTCACCCTATAAATTCGACTCGTGAATCATACGATTCTAAGATATTTTATATTCACCCTATAGATTCGACTCGATTTTTATATGAATTGAGTCGAATCGTACAATTCGAATCTTGAATTGTAAGATTCTAACAACAGTGCCTGGCAATAAAAACAAAGCATTGTTCTCACCAAAATAAGCTAGCCAACCATCATTGACAATAACACAATCAAGCTTTCGGTAAATAAATCTCCCTCTGACCGGTAGTTATTCCATGTCAAAACTGGGCCACTAAATGAGAAGTCTTAGAGAGAAGTGCTACGCAGGAAATCCACAAAACGAGTCATTCCCAGTCATAGAAGAATTACCTCCACGCATTTCTAAAACATGACTACAAAAATTAAAATCCCTAAGGAGGATCCATGGCTCTAAATGAGTAGAGGCAAACAAAAAGCAAAGGTAGTGCCACAAACGCAATTGATCCACTTCCTCATAGTGAGCATAGATAGACGTGACTAAAAAAGACACTTGATCTGACAATCGAGTGCATGAAAGATGCATAAATTGATCAAAGCTAAAAACTACACCCACAGATAACTTATTAGGGTCATAACCAAACTATATATGCCCTCTATCACAGTGATCATAATTCATCTCCCAAAACCACCAAGCCATAACATTATGAGAGACATCCATATCCCAGTGAGCCTGAACACGAGGATAAGTGAGCGTACCTCACACTACTTAGCAAGTTGATTCAACTCACGTATGTTCTAGGATCCAATTGCATCCTAACTAAGTAGGGTTTGAGTCATGCGACCCCTTGCATCTATGTCTTCGCTACCTCTAGTTCCTTGATGTAGAGGCAAACTCCTTATTAGCTCTAGTAGACTCCCGAAGGCTATCTAATTAGTCCATCTGGGCTTAGGCAACACCCCATCCTCCTTCAGGCTATCTGCCACATCAGGGCCCTTTTCATTCTCCCACACTTAAGGTAGGAATCCACCGACAAAAGGAATGACGTCATCTTCCTACATCAGAAGGCCGAATCGATTGGCCACCACTGGCCCCACATATGCTAGGTCATACTAAACTGGACAAGAAACCGATTTCATAAAATCAAGGATGGGGATATAAAGCTCCACACAAGTGTTGCGCTCCTTCTTGCCAACAAGTAGGGCTTGGGAAGGGGTTATTGGGTCTCGGGGGCATGCCAGAGCAGAAGAGTAGCTATGTCTAAGGTGAGAGGGTGTTTGGCATACCGGTATGACCGCTCATAAGTTAGGCAGTTTGTTTTTTTAGGCGTTTAACAACATCCAACTTTTAAGCCAATTCAGTAGCTTTTTTAAAAACTCCTCCCCTCTCCCAATTTTTTCAAGGATAAGTCTGGAGAGGCAGAGAGAGTGACCGACGGGATTATCGAAAATGGGCAAAAAGATGAAATTACCCACCCAGCCTTTACCTCTCTGCTTTTCTCTTTCTCCCATGGCCGCGCACCTAGCCCCCGCCTCTCTCCTCTCTCGCTTTTCCCATGGCCGCGCGACCACCAACCGCCACGCCTCGCTGCCCGTCACTAGATGCAGCAACAGGAAGAGAGGCGACGATGCTGGCAGCGATGCAAGGCGAGGCACGACGGTCAGCGATCGCGTGGCCATGGGAGAAGCGAGAAAGGAGAGAGGCGAGGGCTGGTAGTGGCATCCATTGAAAATTTGTATTTCGAGCGAGGGTATTTTGGTCTTTTCGACCATATTCTATAAACCTCTCTGTGAGACTATCTGGCCCTATAGTATAACCCTTTTTTCAAATAAGCTCTTAGCAACTTAGGGTTTATTTGACTAAGTGGTTTGACTGCTTATAAATTATTAGTATAGCTTAAAAGTTGTCAAGTTTTTTCATGTTTGGCAAACTCAAATAGCTTAAAAGTTATATAGCTTAAATGCTATTTCAATAACTTTTTGAAAAGTTCATTCCCCTCAACTTTTGCAAACCGCTCCTAGAGAAAAAACTGCGTTGACCATGAAAATTACCTATTTATCCTCAACCAAAACACTAATTTTCAACCCATATCCTTCTTCTTTAACCCTCTGCACCTAATTTCTTGCTGCCATTATCGCTCATCATCCGTCGCCATCTGCCTCGTCATTGCCCTAATCGTCACTCCCACCGTCGCCGTCAGCTGCTGTCTTCAGCTCCACCGTCACTGGTAGCTGCTGCCTCAAACCCATCCACGTCCCCATCAATCGCAACCTCCAACTTGAATCGTCGTCGACTATAGCCTCAATAGTTGCCCGCACCTCCATCCTTGACGACTGCCTGATCGCTGCCTGCTCTCGATCGTTGTGTATGTATATATATTAATCTAATGATAATATATTGAAAGAAAAAATAAAAGATATATATATTGTATTAACATATTTTTAATAATTATGTATAATTTATTAACATTTAGTGATAAAATTTTACATCATTCAACAACATATCTATTTTCGTCTTTTTATCAAGTTGTAATAATTTATCAGCTCTTTCAAACCAAACACATAACTATTAATTGATAGGTTAAAAGCACATTTATTCAAAAATATTATCAGTTTAAACGTTATAATCAATTTAAACATTATTTATCTTAAAAGTTACAAAAATAAAAGTCTAGCCAAACTGAGCCTTAATGCGTTGACCGAGCAAATTACGAAATTGTCCTCACACAATTCAAATATTTACATTCTCTCATCCTCTCCCATCTTGTTCTCTGGAAAGCCTCATCCACGACCGATTGACTGTTTATCACCCTCCAGCCTAGTGCTATTACTATTGCCTAAATCTCTTCCTTCCGCATCTATCACAACCTCCTTCCGTCACCCATCTCCTCTTCTGTCACCTTGGCCGCCACCTCCTCTTACCGTCACTAACCACCATTCACTATATATATATATATATAACATGTAATATATATTGATTTTAATAAAATATTATATTAGTATATTTTTTAATAATTATATATAATTTGTCAATATCTAATGATAAAATTTTATTAATTAGATATTAATTTATAATTTATTTTTATTAAAAATTAATATTTTTATTTTCGTCTTTTTGTCAAGTTCTAATAATTTATCAAATTTTTAAATCAAACACATAACTATATAATTGACAGTTTAAAGTATATTTATTCAAATATATTATTAAAATTTAAACATTATTTAATTTTTAAACTTTATAAAATTTAAAAGTTAAATAAGTTAAAAACTGCTGGGAAAAAAAAAAAAAAGAGTAAGCCAAACACCCTCTGAGTCTTCTCAGAGATATCCACTATGGTCACCTATCTCTTCTGAAGATAAACCCGTTTGACCCTTCTGGGACAGTTGTCCCTACAATACCCAATGCCCAAACACCATACACTGCTGGCACACTAAAGAGTCCACTGGTATACAGCAAAAGCTTGGCAATTTGGAGATTCCCTGTGAAAGCATCTATTCCTTGATCCAGTTCTATATATTTAGAAAAGAGAAAGAGACAGGAACCTTCACATAGACTGGCAAAACCAAGCCTTTTGCGATCCTCTGTAACTGTATCCGCATGGATGGTGCATCATAGGGCACTGGCAACGATGGATAACCCACTACATGTCCATCCCTCAGGAGGCACATCATAAATTTTTAGGTTCATGTTATTTATGTATATTATATATTTTTGATTATATAATACACATAAATAATATAAATACCACTCGTCTCATAATAGCCTTAACACCTTAAATGAAAATATTTTAGATATTAAAATATTATTATATAATCTAAAATATATAGCATGATATACTAATATCATTTTTCAAATTTTTACCCAAAGCGGAATCGTCGTGTGCGCCTCCTTGGAGAGGACCATGCCTGGTTCCCGATATTTGACACTCCCTCTCTGGAGACATATTTCCCATCAGCTTTTCCTCTATCATTAATGACCTCATTTAATGCTCCATTTAAGTAAGTGATTGGAGAGAGATTTCGAACCAACCTCAAAATCAGGCCTCCAACAACTTTGTCAATGTCAAATTCATTTGTCAAATTTCTGACAAAGCTCAAAATCGTTGTGTAACCCTGGAGATCAAAATTTGCAAGGCAACCATTCCCATCTCTCTTCTCAAAACAACTATTAACATTGGAAGAGGGCGACGCCAGAAAAAAGAGTCGACTAAAAAGGAGAGATGCGGACGTGACAAAGGACAAATCAATTATCAAATCCGGCAATTGCAGCAACTCCATGAATGACAGATGACTTGCAAAATAGTTGCAGCGACTCCACAATCAGCTACAGCGAGAACGAGTAAAATGAATGGTTTGTGATTTTTTTTCTAAATTTTTTATTTATTTATTTTTTTTTATGTTTGATTATTTTGTATATGTGTAGATTTGATTTATTATTTTTTTATTATTTTATAGATTTTTTATTTATTATTTTCTAAATATGTGCGTGTGATTATTGATTTGTGTATTTGATTATCGAATACACAAAATAATCAGATACAAACATAAATAAAATTAATAATTAAATACACATACACAAAATCAATAATTAAATATATAAATCATAACTAAATACACAATATCAATCATTCAATATAAAAATAAATAAAAAATATATTAAAATCTCACAAACTCACTTTCTAAAAATCTCGATCTTTACTTACTTCTTTGGAAATCTCAATCTCCTCTTCATCTGCATTGCTCTCTTCATCCTCATCAACATCCTATAAGGTAGATTCTTTCCATTGATCTCACCATTTCTTGGATCATCCTCCTCTTCCTCATCATCCAACTCCGACCTCTCATTCCCTGTCGTCGTTCTGCTCACAACCACCACTATTGTTCATCGCCACCAAATCTTGTGTTTGTAACTTTTTAGATGATTTCACCTTCACTTTTGTCTGCAACGATTCTTTCTCTTCTTGTGTTGATATGACCGTTGGGAGGGGAGGGAGAGAGATGGCGAGAAGATTTCTATCGCCACAGTAGCGAGGATTCTCCAGATTACTAAATTTTTTATGAGAGAAATTGACAATGGCCAAGAGTGTTGGAGCTTCAATTCTTGATTTGGCTCTTAAAATTTTAATTTTTTACGAGAGGTATTGACAAGGGCCAAGACTGTTGGAGCTTCAATTCTTGATTTGGCTCTTAAAATTTTGGGCTTGGCAAGCTGAATCAGCCACCGTTGGAGATAGCCTAATTACCTCATTTAATGCTCCATTTAAGTGAGTGATTGGAAAGAGGATGTGATTCATTGGACCATTGGGACTGTGGACCCCACGAACTTTTCAGCCCCGTTAATTTCTCTATTTTGCATGTCGTTCTTGCTTTGCTCATTGTCAGTGGCCTGGGAAATTAAAAGCCGGCCGTCACAGCCCTCTTACGGGATTGTTCGACTTCGACCATTCTACGCCTTCTCGTTGAAGGAATCTTGCCGAGAAACTGCCATTTTTCACCTTCTTCGCCAGTTGCATCATTCCGAACCCGAGCCAGCCTTGCCATCATTCTCATCTCTTGATCCCAGCCCCCCTTAACCACCTCTCCTCAAAAGGTACGGTCTTTCCCGTCCAGTCCAGCCCAACTGCCGAGACTACATGAACCAGGGGCGAATCCAGCATTGTAGAGTAGGGTGCGCTGAATTGGGGTTGTGTAAAACTAAATTTGAGCTGAATTTTATCTTAATTTTTTTTGTGGGCTACCCTCGATTTCAGTTAAGGGCAGCTCATATTTAGATCCACCCCTGACATGAACTCACGTAAAATACTAATCAAATATTTTAAACCCGATAACAAGTCATTACAAAAGCGGTCAAGTAATCTAATAATAAAAAATAAATTACAAAATATTAAAAGGGTGAGCTCTAATCTTCTCTTTTATTTTTCATTTCTTCCTCTCTACCCAACCCCCACCACACCCTACCCCAATCCTTTACTTCCTCCCAAACTGACGACAATGACTTTCTCTCCTAACTTTTTTCTTTCAATCTCTAGTCTCTCTGAGTCTTCGACATCATCTCACAGAGTTCAAGTGGTCCAAGGAGATTGCTGGAGGAGGGGAACGGAGTTTTACTTAGTGTTGTGTGCTAAGATGGCTTTCTCTAGTTCATGTATTTCTATGAATAAATTGAAAGTGTAGGAAGTTAGGTAACTTCACATTCATAGCTTAAATGGTTGATAAAATAATTTATAAAATCATGAAAACTGTACTGTGAAAATGGGCGCACCAAATCGGATCGCTCAATCTACTTTTACAGAAAAATTGTACATATTGTTTGGCATATTAAAAAAGTTAAAAACTAATCAAATCATACCGTGCACACCCTTAATGCCAACATCCACGCGCCAGTCACAGCCATCGCAAGCCAAAGAAAAAAAAAGAACCACGGCAGAGATAGCTGGTCACAACGGGGTGAAAACCAAGGGCCATGGCCGAAGAATGTAACAGAAACCGCCAGAAAAGACGAAAAGACGTAGCCAAGGAAACCACCCTTAAGTGTCAGTTACCTCCGGTAATCATCACCACCGCAGTTACAGTTCACTGCCATTATCCTTTCCAACAAATGAACTATCTTTATATGGCCTTGATTCGCCACTTCCAACATCCGATGGTGAATCTCTACAACCATCATCTCCTTCCATTTTTCCTCGTGTACAAACTTGCTTACACAAAAGAAGGTAGAAATCATACAATTGTCACAACCAGTGGCTCTGATACCACATGTAATCAAAATTCATATACAACAACCACAAAATAAGATTATGAAATTGTTATGACTTCATGGTGTAAATTAAAGTGCGTGCTCGAATTGATAGATGATGAGGATGCCATGTTTCTTCCTTATAGCGTACTCTAATTCGATATTGATTTCACTCCTGAGTTGCAAAAATGACTTCAGTAGTGATGGATGTTACAATTTCTGTCAATTTATTGGATGCCCTTTATGTAGTGGTTGGGGTGGTTTCTCCCATCAAGAGAACTGTCCTTTCACTATCTCCATCATCCCACTAATCGAGCCACATATTAGACACTTCTACATTAGACCCATTACACATCATTTCTGTGTTAGAAATATGGAATATTTTTTAGGTTATAAAATACATTTTAAATTAATATTTTAAAGAAACATTAACTAAATATTAATTTACATCATCTACAGATTAAAGAAAATTAATATAATCTCACGGATCGCAAGTTTTGAACATGAAATTTAGGATTTTTAAAGTCTCTATTTTGTGAAAGTAAGATTCAACGAAATCATAAATAAGAAGAAAACAAGTATAAGAACAAAAATAATTTATCTATAAATATGGTAAAAGTAAAAGGCAATGGCTAAAATATTCTCCCTATTTACCCCTATACTCGTAACTATTAACTAATGGTAGTTTACAAATTTTATTATATTTATAATTTAAAAAACTTAGTAATTTCATAACAAAAATTAATAAAATGAAATTAATTAAAAACAATAACCACAAGATTTTAAATTCCTCTACTTTATAAATTGCAATGCAAACAATTATTTTTATATTGCAAACTAAAGTACGAGCAAATCAAAATCATAATATAAACTAGCAATGTGAAAAGTACTACAAAGCAAACTTGACAAATAATCTTTTATATTTTTAGTATGTTTAATTTCGTCAAATGTAAACATTGAATAAATAATTAGATAAAATTATGAAAACATGGCATTTTTACCTATAAATAAAATAATATATATAACTATATCTAAATAAAGGGCCTTGTTCCCACCACCATAATTTATTGACTATTTTAATTATCTCATCCATACTCTCTTTATGAATATTTTTTGTTATCTACACCAAAAAAGAGCTTTGGTGGGTACCCATCGAATTATTAGTGACTTTTAGTTAATTAATCGCAAGACAAATTATTACAAATTTGTAAAGTCAATAATTTTCAAGACGGGAAAAAGAAACTAGATTAATCTTAAGAGGTATTGATTATAAATTTGCCCAAATTTTTTAGCTTTCTCGGTTCGATATTCATGATCAAATAGAACAAACATAATAAAATTATTTTTTATAAATTTTTAATAGCTGAATAATATGGGAAAGACAATGGTTAGGGTCTATGTGATTTGCATCATCGATTTTTGTGTTCATTTTTTTGTGTGTGTTTATTTTCATTTTCAGCTAATATTTGGATATTTTGTATTTTTAAAGATTTGGATATATTAATATCAATTTGGGATGTATTAGTATTGGCTCTTTAGAAATTAAGAGGGGGGGGGTAAGAATTAGAGTGCTACTTAATTATGAATTAAATAAATCAATAAATTTAATATATCATTTTTAAATTTGTCTAAACTGCACTAATTACCTTTATATTTTTGAAATGTCACTCGCCTGCCCTATTGTTAATGGATTCAATAAATTCACTATTTTCCCCTTATACTTGAACTATTTTTTTTTTTTTATTTCTTGCCTCTCTTCCCATCTGCTTTACTCTCTTCTCCTCATATAATGGTTAATTATTATCTCTGTTCGATAACTTTTTCTTATGCTTTTCATTCTCTCTTATTTGTCATCAGTAACCATTTCTCTTTCTTACAAAAACCCTTAATTGATTGAAGGTTACAATAGCAACAAGAGGGATAAAATCCCCATTGCTACTATTGATCAGGATTTCTTTTCGATTAATGGTTAGAAACCTCAGTCGCAATCTAAATAATGCTTCCTTGGTTATTGAAAATTTTTGCATAAGAAAACCAAACAAATTATCTGATACTGAAATTTAAATAAATAAATATATATATATATATATATATTGTACAAAAAAAAATCAAACAACAAGAATAAAATAATAAAAAATATCTCACACTAATGAGTTTTTAACTGTTTAATAAGTAAGGCTCTTTATGATCCTTCAATCCTCTAGCCATTAGAGACCATAATGGATGAGTTTGAAGATAGCCCTCTCTAGAAGTTAAATTTGACTTTTGAAAGTATTTGGTTGATCAAAATCAAACTTTGGTTGACTAAATTATCTTCACAGAATGATCAAAATTAGTTCTGAAAGAATTTTGTTGACTAAATTAAATTGCTAAGATAAACTTAAAAACCATATTGCTTATCTTTGGTCAACTAAATATGCAAAAAAAAAAAAATTAATGTTAACTACTGAAGACTTTCAGTAGACCGTGCACGTGTTTTGGTGAACTAAGCAGAAAGAGAGACAATACTTAAAACTTACTGCCTCAATTTGGTTAACCATTCCTATTTTCATTTGCATAGAGCTTATTAATTTTCTTCTGGTCGATTAGATCATAGACCTTGGTCAAGTACACAAAAGTTCTTTTTGGCAAATTTTAATAATTCACAGAGAATTTTGTTTTGAAAGAGTGACGTTTCATTTGATTGCATCGATACGAAAAATTAATTAGAATCATTTATTTTTCTTAAAAGATAATTTGAGTATATAAAGAAAACTAATTTTGTTATCGTCAAAATTTATTTAATCATACCCTTAAAGTTAATAATTATGATGATAAGATTAAAAATATAATTATTAATTTATGGTTATAAAATATAAAATTAAGAGACTTTTCTATAAATGTAAATACCTCCTCACCCTAATTTAGTGTAATTAAATGATGGTTGGGAAGGGGATTGGGTATAAAGTACAATCATGTCAATTTTATCGCCTTCCAAGATAAATTATATGAATAATGCCACATGAACAATTTTATTATAATAATTTAGATGATAATTAAATTTATCGTGATATTTTGATATCAAAATATCGCGATATTTTAAACCCAAATTTTTTAATACCCTCCCAAAATCATGCATTCTTCCTCATATTCTCTGTATCCTTTCCCCTTCTCTCACTTTATTCTTTCTCTCTACTCGTTCTCACCAATACAATCATTGTTCGCAACCATTGAAGCCGTCGCCATCAACGTTTCTGGTCATAATTCCAGCCATCGCTAACATCTTTATCTCTTTCTTTCTCTCATTTTCTATCTATTTTTTTGTTCTCATTCTTATCGTCGTTGCCACCAACACAGTCGCCTTCATTGCCGTTGAAGCTGTCGCCATCAACCCATTTGGTTGTCATTCGCCTCTGTTGCAGCCTTCATCGTCGTCCGCCTTTGCTATTTTAGCTATTGCCGACACCTCCATCTCCCTCCTTCTCTTTTTGGGTCTTTTGTTCTTGCTCGACACTTCTCTCCTATCGTCGTTCGTTGTTTGTCTTCATCATTGACACTTCCACTAAACCTCATATTTTATTAGAGCATAACACGAGAAGAAAGAAAAATAGCGGCGACGACAGGAATGGCGACCAGAAGAGTTGATGGCAGCAGACGACGAATGACGATTACATTAGGGAGATAGAGAAAACATGAGGAAGTAGGTAGTAAATTAGGAGTATTCAATTTGAGGGTATATTTGTAATTGAAGGAAGGGTAAATTTGTAATTAGAGCATAATTGTCACCCAAGTTTTCATCTAGCATTATCCAAATTATATTTCGTTTGAGATTGCAGTTGGACAAATTAAACTCCATATCAGATCAGATCAGATGACTAAATTGGACCCATCCAAACCCAACCCCGACTTGCTTTGAGATTGAGAGGAGACGTTGAAACTGTTAAGCCGATTGGATCAAATAAATTTCCCACAAGATGACGCAACGCATTGACCATTGCACAGAAAGATGAGAATGACTATGACTGCGTGACTATGACTGGATCACAAAGCTCCCCAATTTTTCTAATGGTTGGTGACAATTGCATTAACGTCCGTAAACTACTACTTGCAATTAAAAAGTCTCGTGACCTCATCAACCTCATATTTTACTTTCGTCTTGTCCCACGTACAATCGTCAAACTGCCATTCATTACACTGTGCATGTATCTGTCCACTTTGGTGTGCGATGGATTATTTTACTCAGTTTTAAAATTGGACTAAATAATTGACAATAAAATGGACTCGACTTTGAAGTGTAATACTGTCAGTTTTAATAAATGAAATAATTAAATTAGAAGACTTTAATTTAAATGAGAGTTTTTTTTTTTTTTTTTTTTGTAATATGGTTAAGTAAGTGAGGCTCTTTGATTATTGTTTGAGATGGTAGGTATGTTAACTATTTATTAAGATGTGATTGTATGTTCGTTTACACGAGAATTCAGTTAATCGTTTATTATTGCTAAGAAATATCCTATATTAAGGCCTTATTGATAAAATTATAGGTGTCTTGTACCCTTAATGTTGGAGTAAATTATAAAACTTCAACTAAATAAGTCTTTTACATCTAATAGGGTTTTTGCAAATAAGCTAAATTTTAATACTATTTCATTGTATCTAAATTTATTTAGTTAAAAATCAAAATATTAATGATTAACGAAAGACCCCCACATACATGGTACAGTAGTAAAGCACTTGAAATTTTATATGGAATATTAAGGTTCGAATCAGTGCTATAATTTAGAAGATAAAATTATTTTTAGAATGTAACATTTAACTAAAACGTAGTAATAAAGTTAAAAGGCAAGTCCTGCATATATTATATCGAATATCAATTTTGAGTATATATAAATTATGTCTATGTCTAAATTTATTTAGAAGACGCAATAGTGGGAAAAGTATTAATTGAGTGAAGTTTGATACTTTAAGTAAATAAAAAAAAAAAAAACGAAGGGAAGAGCAGGTAACCCAAACTTTATAATATTTTTTTGGGTATAATCTAACTTTATAGTTTATATATATGAGTATGGTGGGGGCATTATGGGCATAAATAATACACCATCATGATCATGCACCATGCTCATCATGCCTTCCAAAAGTGGTATACACGCGTGATTATGCACGCACGCTATTCATTCTCTGCCCCTATCAAATACTAACTGCACACGTGGCTAACCTAATCCCAGCGGGCAGCGGCTGGCTGGGCTCCCATCATGTTGACGGCTAGGCGAGTCCCGCACGGCTCTCCATCTCTGATCTCACGTCAGCTCGCCCCCTCTGCGGGACAGCAGCTTCATTCATGCCCCACCGTCCCGACACGTGGCTAATCTTGTACGTCTAGGGTGTGGGGCCGATGGGCTTTGTTTTGTTTGTTTTCATTTTTCGTTTTCTGAATGTTTTGTCTGTTCCCTTTGAAAACGGAAATTCCATATGCATAGTTAATTGGCCAAAGTTCTCCCACTATTGTTCCATGAGATAACTACATTGATTGATTGGTAATAGGATGTGTTTGTATATTTGCTTATATAAAATTTTAGTTTAGATATTAATTGTTTATTATGTTTGAATAAATTTTTTTTTGTTAAAATCTCGTTAGTAGTATTTTAAGTTCTTATCTCATAATATTTGTAATTTGTATAGCCAAGATATCATTAAATCATAAAATATAAAGAAAACTATGCCGTTAAAATTTAAATCCTTAAACTTGAGAACTTTACCTATAATATCTAAGATTTTTAAGAAAAAATTTGAAGAATGAGAGATAATGATTTTCTAAAAGAAAATGGCTTGAGGGCATTTTGGTAATTATAGAAACTCAATAATAATGTAATGAAAAATTTTATTTTCAACCACTGTTTTTCTCTCCACAATCAATTTTTTTTTAATAAAATACAATATAACTAAAATAAACTCAAATGAAAATTCATTTTTACTCTTCATTCTTTTAAATACTTAACCACAACTCACCCACCATCACAATCATTTTCTTCGTTATTTTTCCTTTTTTCTTCTATTCATTTTTTCTTTTCACGTCGGAATGACTTATGCCATAGATGATTACACTCAGATGAAGATGACATGGGAAGAGTAGGACAAAGAAGAGAACGATTCGAAAGAACAATAATAGAATTTGGTTGAAAATTGTAGCATTCCATTCGAGCGATAAGAAGATTCGGAACGACTTATTCTGATGGGCCTACGCGAACTTCCCAAGTGAGTCACCCATCTCTAGATTACCCCAGGTCAAGCACGTTTAACTTGGGAGTTCTTTGCCAACATTCAACCCAAAAGGTATCCAGTTAGTGTTATTTTCTTTCTTACACATATTCTCATATATACTAATTTCTTTGGGCTTTCGAGGTATTACATTCTCCCCCCCTTAAGCACATGAAGTCCTCGTCATGCGACCTTACAACTGGTCCCAGCTCTCCCTTGTCCAGTGTCCCCAGTCCAGTACCCTTAGCCTTTGACTAGTACATGGTCCCAACACACGACCCAGGTCGACTCTGATACCACCTGTAACATCCCGTTTGAGCGATAGGAAGATCCGGAACAACTTATCCTGATGGGCCTACGCGAACTTCCCAGGGGGGTTACCCATCCCTGGATTATCCTAGGTCAAGCATGCTTAACTTGAGAGTTCTTTGTCAACATCCAGCCCAAAAGGTATCCACCTGGTGTTGTTTCATTTCTTACACTATTCTCGATATATACTAATCTCTCTGGACTCTCAAGGTATTACAAAAATAGACTCTTGTTGTTGGTTGAGGTATGTCATTTCACGAGCTTTCTTTTATTATCTCATCAAGCTAGAGAGTTCGAGAGATTTGCTTTCTCAAGAACTAGAAGGTTCGGGAGGAAACATATCTCTCAGACCTTAGAATTCGTGAGAATTGATATCTTCTGAACTCTAGTTCTTTCTATTTTATGTTTTCCTCGCCTGTTTCTTTTTTTATAATATAGGAGTGATTAGAAAAATTTAGAGAATAAATCCGCTTTGACAATTGAGTAGTTATTTGATGCCATTCAACCAATTCGAGAGTTTTGCTTTCTCCCTAGGTTCTATGTTTTTGTGTATTTATGAATTACAATTGTTCTATTTCTATGATCCTCTGACTATTTCTCTTAGCAATTATTTTTGTTAATGATTGTCATTTTGTGTAGGTATTATTATTTCAAAATTTCTTTATATATTTATATAGTTATGTATTTATAAATTTGCAATTCACATATTATTTTATCATGTTGTCGGGTGTTCCTTAAACTAGTCTCACGAATTCCTTTTGTTGCACGCAACTAGTATAAATATCGAGCTAATATTGCACATGAGTGAGAAACACCATATGTATCTCGAATGAAGTCATTTTTTTCTCTAATTGACAAATATGTGGTAACATGTGATGTTGTGGACTTAATTGACCCATGATCTAAATTTATGAGTTTGTGTTTTTTTTTTTTTTTGTTCGATATTGAATTATTGAATAATGTTATTTGTTGCGAAAAATCTCTACAAAACAAAAAGGGTTAGTGCAATAAATTGAACCATATATAGATCAAAATAAAGAACACAAGAAACAGAATAAAAATTCCTTGTTTAATAACGTTCAAGGCTCAAATCTAAAAGAACCAATCACCACTTTTGGTAACGCCAACGAATAAGAACCACAAATCACAAACGAAGCTCTCAAACTATAAGCCCAGAAAGCCCCAACACCTGTCAGTTGAACTCAATGAAACCCTATCTCACCTAAGCGATCAAAACCACTCATAGTAAGAAGTAGATCAATCGCAAAGACAAAGGGTAGAAAGCACAAAGCCAAGGGAAAGGCTGACCCTAAAAGAAGATCTCAGTCTCAAATATATAGAGGTTACAATCGACATTGAATGACCGTCTTTCACACACAAGGAAAGGCGATTGTATACATAGAAGGATTGATCAACCCCAGAAGGCAAGAAGACCCCCATTGCAATCAGATGAACAAGGAAAAAAAGAAATGGAGCTATCGGTCAAGAAAAGGAAACACAAGAGAGAGAGAGAGAACGGGCTAGGGTTCGGGTATGAGAGAATGAGACGCCAAAAAGAGGTCAAAGAGTGTCATTTTATATGAGGGTTAATGGGTTAAGATAAGCGAGCTTCACCTCACTTGAGCAAATGGGCCGAGGCCAATTTATCCTCCAAAGTGGGGAATGGGCTTGTGGCCCGACTTCTAAAATGAGCTGTTTAAAAAATGATGACGGACTTGGGTTCTTCAATCTCGGACCAAAGTCTATGAAGATTAAAACCCACCTGAAAAATCGTCATAGCCTCGAACCTTATTAGGAAACAAAAAAAACATTATAGATTCATGATTTGTCTAAAACTGAAATGAAAAGTTGACATAATATCAAATTTTTCGTTCATGACTTCTACACTTCAATAAACTTCTGTTATAAAAATAAAATAAATAATTAATAAAATTATAATAACTAATATTTTTTATCATAAAAAAGGAGTATAAAAGTCAATAATAGATAAAAAATTTAGAAAAATTTATTTTAAAAATTAAAGTGCACGTGTTGAGCAAGTTTAAGGTTCCAGAAGGATTTCAAACACGTTTTTTTAGGTAAACACGCAAATTAAGAAAACATGCTTCGGTGCACGATTTAGCGAATTTAGGTAAATTGTCTCTCAAAAAATTCTATATTTTTCATGTGCACTGTTAATTGCTTATTAATGCATCAAATTTTATACGACTGACATTCGACATACATTGTTTGAGCTAATTGCATTTATGTAATTATTTGATTTTGATAAAAATGAAAAGTTAATTTATAAAATCATTTATATTATCCCTAAAGTGACTATTAATCAGTTAATTACTGTAACTATATTTAATATATGAATAAATACATAGCGTTAAACATTTAGGATTAAGTTAAGTCACATAATATTTATGTACAGAATATTTTTTAACTTTTATTAAACGATTTAACATTTAGCATGACATATTTAAATGTGTTAGATGACAATTAAATCAATAACAACAAAAGCAAGGAGAAGATGCATTGGTAGTGGAACATTTTTGTAATTTTACATCATTTTGTATTTAGGTTATGTTTTCAATTTTGATGGTATAATTTTTAGCACTATATTTTATGAATGTGTTTTTGAAGCTACGTTTTGAATGGATATATATTTGAGATTATTTATTTTTTCACTAGATTACGATTTAAATTGTATTTTATGTGTTATTCTAATTACTTTTACTAATTTTAATTTTATTGAGAATGCTACGTTAAAAGCGTAAAAAGGAAGAATTCTATTTTTTACCCACTATTAAGCACTTAGGTTACTACCTTGGGATCTTAGTCTATCGGGCCAGCAATTTGACCCATTGAAGAAGTTAAGGAGAATTCTATTTATTTATTTATTTATTATAATACTATACTGAAATGTCAACAACATCTTACTTATAGTGTAAATAAAGGGTAAAATTGACTAATTTTAAATAGTAAAAGCTATTAATTTAATAATTATTAGTAACTTTATAACATTAGTAATATCATAGACATTGCATTGGTAGTATCAATCTTATAGTATTCATAATAATTTTATTATGGTAACGTTATTATCAATAAAACTACAATATTAATAATAATATAATGAATATAATAATAATAATACAAGTAATAAACTTTCAGTTTTACAGTTAAACGAGTGTTAGCTTAAGAATCACTTTTTATATTTTTATTTTATAAAATGTTTATAAATCATGTGCTCACGCCTAAATGTGTACTGCAAGTTTGGTTAACATTCAGTTTTAACAATTAAGATTATATTAGCTGCGAGAAAAAGGAATATTAAAAAAAAAAGAAAACAAGAAATGAGCGGCACACGTGACTCCTCTGAGAAAGCATGGCGCCGTTTGCGCCCCAGACCCAAATAGAAAAGCCACTTTCGCCGGTTCGACATAAGATAATAATAATAAATAAATAAATAAATAAAAAAGGATTCAGTTGAAAAATCTATGTAAAGTAGCAAGCAGCACCTCGGATACTTGTTCCGGTTCCCAAACACCCCCCCGCCCGGCGGACTTTGACGATGGGTCAAACATAATAATTAAGAATACAATCTCTTATTTATATTAACTGAAATTGAAATATAAGTTAATTATACTAATTAATTATCTATTTATGCAAGTGTAATATAATCCTTTGTCTTCTCCGGTCCTTCTCTTCCATTTTCTCTCTCTCTCTCTCTCTTAAGGGATTTTCTTCACTTTCCTCCATCAAAACCAACGAACAGTTCTCTTTGTTATGGCCGCCTGAGCTCTCTCTCCCATCGCCTCGTTCCCCTCTTCGTATCTTCGCATCCCCATCTATTTCTCGCCTCTCTCCTTATTTATCTTCGATTTTTTGAAGGTGAGTTCTTGCTCTCTTTTTTTATTTCTGTTCCGCAATTCGCTATCAATTTCGCTTTTGCGATTAGTTTCTTGAATTGCTTTCTTGAATTTTCGGATTCTGTTTGGTCTAGTGATTGCCTGAATCCTAAACGTTTACGATTTTCTCTTCATTCTCGCGGGTTGTTTTGCGATTATCAAGCGTAGATGTGCTTTTTTGTTTGTCCATGATCACAGTTTTGCGTGAACTTCTTCGAATTTAGGTGTTTTGAAGTGAAATAGAGCACGAGTTCTTGAGAGGTTTGATGTCTGGGATATTTTCCCCTTGGAACTGGCGTAGTTTTATTGGAGGAAAGTTAAAAGTGTTCGGTTCGAAAGTACCCTAATATGTCGACTTCCATTATGCAGTTTCAGTTTACAGGCTCTGGCTCCTTTTTCTTTGTCAAGACTGAAATAAGAGTGAAATTTGCCTCTCTTCTGTGCTATAGGAACTGATTACTGGTGTGGAATTTAGAAAAGAACCAAGTGATTGTTTAAGTAGTTTCTGATTGAACGACTGAGAGGAAGTCTGATAGGATTGATTTTGTAGAGCATGACCTGTCTTGCTGATTTGTTTAGTTGGATTATTGTCCTCTATGCCCAAACATCAATAATGAACCTTAAGCCTTCCTCCCCGTTTCTTGTTTATGCGTGTGCGGTGGGCACATAAATACTTGTCATTGTTATTGTTTAGCAACAAAAAAATTGCAGCTGAAGAAAACTGCTCGTCTTCAACCTGCAGCAAGTGACTGCAACGCGTATAATAGTGTCCTAGAGGAAACAATGTTATTTTACCTACTGTTTGCCCAATATTCAATGTGAGTGGCAGTTCTGCAATGTCCCTTGAGTTCGGAGCTTTGCCATGTGCATTTTAGATTCACCTCACCTGAAATAATCATAATCATCAGACTTCAAGCCTCTTATTGTTATCAAAAAGATTATGAAGAGTAATCATAAAATATACCGTCTCTTAGATATGCATCGAGTTCCTTTTTTGCTAAAAAATTTTAGGGATTGGATTTGTTTTTGTTTTTCTTAGCAGGAGGCGAGATTTCAAATATGGAAAAGAATGAAGATACCGGCAGCCCTGGTTGGAGTACTTCAATCTTTGTGCAGACAACAGAAGATGTTGCAAAAGCTGTTGCTGCTGCAGCTGCCACAACTGTTCATTCACCCCGACCATCTGTTGTTTTTTCGTCAAAAGATGACGGAAACAATAGTCCACTACAGAAACTTCAAACCCAAGTTTCTAAAGTTCTAAAAGGCTTCTCTCACCCGCCTGAAGTGAAAGGTAAAATGTACAATCCAGAAGTACTAACAAGCCAAAAGCGTCAATGGGCAAGATTTCAAATGCAGTCTCTGGTATGCTTATTTATCTCGACTAAAACCCTTTTTGGTCTGCTTGCCTATTTCTTCAGCAATCAGCGGTTCATTTTTCTCTCTTACTCATTCCTGTCTTTGCATAAATCTAGTGGCGTGCTGCTTACTTTGAATTCTAAAACTTATAGAACCCCAACACCCTCTGCCCCCTTAAGGAGGGGAAGGAATTCAACCGAGTGCTTAAATTTGAGTGGGAGCTGTTTATGATGTCAAATGTCAATAATTGTTGAGGATGCCAAGATATTTGTAAATATGTGGTGTTTTGAACTAAAAATTACTTATTCTTAATTTTTATTGTGGTCCTAACCCCTACCTGAAAAAAAAAAAAAAAAAAAGAGACTTTATTCCCATTGCTTTGATGGTGAACTGTGGAACTTTATATGTACAGGATCATAGGCCCTTGAAAGAGCCATCGAGGCTTTTTGAGAGCATGGTAGTTGTTGGGCTCCATCCTAATTGTGACATTCAGGCACTTAAAAAGCAGTACTTTGTGCGGAAGTCCGAAAGTTCAGCTAAATTAAGAAGTCCGTTCAGTCAACATCAATCACGTGTGGAACCTAACGTTGAACCACAGGTAGTAATTCTCGTCAAAATTAGAACAAATTGTTATAGACCAATTTACATGTTTGGATATGTGACACACTCTTATGTTTCTATTTCCAGGTCTTATTTGTTTACCCTCCTGAAAAGCAGCTGCCTCTCAAGTATAAGGATCTTCTTTCTTTCTGCTTTCCTGGAGGCCTTGAGGTAGGTTTATTATACCGTGGTGATTTAGATCTTTACTTTATTCATCTGAAAGGGGTGCTTGTTGAAGTTATTTCCAAGACAATAGTTATTAACTTAGATTAATGCTGCATAAAATGTTATCATGTTTGGTTTGATCTTTTGTTTTTTTTTGATGGGCATATTTTTTTCAGTTGGAACTCAAGGATTTATATCTTTGAAGTTTTTATGGATACTCATGAACACATGGAAGAGTTCATTGCAGTGACGTAATGTTTCATTTATTGAACATGCTACCATGTTAGAATATCAAATTTAGAGGTTTTCACCAAATGTTTGATGCATATTATCTGGTAGGCCTCTTACATAAGTATTAAAATGATTGAAATGACATAGTCCAGTGGTAAATGATTGGAAGAACTTAGGCATTTTACTACCGTCAAAGTCTGTCCTCTATATTTTCTATTTTGAGATATTTTTTTGGGTGCTTCTTTTCTGATGGATGCTTTTAAAGTGACTTAAAATGCTAATGAATAGACAAAGGGGATGATTGACTTTCCTTGGGAAGCAATTTGGAGTCTGGTACACTTGGGTGTTATTCTCTCCCCCCAAAACCTGAGGAAACATAAGCAGGTCATCTTAAATTAATGTTACATGTCAGAGTAATGGCCAGTTGGTGGACCATCTTTTGCTTTATTATCTGGTTGCCAGTGAGATGTGGAGCTTTCTACGTATGATTCTGGGTGTTTGGTGGGTTATGCCAGCTTATGCATTGGAATTTTTTTTTTTGGTGGTTGGAGGCAGTGCGGCCCAAGGGCCAGCCAACCATATAGTTTAGGCTGTGATTCCTCCCAGCCCCTGTGAACTCCCAAACCCTCTTTTTAGAGGAGAGTTTTTTGAGAGGCTAAAAAGTTTTATATTTTTGTTTGAAGAAAAGCATTATTTCTTTTATCTTTTCTTGGTTGAAGGTAGACTCTATCCATTGTACAGTTCGTTGATGACCTTTGTAGTTCTTGGCTACAGTCAGTGTTAAATTCTGGTTTCCTGTTTGTTTCTTGGTACATGTTCAACCTTGGTAATGGGATTTTTATTGGGTTATACATGTCTTTTTAGCTGAAAAAAGGAGACAAACTTAGTTGATCTATTATAAAATTAGTCTATCTGCTATGCTGTTGTATTATTTTTATTTTAGCATCAAACATTTTCCCTATTCATAATGCAAATAAGGTTGTATATTTTCTAATTATTTTTGGCCCATTTGCTGTGACTTATCCTTGTGGATTGTAAATGCACAAACCAAAAGCAGTAACTAGGGCAAAACAAAAGAGAGAGAGTTTCGAGAACTGGATACTGATATTAGAAAGATCAAAGGACAATTGAAACCATAAGAGCTGCTACTTATATACTCAACAGCTGAATTGAAAGCGCGCTAACATAAGTCGCGCAAACAGACATAGCGGTTAGAAAATAGGCTAGCTAGGACCACCAATATTGTTGAAGAGATTACTTGAGCGCCTATTTCTGTTAGCATACTTGCTAGTTGTTATTCTGTTATGTGTTTATCTAGCATAGGCGATTAGTTTGCGGTATTAATTTTTTTGTTATAGTAGTTAAGCGCAATTGTATATAAGCTTAGTGAGCTTCGTTGTAAGGTGCTTGAAATATTATTCATCTTTGAGACTCTTCTTTTATTTCTCTAGCCCTAATCATCTTTACATGGTATCAAAGCCTGCAACTTGTGTCAATGGCCTCAAATCTTGATTGGAATTCTTCTTCACTTTCGATTCCTTTTTCCACCTCGCTATCCTCATCTTCGCAGTTTGATTTCTCATCTGTAGCGAAGGCGTTTAGCTTTATACCTATCAAGCTAGACTCGAGTAACTATATTTTTTGGAAAGCACAGATTCTCGCAACAATCTGTGCCTTCGACTTGCTGCCATTTTTGAACAAGTCGCCTCCTCCTCCTAAATATGTATTGGATCTGGCTGGTGATGGTGAAGCTCCAGTGGTTAACGTGGATTATATGAATTGGATGCGATTAGACCAATTGCTACTCGGTTGGTTGTTCTCTACTATTGACAAAGAGGTGCTTGCGCAGGTGATTCAATGTGAATCATCTGTCGAGGTATGGTCTGCTCCTGAGTGTTTATATTCTCGTCAAACCATAGCAAAGTCTTTCCAATTAAAGCAGCAACTAAGGTCTGTTAAAAGGATTCTATGTCTATTAATGATTACATACTGAAAATTAAGCCAATTGGTCATTCGTTGGCCCCTATTGGTGAATCTTTAAGTGATAAGGATCTATTACTTGCAATTCTAAATGGATTAGATCATGAGTATGAGACGGTTGTAAGCTTGATCACCTATCAAATGGATGAAATAAACTTAGAAAAAGTGCAGTACTTATTGTTGATGCATGGGCAACGATTACACTCTAAAGATATTGCACAGTCTATGGTGAATTTTGACTCAGTTATGCATGCTCCTGTTAATGTAAACATGACTTCTGTTGCATCACAAAATGCTAACAATACTAGAGGAGGTTTTGTACAAAGAGGCGGAGGATATAGAGGCGGAAGAGGTCGTGGTAGATCAAATAGATGGATCTATTGTCAATTATGTGGAAAACTAGGGCACTTTGTTGATAAATGCTATCATAGATTTGACAAAAACTTTCAGAGGAATACTGTTGGTGGTCAAAATTTTTAGAATTCTTTTTAGAATTTCCAGAGGTTTCCAGTTGCTGATTGTAGGGCATATGTAGCTACCTTTATTGATTCTAATGAGCCCTACATGACTGATATAGGTTCTTCACAAGGAGTCACCTCGTATGGCCATTTTTCTCGGCCTCCAGAAAATTTGTCTCCCTTACCATTGCCTAATCATTCATGGTTTGTGGATTCTAGAGCCACAAATCATATCACTTCAAATCTCAATAACCTGACATTGCATGCACCTTACAATGGAGGAGACAAGGTCTCTGTTGGTAATGGTAAGCAATTGTCTATATCTAATGTTGGTCTTGGACATCTACATACTAACGCTAAACCTTTTTCTGTTATCACTTTACCTAGAGTTCTTCATGTTCCTCATATGAAGAAAAGTTTAATCAGTGTATCACAACTTACTAATGATCACAATGTGATTGCTGAATTTCATTCCAATGTGTGTTTGATTAAGGACAAGAATACAGGTCTTGTGCTACTTCGAGGACAACTTAAGGATAATCTTTATCAGCTGGTTCCTACTTTTGGTCAAGCTGCTAGCGTCCCTGAGCATTCTATCAAGTCTCCTCATTCAGTGTCTTTTACAGCTACTGCTACTTCGTCTTCTATGAATAAATGTACTAAGTTTTCTTCCGATTGTTGTAAAACGCAGCTTCCATTTAGTCATGGACTGTCTCCTAATTTTTGTTTAGTTCAATACAATAAGACATGCCAGCAGTGGCATGCTCGATTGGGTCATCCTACTTACAATGTATTGAAATTGGTTCTTAATAAAATTCGAATTCCATGTTCTTCTTCAGCTCTTTCATTCGGTGATTCTTGTAAGCTTGGTAAACATCATCAACTTCCATTTGTTTCTCATAATATTACTGCCAAGAGGCCATTGGAGTTGATATATTCGGATGTCTGGAGTCCTTCCCCTACTATTTCTGTTAAAGGATTCAGATATTACATTATCTTTGTTAATGCTTACTCAAGGTTCACATGGCTATATCCATTGAAATTAAAATCAATGCTTTGCCTACCTTTATCAGTTTTCATAAACTTGTTGAAAATCAACACCAAACCAAGCTTAAAGCTATCCAAACTGATAATGGAGGGGAATTTCGAGCCTTTTTACCTTACCTACAAAGCTATGGAATACAACCTAGGTTTACATGCCCTTATACTCACCAACAAAATAGTGTAGTTGAAAGAAAACATAGGCATGTAGCTGAGATGGGTCTTACATTACTTGCTCATGCTCATATGCCATTAAAATTCTAGGAAGAGGCCTTTCAAACTGCAGCTTTTATCATTAACTTGCTGCCTTCCTCTACATTATAGTTTTGTACCCCTTTTGAGCTTCTCTATAATAAAACACCAAATTACTTACTGCTACAACCTTTTGGATGTGCTTGCTTTCCTTACTTGAGACCTTTATAACAAGCACAAGTTTGATTTTCACACCCTCAAGTGTATATTTCTTGGATATAGCCATACTCAAGGAGGTTACATTTGTTTGCATCCTTCTAGAAAAATCTACGTGTCTAGGCATGTAAGTTTCAATCCTGATGAATTTCCTTTTCAAGTTCTTTTCTCTTTTTCGTTGTCTACGCCATCTATATCCAATTCAAACAATTCTTCTACTTTGGTTTTTCAATCGCTTCCTTCTTCTTCTTCTCCTACTATTTCTTGTCCTCGGGTAACACAGTCCCCTGGTTCTCCTAAGTCTGCACACACTTCTGTAAGTTCTGATAATTGTTCATCCCAACCATTAACCTCATCTCAACCTATTGTACCACAACCTGTTCACTCGTTTCCTCCCAGCACATTAATTCTTGTTCATAAGTACAAAACTGTTCCAGCTCCCTCTATTCATCATATGGTCACAAGATCCAAGACTAAACAGCTTTTAACCACTTCTCCTCAAGCCTTGGTGAGTTCCTTAGAACCTAATACAGTTCATGAGGCCTTATTAGACTCAAGATGGGTTAAAGCTATGGAGGATGAGTTTGCAGCTTTGCAGAAAAATGATACATGGGAGCTTGTTCCATTTTCTGATGATATGAATCTAATTGGATGTAAATGGGTGTTCAGAATTAAATATAACTCTGATGGAACTGTTCTAAAGTTTAAGGATCAACTGGTTGCAAAAGGTTTTCTCCAAAATCTGGGTGTTGATTAGGTTGAAACGTTTAATCCTGTTGTTAAAGCACCTACTATTAGGGTGTTGTTTTCTTTAGCAGTGACTTTTGGATGGGATATACAACCAATGAACTAAAATGCAGCCTAGGCGGCGCCGAGGCACTAGGCGGCCGTTGGTCGCTGCGATTATGGCCAAATCAGCCACCTTAGGCGCTAGCTCGGCTAATCGGTATCGGGTGACGCCTAGGCGACCAAGGCGGACGCCTAGCCGCGTGAACCGCTTGGCCGATTATGGCCTAATCGGCCGCGTGAATGGATTAGTATAAATTTATTAGGATTTTGTTTCCCCTTACCCGTTACCCTTTCTCTCTCATCGATTTCCCCTTCTATCTTGCACGCATAGCCATCGACAATTTGTCGCAGAGTTGTCGTCACCTCTCTCGTGCTCTCACGCCGCCACTGACTCTTGCAGTTGCAGAGTCGTCGTCGCCGTCACCGCCGCTTGCAGTTGTAGAGTTGCCGTCGCCACCGTCTCGTGCTCGCACACTGTCGCTGTCGCCTTTCTCATGCTTGCTCGCACATCTTCGTCATTCACCCTGCACCTCCTCTAGTAAGCAGTCAACAAGTAGCAGCTGTTGCCTCTCTCGCCAAGTGTTGTTCTTCTTCCGCCAAGTTTTGTTGCGTTGTTCTTCCTCCGCAAGTGTTGTATTTTGTTATTGTTGTATTTTGTTATTATGTCTTTATTTGATTCTATTATTTCTAATGCTTATAAATTGTGTTTCACAAAGTCAAGAGTCTAAACTCTAAATTTAATAATCTATATTAATATTTCATAATCTTTGTTTAATTTATATATGTATTTGGGATAATATGAATTTTAATTTGTATGTACATTTAGAATAATATGAATTTTAATTTAAAAAATAGCAGTTTTTCTAGGCTCCAGCCTGACGCCCGACTAGCGCCTAGCGCATTTTAGAACATTGTATACAACAGATTGATGTAAATAATGCATTTTTTAATGGTGATCTTGAAGAGGAAGTATTCATGTCGCAACCGGAAAGTTTTGTAAGTTTTATGTGTCAATATTCTTGTGTGTAGGCTGAAAAAGTCTCTTTATGGACTTAAACAAGCTCCTAGAGCTTGGTACACCAAGTTAAGAAATGCTCTACAGTCTTGGGGTTTCTTAAGGGCTGTTTCGAATGCTACATTGTTTATTAAATGCACTTCAACCTTTGTCATTTTTATCTTGGTGTATGTTGATGATATGTTGATTACCGGCTCGGATTTAGCTGCTGTACAAGCTTGTATTCATGATCTTGATACTCATTTTGCTCTAAAAACCCTAGGATCTGTTAATTACTTTCTAGGATTTGAGGCATATAGAGATAGCAATGGTCTCTACCTTACTTAGTCCAGGTATATGTTAGATTTGTTAAAGAAGGCTGCTATGTCAGATTGCAATTCATGTGACACTCCAATTAATCCTGCTGTCTCTCTAAATGATAAAGGTGAATTATTTGCTAATCCACCCTTGTATCGAACACTGGTAGGGTCATTATAATATCTTACTTATACAAGGTCTGATACAGCTTTTGGAGTGAATAAACTTAGTCAGTTTTTGGCTAATCCTAAGCAGCAGCACTGGCTGGCTTGTAAAAGGCTGCTGAGATATCTTAAGGGTACAATTGGTCTTGGCCTCTTCTTTTCACCTTCTTCTGCAGATTTATCTCTTAATGTTTACACGGACGCCGACTATGCTGGTTGTAGAGTGTCTCAGCGATCAACTAGTGGGATATGTATCTTGCTTGGTAACAACCTAATCATTTGGAGTTCAAAGAAACAATCAGTGGTTGCTAGATTTGTTGGGGAGGCTGAGTATAGAGCCATTGCTCAAGATGTGACATAAGTTATGTGACTGATATCCTTATTTGGTGAGCTGGGTTATCCGTGTGTGCATACTCCAATTATTTGGAGTGACAATCAAGCAGCCAAAAGCATGGCTGAGAACCCAGTTTTTCATGCTCGTACGTATAAAACATATTGAGATTGATATTCATTTTGTTCGTGAAAAAGTGGAGAAGAATCAAGTTGAGATTAGATATGTGCCTACTACTTATCAAATTGCAGATGTGTTTACTAAAGGGTTACCATGGAGCAGATTTAATGAATTAGTGGACAAGTTACATTTACAGCAGTCTTCCATGGGTACTGTGGTTGCTGATTCTAGAGAATTAACTGCTAGATCAAGGCTCAAAGGGAAGTCTACTTTGAGGGGGAATGTTGAAGAGATTACTTGAGCGCCTATTTCTGTTAGCATACTTGCTAGTTGTTGTTCTGTTATGTGTTTATCTAGCATAGGCGATTAGTTTGCGGTATTAATTTTTCTGTTATAGTAGTTAAGCGCAATTGTATATAAGCTCAGTGAGCTTCGTTGTAAAGTGCTGGAAATGTTATTCATCTTTCAGACCCTTCTTTTATTTCTCTTGTGCCCTAAATTTCTCTAGCCCTAATCATCTTTACAAATATATATAGCAAACAACATAATTATAAGAGGAGACAAAGCAACATAAAATAATAAGAAGCAAAGCACAGCTTCAAGTAGCACTTCCTTTCACATTCCCCCTTAATTGTGACTCCCCTCCATCAAGTTGCTTGCTTGTAAATTCATTCAAGCTTGAGGCTAACTGTATAGGTAACTCCTTCAGATTGTGCCTCTCACATAAAAACTTGAATTTGCTACTAGGTAGTCCCTTAGTAAAAATATCAGCCAACTGATGTAATGAAGGCACATACCGAATTTCAACAACGCCATTTTCAACCTTTTCTCTTACAAAGTGAACATCAATTTCAATGTGTTTGATGCAAGAGTGGAATACTGGGTTTTTTGCAATATTCTTTGCACCCATATTATCACTCCACACTATAGGAGTAGAACCACAACTATAACCCAACTTTGAAAACAGTGATTGTAGTCATAAAATTTTAGTTACCCCTTGAGCTATAGCTCTATACTCGGCCTCTCCAACTGATCTAGCCACTACCGTTTGCTTCCGAGAGCTCCAAACAATCAGGTTCTGACCAAGAACACATATTTCACTTGTAGATCGCCTGCTAACTTTGCAGCCAGCATGATCAGCATTTGTATAGACTACCAAAGGTAAACCAAAAGGAGTTGGTGCAAAGAACAAACCTAGACCCAACGTACCCTTGATATATCGTAGAAGCCGTTTGCAAGCCACCCAGTGTTGCTGTTTAGGTGAAGACAAAAACTAATTAAGCTTGTTTACAGCAAAAGACAAGTTTGGTCTAGAGTATGTGAAATATTGAAGGGAGCCAATGATAGTACGATAAAGTGACGATTATCAAACACTTCACCCTCATCAGTTAAGGAATTAGAGGAATTTATAGGTGTGTCACTAGGTTTACAGTACCAGCCTTTTTCAACAAATCCAGTGCATATTTGGACTGAGTGAGATAAATTCCAGCATTGGTTCGATGAGCTTCAAAACCAAGAAAATAATGCATAGAACCCAAAGTCTTGAGAGCAAAATTCTTATCCAAATCATGAATAAAATCTGAAAGAGCTTTAGAATTGGAACCAGTCACCAAAATATCATCCACATAGATCAAGACAAATAGGACAAATTGAGGGGTGCGTTTAATAAAGAGAGATGCATCAGACACTGCTCTCACAAAGCCCCATGACTGAAGAGCTACCTGTAACTTGGTATACTAGGCTCTAGGGGCTTGTTTAAGTCCATAAAGAGATTTTCTTAACCTGCAAACATGTGAAGGAAAATTCATATCCGCAAACCCCTCGGGCTGAGACAAATAGACCTCCTTTGTCAAGTCACCATTCAAAAATGCATTGTTGATATCCACTTGTTGAATATCCCAACCAAAGGTCACTGCTAAAGTGAACAAAACCCGTATTGTTGGAGCTTTCATCACTAAACTGAAAGTCTCCATATAGTCTAATCCAGGCGTTTGAAGAAATCATTTGGCTACTAACCGAGCCTTGAATTTGAGAATTGATCAATCAGGGTTGTACTTAACTCTATACACACATTTACAGCCAATGAGATTCATACTATTAGAGCATGGAACTAGCTCCCAAGTACCATTCTATTTTAATGCTATAAATTTCGCCGTCATAGCCTTAACCCATCTTGCGTCTAAGAAGGCCTCATGTACAGAACTAGGAACTAAGGAACTGGTTAGGGCATGAGGAGAAGTTAATTGAAGTTGTTTGGCCTTGGACCTGGTAAGCATAGGATGAATAGAAGGTTGAGGTGGAGCTGTGTATTTAGATACATGTGGTATAGGTTGAGAACAAGGCTGAGGTATGGATAAACTTGATACAGGTTGAGGATTAATAGGAGAATCAGAAATCTGATTAGAAAGAGACCTTGTGGACTGAGAAGAAATTGAGTTTGATATGGAAGAAGACTTGGGTTGTGCTACTCCAGGGGAAGTTGACAAAGGAATAGACTTAAAATATGAAGTTGAAAAACTAGGAGAACAAGACTTAGAAGAAAACAACGAGATGTATGGAAAATCATTAGGATTAAATTGAACATGCCGAGAGACATAAATTCGGCTAGATGGATGCAAGCATTTGTATCCTGCTTGTGTATGACTATACCCAATGAAAACACATTTAGTAGAATGAAACTCAAATTTGTGCTTGTTATAAGGATGCAAATAAGGAAAGCAAGCACATCCAAAAGGTTGTAACATAAGGTAATTAGGCTGTTTGTGAAATAGAAGCTCAAATGGAATTTGGAATTTAAGAGTAGAAGAAGGTAACAAATTGATAGTGTATATTGCTGTTTGGAAGGCTTCAACCCAAAATTTTAGTGGCATATGAGAATGTGATAGCAAGGTTAACCCCATTTCTGCAATGTGCCTGTGTTTACGTTCGGCTACCCCATTTTGTTGATGGGTGTAAAGACATGTGAATCGAGGCTGGATCCCATAACTATGAAGATAAGGTAAAAACACCTTAGATTCTCCCCAATTATCAGTTTGTAAAGCCTTAAGCTTGGTTTGAAATTGGACTTTAACAAGTTTATGAAAGACTTTGAAAATGGAAAGGGCATCCGATTTAAGTTTCAATGGGTATAGCCATGTATACAGTGAATAAGCATCCACAAATATGATATAATATCAATATCTTTCAATGGACAAAACAGGAGATGGACCCCACAAATCAGAGTAGACTAATTCAAGAGGCTTAGTGACTATAATTGGACAATCAACAAAAGGTAATTGACTAAGTTTGCCAACTTTACAAGAATCATAGAACACAACTTTTGAACAAGGAGGAAGATGTATTTTATTAAGGATCAAGTGCAGTACATTGGAAGATGAATGCCCTAACTTGGCATGCCATCTATGATACAATTGTTCTTTACATGCTAACTGGACATTAGGAGATAGTCCATGACAAAATGGAAACTGTCTCCTACATTTATTTTCAAAAGAAAAGGCACATTGCAAATAAGATGTATTGCTAGCTATAGGCTGAGACTCAATGGATTGGGTTAAGGAAGATAAAGCAGCAGGAGCAAGTGTTGAACTTAGCTGGTACAACCCATCCTTAAGACGTCCTTTAAGTAGCACTTCCTTGGTACTCTTTTCCTTAATCAAACAAGAACTAGAGTTAAACTCAGCAACAAGGTCATGGTCTCTAGTTAGTTGAGAGGCAGTGATTAAGTTCTTCTTCATGTTAGGAACATGTAAGACATTAGGTAAGGAAATAGAAGAAGTAGGTTTAGTTTGAGTATACAAATGTCCAACACCTATATTAGAAATCGACAATTGCTTACCATTTCCAACAGAAACACATTCATTGCCATTGTAAGGAGAATGAAGTGAAAGGTTTCCAAGATTATAAGTTATATGATTTGTAACTTTAGAGTCAACGAACCAAGCAGGATCTGTGAGAGAAGACTTTGGTAGAGAGGCATTATCAATAGGCTGTGAAAATTGGTTGTAAGGAGTTTGTGAAAATTGATTATAAGAAGTTCCTGAAATATAACCTAGCTCATTCATGTATACCTCATTAGAACCATTCAGGGAGGCTGAATAAGTTTGAGTATCTCATTGGGAAACCATTTGAGGCCATTCAAAATTTTGATTATACACCGAACTCCTCTGAAAGTTGCTATCAAACTGATGATAGCACTTGTCAACGAAGTGACTTGGCTTACCACAAAGTTGGCAGTAAATTCTCTTTCTAGATTGCCTACCTCTACCTCTTCCTCCTCTATTGACAAAACCACCACCTCTATTAAAATTGAGACCTCCACCTCTGTTATTCATCGAATTTCCAGTACTCCTCTGTGTAAATGCAATCATGTTAACATGTATAGCTGATGGCAAACTGATTCAACATTAACAGCAGTATGAGGTAAATTCTTTGAATGCAACCTTTGCTCATGCATCAGTAAGAGATATTGCACCTTCTCAAGATTTATCTCATCCATCTAATAGGTAATTGGACTTACTACAGTCTCATATTCATGATACAAACCATTAAGGATTGCAAGTAGCAGATCCTTATCACTAAGAGGCTCTCTTATGGCCGCTAGTGAACGTCCTATTGTCTTGATCTTAAGAATTGTTAGGATTTGCATTAGCTAGCATCAATTCTCGATAAAGGATTTTTTAAATGTAGTTAGAAATAAGTTTGTATTTTGTGTTTTATGAGTTTAAAATGTAACGGAACTAACTTACTTAGAGTTAGTTCCGGAAGTCCTTTATTTGTTTCTATTTGCATTTAGGTCCTTGACTTGTAACCGCCTCTATCTCTTATAAATAGAGGCAGATAGGCTCTGGGAGGAACAATTTCCAGCATTCATTCCTTCGAATGATCATGCACGAGTGATAGAGAGTATTGCGAGAGAGCTTTGCTTGGTCCTTGTATTCTCGGTGAGAGGCTATTGTTCATAGCTAAGAGTGTGCGAGAGGGAGTGCTGTATCCTATTGGCTTTCTAGTGGATTTTGTCTTGATCTTCGACAGTCTGGATGTAGGGCATTTCATGCCTGAATCAGGATAAGTTCTTGCCTCTTTATCTTTTTGTTATTGATTTTGATTTCTTCAATATTTGTTTGTCTATTACTGTTTCTTATTGAGTGAGGTTTATCTAGAAGAGAAGAGTGATTTCTTGATGTAAATCAGTCCTAGTTCCAACAAGAATATAATCATTAATTTGCAAGGCATCATTTTTAACAGATCTCAGTTGTTGCTTCAATTGGAATGATTTAGCAATGGTTTGACGAGAATACAAACTTTCGAGAGTCATCCATACCTCGGCAGATGATTCGCAATGAATCACCTGCGTCAAAACTTCCTTGTCAATTGTTGAGAAGAGCCATTCGGGCAGCAGTTGATTTGGTCGCTTCCAGCTCATGAATTCTGGATTCAACATTGTTGCTCCATCCTCGTCGGCATTCGGATCAGGTATAAATTGTGTTGGAATCGGACCTTTATTGAGAAACGATTGAAGATCAAAGGCACGTATCGTAGCTGATATTTGTGCCTTCTAGAAGATATAGTTGTTAGAATCAAGGCGAATTGGTATATAACTCAATGCCTTAGCCATCGCAGCGAAATCTGACTGCGAGGCAGAAGACAATGATGATGATGAGGCAGAAAAGAGGAAGAGGTGCTATGATCAGGATTAGACACCATGGACCTTAGTCAAAGGCTTTGATACCATGTAAATGTACAAACCAAAAGCAGTAACTAGGGCAAAACAAAAGAGAGAGTTTCGAGAACTGGATACTGATATTAGAAAGATCAAAGGACACTTGAAACTATAAGAGCTGTTGCTTATATACTCAGTAGCTGAACTGAAAGCGCGCTAACATAAGTCGCGCAAACAGACATAGCAGTTAGAAAATAGGCTAGCTAGGACTACCAATATATACAACAAACAACATAATTATAAGAGGAGACAAAGCAACATAAAATAATAAGAAGCAAAGCACAGCTTCAAGTAACACTTCCTTTCACATGGGTGTAGTGCTTCATTTTTTTGTGGAATTAAAATCTGCCCTCTTCCTTACTCTCAAGGCTAACTTCTCTTATTTCGTTTTGGTTTATTGTTCACAAATTTCCATTGTTTCATCTGGAAGTTAGTCATTTGGACTTTTAATTGTTGGTGGTTGTTACATGTGATTTGCAGGTTCATGCTATTGAGAAAACTCCTTCAATGAGTGAATTGAATGAAATACTTCTTGGGCAGGTGCTCTATACACTTCCAGATCTTATATATTTGTTTTTTTCTGCGCTTGTTATTGTAATAATCATTATCATGGTTATATATAAACAGATATAGCTAATTTGCTAAAGATTTGCTTCTTCACTTATTTTTCTTTGATGCATTTAAATCTACTATTTCTTTTATTTCAACTTGATTTTCTTCTATGACTTCTTTCTTTTTTTTCCTTTTTTTTTTTTTGGCTGTTTGTAATCAGCACCATTACTGCTATTCTTCATTGTATCCTTTATTAAATTTTCTGTATTAGCCTCCATTTTGCTGCTCATATAACTGTCAAAACCAAGTTATGTTCAAAATTAGAGGTGTAATTTAGAAAAGTAGTTTTCTTTCTTTTGATATATATTTTTTTCACTAGCAATTTTTAACACATTTTACTTGTGAGAAATGATCTTAGTTAACTTGCTGCTAGTTTTGCAGGAACACCTGAAACAAAGTGATCTGTCATTTGTATTCCGGTTGCAGGTACTTTATGACATACCATGGTACCTCATTTTTTCTTCTTTCATTACTATTTACTGCTCAGGTTCTGCCATTCAACTTGACCTTAGTTTCCTAGCTCTTATTTGGGGGAAAAAAGGCACTCATACATCTAGAAGAAATCTTGTTTTGTCTGGTTTCATACTAGTAACTGTCGGTTTTACCATTCTGGTCCATGCTAAATGTGTATAGGATAAAAACGTGTTTCTCGGTAGTCACTCTTTAACCATGTTAGGAGTATTTTTGAGGACTTTCTTTGCTTGCAATATTTTGTTCATTGATTATATAATCTCACTTGATTCTTCCCAAGCTATTAGTAGGCCTAACATTATATGTGATTACAAGGTCAGTATGCCAATGATTCCCATGATAGTATTTAAGGAGAGAGTTATTACAATAACATAGATTGTGATGAGGTTTAGTTCAAAATGTTCTAGATGAAGTTTCTCTGTTCCATTTAACGTGCTGTTTGTTGTGCTATTTTCCTATATATTCGCATGAAATAAAAGAAACAGCCTCCTTAAATACTAGGCCCTTGCAACCGGGTCTCATGCACTGTGGATGCCATTTTTTGTTCAATCAAATGAAAAAGGGCTCTTTCAAGCATTTTATGTGTCAAAAGACATATTACTTCTTGCTGACAGAATTTGAAGAAAACGCTAAACTGCTGTAAAAAATTACCTGTTCATGTATCAGATATGAAGGAATTTAGATTGTTTATAATTTGGAGAAGCTGTCACCAAGGTGACCAAAATAGTTTTATTGTTCTTTGATCAGCCCACTTGAGTGGGATAGCTTATTATTTCATGTTTGGTCTTTGCTATTAGTAGCAGTTTAGTTCATTACTGATGCTATTCCATCTTGTTTTGAGTCTCTTAAATATGCCAATTGTTGTTAATGCGTATGTATGTTATCAATTCTTATTTTGATTTAGTACTGAACTACAAATCTGGCACTACCTTTCTATCTAGGTTGCTGACAATTCAACGTTGTATGGTTGCTGTGTGTTGGTTGACGAAATAGTTCAAAAACCATCTGGATTGATTTCAATGATTTCAGAAGGACAAACTTTACGCTCAGGTTTGAGCCGCCATATATTGACAACACGTCGTTGCTATTGCATTCTTTCCAGGCTTCCATTTTTTGATCTGCATTTCGGCGTATTGAAAAGGTAGTATTTTGAGTGATTACACCTTTTCTTTTGGAGTACAAGTGATTATGTCTTTGATAGTGTACCTTAATTTATAAAAAATGTGTTCATAAGCTGATTTGTAATTGTTGATGTTTATGTTCACAGCTAAATTGATACTTGTACATAAGCTTTGCATTCTGCACTTTGAAGTAGTGACTTGTACAGAAGTTGTTTCTGGAATTGTAATTGCCAAAAAGAGAGGTCGACAATGTTTAAGATTCATATGATTTAATACCAGCGGAACTGGGTGTGGAGTGGGGATGAAGTGCTGGCAAATCTTCAATAATGCAACCCCCAGGGAGTTATATAAACTTAGTATTTAACTACATAAATTTATTGAAATATAGGGGAGTTAAACAACCTTGTACTGGCTATCCAATTTGATACTAAAACATATAGTTACTACATATATGTAAATATTGCAGGGGTATATCTGTAATGCACGTTTATCTATTAGATGTACTTGAACTTGGTATTGATAGCTGAATATACAATAGCATATAGCCATAGTCATGCTTTGAATATAGAAAATGTAGATACAGATACAATCATTTTAGGTGGCTTTGAAGATGGAGGAAAATTAATAATGCATGCCATAATTTTTGACCCTGGCTTGTGGAATGAAAATGTGTTTTCAGGTTTAAAAAAGAAAATGGATGGTGTAAGTAGAGTTGGCAATGGTTCGGTTTGGTTCGGTTTTTGTCAAAACCATAACCAAACCAAACTTAAATTACTAAAACCAAAACCGAACCATTACCCATTTGGTTTTAAAAATTTAAAACCATAACCAAACCATTCGGTTTCGGTTCGGTTTTGGTTTAACCATGATTTTTTTAGTTTAATCCATATCAACAAATAAAGACAAATAGCATTCATAAATTTTTTTGATAATTTCACAACAAACAAAGATAAATTCTAATAAAGTTACCTTATTCTTGCATAAAGTTACAAAACTTATTGGATATAAAATCACATTTCCAAACCGACAATTGTTAAGATCAATAAATTAATATGTGCATAATTAAATTGTAATTTAAGCTAAAAAAAATTAGCTACGAAAGTTAATACCTTCATCAACAACATTAATATATTCTTCGTAAATTGATGCATATCCATCTGAAATGAATGAGCTAACTCCATCTAACAAAATTATAAATATAAAAAATAAATTAATACGAAGAGAGATAAGGCAAAGAGCGAGAGGCAACGAGGGTGAGAGAGATCAAGGGCGAGCGAGAGTAAGAGGGGCCGAGCCCTAGCGAGAGCAAGAGAGATCTAGCGAGAGCGAGTGAGAGAGAGAGATGCAGAGAGCGAGGGCTACTGGCGAGCTCGCGCGGAGGAGCAAGAGAAAGGAGGTAGAAAGGGTGAGAGAGATCGAGGGCAAGCGAGAGCAGGGGCCGAGCCCTAGCGAGAGCAAGAGAGATCCATCGAGGGCGAGCGAGAGCAAGAGAGATGCAGAGAGCAAGGGCGAGGGCGGGTGAACGAGCGAAAGGCGACGAGGGTGAGAGAGAGTGAGAGCGAGGTTGAGAGATGAAGGAGAAGAGAAGGGGAAAAGGGTTTGCAAGCAAGGCAATTGGGCTGGGGTGGGCTAGGCTCAGGTGGGCTGGGCTCAGGTGGGCGGGGTTGTATATAATATATATTATATATACATATTATACATATTATATTATATATATATTCGGTTCGGTTCGGTTACCCACCATTCGGTTCGGTTTCGGTTCGGGTTTTGGTTTGGTTTTAGTGAAAACCATAACCAAACCATACCCATTGAAACAGTGTTCGGTTTTTCCCCGAACCAAACCATTACACAGTCAAACGGTTTTTAACCGCGTTGACCGGTTCGGTTTCGGTTCGGTTCCCCATGGTTTCGGTTGCAATTGCCATCCCTAGGTGTAAGTTCTAATCATTTGTTCCAGTTACTCAAGTAATCTAAATAGAATGGAAATTTGTGCTTGCTTAACATTTGCTGCACAAAGGGAAAATACATATATATTGCAGTTTGCTGTTCTTCAGAATTTCATGTTTGTATCTTTACTTGAAATTTTATTAGAATTTTCATGGGTTTTTGGAGAAGATTCTATAAAAAAATAATAAGTTTAATTTTATGATTACTTCTAATGAATATTTTAGAATTAAGTTGTAACCTGTTCAATTTTCGTATTGCTTATTTTGATTTTCCATTTCTATCATGTAGCATTTTTACTGAAGAAAGGTTGGAACGCTTGACGAAAGGTGTTAGTGATTTAGATTTGCTAGCAGCTGAAGGACATGACAAGGAAGAAAATGTAGAAGAAAATACCAATGGTAATTCATTGGAACATAACACAGTCAACATGCCAAATGGAACTGTTGGTCCTTCTAAGTTAAGCATGAGCGATTCTGTGGCTCATAAAGTGATGGATGATGAATGTCATGTGGAGAAACAAATTCTCAAGGATAACATGCATCTGAATAAAGGTACAAGTGACAGTACTGTTTTACCAGTTGATCCTGCAATGGAGAAGCTTCCAGATAAAAAAGATTATGGAGTTACAACTGGAACCTCTGAAGCTTGTGATGCTGATGCCGATATTGTAACAAACAACCAACTGGTTCAAAGACGTTTACCAAATGCTGTTTTGCCCCTTCTGCGGTATCAACAGTGTGAAAGCTCTGACTCTTCCCCAAGGTATGTCATATTCATTCCTTTCTTGTCATTGAACCAGCATTCTCTTGAAACAACTCATGTACCCAAAAAAATCCTCTGCTCTAATATAATTAACAGTTGTATAATTCATCATTGCCTGAGAATATAGACTTCTCTCAACTTCAGCTAGAATCTGCTTGTTAAGAATAAATCCACTTAATGCTGGACACTTATAAATGAAAAAGAACAGGAAGGAAAATGATGTGATTACTATTAGTAGTAGGCAGTTAATTCTGTTTCAACAAACAATGTTTGCTCAGCTTGTTACTGCCAGCTGTCAGTAACAGTTAGTGTTGAAAGAGGCTGAATAAATTAAAGGATTTACCCAAGATATGGAATGTATAAATATTTTCTCTGCATTAGGTAGTTTCCAATTGTACAGATTTCCCTTTGTAACTAGTTTCCTTAGTAGGTTGATTGCTAGTTTCCTTATGTTGATGTTTCCTTATGTAGATGTCAAGATTCACCTTAAATAGGGCTGTAAATTCATTCTGAAAATATAGAAGAATTACAAGAATTTCTTCATGGTATCAGATCCATCATTCTATGGCACCTTTCTCTAACCTCCATTGCTGTCACCTCAGAATATAGATCTGCCTCTATTGCCGTCCTCCTCGATCCTTTTCTCCGGCCTTCATTGCTGGCACGAGACCTACAGATTGGTCTTCATTGAACATTTTCCCATCTCTATCACATTATGTCAATTGTTTCTCAGGATTCGACCTCTGCTACTATAGGTGAACTATCGGCCACACCTATAACTGTTAACACTACTAGCATTGGGAATTATTTCCAGAGCATAAATGCCTTTTATTGGCTTGATGGAACTAACTACTTGCATTGGAACTAGGTAGTTTTGCACATTTCTCAAGGGGCGAGGCAAGATAGGGCACCTTATCGATCCCAGCCCAAAGGAAGAAGATCTGGGTTTTAGGGCATGGGATGAAGAAGATTTAATGATCATGTCCTGGTTATGGAACTCCATGAAACTGGAGATCAACAAGAATTTGATGTTTCTTACCACTGCGAAGGAAATATGGGAAAACTTGTAGTAGACTTACTCTAAGAAGAACGATGTAGCATTGATCTATGAATTGAAGAACTAGGTTAGTTGTACCAAGCAAGGTGCCCTGGATAGGTTAGCTCAGACAAGCTTAGACAATCGGTTGACTGGACTTTGGCTAGAAATAGATCACAAATAGGATTTGAAACTGGAATGCAGCCATGACATTCAAGCTATTCAAGAATTACTCAAGATTGATCGGGTATTTGAATTTCTTGTAGGTCTGAATTCTAAATGTGATCAAATCAAAATTCAAATTCTCCGTAAGGTTCCTACACCAACTCTTTATGAGTGTTTTTTGATTATTCATTCTAAAGAAAGTAGACGAGGTGTTATGTTGGAACCTCGTACATAGGAGGTTTCAACAATGGTCTCTCGAAAACCTGGAGGAGGAGGAAATAAAGGAAATAAAAATTTGGGGTTTGCTGATTTAAGGAAACAATCTAGTAGGGATGGATTGTGGTGCATCTATTGCAACAAATCTCGCCACACTCGTGAGAACTATTTTTAACTAAGGCTATGATGAAGTTTGGGTATAAGCAGTCATGGTGACCATACTCTATTTATGAAACATTATGGTAAGGGAAAAATTATGGTCCTATTAGTATATGTAGATGATATTATAATTATCGGAAGTGGTAAGGAAGAAAAACTCAGGCTGAGAACACAATTGGCTCGAGAATTTGAGATGAAAGAGCTAGGGAAACTGAAATACTTCCTCAGGATTTAAGTGGCATATTCCAAACAAGGGATGTTTATATCTCAAAGAAAGTATATCCTTGATCTGCTAAGGGAAATAGGTACCCTTGGGTGCAAACTAGTGAGTACTCCTATTGATCCAAATCATAGAATGAGCCAAGAAAGCTAGGAGGGAACAATTGTTGATAAAGGACGATATCAGAGGTTGGTAGGGAGATTGATTTATCTCTCACACACCAAACTTGACATCACTTATGCAATGGGAGTAGTTAGTCAATTCATGTATGATCCTAAGGAAAAACATCTGCAAGTAGTTTAAAGAATTTTTAGGTACTTGAAAGCTACTCCTAGAAAAGGAATTTTGTTCAAAAAGGGAAGTGATCTGATAATAGAGGCATACACAAATGCTAATTATGTAGGATCTCGTATAGACAGGAGGTCAACTATTGGTTATTGCACTTTCTTAGGAGGAGATTCGATTACTTGGAGGAGCAAGAAACAGATTGTAGTAGCCAAATCGAGTGTAGAAGCATAATTTGATGCTATGGCTCTTGATGTTTGTGAAATCCTTTGGATCAAAATAATTCTAAATGAATTTATGATTGAAGGAAGTGGATCAATGAAACTATACCGTGATAACAAATAAGCTACCAGTATAGCATACAATCCAATTCAACATGATTGAATGAAGCATGTGGAAGTGGACAAACATTTCATCAAAGAGAAGATTGACAGTGGACTTATTACTATCCTTCACGTGACATTAGGAAACCAGTTAGTTGATGTTTTAACCAAAGGGTTGCCTACTATTAGAATTGAATTTTGAGAAGGGTGAGTTCTCCTTGAATTGAGGAGAATTGAGGAAGTAAGGGGGAAGAATAGAGAGAAGTGAGGGGAAACGGGGACTAGAGAGAGAGAGAGAGAGAGAGAGGCGGGAAACTTTTGTATCGATAATGAACTCAATGGTTTGTGGAGTGGTATCGGTGTTCTTATATACTGATTCGGCTCCTAATATTGGGCGCTAGGGCCCACTTGATCATCATTTACGAAGATAGTTTGATTTTAAAAGTTTAGGCCTAACTGTCTAACTACTCTTCCCGTGTAAACAATCAACTAGTTACAATTTCACTCAGTTATTGCACTGTAATCCCATGACAATTCCCCTCACCTTCAGCAACTTCTTGTCCTTAAGAAGATCAAAGTAGCCCTGCCACCTTAGGAAACTGTTTGAGCAAGTTAGGGAGATATTCCTAGGTATTGTTCTCCAGGTGGAGATTAGACCATCTCACTAGTACTTGTGTCAGAGGGGCTCCTTGTCAGTACATGATCCTTTTGTCAAGGATTGCCACAGGTTCAGAGGCCTCATTAAGATCCAGAAGTAGGAGAGGTAGGGCTGTGCTAACTAAGTTGGCTATTGCTGACTTCTTCAACAGTGATGCATGGAACACCAGGTGTATCTGGGAGTTTGGGGGTAGTTGGAGCTTGTAAGTTACCTAACCTATCCTTGCTACAATAGGATAGGGCCCATAGTACTTTGGGCTAAGTTTAGAGTGTTGGCTTGGGGTTAAGGCCTTTAGGTGAGCCTGTCTGAGCTTAAGGTAGACCTTTTCTCCTTCTACAAACTCTCTATTACTCCTTTTCCTGTTTGCAAGTCTCGAAGATGAATGGTTTAGAAAAATCAAGCAGCCCAAGAGTAGGCACTTCACTCATTGCCTGTTGAGCTATACAAAAGCCTCATCTACCTTCTCATCCCAAGAGAACCCCTTCTCCTTCAGTAGATTAGTTAGGGGCTTGCTAATCACCCCATAGTCCCTCACAAACCGTCTGTAATACCTTGTCAAGCCCAAGAATCCCCTTAGGGTTTTCACAGTTGTAGGTCTTGGCCATGCTAGCATAACAACCACCTTCTTAGGATCAGTGCTCACCTCTGCACTAGATATCACATGTCCCAAGTATTCCACCCGTGGTTGTGTAAAGGCACACTTAGATTTCTTGATAAACAACTAATTGAACCTAAGGACCTCAAATGTAATTTTTAGGTGATCCATGTGCTGGTGGAATGAGGAACTATAGACAAGGATGTCATAAGAAAAACAAGTATAAATTTGAGGAGGTAGGGTTCAAAAATGTGATTCATTAGGGTTTGAAATGTGGCAGGGGCATTTGTAAGGCTAAAGGGCATTACCAAGAATTCGTAATGCCCTTGGTGAGTGGTGAAAATAGTTTTTGGTATGTCATGAAGGTTCATACGGATTCGGTGATACCCTGATCTAAGGTCTAATTTAGTGAAAACAACTGCATGCTTAAGCTTATCCAAGAGGTCTTCGATTATAGGGATTGGAAATTTGTTCTTTCTAGTGTGAGTGTTGAGCTAGCGGTAATCAATGTAAGAGCGCCGGCTCCCATCCTTCTTTTTAACAATAAGTTTAGGTGATGCATATGGGCTTTGACTTGTCGAATGATTGTGAAAATAAACAAGATCGCTACGGGGCAAGCAGTGTAGTTCAAAATTTTTGAACCTTACCCCGATCTCAGCGATTGGATCAACGTCGAAATCAAATCATTCACATACAAAATAAAATAAATCTAACCTTTAGATTTTCGAGTTGTTTGCGGATTCGAGCCGTCCAAGCGTCCGGCCTCTAACTCGTGATACGCGACACGCCTCTATTGGCGAGGAGAGCGGAATAAGAGTGCTAGCTCCTTCTCCCTTTTCGCGGCTTGTGTATGGACAGAAAGAACCTTCCGTTTCAAATCGATGCGGAATAGAAATATGAGAGAATGTATGGCAATTTTTCAACTCTTAAAAATCATAAAATAAAATCATCATTTGGGCAACCCTTAAAGGGGTATTTATAGAGAAGCCTCATAGGATTTCTTAAACCCTAATAGATTGTGCTGGCCCATTTATCCTAGTCGAACTAGGAACTTAATTAAATGGGTTTATTATAGTCCAACTAGAAGTTTAATTAAATAGCCCAAATCCAATTATAAGTTTAAATAAAATATTTGGCCTAAATCTAATTCAAGCCCAAATATAATATTTAATTTAATATTTGACCCAAATCTAATTTAGCCCAAATATTAATTTAATTTAATATTTGTCCCAAATACTTTATTTAGACCAAATATTAATTTAAGTCCAAATATATTTTATTTTCTATTTGCCACTCTTAACAAATAGAAAATTATTAAATTAGAAACTCCTTCCTAATTTAATCAATTGTCATTTTAGAAAACTTTTTCCTTTATGATGACCTCTCATCATATCTTCGTCATTACGTTTATTTGTTCTTTTTCTGTGAGAACCTATGACAGCACAACTTCTTGCCGAAGTGTCTCACTTAACCATACGTGCGTTTTCTTGATTGAAGTCAGGGATTGTGCCTATTGCGTATGTCTCATTAGACTTCTGAATATGTTGGCAATGTGTCGGTATGAACACATAAGACAAGATTTGCCTCTAGCAAGGCGTCATGCCTACCCAATTATTCAGAAGGATTTATAATCCGCAAATAACCTTTCACGAGCATAGTTACCGTGTAATTCGATTCTCTTGTCAATGTATCTTCTGTGATCTCAAGTCTGGCGATGTGTTACTTGATTATGATCACATGAGTTTTTCTTCGATCTTCTGGATATCCTCACTTAATAGAAAGTGAATCAATAACTCCTTATTGATCTCTTTTACCATGGCCATGGATTTAAAGTGAATATCCACCGAAGGCGCCTTAAATACATCATCCTTTATCAAGGGATAGACGAGTCATATCTTGGTTATGCACTCATCTCCATAAGCCTCACGATATGCCCAACGATCGCTCACGTGCAGCCTTTGTCTAGGCCCATCGAAACGATGTCAAAGTATACTGGTCTTCTTATGAGATGACCGTGACAACCTCAGGTCCAAGGATTAGTTACATCCATCTCGTATGAGAATTCTATCAACAAATAATCAAAACGGATTCTCATGGCGAGTCATGTCCAGTGACACGTTCTCCAACATTGGTCACCTATGTACTTGTCTAGACATCCCCATGCCTATGGGTGTGAGGCCCCCATTGCTATCACATAGCAAAAACATAGCACATACAAGTCTTACCACAATTATCAATGTCTATTCTTGACATTGCTACAACTTGGGACATTTAATGATGTCTAAAAACTGTGATGCATTATCTCACATCTTTATAGATTAATCACAGTATACATCATATGGACTTCTATTTAGTTTTATCCGGTCATTACAATAATAACAAGAAACTAATAGAACGACTTCTTGTGAGATTGAATAACTCATTATTCAATAATAAATATGATTGCAATTATCAGTATACAACATGCCCAATCTGATTAGGTTTAGAGCACCTACACTAACAGATTAACCTTATCAGCATGTCCTTAATTAGTTTTTTGATCTTAGCTTTTTGTTTAGGGGGATATCGATAGGCTTTGATGTTAATAGGTTCAGTGTCATAATGTCTATGGGGAGGAAGTGAATGGGTTTCTTCAAATAGGTCTCTAAATTCAAACAAAAGTTTATTAAGGGAATCTAGTTCATATACCTCCCATTGTTTACTATCTGAGTGATTTCTCCTTTTCCATTATGCTCCCTTTTCTCTTTGAATGCTCCACTGCATGGATTGAGAAAAGTTGGGCCACTTGAGTCCACTTAGACTTTAAAATTTTTTGTAGCTTCCCTCCCTGTTATCAACTTACATATCCCCGTCTCTGGGCTGCTGATGAGGGTCATCCTCTTGCCCTCCTTCTCAAATGTGACTTCCATTTTGTTGAAGTCAAAACTTATAGGGTTAACTCCCTTCATCCAGTCCACACCAAGGATTATGTCACAACCCCCTAGCTTAAGCAGCCTTAAGTGTGCTTCAAATGTCTCCCTATGCATCTCCGAATAGAATCCCACACAAGCAGATTGACAAATCACTTTGTGATCGTTTGCTACAATCACAGACAGTGGTTGAGTCCCTGTCAATTCACACTTCAACTTCTTGACTGTCCCCTCATCCAGGAAGTTATGAGTGCTCCCACTGTCAATTAACACCATTAACCTACTGTCAATTAACACCCTCCCTTTTACCCGAATGATCTTGCTATTAAAGAGATCTGAGATCTCTGAGGGCATGAAGTGAGATCTCCACATTCTCCTCTCCTTCCCCTTCATCCTGCATGAATGCTCCATCGTCATTCTCCTCTGTTTCCTCTTCTCCTTCTAGTAGCAAAAGCTGCCTTCGGCACTAGTGCCCTAGGGCATATCGATCCCCACAACGGAAGCATAAGCCAGACTTCCTTCTCTGTTTTGCAAGCTTCCCACTGTTTATAGGAACGAGAACAATTGCAGTCTAAGGGCTCCCTCCTTGGCCACCCTGGTTGGTCCTTCCTCCTCTTCCCAAACCTTTGCCACCTATCTGGAACATCCCTGAACTCATACTCCTTATTTGCCACCTTTGCTTCTTCATTAACGCTTCTACTGTCAATTCTTGCAGCCGTGCACGCTTAGCTGCTTGTTTGGTCGTTTTAGGCTTTTGCATCTTAACAATTGGCCTTTAACTCCTCACTTAATCCACTCACAAAACTGGGGACAAAATATCCCTCTGTCAAATGTGGATTCAAGATTAACATAAGTGACTTAAGCTCCTTGAATCTCCATTGGTATGACTACACCGATCCCTCCTGACATAGCTTATTAAACTCCTCTACTATGTCCACTATGTTCCTGTCATCGAACCTTTCCTTTCACATAGGTCCTCCACAAATTCAGCCCACTGACAACCTTCCTTAGCTCCTATCCAGCCCTGAAACCATGCATCCCTTACATCATTAAGGTAAGCAGCATCAAGAGTCACTCACTACTATTCAGGCACATGGTAGAAGCTGAACATTCTCTCGCATCTATGCACCCACCATCTCGGATTCACTCCATTAAACAAGGGGATCTCTAATTTCGGAAATGGAAAACCAAGCTAATGAGGAGCAACCTGAATCCCCTGTCTCCTCTCCATCGTGTTTTCCCCTACTACCACTGGATCTGCCTCAAATTTAGAGGCATCCTTCGTTTGAGGGACCAGAGTGTGCCCCGGCAAGATCGGGTTAGATCTTTCTCTGGGAGGGAATTCTGGGGAGTCTTACCTAGTGTTGACTCATGAACATCCTTACGAAAATCTGCATCTGATCTTTCAATTGATTATGTTGCTCCCGATTCTCCTCCTGCCATCACTTCATGGCTCCTTCAATTCTTCTTTCCACCACTGTCTCCATGGATGACTCCATACTTTTCATACGAATTTTCATATCGGCCACTGTCGCGGTGATCTACTGCAACTATGCCTCCATTTGCTTCATGCGGGTGCCATTGACCATGGACCATGGTGAATTCCAAGAATGATCTGTACCTGAGATTGTGCTCTGATACCATAATGTCATAATCGAATTCTATCAAGGGTGAATTCTCCTTGAATTGAGGAGAATTGGGGAAGTGAGGGGGAAGAACAAAGAGAAGTGAGGGGGAAACGAGGATTAGAGAGAGAGAGAGAGAGGTTGGAGAATTTTGTATTGATAATGAACTCAATGGTTTGTGGAACAGTATCAGTGTTCTTATATATTGATCCGGCTCTTAATATTGGGTGCCAAGGCCCAGTTGATCATCATTTACAAAGATAGTTTGAATTTAAAAATTTAGGCCTAATTGCCTAACTATTCTTCCTGCCTAAACAATCATCTAATTACAATTTCACCCGGTTATTGCACTATAATCCCATGACACCTACTTCAAGGTTTCAAGAGATTGCTGCCAAGTTGGGAATGGAAAATATCCATTCGTCGGCTTGAGGGAGAGTTTGAAAGAGGCTGAATAAATTACAGGATTTATCCAAGATTTGGAATAATAGATATGGAATGTATAGATATTTTCTCTGTATAAAGTAGTTTCCAATTGTACAGATTTCCCTTTTATCATGTTCCCAGGGAAATAGAGGGTAATATTGTAATAAAGATATAATATTTGTTAGAATTACAGTTGTATTGCACGTGGGTTGGCTGTGAGAGGCTATAAATAAGCCACTGCTGTTGGAGAAGAAGGATTTTTGAATTGATAATTGAATTCTCTCTTTTATCTCTCTTGAATTCTCTCAATCTCTCTCCAATTTCTCTCTAATCACTCTCGTTCTTTCCCTCTCTTCTGTTCTTCCCTAACTTCCCCCAATTCCTATCACAACCCTGACTAACCCTAGGGTTGTGACACCTTTGTAACTAGTTTCCTTAGTAGGTTGATTGCTAGTTTCCTTGTGTAGGTGTCAAGATTCACCTTACATAGGGTTGTAAATTCATCATTCTGAAAATATAGAAGAATTACAAGAATTTCTTCAGTCAGTTAGTTAGAGATTCAGTTTAGTAATATATAAACTCAATAGGTCTCATTGTATCTTTTCAGATTCAGTCTTTTATCCTTAATTTTTTCTCTCAATTTCCTCTTCTTTTGTTTCTTCTCCTTTTACATGGTATCAGCGCATGTAGGATTAGACCCATTTCAGCAATGTATCTATGTTTTCTCTTTGGATCACCATTTTACTGGTGAGTAAGGACAAGAAAGTCTAGTTTGAATAGTGAATACAATGTTGCTGAAAATAAGGAAGGAACACCTTAAATTCACTACCATTATCAAAATGAAAAAATGAGTTTAGTGTTATACTATAGGAGTAGTGCCAATCGAGGAGAAGATGAGAGAGACTAGACTAAGATGATTTGGTCATGTGAGAAGGAGACTAAGAGACGCTCCTGTGAGGAGAGTTGATGAAATGGAACAATTAGTTACAAAAAGAGATAGAGGTAGACCCAAGAAGACTTTGGGAGAGACATTAAAATTTGATATGAAATATATGGATCTAAATGAGGATATGACAAAAGACAGAAATACATGGAAGTCTAGAATTCATGTAGCCGACCTCACATAATGGGATAAAAGCTGGATATGTTGTTGTTGTTGTATGTAGTGTTATACTATAGTTAAACAAATTTATGGAATCTAATGTCGTGTACCTAAGTTGGAACTTTTGTATGAAGGGGGAAATCATGGCTTTAATAAGTTGTAATTAGATTAGCATTTTTGAATTTGAATTCGGGAGTGGAAACTGTTTCATTGGCGCCAACTTCCTGCAGAGGACCAGTTTAAAAGCTTGGTCCTAGCTCATTTGAAAGGCATTGAATACAATTGAATTGCCTATTCTCTCAATTTTCCTCTCTCTCTCCTTTCTTCTCGATCTTTCTCCCTCAATTCTGAAATTTCCCTTCCCTCTTCTACAATTCCCGCCTAATTCTCTTCTAAAAAGAGGAGAGTTACCTCTGTCAGATCAAGGATTCGATATCTAATAAAGATAGCAAATTGGTTATTGAGGTGTTTATGGATGCTGACCATGATGGATGTAAAGTTACCAAAAAGTTTACAAGTGGGTTGTGTGTATATCTTGGTAATAACCTGCTTATTCGGAGTTCAAAGAAACAGCTTGCAGTAGCAAGATCAATTGGAGAAGCTGAATACAGAGCCTTAGCTCAAGGTTTTACAGAGATATTATGGTTGAAATCTTTATTTACTGAGTTGGGTTACTCTTTCTCTAGTCCACCAGTTCTTCAGTGTGATAATACAACAGCCAAAAGCATAGCAAAAAGTCCTGTGTTTCATTCACGGATAAAACATATTGAGATGGATATTCATTTTGTTTGAGAAAAGGTGGAGAATGGGGATACTGATATATGGTTTGTACCCTTTGAGCATCAAACAGTTGATATTCTTACAAAGGGTTTCCCAATAGATTGGTTTGAAAGAAGAAGTACAGCAGAAGTTTTCTCAGAATTCTGTGACACAGGAGCTGGTTGAGCAAAATGCTTCTAAGCAAGCAACCAGGTATCATTTGAGGGGGAAATGTTAAGGATAAATCCATTTCATTCTGGACATGTATAAAGGAAAAATGACAGGAAAGAAAATGATGTTATTACTATTAGTAGTAGGCAATTTATTTTCAGTTGGTGATGTGGCCTGGTAGTTTTAATTCTATTCCAATAAACAACAATGTTTTCTCGGGTTGTTACTGTCAGCTGTCAGTAATAATCAGTTTGTTAAAGATTCTGTTGAATAATATATAAACTCAACAGGTCGAATTTTATCTTTTCAGATTCATTATTTTATCCTAATTTTTTCTCTCAGTCTTCTCGTCTTTTCTTTCTTCTCCTTCCTTTTACACTGCTTCTACCAAACATAATAGGCTACAATCTTTTTCTTCTTCTTTTCTTCATAAAAGAAAATGGAAAGTAGGAAATAAAGATATGCCTTTAGGACTCCAGAACTGTCAATCCACTTTGTAGGAGGCATAAAATAGATTGGTTCTGATAGATGTAAGTGAAGAAGTAATTAAAAAAACAAAAGAACTATTTCATTTCATTTTGGTGTAGGTCGAGTGAGGAAGGTACTCAGTACTCAGTATGTGTTTGACATTGTATGCATGAATTTTATACTAAATTTGTGTCTCCTCTTCTTGTACTTCAATTACTTCTAATTTTCGTTCTCTTGGTGAGTATGAGTTGGAATTATGGTGTTATGGTGTAGGAATGTAGTTGTAATTTGTGCACTTTCAGTTTCCATTTGTTGCAAATGTTGATTTTCTTATGTTAAAAATAAATGGTTTCTTTTGTGTGTGTGTAATAGTCTAGGGTACTTGTTGCACCAAAGGAAATGCCTTGGTTGACTGGCTTTGATTTGTGGTACATCATGACCAGAGGAAATAATTTATGTAGCACTGAAACTTTTCGGAGCTAACTTGTTATCGTGCCAATGGAAATGTCATGGTCATCAGCTTGTTTCATAAGCATTACAAATTCTTTAATGCAGTTTTTGGAGCTCTCCTAATGATGATAGAATTTTTAGGAGTGATGCTGACGAAGCAGAGATAGAAGATGCATCTTCTTCAGGCCGGGAGTATTCCAGTGACCATAGTGATATTCTTGAATGGGCTAGGGTCTGTATCTTGCCAAAAATTTCTTAAGCCTTTTACCAAACTATTTCTGTGGGTGTAAAGTCTTTTCGATGTTCATATTTTTTGGTTTCTTTGTCTCTTTCTCTGACTATTGCAGGCTAACAACCATGGGTCCTTGCAAATAATATGTGAGTATCACCGGTTAAATTTCCCTGCAAGGGGTTCAACAGTTACCTTCCATCCTCTGGAGCACCTGCATCCTTTGGAATTTCATAGACCTGATGAAACAGTTCTTCATGTTGCTGGATCAACAATTGATTTGAAGTCATGCAGCAGTAGTTTGGAATTAGCAGAGGTATGTGGATAAGATGACAGAATACTTGTTTTGATGATAGTCCCCAAATTATTTTCTACCTTCTTAACTTAGTTGATAGCATTCTCAGTTTCTCTTACATGTGTTTGTAGGCATACCATGAACTTGTGGCAGAGGAGGAGGCAACTGCCTTGTCTGTATGGGCTGTTGCATGCCTATGTGGTTCCTTGCGACTTGAGAATGTGAGTCTGTTTCCTGGTTTGACATGGCATTTTCTAATGTTCTGCAGAACAAAGCACTATCATATTTTTCTGTTCTCTAGATTATTGTAGATACTGTGACCAGTTTTCCTGGAATCATGCGGTAATCTCATATGACTAAGTGACTAGTGCAAGCATGATGCTGCAATGAACATTTACTTTTTGAACAGCATTGATAATATCTACACTTCTGAATAGGAAGATGTTGGCAACATTCTTTTTATGCTTTGAATATCCTTGCATAACACCCCATAGAGATTCTTCAACTTCAAGCTGGTCCTAATTGAGATCAAACATTGCATTGCAGGATATCCCTTTTCCCTGTTTCCAGGATCTTGTGCTGAAATATGCCCTTGTCTTCCTTCTTGTCTTTAAATTGTGGAAAGCATTAAAAAACAAAAGTGGTTTATTTGTCCATCTCAAACGTTATATAACATCAAGATATAAGCCAAAAACTCTGTTACGAGAATTGGGGCATTTTTGTCAGGTTTAGGTAAAGAACCAAGGTGATATACATCTAATTCTTATACTAAAGGTTAGATTTCATACTTAAATATCTCTTTCATTTATTAAGGGTAAAATGATTCAAGAACCTAAATCATCTTTTTCTTTTGGCACAAAAAGTAAGATTATGTGTACTTTTATAATAAGTTTTATTACTTGAACAATTTGTTGGGTGCTTTTCTAACTCAGCCATTGCATATGCATATAAGTGTAATGTCTGATACAAGACATGAAGCAGGCATGACTAGCTATGATTTAATTGGACATAGTGGTCTAGGTACAATAAAAATGTATTTGTGAATTAATTTAGTTGGAAAGTTAGGCTCATCATCTTTGCCACACATTATTTCAAGTGAAAATGGAACTTGGTAGAACAAATATAGATTTTTCTTGTTGAAGAGAAATGAACGATAGGATTTCATGTTGACACTAAAACAAGATCATAAAATATAATTACAAGGAGATGCCTGGATGTGGCATTCAGTTAGTTGTCAGCCTTGATTAGGATCCACCCCTTCCTGGAAGTGGGAAAAACAAGATTTAGTGTCTTAATTGGTGTTTTGATAGGCAGGAATTCCTAGTAGACTTGCAGAATTAGCTCTAGGTTCTTGATGAAGAATAAAATGAGAAGTGAGACCAAAAGTAAATTCACCAGCTCTGGAAACAGAAGGAACCGAAAGGTTATATAACATTTTCCAATTGATTTCACTTTGGACTTTCCCCTTTTTGTGAAGATATATTTGAATATGACCAGGCTAATTGTAAATACTATAATAATTCTCTTCTTGTTTAAATGTTAGTCAGGTCATCCCTTTCATTGTGCATTACAGGTGCTAACATTGTTTGCTGGTGCTTTGCTGGAGAAGCAAATTGTGATTATTTCTTCTAATTTGGTATGTGCTTATTTAATTGGGCATTTATTTACATGGATGGATAATTTTCTAGTTCTGTTGCAAGGAAATGTGAGGGTAGTTGGTTTGCATGATCTGTATGGAATGCCTCTACTTTATCCAAGTCCCATGCATAATAACAAATCTTTGGCCTGATACAATTACGTATGGAACTTGAAAACCTACCTAATTTTGATATGGACCATCAATCAGTGTTCTAAAATACGCTTGGCACTTGTTAGGTGCCAGACTGGGACCTACTGCCTAGGCGGGGCTTAGGAAAATTGTGTTTTTTTTTTTTTAAACCTTTTGATGTATCATGTAATTTGATGTTATTTTCAGTTAAATCAAAGTTGGAAAGACACGTGAAATAATGGAATTAAGTTTGAGAAAACAAATTGTTGTAGATTAGCTATGGGTTCAGGAAGGCAGAAGCAACAATAATGCAACATAAACCATATCCGAAGAATCTAGCTATCTAATTGGATTTTTTCCTCTTTATATTCTTCCAACACACGATCTTTATCGGACTCAAAATCAAATTCATTGATTTCTTGCTCTTCTTCTTCTGGTTGGAGAATTTGCACAATATAAGATGACGAAGAGAACGATGGCGAAGATGGGTTGGGTTGGGTTCGGAGAAGAGAATGATGGTAGGAACGATTCGGAGAAGAAAATGACAATGGGTTGCAGATTTACTTGCAGTGGCGGTGACATGGCGATAGGGGAAAGAGGCGACGGGGGAAAGAGAGGATGAATGTAGGCTATAGCGATAGCGGCAAAGGGGGAAGAGTGAGGAGAATTAGGGATTTCTTTGAGGAGAAGGTTAAAGTATCACACGAAGTAGGGAAGGGGGGATTTCTTTGGGGATTGGCATCGTTTTGTGCCTGGGCCACCTAGGTGTTGCCTTAATTGGGCCCTGCGCGACTTGCATGTATTCGCTGTGGCAAGGGGCTGCCTAAGGCCGAGGCAGCTGCCTAGGCCGCATAGTAGAACACTGCCATCAATGCGTGGTTTGTATAATGTCTCATCCATATTTTTGGGGTTGTCTAATTATTGGGGACTTGATAGAAGCCGCTTGAACTCTGTCAGAATTTTGGCCAAAAGGATATTCAATCCCAGGGAGCATATTTTTGTTCAATTATTTCTCTTGACAAAGAAAATAATAATGACAAAATTCTAACAATAAAGATAACAAGAAGAATGAATATCAAGCCTTTATTGCACTCTATGGGGTCCGCTATGTGAATTCTACCTCGCCAGTTATTTTAGACAAAATTCTGGAATGTGATTTTCTTTTCTGAATTTAATTTGTTTGCTTGACAGGGCATATTGTCTGCTTTAGTCCTGTCAATAATCCCACTGATTCGTCCTTATCGGTGGCAAAGCTTATTAATGCCGGTACTGTCCTTTCTATACTTCTGTACTTCTTGTTTGTTTTGGTTTATCACTTTCAGTGACTATGTATGAACTTCCAGGTTTTGCCAAATGACATGTTGGACTTTTTGGATGCCCCAGTTCCATACATAGTAAGTTCTAATTTCTGGACTGTGCCTGCAAAAGATGAAAGAGTAATCCTTTACTTGAAAGGGTTTCATGTCTCCCATTACTTTTATTGTGTAGATCTACCAAAGCATGGATTTTTGATGGAGGGAGGCACTGTAGTGAAACGCTTGTGTAAATAAGAAAGATAACCTTTTTCTTTTGATATTCAGTTATCTAGTTAATAATCCACCCTTTCTACTGATGGTGTAAAAGATGATCCAAACCTGATTTTATTTACCATAATATTATTATAGCATGGGGATTCTTAGCCAAGGGATGCTGATGTTCACTTGTACTGAGTTGAAGTTTTTTATATAATAGCTTAATTCTGCCATAATGGTACTTTCCTCAATATTCTTTGGGCAATGATGTACAAGTGAAATTCTATATAGTGCTCTCATATAAAATGAAAGTGGCTGATTAGTAACCGTACTTTAGTAAGGGAGAAAAAAATGCTCTTAAATATGTCATAATTTTAAAAAAGGGCTAGCATTCTGATAGCATTTTCTACATAAAAATTATGGAAGGCTATCATTTTCCATATTGATTTGTATGTACTGTATATGCTTTCTTTTTGGATATTCCTTTTGCTTCATAAGAATGTGCCTTGCTCTATATTTCTGTTTTTGTTGTATCATTATTATTGTTCCTTTTAACTCCTATAGCTTATTCTGATATTTAATTGGATACAAAGTAGGTTGGTGTAAAGAACAAAACCACTGAAGTGCAGTCAAAGATAATGAATGTTATTCTCATTGATACGACAAAGAATCAGGTGTGTATCTCATTTGTGCCTTGTAGTTGGTTATACATAGGTTGATACTTGAAGGCCTTCTGTTTTCCTAGTTAACTCTGCGGCACTGTAACTTGACTTCGTTTGTTGTAGGAATACAGCCTAAGACACTAGTGTGCATAGTTGTGAATACTGTGTTGGACAAAGTGTTGCATTTTATCATTGTTACAGTACACCACCGGAGTACCTATTGTTATATACAAAGTAATTATTATATTCTATGAAAGAATATGTACAAATATAATAAAATTTTCAAATAAATAAATGAACTTATAAAAGTATAAAAATATCACTTTCATGAAGTGCATATCTTAGACAAACAATATAACAATATTTCCAAATCAACATAAGAGTTCATTTAAATCAGCATTTAATTGAGACCACAAGGAGAAGAATATTACTCAATGTAAAACACAGAACAAAAATACATAAAGTTAAAAAAAACTGCCCTTGTGATGTGATTGGACCAAAGACCTCCTGTTCACACTGCAAAGTATATGTATACATATATATATATATATTTACAAAAGAAGTTACAGGTTGAAAGGCACCAGTGAGAAAGAGAGAGTGATTGGCAGCTTGAGAAGCTAGAGGAGATCTGACTGGGATACAGCTCAAGGGAGAGGAGTGTGTGACGTGAGAAGTGAGAACTTGAGAACTTAGACTGAGAGTGCGGAAGAAAAGAAATGATAATGAAATCACATTTCAAAGTCTTCCTTGAAATATTAGTGAGTATAAGATGGGAACTTGAGAACTTAGACTGAGAGTGCGGAAGAAAAGAAATGATAATGAAATCACATTTCAAAGTCTTCCTTGAAATATTAGTGAGTATAAGATGGTAACTCAGTATTGGAAGATACTGGCTAGCACCTTCGGTATCATTTGGTAAGTTATCTGGAACAGAACTCAAGCTTGTAGTGTACCACAAATTGACCAGTGCAAGATTCACTACCATGCTAGGGTTGTTACATAAAGGCTAGTTGCTAGTGGGTAGCATTCCTGATGTTATTACTACTTTTTAGTTTGTTCCGAAAAGGCAATAGATTGAACTCCATGGCCTATGTCCAGTCTGACTTAAAAGTTATCTGCAGTTGCCAAATATTGTAAAGAGGAGGATCCAATTATTCAAAAACCTGTGTCAACAATTAGATGGATATAGGAGGGTCATGAGTCTCATGACTAAGCGGAAGCTCACAGGACATGTATCATTCATTTAAAATCACTGGATTACTATGAAATACTTGTATTTTTTCTGTGATCTTTATGATTAGTCTTGTTAATAAAATAGGGATTTCCTTTGTAGTTATTTGACAGAAAGCATAACCTCCATTATTCGAATCTGAAAAATATATATGAGTTACAGCATAGAAACTGCTCCTATGGAGTTGGTTAAGACATGAAAAACTGTCATAGGGACAAAATTGTACACTTAAAAAATACAAAATTGTATAATTACATGGTTTTCTACACTCCCCCTCAAGTTAGACTGTAAATGTCAAGTAAGCTCAACTTAGATCTCATATCCTCAAACGTAATCTTTGGTAGAGCCTTGGTCAGAATGTTTGCAGCCTGTAGTGCAGTAGGTATGTAAGAAATATTGGCAATTCCACCTTCAATTTTTTCTTTTATGGAGTACTTATCTATTTTCACATGTTTAGTTTGATCATGATGAGCTGGTTCTTAACTGTGCTTATAGTAGCTTGATTATCACATAACATGTTAATTGGATCATCTACTACAATTTTGAGTTCAAGAAGTAACCACTTTAACCACATTCCTTTGCAAATTCCATGAGCCATCACTCAAAATTCAGCTTCAGCGTTACTTTGGGCCATAACTATTTGCTTCTTGTTGCGCTAAGTAACCAAGTTCTCCCACATATAAGTATAATATCTAGAAGTTGATCTGCGGTCAGTAGTCAATGTTCCTCTTCTTATTCTTCTTAAAGTATAAACCTTCCCCATGAGTTTTCTTTAGGCATCTCAAAATGTGGTACAATTGATCCATGTGCTCTTTGTTGGGATTGTTCATAAATTGACTGGCTGCACTTACTACAAAGCCAATATCAGGTCTTGTGTGTGAGAGGTAGACAAGTTTTCCAACTAGTCTTTGATATCTTCATTTGTCAGTAGGAGCACTTTTTCCTTCTCCTCTATCTCTAGTGACAATGTTTATTGGAGTATTTGGAAGCTTGCATCTAAGCCTACTGGTTTCTTTAAGTAAATCAAGAACATACTTGCGTTGAGAAACCACAGTACTTGTTTTAGACCTTGCAATTTCCATCCCGAGAAAATATTTCAGATTCCCAAGTCTGTTGACTTCAAATTCATGTGCACGAAACCTCGAGTTTTCCAATCTCCTCCTCGTGATCTCTTGTAAGGATTATATCGTCCACATACACAATAATAATGGATATCCTTCCATCGGGAGAATTTTTTATAAACAAAGTATGATCAGACTGACATTGTGGGTAACCAAACTTCTTAACTGCATTAGTAAACCTATCAAACCAGGCTCTAGGAGACTGTTTAAGACCATAAAGAGATTTCTTTAACTTACAATTTTTGTCTGGCTTTGTTTGATTCTCAAGACCTGCCGGAATCTTCATGTACACCTCCTCTTCTAGATCTCCATTGAGAAATGCATTCTTGATATCCAGTTGATGTAATTTCTAGTTATGATTCACTGTAAGAGATAAAAGTACCCGAATCATGTTTAATTTGGCAATAGGAGCAAAGGTCTCTTGATAGTCATTGCCATAAGCCTATTTGAAACCCTTAGCAACTAAGCAGACCTTGAATCATTTGACACTTCCATCTACATCCACCTGGATTCTTTCCTGGTGGCAAGTTGATTACATCCCAAGTTTCATTCTTTTCAAGTGTTCTAATCTCTTCGTTTACAGCTTGCTTCAATTCAAGTATTTGGAGAGCTTCTTGTATATTGTTGGGATCCTGAATATTTGTGAGATTAGTATTAAAAGCTCGGTATTCTGGTGATAACTTCTTGTAAGATAGGAAGTTGTAGATGGGATACTTCGTGCAAGACCTTACATCTTTTTTTTGAGCAATCTCTTCAGGATTAGAAACAGTGTTACCTTCTTGTGTCTCGTTTGGAGTTAAACTCAATTCAGCGTCATGGTTAGTAGTGGGTTGCACTTATTCTTCTACATCCCCTTGATCTTTTTTCCTTCTAGAGTAGACAATTAACTCTTTGTTGTTGACAGTTGAAGGAACAATTAAAATTGTGACTCTAGTTGGTTTTCAATGACATGAGAAACCAAACTAGGCACAAACACAGGTGGATAAAATGGAGCGACAGTAGTAGAAGGAAGGGCAGTAGTAGGTGCGAGTTCAAAATCCCAAAAACGATATTTTGAATTATCACTTTCCCTCTAAATGTTGGTTTTGGAATAATATGGATGATTTTCCAAGAAAGTAACATCCATTGAATGATAGAATTTCTTTGTGAAAAGAGAGTAACACTTATATCCCTTTTGATTTGGAGTATAATTGAGAAATATACATTTGATGGCTTTAGGATCAAATTTATATCGATATTGATGAGGAATATGGACAATGGAAGTACACCCAATCACTTTAAGGGGGTAGATGAAATGAGACGATGTGAAGGATATGACTTGAGAAAGACTTGACATTGAGTTTGAAATTTGAGAATTCGAGAAGATATTCTATTAATAAGATAGGTGGCGGTAAGAATAGTCCCCCCACCCCCCCCCCCCCCCCAAAAAAAAAAAAAAAAAAAAAAAAATCTCGGACATGAGAGGATACTATAAGAGCTCGAGTAACATCTAACAAATGTCGATTTTTTCGTTCAACAATTCCATTTTGTTGAGCGGTATTAGGACAAGAACTTGGTGGACTATGCCTTTTTTGAATTAAGTATGCCCCAAGAATGGAATTAAAATAATCTTTGGCATTATCAGTACAGAGATTTTGAATTTTGGCATTGAATTGAATTTGAACCATTTTGTTGAAACTTTTGAATAATTGACCTATCTCGGATTTTTCTTTCGTGAGAAATATCCAAGAGAGATGAGTGTGGTCATCAATGAATGAAACAAACTATCTAGCTCGGTTACACTTTTAATTTTAGAAGGTCCTCGTAACATCACTGTGAATCAATGAGAAATGATGGGATTCTTGGTATTTTTGAATGGGATAAGAATTGCGAACATGCTTAGACAATTGACATGCTTCACATTGAATATCAACATAATTTTTATTAAATAATGATAGAAAGAGTTCTTTGAGATGCAAAAGATTAGGATGACCCAAACGATAGTGCCATACCATTATTTCACTATCTTTATTAGACCTAAGAGCAGAAAAAGAATGTTTTCCTTCGACTGTCTTTTAAGATTGTCTTCTAGAGGATTCAGTCACTTTGAATATATGAAGTCTTGAATGCAACTTAGTACTGCCAATCATCTGTCTTGAATTCAAATTATGGAAAACACAATGTGGAGAAAAATTTAGTAACACAGTTCTTTTTCAGAGTGAGCTAACTAATTGATGCAACGTGTAGCGCGTGTGTGAAAAAAACACACTAAAATAAACTCTTGAAAGAACAAACTTCAATGGCCGAAGCTTGGTTTTTAAAAAGACGCAAAAACAAGACTGTTTTGCTAAAAAAACCCAAATAGATTGCTTAAATTTGAATTGAGAAAACTTGATTACAACCCCTAATTTCTCATTATATTTATAGTGTTTGGCTAATCCAAATCCATCTAATATTTATAAATAAAATTCAACTAGAATCCTAATAGAAATAAATTCTAAGTAAAAGTCAATTAGAATCCTAATAAAAATTAAAATCTAATCAAACATGAAGTAGAATCTTAAATCAAGTATAATTGTAAAACATATGAAGTATTAAAATATTGTTTTGGTGTTACTGTCCTGACGATACTATTCCGGTGTGGTTGGGTCGGTCTTGGGCTGGGTCTTGATCAATGACCGCATCACTAATAGATAAAAGATTACAATCCAAATTGGGAACCAATAAAACCGATTCAAGTGTGAGGTTCTTTGAAATGACAACAAAACCTATACCAGACACCCTTGAGATAGAACCATTAGCAATACGCACTATGTAATTTTTAGAACAAGGTTGGAAATCTTGGTTGAGAGATATATTACCAGTCATATGATCTGAGACTCTAGAATCAACAATCCAACTACCCTTACTATCGACCTTTTTAACTTTAAGTGCAGTCAGAAAATTACCCTTCTAAGCCACCGTAGTATTCGGGGAGATTGATGTTTGTTGGGCTTGGATGATCAATCGTTGAAGAATTTCCAGTTGTTCCTTGCTGAATTGGCTATTTTGTGCTGCAGTAGAACCCTCCTTGGTTGTAGTATGGTGTCCATGACATTCTCTCTTACTCCTCAGTTTCCAATCAGTGGGTTTCTCATGAATATTCCAGCAAGTGTCTTGGGTGTGACCTGCCTTTATGCAATGATCACACCAGGGTCTTCCTTTTCTTGGTGTGGTAGTCATCGGTTCCTCGAGAAATCATAGCAGAGACTTTGGTGGTTGGTGGCTGAATTGCAGTGCCCCTCATAACTGTTTTGCGACTTTCTTTGTGTCTAACTTCTGGTGCTACTTCATGTCGGTTTGGTAGAGGTTTGATGGCCCATATTCGCCCCCGGACTTCGTCTAAATTTTTGTTGAGACTCAAAAGAAACTTGTAAATTCTTTTCTTCTCAACAATCTTCTTATATTGTCCAGCATCAGTTTGACACTCCCACTTAGTTATCTCTTACATATCAAGCTGCTGCCAATATCTAGTTAGACGACTAAAATATTGGGTGACTGTGAGATACCCTTGACCGAAATCACGGAAGATTCCTTCAATTTTGAATGCCTCTGCTGCATCATCGTTGTCGGAATACATCTCCTTTGCGGCAGCCCAGATTTCTTGTGCTGTCTTGTAGAGAATAAAGTTTTCTCCAACTTCCTTTGTCATGGAATTGATAAGCCATGACATTACCATGTTGTTTTCTGTCTTCCACACCTTGTAATTTGGATCTTCTGTCTTCAGTTTAGGGGATGCACCAATAAGATAATCATCCTTTCCTTGGCCATATATGAACATCACAACTGAATGGGACCATTGAAGATAGTTGTGCCCATTTCAGTTTGTGTCCTGTAATAATGAGAGCAGAGAGGGGATTTGAGAGGAAGAAGAGACTTCAAAAGTGGACGCTATTGCAGATGAAAAACTCGAAGGAAGCATGACCGAGATTTGGGGGAACAAGAATCAGAATCAGGGTTGGAATCGGGAAGAACTAGGACTGAAATTAAGACTGCTCTGATACCATGAAGTTATTTGACAGAAAGCATAACCTCCATTATTCGAATCTGAAAAATATATGTGAGTTACAACATAGAAACCGCTCCTATGGAGTCGGTTAAGACATGAAAAACTGTCACCTAGGGACAAAACTGTACACTTCAAAAATGCAAAATTGGATAATTTCATGGTTTTCTACATCCTTGGAGTTAAATGTCATTTTTAGACAATTAATTTGACTCTGGAGCATAAAATTTTCAATTATTACTATTTTATGCATTGGACATGGAGGTAATGTGGGAGTCAATATGTTTTAAATAAAGCTAGTATAGGCATGTTTATGCTTAGCACACCCTTAATAGCTTGGGTTGCTTGCCTGTTTTTCATATGCCATTTCTTAGTTCTGCTTTCATTTGGTTGTTTCTTTGCTTTTATTTTTTCCATATTAGGTTCTATATAGTTGGCAGACTTTCAAACTAAGCTATCTCATCAATTTGATTACTGCATGAAGCAACAGGTGAAGTCACCGACAATGCCTCAGCTACCCCAACAGAAGGAGTTGTACTCATCCTTAAGTCCTTATTATGCAAAACTTGTGGGAGAGAGTTTCTTGGGTAAAAAACGGCCTGTGTATGAATCCACTGATGTGCAGGTAATCCTCTTCATCCTTACTTTTTTCAATTCTATTTTGCATACACTCACCACCTAAATTTTATATGGATTGTTGTTTGTACCATTTCTTGTCCTCTCTAATTTAGGTAGAAAAACTCACCGTTTTTCTATGTAGATTGCTATCTCTGTTATTGATGTTCATCTTTTCTCCTGATTTAGGTAATTTTATCATTGAATTGAATCTTTTACTAGTTATATAAACATCTTTGCTTGTTAGTTAAGTATCACTGCCAGATGGAACTGATAGGAATAAGAACTCAATATTTACTTGGACAGTGAAAATGCCTGAGATTAAGCTATAAGTTATAGATTTTGTGAAAGCTATAAGTTATAGGTTTTGTAAAAATTATAGATGAAAAGATACACTTCAGAACGAGAAAATGCTGATTTACAGTTCATTCATAAAAGATCCTCAGAAATTCTGTTGCTGGAAGGAAAAATTTGAAATTGTGATATTCTCGAGTTTGTACTCAAAATTTCAATGCATTCTCACACCGTTTTTAGTAAAATATTTAAAGTTATGACCTCATAAGGTTTGTGCTTCAATCTTTGACTCAGTAACTACCAGTATATACTATTTCATATTTAATGAGCAAAGGCATCCAGTTGCTAGTATTCAGGAACTGAATAACTTTTGTTGCTTGCTATATTGTCTATTTTGGATCTGTTGGTATTATGATTAGCTAGAGATACTATCAATTGGTTGAGATAGTCACATGAAAATGCTACTGGTAAGTTTTACCTGTCTATAGAGTAACAGATTCTGGTGAGAGTGTCCAGGTCAAATTGTAATTGTCATTAAGGTCAACTAGTTGTATAGTAAATTTTATTGGTTCAAGTTGAGATTTAGAACCTGAAATTTGCTCATCTATGGTGGTGGTTGTGTGAAGGCAAGCTTTTAGCAATGGTAAGGCTGCTCATATGTGACTAGAAAGGTCACAAGTTGTGGAAAGTGAAAATAACCTTCTTGCAAAAAAAAATAAAAAAATAGGGATCTTTGTGGACTAGGGGTGCCCTTTTATGTTGGTTGTGGTGTCCTGTTAGTGTTTGAGACTGAAAATTTTGTACTGTTTTATGTCACAAAAGAGGTGGATAAGCATGCCCATTCATTGAGCCAGAAAACTGTAAATCAAAAGAGTTTCTGTGCCAGTTTGAATGACAGCAATGATCTTAAAGTTGTCTAGAAAGATAAGTAGCTTCATGTAACACACATGTTAGTATTTAAGATGTATACATTCATATAGACATGATGCGCAGAGAGGCTGTGATGCAGTTAGGGAATTTTTTAATAAATTCTTTTCCCTTAAATTTAAACTTCTCCTGTTGATGGTATTAGGGTTTGAATTTTGTTTTTGGAATTTTAATACCTTTTCTGATAGGATTAGTTTGAAGGGTCTTAGTACTCTAGGCTTTTTAGTATATAAAAATAAGTGCTATTGATGTAAACAAAATATGTGGTGGATGTTGGAATAATATTGATCACCTAATGTTCTGGTAATTTCTTTCTTACTGTCTACTCCCTGGCCGCTTCCTCCCATCTTCTTCTTCTGCTCCCCATCTTCTTCTTTCCCTTTCCCCTGTTTTCTTGTTTCTGTTTGTTTTTTGGGTTCCTTTCCCTTTTCCTTTCTTGTTCTTGTTCTCCCTCTTCTGCTCCATGTCGTGCATCTGTTTGACATGTGGATGGTATAATGTTCATTTAGAATTTTTTAAAGTCTTAAAAGTCTGGAAGTCTTAAATCTGAGAGGAGACAGCAATATGACTTGAAGATAAAATGTCAAAAGAATGATAATAGTCTTATAGCATTAAGATGAGGTGAAAAAGTATTGAAAGAACTAAAATGCACTTGAAGTGTTTCATCTTTTTGTGGCAAGTAAAATGCTTATAAAATATTTTATCCACCTCAGGCTTTTGTTATGACAGAAAAACAATTTTAATTCTTAAATTAAACCGTTAGGAGAATCCAGAATTTGTCCTTTGTGAATTGCAAGAAAAAAGATTTGGTCTGATGAGAAACAGCCTTAATTATATACTTTTTCTTACGTGGATTAAATCATTGACATACAATTTTACTTAGTTTTCCCAATTAATTCATAGATCAGATGAATACCATAGAGCAGAAGTTGAGAGTGCCATTAGAAGATACACACACACACAAACACACACACTGTATTTAATGTGTGAAATTGCTTTGGGAGTTTCTGTGTGGAGGTGGATCCTTATAGTTTGAAATCAGATGCTTTTAGGAGGTTCACAAGACAACAAACTGGTGCTCTACTGGGTACAGAATGATATATACATTTGTTCAAGCTTGGTCCCTATATTCATAGTGTAACCTATTGCCATGGATATTTTGACTGCCTGGCATTAATCAGCCACTTGCTCCTTGTTATGACAACCCCCTATAAATTTTGACCCAGATAGTGTGGCCTCAGTTGCAATGCATTCACATACATGATTGGACAGATGTCAACCTATAGTTTAAATATAGCAAATCAAACTAAAAATTCAAGAGAGAATTCAAAATGACCCATTCTTAGGTGTAACTGTGCCCAAATAGCATTCCAACTGAGACTCCACTCATGTACTCATCAGGATCTCGTGTCCTGACAGTGGAATTCTCCTCGGATGAGGGGAATTAGAGTTTAGAAAGAAAAGGGAGAGAGAGAAGAGAATGAGAGGGAGATTGAACAGAGGAGTTGGGGTAGAGAAATTGAGATAAAGAGAAAGAATTGTATGATTCTTCTATGAATTTCCATGATGCTTTTATTGAATAGGGAAGCCCTTATATAGCCCCCTTTCCCTGCCACTCTTCGGTAGTTACAACCCCAACAGCCCAGTTGTTATTCTAACAGTACTAACAGCTCCTTTAACCATCTAACCGCCTCCAACAGCCTAAACCATCTAACTGCCACGCAATAGCCTAAGCCAACTACTGTTACATCCTTCAACCATTTTAACCATCTGTTGTTACAGTAACCATCTATTGTTACAACCATAGTAAGTAAAGATACAGTTTGCCCTGGAAACCCATAGGGTCCTGACAGTACTGCCTACTGTGCAAAGTTTTGTTTTATGTACTGTACCTGGTGTACAGCATCCATGACAAAGCCACATTACCCCGTAGCATTGGTTATGAATCATTGTCCACAGTGATCTGAATATTAGCAAGGCTTGGGAAAATTTCTCTGGTTATTGTGTTTTTTTTTTTTTTTTTACATTTTTTTATTTAATGCAACATTATTAAAGAATGGATCTGGTAATATTGGCTTGCAACCTTCTTGTTTTAAAAGTAATGTTTGTTTTATAGGTTGAAGCTGCCAAGGGTTTCCTGAGAGTATTACGATCTTACTTGGATTCTCTTTGCTCTAACCTCCGTTCACACACAATTACAAATGTTCAGTCCAATGATGATAAGGTATATATTCTGACACCAATATTGACTGGAATAAAATGAGTGCACACTTTCTGTTTAGTATTTGGGCTCTGTGAAAGAGTAAACTGAATCTGGAATTCATGATAAAAGGATCATAGAATTTGAATGCTAGTTGTTGAGTATCTAATGCAACTCTCCTTTACTCAGGCATGGGACTGGCTGGGATAAAAAGTAATACTTTCAACAATAGAAGTGTTACAGGGGTTATTTAACCCCAGTCGGAATTAATGAACTGACTCTAAATTTTCGGAAAAGAACATGGAATGTTTTAATCATTTGGCAAAGGACATAATTCTGATTCCTCATTCAGTAAGCCAATTAATTTACTTCATTAAAGTTTTCATTTTAATATATGAACTATAGACATTGCTTAGGAACAAGGCAGAAATTTCTGCACTTATAACCCATCGAAATCCACCCAATTTTGTGAGCTGGTTTTAATTTGGCTAATATTGGGGGGGGGGGGGGGGGATATGTAATTTAGCTAATATTTGGCTAGAATTGAACCCATAACTACTAGTTCATTAGTTAAGTGTGCCATACCACAAATCAAATTGTATCTTTTAGTAACAAAAATTCTCAAAAATTTATTTGCTGGTTATCTTGAGATCTTTATATCAAATGTACTATCCCAACAATCAAGCTGTTAGGCTCTCGGTCCTGACAATAGAGAATTCTCCTCGAGTGAGGGGAATTAGGGTAGGAAGAGAGAGAGAAAGCAAGAATGAGAGAGAATATATATATATATATATAGAGAGAGAGAGAGAGAGAGAGAGATGAACAGAGAGAAATTGAGAGATAGGGGGGAATTGAAAAGGTTGTCAAAAGTATCCATCCGTGCCCTTTATTGAGAGGGAAAGCCCTTTTATATAGGCCCATCCTCATTTTTAGTTACTCCTAACAATCGATAGTTATTTCGACCCTCCCCAACCGTTTAACCTCCCAGCTACAACCTACTGTTACTTTGTTACAACTATACCATTGTAGCTAACAACCTATTGTTATTTCTTAGAACCATCAGCTACAGTTACAACCTCCCCATACAATTGTTTAAACCCTTTAACCACTGTAGGGTCTTGACAATTACCCCCGATTCAGAACTTTCTTGTCCTCAAGAAAGTGAGAAGCTAACCAACTTTTTTTCCTTCTGTTGGAATAAATGTAATTAGCTATCATGGTTGTCAATGAGTCATTAATTAGTTGTTAATTAGTCCTTATTTTTAAGAGAATTATTGTGCATTCCTATTGTAAAATCTAAATGAAGAGGCTAGACCTCAATCAAGTTCTTTGATTCAACATGGTATCAGAGCCACCACCACTCAAACTTTAGTAGCAATCGCGGCCTCCTTGCTGCCTCAACCCTGTCTCTGCCACACCATTGCCAGTCTCCTCCACCAGCTTCGGTGGCGTGCTTCCCTTTCCTTCCAGTAGCGGCTACTCTGTTCGTCGTCGCCGCAACAACCACTAAATCTCGCTACCTTCTCCAGATCTACCATTGCAGATCTTGCTGACGCCACCAGATCTCGATGCCTTCTCTAGATCTGTCTCCTTGTAGCGATCTGTTGCCGTTGCCTTCTCCAGATTTGCTACTCTATAGCTGTCCGTCACCACTGCCTTTTCCAGATTTTCCACCGCCATAGCTGCTCGCAGCTTCCTTCACACACCGCCCAGATCCGGCCAAATCTGAGCAGATTTGCACAGATCTGGCCGCCACTATTGCTGCTACCTAAGTCTGCGCCCGTCGCCATTGTTTGTGGCTTCCTCCTCGTGCAACCCAGATATGACTAGATTTGCCTAGATCCAACTGTCACTGCTCTTTTCCTCACATCTGACGGCCTTCGCTGTCGCTTCCAACTACAACTTCCTCCAAATTGTGGCCTCCTCACTTCTGCTAACTCACCCAGATCTAACCATTTCCTTCTTGTCCTCCTCCTTTAGATTTGCCTTGCGATTTTTCAATCTGGTCTGCCTTTCAATTGGTTTCTAAGCTTAAAACCCAGATCTCAAATTAGATCTGGTTTAACCGACCGGCCAAGAACAATCCCTTTTGGATCTGTTTAACCCAGATCTGACCCATCAGACCAGATCCAACCCATCAGATTTGTCTAGATCAACCTGAACTAGATCCACTCTACGTCTGATAGATTTTCCATTAAAGACACTTCAAAAGTGACTTCCATCCAAAATATGGAGAATCCTTCCGATAGATCTACCATTCAAGACGCTTCAAAACTGCCTTCCATCCAAAGTATGGAGAGTCTAGCATATTTAGTCGCCTCTGGATCTAAATCTGTAGGTTTCTCTTCGCCTTTTTCTTCTTCACCTATTATTACTTTTCACCTATTATTACTTTTGAAAAATTGGTTGGAAGTACCAATTACATGTCTTGGGCTGCCTTTGTTGAATTATGGTTCATGGATCAAGGAATGGAAGATCACCTAAGTATGAAAGCTGATGCAATTCTCGCTGTTGAGAGAGCAATGTGGAAGAAAACCGACGCTATTCTTTGCAATATGTTATGGCAGACCATTGATCCCAAACTATATGTTATTTACGAGGCATACAAGACTTGTGTTCAGGCATGAACAAAGGCCAAATCTCTTTATACAAATAATATACAATGTCTCTACTCTGTTGTTTCCACGATTGTTCATTTGAAGCAACAAGATATGGATATGTCTGAATTCCTTGTCCACCTAGAATCCCTGAAGGAAGAGTTCAACTCTCTGTTACCAGTTGGTAATACTGCAGAAGAATAGTTGTAACAGTGAGATAAATTTTTTATGGTTCTAGGATTGACTGCCATTTGATTTGACTTTGTTCCAGTCTAGGATCAAATATTATCCGATCCCATTATTTCGAAGTTAGAAGATTTGCTAGACTTCTTCAGGTTTCTTCCTCGTCTTCAGTCATCGATGGTTGTCACGTTGATTCCTCCGTCTTGGCGTCATAAACCTTTGGCAAAGGAGAACAAGGAATTAATCGAGGCGGTAACTTACAACGAGGTAATCGTCCTAAATGCAACTACTACCATAGGTGAGGCCATCTTCGAGAATGGTGCCACAAACTACATGGTCGACCACCACGTGCTGCTAATCTAACTCAGTCCGTCATAGTTAATTCCTCAACATAAACATTTGAGAATCATTTCTCTCCGTCCCTTGTTTTGACTGGAAGTGATTATGAGGACTACCTTTAGTATCAGGCTTCTAAATAGACTGTGTCATTATCCACTGCTTTTGTGGTGCACACTGGTAATTCTATTGCTTGTGTTACTCGGTCTGCCTCTCTTGGACCATGGGTTCTCAATTCTGGTGCAACTGATCATCTCTCTAGTAACCAATGCCTCTTTTCCTATCTCTCTACTTCTTATTTGCCATACGTTACTCTTGCCAATGGTTCCAAAACATACGCTATAGGCATTGGTCAAGCACGACTGCTCACTTCATTACCCCTATATTCTGTTTTATATGTTCCTGGCAACCCCTTTAATCTTGCTTCTGTTAGTAAACTGACACATGCTCTTCATTGTTCCATAACTTTTTTGCTGATTTTGTTGTCGTGCAGGGCCGAGGTACGAGACAGATGATTGGCATTGGGCATGAGTCGCAAGGACTTTATTATCTCGACAAGCCATCTTCCCCAACAACTTGCATTTCTATTGAATTTCCAACTCTTCTTCATAATCGTTTAGGACATCCGAGTCTATCCAAATTACAAAAGATGGTCCCGCATCTTTCTAATGTTTCCACTTTAAATTGTGAGTCGTGTCAGCTTGGAAAACAGTCTCGTACTTCGTTTTCAAAGCGTGTCAATAATCGGGCTACGTTCCCTTTTGAACTTGTCTATAGTGATGTTTGGGGTCCTTGTCATATTCCCTCTGTTTTAGGTTTTTGGTGCTTTGTCACTTTCATTGACGATTACTCTTGATGTACTTGGGTGTTCTTATTGAAAAATCGTTCAGAGTTATTTACTACCTCTAAGGACTTCTATGTTGAAATTCAAACTCAATTTAATGTTTCTATCCGTGCCTTCCACAGTGACAATGCTAGAGAATATTTCCTAGCTCCTTTCACTACTTTCATGGCTTTTAAGGGTATTTTACATCAATCCTCCTATGCCTATACACCTCAGTAAAATGAAGTTGCTGAGTAAAAATCGTCATTTGATTGAAACCACTCACTCTTTTTCTGCATAGTCATGTTCTTTCCCATTCTTGGGCTGATGCCGTTCTCACTGCATGTTATCTTATTAATCAAATGCCTTCCTCTGTCTTACAACATGAGGTCCCTCACTCTATCCTTTTCCCTACCCAGAGTCTTTATCTCCTTCTATTTCGTGTTTTTGGGTGCACTTGTTTTGTTCATGACATGACCCCTAGCCGTCCCAAACTTTTAGTTAGGGCTATCGAGTGCATTTTCCTTGGTTAATCACGACTTCAAAAAGGCTATCGGTGTTACTCTCCTGATCAGCAACGTTATTTCATCTATGCTAATATTACCTTTTTTGAGACATCTCATTTCTTTCTCTCCTCCCCTGTTGAGAGTCGTCCAGTTTCTGAGATTCTTCCCACTCCTTACCTTTGTTCTCCCTTCTTCGATATTGCACCTGTTGTCCCTGAATGTCCCCTTCGGGTTTATCAGCACCGTCCACATCATCCTACGGCTGCTGACAAAGACCTTGCTAACTCACCTTGTGCTCCGTCATCCTCACCTACCTCAGCCTAGCTGGTTCCTTCTGAGCCAGTTGTTGAACTTTCTCCTGAGCCCATTGCCACTCGAAAGGTATACGCTTTACTTGCAACCCCACCCCATCTACACCTTCCTTAGCTATCATCGCTTGGCTCACCTTATTATGCTTTTGTGTCCACTATCTTCTATTGTTGTCCTTAAAACTACCAGTGAGACACTTTCAGACCCAGGGTGGCGCCAGGCCATGATTGATGAGATGGATACTCTACATTCTAGTGGCACTTGGGACTTAGTTTCTCTTCCTCCTAGTAAATCTATTGTTGGTTGTCGTTGGGTCTATACCATGAAAGTTGGTCCAGATGGAAAGATTGATCGCTTTAAGGCACGTCTGGTTTCCAAAGGCTACACTCAGATTTTTGGATTAGATTATTGTGACACTTTTTCTCCAGTGGCTAAGATTGTCTTTGTGCACTTGTTTTTATCCATTATTGTGATGAATCATTAGCCTCTTTATCGGCCGGATATTAAGAATGCTTTTCTTCATGGGGATCTTTAGGAGGAAGTCTATATGGAGCAATCGCCTAGCTTTGTTGCTTAGGGGGAATCTGGATTAGTTTGCAAACTTTGTCACTCTCTTTATGGGTTGAAACAATCTCCGCGAGCTTGGTTTGGACAGTTTAGTACAGTTATTCAGGAATTTGGTATAAATCGCAATAAGGTCGACCACTCTAATTTTTTATCATCACTCATCAAATGATCAATGCATTTATCTAGTGGTTTATGTGGACGATATTGTCATCACTGGAAGTGATCAGGATGGTATTCTTTAACTAAAGACACATCTCTTCAACTTTTTTCAAACTAAAGATTTGGGTAAGTTGAAATATTTTCTTGGCATTGAAGTGGTCTAGTCGAAAAGCGGCATAGTTATTTCACAAAGGAAATATGCCATAGGCATTCTTGAAGAGGCTGGTCTGCTTGACTGTGGACTGGTTGATACTCCCATAAACTCAAATATCAAGCTCTTACCAGGACAGGGAGAGCTATTATTTGATCTTGGTGGATATCGTTGACTTGTCGGAAAGCTAAACTACCTCACTATTACTTGGCCAGACATCTATTTTGTTATTAGTGTAGTTAGTTAATTTCTGCAGTCTCCATGTGATAGTCATTGGGATGCTACCATTTGCATTCTTAGATATATCACAGGTGCACCAGGTTAGGGATTGTTATATGAGATAAGGGTCATACCCAGGTGATTGGGTATTCTGATGTTGATTGGGCAAGATCTCCTTCAGATAGACGCTCTACTTTCGGGTATTGTATTCTAATTAGTGGCAACTTGGTATCTTGGAAGAGTAAGAAGCAAGATATGGTTGCTAGGTCTAGTGCCGAAGTAGATTACTGTGCTATGGCTTTGGCTACATGTGAACTTATATGTTGAAACAATTGCTTCAAGAATTAAAATATGCCATGGTGACGCAAATGAAATTAATCTGCGATAATCAAGCCGTCTTGCATATAGCCTCTAATTCTGTTTTTCATGAGAGGATCAAACACATAGAAATTGATTGTCATTTCATTAGAGAAAATGTTTTATTTGGATGTATTGCCACTAGGCTGCCATCCTAGAAGCCTACCAGGAGTCGCTCCTTGATCAAACCTCGCGCCCCGGCGCCACTCCCCACCCTCATTGGACCGCCTTCTCCAAAGGGGTGAAGGTCTGGGACCAATTGTAAGGTCGTATGACGAGGACGTCATGTGCTCAAGGGGGGGAGAATGTAATACCCCGGGAGCTTAGAGGAGAATAGTATATATCGAGGATAAGTAAGAAAGGAAACAACACCAGCTGGATACATTTTGGGCTGAATGTTGGCAAAGAACTCCCAAGTTATGCGTGCTTGACCTGGGAAAATCCAAGGATGGGTGACCCCCTTGGGAAGTTCGCATAGGTCCATCAGGATAAGTTATTCCAGTCCTTCCTATTGCTCGATGCGGGATGTTACAGGTGGTATCAGAGCCGACCCTTGGAAAAGGCAGTCTAATAAGGGCGGGGAGTGGCGCCGAGGCACGAGGCCTGATCAAGGAGTGGCTTCTGGCAAGCTTCTAGGATGGTAGCCTCCAAAGGGGAGAAGGTCTGGGACCAGTTGTAAGATCGCATGACGAGGACGTCATGTGCTCAAGGGAGAGAGAATGTAATATCCCAGGAGCCTAGAGAAGAATAGTATATATAGAGGATAAGTAAAGAATGAAACAACACTAGCTGGATACCTTTTGGGCTGAATGTTGGCAAAGAACTCCCAAGTTAAGCGTGCTTGACCTGGGGTAATCCAAGGATGGGTGACCCCACTGGGAAGTTCGTTTAGGCCCATCAGGGTAAGTTGTTTCGGTCCTTCCTATTGCTCGATGCGGGATGTTACATCAACTGGCAGACGTCTTCAGTAAGTCTCTTCAGGGTCCTCGTATTGGTTTTATTTGTAACAAGTTTGATGCATATGACCTATATGCTCCAACTTGAGGGGGAGTGTTGGAATAAATGTAATTAGCTGTCAATTAGGTTGTCAATTAGTCCTTATTTTTAGGAGAAAATTATTGTACATCCCTATTATAAAATCTAAATGAAGAGGCTAGACCTCAATCAAGTTCTCTGATTCAACACCTTCCAATCTGCCATGTTGATTAACTTGGCTGCTGACTGTTACTAGCACTGCCCGTCCTGCGGTTGGATCTCCTTTTTTCTTCAATGGTTTAAAGATAAAACAATTGCACCACCTAGTTCAACCGTGATTTAATAGTCTTCCTCAACCTCTTCTTGGTTATTATCTTGCACACCCCGCCGTCCACGCTGCTTATCAAAGTTACTTGCCTTCCGTCAGTCGTAATTGTTACTTCTAGCTTGTTGAAATTGAAGCTGATGGGACTAATGGACTGCATCCAATCAACCAACACTGCATCATAACCTTCAAGTTTCAATAGTTGTAAATCTGTCAAGAACACTTCTCCTTGCATTTCCCAACGAAAATTCATACAAGCCATCCTACTTACCATCTTTTCCCTATTAGCAACTATTATCGTTGATGGTTGCACCCTCGCAGTCGTACACCCTAACTTCTTTGCCGTTTCTTTGCCTATGAAGCTGTGTGTACTTCCACTATCGATCAAAAACATCAGTTTCTGATTTCTCGCCATTCCTTCCATCTTGATAGTCTTACTGCTCACCAGTCCCGTCAATGCGTGTAAGGAGATGGCTTCGCTTCTTCTGCCACAACCTCTTCCGTAATTGGAACATCATTCGACGTGAGCATTTCTTCCCTTCCTTCCAACATTAGCAACTATCTTTTACACTGATGGCCTGGTACATATCAATCCCCACATTTGTAGCACTGGCCAGCTTGCCTCTGATACTCAAAGATTTTGGATCTGCCTTTGAACGATGGATTTCCCACTGTCGCTAGCGGAACAACATTGCCCTTCATGTTTTGTCCAAGTTTCCTTTCTTCCCTACCCTCACGGTTGAAAGCCATTTGATTGCTGTGAGCTGAAAGCTACTATTTCTTCATCAGGGCTTCCACCAACATCTCCTGTAGCCTAGCACCTTTAGCAGCCTTCTTAATTGATTTTGGTTGTTGCATTTTGACCGCCGGCCTAAGTTCGTCATTTAGACCACTTATGAAACTTGAAACAAAATAGGCTTCACTTGACCCTAGATTCATTGTACGCATAAGAGACTTAGGCTCTTCAATTCTCTCTTGGTATTGCTGGATTGATCCTACCTACTTCAACTTATACCTACTTCAACTTATTGAATTCTTCCACGACATCTGCCAAATTTTGGTCCCCAACCCTTGTACAGAAATCTTCCACGAATCTTGGCTAGCTATTGCCTTCTTGTGACTTACCAATCTTGAAACCAAGAATCTACAACGTCGTTCAAGTAGGCTGCTGCCAGTGTGATCTTTTGCTCTTCCAGGGTTTGATAAAGACTGAATAGCTTCTCACACCTTCGAACCCACCATCGCGGGTTCTGCCCTTTAAACATTGGCACATCCAACTTGGATATTGAAAATTGAGGAGGATATGGGACTGATTTAGTGCCCGACCTCTTAGGGCCTTCTTGGCCGTCCGTGACTTCCGACACCACCATGGTCTCTGCCTCCAAGTCCACGGTTTTAGCAGTTCTTATCTTCGTTCCGTGCTTGGACAAGACCGGCTTAGTACGCTCTTTTGGAGAGAATTTGGGCGATATCCTTACTTGGTTTTGCCCCACAAACATGAGCATAAAGCTCTGCAATTGGTTCCTCACTTCCCGGATCTGGCCAGATACCTCCTTGCACATGTGGTTGATCGCTTGATCCATCTTTCGCTCAATTGCTTGTTCTATCTTCCGCTCGATCACATCATCAATGGCTGCAAACTTGCCTTGAACGTCCAATATTGTCGCACTGACTTGCTGAATCCACAGCTCCATTTGTTTCAATCTTGTACCATCTGTCATTGTTTCTGTTTGAATTAAGTTGTCGTAAGCCAAGAATTCATGATTCTAGGCTGTCTTTCTACACTTCAAACCCCCTGCATTTACTGTCACCATTTCAATTTTCTGGAATGACCTGAGTTAACGAGGCCTTCTCTGTTTGTTTGAATCCAAGAGCACCATTGGTCTTGCTTGCCTAACAGCATTGAGTCGACTTCGCCTTCTTGTTTGACTCCAAGATTTTTTTGTGGCCTTGATCTTTCTTGCCTAACCGTGCCGACCCCCATTCAGCTCATCCTGTTATTGGGTGAGTTCAATTTGGCCGTCAGAGTTTTGGGTCTGCCTTATTCTCCCACTCTTGTAAGAGCCACCGTAGTTGTAACTTGAGTTGGCGGAATTTGGCTGAATTCCAATCGCTTTAGGATTGGAATTACACCCTAAAATCACCGCTCTGATGCCAATTTTTTAGGCTCTCGGTCTTGATAGTAGAGAATACTGCCCGAGTGAGGGGAATTAGGATAGGAAGAGAGAGAGGAGAGAATGAGAGAGAATAGAGAGAAAGAAAGAGAGAGATGAACAGAGAGAAATTGAAAAGGTTGTCAAAGTATTTATTTGTGCCCTTTATTGATTGGGGAAGCCCCTTTATATTGCAGTTACTCCTAACAATAGGTAGTTATTTCAACCCTCCCCAACCATTTAACCTCCCAGCTACAAGCCTACTCTTACTTACCTATTGTTATTTGTTACAACTATCAGCTATGGTTACAACCTCTCCATACAGCTGTTTAAACCCTCTAGCCACCGTAGGGTCCTGACACAAGCCACCAAAATATCATATCATCATCATCAACTACACTTTATTCTAACCAAGTTAGGGTTGGTGGCATGACATTCATATTTTCAATTGATTGATAGAAGTCACATTGAGAAATAAAATACATATAAAAGAACGTGGTAAAAGTATATGCTAGATGTCCTTGACACAATCCTCTGGTCAGGGAATGAGGAGGTAAAGTTTCAATATCCATCTTTATATGAAGAAGTTTCAGGAGATAGCGATAAATGAAGATAATTGATAGGGTAAATCTTTGGCCATTCTTAAGGTTTTTCCCAATAACAAAAAATGCGCTTCACATTTGGAAATGATAAAGAGTTACAAATCAAGATAAATTGACAATTTTACCCCAAGATGCTATTAAAAATATATCATAATTATAAAAGATATAAAGTTTATTTAACAAACATATAGCTATAAAATTTAATAATTATTGAAATGTATTTTTATTTTAAACATATTTATATATTCTTTATTTTTCTAATGTTTATATATATATACTAAATTACATATCTAAATATATTTTTTATGGAAACATTATATCTATAAATATAAATTTATTATATTCATTAAAATTAAAAAAAAGCTCCGACGATGGTTGCTATTGCTGAAGCCTTTACAAACCCTAGTAAATAGCTGAGGCAACAATACCCAGTTAGAGAGATCTTGAAAGAGGTAGATAAGAGAAGAGTAGGGGCCACAACTCGCTGGAGATCAGGAGACCTAGCTTGTGAGAGAAGAAGATTGAGCCACCATGGGTCACCTTTGTCACCAGTAGAAGAAGACTGAGTGACGGAGAGCAACTAGATAGAGAAAAGACCATTAGTGTAGATATACTAAATAAAGCTCTTGTTGCCACAAGTTATCAACAGTTAGGAAGAAGATTGATGCTGCAATTGCTAACTATGAATAAGCTCTAGTTGCCATCCACCATGAGGCAGGAGAAGTTCTAATTGTTATAACATAGTCTCCACCATAGCAAGAGAGAACCTATTGTAGAGGAGAGTTGAGGTTCACTTGTGAAAGAAGACAGCTTGTTCCAAGTAGGGGAAGTAGAATTTTGATTGTTGACTATTGCCACTTCTTATGAAATAGGTAGCTTAAGAGAGAAGAGGGGGGGGGGGGGGGGGGTGAATTAAGTTTTTTCACCCTCTTTAAAAACTTTAAAAAATAGAGTAAAAATACAACAAATGATTTAAAGTGGTTCAGCTTTAAAAGCCTAATCCACTATCTTGGCTCCTCACCAAGGATTTTGGCAAATCACTATTACCTTTATAGCTTTTGAGCATACTTAGCTACTAACCTTTACAAGATGGCTTTTTAAGATTTGGCTCAGCCACAACTAATGCCTTTTACAGGTTCATGTTTAACCTTTACAAATTTCACAATAGAATATGAAAAGGATTTCTCAAGAGAAAATGAAAGATAATACAAGATTACAAAAATTTCTCTTAAATGAAAGAGAGATATAGAATACAGAAATTTGATACTCTCTCTCTTTTAAAAATTTCACAAAGAATAATCTTTGAAAGCACTTGAGTTAACAAGAAGGAAGAGCTCTTGTATATTCTTGTGTTGTAAACTTGTTCTATTGTGCGTAACCAGCTTTAGCAAGCTTCTTCTCCTATTTATAGCTTTTCTGTATTGAATGCTATTGATTGGACATTAAACAAATAGAATGTTTGTTTGTGTCACAACTCTCACATTTTGTCTCTACAAACCTCAAACAAACTGTTAGAAATTCATAAAATATCCTCAAGTTGTTTGAAGATCATTTAATTCATTGAAATGTAAAGACAGACTTATTAAATGCAGTGTAACGGTTATATTTTTCAAAATCTGTGAAGCACTAGGTGAGTGCAAACTAGCCATTACTCGACTATATGGATTATGTAATCAATTACTCTTTATGCTTACTCGAGTACTAAGATACGATTACTCGATTAGTTTTGAGCCACATAAAAATGCATTATCTATTCGATTACAAAGCATTATATACTCAACTAATTATGATCCTTACTTGAGTACAAAGGTTATTACTCGATTAAATTTTAAATCTAGAGACTTGATCAATTTTCAACCTATGTTTACTCGATTTCAAATGATATCTACTCAAGTATAAAAGATATATCACTCGATACAAAAATCAATCACTTGAGTAAAAGATGCCCAAAATTTTTAACTTATGGTCACTCGATTACAAAGAAGATTTATTTGAGTATTAATTGATTATAAAAACACCTTAATTAATTTGAAGATGACAGAGAATTGCATTACATACTCAAGTACTAGGGTTAAGTTAGTCGAGTATTCTTTATCTTTACGTGATTATTCCTACATTTGTTATCAATTAGTTTTGGATTATACTGAGCATTACTTGGTCATACAAATTGCTTACTTGATTAATGAAAAAAATTACTTAAGCCCATCTGATCATTCACATACTCGATTATTCTAAGCTCATTACTTGATTATCCATAATGGATTACTTGATTAAAATTTTATCAAACTCAAGAACTTATCCAATTGTTTTAGTTATCATCATTGAGCCAAATTTACCAATATTATTTCTCATTAAATCAAAACACCAAATTTCTCAACAAACAACACCGTTGATTAAGGTCTAGCCAATCACACACACACACACAGTGTGTGTTTTGGTCAGGAGTTTAGTGCAACAAGGCTTATAAATTCAAGGGAAGTCTATGCTATTTTCAGAACCTCAAGGGTTTTAATAAATTGCATTTAGGCTAAACCTTTGGGGGTACCAAATGCATTTTTCCTTATTGACGTGGTTGTGTTTCATTACATGGTATTGTGAAACCAACTTGTACAACATGAAATCATGACACGCTCAAGCCACCAAAACAAATAAGAAATTCCTATAAGAGAAAATTTATTGCATCCAATGCTTTTATTCTCTTTTCATATGTTTTCCCTGTTGCAATAGCCGACAATTAAGCTAATTTGAGAGGGTAGAAAAAGACACCCTATATTGTGAAACCAACTTGTACAATATAAAAACACAACACACTCAAACCACCAAAACAGATAAGAAATTTCTATATGGGATAAAATTTATTGCATCCAATGCTTTTCTTCTCTTTTCATATGTTCTCCTTGTTGCAATAGCAGGTAATTAGGCTAATTTGAGAGTGTAGAAAAAGACACCCTACCTATTGGCTATCCTCTTATTTATATCATTGGTATTTACAGATCAGGAGTCTAGAAAAGGAAACTATATACAAGGAAATAATATTCTAATTACAACCTATACACAAGATATAACTTCCAATCAATAATTGTTGTCTTCCTTGATTTCCTCCATAGAATCAGTCTTCCATAATCTTGTGCCAATAAGTCAAAATCTTTCCAAAATAAGCATAGATGTTCATTTACAGCTGTAATAGCTGTATGTAGCAATACAAGATTTCCAACACTCCCCCTCAAGGTGGTGTATGAATGTCCTTCATGTTCATCTTGTAGATTATGAACAGGAAGCCCTTGTTGTGTAATGCTTTAGTGAAAGTGTGCCAGTTGATGCTTAGACTGAACAAATGGGATGCATAACTAGCCATTCGTGAGCTTCTTCTTTATAAAGTGTCGATCAATCTCTATATGTTTGGTTCTATCATGTTGAACAGAGTTACCAGCAATACTTATTGCAACTTTACTGTTACTGTACAGTAATATTGGCCTTTTTCTAGGAAATCCCAGTTCTTCCATGACTTTATTTACCCATAATAGCTCGCATACACCTAGGGCCATTGCCATATACCTCAGCTTCAGAACTAGTCCTAGCCACAACTGACTATTTTTTATTTGTCCATGTAAGTAGGTTACCTCCAACAAAGGTGTAGTAGCTTGAGGTTGACCTTCTATCATCTAGGGAACTAGCCCAATCTATATCTGTATACCCCTCAATATTCAAATGGCTTTGATTAGAAGCCATTATACCTTTCCCAGGAGCTAATTTTAGATACCTTAAGATTTTGTTTACCGCTTCCATGTGAACAGACCTAGGATTCTGCATAAATTGACTCACAACCCCCACTACATAAGCAATATTAGGTCTAGTAGTAGACAAAGTATATTAGTTTTCCTACTAATCTTTGATACCTGCCTTCATCCACATTTTCTCCTTCATCAACCTTGAGCCAGTGGTTGACTTCAATAGGAGAATCGGTTGGCTTACACCCTAACATACCTGTTTCTTCCAATAGATCTAGGACATACTTTCTTTAGGAAATGAAGATGCCTTTGTTTGATCTAGCAACTTCAATTCCCTAGAAGTATCTTAGCTTACTAAGTTCTTTGATTTCAAATTCTTCTCCCAAATATTTTTTCAATTGTTGTATCCCATTAGAGTCATTTCCTGTCACCATTATATCATCAACATAACATACACAATGAGAACATTTATCTTGTTTTGTTAAAAATTAGGAGCATAATAGGATCGGTTCTTGCCAACTCTCACACCCTCAACACACCCGATTGCAATGTAATTTGGACAGAAATATAACCAGAAATAAAAAAAAAAAACAGACGAAAGAACATAAAAATATAAATCTGTAAAGGAACAAGCACACCGCACAAGAAGACCAAGAATTATATACTAGTTCAGGCCAATGTTTGGCCCTACATCCAGTTACCCAAGGCACACAACAATCCACTAGAAACCGGCCAATCATATGCAGTACATTGCCCCAACAATCCCTCTTTCCAGCACTCCCAAGTACAAACTTCCCAAGAGATTACAAAAGGTTGCTCCAAGAACAACTCTCACAATCTTTCTCTCTTTTACACTGCACTCAAGCGCTCAAGGAATTCTCAATGATCAGAATGTTTTGGATGCCTGAGACTAGTGCTTTTCCCCTCTATTTATAGAGGTTTGGGGTGCTGGCTATGAGGGATTATTTTAAACCTATACAAAAGTCTAAAATGCCCCTTATAATGTACGTAGAAAAAACATCCTACACTACTTAGTCTCTTGGGTGAACCACTCCTTCACAGGACTGCATGCATCCTCTCTTCTAGATACAATCGACTCTATGCAAAACTCTTTTAACATGTTTCCTTCCCTCTTAAAGAACATAGTATGATCAGCATTGCTTTGCTGATATCCAAACTTGATTACAGCCTTACTAAATCTGTCAAAGCAGGTTGTAGGAGACTGTTTTAGACCATACAGTGCCTTCTTTAATCTACAGACCTTCCCCAGTTTTTCTGATTGTTGAAACCTGGAGGAACCTCCATATACACTTCCTCTTCCAGTTCTCCATGTAAAAAGGCATTTTTGGCATCTTGTTGGCATAAATCCCCGTCCAATATGGCTGCACAAGACAGTAGGGTTTGCACTGGGTTCATCTTTGCCATTGGTGCAAAGGTCTCCTCATAGTCCACTCCATAGGTTTGAGTGACCCCTTATCCACCAGCCTTGCCTTGTATCTTTCTACTGTCCCATCAGCTTTATATTTAATTGTAAATACCCACTTATAGCCTACTGGTTTCTCACCAGCTGACAGCACAGTGAGTACCCACATTTTATTTTTCACCGACGCTTTCATTTCCTTCACCATAGCATCTCTCCCTTGTGGCTCAGTGATAGCTTGTTTCCAGTCTGTAAGCACTGTTATTGACTCCAAGGAAGAAGGAAATTTTTGTAGGAAACTGACAGAGAATTATAGGTAACAGAATTGGAGATAAGATGCTGAGTAACAACTCCTAACTCATTTTCTGATAGCTATAGGAAGATCCAAATCAAAGAGACTAAATGTAGAATCAAGCTCAAGATTAGTTACAGGGATTTGATTATAAACATGAGATTTAGGGTCAGTGGGGTACTTACTAATATCAGTGGAATCCAGGGAATCCTTTTGGCTAGGTAACGTGTGTTGAGTGGTTTGTTTCCTGTGGAAATAAGTCAGTACCTCCCCTTTGTCAAATCTGTTGTATTTGTGATCCCGTCAACCAGTTGACTTGATTTCTCACCTGCATCCCTTGCTCCTTTCTCCATGCTTGGCTTCTCAGAACCAACGGCTTCTTCATCAATTTCCAACAATCCCATATACAACATATCCTTATCTTCCTCCCCCTCAGTTATATCATTACTACTAGCAGTTTTTATAATCTCCATAGTTCCAGCCCATTGCATATGATGATATGGAGATCTTACTGGCGTCTCTTCCTGTTTCCAATCTCTTGAACTCTCCCCCCAAAGAGGTGACGGGACATACTGAAAATAGCTCTCATCTTCCCTGAAGGTAACATCCATACTTACCAATGAATATCCAATAAATATACATTTGAGGGCTCTAGGATCTAGCTTACGTGCTGTAGGAGCGTGATTCCTTACAAACCATGTGTAGCTAAAAACTTTGGGAGGGATAGTATAGGTTGATGTTCCCAGTAACAGCTCCAAAGGGGTTCTGAAATTAAGGGTCATAAGGGGCATTCTGTTAATGAGATAGGCAGCTATGAGGACAGCATCTCCCCAATAAGTCTTTGGAACATGCATGGTGAATAGGAGAGACCTAGCCACTTCCAAGAGATGCCTAGTCTTCCTTTCTGCTACCCCATTCTGAGCATGGGTATCTACACAACTAGTTTGATGTATGATACCCTATTCCCTTAGATACTCTTGAAAGTTTTTATCCCTATACTCTAGCCCATTATCACTTCTCAGGATCTGGATTTTTGCATCAAACTGAGTGGTGACCATTTTGTGGAATGTCTGAAAACAGCTACCAGCCTCACTTTTACTTGTCATAAGATATACCCAAGTGGTTCGACTAAAGCATTAATAAATTTTATAAACCATCTACAACCAGTAAGAGATTTAGTCCTACTAGGTCTCAAAATATCTGAATGAACAATCATCAAAGGTTTAGAACTTTTATTATTAGTAACAGGGTAAACATGTCTTGTGTGTTGAGCAAACTCACAAGCCTCACAAAACACATTTCTCAGACTGCATTGTTTTGCTAGACCTGGAACAAGTTTCCCTACACTGAAAAAGGAGGACCTAGTCTTTGATGCCGCTTCATTAGCTGCTTCTTGGCTGAGGTTAAGTGGCTAGCTGTTAGGGCTTGCTGGTCAGGCTGAGAGATAGAATCATTGTCCAGTAGGTACAAGCCATCAACTAGTCTACCAGAGCCAATCGTTTTCCCTGTGCTCACTTCCTGGAAAATACTCACAGATAAGTCATTAGTAGGGGGAAATTAATTTTACAGTTTAAGTCATTAGTAATAGAGCTCGCAGATAACAGGTTCTCTGCAAAGTTAGGGACATGAAGTACAGAGTAAAGTTAAGGTTTTGATTGCAGTTAATGGACCCTTTTCCAAAAATGGAAGAAAGAGTGTCATCTGCAATTTTGACTTTGTCTCTGCCAAAGCATGGAATATAGGTCAGATAGGAATTAGAGGGCTCCAAAGTCTATAATCCAATGTGGTTTTTCTAAGGAAGTTGAAGTATGGAGTGCTGTAACAGTACCTTGACTAGGAACATTACCAGCTTTACCTGCTTGGGCATAGTGAGATGAAGGAATTGTAGGAGAGGAGGAACTTGGATCAGTTGATTCCATCTTAAGCTTAGTCATCAACTGCTGCAGAAAAACTACCTCTTATGTTGAAAGGTTGGTTGGTTCAGTCTTAGCACGTGGCTCAGCCTCTGCTTGGGCAGTCTTTGATATATGTGCTTGTGGACGCCCTTCGTGTCTTTTTCCCTTTCCTCTATTGGGTCTACCATGTAGAGACTAGCAATTTTCTTTTGTATGCCTAGGCTTCCCACAGAAATCAAATCTCAGTAGATCTTTGTTGAGGGGGCTGGCAGAAGTCCTGTCGAATGAAGGCTTTACCACCATGGCTGATCTACTGTTTGTGGCAGGTAGGAGCATAGCACTTCTCCTGCTGGCTTCTTGTTGCACGTATGAGTAAGCTTGTAGTAGGGTAGGGAAGGGGTCTCTTCCTAGAATCTGAATTCTCATTTGATCAAATTCTACATTCAAACCGGAAAGGAAATCAAAGACTCTTTCCTTGTCTATCATTTTCTGCACCTTAGATGCATCAGTTTGGCACTCAGCCTGGAAATCCTGATAATAATCTAGCTCTTGCCATAAATTATTTAATTCTGCATAATATTGGGATACTGACCACTCACCTTGCTTTGTTCCATACACCTTTTTCCTTATCTCATAGACTTTTGCATCATTCCCAACTTGAGAGTAAGTCTGGGATGCAGCATTCCTGATTTTCCAGGCAGTGTCCAGCAGCAAATAACCCTTTGCAATGCTTGGCTGCATTGAGGTGATCAGCCCAAGACATTACTAAGGAGTTTTCTATTTCCCATGTCAGTAATATAGTCTTCCAATCCACGAGCCTTGATGAATAGTTTGCAGGAGCATGACAATGCTAGTTAATTACTCCCATCGAGCTTCACTGGGCTAATCATAAGGAAAGGGTTTTCAGTGGGTACCGCAGCCTTAGTTCCTTCACTCAATGCTGCTGCAGTCCTATAACACTGGAAGATCGAACCTCCTCTTTTGACATTTTTCTTGCTCATATATGTCTTTTTGAATCCAGCCAAATTGTGGCTTTGATACCATGTTGCAATAGCAGACAATTAGGCTAATTTGAAAGGGTAGAAAAGGACACCCTACCTCTCAACAATCCTCTTATTTATATCATTGGTATTTACAGATTAGAAGTCTAGAAAAGGAAACACTTAGAAATTAGACCCAGAAATGTTTTAATTTCATACTAACGAATGTGTACAACATCCTCTTTTAAGGAGAGGATTATTAGCAAAGAAGGAAGGAAATAAATGACAGCATCCTACCCTTATTAACTTTCTATATTTACATATTATTTACATAAAACACTGATCCTAGAATATTCTAGGATCAGGATTAGAGCAGCATAATTCCAGCAGAAGCTATATACAAGGAAATAATCTTCTAATTACAGCCTATATACAAGATATAACTTCCAATCAATAATTGCTGTTTTCCCTGATTTCCTCCGTAGGAGCAGTCTTCCATAATCCTATACCAGTAAGTTAATCTTTACAAAATAAGCATAGCTGTTCATTTCCAGCTGTAACAGCTGCAAATGCGACACCTGTTCATAGTAATACGAGACTTCCAACACTCCCCATGGTTAAAACTTTGTAATCTCTATATAAATTAGTAGTAGAAATTGTAATTTTATGAGTTTTTGTTTTTTCAGTTGAATTATCTTTGACATTCCAAATTTCATCTATTTTTTTGTCCTCTATCTTTTCTCCCGTTATTTCTTTACTTTTACTTTCTTTTGTCTTTTGTTTTGACTTTATGAAGCGGAAATGCTTTATTCTTTTATGTTTCCTTGTATTTGTTAAATATATCTTGGCAGAGGTGCCTTGGTGTATGCTATTTGCAAATGACATTGTGTTGGTTGATTAGACAAAAGAAGATGAGAGTGCTAACCTTGAGATATGGAGGAACACTCTAGAATCTTGAGTATTTAAGCATGTTGAAAATTGAATATGTGGAATGCAAGTATAGTAAAAATATAGGTGTGGATGGTGGTATGGTGGTATGGTGAAACTTGAAGATCATGTCATACTAAGAAAAGATAAATTTAGATATCTTGTTTCAATCATCCAAAAAGATAGGAGATTGATGAGGTTGATACTTATATAATTAAGGCATGATGGTTAAAATGGAAAAGTGCATCTTATGTATGTGATGTAAGATTTTGTTAAGAAAAATTTTATAATACAGTTACAAGACTAGCTTTGTTGTGTGGCATGAAATGATGGGTAGTAAAATACCAATATATGCAAAATATGAGTGCAATGAAAGTGAGGATGTTGAGATGGACGTTCACCCATAGGGAAAAAATAAACTTAAAAATGAGATTATTTGTAATAAGATCAAAATGGCTCTTATCAAAGATCAGATGTTTCAATTTAGACATGATTAAGATGGTTTAATCATGTGAGAAGAAGATTAATAGACTTCTTTGAGAAAAATGGTTGGAATGGAACAAATAGTTAGTAAAAGAGAGAAAAACTAAGACAAACTTGATGAGGGACTCTTAGATATAATATCAGTTATATGGTCCTTACAGATGATTGAGGTTAGAAATAAAAATGGTTGGCGTGTTAAAAGTCATGTAGCCAACCCCACATAATGGGATTAAGGCTTGATATGTTTTTGTCTTCCTTATGTTTGTTCTCATTGGATGTTTTTGTCTGTCTCTTCTAATTTTCTCTCTCTTAACAATATTGAACTACGGTCTGATTTTCCTTTTACTTAAGAATACATTTCAATGTATACAGAATTTAAATATGGAAGAATATGTACAAACCTATTGGGTCTTCTTTCAGATTTTAATTAACCATTTTAATTTAATCAACTTGTTTCGATCAACGTGTATGTTTTGCTTGCCCGAACAAATTTAGTATATGCTATGCCCCTCATATTAAGTTATTCTACCCTATGAATTTAGTGTAATTCATTAGAAGTTATTTGCTTATTTATTTTTTTGGTTTTGTTTGGTTTGTGTGTGTGTTTTTTTTTTTTGGGGGGGGGGGGGCTCATCTATCCAAAAAGATTTCAAAATGGAAAAAAAAAGAAAAGAGTAAATAAAAGCTTAAATGAGGAATAGATGAAATTGGGTTATTCATGGCGAACTTGCCCTTCTGACCCAAGCCGAAAAACCCCCTCAAATAATTTGGTACATTTTGGTGCTTTATTCAAACATTCAGCTTTTTGACCTGACCTGAGCCCATATAAGTGCATTGTGTTCTTCAATGACCCGAACATGAGAGAACTTTGTTCATGTTTCAGCATATGGGTTTTACTTTCCTCTTATATCAAAGTACATGTAAAAGCATAACAAAGTTATGCCCCTGTGTCTGTGCCTTTGGGAGTCAATCGCCAGTGACCTTCAACAATCATGGTGGGAAAAGTGATGGAGAAAAAATTAACTGAAAATAACTCCATAACCTTCTGAAAAGGTTTCTCAGAGTTCCTGACAGGGAAAAGCTTTGCAATTTGACTTTGTTTGGCTGATTGTTATTTAATGATGCCCTCTTTTTTCTTTTTAATAAAATAACTTAATCAAGAAAGGGATGCAATCACATTCATGAAAGCAAATACAAAACAGGAACTAAGAAAAAAAAAGTAAAATTCCATCTGTTGTTGGGTTGTGCCCCCATCTATACAGAAATCTTTCCCAAAAAATATCTGCAGTAAGGCTGTTGCCTCTTTTTTATTTATGTATTTATTTTTTGAGGGGAGGGGTAGTTTTGCTTTGTATAACATATTTTCTTGTTAAGTAACAAAATATATAGAAGAAAAAACTGCCAAAAGGGTGTGAATCCTATACAAAAGAAAGCACAGTTTTTATTTTTTTTGATAGGTAATGGAAGCACAGTTATTACTTATAAGGAGGCATCCTCCTCAGAGAAATAGGAGTGGTTTTCTGAAGATAAACATTCTGAAACTCCACATCCTCAGAAGCACTCAAATTCCTTGCACACCAAACATGTCACCTAATGATATAAAGAATAGCCCTCCAAACATGTTTCTATCTTCTGCTGAGACAAGGCCAACTCCATATACTCGAGAATCAATTAGAGAAGCTGGCATCATCCATTGTATAGCAAAAGGGAAAAGAAAGGCTGTAAATGTCACCAGCAAATGTAAGATGAGGTGATCTACAGAGATATTAGCTAGGAGCTACGTGACTTGAACCAAGCAAGACTGTTCAGATAAGAAAGAAACCAATAAGGCTGTCTAGACAAAAAAGACCACCTTGAGAGGAACTCAACCTCCATAAAATCTTCCTAGGGACTCTTCTTTTGTCACAAAAAATTTGTAGAATGACCTAACAAAAAGACACCACCTTTTGGACGAACTGCAAACCTATTTATTTGCACCCTCTGCCATGCCAAAATCCACCTTCTGGATGTTCGAAACAAACTATTGTAGATTCAATTTTCTAGTTGTGAAATTTCACCTAAATTTTGGACACACACAAGCTTTCCAAGAGTGGAGAGAACAACAATCACCCACAGCATTATTCCTACTTGCCAACTGGAAGGGGTTAGGAAACAAGCCACATAATGGTTTGTGACCACAGCAATTATCTAGCCGAATCTAACTATATATCCCCACTATCAACCTTGAATGCCATGAACTTGAAAAATCACTCATACTTTCTCCTCTGTAATCCCCTTCCATAACCTACCCCATAAAAGAAGACCTAATGAGGCCTGTGGTCCAATACCTCACTGGGAACCATACACACCTACAATAACCCCCTTCCAAAAATCACCCATACTGACTACCAGAGAAGGAAAATTATTGATACCCCACCCACAACCCAAAAAGGAAAATAAATAAACACATGCCTTCATTAATCACAAAGATACTTTTTGTGCTTTGATGTTAAGAAAAATTATTGGGCAGCATCCTTAACCATCTGAGTTGAAGGTATTCTTGAATAGAGATGTGAGCAATATTTTTTCCCCAATTGCAAAACATCTGCTACCTTTTCAGTTTTAGTTATGAACCTGTGGTCTTATTTGTCTACAACCCTCCTACAAAGGACAGCACAGGGATTCATTATCAGTCATTTACACGGTTGTTAATAATCTATAGATGAATGCTGCCCCATGCTACAGAACTGATATTAAAAGAATTGCTCGGCAATTGACATCTTAATTGTTTGTTTGACATCTAGGTGTCATTGCTTTTGAAGGAGAGTTTCATCGAGTCATTTCCCAGTCGTGACCGGCCGTTTATGAAGGTAGACTCTGTTCATATGCTATTTATTATCCTGCTGAATTTAAGTCTGGGAATTTGTTTTCACACATTGACACCATTGCATTTTTAGCTTATTGATGATTTGATATGATTCTCTTTCATATTGCTCCTCCTGAAATTGTATGCTGGTGTTCTGGGCATCCTCAATGTTCTGTTGTTAGGTCAACTCTGTCTGTTGGGCTTAGTCTGATATTCTATTTTCTTTTACATTTGATTTGGGATGGTTGTAGCTAAGGTTCTACTGCTTATCGATGTTTCCAGACAAGTTCCTTGTGGTTTTCAGTGGATGTACAATTACCTTCTGTTCTCTTACTGCACGTCACGTTGTAACAGTGATGGGCAATACATGTAGAAAGCATATTAATCTGTTGTTTCTTCCTCTTGTTCTGTGATTCAGCTTTTTTTGGACACACAGCTGTTCTCTGTACATACGGATCTTGTACTCTCTTTCTTCCAGAAGGAGTAACAATACCATCCACGGTTGGCTGGCAATATACAATTTCATTTCCCAGGTCCAGAACGCAAGTTCTGTAACTTATAACTATTGTATGTAGCACACATTTTTAAATGAGTTTTACTCTGTTTCTTTTTCTTTTCTTGTTTGTTTCTTTTTGTTTTCTTGTCTTGTCCTCTTAACATCACTGCAATGTAAACATATAGTTAATGAAAGAAAAGTTTTGCGTCTGTTGTCTTGGTACGACTTTACATTTGTATATGGTGAATATATCCAGTTTTCCTACAAGGTTGAAGAGACATTGTATTTGATATTTACACTGTTTTTGATTGCTTTTTTATATTTGGAAATTCACGAGTTCAAGTTCCAGAAACAGTTCATTTGAAAAACAAAAAATAATGTTGCATACAAGGACGATTTACTTCCCGACCCTCAAGGAATTGGGAGTTTAAGACATAGAGGGAGGAGGGGTCAGTTGCGGGCCATTACTCCTTGAAATCCAACTTTGTTTGAGATGTGGAATAAATGTTTCCCAACCGCCCCTTGAGATTTGTAGTGGTGGTCCAAGGTGAATGAAGTTGCTGATTCTCTGTGGGCTTTCTGGGTCCCTAGTGTGATGGTGATTTAACCTTCACGCATTCATAAACTGACAGTACAACTGTGTATCTAGTAGTTGTATGGCTTTCTCTTCGCAGATGCAATAATACTACTTGTCCCCCCATAAAATGTTTATCTTCCCAATTGGAACAGCTTTGGCCTTTTATAGTTGATGTTCAGCGCTTAAATTTTTCTGTCCTTGTCCTTGTCCCAGTATTCAAACATTCAGGGCCCATGACCTGCTGAGGAAATATGGTTGGGAAAATCAAATTTGGTTCTGGGGATGTTTACAGACTGCTTTGTGCAGTGAGGCGAGTGGCAATATTGTGCTTGTGACCGTGCACCCCTTCTTCCCAGTCAGTTAATGCTTTGTTCTGGGCAAGTTGAAAAGGGTATTTATTCAAAGAAATCTACCTGCGATTGCTTAGCTTTAAAATTTTCAGAGAGGGGGTGGGGGGAAAGAAGAGAAAAGACAGTGTCCTTTCCATGTCGTTCAAGTTTCAGCCTTCCAGCAGACGAGGACTGCGCCTCGGGCAGTGAGTGCACGGCATGTCTGAGAATTTTCATTCTAAAAATTCAGGCAATTGTACTATTGTAGATACAATATGTCTTCTACTAGGCAATCTTAATCCCAACAGATGACTCGATTACACATCGTTAGTTTGCTGAAAAGATTCGTTTATGCTATTTAATTTTATAAATTTAGTCATCGTCTTGAAATAATATTTATGAATTCTGATTCTATGAAGGCTTGGAAGTCATCATTGTGCCCATTGACTTGACCTGACCCTTCCATTTTTATTGCTGTACCAATTTTAGACTTTTATTACCTAGAATTCAAGAATATGATCTAATGAGTTTTACTCTTATTGGTTACCTGACTAATCCCTTATTTTATTCAAATTTAAGACTGATTAAAAGTAAGAACAATGCTCTTAAAGAGATTACTTAATTTACGAGCGGAGATATTTTTCGTCTGAACTATAACTAAAGATGAAAATTCAGATGGGAAAGTAAAAGTGAGGGAGAGAGAGAGAGAGGGTAGAAGTAAAGCTGAGAATCCCTACAAAATCTGGTCATGATGCAGGCACCCTCACGGTGCCATTATATAAAAACAGTGACTTTGTTTAATCCTCCCTTCACCTTTAGTTTATGGGTTTCCGTATAGTCAGATGGCAGAGAGACAATAGCTGCCACACACAGGCAGCACTGCAGCAGAGAAGATCATGCATCAGACACCCGAACCCAGAGCCAGGAAGAAAGCACTCTGATCTGATCAGAGCCATCCATCCATCCCCATGCCCACAAGAAGATTCTGCAACCCAAACGGCCCTGAAATAAATATACCTACCCTACCCTACCCTACTCTACTCTATCCTTGCCCTAAAATATTGAAAAACAGAAGAAAAACCCACAAAGCCCCTCTCCTCTCCTTAGTCCCCCTTCTCAAACTCACCTTCTCATCTCTCTCTCTCTCTCTCTCTCTCTCTCTCGGAGATCTGTTTCTCAGTGATGAGTGGAAATAATAGGTTCCCTTTCACCCCAAATCAATGGCAAGAACTTGAACACCAAGCTCTTGTTTACAAGTACATGGTCTCCAGCATCCCCATTCCTCCTGATCTCCTCTTCAACATCAGGAGAAGCTTGGAATCAAACCTCATCCTCCACCAACCTCAACACAGTAAGCCCACCTTTCTATTCTTTTCTACATATTTTCTTTCATTTTCTTGGGAAAACATAGAAATCTGATCCAGGTGATTTGTGGGTGCAGCGGGATGGAGCTGTTTCGAGACGGGTTTGGGGAGGAAAATTGATCCAGAGCCGGGAAGGTGCCGGAGAACAGATGGGAAGAAATGGAGATGCTCAAAAGAAGCTTACCCAGATTCCAAATACTGCGAGAGACACATGCACAGAGGCAGAAACCGTTCAAGAAAGCCTGTGGAAATTATGGCAACACCACCACCACCACCACCATCTAATCCGTCAATATCGTCTTCTTCAAGGCCAAACCACTCTCTCTGCAACAACCCACCTCACTGTTTCCTCTTTCCTCATTCATCTCCTCCAACCCAACAACTCTTGAACCCACATAAAGATTACAGGTCTGTTTAAGATGCCTCTGCTATTAAAACTTTTCATTGTTTTCATGTTCTGTTCATGGCGGAGTAATTCTTCGTTGCAGGTATGTTTGTGGCGTGAAAGAGGAGGTTGGTGAGCATGCTTTGTTTTCCGCATCTTCCATGGACAACAATCCAATTCCTTGGCAACTAACAATGGTTTCTTCTTCTTCAACGGCTCATTTGAAACAAAGAACTGGCTCTGCTTTACAGAGCGGGCATCCTTTCTTGCAGCTTCAAGGACTCTCTGATGCCCCAAAACAAGAACAAGATCAGCGTTTCCATTTGGGCAATGAGAAGGTTGAGAAAGTAATGCACCATTTTCTGGACGATGGCCCCAAGAACCAAGATCCATGGCTCCATTCTGAGGACAAATCTTGCAGTTTTATGCCGGTTTCAACTACCCAGCTCTCCATCTCCACACCAAACTCCTCTCACGACTTCTTCAGTGCCCCATAATTACAGTAACTGAAATCGATTCCAGTGTATCTGTAATCCTGACATTGAAATTTCTTTATGTCTAAACCCTTTTTGGTAGGGCCGAGAGAGTGAGGAGTTGTGAGAAAGAGAGCTGCTGTGCTGTTTTTTTGGGGTTAAATCATATGTAATGTAATGTTGTGTCGAGTGAAGGACGGATGGGGAACAAGCAAGCAAGGAAGCAACACAAACATATATCCCTTTCCCAGATCTTATTCCTTTCCTTATTCCCCTTTCAGTTGAATGAATGGTTGGGACAAAACCCCTCATGTTTTCTTTTTCTGTTCTTTTTTGGTGCTAGATTCTGTGGTATGTTTTTTGTTGGTAGATGACATCCCTTGAACATGTCTTATCCTGCGCCTCTGTTTTTCTTTTGAGTAAATTACACAACTAGTCTTCAAGTTTGGCCTAATTATAAAGAATACCCTTTATGTTTTGAAAATAGCTGAAAGTATCCTTATATAAGATGGCAAAATGACAATTTAGTCCTCGTAAAAAAAATATGATGTTTTAGTTTGGCAAAGAATTAATAGAAAACAAAAAAAAAAACCGATGATGATCAGTCGCTAGTCAGCAACCATTATTAGTGCTCATGCTTGCATATTGAAAACAAATGGAGAGAGAGACGAAGAAGAAGAAGAAGAAGAAGAAGAAGAAGAAGAAGAAGAAGAAGAAATTAATGAAAATAAGTGATTATCATGTCATATTTGAAACAATAGGAATTTTTCTTAATTGGGGTTTAATAGTGGATGAAGGTTTGTGGTTGGGGAAAATGAAAGGAGCAACTTTGTGAGAGAAAAAAAAAAAAGAAAATAAAAGAGCAAAAAGAGAAAAAGAGATTTTTATATAAGGATAATTTAATTATTTTATAATGTTTAACAGGATTAATTAATAATAAAGAGAATATTTTAAAATAATATTAAACTTTAGAAATACTTATTACATTCTCTTACACTTCAACTTTTAAGTATAATTTTTATAATTATTTTTAACTGTGAAGAGTACCTTGTATAATTTGTCTTTTTTTGGTCATTGCTATGCCAAAAATACAATTTAACACCCTATTGCTGGCGCGTGAATATCATTAACCACTTGGCTCGTTTGCTCTAAAATCCAACTTATAAAGCATGGCATTGGTAGATAACCCTGAACTCACTAATTTGGTGTCATTTTGGATTCGTGTTATAGATCACAACTATTTGAAGAACGGCCGGGGGCGGATTTATATGTGAAGACCAACTCGACCCACAATCAAATTTAAATTTATAGGATAAAAAAAATAATTTTTTAATAATAGCCCAACCCAAGTGGATCTAGCCCATGGCTCAGCCCACCCAATGTTTTTGCGACCCACCCACTTTGGCCTCTGCAAACTGCCAAACCTTTCTTCCTCCCTCGCTCTCGCTCATGCCGTCCGTCGTCGGTCTTTCGCTCGCCCTTGCTCGTTACCTCTCTCTCGCTCTTGCTCGCTGCCTCTCGTTTCGTCGCTTACTCGCCCTTGGCGCCTCGCTCCCTCTTGCTGTCTCTCTCTCCTTCTCGCTGGCAGCCTCGCTCCGTTGCTCACTACCTTTCCCTCCCTTTCGCTCACCCTCGTTGTTGCTCACTAACTCTCTTGCTTCTGCTCGCTGCGGCAGTACGGCTAACACCCAGATCTGCTTCATCTGAACTCGGATCTGTACAACTGGTATGTTTTCTCTTTGTGATTCTCTCATTTGGTAGCTAATGCTTTTGGGCCATATTTTTTTTTACCTGTTTATGCTTGATTTTGTCACTCGCCCTCAGTCGTTGTCGCTTGCTATGGCAATTTGTGAGGGGCGGGCAGGGGCCACATGGAAGTGGAGATGGGACCCACACCCCAACCCTCCTGCTACCCTACGTTAATTTCTAGATCCGCCCTTGGAAGAACCCCTACTTCGAAGCGAATTTGGTTATGGATAAGTAGCCCTTGAAGTAACTAACGTGACTTGAGTGACCATTGATCTCCCATTCGGGGTGGGGTGGGGTTGGGTTGGGCTGGGCCTGGCCCGGGTTACACACTGCTTTTAGGTTAAAGCTCAAGAGATCTCCAAGCCAGGCTGGTTGGGCTTTGCCTAAAATATAGCATAAACTTGTAACTTCGTGTTGCAGAAGCCTGCTTCACAGCGAGCGATAATAGCGGCAAAGAGAAAAATGGAAGCATTGAGGTTCTACAATAACGGTGCCGCCAAGACGGATCAAGAGAATAACCGAACGCAGAAACCCTAGGAACCTACCTATAACCTCTGATACAATCCGTTTTCAATCTCTCTCGTACGTATTTCTAGTTTGAGGTAGTCCGTCCTTTTGTCTATGATATATGTTTCCGTTTGCGTTTGATTCTTTTAAGTGGCGTGGAATGGTCAGGATCATTCCTTCATTAATGCATTCTGTGGGCTATCGTTTTCTTGCTCATAGTTCGTTACTGATGAGTTATTTGTTTTCTTGGGAATGGAGGTTGGCCAGTTGATCATAACATTCATGTGTATATAGTTTTGCATTGGTCTGCTCTGCTGCCCAACTTGTCGTTATTAAACAGACTCCAATTTGCCAATGATCAATAAATCCAAATTAAAATTTCATCGTTTAAGTTCTTGCAATCCATTTTTGTGATTACTGTTAATTTCATTTTTGATGCGCTTGTGGACAGAAAAATTGTTATTCATTCAGTATTTGATGGATCCGGAGTCTAAGAGCAAAACTGGTGAAAATGCCCCTAGGAAGGTTTGCTTTGATTTCCTTCCGTTCTCAAAATGTAGCCATATTGAGAAGTCTAAGATCCCTAACTTTTTCTGATTACTTGATTTTGGGCTAATGCAGGTTAAATTTGCTCCAAAAGGTCCTCCTCGCAGAGCAAAGCCAGCTGTGCCTAAAGTGTAATATATACGCTCCAAACCAAACATCATGCATGTCCTATTTCATTGTGTTACTTTATCATAACTTCTCTTGTGCTTATCTGATATTTATAGTGAGAAGGTTGAAACTGTGGATACTGGTGACGCTCAGGCACAGGAATTGTTGCGACGCTTCAATGTATGTGCCCTTTTTCTTTCTGTTTTCATATGTTTTGGAAGAGGAGGGAGCAAGTTGTTTTTTCTTGTACTTTCTTTTTCTGATGTTAGAATTGCAATTTCATCCACAGGAAGCTGCTGGAAAGGTGAAGTCTAAAGCTGAAAAGAAAGGTAAGTGTCTTTTCCTGTATTATTACTTAATAATTCCTCATTTATAGTGGCCTTTATTTTGTCTTCCTAATAATAAAAAAATTTCTACTTTGTAGTGGAGTAGCTTCAACAAATCATCCTCCTGTTTTAGTAATATGCTTTTAGAGAAGCAATTTAGACCATAAACATTAGTGAATGATAAATTACATAGCCATTTTTTTTTTTTTTTGAGACTTGAATGTGCATTTGTCTGCTTCAGATGATTTGCAATGAGCTGACTGCAGTCTCTCTCTCTCTCTCTCTCTCTCTCTCTCACACACACACACACACACACACACTCATGCTCACACTTGTACATAGCACATTCACATTCACAATTCGAAAATAATGTTAAAAGGACCATGCGTAGGTCTGTGTTTACTTTGACTTCTCTGTTTTGTTATGGAGATTCTATAACACTTAACTAATGGAGCTGAACATGGAAAGTTGTCTTCCTTTTATGTTCTCTAATTTTGGTTGGCCATTTGTTGTATAGATAATTCTGATCTGTACTGTGGTTGACTTGCTCATCAACAAACAAACTTTCTCTCTATTTTTTTTAAATCATATGGACAAGAAACAAGCTCTCATAATATTTGTTCTATTCTTCTCTGGTAGCTACATAGGTTCAAAATAAACTTTTTATCATAGATGATTATCACTGCATGCTAATGGAAGAATGGAGTAGACCCATGTCCTGGAATTTGAAAAGCCGGATCAACTTATGGGCATTAACTTATGATCCAGAATTGCTTCATAGTTATGATTTTTAATCTTGAGCCCCTTTAGTTTGCTGAAATGATTTTCAATTTAATGAGTTGACTAGGTCCAGTATTTGTTGTTGTTACTAACATTTGAATGGTTTTCATGATTGTGAACATTTCATGAATTTTCTATGGAAGCAACTGTTACACCATAGTAAGTGTCAGAGCATTTTTGACTTCTTTCTTTTGTAGTGGCACCTACACAAGTTGCATTTGGTTTTGGAGGTGCATCCACTCCCTTAAAATCATATGGTTCACCAAGGGGTGGCATTGGTAACAGACATGGTGGTCCAGCTTCTGGGGGTAAGTGATCATTTGGCAATGTGCAATATGCTACTTACCTTGCATATCATTAGCCAATATGTTTCTGCAGATGGTGTTGCACCTTCCTCAGGCTTAAGAGTGGAGAAAGAGTACAAGGAACCATGGGTCGGTAAAACTATGACTGAATACTAAATCTCCTCTCTTGCCATGCTTATTATTTTGTGTTTTTCTGAATGCTACTTCAGGATTATTACAGTTACTATCCCGCAACTCTTCCATTGAGGAGGCCTTATTCTGGAAATCCAGGTATATATATATATTCAAATGCACTACATTAAAGTCAAAACATAGAATACTGACACTTTTCATGGAGGCTAACTATTCTCTTCAAATGCTGATTTTTTTAAGGATCCTGATATATGCACCCTTGCCCTGCAACTTGCCTTTTGTGTTTATTTGTGAAAGACATTTACCTTCCTCTTTTTTACTTGTAGAACTTCTTGATGAAGAGGAATTTTGTGAGGCTTCTGAAAGCATGGACTATGATGAAAATTCAACAAATCCTGGTGTTGAGCTAGGCTTAATGGTTGGTAATTGTCTTACTGTAAGAGCTATAAAAACAACTGTGTGAGAAGCTTTATATATAATTTTTTGGAATGATTGGCAGGAGGAAAATCTAGAAGCAAGTATGCTCTTCCTTCAATTACCAGCAACCATGCCTATGATAAAGCAATCTGATAACAAAGAGGTGCAGGGTATGGCCAGCAGCTCGAAACCATCTAAACGTAGAGGTCCTTCAGAAGATGCCTGTGGTTTGGCTGAGCTACCTGCCGGTTATATGGGCAAAATGCTGGTGTACAGCAGTGGTGCTGTCAAGCTGAAGCTTGGTGATACCACTTATGATGTGAGTGGAAAATCTGATCATATGATTCGTATTCCCTTTTGTGTGTATTTGCATATCTTAACTCTTGTTTTATTCCAATGACAAGTTTTCTTGAGAATTAACATTTTTGTTATCTCAAGTGTTACACAAGTTTCTGAATTAGTCCTACTAGAAAAACTATTGATCTTTCAATCATTTGAGTAACTATATAGAGAAGAGTATTAGTCATGAAACTGTGATGGGGATGCTTACCATTTTGATGTGGGTGCAGGTTTCTGCAGGTCTAGATTGCGTGTTTGCACAAGATGTTGCTGCCATCAATGTAGAAGAGAAGCACTGTTGCATTGTTGGGGAACTCAGCAAGCGGGCCATTATAACTCCAGATGTGGACTCCATCTTAGATACTAGCTCTGATTTATTATAGTCATGCTTACCTGCTCCCAACAAGATAGAATAAGTAGAAGAATGGCACGCAATTTCATTTGTTCTGGTGAAAGGTTGTCACAGTCTAGGTACATTCATTTAGATTTCCATTATACATTCAAAATAAAGTTAGAGAAGTTTTAGCAGTGATTCTTACAAGGAAGAGGGAGAAATAACAGTTCTATAAATAAAAGATCTATACCGTCTATTTTCTTTTACTTGGAAGATCTTGTTCATTCAGGTTGATCTTGGGGTAGAAGGAAAGGTTGTAGCAATGTGACCATAGGTGAAACCATGGAAACATCTCCCTGACTTTCTTAAGAGTATTGACTTTCTTCAGAGCCTACAATGATAGGAGGCTTGTGTAGCTGCATTGCCCTTCTAATTTTGCTTAGCTTTAGAATATCTTGGTTGTCAACTGAACAAACGCACACAAATGTGGAGCGATGAAGTGGCTTCTCCTAGAGCAAGGCCCCTTTGTCTAAGAACCCACACTGGAACAGACTCCTTATGTGGCCAAATTTCACTCTGTAGGTAATTCAAGTACGTGCAACTATTTAAATATTAGATAGTGGTGAGGTTTGCGCTTAGAATCTTTGCTTGTTTTACTTGATTTCCACCTCACTAGGCAGGTGTATGCGTTAGTAGCTCAGGGTTTGGAAAACCCATGGGAGGCGAGGCATTTGGTTTGACGTATGAGTTCCTAGAGAGTCCATTTCATTGCAATATCCCGACGTATGAGTGGCCTGCATTAGAAAGGTTGAGGAAGTAACTGTATAGGCAGGATTGAGTGCATGCATATATATATATATATATATCCCTTGGTTGAGGTAGCTGTCCTGTTTGTTAGTGCAAGGGCACAAATGAAGGCATTATTAGAGCCTAATATATATGTACACTTACAAATAAATAAATTTCAATTACTTGGATTAAAAAAAAAAAAAAAAGAAAAGGAAAGAGACGAAAAGATCAACAAACATCACAAACACGTGTTTTGTTTTCTTTGTGGTTTTGTTCTTCTCTTCTCTCTTAGGGCTTGGGCCTTTTAATATGGGGATTCAATAATAGTGGGGCCGCCAGCTTTCCCAATTTGGGCCGTCCCCTCATCTTTCATGTATGCATGTATACATATATAGGTGTGTGCGCGTGGGGCGCAACCATTCCTAAATTGGGCTATCTACCTTTCCTAATTTGTAGTGTTCCCTCCCTCAGGTTTGAATAATGCTACACGTAACGGGTAAGTTCTAATTTTTTTCATTTCCAACCCCCCCCCCCCCCCCCCCCCCAACTGAATTTTCTCTCTCTCCTTTTCTTTTCTCTCACTCTCTCTCCCACCAAGGCCGTCATTGCCCCCCACTGCCGCTCCCACTCTCATCGTCGCCCCCTGCTCTTGCCATCGCCACTACCGCCCCACCCTCCTTCTTGTCGCCCTACTTTTGCTATTGTCAGTCGTCATTGCACTCACCTTCTCGCCCACCCCCACCGCTGTTCGCCTCCTACATAAAGTGAACAAATTGACAATTTTTCTTCTGAAGAACTACATAAGAAAGAATGCCTTATTTTCAAACTTATATTCGCAATTTATGTTAAGGTAAATAAACTGGAGTGGTATAAATTAAAATAGTTTAAGCAAAAAGAAAAGCGACAAAGTGAATCGTCCAAGTGTGATGTAACATTTAGATAGCAGTGAAATTAAGAGAAATAAGTGAGTTTTCAAATGAATTAAATGATAGGTAAAAAAATTAAATGGAACATAGATTTTGGGCTTCTGTAGCACAAAATGTTGCAGAAATAATTTTAAGCAATTCTTTTAGCAAACTAATGTAGCAGAACACTAGCACCTTATTTTAACATCAAGTTGCATAACATTCTTTCTCCAAATTCAATAATCATACATAACCAAGAGTCATCAAAAGAGGCTTGAACAGCGGCAGCCGCTGTGTAGGAGACGAATGGCGGCGGCTGCAACGGCGGGGGTGGGGCAAGGTGGTTGCGGCAGGGGAGTGTGGCGGGGTTGGCGACGATAGGGGTCAGGAGACAAGGGGAAGGGATGGGGCGGTGGTGGGAGGGCTAACAGCGAGAGCAGGAGTGGCGGTAGGGGGTGACGGTAGCCTTGGCGGGAGGGAGAGAGAGAGTGAGAAAAAAAGAAGGAGAGAGAGAGGGGCAGGGACAATTCAGTGGACCGGAAAGTGGGAGGGGGGTGGAAATGCAAAAAATTAAAACTTACATGTAAGACTTTTTTGTAAGGCATTCTGGACATGTAGCATTATTCCTCAGGTTTTCAAGGGAAACATATGTGTTCTGCCTATATCATAATTTAAAAATAAAAAATATGATATATAACTATGTTTTTGTACTACAAAAATAAATTCCAACACTAGATTTATTGCAAAATATTAAAAATGAATCATATATTTTGCTATAAGTTAAAATTAGTCATTTAATTACCTTTTGTCAAATCTACAAACTTATGGACAATTGTAGTTTATAACAAAACCAAAAACATTATGATTATGATATTTTTGCATCAAGATATAGTTTTGGTTAAATATCTATCATCAACCACAATCCACAAAAGTTTATTTGTGACATCAAAAGACCTTTTAGTGATAAGGGGGGGGGGGGGGGGTAGCCAAAACATTAATGGTTACATGATTTAGGGATAACGTTAAATTGTTTCATTACTAATTAAATGGTTTTGTGGCATAACATTAGGCCATGACATTAGAATTTCATCCACAAACACAACTATGAGGCACAAAAGAAATTTTAGTTTGTGGTTAAATGTCACAATTAGCCAATAAATTTTTATAGTCACGAAAACCCCTATGTTATTGTTGGGCCTGCTCCGATGAGTTTGTTGGGATTTTGAAAATTTATTATAAAATAGAAAATATAGCATTCTTAATAATTTATAAAAAAAAAAATACACCACCTACACCCATCCAAATGGCAATCTTTTGCCTTGAAATATATGTTATTTGAAACTTTAACTTTGTATATTTTACAACATATAGTGTCTGCCTATAATCTACAATCTATAATATATATAGTGTGCCCTCCCTCTCTCTCTCTCTCGACACTGGGTTGCTAGCTTGGAATCAAGCGTCACCTGAGTTCACAACCCAACCACCACTAGGTTCACTGAAACACAACAGTGAGCTAGATTGGGTGGTGATGGCTAGACAACGACCTCTTCTCTTAGCTAGCGTTGGTAGTTTCTTTTTTGTTTTCTATTTTACTTTTAAAAGACTTGAGAGGAGAGAGAAATTAATGGGAGTGGGCAGAAAAAATTATAAGGACAAATGAGTCATTTCACCTTGATTAAGAAAGAAAATTATCTATTCTTAAAAGCTTACGCCTATTCATTCTTTGGTGACCGATCCAAAAAAAAGGTTTGCTACTGAAACTTATGTCTATTCAAAGCGGTATCAGAAATAATAAAATCATTCATTTCCTTAATTTATTCTTTTATTACTTAATAATAATACAATTATACAACACATAAAATTTCTGACACAAATAGAGGCATAATGGTTGGTGAAATCCCCTGAATTGTCTCTCTCGATTACAATTTCAAACCTATATGTCATGGAAGAAGATCTATTAATGGTACAACTAAGCATGCATATATATATATATATATATATATAGACAAATTTCTCCACAAATGCTGCATTCATCTACAAGCCTTCGTGTGGCTGAAGAGAATCATCAATAGCCCTTCAATTATCATCTTCTAATATTATCTGGCCAGCTAAATTCCTCCACCAGGGAGGAGACTTCCTACCGCCAAAAGTAGCTATCAATCCACCAAACTGTCTGCCAGCTCCACCGTCGTTTTCATTATAAGGCTCCATTATGTCAAGAAGATCATCACAAAGAACTCGCCGGCGGCATCTAAGTGGATCCAGCCTATCGCCGGATCTTCACATTTCTTGATCATCGCCGCCATTTCATTTAGTTCCTGCGGGATGACTATTTTGGTGCATCACACCACTTTGGTTCTAATGATTGTGTGCGTTTTTGTTGATGTGGGTGATGGTTCAAATGCAGTGGCTTCCTTCTCCCTCAAATTCTTACTTTGTTTTGGAGAATATTGAGACCTGTGGGCGTCGCCAAGCACTCACTTGCTCAAATAGCTGTTTCAGTAGTTCTTGGTTTCATTTTGTTAGCCCAGGTAATTTTCCAGCATTGAGTGACCAACTACACTGTCCAAATGATCATCATGTATCTTTTAATATGTTTAGAAATCTACATGCAAACGCAGATAAGACTATGAAAGAAAAGAATTATAAAAACAAAAATGCAGATTGAACTGATTTTTTTCTTTTCTTTTTCTATGTGTGTGGCCTTATTAATCACGCTGATGACTGAATACACACACACACACACACACACACACACATCAAAGTCATTTCACAGTAGCAGCTGATACTATAACACTATTTTTTTTTTATTGCTAGGATGCTTAAATGAAATTTAGCTGTTGAAGGATGCCTCTGTTGTTTGCAATTGAGGACTCTGTCAATGTTAGGTTGTCTACAAAGCTGTTACTGGAAGGATGTGAAGTCTTATCATTTAATTATTCTATTTCAATTTGAATTTTCTGTATATAAATTTGAATTATAGTCAAAGTTTCTTCAAGAATTTCAGGAAACAATTACGTTTAATTTGTTTGTTTTTTGCAATTGTATATATAAATTCCAGTTGATTAATGAAAAATAATATAACTTTAGTCTCAACTTATTCTTTGTTTTGATATACCAACAAATTGCTATCAGAACCCTATTTGTTCTTAAGGGTCTATGTTTGAGAGTTAGTTAATCTAGTTAGAAACCTTTCCGTATATAAAGTTTTAACACTTACACCTTCAAGCCAAATAAACAACTATGTCAGGAAGCAATTTTGTGTCAGCACAACTTGTTTTTACTAGTGAAAACTACTAAATATGGGCAGTGAAGATGGAGTCATACCTGCAATCAAGCGATTGGATGTGGTAGAGATAAATGATTTTTCACCATTGCTTGAAGATCTTACCATTGCACAAATGAAGAATCATAGAGAAACAAGGAGCAGGAGATTCAAGGCCAAGACCTCTATGCACTCGGTAGCTTCAGATGCAGTTTTCACTAGGATTATATGACACTACAAAGCAAGCTTGGGATGCTTTCAGAGAAGCATTTCAAGGCAAAGACATAATCAAGCAAATGCAAGTCTTGAACCTCAGAAGGGACTTTGGGCGTTAGAGAATGAAGGAGACTAAAACCATAAAAGAGAATTTTGAAAGGCTCGTGAATGTTGTGAACAAAATCAAATTGATGGGTGAAGAGTTCCTAGATAGATAAAAGAGTTGGTGAATTTGTTTAAAAGATTTGAGGTAAATATTCTCTTAAAGACTCAAAAGACTTACTCAAATAACTCTACCAGAGTTAGTCAATTCATTTCAAGCTCAAGAACAAAGAAGAGCTATCAAAAATGAAGTAGAAACAAAAGAAGCATTTCAAGCAAAGGAAAAGGCTTAAACTCAATCACATGACAAAGATAAGAAACAATTCTGGAACAAGAAGGAAGGTGAAGCAACAAAGATAGTGATAGAAAAGAGAAATTTCCTCCATGTCCATTTCCTCACGCTCCTCATTCCCCACCATAGATAATTTTGTTGTAGGGTCACAACAATTGCAGTTTGGTGACGTACCTTCTCCTTCCACACAATCGATTTCTTCTTCTACACAGCCGCCTATGATGTTTTACTTTCGATATGGTTTTGACGATGAAAAATAATTGTATTTTGATGATGAAATTATTTTATTAATGGTTATTAACTTGGTGCTCAAAATTATTTTTATATGTTCTATTAAATATTAAAATAAAAATTAATTTCATTATGCAATCCATTGCCAAAATCTTGTGATAAATTTCTTAATGGCATTTGGAAAATTATGTTTTATTTGGTTAAAAAATATGTATTATCAAAAGTGATATTTTTCATTAAAATTATTTTGACTATTGCTATAGTGATTTTGACTGTTCGCAACAATGATTCTAATCGTTTGCTACAGTACGGCTATAAACGACTAGTTTTTTTTGAATCTCTTGAGATACCTATAAATACCATTCAAGGAAGCTCTTGAGATAACCAATGAGTAAGAATAAATTCATTTGAGCTAGCATTTGCATTTTACTTCTCCATTCTATTTGTGCTTTTATTTTTCTCTCAAATGTTTTGATTATCATTTTGTTCAAGCCTTGTGATTATATTGAGAGATTTTGTAATTAAGAGTGTCTACTTTTAGATCATCTCTTTTGTATCATTCTTAGTTTTCCTATCTTGAATAGTTAGAGGCCTACATTGTTTTTAGGATGTTTGTATTTCCTAAATTGTGAGCTAGAGGGCCTACTTGTGAACTAGGAGGTTCTAATTCCTAGCAAGATTGTTAGAGGGCCTACCGGGTGTAGTAAGAGGTTTTAGTGAATTGCTTCAAATCTTTAATGAGGAGTTAAAGTAGTGGATTATGTTTAGTTTATCCGAACCACTATAAATCCTTGTGTCTCTCTTGCATTTAATTATTTTGATTGTGTTTCATTATTTCTATATTTTATTTTCAAAACCTCTTATAAAGTTTTTAAATTTCTCAAACATCCAATTCACCCCCCTATTGGATTGTGGTGCCATTGCTATACGTTTATAACAACCTCCCCAACCTTTATTTGGAGAGATACATCTTGCAGACATGCATATATGGATACAAGCTACCTTGCATTGGAGTAATTATTTATAAACTAAAACACCTAATTTTTAATTATTCTCTTGGCTCTAATTTTTTTTTTTTTTTGGTTCATTTACAACTTTGAGCCAACTCAGGGACCATTGGGCCATATCTCCAGCATTGTGAAAACCAAGTTCATAAAGGTCATGGAGTAAGGTGAGTTAAAGGATGAAAGGTATGTAGTTTGTGTTAATGTTGTGTGCCCTAATGCTAGATTTGGATGACATCTAGCAGGTTTGTAATTTATACATTTATTGTATCTTTGTATATATTAATAAAAGACAAGTTTATCATCATTTATAAACTCTCCAATTTGATATATGAATGAATCCCTAGATTTTCTATTTAAGAATTTTATTCTCAAGATGTTGAGACTGTGTGATAGGATTCTCTAGTGACATAACTTTTTAAAAGATTCTTGATCCTTAGATTAATCGAATGGGGACTCTAATTAGTCAAATATGGATTAACACAATGTTTACTATCTTGTCTAGTATAAGATACTAATGGAATGATGGTGTGTTATATGGCATACGACATGGGAATGTCTCTAATAGACTAGGAGGTGGTTGTTAGGGAACAACGTACTAAATGTGATGTTGATGATTGATCACATGGCATCGTGGATAATGGTTAAGTCGTCTAGTTGGTAGTGTAGCTGATCCTTAGATTTGAACCGACACAGTTGTCCTAGTATCAATGTGTAAGATTTGTTAATGTGGTGAACCATCCAATTGTGAGGTGATGAAGTTTATATATATGGTTTTGTATTGTTAATATATGGAGACAAGTGTTGAGAATATGATCTATCACCCTTTTCATAACTGATGGGGTGAATGTCCTATGTGATCCATTGTTAGTCTGACGATGCAATCCCTAGACATAGCAGATTGATCATCAGGAAAGGTATTTCTAAGATGTCATCTAGTCATATTAACAAGGTTAGACACATAGCTACTGAATTTATGAGTTTATCACTCCATGGCTCTCTCTCAATCAAGACGTTAGGTAGTGGCAGAATTATAGTACACTTTAATCGTCAATCGTAATAGGTTCACTTAAAGTGAGACTCCACTGTCACTTATATTGTGTTGGATCGTTGCTAAGCTTTATCTAGGACCTCTCAGATCATCACTAGCATATGGAGAGATTCTTGTGATGGGTCAAGGCGTTGGCCGATGCTAAAATGGGTTTTGGTGCTATTTGTTTGCTAACAAACAATAAACCTAAAAATTCACACACTATATAGTGTTATGTCTGATGTCGACATTGTGCATCCTATGTGTCTCGGTTATGTTATTAAGCGTTAATGATGTGACAGGTCAAAATATGACTTGCTGGAGCACCAAGAGTTGACTGCCCCATGTTTGGGAGTCAACTCCCAGTGCCGCCTCAGCCTTCTTAGTGCATTCCACGTGGTATACTATTGGGAAGGCAGGTGGAGGTGAAGGTGGTGAAATTGGACGTGAAGAAGATGAGTTTTATAGAGATAATTTTCACTACTTGCTTCCTTTGTAATTTCTTCTTCTATTTTTGTTAATTTCTATCTTCATTAAATTAATCAGAGCATGAGTGTCACGCGTGAAAATAGAGACATAGATGTTAATGATACAGGATCCTCAATCTAGCACGAGAAAAGGTGATCGGAACGGTACCAGACATTACGTTAGGTGTGGATAGTCTAGGACCACCACAATGTGAGGTGGGTCAGTCTCAGTATAAAAAGAGTTTCTATACCCCATCCTGACATCAAACTTCATGTATTTATTTATTGTATTTCATGTAATAAAATAATGTGTTGTTTAAATACTTGAGTTGTGTATAGTGTATGTTTATATCTTCTGTTACGTGTATCTGATACATATAAAATTTTTAATTTTACCTGCACCACTATCTGTGTAATTTGTTAGTTCAAAGAGTTTAAGGTAAAGTGTATATTGATTGAATAATAATATTTTTTATATAAAATGTTGACTCAATCTTTTTTAAAGATTCAAACCAAATTTAATATTCATATTGTCATTATATTATATGAAATTCAACTTTGTTTCATATGATTTATTTGCGTCTAAATTTCTATTTTATGATGAGTTTAATAAGCGATAGGAAGAGAGAGATCTCGTCTTATATGCATTTGAAGATGGGAGTTTTTAAGGTTGGTTTTCACTCTTTGATAACAACTTTTATATGGATGTGATTGGAGCAAAGAATAAGGACATAAGTCAAGTAGCGGGCAAGTAATACATTGGGGTTAGTAGTAATAGGTTACGAGTTCGATATTAGGCAAGGGCCAAAGGTTTACATGTGATTTATCTTTTCTATCGAAATTAAGAATACGAACGACGGGAGATCGCGCAAGAACGATAATCCCACGATAGGACATATATTTAGACTAGGGATAATCTATCTTGATTACTTAGTTGCATTCTCTAGTAAAGTTGTGTCTCAATTTGAGTTTTACCTCATGTGCCAGACAATCTCTAGTCTGATAATATAGTTGTTTCGTGGTGGGTCTTTCTCTTTGTTGGGAATAGGGGGTTGAGATGTACTTATCTACTTTGGTGGTTTGACTAATGCATTACTCTTATGGGAGACTAGACAGATTATATTAGATGGTTTCTTTCCCAATGTTGGCAAGGCTTAATTTATAAATTGTATTGAGTGACAAATAATGTTACAATTGTTCTAACTTGACATATTTTATTGCAGATGTTCTAGCTTGCTTAGGGTATTTTCTTCCTTTGAGTTTATATTTGTTTATTAGTCCTCTGTCGAATGTTTGAGGTTTTTATGAAGCATATTGAATAAGAGTTACTTTTGAGCTTAAAAAAGAAAAAAAAAAATCTATAGAAGAAGTCCTTTGAGTTTGTTGAATTTATAGCGCCGTCTTTACAAGAATCATAATTTTTATTAAAATAAAATAAATCAACTTTGATAGATTTGGATTAAAGTTAAAGCAGCATATATCAAATTTCAATCGACACAAACTCAACACAAAAATAATTATTGTGTTAAACTTTGCTTTACTTATTTAACTTGAAATAATATGTAGCTAATATCACGTAGACCCATGTAAATTTAAACCCATTTGGTACTCTTAGGCATCTTCATAACAGTTTTCTTGTTGTAAGAAATAATTAATTCTATAAAATACACTCTCATGAGACTCATTTTCGGAGAAATTCAATGGTCGGCCAAATCCAATCCTTATTTGAATCGAACCAATATGTTGATGGATTCATTGTCTAACTGAATGAATTGGTGACTCCATTTTCATGTGCTCATATGGTTTGTATTTAGGTTAATTTTTTTATTTTAATGTGATAATTTAAATTTTTCAGTACTTAAAAAAGTAAGTATAAAGTTCAAATGAATAATTTTTGAAAAGCAATATTAGCAATAGTATCTAACTTTAGCTTTGATATGAATAGTAAAATATTTTTTTTGAGCTAATTACAAAATATACTAATTCTTTTTGCGAACTTGTAAGTTTATCAAATCCTTTTAATTTTGTTAATTAGGTTTAAATTGGCTTAATTAAGTGTAATTTTATTCAATACGTAAAATTAATTTGAAGGAATTGTGTTCATATTGATTTAGCATGTCATGTGTCATATAATATTATTATTTATGGAACCCACATGTATGGATAATAAAAAAATATGAAAAGAACTTGAGTTTGTTAGCCCCTGTTTGTTGTCGTTGTCGACCATTGCCGCTTATTCAACGTAGCTAACTGTTGTTGGTCATCTCACCTCTCGCTGCCGATCGTCATCAGAGTTTCTCGCAATCGTCATTAAGTGTTCTCTTTCTTCGATCGTTAACCTACTCCTTGAAACCAAATGTCAGCCTCTGTAATCAATTCGCCATCACCAAATGATTCATTCATTTTTTGCTTCTTTTCCAGTGATCTACAATAATTGCTTTTCACCCTCGCCATTAATTGACATCGGGTTTTTTTGATTGTCGCAATTGATCGTTCAATCGCCTTTTTGCCTTCCACCACCATTGACGATGGCCCTTACTCCTTCCGCCATTGATCGTTGCTATCAATTGTTCACCTTTTTTTTTATTTTTTTTCTTATGTGTACATTTGTTTACCATCATTTTTCAAGTATGTACTTGATAGATTTATAGACTAGCTTTATGTTGTGGTAAAAATTAAAAAAAAATATTGCTATGTTATTTATTTAATATTAATGATGATGGTTAGAGTCCATCACCATCAAGTTTGTTCAAAGTCAAGATCAAAATTGTTCAAAGTCAAGCGTATCCGATTGTTATTTTTGTTTTTAGTCCTAAGCTTGTCTAAAGTTTACTCAACTTGCAAAGAAATGGCAAGTCTTTGTCCTTCAGTAAGTTTTTTAACTATCAAATTAATCGTGAGATTCAAGATAAAATGAGATAATAATGATGTTATTAATTAAGTATATAACTCTTGGAAGTGGCACTAAGGCGCATTGTGAAGCTGATGAAGTGTCACAATTATGCCACACAAACGATCAAATGCAAGCCTGGTGGATAACTATGACCATGCCACGTGAAGGGTGGGATTTGAACCTATGGGCTGATCCTATTGAGAAGCAGTGCGGGTTTGGATCCAAATCTAAGTTTGAATTTGATCCTTCACGTCAAATCTTTCATTTGGCCTCAATATATTCTCAAATTAGATCTTGATCTTCAACCTAGGATCTACGGTGTCCATTGATCCTATTTTATGTTCGAGATGTCTTTCCACGTATCATTTATGGCAAATTTTAGGTAAATGACATTTTCATATTTTTTGATGAAATTAGGATGGTCTATCATCACTAGCCTTAATTGCATGCTATATAATCTGAGATATAATTCATGTGTGAAGTAAAACTTGATAAAGAAAGAACCTTAAGTCCAAATTGAGGAAAATTTCAAAATGAGAGAATCCGTTACAACTGTCAAAATCGGCTTTAATTTTTTAAGATTAGGTTGGAAAGTAATGTAATTGTGTTTATTTCAACTTCTCCACTGTATTGGGTAAAAGCATGCCCCATTAGATCTCTCTAGTGAGCTGGGCTTTATAAATATTAAGTGCTAGTTGTAATTTATTTATAAATAAAGGGTTAATATTTACCGTCACGAAAGACTTTTTTTAAAACAAAATTACGTGATCATGTTTAGGGACTTTGAATTAAAGTGGACAATTTCATGTGTAAGACATAACCATCCTCCCATAACATCATTTAGCGTATCTTGACTGCCATATAGGCACTATTAGGGATTCATTTTAGAGAAAATAATCTCACTCCATTGTGTACCTATTTCCATAAGAGCCTCATTTCCAATATTTATGCTTATTCACCTTTTAACCATTCTTCATGTGAGAAGTTTGAACTTTTCGTTGTAAATGATTCCTTATGAGAGTCTTGGAGTAGATTACAATCCAATTCGTGTGACAATTATATTCTTTTTTAATTTTTTCTATTGTCGAGATAATTATAGTAATTCTAGAATTTGAGTTTGTCTGAACTAGTTCTTCTTGTAAAAGAAATGTGAGGTCTAATTTTCGATATTTGTAGTAGTAATATAATAAATATTGTACCTAAATTTTGAAAGATCATGCCTTTATATTGGCAAGTTAAAGTGTCAATAGAGGCTAAGATGATGCCACTTAGATGGGAAAATTGTTCCTTTAGGTGAATTGGGTGAGCAAATATGGATGTGAACTTAGGACTAAGCCCTCATTTTTACTCTTGTTTGGATAGCCTTGGGTTGATTTTTCAAATAGGCCCAACCCTTCAAGTCTCATCCTAATGAGCTCTCAAATTAAATGTAGCTTGTTGTAGGCTTACGGGGTGGATCTATTAGTGAGTTACCCTAGGTTGAAGCCTAGGGCAACTCACTATCAGATTCAAATTTTTAGTGTAAAAAAAAAAAATTAATAATAGTTAAGCTAAAAAAAATATTATAATCTATCTCAAAATTTGTGATGTGTAACTTTTCGCTCTTACCATAACCCATTTATAAATAAAAAAACTATAAGTTCAAAACCAAACTCACCCAAATTCTATAATTAATTTCAAACAAGTTCAAATAATATTTTTTAAAATTAATTTTATCATTAATTTCAAACTTAAATCTTATCATTAATTACATAAAAAATTTATTATATTAATTTTTTAAAACTTCAACCTCTCCCGTATAGATTCCTAAATCTACCCCGGGACTTAACATTTATTCCTAAGAAGTAGACATCCCATCATCAATTTTGATATAAATTTAGATCGTTTCAATTATATAAAATCTAGCAACATGATAATTTAGAGTATATGGTAGTATTAATAAGCTTAAGAATTCAAGTTTGCATTTTGTAAGCCTTTATTGTTCTATTATTAGGTGTTGTAGTTTTTTGCCATAACAATCTAATTTTAAGTATAAAAAAATAAATGATATTATCATGAAAATTTAATAAGATATCTGCATGCTCCTTGAAAAAAAAAAAATAAAAAAAAAGTTAGGCAGGATGGATGGACAAGACTCTTGATGCTCCTTGAACAACGGGAAAAAAAATGATAAAAATAGTCATTTTTGTGCCGTCCATGGGCAAAACCGTCATTGTACAGGACTTTTAGCTATATGTTTCTTGTCTAATATTTATTGTTATTTTTGAACTTTTTGTTTTTTCTAATATATATTGTTATATATATATTTTTTTTGCCTCTAGTATATGGTGCAAGTGGTAAAGCCTTCAAATTTCTTTAAGAATAATAAGAAATTAATTTTTAGTGAAAATAAAAATATCTCATTTAATGAAAACTGATCACGTGTACGTTCTAGAGTGTATAAATTTACGATCGCATCTAATTTGTTCGGAGGTCGAATTAAGAAGAAGATCTATTTTTTAAAATATTAGGTGAGTGAAACTCAATACTTGAAAAAAAAAAAATACACGTGTTACATATATGGCGGCCGGGTAGCATTTTTTGATAATTTCAATTTAATTTTTGGCCATGGGATGGGCGATGTGCAATTTGAGGTTCAGTAGAAGGGCATTCATGTAAAATAAGATGGTTGATGTAAGTAAGGGCTCCCTGGTTCCGGCCGATTTCTTCCTCCTGCTTTTGCTCAAAGCCATAAAGTAAACATTGCTTGCTTTTACAAAACATTACTTCCTGCCACCAACATTTTCTGAGGAAAATTCTCTAAGAAAATCTGCTTTCGATTTTCCTTCTCGAAACCTATTCTGCCTTCGTTGCCGTCGACTCCACCATCCTTCTCCCAGCAGTCGCCGCCTCCGCCATCCGCCGCTGTTGTCCCTTCTGCCGCGGTTGTCCCCTTTTCTTTTTTTTAGGTATATTTTCTTTTCAATTCTATCTATCTTCATGCTAAACTTTGGTCTGCCAATTCTATGATTCCATGTTTCTGCTTCAACTAGTATTGATTTAGTAATTTGAAGTCATATATATATATATATATATATTTTCCCCGGCATATTGTTTCCCATTTGTGTTTGTTTTGAGGCCTTAATTATTGTGACCGCCCGCTGCAATGGAATTCTGGTTTCTGATTCATTTGGTCTGGTACTGCTATATTGGCACATGTCCTTTTTGTCTATTTTGTCTCTAAATACAAAGTTTAATTTTTTTAAAAATATTATTTATATTTTTTAATTACATAATACAGTTAAAATGACAAAAATACCTCTCACTTAAGACAATGGTGTGAGACGGTAAGACAGTAAGACGCATGATTAAAATACTCTTCACTCAAGATCGTGAGACACGAAGGATATTTTAATCATTTGTGCATATGTGTAACTCAAGATATAATCTTTGATATATAAGTAGCATGGTACTTAAATTAAGATTTTTTTTCTAACTAAAATAAGAATAGTAAAAGAGTCCTAATGCAATTTATTTTGAGTCTTTTTTTTCCCTCTCATTCCAAAAATAAATTAAAACTACATAATTTGGGCTGAAATTTCTAAAACAAATATTATTTTTATAATATTTCATAAAAATAATTAAATAAACATTTACCAATTCTATGGCTATTCGTAAGCAACTCATTAGTCATTAATTACCACTAAAATTAAGTGATAGTTCCATAAAGTTGAGAATTTGAAATTATGATTTAAGGTTTAGGATACCTAGTTTAAATTTGGCATCCTTCAATTATGTGAATAATTGTTTAAAAATTATATATACAAAATAAAAATTCTAAACAACAAAATATTTTGATAATTAACCAAATTTCACTCATCAAATAATAAAATAAAACTATTATTTGAACACTTAATTATAATATTTTTAATAACACTCATGTATTAAGTATTATATATTTATATTTATATAACATAATGTGCTATACATTAATATGCGAGTATGATAATTAAATGTCAAAATATTATTTTTGAAACTAAAAAGGCTGAGGAAACTGTTGTTTGGGTCAAAGAGCAAATTCTTGATGTTCATCGGGAGGGAAGCATAATAAACATAATTATAGTGATAAAAGCCGGAATCTACAAATACAACAAATTGGGGTAATTTGTTGAAGAGCAGATCTCTGTTGCATCACGTGAACGACTTCGACCGGCGATTGCATCGGCGATCCTCGGGGAGGAAAGGTGATCGTGGTGTTGAGATCTTCTTTCCACTCGTTGCTCTTCTTTTCCTTTAATTTTTCCTCAATGTTTCAAGTTCTTAGCCATACTGTTGATTTTTCTTTCTTTTTTTCTTGTTTATTTCCAAATGTGAATAGTTGCTCTCTGATGCTACCTTTTCTTGCTGCCTGTTAGTTATTTTGTTTCTCCTGGTTTTCCCCCCTAATTTTGTTGGAATTTATTGCTTCCTCCAGTACAGAACTATATGAAGCTTCCCCAAAATATTAAAGGAATTAGGGTTCGAGAGGTTTTCTAAATGGTTTATATAAGTTCAATGAGTTGGAATGAGTGTAGGGTTTATGGAAATTGTGCAGTTAAGAATTGGGAAATTGGGTTTATGGAAATTATAGGGCTCAATGACTATTGTTAATAAAAAATTAGCGCAGAATAAAAGCACTCAAGGGAGCAAATGTGTACGTTATTTAAGGGTGAAATTGTTGCAAAAAATTGTGAAACAAGCTTCAAAACTAACATTAAACCTGCCTTCTCCCTTTGTATCTAGTCTTGATGTATTTTACTTTTGCCATATCCTCACCATGCACATTTCCTTGATTTGTCAGAATTCCAATTTCCCCTACCCATATCCTTCTTGTGTACCTGTGCTTGTCCGCCTGGGGGTGGGTGGCCCGCCGGGGGGGGGGGGGGGGGGGGTTAAATAGTTATTTTCTTCCATATTTGTTATTTCAGTTGTCTCTGTAACGTGTCTGATGTTGGACTTCTGTAAGGAAATGTTTTGTATAAATTAGTAAGGTGGAGAATGGCAAGAGCCAACACATCCTAATAGGACCAAAGTTTGTTGTACTTGTGAGGTGTTTGGATGCTTTGAGAATTGATAAGTGTTAAATTGTTAGCTACCATCTCACCTAAAAGTTTAAGTTGTTAGGTAGAGGGTTAAACTTTATCTTTCCCCTCATGTGTGGCTGGGTTTCACCACATAATTGATCCAAACACATGCAACTATATGAATATTGGGTTCCTAGTGAGATGTGAACTTGGTTAAGCACCATCTCATCTAAAAGTTTAAATTGTTAGATAGCGGTTAACTTTGTTTTTATAATATTATTTTTACTCTCAACAAAAAGCTAGCATTCTTCAGGTCTAGGGGACAAGAAAAGATATGGCAGATGGAGATGAGGACATTCCAAGGGATGCCAAGATTGTAAAAACTCTTCTGAAATCAATGGGAGTGGATGAGTATGAACCTCGTGTAGTGAACCAGTTTATGGAACTGTGGTATCGATACGTTGTTGATGTATTGACGGATGCACAGGTTTATTCTGAGCATGCAGGGAAGGGTGCAATTGATTGTGATGATATCAAACTGGCTATTCAGTCAAAAGTCAATTTCAGCTTCTCCCAACCCCCACCTCGAGAGGTAACTTCACTATTCTTTCTGTGATTTCATAGGCCAAACTTTTCTTCGTATATTGGATAATTTGCATGCTGTTTCTTGTTTGCAATATTAGTGGATTTTTTAGTTTGGATTGGAACAGGAGCTGCTGCTCCTGGAGTTTAACTTCTGGCCTCTGTTGAAAGATTTTTTTTCAGGGAGAATACAGTTCACTGGTTCTGTTGCCAGACTTCTAATTTTTTCTGTTATGACAAATATTTGCATCTTGTTTTCTCTAATTGGATATGACCCTGAATAGAGATGGGTGGAGGTCTAGAATTCATATAGCCTCCCACCTAGTTGGATCAAGATTTATAATTGTTGTCGTTCTCCAATACCTGAGAATATGTGAGTCCAATAAAGCCCCCTTCCCCCCCCCCCCCCCCCCCCCCCCCCAAAAAAAAAAAAAAAAAAAAAAAAAGAAGAAGAAGAAGAAGATGCTATGTTAGATCAACTGTTAAAAAATAAAAGGAAATTATGGAGGATGATATTATTCATAAAATCAACGTTGGGTGGTTAAAGTGGAGAATGGCATGCAGTATTTTATAATCAGATAATCCCTTTAATGCTAAAAGAAAAGTTTTATTGAATGGCTGTTGTATGCCTCGAAATGTTGAGTAGTTAAGTGCCTAAATGTGCAAAATATGTGTAGATAAAATGAGAATGTTACGGCAGTGTGCAATCATACAAGAAAAAAACAAAATTATTGAAATGATGTTGGAGTGGCATCTTTTGATAATAAGATACAACAATCACAATTAAGATAGTTTGGACTTGTGAAAAAAAATCAATAAAAGTACTTGTTGGGGCAATTGGATGAAATCAAGGAAATTCAAAGCAAACATTGGAGTGGAAGACCAAAGAGAACTTGGTGTGAATCCGATAGACAACATAGGATGTGATGTCCTTTGTGTTAGGACTTGGGGGTATTATTGTAATAAATAGAAGGGGAAGGAAAGGTGGGAGAGGGGGTTAGAACTAACTAACCTACCCGACAGTGAATAAATAAGGGAAGGCTGAAACAGAAAGGCAGTTTTGGAATGAAATAAAAAATTCTCTTCTTCCGTCTCTCTCCATCTCTCTTTTCTCTCTCCCTAAACTCTGTTCTAACGGAATTTCCCAGAAATTCCAATCTGATTCCAGCCCATTTCAAGGGCTTTGTGAATTCACTGCCATGTCCTTCGGTTTGACAAACGCTCCCGCCACTTTTCAAGCCTTAATGAACCAGATTTTCAGTCCATACCTTTGCAAATTTATACTTGTTTTCTTTGACGATATTCTTGTTTACAGGCCAACTCTACAAACCCACTTATCTCACCTCCGGAATCACTTTTGAGGTCTTGCGAATTCATCAATTATATGTCAAGCTGTCTAAGTGTACATTTGCTCAAGGAGAAGTGGAATATCTAGGCCATGTAATTTCAGCTAAGGGGGTGAGTACAAATCCTAAAAAAATAGAGGCAATGGTGAAATGGCCGCGACCTAAGAATGTGAAGGAGTTAAGGGGTTTTTTAGGCTTGACCGAATATTATAGAAAATTTTTCAAAAATTATGGAGTGATTTGTCGGCCTTTGATAGAGTTGTTGCGGAAGGACAATTTCCATTGGAATCCTAAAGCTGAAGCAACCTTTGGAATCCTTAAACAGGCCATGACTCAAGTCCTTGTTTTAGCTCTTCCAGATTTCTCAAAACAGTTTGTTGTTGAAACAGATGCTTGTGCTAGTGGGGTGGGAGCAGTTCTTATGCAAGAAGGGAAACCTTTGGCTTACATAAGCCAAGGTTTAGCTCCTAAACATTTAGGCTTGAGTGTGTATGATAAAGAGCTGATAGTAGTATTGGTAGCAGTTGAAAATTGGCGTCATTACTTGGAGAATAATCAATTTGTGATTAAAACGAACCACGAAAGCCTTCAATTTCTACTCCAACAGCGGTTACACACTCATTTACAGAGGAAAGGAGTTTCTAAACTCTTGGGATTGGATTATGCAATTCAACACCGAAGAGGGAAGGAGAATTTGGTGGCAGATGCGTTGTCTAGAAGAGAGGAAAAAGGAGTTTGCCAAGCTATATTAGCTGTCACTCCCGAATGGGTGAAGGAAATGGTGAGGAGCTATGACTAGACACCTTGGTTGCAGACATTGTTACAGCAGTTAGCTATAACACCTAAGGGATAGCAAGGCTATGCTTTTGTTGGGGGACTCATTCGGTTCAAGGGCCGAATTGTTGTAGGGGAGGATGACCAACTGAAGTCACAGATTTTGAGGGCCATGCATGGATCAACAATGGGCGAACATTTAGGGGTAAGAGCCCCTTACCATCGGGTAAGGCGTTTTTTCTATTGGCTGGGATTAAAGAAAACAGTGGTGAAATATGTGTTGGAATGTGATGTGTGCCAACGATGCAAGCATGAAACAGTGGCTCTACTAGGTTTATTACAGCCACTACCAATTCCGGATCAAGCATGGGAGGACATCTGAATGGATTTCATAGAAGTTTTGTCGAAATCAGAGGGCAAGGATACAATTTTGGTGATTGTGGACCATTTAACTAAGTTTGCTCATTTTCTTAGTTTGACACATCCCCTTACAGCTTCAGAAGTGGCTAGATTATTACTAGATTTAGTGTTTAAAATTCATGGAATTCTCAAGACCATTGTGTCCGACAGAGACAAGATCTTCACCAGTAAATTTTGGCAGGAGTTATTTAAGAATTTGGGGGTGGGTCTACACTTATCTACAGCTTATCATCCAGAAACGAACAGACAAACAGAGAGAGTAAACTAGTGTCTAGAGGCCTACCTTCGCTATATGTGTTTTGCTAGGCCTAAAAGTTGGCACCGTTGGCTATCACTTGCTCAATGGTGGTACAATTCTACATATCATGCAGCTATTAAACGTACCCTTTTTGAAACTGTGTTTGGGTACTATCCACCATTACTTCCTGCCATGTCAAGTTCTACTGCTACAATGGCGGATGTAAAACAATACTTCCAGAAAAGGAGAGAAGTATTGGCGGAGCTTAAAAGGGAATTAGCAACTGTAAGGAGCAGGATGGTTCATTATGCAAACAAAAAGAGAAGTGAGTGGAAGTTCAATGTGGGGGATGCAGTGTTTTTGAAGGTCAGACGATTTTTGCAGCCTGCTTTTACTAAGGGTGCAGTATCCAAATTCAATCCCTAATATTTTGGGCCTTATGCAGTTATAGAGAAGGTCGGGGAGGTGGCCTATCGGTTGCAGCTACCAGAAGATGTGAGAATACATCCGGTATTCCACGTATCTTTATTAAAGAAGTCTAGAGGAGTAACAGCCACTAATGGGGCTTCATTGCCACCAGTAGAGGAAGGAAACGAAGGACTATCACCTGCTATCTTACCACTTATTGAAGAAGAATCAGAAGAGCCCATTGAACCTTGGGCAATTGTAGATAAAAAGGTGATCTATAGAGGAGCTGCCCCTATTACTCAAGTGCTGATTTGATGGTCTCATTTACCACCAAACCAGCTGACTTGGGAATACCTGCCAGATGTGTTGACAAGATTTCCCCATGCTATCAGCTTGCTCTAAATTCTTGAGGACAAGAATTAATTCATCGCCGCCGGGGGGTAGAAGGGGAAGGAAAGGCGGGAGAGGGGGTTAGAACTAACTAACCTACCCGACAGTGAATAAATAAGGGAAGGCTGAAATAGAAAGGCGGTTTTGGAATGAAATAACAAATTCTCTTCTTCCTCAATTCTCTTCTCCCGTCTCTCTCCATCTCTCTTTTCTCTCTCCCTAAACTCTGTTCTAACGGAATTTCCCAGAAATTCCAATCCGATTCCAGCCCATTTCAGGGGCTGGACACTTTAGAGTACATGGCCAAGGATAGAGATGCATGGAGGTCTAGAATTCATGTATGCAATCCCACCTAGTGAAACTGAACCTAATGATTGTTGTTGATCTCTCCAGCCCTGAGAATATGTGAGTCAAATCAAGTGTTCTTATCTTTTTTCCAACAAAAAAAGGAATGCTCTGCTTGATTCTGTTTGCACTATAATTTTGGTACTTGATTCTTGTATTTTATATCATCGAATGGCATTTATTAACATCCCTTGTTCTGCTAGGTTCCAAACATGAATAATTTTGGATTTTGCAAACTGAAAGCAAATTTGCATTATTTCTTTCGTTCTGTTCCTACCACTCAAGAATATAGTTATTTATTGTTTTCTTGAAGATATGGGTTGTGTATATATGAAATGGTCGATCACATGTTGCTGAACTTGCATCAGGTTCTACTGGAGTTGGCTCATAACAGAAACAAAATCCCACTACCAAAATCATTGGCTCCTGGAATTCCTCTACCACCCGAGCAGGACACTTTAATCAACCCCAACTACCAGTTTGCAATACAAAAAAGACAACCTGAACAGGCAGTCGTGGAAGCAGACGAGGATGAAGAGATTGCTGATCCTAATTCCAACCCTTCACAGGAACAGAAGACGCAGCTGCCGCAAAATACTCCTCAAAGAGTGTCATTTCCTCTGGGATCTAAACGCACAAGATAAGGCCGTTCCCTCTCTTATATGGTTTAGTGTGAAAACCTGTTATCTAGGGAATGAAAAAGAGAACTCTATGTCACTATGGATTCAGTAGGTTCAGATCGTTTCTTGTTGCAAATTTAGACAAGGTTCAAATTCTGTTCCAGTGGCTTAAAGTTTTCTGTATCAAGGGGAATTTTCAATCAACTGTGTTAGAATGGGATATTGATGATATGTATCCAGAAATTCTATACTTAATGTTCCTATATTAGAAATGGAAGAACTCATTATTGTAGTTCTAGTTACAAACATGTCACTACTGCATTAGTTTCTTCGATTTGGAGGTTCAAACACAAATGGGTTCTGCTGAAGGTTTCAGTAATGAGAGATGGGTGTGAAGAAAACCGTATCCGTACTCAATTGGCAGTTCCACAGATTTGCCAGGGTAACAGCTTTTTTTTCTCGAGTCATTTTTCTGACCATTTACTGGAAGCGAAAACCTAGGGCTCCCTGTTTGGTTCTCGGGAAAACTTGGAAAGAACTTTCAGATGAAAGTTGTCATGTGGAGAAATTGGGCTTTAGCATCTGTTGCATCCTATGGCTTCTGGCATATCCTCTTATTTTACCATCCATCATATGCGCATCAATCGTTTCGTTGCAAAATCTTAAAAATATTGCATCAAGGTTAAAATGAATATTTTTGTAATTGTCAAATCTTTGCCTAAAAAAGTCAGATGAGTTCAAATTGTAAAATAGATTTTTTTTAACACTAAAAAGGAAAACCCTGCATGAAAATACAATTCTTTCCCCAACCATCGCCAAAGCCCTGAAGAGGCCATTGTTACTCTTGATCCTGAAGCCCTATCTGTGCATGGTATGGCATGGCAATGGGGGGAAACTCTCCATGCTGTCATGTTATAATGCAGAGCTTCCAGTGGAGAGATGAAATTCAAGGCGAGTGCAACAAATGATTTCTGGTTTCCATATTGATGAAATTTTTAACTTTCTGCTCTTTGCTGAATCCAGCCAGTCACAGTTCATGAAACCTAAACCTAAACTGTTCTCTATGGAACAAGAGATTTATCTTGTATATGAATGAACTGGTGGCCACTCAATGGTGTAATAGGATACTAGAGAGGGAAGAACCATGAAGGTGTCAGGCAGGCTGTCAGCTTCTCCACGAAACCATGTTACTTGCAGCGGCAGCGTGTTTGGAGGTTGACACCGTACGGCCTCTATCGTACATAGCATCTCTTCCCTGTACTCCGTCAGTGATTTGTCAGATATGGCCGGAGAGAGATTAACGACATCTCCCATTTTTTGACTGCAAAGGTGAAGTCTCTCACCTTGAGACATTCTCCATTTTTAGTTTGCACGAGGGAATGCTAATTGGCTCGTGATTCAACCGTGGCCTCAATTCTTCCTTCACCGAGAATCTATATGGACGACTCCACCTAGAGGCTAGCTAGAACTTCCTTGACCTGCTTCTTTCCATTTATGTTGTACCAGTCAGTTTCTCCGTTTCTTATTCTCGTTTTAGAACCTATTTATATATTTTTTCTTTAGAATAATATTTGTTTCCGTATTTTCATTTCCTATTAAAAACGTTTCCATTTCCGTACAATATAACTTTCCATTTATATTCCATCAAATCCAAGACTGTCGAGTTTGCCGGCAACTCCTGAACAGACATCTGCTCCACAGCAAGCAAACGCCGAATGGGAATGGGATGTTTACTCAGCAAGAAAGGGAAACAAGATTCTGACGAATCAAACAAGCTGGCATTAGAACATTTGGATTGCATTTGTAGCATCAACACAGTCATGCTTAATCAAAGCCTGGGAAATTTTGACAATAAGATGAATCCAATAAAGACCGAGAAAAAGGTTATAAAAAAATATGAAGCCTACAACTCTAGAATTAGCATTATTAACGAGAAGCAAAATCAAGAATAAACCTTTTCGTTTTCCATTATGATGACAAAGGCGGGTCTATCAGGGCCACAATTAGTTTTGGGCCACAATTAGTTTTTTATGAATATGGGTAATTTTTAACTGGGTTGCATGGAAATGAATATGAAATAAAATGAAAATGGCAACAATTTTTTTTTTTTAAAAAAAATAAAGTAAGAAATTGACTTGCAAAAATGCATAAATAAAAAAATATAAGAACTTTTTTTTTGGTAAATATAATTTTTAATATAAAAATAGTTATTTAATTTAAAAATAAATATAAATTTCATAATAATACATTCAAACAAACATAAATATAAGTTTTATCATGAACCATACTTCACTAATTAAAAATTAAAATAAATTTATAAAAAGAAAATAAGTAAATATATTACAATTTATAAAAGTATCTCCACTTCATCATTTTCTTTCTCTATGGTCTCATTAGCATCTTCATCAAAGAATATGATCTTCAACTCTAGTTCATACAAAGAGAGATTAACAAACTCAAGAACACCCATATCTTCCATATTCACAAATTCACTCACATCTTTGTTTTCTTGTCATAATATTGTTGGCAGGTACTCTTGATAAAAGATGAAAATTATTATAAATAAAGACACGTCACATTTTGGAGTTAATTTATTTTTTCTAAATAAATGAATAAAGAAATAAATACTCAAAATTTTTAAGTAAGAGATGTGTTTCCAAATCCAAAATGTGCTTCTAATCTTTTCTTAATATTATGAAATGGTCCAAAACTCTTGTTTTAATGTTTCTTAGGACTTGTTTGATTGGTCACATTTTCTATAGAAAATGGCTATTTTCTACCTAAATTCTAGCTTTTGTGGGGTTTGATTGCCTAATTTTTCAAGTAAATTAAATTATCACTTGAGGGTCATGTGACCCTCTATTCTCACTTTTGCTGGAAAATGAATTCTTAGGGGGAGAAGAGAAATTATTTTTCAGGCTGGGAACCATTGATCTACAGCAGCGGTTGTAAGGGTTCATCCTCCTCTTCTGGTTGTAGTTGTTAGCCTTCATCACCGAGACGCCCTCCTCTGGTTGCAGTTGTTAGATGGCTAACACGGCACGATGTTAGCCCTCATCGCCTGGTAGCTAATGTATTTCTACCTCTCCTCCATGAATCGTCGCGCTGCCACCGAGTCCAGCATGAACTCCTCCTCCTCGTCGATGCAGTCGTCGACTTTCTTGTTGCAAGCTGAGACACCGTGAGCACGCAAGGAGTTCGCGTCGAAGCGCGCCACGGTGGTGAAGGCTACAACACCGTAGTCGGAGTCATCGACACAGGACACGGTCATTGTTTCAAAGAAGATGAGGAGGAGGAAGAGCAGGAATTTGACCCAAAAAACCATTTTGGGAGATCTAGAGAGAGAGATGAAGTGGGTCTGGGAAGGAGGGGGGAGAAAGAAAGATACCCAATGGGTGTTGCAATCGGCGATGGCGGCGGTGATGGGCGCTGCAACCAGCGATGGCGGCGGTGATAGGACTGCAATAGGTGATAAGCACTGCAACTTGCTGGGTGTGTGTATGTATGGCGGTGATGGGATCTGCAACCGACTTATTGGGTGTGTGTATGCATTGTTGTTAAAATCCCGATTTTACGCATACGATTTTACGATTTTACGATTTGAAGACCCCCAAACGATTCAAATCCCATGTAAAATCCAATTTGAGATAAAATCCTATAAAATCTCGATTTTACATGTACGATTTTACGATTTTACGCTTCAGAGATCCCTGAACGATTTTACGATTCAAAGACCTCTATTGATTTAAGTTGTAATTTAGAGGATACTTCCAACGTCTCAATGTCACATAGCATCTGACATTGGAACTTATGCAATGAATTGTTATATTTTGCCTCTAAATTGGAACTTGATTTAACATTGATTACATAAATTCCAATGTCACATAGCATCTAACATTAATTGCATAAGTTCCAATTTACTTGATTTAAATTATAATTTTTACTTGATTTAACATTGATTGCATAAGTAAATCAAGACAAACAAGTAATTAATTAATGGACCACCCAACCCCAAATTGGGATATTACTTGATTTAATCAATGTTAAATCAAGAAAAAATTACAATCTAAATTTAATGGAAAACATTGGAAGCATCCTCTAAAGAATTTTAAGCTATATTTTACCTCTAAATTACCTATATTTTGCCTCTAAATTGCCTATACCAACCTGCTAGTTTTTGAGCTATATTTAGGAAGTATCATTTTTTGAATTATAATAAGGAATAATCAAGTTATTAAATAATATTAATTCATTTTTTATAAAATTATATTATTATAAACATATATTTACAAAAATTAAAGGGTATTTTTAATTATCTCTAAAATCTTACGATTTTACGATTCGATTTTACGATCTGATTTTATGGACCCTTTATCGATCCTACTTAAAATCCCGATTTTAACAACCTTGTGTGTATGTATATTTGTGTATATATATTTGGTTTTTTGAATATTTTGTATAGTATATTCGATTTATTTTTAGGTAATTTTTAGATAGAAAATTAAACTAATCAAACATATTCAATTGATATTTTCCCTAAAATTTAATTCTAAGTAATTTAATTCCTTGAAATTTATTTTCTTTCCACCCAAATTCCACCATTGCAATCAAACGCACCCTTAGTGTTGAAAATGTTTTGGAAATGTCAAAATGAAGCCCCCACCCCCGAGCCATTTCGGTTCATCATAGGTCTTCAGAATTATGATAAGAAAATTTTGTAGGGTAGTTTGAAAGAGTCCCCACAAATTAATGTTGGTTGATCCGTGCTCATTGTCTCACATTACTAGGAGACAACCTAATGAACCCATTCAACCATTTGAAACACGAAGGATGAGTGTTACAATCACCTTCATTATATCTCTAATGAGCTGCAAATCCAAACTGAGCTTGTAAATGCATCTCAACATCCCCTCACCCATCATTACCGTATGTAGAGATTGATACCTGAAAATTAGGATCACACTTCAGAAGAAGAATAATCATTACATGGATTTAAGCTCTTGCTAGAGATATAACAGATTAATGACCCGTCTTTACTCGATTAATAATCTACTTTCAACTTTAAACATATGTTTATCTATTTTGAAGCTCATGTTTTAGATTTTTTTCAAACACTTGAATGATTTGATTATCAAGCAACAACATTCACCTTTAAGTTTTTCATTCAATTTCCACTTGAGTGTTCATCCTTAAAAGTATACATTCATTCACTCAAGGACTTATCCATCAAGTATGTACTTGAAACAGATTTCTCTCAAACCTTGAGTAATGTTGTCTCTTAGAGTAATGTTTTACTTTAGGCTCACTCTGTATGTTACTTGATTAGCACATGCTTGAATACTTAGGATATCATTCTAAGTGCCATAAATCATTTGGTTTCATTTTTGTGTTATCCACACTTTAGATTTAATCTTGAAACCCGAGAGTAAAATATTAAGGATAATCTTATTGAGGTTCATTAAATTTTTGCATTTAGCAACTACTTCAAAACATCATCAAGTATTCATTAAAGTTTTACATTAAATATTCTTCATCAAAAATTTAAAATCAAATTCAACAAAGGGTAAGATCATATTTCTAACTGTTATAATCGTGACCCAGAATTCAAATTTGACTATGATTGAGATTTCAAATTTGACTGTGATTGGAATACATTTACAATTGAAGTTTATCTTCTTCGTGGCTCATTTTCTGATTAGAATATAGATTTGTTTAAATCTTCTTTTTTATATATATCTATAGATGACTAGTAGATCTATAAATAGATATTCAATACCTTAGAATTATTACAGCTATATCATTATTATTGTATCAATATCATCATAGCGATATTTTGTTCTTTCTGCTAATGATTTTTCTTGATTTGATTTTTTCACGTTAAATTCTATGTTCATTTGTATGGTTGATAGTTTGATTGTGGTTTGTTTTCGATCCAAAATCATAAGATACTGGTATCAAAGCTGTTGGATCAAATCATCAACTTTTGGCAGATCTCAACTGTTGTATCTGTACTTTTTCATCATCTTCCACAACTAAGGTTTTGTTGCCTAGCCGTTGCCGTCGTCAATCATTTCCTCTTCCACTGCTGTTAGCCATTTCTTGGCTTGTCATCGTTACCATTGTTGTCCTTATTCTTTGTCGTTGCTAGCCGCTACTGATCTCCTTCATTTCGTCGTCTTTTTTTTTTTTTTTTGAGCAACCATAGTAGACCGTCTTTTAGCTTTTCGCCGTTATTGATGATGACTCTAGCAACTCCACCACCAACATTACTGACTACTCTTCCTATTCTCGCGTCTTCTTCGACCTACTAGTCTACCATTAGCCATCGATGCCCGTTAACTATCCTGGTCTTCAACTCCCTATAGCTTGATAGACTAATCATTTGCCTTTACCTTTCTGCCGACCTTCTAATTACCATCAAACGCCATGCACAACTTCATGTTGCAGCCATTATCGCTGATCAATCTTCACCACCATCGTTGTTCATCCCCTTGCATATAATCGTCAGCCAACCACGTCGATCTCTTTCCTTTCCCTGTCATTTTCATTTTTGGAGTAGCCATCGTCAACCACCTCTATGCCTTCTGCTGCTATCGATGACGACTCTAGCATCCTTCAATATTGCCATTGCTAATGACTCCTCCTATTCCCGCATCTTCTCTGACTAACCAGTTCGCTATTAGCCATCGATGGCCATAGACTCGTTCTCGCCTTCAGCCATCACATCGACTTACCGTTATCATTGATCTCCGCTATAGATGTCGTCAACCATCTTTTTCGATCATTTTCCTTGACTTCGTTGTCAATCATCATAGTTATTAGTTCCCATACCCCATCTAGCCACTTGTTTAGCTTCCTAAATCGACGACACCCACGTATCTTCAGCCATCACTGTTGGTACATCTACTTTGATAATCGGTTGGTGCTTTTTCTACCATCATCGACGTCCATTGGACCTTTTTCGTCATCCTCCATTATCGCTATCAACGACCCTTGGTTTGTTATCGTTGTTAGCCTCAAGTTCACCTAAATTTGGTCAAGATCCAATCTACTTTAGATTTGTTAAGGTCAGATTTAACCCAACAGACCAACTCCGACTCGCCAAATCTGTCTAGCCCAAATATTCACCTAGATTTGCTGCCCACATCTGCTATTCTGGTTTGTTTTCTATTGAAATTTTATTTATCAATCATTTGGCATTATTTGAGATTATTTGATTTTTGTAATGTGTACTTTGAAGTATGTTTTTTTATTGTTGGATTAGAATATTAGATTCTCATTATGACAAGTTAAAATGCATGCAATTTTAGCTCAAATGGATTTAAATAAAAATGGAGTCATTAAAGTGAATTTACATTGATGAATGTGGAGTTATTAAGGTTAGTAAACATATGTCGAGATTGATCTTGTTTCCTATGCTCTAAGTATGATTAAAGATATCTACTATAGTAATCATTGTGTGGATTTGACTGGTATTTTTCGTGGTGTGAATTTGGTTGGTATTTCTCAAAGAGATTAATTTTTCGTGATTTTGTTGTAAGAAAGAATTATGAATAATTTCATATTTGAATTTTATGTTAAGGTAGAGTTTGTTATAATTGTGACTTGAAATTCAAATTTAACTATGATTGAAACTTCAAAATTAATAGCGATTAGGACATCAAATTTAAATGTTATTTGGGTATATCTACAATTAAAGATTTATCTTCTTCGTGACTCATTTTTTGATTAGAATATGGATTTATTTAGATCATTTTTTGTCTAAATCTATAGATGAGTGATAGATTTATAAATAGGTACCCAATACTTTAAAATTATTGCAATTATATCATTATTATTATATCAATATTATCATAATAATGTTTTATTCTTTTTACTAGTAATTTTTTTTCCTGATTTAGATTTTTTATATTAAATTTTATATTCGTTTGTATGATTAATAATTTAATTATGATTTATTTTTGATACAAAATCATAACACTAACTTAAGGCCAAAATGGACAAGGATGACTATTGTTACTTGGTATAACTATGCAAACAAGACGACCCTTACTTTTGGCTTGATTTTCTCACTATCCTTCTACAAGAATGAACATTGTAGTGGTTGGTAATGATGACACCAATGGTCGCCAACCATTACTTGGTTTGAAAAGTAGAAGTTGACATGTGTTGATTTCTTTATAACGGGAACATAAAAATTAAACAACCTTTCTTGTTTTGATTTTCAAAATTTTGAAAACAAATCCTTAAAATAATAACAATTCAAACGGCTCTTAAATTTTATCAATTTCCTTTTCAATTTTTTTTTCTAAAATTGATAACCGTACAAAATCCTATATTGTAATATTCTATTCTTTCCACTATTGCTTATAGCTATGTCTCCTCGATATTGATTATTTTGTTTTCCCATTTAAGAATGTTAAAACTTGCGAATTGGAGGAACATTCCGCTCCATTTCGATTTGATCTTGATGTTTTGAGTTTTGCTAATTTTGCGATGACTCGTCGATAATAGGTTAATCTAGAAAAGCATTATAGGAATAAATTTGATTAATTGTTGTTCTATATATATATATATCCTAGTTAATTGTTCTATATATTCTTAACTTTACTAGCTAATTGTCACTTTTTTTTTTTTTTACCCCCAAGCATATTCCTAGTTTATTCCTATTTTCATTCTGCTTTGTTAACAACAAATAAGGCCCGTCAAATAAAATAAAATAAAATAAAAAATGAATATAATATGACAATGACATAAAATGCGATATTTAAGGAGACATATGGTTGCTGTAGGTGTAGCATATGATGGGTAACCACTAACCAGCAAGTTGGTCCCTGCAGTGTGGCGCTGCTATGAAGATGACACTGACCTGACCTGACCTGACCTTCATCCTCATTCTTCACGTTGTGCAAAATCGCTACTCTTGTAAAATCTATTATATTACAGATTGAAATTATAATTTAGCAAAAATTATAGTATCATACAGTTAGATTCAGTTTATTCTTTGAGAAATGAACACTGAAACAACGCCAATAGCACTCAGAAAAAGGCAAAAGAAAATTCCATACGATCCCTCCTCAAGCAAGACTTGAGAAAACATACGGTGGGGTTCGTGGAGATGATTTGGAAAAGAAAGGATTTCAAATAGGCTGCAGATATTTTCAGGAAGAAATGTTGAAATTTTGCAAGAGAGAAGGTACTCAGTTTCAATTCTGACTCGTTAGAATTTAAGTGTTTATCATTATTAATAAACCCATCTTATTTTACATCAACCAGTCAAACGAATTAATCCAAGTGGTTGGGCCCATTTTGACTTGCTGATAGAAATAAGGACCATATAGGTCGAGTCGCTAGAAAAAGAAAAAGCGAAATTTTGGCTTTAATTTTGTATAATACAAAATGTACAAGAAGTAAAACTATTATACAACACAAAAGATGTATTGTATACATGAAGAATCCCTCCCTGTATAACAATTCACATTTTACGTTATACATTTTTCGAAAATGCTTCTTGTACGAGGGTTACACTCAAGTGTATAAATAACCAAAATACCCTTACAAAAATTATAAATTTATTTTGTCTTCTTTTGGTTGTCTCCTCTTTCTCATTTTCTTCTCACAATCGCTTGTTGTAATCGTTGGTCACTGCCTCCACTCATGCCAATTGTCATAGATCCTTTCTCTCTATAGTGGAAGGCATGATCCTCGACGGTTGGCGCGAGACAAGAGAGGGAGAGGAAGGTGGTGATTGACGATTGCAGCAGACAACCATGGGAAGAAAAGCAGAAATGAGGCAGCCAAGGACAAGAGGAGAAGAAAATTTATAACTTTTGTGAGGACATTTTAATTATTTATGCGTATGAGTGTAATTCAAAATGTAGAATTAAGTATACAAATAGTATGATCTTATACATTATACATCATCACTATATTTTTCAAAACAAGAAAAATGTATAGCTGCTCCCGAGGCATAGCTGAGTGACAAAGGAGTTGTAAAGTCATACTGGAGGCTGTTAGTGTGAGATCGATTTTTGGGAGAAATAAAAATTACATCTTTCTTGAAAGTGTCAATAGATGTAATTTTAAAAAAAAATTAGTTATTCAGGCATATTTTTGATTTATTTTTTTCGTGATGAAATTGGGATGGATCAACGGTGAAAGTGATAATTTGTAATTTAAAAAAATAAATAATAAAGTATAGCGAAAGTATCCGTTGATTGTCAGTGATGTGATATTGAGCAGACCTCCCACTCCCACTCCCACTTGCGGAAATGAAAGCGATTCTGTAGCATCACTGAAGTACAGACAGGTCTGACAAGTCATAAAATAATTGCTGGAATTTTGACCCACGCTGCTGATACATGAATGATATGAGCTGGTGGTTTTTCATCTAAACATTAAGAAATGTTCCATTTTGGGTATTTGGTTCTCAAATTGCCTTCATCCATCTTAATTTAAACCTTTTAATTTGAACTTCATGACTACGACTTCAATTCAAGAGTTCTTTCTGTGAATTGGTTGATTATGCAATTCTCTTGTACTGTGTATATATATGCATGGTTCCCGCATCCTTGGTGCCTTTTCATTCAACGAAATTTAGGGTGCCTTTTTTTTTTTTTTTTTAAAGTTATTTTTAATTTTTAATTTTTAAAAATAATAAAAATATATTTTCTTTATTATTTTAAAAAATATATTTTTAAAAATAAAAAAATTATAAAAAAATTTAAAATAATAAAAAATTATTTTAAATATTTTCATTCAAAACAAACTCAAAACTCAAAACACATTTATTTATTTATTTATTTATATTTTATTATTATAATAAAAAAAATATGACAAAATTCATTAACTTTAATATATATATATTTTTAATAATATATTAATATTAAATATTTCTAATTTACTGAATAATCAAATTTATTGAATAAAATATTATTAAAAAATTATTTTTAAAATTTCAAAAAGAATGTATTTTCTAATTTTCTGTTTTAAAAAATAGTTTTTCAAAATCACAAAGAGAATGGGTTTTCAATTTTCTAAAAACAGACTACCAAAATAGAAAATTAAAATTGAATTCAAAACTCAAAACTAAAAATTAAAAAACAAAAAGAAAGCAGTTTTAACTTTTTATTTCTTTAAGTAGTTCACAATAAGGGATGGTTAGGTTAGCTAGCACCGTGTGAACTTTTTTCTTCTTTTTTTTTTTTAAATTTCTTTAAAGTATTATTCTTGTTGGGATGCCAATCAAAAATAATATTACAATCATCTTGAAAGACAATTAAATTAAAGGAATTGTGACGACTTAAATAATGTGTGTACTTACATATGTGTTCTCTAATCTCTGAATTCGTTTCCAATCATCTTTTTAGAGTAGTGCTTTACGTCATTTTTGACAACTTTCAATTGATCAATTTTTTATTTTTCATTGATCATTTCATTTTTTGCTCTATTTTTCGACTCTTAGAGTTGGCGTTATTTTCTTTGTACTTTCTTTGGGTCTTGTCATTTTAAATGTCATTTCATTGTCTTCGAATGCATTTCGATTAGTGTTTTATTTTCTATGTATTTTTGTAGGGTTGTTTTATTTTCTATGTATTTTCGGTTGGGTTGACTCAGAGGATATTTATATTCGGGTGCTTATGTTTTTATCTGTCGTTTTTTTTTTTTTTATCCAAGATATGTTTGACTTTCGGTTATTGACACTTTGGCACGATTAGTTATATATTTCTTATTTATAAAAAAAAAAAAAAAAAAATCGGCTTGATGCCGAGCTTTTCTTTCTGAGATTGGAAAATACAGTTTTTAGTTCATACAATTATATTCATATTAGAAAAATGATAAAGTTAAATGAACAAAATAAAAAAAAGAGTTAAAAATAATTACGTATATTCTCTTCTGCTCCCGGAGGAGTCTATGGAACTGTTTTTGTGTGGACAGTTCCACCAACATCAGACACCCTATTTTACTTTGCTTTAATTCTGACTTTGACTTATTGAATGTCTCGACGTTTCCATACCCTACAATTCTTCGAAAATATTTGCAGAAATCCAATCGGACGGTTTGGACTAATCCTTTTGAATATCGAAAAGTGAGTCACCCATTAGGTTAAGCACCTTTTTTTGGAAACTAGCGAACAGGGCCAACTTTAAAATTTTAGAACCTTAAGCGAAACTTTAAATACAAATTTTTATATTTAAAAATAAAATTATATGTAATGAATACAAATAATTTTTTTATTATATAAAAATATTTAAAATTATCACAATAATAGTTTAAAATTCACCATATTTCACTTTAAATTTACTCTTCTAGTATTTTTAAATAAAAAATCAACAATTAAACTATTACAATCAATTTATTTCAATATATGTTTTTCAATAAACACCATCGTCAATTCATGCAATCTTTCTTGTGTCATTGTTGACCGAATGTAAGATTTTATCAACTTCAACTTTGAGAAATTTTGTTTTACAAAGGCAACTGTAACTGATATGGTTAGAAGTACTTTATACACGATTCACAAATTTGAAAAACATACAACAATCCATCGTCTTTATGTAGTCTAACACTTCAATTGTCTTCTTGATTTCTTTTGGCAAACATCTCACAGCTTTTAACTTAGAGAATAACTCTTATAAATCAATATTTGAATCTATCTTGTACCTAAAAAATTCTTCTAGCTTATCACATGATCTATTCAAATAATTATCATTTGTAGAATATAATTTGTTCAAATCAAATAGAAATCCAAAAATATTTTATATTCTTGAAGTTGTTCAAATGTACACTTAAACGAAGAAAGAGCTTGATCAACTATATGTGAGAAATACTCAAGTCTAAAAGATTCTTCAACTGAATGTGTTATCTTATCATTGGCATTTTTATCAAATTACTTCTTTTTATGAATAATACGTTTTTCTTGAAAAGTATGTTTAATTTTCATTTAAGCAGTAATTTCTTTAGCAATAATTTTGTCAAATTCAAATCCAGTTTATCTATAGGTTTCAAAAAAAGAAATGAGTTATTTTAAGTGACTTATAGTAATATCAATGAGCATATCCTTACTATGCAACATTTTGCTTATTCTATTAATAGCAGGCAATATATTATACCAAATAACCATGCCAAACAAGAACTCAAAATCCATAATGTCATGTAATAGACTTTTAGCATCTCAAAATACCTTAGGGTCATCGCATGTTTCCATCAAATGAGATAAAACAACTTTTATTTGTGGAGTTTAGAATCTTATTGCTTTAATACTTTTAACTCGACTTTCCCAACGTGTTTGTGATAGTGACTTAAGTGTCAGGCCTTCTACATTATCTTACAAAACTTTCCATCACTTTGTAGAAGATGAAAACAATATATATAAACATTGCACAACTTCAAAAAAATATTTAACCTTTATGCAGGAATTTGTCATATCACATAGTGCAAGATTTAGACTATGACAACCGCACGGAGTGTAAAAATCCCTTGGATTTACTTCTAATACTCTTTTCTACACACCTTTATGCTTTCCTTTCATATTAGAACCATTATTATAACCTTGAGCTCTTAAGTCACCAATATTGAGTTCAAGTGTTTGTAGAGCATTTATTAATTCATCAAATAGTTCTTGCCTTGAAGTATCGTCCACTTTAAGGAATCCTAAAAAAAATCTTCTACCTTAACTAAACTTGCTAAGACATTTGTATATCGTACGATTAGAGATATATGTTCCTCATGACTTCTATGGTGTGTACAATCAAGTATCACCGAAAAATATTTTCCTAATTGTGACTCATGACTTTTCTAATTGTTTTAATGATTGCATTTTTTATCTCACCTGCCAACATGAGTATGAATTCATTTTGAATTTTGTGACTCAAATAATGATAGTGAATTTCCTTTTATTGAATACGTCGAACGTGTTCTTTCATAATTGGATCAAACTCAACAATTATTTCAATCAAATCTAGAAAATTCCCATTATCTTTTCTTCAAATAATTTTTCACTACTTCCATGAAATACCAAATTATTCTTACTAAGAAAATTAACAATTGAAACTATTATTTCAAAAACTTCTCTCCAGTGTTTTATATCTTTGTTGATTTGATTTTGCACAACTTTATCAATTGTTAAATTCTTTTGTAATGGCCTTACCAATTCAATTCATTTTCTCATGTTATTCATGTGTCCAATACTTGTTTCATGATTTTTCAGTTTAGAACTTTCCAATCACTTGTCCCTTCGTTAGCTAATTGAATATTGTTTTGTTATTGTTTAGATTGCAACAAAAACAAAATACTTTATCCAATGAAACAAAGTAGATCAACCATTTTCTATCACTCTTCTCACCATTTGATAAGTGTCGAGTGTAATATGTAGAAGAGAAATGCCTGCTTTCTGAATCTTTAAAAAAATCAACCATATTCCTTCTTATAGGACGTTTTTCTACCAATAAGTCTATAAAATTTTAATTAATATTTTTTCAATTTTTTTTGGATCAGTTATGTCCAAAGGGTAAGCTACACATTATGTAACGACCTTAAAGTGGGTATAGGAGTTTTATTACTTAATGTCAATTTGATAGCATTTTAAATGTGGGTCTAAATATTTTAATATTTATGATAAACTACTTTGATGGCATAGAAATAGTTTTGGATTTTAAAATTTGATTTTATGGTTCATGTGATTGTAAAAATAAGTGTATGGGTCTAATTTTTAAGAATTGAGAAATAATGTAATGGGCCACAATTAATTAGTTAATGAGTCCATGGGTTTATCAGGTGGGCTATATAATTGTTGGATTTGGCTTGGGCCCAATGAAAAAGGAATTTAAATTTTTATATGAATAAGGAAAAGAAGAATGAAAATGAGAATAAGTGTCAAATGTCAGAAATGTCCTAGAAGGTTGTTTGTTATAAGAAAAAGTAGGGTTAAATGAGTCTTTTGAAGGTTGGCGTATAGAACTAGTGCCGCAGCCCCTTTTTCTTCTGCACACTATGGTTGTTTCCATTTTTGTGTCGATTTGCATCTCCCTTTGTTTTCCCCCCACTATTCCATTGCCTTCATCTTCTTCTCCATCCATTCTTCTTCGCCATCTTCTTCTTCTTTTTCTCCCATTGTTTATTCTCGACTGGAGTTTCAGCGAAGAAGTCTCGTCAGCAAATCATCAGGCAAGTTCCCTTCGTTCACTCTCTCTTCATTCTTGCAGGTTCTTCTTGCACTCCCATTTTATACTTTTCAGTGCGAGCTCCCTTGTTTATTTATTGTCTTGTGCAAGTTCCCCTATTAGTCTCTTCACCTTAGTTACTGTGAGGGATTATATATATGAACATCTATAATATATGTATATTATCACTATTGCTACCATCAACCTCCACCACTACAAGTTGAGAGCGAAAGAAAGACATAAGAAATGAGAGAAAATGAACAACCATCGCTATGAGTGGATGTCCTCGTCATTGTTGTTGCATTTCAAGCACGGAAAGGGCTTGAAGACATAGTTTTGGCCTTTTTGAACCATTTTTCGTTTCAAAAACAAAAAATGATATCTTCGAAACATTTTTTGAGCCATTTCTATAATTTGCGAAATGTTCTAGGGTTGTTTCGCAAATTACATAAAATGGTTAGAAACGCATTTTCAATGACGAGAGGCAGCAAAGAGGGAGGATACAGCAACAGAGGGAGGGGTGTGTAGCGGCGGCGAAGATAAAAAATACTACAAAAAATAAGTAATTTAGTGACGGATTTAGCCATGAACTTTTTTCATCTCTAAATAAAAACGTATTAGTGACGGATTTGCTACGAAAAATTTCGTCGCCAAATTTTTTAATTTTTTTTATTATTTAGCGACGGAATTAGCGACGAACAATTCCTTCACTAAATAATTTTTAATATTTTTTATTAAAATTTTAAATTTAGTGATTGAAAATTTCATCACTAAATAATTAAAAAAATTAAATTAAAATTAAAATTATTTAGCTACGGAATATTCTGTCGCTAAATGATTTAAAAATTTAAATTAAATTAAATTATTTAGCGACGGAATATTCCTTCGCTAAATAATCTTTAATTAATTTTCTTAATTTATTTTTATTTTTTAGCGACGGGGTTATCCCATCGCTAAATTTCGTATTTTTTATTTAATTTTTTTTTTATTTTTTAGTGATGGGGCTATCTCGTAGCTAAATTTGATATTTTTTTATTTAATTTATTTTTATTTTTTAATGACGAAATAACCCTGTCACTAAATTTGGCATTTTTTATTTAATTTATTCTTTTTTAGTGATGGTGGTGACCTCGTCGCTAAATTTTAATTTTTAATTTAATTTATTTTTATTTTTTAGCGACGGGGGCTATCTTGTTGCTAAATTTTGTATTTTTTATTTAATTCATTTTTATTTTTTAGTGACGAGATAACCCTATTGTTAAATTTTAATTTTTTAATTTAATTTATTTTTATTTTTTAGCTATGGGGTTATTCGTCGCTAAAGTTTATATTTTTTATTTAATTAAATTAAAAATATTTAACGACGGAATATTCCTTCACTAATTAATATAAAAAATTAAATAAATGATAAAAAATAAATTTAAATTAAATATATTTAGCAATAAATAATTAAAAAAATTACTTTAATAATTAAAAATTTTAGTCAGTTGCTAAAAAAGAAAAAACTAAATTAAAAAAATAAAATTTATTAATTATGTATTAAACAAAGATTAAATAAATATTAAAATGTATTAAATGCTTATTTTATGAATTTTATTTACAAATCAAAAATATGTAAATTGATATGATATTGTAAAATTTATAATAACAAATATGTATTAAACTAATTTTTAATCGAATAAAACTTAAATATTTAAGAGATTAATTAATTATAATATTTAAGTGATACATTAGTTTGAGTTAAACTTTACAATATTTATTTTTTTAAGTATTAATTTATGAATTTAAAAGATTTAAAATTTAAAATTTAAAAGCTTAATTTAAAATAAAATTAAAATGATTGACAGCTAAGTATAGTATATAGTTAATATGTACAATATATATGTTAAGGAGGCTCGCTGCTCGGACGGTTGTGTGTGCATGCACGCACACGAGCGACCAAGGATCTATACTGAGGAAGGGGAGAAAGGAGTGCGCTGGGAAATTATCCTAGCGCTACACGTGGTGGTGTGGTGCTTGCAAGGTAGCGCGTGCGTCCTTCCAGCACAAGTTATTTTTTTTTTTAAATTGAAGTTAGCGACTGAAATAGTTCTATCGCTGATTCTAATTTATTTTAATTTTTTTAATATTCTAATTTTTATTATGTATTAGCGACAGGAAAGTTTTCTGTCGCTATTCAGTGACAAAACTTTTTCTAGTCTCTAAAATAATATTTAATTTTTTAAATAAATTTTATTTTTTATTTTTTAATCAGCGATGGAAATTTTTCTTCGCTAATTCCGTCACTGATTTGTGTCGTTGCTAAAATTTAGTGACGCCATTTTTAGCAATGGGAAGTTGCCTGTCGCTATATTTTTTAGCGACGAATTTTGATGTTTTAGTGACTAATTTTTTCTTAACTAAATTTCATTTTTCTTGTAGTGAATGTAGCGACGATTGAAGACAAGAAGTGAGGGTCAAGGCAGTGGCGAGAGGTGAGGCGAGGCCATGAGAGGCAAGAGGAAGGTGACAAGAGGCGATTGCTAAAAAAGAAAAGGAACAAGAGGGGGGCGGGAAGGGAAGAGCAGAGAGAGAGAGAGAGAGAAAATGGTTTCTTAGAAAAAGAAATATGAATATGATAAATGATATAATATCTGATATGTATATATGTATGTATAGATTGTTAAAAAAAAAGAGGAATATGATGTATGTATATATGTTAAATAATATATTTATAAAATTTTATTTGAAAAAAATTTTATATTTTTTTAATTTACACTTTATCTTGCGTTTCTATTCCTTACATTTTTAGAAAAATGTTGTTTTTTCCGTTTCTATTTTGTATTGGAAACGTCTTATATCCATTTCGTACAATTTAGGTTGTCGCCATTCACCACCATTAATTGTTCATCATCGTCTATTCTCCACAAACAAAGAGAGAAAACAACAAAGGAGATAGAAAAAAGAGAGAAACAAAAATGAAAAAAAAAAAAGAATGAATTTAAATACAAAGGAATTTTAGTTATTTTATAAGATTTAACAATTGTTAACTAACGATAAAAAAAGAAATTATAGTTTAACATTAAATCTCATGACTACTCTTTGTATTTTCTCTAACACCAAAATACTTTTAACATTTACCCTAATCTCAAAAGTATTAGGTGTGATTTTTTTTTTTTTTTTTTTGTATAAAGGTGCAATGGATCCTTCCGGAATATGTATGCTTTTTTCTAACAAACCCAGAGAAAAGCTTCAGTAACTTTCCATTTTGTTCATATATTTTTCTAACAGAAGCTTCAAAAGCTTTGTTGATTCTTTCCATTCTGGGTGAAGTCTTCTTTCCGCATTACTTCGTATTTTTATCCTAATTAATCCTAGCTGAGCAACAAATTAAGAAACTAGCTGAGCATTATTGGGTTGTCTTAAAGTACTCCTTCAATTATTAATAATAATTTACCGATTGATCCCACAACAATAAATGTTCCCAACACCCAAGGAATTAACCAAATGAGATGAAATGAAACTGAAGCATACTCACCCGCCTATTTCAAGAGGTCAGCCACCCACAGGAAAATTACTGTACTTAAAACTTTTTAAATTATGGGAAATTTCGTCATAAATATTTATGTCTATTATAATATTTTTGCTTTGTATGTCGATCGTAATACTATGTGATGAATCTCTTCTAGTTTTGGGACTAATCCTAAGGGACTTATTAATTATAATTCATATTGGTCGACTGCTTTGGAGGATTATCATTCTTGGCTACTGAGAAAACCAAAATTGCGGGTTCTTTTTTTTATGCTAATTCTTTTTTTTTTTTTCTGATAAAAAAAAATCCACCTTGGAGTTGTTAGCATCTTTCATTAATAAAATTTCCACTTTTTATTAAAAGCTGGGATGGGTTTTAATTTCTTTTTTTTTAATTTCCTAGACATAATTTATAATTATTTTTTATTTATGCAGTTAATTATTTTGAAATGAAACCCTCGACTGCCGTTTGACTGCAATTCGACAGTTCACAATTTTGACATGTTTGCCCTTTTGATTTGATATACATACGAAGATGCTAGGTAGGTATAACCGAACGGAGATGACAACGATAGACTACTCTACACATACAGGTATATATCTATCTATATATATATTAAAAATTTAATGGTAGCATGGGTACAGGTACCTTATATAAAGTGAAGGCTTTGTATATAACATGAAAATTGTGTCTTACAGCACCAAAATATATATTTGTAATGTTATACAAAATATCTTTTACATTATATAGAATATCCATTCACTCAGACACCATAAAATTTTCTATATATATGTGTGCGTACAAATATATATATATATATATGGTAATATTTGGAGCAAAAATGTCAAATGATTGGGGGGAGAGCATCACGACAGTCAGATAATTTCTTGCAGAAATTAATACAGGAAAGAGGGTTGGTTGGAAATCCCTTTTATTGCATCCCTTGCAATTAATTTCCATCATATAGGCAAATCATTGGACCATTGACATTCAATTCACAGTTGAAAATATTGCGAAGATACCTCCGTACTACTCACTCCAAGACCCATCTTGCTTGTACGACATTAATTCATGATTTTGTCATCTACTAGCCTAAACCATGGGTTTGGGGTGGTTCAGTACTAGCCCTCCAATTTTCATCTGCTTCCAATATTATCTCGTCGCTTAAATCATTTATGCTCCACCAGGCTTCGCTTAGAGGAAACCCACAAACATCGCCACTAAAGTCTCCACCACCTCCGTCGTTTTCGTTTGGCTCCGGCCGAATTTCCAAGTCTAGAAGATCAGTCACGAAGAGGTCGCCGGCGGCGTCAAAGTCAAGCAAATAATCGGGTTGAGAGGCCGCCGGAGCTTCACATTTCTCGATCATTGCTGTTACGTTTAGTTCCTGCGGGATGACTACTTTGGTGCATCGCACCGCTTTGGTTCTGATGACTGTGTGTTTCTCTGGACGTGGGCTTCGCTGTTTTCGAGAATTTTTAGAGTAGTTATTGTCGCCATGATTAATTCTCTTGCTCAAGTTGCTGTTCCAGTAGTTCTTGATCTCATTGTCTGTTCGCCCAGGCAATCTTCTAGCAATGAGTGACCACCTGCACCATCCAAATGATGATCTTTCTTCAATTTTGATGGCTTTAGAGATTAAAATACATATGCCAAAACACGTACAGAGACCCCCCGAGCCAACACCATAATAATAATTTCTTTTTCATCAAGATCTGATGACTGCATAGATATATTATCAAGGCACTCATTCGTAAAAATTAGCCAACTGCTTCTTCATCTAATCACATATGGGTTCTGATGAAACAAGATATATGAACATATAAGGGGAGATATTATACCTATTACCAAGGAGTTTGTGTAGTCTGAGAATGAGCTCTTCCTCTTCCTCTGAAATATTGCCTCTCTTGATATCTGGCCTCAGATAATTCAGCCACCGGAGCCTGCAACTCTTCCCGCATCTCTTTAACCCTAGAAAACCAGACATTGGTTTATTATGCATGCATGCATACATACATACATATAGAGGGGGGGCCCGGGGGGTTGGTTGGGGAAGAGAAAGAACAAAATAAGGACAAAAAGCAGCAAAGGGGCCGGCAAACACAACAGCATTCTTTTGATGATAAAGTAACAAATGTTAGATTACCAGCTTTCTGAGGCATATCTCTCCATTTGCCTTCTCCATGAACTTTGATGTAATTAGCAAGAATTTTGTCTTCTCGAGCAGTCCATGCCCCTTTATTAAGTCCCACTTTGGCACAGCATGGCTTCCTTCCCATTATAATATTTATCTCCCTCCCTCCCTCTCTCTCTCTCTCTCTCTCTCTCTCTCTGGGTGTTGCTCCCAGGAGAGGCGAGCTTGGTTTGGCTGCTTCAGTTCCAGGGAGGGAGGGGGGGCAATTTAAGGGTGTGTTCTTGGTCGACTGGAGCAACTTGTTCATTTGTGTCTCTCTTGTCTTGTAATATGGTTGACGATGACACCTATCATAATTTACTTATCATTTATGTCTCTATAATTTGGGTTATTTGGATGGAAAATTTTTTGTGATTTAAAATTGAATTTAAATGTTATTATGGTTAATTGAATAAAGTTTTAATTAAAAATAATATTAAGCTTACTTTAAGGAACTAAAATTAAACTAATAAAAAAATTAAATTAAAATTAATTAAAAAAAAAAAACTCACTGAAACTGGAATCTATTTGTTGTGGTTGCCTCTTCTTTCTTTTCCTTCTTTTCCTTCTTCTTCATATTCTTCGCTGCTGCTTCTTGTGCTTTCTCTCTCTCTCTCTCCCCCCGGGCGCCGCCTTTCTCCCCCTCGGCAAGATGGTAAAGAGAGAGGGAATGATGATGATGAAGAAGAAGAGAAACCGTAGTACGTATAGCAGTGCCGACTGGGATGCATTGCCATGATGGGTTTTAAGTCCAGTGAGTTTTTTTATTTTTGCTTTTTATTTTAGTTAATTTTAACTTAATTAATTATTATTTAATTTACTTAGTTTCATTTTACTAAATTAATATTTAATTGATGCTGTTTTTGACGAAATACAAATATATATATATATATAAACCGTTAGAACTATTTTTATATTACATAAATTTTTACAGAAACTGCTTAAACTACAAGAAGTTTAGGTTAAAACTTACTCAAAAGTTTAATTATCACACGATTATTGCTCGAAATATCAGCATGTACTTGTGGAAATTAGGGAAACGAAACAAAAGAAACCAGAAGACGGAAGTCACGGAACAGTAGCAAAATAGGATGAAATAAAAAATGTTACTTGTATAAATAATTAAGTTATTGAGAGGATGATCGAAGGTATCGAAATATAAAAATACCCTCACCTAATTTGTCGCTGCATCCGATCAGACTTCATGATTGATAAAGCCTGATAATTGATAACGAAGTCTGATTGGATGAATTTTAATTCGGTCATTGAATTTATACATCTCATCAATAGGGTCTTAAAAAATAAAAATGGGAGGCTAATAACAAACAGGTTTGAGGCAGTTGACGTTTTATTTCCATTTTTAGTGTCAAGGTTAGTTTGTTGCCTTGTGCTTTCGTGGGGTATGCCCCGTTTGTCTTTTGAATTCGCTTGTGCCCCTCTTTTCTTATTAATTCTTTTTTATTTACAAGAAAAAAATAAGGATGAAATGACTTAATTATCAGACATTATCGGTTAAAAGTATTGATGCTTACATAACAGCTAAAAGACATTTTACATAAAAGTACAATGTTACTTGTACATAGATATTTACATACACATGATAAAATAACGAAAATACTCTTCTCCAGTCTTGAAAAACCCGCCATCGCCATCGCCCCTACATTGCCACTTGCACCGCCATCGCTCCAATCTGTCGACCACAGAAACCCACCACTGCTGCCCCCCACCCGCCACCGTTGCTGGCATTTCCAAGCGCTTCTCGACTGCGGATCGGACAATTTTCGCCGCAATGGATGAAGTCGATTTCTTTATGGGAGTAAGTCTCCATCGAACTTCATCCATGCATTGGGGGGGAGTATCTCTGCGAACTTGGCAGAAAAGAAAATTGATGGCCTGGTGGCAAGGTCGACAGCAATGCGACGGTCGATTTGTGCGTGTCATCCTTGCGCAGGGGCCATGTATATATAAACTATTTATTTTTCTGAGATGAGAGGATGGGTAAAGTCTTATTTATTTATAGATTCATGTATATTATTCGAAGGCCAAATAAGACTTTACCCAAAGAATAACAACCCCTAATCTCAGAAAAATAACATCTTCTGGTACTCTTATAATTTAAACCTTAATTAGATCAACTTGAAAATGTTGGGGCCCCAAGATCTTCTACAGATGGGCGGGGGGTTAAAAACTGAATGGCTCCCATTCACTAATTAAAAGCTGGGCAAGGAGCTTCAGTGGCTTGCATGCAGTCAGTTCGAGGCCTATTTGGAATCTTGGGTGTTGATGGTTTTGGCCACATGGTTTCTATACCGAATGCCTCCTTTTTGAGAATCCTATTTATAGCTGTAGCTATCACCGGTTGAATAGTTTAGTTTTAGGTAACTGTGAGTGAATTTGAGACCTTACATTTAAATTTTAAAAGCTAAGGGCAACTTCAATGTTGGACACCAAATTTAGTGTTGATTTGGTGTCTAGCATTGGTTTATACCAAAATTTTCAACACTAAATTGATGTTGTCTCGATGTGTAACATCAAATTGGTGTAAAAAAGAATCTTTAAAAATATTTTATAAATAAATATTAATTAATTTATTTAACTTAGTATAATATAATTAAAAATAATTAGTCACATTTTATAAAAAAATTAAAAATTACTCTCATAATTTTTTTAATTTTTTTCAAAATATGTTATTCTAATTAATTTTCTTACTAAATTTTTAATTAATTATTTTTGCCTAACTTTTATCAAACTAATTATTTATCCACCTAATTATTTATCTATCTCATTTTTCAACTAATATTTTAAATCAAAGAAACTATTTTTCCCATAAATATTTTTTTCACTTAATATTTCAACTAATATCACTTAATATTTATCTATTATTGAATTTTTGCATTAAGAATATTTTTTTTCTATTAAGTAATTATTAAAATAAAAAAATTCATATACATAAACAAAAATAGTTAATTTTATATTAACATGGTATTTATAAAATATATTTAATATTATAATCATTTTATAGATCTTAATAAAATATTTCCATCGGTATATATTTTTTATAATAATTTAATTTATATTTCTAATTATTAATCAAAATATACAAATATAATAAAAGTGATAAATGATATAAAAGAAATAAGTTGTTTTGAAGTTATACAAAGAGTGGTAAAATTAAAAAAAAATAAAAAAAAAATTAGTGTTGGTGAATAGTATAACACCTAATTTGGTGTTAATTTGGTGTTATACTACTTACTTAACTCCAAATTTGATGATTGAAAATTGTGCCCAACACCATTTTATAATATTCATTGGAGAGTTTCTTACGCCAATTGAAAGTTGGCGTTGGAAATGCTACACGCTACGTTTCTTGGAGTTGCCCTTAGATGTAAGATCTTACATTAATCATATAAGTTTTAGCTTCCTTTTTTTTAAAGATTTTGTGACATCTCTCACAATTAAGATGATATTTATCGAATTTGTAAGTTTTCCTCTTCCTATATATACAGTCAGTGGCGGAGCCACATACAGCCAAGGGTGGGCAGTTGCCCACCTAAAAAATTATTATATATAATAATTTAATATTTTTTTTAAATGCCCACCCTAAATTTTTAAAAAAATTTAAATTTTGGGTATATTGGTCGATGAGGATAAGGGTGTTCAGTGATTGCTGAAAAGCACCGGCCACTTTGGTCGATGACAATTGCCAATGCGTTTATGCACATTGGGTTTGGCCAGAAGTTTAAACTTAGATCTATGAAATTTGATCGTTAGATTTTATTAGTTTTTGGGTATGTTAGTTGATGAGAATAAAGGTGTCGAGTGGTTGCCTCTGATCACCGAAAATCACCAGTCATGGTAGCTGATGGCGACTGCCAGTGTTTTTTTCAATATTACTTGAAAATTAATAATAAGATATATAAAAATTTGACCCACTTTTTTTTGTATATGTTAACATCTTTTGACTGTTTATTTAACTATTTTTAATTAGAGGGATTATTTTTTTTTATTTTTTTGTTACAAATTTATCAATTACATATTTAAAATTATGACAAAAAATATATTTTCTATCATGAAATTTGTCAAGACTTAACTATATAATTGAATTAGAGATCAATAATGGAACGACAGTCTATCATGAAACTTATCAAAACTCAACTGTATAATCAAATTGGAGAATAATGATCGAACGATAATTTAGTTGTGTATATTCAAAAATAGATATTTAATAAAATTGATAATAATATTATTATACGACGTTATTAAAATATAAAAATATGTCGATTGTATAATTTATTGATATATATTTTTAACATTATATTATTTTAATTTTAGATAAAATTTAGAATTTAGAGTTTAAGATTTAATTTTTGCCCATTCTATCTAAAATTTTTGGCTCCTCCACTGTACATAGTTAATTTAATATCGGTTCAAAACCGTCCAGCTATTCTTTCATTATATGTATTCTTTTCTTGAAATTTGTCGTGAGTGAGTAAGAAAACGTAGGTCCGAACTCTTGATGAATTGAAACGTTGAAATCCAAGGAAATTATGACTTCTAACAAGAAAAATATATTGAAAAATCAGGGTTCCGTACATGATAAACCTGCAAAGAAAATGACTGCGCATTGTACTATATATAATAATTATATGGCACATGTGCTATAAATATTGTTAAAGAAAATTCCTTTCACAATAAGTTAAAAGTCTGATGCTATTCTAAATCATACGAAAGCCAAAATAAAAAACCGGATACCATACGAAATAAGAATAAAAAAATAAATTTTTAAGAAAAATAAATAAATAAATATATAAGAGTATTTTTATAAATATAATTTTTAATATAAAAAATAATTATTCAATATAAAAATAAACATAAATTCTATAATACATTCAAACAAACATACACATATCCACTAACTATGATTTAGTAATTAAAAATAAATAATAAATTAAAAAATAATAATAAAATATAACCTTATTAGAGTTAGAATTTTTTCTCTCCCTAACCTGTGTTTTCGATATTTTTTTTAATATTACAAAAATGATCTTAAAATATTTTTGAAATTGAAAAAATGGCCCTGAAACGTTGTTTTGATATTTTTTTAGTATTTCAATATAGAAAACGTTTCAAAAAATTTTGAAATGACACTCTTGAGATGTTTATACGCATCATAAATGATATCTATACAAGATTATCATACTTATATTTAAAAAAAAAATAAACAAACTACTATAATGCGTATCCTTAATTGAGTTCGTGTTTATTATAGAAATTAAATTAAATACACAAAAATATGTTACGACAAGCATATTACTTAATGTTACAATAAGATCAACCTACAATTAGTTGTTAGAAGAATAAATAAATTAACTGTTAATTTTGGATGTACTCATTTATATATGCGTCTAGATGGGCGACCTGAAATTTTTTATTATCCACCACTAGCCACTTCAGCTATCATTTTATGGGTTAAAAGGGTTCTTGTAAATAACTTTATTTATTTATTTTTCTGTTTGGCTTGAACTTTTACTCTTGACTTTTCCCTTACGACAAATAACTCTTAACACTATTATAAAATTTTTGGTAATAAATTAATATAAGAAAATTAATTTGTTGTAAATATAATACTAATAATAATATGATTGAAGCAAATCATTAGTGAGTGGTCTACTTCACGTCACATTTATTAATCAATTAATGAGCTAATCAGGTGGATGCATTAAGTCTGGAATAATTGGGGCAGAGACCGTACTATTATGGAATTATTGGACGAGAGGAGAGAGAGGACAAGCTCTTCACAATGATGCATTAAGAGGCACGTCTGGAGCCCGCATGGGTAGTTCAATTAGTCAAGAAGAAGGCATAAAGTGTCTTTCGTAATAAATTTTAGACTAAGATCGAGGATTGAGTCTCGTAAGTGGTAGTGTGGGGTACCTCTCTTCAAAGTGAGGGGGGCTCCTTATGCGCGGTGAGCTCGGGTCTAACCACTGCGTCCGATTAGATCACCATGATTGACCTCCCCCATGTCCTGTCGGGTCGGGTGTGGAGGGCGTCCGAAGTGAACAATTTCACCTTTTGGACCAAGTCGCAGATCTTAAATAATTGGGGATGAGTGGTCCATTGTCAAGCTCTTAACAATGATGGCGTCGCACCATCCAGACCAGACGGCTCATGGCTTCATTCTCACCCGTCATGTTATCTTACCTTCTCCTTTCTATACATTCTTTTTAAGTTATTAGGTTTTTTTTTTTTTTTTGTTATTTTCAATTCATTTTGAATTTTAAGTTTTTAAAACATTAAAAATGTGTTTATTTTATTATTTTTAAAAAAATATTTTCAAAATAATAACAAAATTTATAAAAAAAAACTTAAAACAATATTTTGTTATTTTGAGTATTTTCAAGTAAAACACACTAAAAATGCAAAAAACACCCCCCACTAATCTTACAATACCCAACCTCAACATCTCTCCTCTATTCTCTCATTTCTTTTTTTTTTCCTTCGATAATTGATCGCCATTACTGCTGTCAACTATGCTCGTCATTGTCACTGTCACTGCCACTGCAATTGTCGTCGTTGATTGCACGTTGCCACAGGCGATGCAAGCCATCGTCAATCGCCCCCCATCGCTCTCTTACTGGTTTTGTCAAATCTCTCATCTTTCCTCTCTCATCTCTTTTTTTCCTTCTCAACTTATTGGTTTTTGGGTATGTTGGTCGATAGGCCCTTAAGTGTCGAGTGATCGCCTCTGATCGTCAAAAATCACTAGCCACGATAGCCTATGACGACTAACAGTGCGTATATAGGAGAGTGGTTGAACGTTTAAATTTAGATATAAGAAGATTTGACCGTTGGATCTTACTAGTTTTTGAGTATATTGGTCGATGGGCCTTTGAATATTGGGTGGTTGCCTCTATCGCTGGAAACCACCGATTACGATGGCAACTGATAGTGTGTTTTCACTTGTGGCAAAAATTAAAAATTAGATTTACAAAAATTCAATCGTTAAATGTAGCTCATTTTTTAATATGTTAACCCCCTTGGCATAGAGTTTCTAATGGTAGGCTCTTGTGTAAATCTCCAACTAGAGGTGATCGCCGACGACAGAGAAGATGTAGAGTGCTAGAGAAAAGAAAAGAGAAAGAAAAAAGAAAAGAAAAACAAAAGAAAGAAAATTTAATTATTAAATTTTAAAAATAAAATTATATATTAATTTAAAATTTAAAAATGTAGTATAATTAAACATATAGGATAATATATAGTATATACTATCCGACATTGTTCCCCAATCATTTTTTAATTAATTTAAAAAGGATAAATTGTTACACTTCCTGATTTGAACGATTTATCTAGATATCTTATGATTACCACTAGTCTTCACGCCACCATCGCCTACTCCGTTGGATTTGCCGCCATCAAGCCCTAGTGTGACTATACTGCCAACAAACGCCTCCGTCAGAATTCCACCGTACGTTAAGGACCAACGGGACCAGCTCCTTCATCATTTATGGCCACCATTGAGGACCAGCACAGCCTACCTCTCACGTCTGGATCCGTTCTCTCGCGCCACCATTGTAGCAACCATCATTCCCAAAACACAGTGAGCACTCTGGTAGCTAAACCCAAGTGGGTTCCAAGATGAGGTTAATTTTTTTTTTTTAATACTTTTTTCATATTTTTAATTTTAATTTTTCTTTTCTAATTGGGAAGATATTAGATTTAATTATGTGTTAATCTCATTTAATTGACAGTGTTAGTGATAATTTAACAAAAGTATATTAATTGGACTAATTTGGCCAAAAACAAACCACAGGTGATATCTTGACAAAAGATCCAAAACAATATCGAGTGTGCGGACAATATCCCATGATTAAAATAATGTCGAATCTTTCAGCTTATCATAATATATATTGTTGGTTAAACTAGTGACCAGTAGAGAATCATTAAGGGTTTATATATATAACCCTAAGGTGACATAAAATAAAGTAAGGTGAGGTCAAGTACGTAACATGAGTTTGATTACGTATAGGTGTTTAGTAAATACTCAAGTAAGAACAAGACGTGTTGAACCTATTTATCCAACATATTAATTGTGTCAACTTAAATTAATTAACGTGTTTAATCTATTTATTAGCTATTTTGTAAAAATATTATCTTAGTCATAGATAAAAATAAATTCTTAAAATATTCATAATATTTAAAAATTATAGGGTACTTGAAAAATCCTAGCCCTAGTTTTGTCTTAGACAAACTCAAATCATGGTTGATGTGAATTATTTATGATTGCAATCATTATTCACTAGAAATAGGGATAGATAAGTATCGTGAGATTAGATTTCTATGTTTACTATAAATATTTGTGCAAAATTAGTATTAGTATTAATTAGCATATAAAGTTAAGTAATAAAATTATTTCTTCCTTAGTTTATTTACGTAGGTATTTTAAGATTTGATCCTATATATAATAATTGGTATTAGAGCGCAAGTCATGGTCCAAGTTTCATCCATCTTCAAGTAAGTTAATTATTTTTGCTCCAACTTTATTTAAGTTTCTTATTTTGCATAGAAGCCTAGTTCTTAGTATATGGCGACCAATTACAATATTATTTGGTCGGGACAAAAGTTGAAAGGCAAGATCAATTGCAATTAGTGGCACATTAATGACCAAGCATATGAAGGCTCATAATTTGTGGAGTATAGTTGATGAATAAATACCAAAAACAAGTGATGAAAATAATAATAAGCGCAGGGATCAATTAGTGTTGTCTCCGTCAAGACGTTGATTATTCAGTCTTTGGGTAAATTGTCAATGGCACCTCAAAAGAACTCTGGGATACTTTGAAACTGACATATATACGAAGGAACAAAATCCAAAAGTACAGTCTGCAATGAACTCAAAGGAAGTACATGTTTTGTGAGATGTTGGACATAGAGATAGTGGAGCAGTAACTTTCAAAATTAACTGATTTGGTAAACAAGATGTGAATTTATGACGAAAAGATTGAAGATAAATTTGTTGATCACAAAGTCCTTCTAACTATATGTTAGTTAAGTATGATTATGTGGCAAATTCAAGCAAGGAATCTTGAGACATGAACAAGATGACGATTGTAGAATTCCAAGGCAGTATTGAAGGCCACGTGAACAAAATTAATGAAAGGACGAAGAAGCTAGTTGATAGGGTTGTAATCGAATCGAGCTAAGTTGAACTTCGTTGAGCTCATTAGGCTCGGCTCAGTGAGTCAGTAAATGGGCTTGAGCTCGATTCAAGCCTTAAAGCCCAACTCAAGCTCAAGCTCGAGCTCAGCTTAGGTTCAGTTTGTCAGGAAGCTTAGATAATGGTTTTAGGTGATCGAAGGCTGCAAAGAAGGAAAATGGTTGTAGGCGTCATTTTGGTCGAAGAAGATGAATGGTTTCACATCTTTGGGCGGTTGCCTTCACCAGAGAAGGCGGATGGGTGCAATCATGGAGTCGCACGTCGTCGTCGAAAAAGATGGACTCTTGTCCTGTTGCCTAGAGAAAAAGAGGAACATGCGAAAGTGAAGGTGAAAGGTAGAGAGGAACAGACGAAGGCGGCTATGCTAGGGTTTCTTTCTTGGGGTCTCCTGCACCTCTACTAAATTTGACATGTATTTATGTTAAATAATATATTTATAAAATTATGAATAAATTTATTAATGTATTGATAAATAAGGCTGTTCACGATCTATTCAAGAACTTCTAATCAAGCCTGCTTGCAAGTCACTAATTGACTCAGCTCGTGAGTTAACAAGTCGAGATTTACTGAGTTCAAATTCGGCTCGTTTACAAATCGAGTTTCAAAGTTAGATTCAAGTTCGACTTGTTTGCATTAATAAACGAAATCGAACGAACTTTTATTGAGCCGAACACCGAGCTACTCACGAATGACTTAGCTCATTTGCAACCCTATCAATTGAAGAAGCAACACTAATCGAAGAAGCAGCAATTCAGGTGACAAATCTAATTAAGCAAAAGAAAGAGGTAACAACTCTATTTATAAACAAGAAGCAAAACATTTCTTGTAGAGGCCTTCACCAACTCTTACTTTTTACATCTTGTTTTCAAAATATTCATTTGGTGGACCTTATATTTTCATTAACTCTTAAGCATCGCTTAATTAGGGAGGTTTACCTCTTGTGATCTCACATTTTTATCTAAACTCTTACGTTCAATTTAATTTATCAATGTAAGGGTTTTTGTGTGTGTGCTCATTTTCACATATTCATGTAGGTATTTTAAGATTCAATCTTACATTTATGATTGGTGTTTTATTTAAACACATTGCACTTGTTTTTCTACAAACTACATATAAATTCTATTTTAAATTTAGGTAAATTGTAATAATCACCACTGAGGTTTGTCTTAATTGTAGGGTAATCCTCCACATTTTGAACATAGCAATGGAATTTCTTCACTCTTTCTCTTTTCTCTCTCGTTTGATTTAAAAAAAAAAAAAAAAAAAGGAGAGAAACAACTATTGTTGCAAATTATTGGGGTTCAACAATCGAAACCCAGCTTGATGCTGGGGTCTCTTTTTTCCATCATTAGAAAGAAAGAGAGAAAGGGGAAGGGGAAAGAAAAGGGATAACCCTTCAATAATGCTAAGCCAAAGTAAGGTTGCCTTCTTAGTCGTATGCAATGATGATGTTGGAAAAAAATGAATTGGACCATTTCATGGTTTGATTATCTACAAATTAACACCGCATGAGATATCCATACACACACACACACACACACATATATATATATATTTAGAGAGAGAGAGAGAGAGAGAGAGAGAGAGAGAGAGTATCTATGGTAGAACCCCATCAACAATTAGTTCTGCCAAACAGAGCCCACCGCCCATCATGGATGTGGTTTTTGCCAAGCAGAATCCTCTCATTGTTGATGGTAGATTGGGTTTTTCAAAGAAAAATCCCTGCAGTGACAAAACCTCATTGGTAATAAGGGTTGCTACCAAAAATGAAAAAGAAGTAAAGAGAGGGAAAGATAATTATTTTTGTCGCCCTCAAGTTTACGCCGTTTGTTGTCGTCACCTCCAAGTTTAGTTCGTTATTGTCTCTTAGCTTTTGTCGCTAGTCATCTATCGAGAATAAGATAGGAGAAAAAAAAAAAAAAAAGAAGGAATGGAAAAAGAAAGATAGAGAAAAGGGAAATGTTTTTAAATTATAAGGGTAATTTAGTTATTTTAAATATTTTACAAGAGTTAACTAACGATATAAAATATTACAATATGATATTAAAGTTCAAGGGTACTCATTATGTTTTCTCAAACCTAAGGGGTACTACTTGAATTTACTTTAAACGTTAGGAGAGCGTATTTTTTCCTTTAATTTTTTGAATTTAATGTTTTGTTATATTAATTATTTAGTCAACTACTTATATTAGTACAAGCATGATTTATTTTGTTTAGGTAATAGATTTGGTTAATTATTTGCTAGGGAGGGCAAAACGAAGGCCCTAGGAACCCTAAGGGTCCCAACTTCAAGTCTTTCTATCTTTAAGAATTTTCCAATTTTATGCTAGTTTCCTTTTTTATGTAAATTTGATTATTTTAATTTATAATTCCTTAACTTGTAATTTAGGATTTTATTGGTTGTTTTATTATAACTAGTAATATTATTTAAGTACTTAAATTTGATAGCTTGACTAACATTCTATATTAATGTCACGAAAACTTTATTTCAACGCTTAATTTTAACACTCTATATTGATATCTTGTATATTTGTATTGATATGATATTTAACACCAATTACAATCTATATAATTACTTATTATTACAAAACATTTTTATTCATAATTTGGTCAATTATTAAGTATAGTATGAATTGTTATTTAAGCACCATATATACATTTATTTCTTTTATTATCTCCATTCTTTCGAAATGACATAATGTACATATAACAAATGCAAAGAAAATGAGGAGAACACACAAAATGGAGAAGATTAAGTGGGAAATTAAGAAGTCCATTGCAATCCTATAAAAAAAGAAATTACTTATAATGAAACTAACATCAAATCCATTGTCACAAGACAAGGTCAAACATCGAACCTTTGTTTTTTCACTCAAGGGAGTTAAAAATTGTTTCAACCACCAATTCTAACACTAGGCTTGCCACTTAAGTAGGTTCATCTACTGGTGGGGAGCCAGAAATTTTAATTAGGGTGAACAAAAATTAAATAGTATAAGAAAATTTAAAATAAATTATGTACGGTAGATTATTTGTTTGCTTGCATCTCTAATTCTACCTTTTAATGACAATTATAATTATTGTTAGAGGCATATGTCGAATAATTTAGAAGTACATAATAATATATTTAAAATTATTTATTAATATTGGTCTCTATTTAACTCTAATTATTTGTCTCTAAAAGACAAACTTATTGTAATATGACAATAAAAAATCTCTCTCGCTTGATGGGTTCTCTCTTATGAAAAATATTTTGTTGTTGGAGAAATTATTTTTTCTTTTTATATAATTTAAAAATAATTACTAATTAAAATATATTTAGTTTAAAGCATTATAAAGATAAGAAAATCTATTTTGAATCATTATAATACATTTTAGAAAATTTAGGGTAAAATAGTTAATTTATCCTAATTTTAAACAACATGAGTGACCTCTTTAATTTATTTTTCAAACATGAGTAGTAGTTCCTATAATTAAGACAAACCTTGAGTGATAGGTATTATAATTTACTCTAAAAAAAATTATTTAAAGTGTTATTGCAATAATTTTTATTAAAAAAATAAATAATATTATTTGAAATTTTTCCAAAATTCTTGTGATGCGCTCCCTTGGGAGGGCCCATGCTCGATTCCGCGATTTTAAATCCCTGAAATTCTTATGCCATATACATGCATGACATGATGTTGAAAGTGGGGCAACCAGTCACTTTTGGCTGAGTTGGCTACTCAATGAGACCTGTACGTCGTGAAAATGGCTCCTCCAGCAGTCACTTTTGGCATATGTTTCACGCACGTGGGTGGTCTTTAACAAATAAATTTTTGAGATTTTTTTTTTTATAACCCAAGTTCCGTGTTTCGTACGACTAATCTTGTGGAGAGCAATTTTCTTCTATAGTTCGCATTTCAGGTAAATACAGATACGATCATAGTTTATACATACCCGAAATGGACTTTTGAGAAACTGCTACCCTCCTATAGACCCCTCTTTATGTTATGCGGACGGACTCTGAAGGGGCAACATGGCACATCATAACTTTACCTTCATAAAGATTCAAACCTCCGATACTCTAATTTATCTTCCTAGTGCTTTACCGATTCATCATGTTTGGAGAGACAACTTTTGAGAATTTTTCATTTGATTTCTTGAATTTTGGACAATTTTTAGATGTAGTCTTTGTGGTTAGTTTTCAATATTTTAAATTTTGAATTATAAAATATTATTTTAAACATATTTTGTGAGATAACCAAGTTTTTGATACAACAAAAATGATTATTTAAGTAACGTTTGTTAAAATGATTAAGATAAGATTGTATTAAGATAATGTCAGAATATTTTTTCAGACCAAGATATGAAATGGTCAAGATAAGAATGAGAAGTATTTTAAGATTTTTATCAAACTGTTTATTAAATTTTTTAGAATGCATTGTAAAATACGTGTTATTTTTTCTTATTTATAAGAACCAAGATAAATTTATCTGGTAGAGAGAGATAAATTGATAAGAAGTCACATGATTTCTTTTTTAAGGATTATCAGATAAATTTAACAAAGACAATAAAAAATACTTTTGTTACAATATTTTTCATATCTTATTCTTTTTTTATTTATATCTTAATTAACAAACACTATCTTAAAAAAAAAAAAAAAGTTCACAAAACCTAAAATACTAAAAATAATATACATGAGTGCCTCCATAAAAATACCCCAAATCACAAAGAGACATTGGTGGAATTTACTCTAAAATATATTATAGTGACTCATAATTATAGAATAAATTGTTTTTTATGAATTATTTATATTTAATTTTGTTTCTACAAATATTAGTTCTTATTGAGTGTTAAAAGATATTATAATTACAGTTAAATCTAACTTAGATAGATATGAGAAATTTTATGGCACTTAAAGGCACTAGTGTGGTATATATTGCAGACAAGTGTAATATATGATAATATAAAAAGTATTTATGAGATGACAAATTTTTTATACATACAATACACCTTTCTTATTATTGTATATATATTATACATTTTAAATTATATAAGGTAGGTATATGCCCATGTACCATGGAATTTCTCCATATATATAGCCATGTGCGTGACAGTTAGGTTAGATTAGAATATGATAGATGACGGGCAGCGTAGCTCTAGGGGTTGCTATCACATTCACAAGCATGTGTATCTATCTATCTATCTCCAATGAGCAATGCACGTGATCACCTAACGCCTGCTTTCCATGCATTTTGTTGCCCCCCCACCTACTCCTTGTTTCCTAATATTTTAATTTGCATCATGAAGGGAAAGATAATATTTTGATTGAACATTATTGGGTTCATATTTGGAAAAAGATTCATTTAACTTCTCAAAGTTGTCCCTCTACCTGGCAGACACACAGCTTTCCATTCGTATATTTTGGATTGGACTTGGGGTGTGGTCCTACTCCTACTCTCCTCCCTAATAATTGGTGAACTATTAAACTATCCCTTAAACGCGACTCTCATGGACCACTAATTGATGTTTTTAAAACTTGATTCACTATAAACTCACTACAAAATTGCAATATTTCCCAACAATGAATTTTCCCTTTTTAAGCCTACGAAAATATATATGATGGATTGTACCGGCCAAACTAGGTCTAACCCAGTTTAGAAGGCCCAAAGATCGCCCAACCCACGGCCCGATTTTAGCCTAATTTCAGTCTGCAACAACCATCATTACCACTACATGCTGAATACTCTCGCATCTGCTCCAGATCTCATCTTCATTAATAATGATCTCATTCTCATTAATGATAAATCCCATCCATATTTAATGAAGTCCTGTTAGCACCATGCCACTATCAGAGAACCCCGTTAGCGCTAGATATCCAATCCCATCACCCTACAACGCTCAATGCAAGCATGCATGCATGCAAGAGAACCTCTTTTTTTTTTAATATATATATAAACCAACTCTATTAAGAACCAATGTATGTTATTTGTTATGAGTGAAACATCAATACGGTGCCGTCTTGATAGAGGGTAGAGTTGGCAACCTCAGTTGCCTAATATGGGTGACTGATGGATGGCCACTTGGCAACCATCAAGGCTACACCTCTCTACCCAACGCCTCTTGATTGTCCTTTGGCCTTTTCTATTAATCATGTTATACGATCATCCTGTGGCCGTTGATGCTACATTTATTGGATCAAATCTCAACCGCTCAAATTATATATAAATTCTATAGTGCCTCGAGATTGTGAGAAGAAGAGAAACCACATAAAGAAAGAGAAAGAGGGAAGAGCGATCAGAGAAGGTTTTTTTTTTTTCATTTCGATGAGCAAAGTTTTTCATTCTTGAAGCTTTCTATTCTTATGTAATCTTTAGTTCTTAGGTTTTGCTTCTAATCTATATTTGATGATTGTGAGGTTATTTTGTTAGAAGAACCATTGATGTATAGATTGCATGTAATTAAGGGTGTAACATTTCTCGAAATAGTGCAGTGAACCCTTTCTTCTTGAGCTTAACGTGGACGTAACCCTATTCTAGGGTAAATCATAGTAAAACTTTTGTCTCTTTTCTCAGTTCTGTTCTTCTTTCTTGTTTGCTTGCGTTTTATTTTCTACGTAAGTGTTTTTATGATTTCCTTCTGCTAAAGAATTTTGGATTCTGTGAATACTGGTTTACTGTGTGTTTGAGTCTTCCACTTGTTATAACATTTTTTTTGAACCTACTGATACTCTATCACTTTAATCTCTTACTTACTTAAGCGTCAGAGTGCTTGCAGGTGCCAATCACCTCTTGTCGTGCTGATCACTGGAGTCCATTTCCTGTCGTTGCAAGCTCACATTTGACCACCCCTTTGGGTCAAAAGGAACATTTGGCACCCACCGTGGGGCTTGGTAAAACTTACCTACCCGATAAACCTCACCAAAACATCCATACCAATCTCAACTATCTTCCCATGGCCATAACCAAAAGTGTCCCTAACCTAGAAAACCCAAACACTAACCACCTTTTAAAAAATTCAGCCACCATGGAAGTTCTCCTTCAAACCATCCAACAGCTTTAAAACCAAGTCACTGACTTAACCCAAAATCAGTATTATGGCCAATGCAGTGAACGGGTTGACAACGATGCAAAGGGTAGCCACCACTAGGCTACCCATACCCCATTCTTCCACCTTCTACATCCCTATATTCTTTGGGCCATCCATTCTCATAGTTCATCATGGTTGTACCTTTAATAGATGGTTTTCATCTCCCTAGTACCTTGGAGCCATATGATGGCACTATCGACCCTTATGAGCTCCTCACCATGTTCAATGACGTAATGCTCCTAAATGGAGGCACGAACCCGATCATGTGCTGAACCTTTCCTGGCACATTGAAGAAGTCGGACATGCTGTGGTTCTCCTCCCTAGAACCAAATTCTATCCATGACTTCTCTGAGTTGGCCAACCTTTTGCTTACCCATTTTTCCACCAACTGAGCCCACTACAAGACGTCGGCCAGCCTTATCAACTTGAAACAAGGCGAGCACGAGCCACTTCGAGCGTTCCTTAACAAATTCAATCGGAAGGCCATTTAAATCAAAGATCTCAACCATGCGGTTTCCCTACATGCTATTATGGTCAGGTTAAAACCAGGGTCCTTCGTAGACTCACTAGCTCGGAAGCCCCTTCGCTAATCTAGACAATCTCAAGACACGGGCTACGGGTTACATGAACATAGAAGAGGCGTCAGCCACTCGACACAATGATACCCGACCATAAGCTCAACCACAGCCAGTCCACTAGTCGGGGCCTTCTACCGAGCATAAACGTCATCCTGAGAGAGACTTTGGCCAAAAAGGGGAAAACAGATATCGCAATAGGGGACGAAGGAAGCCAGCTCAAATCCTTGAGCCACCTTAGTTGCGTTATGATACTTATACTCCCCTCACAACTAGGTGAGATCAAAATTTTTAGGAGGTTTACAACTCAAGGGTTATCCCACTCCCAGACACCAAAGAGTAACAACCTTCATGCAGTAACATTGATACCAGCAGGTGATGTGATTATCACCGCATGTTTGAACACACAACCGAAGAGTGTGCCGCCTTGAAAGACCAGATCAAGCACTTGGTCAAGAAGGGTCATCTTCGCCGGTACACTTACAAGGCAAATCAAAGACAATCCTTGTAGGGTAACCTGGACAAACAAAGAAGTTGCAACCCCTAGAGGCAACAGCGAGTGGATGAAAGGCGAAACGCTGGACCACCCCCAACCAAGCAGATAACAGGGGTCATCGACACAATTTATGGAGGTTTCGCGGGCGAGGAAAACTCGAGCTCAACAAGAAAGTGACACCTTCGAGTAGTGATGTTGGTAAGTAATGCCGAGAAAAAGTCAAAAAAGATAGTCGGCCATCCAGTAATCTCCTTCATCGACAAGGACTTTGAGGGGATTGATCAAAACCTTGACAACTCCATGGTAGTCTCAGTCGTTACCACCAATTTCCTGGTGAAAAAGGTCCTCATTGACCAAGGTAGCTCGACCGACTTGTTGTTTCTATCAACTTCGAAAAAAAATGGGAATCCCAAAAGAGGGGTTGAAGCCTTTCCACGAAATTTTGTTAGTTTTTTAGGATAACAGGTACGTGTTAGGGGTATATCGATCTACTGACTACATTCGGGACTACTCTACTTGTCAAAACTATCAGTATTTGATACCTGATTGTTGATTTCCAAATGCCATACAATGTGCTCCTTGGCCACCCATCTCTCAACATTTTGGGTGCTGTTGTGTCAACCCCCTACATGGCTATGAAGTTCCCGGTGTTAGCCACCGAGGTCAGAGTCATTCACGCCAACCAAAAGGAAACCCGATAGTGTTATCACGACAGTCTCAGGGATCGACGCCCCAAACCTGACAAAGATGACGATAGAAACTGGGCTACCGACAACAGTAGTCAAGTCGCAGGCATTAACAACCAGGTCCACACCATAGTGTGCATATGACCAAGTTGGACCTGCGAGGTAAGCTCTCTGACAATCGTCCCCAGCCCATAGAGGAACTTCATCCTGTAAGCTTGGGTCCCTGCCCAGAACAAGTTACCCACATCGGCTCCATGTTACCGGACGAGTTGAGAGAGAAGCTAGTTGGTCTGCTCCAATAGAATGTCGATTGCTTTGCCTAGACACCTGCTGACATGCCCGAAATTGATCTATCCTTCATCTGCCACAAGATGGCATTGGACCCAAGTACTAGACCGATCGCCCAGAGAAAGATGAAGGTAGGAGAAGAAAGGTAGCGCATAGTGGTTAAGGAGATAGTAAAATTCGTTAGGGTCGGATTCATCAGAAAAGTGCCATATACCACGTGGCTAGCTAATGTAGTCATGGTAAAAAAATCCTCAGGAAAATGGAGAATGTGTGTTGACTTCACTGATCTGAACAAAGCATGCCCGAAGGATTCATATCTGCTACCCAACATCGACCAGCTTGTAGAAGGGGCCTCCAGCTACAAATACTTGAGCTTTATAGACGCTTATTCCGGATACAACTAGATTCGAATGCACCTTGACGATGAGGAGAAGACAACGTTCATCATGAAGAATGATAATTTCTATTATCGGGTTATGCCATTTGGATTGAAGAATGTAGGTGCAACTTATCAGCTGTTAATGAACAAGGTGTTCGTAAAGCAGATTGGAACATCAAAGTCTACGTAGATGACATGATGGCTAAGATGTCGAAGAGTAGGGATCATTGCTCGGACTTGCCCGAAATTTTTAACCAACTCCGACGACACAACATGAGGCTCAATCCAGAGAAGTGCGTGTTCAGGGTACAAGCCAAAAAATTTCTCAGTTTCATGCTAACGAGTTGAGGAATCAAAGCAAATTCGGACAAGTGCAAGGCCATCTTGGACATGCACAACCCTAATAGTGTGAAGGAAATACAGCGATTGATTGGCCAGATAATAGCCTTATCTCGTTTCCTCTCAAAGCTAGCTGACAAAGCTTTCCCTTTCTTCTAGTACCTAAAAAGGCTAGCAAAGTTCCGATGGTCTGAACAGTACGAAGTCACCTTTCAGGAGCTTAAGGGGTTTTTAGCAGCTTCCCCCATTTTCTCAAAGCTAGAACCCAGGGAAGAACTCCCACTCTACCTCTCCATCACTAAAAATGCCCTCAACGTATTACTAGCCAGGGAGGAAAACAAATCACAACGGCTAGTGTACTTTGTTAGCAAGGCTTGCAAGGGCCCGAGATGCGTTACTAGAAGATCGAAAAGCTAGCACTTGCATTAGTGATTGTAACTCGAAAACTTAGGCTATACTTCCAAAGTCACTAGATCATAGTCCAAATGGATCAACTAATCCGACAAGTGCTCCAAAAGCCTGATCTCTCAGGAAGGATGATCGCATGGTCAATTAAACTCTCTAAATTCGGCATACAGTATCATCCCCGCAAGCACATCAAATCCTAGGTACTGTCCGATTTCTGTGCTGAAATATCTTCCTCTAGTAAAAACCTAGATCTAATCCTTGGTTATTATTTATTGATGGAGTTTCCAACATTAAGGGAAGCGGGGTCGGGATAGTTCTGGAAGGGCTTGATGGGTTGATAATCGAGCAGTTAATTTGTTTCAATTTCAAGGCAAGTAATAATCAGGTGAAATACAAAGGCCCTCATAGCTAGATTGAGTTTGGCAAGGGAGATGGGAGCAATCTGGGTGGCTGTTAGAAGCAATTCCCATTTAGTAACCAATCAAGTAAGGGGAGACTTCCAGGAAAAAGACCCTTAACTTGACCAATACCTTAGCAAAGTCAAATCCTTAGCTGAGTTCTTTGAATCCTTTAGCATCGAATACATCCCTAGAGAGTAGAACTCAAGGGCCGATATCTTATGAAAACTCGATAGTACGAAAAGGACGGGGTGTAATCGATCTGTAATACAGGAAGTTCTGGACTTGCCCATTATTAACTCAACCAATATCCAAGCCATAGAAGTAGGTTTTGAATTCTAGGGATTCCCCATAGTCCAGTTTCTTAAAAAGGGAACATTTCCCACTGACGCCAAGGAAGCCATGAAGCTAAGGAGATCAGCTTGTTTTTATTTCCTGATCCAGTACCAACTGTACCAACGAGGCTTACACTCCTCAAATGTGTGGATAATAATCAGTCTGCATACATGATGGCCAAGGTACAAGAAGGGGTTTGTAGCAGCCACATAGGGGGATGATCCTCAGCAACAAACATTTTGAGAGCCGGCTACTTCTGGCCAACAATGAGGAATGATTGCTTGAAACACGTAAAGAGATGTGAAAAGTGCTAAAAGTTTGCAAGTATGCACTATTTTTAGTCAGAGGAGCTACACAACCTCAACACCTCATGGCCCTTCTACAAGTGGGGAATAAATATGCTCAGGCCCTTCCTGGTCACCCCAAGCCAGCTCAAATAAATCATTGTGGCCATCTCTTCACCAAGTGGATCGAAGCCGAGCCTCTTTCCACCATCACCATAGAAAGGGTTCAAAAGTTTATGTTAGATAACGATACCTAGTTCATTAACAAGAAGTTGAAAGAATTTTGTAAAGAGCTCGGCATCCATCAGACTTTCATCTCGGTCGAGCACCCTTAGACAAACAAGCAAGCTAAGGCTGCCAACAGGGTCATCTTTTCCTACCTCAAAAGGCGGCTCGACCAAGTAAAGGGAGCCTGGGCAGAAGAACTTCTAATGGTGCTATAGTCATACCACACTACGACTTAATCCTCAACAATGGAAACCCCTTTTAGGCTCACATACATACGAAGCTGAGGCCATGATTCAAGTAAAGGTCGGAGAGCCTAGCCCTCGAAGACAACATTCCCAAGAGGATGCCAATAAAGAAGAACAGAGAGCCGACCTCAACCTGCTACCTGAGGATTAAGAAATGGCACACATTTTGGAGAAAGTGGCCAAACGGAGAGCAGCTCGAAAGTACAATGTAAGGGTCACACCCCAGAATTTTCAAAAAGGAAACTTGGTCCTGAAGAAGCTCGAACCAATGCGTCAACAACCTGGGGAAGGAAAGCTAGGCACTAACTAGGAAGGCTTCTATCGTGTCACCCACAACCTTGATAATGGGGCTTATCACCTAGCTAAGCTCACAGGTCGACCCTTGCTGAGGTCATGGAAGCTAGCCTACCAAGATATTATAGCTAAGAGACTATCTAAAGTATTTTTCTTGTATCATTCAATTGATTAATTTTGTTCAGTCAATTAATCAATTCCATTCATTCGTTATTCATTATGTTCTCACACGGGCCCAAGCCCAAATTTTGTCTTATGCTCTGCCAGCATTTGATATTCTCATATCAGGCCTTCGCCTGTGTGTTATGTGATTACTCGTTATTAATAAAATTGGAAGTTATTCAGCGGATCATTTTTCATCTTGAAGATTTATCTTTTATCTTAGAAATTATTCATCTTAAAGACTTATCTCTTATCTTGGAAATTATTCATCTTAAGGACTGTCTTTTATCTTAAAGAGTTATTCAACTTGGATTATCTTTCATCATAGGAAACAACATAACTACTCCTAACTCGTCCCAATCTCTCTCTTACCATGCTCCAGGTATTAAACCGATGCAGTCAGTTTGCCCCCAGGCGCCCAGGTCTATCTCGGTGGGCGGACCTCGAGGCCATGCCCTTTTCTCTCTCTCATTGTGTTGTCCATCATCCTTGGGATCAGACAGGGGCGAGGATCAATTTGACACTGTTAGTCTACCCCCAAGTGCCTGGGTTTACCCTGGCGAGCGAACCTCGAGGCCATTGTCAGAGCCCACTCCCAGATTTTCCTGCTAGCACGAGAAGTTCGAGAGAAGGTTCATTCAAACTGGATACAGTTACTCAAATTTACAAGAAATTTCTTTTCCAAATTTTCTCACCAATAATAGGAGCCAAAATAAATTACATAACACTCATTACATCAACATCTTGGGCCTACCGCCCATACATTTTGAAAATAAAAGGGCAACAAGGTTATGGAAATAAAATAAACCCTAAAATTCTTGCCCTCAACATACACCCACGAATCTTTAAGGCCGGGACATCTCTGTACACTTCTAACCAGAACTCACCCTAAAAATAACTATCTTCTATTACTTGGAATGACAAAGAAAATAACGTGAGCCACAAGTCTCAGTAAGTATATAGCAAAAGAAGTAACCATAGCACGATACATGAAGGCATGAATAATTTAGAGCCAAAGAAAGACCATTACCCAACATCTAAATACCCACTAGGTTCATGCCTTCTAAATTGGATAACAACATCTTTAAAAAAAATACTTCCTTTTGGTTCATCAACCCATATTTCAAAGCGAGTCATAAGGCTTGACAAGTAAACATATATACACGAAAACAAGAAAGAAGGGATGGATTACCACATAGAGTACACCCGACTCCCCAATACCATTTGAATCCATCCTTCAATTCTCATTAATAATACCATTTCATAGGCAAGCATATATTTCAACAAAGGGAGAAATAGAGTTAAGGCATGGATAATTCAAAGTGGAATAGACCCTACTCCCTAAGTACGAGTAGCATTTTCCATTTAGTTTCCATCAATAAAATTATTCCTATGCCATTGCCATTATGCATTTTATACATCGATTCATCTCTCATGAATATATAAATCTTCATACACCATATTGGCTCACACAGCTATCCACATACATGGATCACATTGGCTCTCAAGCCCTTTATTCATATTAGCTCTCAAGCCATTTATTCACATGCACGAATGCATACATATATATACAAAATCAATTTGCCAATCATTGGCTCGAGCATCGCCTACCGGGTTTATGGCCACCTCACCCGTGTTAGACGCTCTTTTAGGATATCCTTTTCTTTTTTCATTTGTGGAACATAGCTGCCGCGCCAAAATAATAACAATAGGGTGCAAATCATAATGCCATGCCATGCTTATGGAAGCTCACATAAAATATAACATACATGCTCTTTTATAGAAATGTACACATCATAAACATCATGCACATTTATATATGTCAATAACATATTCACTCATGAGCCCATGCATGCACGTTCACCTCTTAGCATTTTGGAAGGTTAAGTGATGCTAGAGAAAGCAATTACCAACAATTTAGGGTATCAATTATTCTTAATTTAGATTAAGGAAAGCCTTGGCCCACTCAATTTATCACCAAAATATATGATATTATATATCAAATTAAAACCCTTGAAGTCTAATTTATGACTCTTCAAACGGATCGCAATTCTGAGTTTTATATCTAAAGTTATGATCAAAATAGCGCAACCTGCGTAGTGTTGAAAAAATTTGATTAGTTGACTTTTGGGCAGGCATTAGTCAACTTATGGGCAGGCAATAGTCGACTTTTGGGCAGGCATTAGTCGACTTTTGATGAGTCGACTCATGAATGCTCATTAGTCGACTGGGCTGAGGCTGGCACTGAAAAACTGAGAAAATAAGCTTCCAATGAGTCGACTAAGCCTCAAAAATAGTTGACTCATCACCCACAAACGCCCAAAATGACCCCAAAACAATCCCAAAACAAACCATAGGTAATCTCCTAACCCCCAAGTTGCCATTCCATGAAATAAAGATGGGGAAAACAAGCCCCAAATAGACCAAAAACAAGACTCAATGAAGCCATTGAAAGAAACCCGCATTTTTTGAAAAAAAAAAATTGGAAACAACCAACTCAACTCAAGCTTTAACACCATTACTTGGAGATTGAGAGTGTAAACTTGATTACAAATGAAAACATAATCTTGCATTTAAAACAAAGAAGAGAAGAAGGATGCTTGCACACAAAAAAAAAAAATAAGAGTGCAAGATGAACTTGCCTTTGATGAGGAAAACCCAAGGAGAAGAAGAGCACCCAACTTAGACCTCTCCACTTGAAGCTTCAGAGAACATCAAAAATGGAGAAGAACAAAATAAGGAAAAATGAGAAGAAAAAGGAGAAAGAAAAGCCACGGGAGAGAGAGGGAGAGGGAGATGAAAAAGAAAGCAATTAAGGTGGCATGGAGAGGTAAAGGGGAGGGAATGGCTTGCCAACCACTCTCCCATTTGCTTTTACCATAATACCCTTCACATAAAACACACACACACAAATATCCAAGCCCCTTATGGACATTTCTCATCTCATTTCCATTTTCTTTTCTTTTTCATTTATTTCATTTCCACTCACATAAATACTTGGGCCCAAGCCCAACTCATTGGCCCAATTAATTATAATGGCCCATTCTCCATCATAAGCCCCAATGGGCTTTACAACTTCACTAAATTTATTATACAAAAATTTTACACTTAGGCTTAACCCAATTTCAAAGCTCCCAATTCACTTTAGCCCACTAAGTTGGACTTTTCAATCATTTTCATTTTCTTTCTTCATTTTCTTTATTTCTCATCTCTTCATAAATTATGATAACAACATTTAAAATTTATTCACATAAGAAAATATTTCGCAAACATTTAATTTATGACAAAAATTAAAATACCCAAAATAACTCACCGATAGCGCCTAACGTGTCGTTACAGCCATGCCTCTCTCTCTCTCTCTCTCTCATTGTGCCATCTACCATCCTCATGATCAGACAGGGGCGAGGGTCAGTTCAGCACGGTTAGTCCAACCCTAAGCACCCACTCCTACCTCTGCAGGCGGACCTTGAGGCTATGCCTTTCTCTCTCGTCGTGTCGTCTACCATCCTTGGGATCAAACAGGGATGGGGGTCAGTTCGACACAATCAGTCCACCCTTAAGCGCCTAGGTCTACCCTAGTGGGTGGACCTCGAGGCCATGCCTATCTCTTTCGCTGTGTCGTCTACCGTCCTTGGGAGCAGACAAGGGCAAGGGTCAGTTTGGCACGGCCAGTTTGCCCCCCAGCTCTCGGATCTACCTCAGTAAGCGGACCTTGAGGCTATGCCTCTCTCTCTCTCTCTCTCTCTCTCTCTCTCTCTCTCTCTCTCTCTCTCTTGTTGCGCCGTCTATTGTCCTTGGGATCAGATGGGGGCAGGCATCAATTCAACACCGTTAGTCCCCCAAGCACTCGGATCTACCCGGGCAGGCGAACCTCGAGGCCATGCCTCTCTCTCCCATTGTGTCGTCTATCGTCCCTGGGAGTAGACAAGGGCTAGGGTTAATTCGGCACAGCCACCTCAGTCTCATTCAAAATCACACCTTGTATCAAATAGGCAATAATCAAACCTCAAGTAACCTCGGTCTCATTCGAAATCACGTCTTGTATCAAACAAGCATAAGCAGACCTCGAGTAACATCTATTTCATTCAAAATCATGCCTTGTATTAAACATGTCTTGTATAAAACCGACATAAGCAGACCTCGATTAACCTCAATCTCATTAAAAATCATGCCTTATATAAAAAAGGCATGAGCAGACCTCAAGTAACCTCGGTCTCATTCAAAATCACACCTTGTATGAAACAGGTATAAGTAGATCTCAAGTAACCTCGTTTTTATTCAAAATCACACTTTGTATCAAATAGGTTCGGCGACCTCAACTCAGCAGACAACTTGTACCAATCGAGGTATTCGAATAAACACTACAACAAAGCAAGAATAGAGAAAATCAGAAGCTACGAGGTACTCGAAAAATATTTCATTTCATTACAAAGTTTACATTTCTGATAATCAATCTACAACATTACGAAGACACAACTAGATAAAGAAACTATCATCGCCAAATCTATTCCATGCTTCCTCAATTCCATTGGTAGAGCCCCTAGCCAGCTACGAACATCCAATTGGAGATCCTACCATGTATCTCAGTTGGGAATGTTGAGATGGCTCAAATCAGCTGGAAGTCTTCTTGGCCACGCTCCAACCGAAGGATATACCAGAAGAGTATAGGAACAAGTAGTCTAGCAGGCCGGAAGACATGATGTGATAATAACTCCCGAAATGAACTCCAAAGGAAGCATCATCACCCATCTTAGTATTGCTCTCACCCAAAATCACCCATGCTAGTATTACTCTTACCAAAACACACTTAACTCCGGCTACAGGTACCTTTATTGCCTCCGCAACGGTACCAACGAAAACGCTGTCATTGGTTGGCAAGGCCTTCAGTCGAATCGACAACCTCATATCTCAAACCCTAGGCTTCCCAGAAAACAAAAAGCGACCAAAAACGACTATAAGGCATGTAGGAACAAGGTGGAATCCTCTCATTTTATAGGCATAATGAGGGACATCCAATGGCCCAGGGTTCTCCGTCGTCACAACTGATACGATCCTGCCATGTGTCTCCACATAAATGCCCTACATCCAGCAGATAAAGAATCACCATTGCAATATGGTGCCCAGATAATTAATATCTTACCAAACGCATCCTAGGGAAGCGACGCACCCTACGTGGGAAAACGTCGCTTCATCTTCATAAGCCCCCCTTTTAGGGAAACATCGCTTCATCTTCATGAGCACACACTTCAGGCTCTAGGTCGCACTTGCGTCCTAACCATAATACCCAAACTGCCATCTTTGAACTCCCTAAAAGGACCAAGCACCAAAAGGACTAGCCCGGGGTAAAAAGCCTGAGCATGGGGCACAACCATCTCATACCTTCCGACATATTGAATGGAGGCCTCGCCTGCTAGCCTTTAAGCCTCAGTCCTCCCCCAAGCATCGAGGTCTACCTCGATAAGATGACCTCGAATCCATCCCAGCATCTTCCTAAGTCGTGCTCGAGGCTCAAATTGAAGCGGTCAGTCCGCCCACAAGCGTTCGGGTCTTTCCCGACGAGCGGACCTTGGGTCCATCCCGGTCTCTAGGGATGTTCAAAAAAATCGGTGAACCGTAAAAATCGCCCACACCAAATCGGACTGCACCGAACCGCACAATTTTTTTAAAGAGGCAGTTCAGTGCTATTTGGAAAACCTCCAAACCGTGGTTTCGCGGTTTGAAGGTTGGCGGTTCGGTTTGAAACCGAACTACCCGATTATCCTTTAATTATATTAATATATATATAATATAAAATATAAAATGAGAAACGCGATGGGGGAAGGGGTGTTTAACCAGCAGCAACCCTAAATCACCAAACCACTTCTCTCTCCCCCTCTTCGTCTCTCCTCATCTTCCTCTGTCAGCATCGGTGACGGCGACGCACCCCTCGCCGCACTAGGTCCAGGTCTCTCACCGACAGACCTATGCCCCCGCCGGCCGCCGTTGCCACGCACCTGGCCCTGACTCACTCGCCGCAACCCAAACACCGACCGAAGCGAGAAGGACGAATCAACCCATCCTCCCGCCGGCCGCCGCTGCCACACACATGGACTTGAGTTGCTTGACCCACCTACTGCACCCAGACACAAACTGAAGCGAGAGCGACGAAGCTTGCGACGAACCGACCCTCGCCGCTTGTCGCACCAGACCAACTCAAGACGCCATTTCGATCAAGGTACTGCAATATCTTGACTAAAATGGGTTCGAAGCTTTTATTATTTGGAGTAAATCTTAGTCGATGAGCGAGTGTGGAAGTTTGGTGGTGGTGAATTGAGAGTTGTTGCATTTCCAGCAAACCGTGGAAACTGAACCGCATCGCACCGCAATCTGCGGTGCGGTTCGGTGCGGTTTCTCCTCACCAAGTCAGACCAGTCGGTTTGCTTATAAGTGCAAACCGCATGTTCGGTTCGACGAATTTTCTTGGCCCAAAATCGGCCAGACCGAACCGTGTACACCCCTACCAGTCTCTCTCTTTTTCTCTCACGAGATAAGGCTTGAAAATGCTACCACAAAGAAAACAAAGGGAAAAGAAAGTAAATGCAAAAGCCAGAACATACTCATAAATATCTATTTTATTCTACAATAAAGTGAAGTATCTACATCATCTATACAACGCAACAAAGGAAGAGACCAAGCAAAAAGAGAGAGAAAAAAGTCAAAAAGTTATGCCATAAGTCAACAGTAGGCTGGGCGATGATTGGCTTCATCAGACTACTTGCCGGCCTTCCTCGGTTGACCTCAAACCTCCTGTACCCCCTCTAAGGCCTCACCTTGACTGATTAGGCCCTTTGCATCTGGGTCCTCAAACGACCATCCTCGATTTCCTTAAAGGGGCCGGAGTTGGAAAGATTCTCCTTGGGGTAGAGCGTCTGAACCTACGCTAAGGCCGTTGAAAAGCCTTTGAGGTACTGATCAATGGCCTTATTCTTCATGCCCTCCACCTCGGCTTTCAGACGAACAGCTTCGTGAAGGGTAGTATCTTATTCAGCCTCCAACGCCTCTGCCCTCTCATTCTCGGCTTGAGACTGGTTCTCAAAGTAGGCGAGCCTCTCCTTCAGCTCCTTTATGTCCTTTCAGGGTGTATCCTTTTACTAAGACACCCTTTAGCAGTTTGGAGTCCACCCTGGAAGCCACCTCCTCAGCCTTTGTGGCCCTGGCCTACAAGTCCTCCGTCTCAACTGCCAACTGCTCATCAACCCACTTATCAGTGGTCTCCTAGGTTTCCCGAGCCTTCTGCGTCATCGCCTCTAGCTTCTCCTAGTCTTCCTTGAAGTCGGCCATTTGTAGCCTAGCCTCAAGCGCCAATGTTTGGGTAGCACTGGCAACGCGCAGGGCCTGCATCTCTACCCAACGAAATAGCCCGACGTCCCCTAGGCAAGCATACCTCTCTCGGTCTGAGTCCAGGGAGAGGTGTTCCTCTATGAACTTTTTCAGCCAAAACTCATAGCTCTAGAGGCTTCGGGGGTTAGCCTCAAAATCATTGCAACCCCATAAACTTGGCCTTTGACAATGGTTTGAGCTTGAGGGCACCAGCTCGCTGCCAACTTAACTTGGGCTCGAAGGCCTCGGCATGTTGGTAGCTTGGCCTGAGCTCGAAGGGGTCAAATCGGCGTCTTTTCCATTGCAAAGGGACCTCCTCAACCCTGACCACTTCATTGGATGGAGAAGAAGGGACGGCTTCAACAGCAGCAGCCCTGGAAGTCGGTTAAGTATGGGTAGAGCCCTTTGGCTTAGCAGAGACAACCTTTTTTGTGCCGACCGCCACCTCAGACCTTAGTTGGGCACTATTTTCTGTTGTTCGCCTCCTTACCTCCTCTGTAGTCAAATTGGGGGTCGCTTGACCTGAAACAATAAATGCTGATATGAGCCACGATCAATGAAAACCAAACAAAAGAAAGAAAACAACGACTTACGCATGTATTGCGATAAGCCCTTAGGATCCTCCCCCAACTCAACGAGTTTCGCGAACTTAAGATAGGGAGAAAACATGAATGCGTCAGCCAAAGCTTAATCCTCTAGACTCAAACTTTCGTACTCCACCTCAATGAAGGAGATGGAGTGCTTGGCACTCGACCCGGTGAAGTGCGATAGATTGTCCAAGATCCAATAGCTTTTTCTGCTCTGACGATGAATGTAGATGGTCATCAATGAAAAGGTCGCTCCAAAAATTGTGATCCTGAAACTTGATCGAGTAAGGCTTTGTGGCTGATTGGGCTTGAGCTATTGGACAATTTGGCCTCCTCCTCGAAAACCCTCTGCAGCTTTTGGTGCTGAGCTAGCTCCTCGGCAATTGGGGCCTTGGTTAGATGTTTAGGAGCCAACTTTAGTAAGGCTAAGGTCTTCCCAGCTGCTTTGTTGACCTGCTCTGAACTTGGCGCAGTTTCCTCCCTCTTGTTTAAGAGCACCTTCACCTTTGAAAGCTTTGGTGCCATTTTGCCTACAGCAAGAATACATATGCATAAGCATATACGTGCGAGGATAAACATGAGCAAAAAAGCGAAGTGAAGCCAAGAACCACTCATGTACTTGGAAAAACCCCCCACAACACCCCAACACAAGTATATAGTAATGAAAGGAAGACAGATTTGAAAGATTACCTGGTCAGAGTTGTGGGCGAAGGGGAAATGTGAGCTGAAAGTACGATCTCAATCGAAGGTCGCAAAGATGGAAGGAAAGTACCAGGAACTTGCGAGATTATAGAAAATCGAAAACTTGGAGGAGCAAAGAGTAGAAATTCTAGGCAAATGAGAGCCTTTATAATGGTCACCATAAGACACATCCGATGATCGGAAGTCATTCGTCACCAATCCACTGCTAGGAAGTCGCCATCTGTCGTGCATTCAAAATTGCGAACAAAATAATGGGTTGTTAGTTACTTGTCTGCGACATCCCACCTCTCAAGTGTAGCGCATTGATTCTCAAAATTACACGTGCTGCATATCAGAACCTTGAGAAATTCACCTCATCATAGGGTTTGAGCTGACTTCAAGTACCTATAAGGACCTACATCCATCTAGGCACGACTGCACATTAGCTTTGACATTGATCTCGGACATACTTGAAGCCTTAGCTCAGCCACACGCCTCGGATGCATCCCGACATCAGTTCAGATTATTCGCTCAAATGCATCCGCACATTAGCTCAGCCATCTATCTCAGCTAGATCCAAACGCCAACTTGGCTATAAACCTCGACTAAGTAGTAGCTTCACCCAGCTTCCCCTTTTCTAGCTTGAATGCTCGCTTCGCGACCAATTGACCTGGGGGCTGTGGATCATACCAGCCAAACTAGGTCTAGCCCAGTTTAAAAGGCCCTAAGACCTCCCAACCCACAGCCTGGTCTTGACCCAGCTTCAACTTGCGGCAGCCATTATTACCATTGCATGTTGGTTACTCCCATGACTACTCCAAATCCTACCCTTATTAATGGTATATTCCATCTATATTTAATGAAGGTCCTGTCGACACTATGCCACCGTCAGGAAGCCCTATCGACGTCGGATATCCAGTCCCATCACCTTGCAATGCCCGATGCAAGCATGCATGCAGGAGAAACTCTCATCATTCTACATAAACTAGCTCTATCAAGAGTCAATGTATATTCTTCTCGAGTCCACTGATACTCTATCACTTTAATCTCTTACTTACTTAAGTGTCAGAGTATTTGCAAGTGCCAGCCACCTCCCACCATGCCAATTGTCGAAATCCACTCCCTGTCGCTGCAAACTTACGTCCGACCACCCTTTTGGATCAAAAGAAACATAAGTAAAACCTTTTTTTTTTTTTTTTTGTTGTGATGAATTGGCAATATGACATTTTGTGACCAATCCTATGATGGTAAAGTTGACAATGAAAAACAACACATTTAACGTATTATAATTGATTTCACTATAAAAGCCATTTCTGCATAAGATTTGACAAGCAAATCCTAAATTTATATATCTATATAGATATTTATATATATATAAAATAAATAATATTTTTTATATTTATATATATTTTTCATGTTTAATAGAATAGATAATATATTTATTTATAAAGAGAGGCATGTTGAGACGAGAAAGACATATTAAATACCATCCTTATCCTAACCCTAGTTGAAACTTAATCAAGAATTACTCAAACCGGACATGAACCCGATCAAACAATATTTAATTCCACCCTAACCCAAAAAGGTTCCCGTATCTTTTGCCACCACCATACAACATTTTGCTACATAAATAACACGTTTAAAAGACGAGGATTGTTTCACTACTAAAAATTATACAAAACCATAATATTTGGCCATAACAAATAATTTTTTACTTTGAAAATTTGATAGTATGATCAGCTAGCTGGATGCTTCTTTTATCAGTTCAGCAGGCAGTCTACTACTCTGCTCTCTCTAATGGAGCCTCCTGCTCCACTATATAGCTAATAAAAGAGTATAAAAAGGCCAAATTCAGAGACCTGTCAGCTCAAACGCCCGCTAAAACGTATAGAATTTCCTTGAACCAACCAAAGCACAGCTTGATCAATAATACATCAAACCCAATACAATAATTTAAGATTTGTCCCACAAAGTCCAAGTTGTTTACTAGGTCACTACAAAAAGTAATACATGAGGTTGAGGGTAATAAATAAGATTTTCACAACCTAATAATGGCATAATAATCAGAAGCTAATTGTCCCAAATGGCCAGTGCCCTATCACTCCAGCTCATTCAGTTTGACCTCATACTGTTCTCCAGAAGAAAGAATTTTTACAGAAACCATTCCCTTTTGCCACTCGGAACTGCCTACCAGTATCAGTCTATTTGCATTTATTCGAGCTGCCCGTTTGAACACCCTGAAAAACAAGCGTCAAATATGTCAAAAGATATCCACGCAAGATATGTTTGATGCTGGCTAGGAGTCTAAATCCAGAAGATGATTGTTTACCACTTAAGTGGTTTATTCTCCAAAACCAAATCAACGCTTTGGCCTTTTTCCCTGAGTATAGTAGCTACAGCAGCAGCTGCACTTTGAAGATCCTGATCCAGCGAGCAGACAATGTTCTCTACGCGGTGACTAAGTGCAGGTAGAAGACCCTTGTCCTTGAGCAGCTGATAAAAGAAACTTAAATGAATAAGAGAGCTCAAAATGGGAGGTTAGCAAAGAAGGGTGAAATGAATACCCATGTAAGAATGCCTCAAGACTTCAGACACATAATGGATGAATCATGAGAAGACATGACTTTATTTTGTCCATGGTGGACAATATCTTTTTACTGGTTTCACAAAATGTTTCCAATTGATCCCAAGTAGTTAACGGTGGATCAACAAAAATAAGATATTACTTCAATTAAAATGTGTCGCTGCTTATGTGACTCTTCCCATGGTTGTTAACAGGTTTCTATATTGCAGGATTGGCCCAATCCTAGTTGGTACATCCTGTGAATTGGTTCAATAACGGTAAAAGGAAGAGTATATGTTATACATTATCTCATCTACTGGTCTATATCAGCCTGAAGCAGTCTAATTCACCCAACGCTGCATCTTCCAAGATTTTTCAGGTTGTTCCAATGTGTATGAATATTTAAAATTCTTCAATATTTTTTTCACTTCTAATTTAAAATAAGATTTATGTAATTCAACAAATTAGTTTCTTTGGGCAAGAATTTCCATATATTATCTCCACCTCACAAATACACAGGCGTTTTGATGTGCAACAAATCTTCTAATGTTATTAATATAATTGTTAATCTTTTTATTGTTTAAAAAATATAAGAATTTATCTACCATATCTAGAAAAAGGATAAATTACCAAAAGAAATACCCAACTTTCACTTTATTTCAATTTTACTATCATTTGGGGCATCTAACTTTTCATTTATTTTCAATTCTAGACTGTGAGAATAGAATGTATTTTCTCATATATTTACACAGCAATACAGCCCTATTTATAGGGTTAAGGACTTACAACATAGGAATGGCTAAAACTAGGAAAGATTTGACTATACAAGATTTAGAAAGTATCCTAAAACTATATTAGAAACTTCTAAAATACAAAAGATACGATTAGTTTCTAAACTAAGGGTTTAACAAACCCCTCTTTGATTCTAGCCAATCTGCCTTATCTTTTCCTTCAAGAATCAACATAGACTACTATTTGCTACCGCTACCTTTTTTCATTAATTTACTAACATAGCAAGTTATATTTGATGACTTGGTCAATGAGATCACAAGAACTTGCCACCTACTAAAAGGTGAAAGTTTAGGGTAATTTACTATTTAAAAACACACACTCCTTAAAAGAGTAACTCAAAAGCCATTCTTCTAATTCTTGGAAGGATTTTCCACCAAATTTTCTCTAGTTTTTTCTACCTCTTTTGCTACAAATTTCATCAATTCCATCCATTTGCTTTAAAAGTACATCTATTGGTCTACTTCTCATATGTCCAAACAGAGGCGGGCGGGAGGGGGCATGACTTTCAATTTATTTTATTTACCCCCCCCTCACTTTCAAGATTTTTTCATTTGTCCCCTATACCTTTCAAGAATTTTTCATGATTTCCCCCCCCCCCAACTTCAAGATTTGTTCATTTATCCCCTTTTACCTTTCAAGATTTTTTCTTCTAATCCCTAATACCTTTCATGATTTTTTCACCCCATCCTTCAAGATGTTTTCATATACACTAAGTTTGTTTCATGTGACATTTAAATTTTATTTATAGTTCTTACAAAAATGACCCCCCAACATCTTATACTAAGGAAAAGGAATAAGTGTAACACTTTTGAAAAATTAAAGAGGTATATATATTTTATTTTTAAGCATCATATTTTGATTAAGCCTATGCTAATATCTATGAATGCATATAATTATATGTCTTCAGCCCATACAACAATGTTTGTCATGCTCTGCCCATGTCCAAACTATCTTAATCATATCTCACACATATTATATTTAATATGTGCCACTCCAACCTCATACTACAGACAATCTCATTTCTAATTTGATCTTTTACTGTCTAGTGACATCCACATTTTAGTTATGCTTGTATTACCTATTATTTCAAGTCATATAGCAAAGATGATCTTATAATCATGTGAAAAAAGTTTATTTTTAGCTTTAAGGTGATTTTACAATCACAAAATATTGGAGACACTTCTCTACTTTAATCAACTTGCATTGAATTTATAACTAACATACTCAATAATCTCCCTTTCATTTTGAACTATTGAAACTGAGATGCCTATCCTCATATTTTCAAGTGTCACCATGACATCATTCACACTTTTTTTTACTAAATTACATTCCATATATTCAATTCCCAGCCCACTCAACTTGAGGTATTTGGATTCTAAGGGTGTCTATAATTTGAATGCCTTCTTTTGTCTCATTTACTAAGATACCTCTTCTTAGATATGCTTTGAGAGTCCATCCATCAAAAGGCAACAAGGGGTTAGTGCAAATCTTTGATATAATCCAATCATAATTGAAAAAGTTCTATTATCTCCTCCACAAGTACTAGCACATGTTTTTACAATGATTCATGTCTCTAATAACTGTATATAAGCAATTCAGGCTCCTTTCTTCTCAAAAGCCTGATCATGAAATATTAATTTGATAGTCCAAATAAGCAATTAACAGTTTGTGAGAATATTATTGCAAAAAATATTAATGTAGAAACCACATGGCCACTTAATAGTTCTTTAAATGGATACCCACCCGGACTCTTCCTAACTACTAATCAAAAAGTTCATCTGATGAACCTCCTCATCAATAATCACTGAACAATAGAAACAGATATAGTGTCCATCTGGTTTAAAAATAAAATCCAGATACAATATGTAAACAGATATTGCCAAAGAGAATTCAAAAGGGCTAAACAGGAAACTCAAGACACTCAAACCAAAGAACCAAGGTCACCTAATATAGAAGTCTATGTGCATTAAAATACACAGTATGCTGCCAGATACATTCTTGTTCCATTTGTAATTAGTTAAAAGCGTCATATTTCTATCAATGTAAAATAACATGAAAGAAGAAACCTATAGCTATGGTAGACAAAGATGCTCAGTTAGACAAATGCAAGAGTACGGACATTAGATATATTTTATCACAATCCAACATAGTTCATGTAAGAAATACATGACCTGCAGAATTCTGGGTAACAGGATTTACTTTTTGGGCCTTCACCATAGGCAATCAAAATAGCTGATATCAAACGGCTTAAAAGCTTACTTCTATTATGACAGCATCACCAAATCCAAAGCCACAAGCTGGTATGTCATCACCTCCATAAGTAGAGAGTAAATGGTCATATCTTCCACCACCACAAATAGCTCGAAGTTTCCCTTCCCTATCAAATCCCTGCAGAAACGCACATCTACTTATAAAAACAAAGGGGACAGGGTGTCCTATTGTGAGGACATTTTGCCAAGTGCTTACAATTGTGGATAAAGATCAATTTTGGTTAAAAATAGTGTCTTCAGCATTGTTAAAATATTTTAGTATTTTTCTACAGGCTTCTTTGGCATGTAGAATTGTAATTGGTTGGTTATTATATATTATATCGCCTTTCACTCTTTCATTCAGTGCAACTATATATCCCTTTCTCCCAATAAAAGGAAGCTAGAGACATTTGTCAGTATGTAAATTAGCAAACTTTAGCTTGTGAAATTCTAAAGGAACAGTTTCGTTAGGATCCTATAACTGCAGGGGAGTATCACTCAGACAAAAATAAAATTACTTGTCTCCGGTACTACTAGAAGCAGCATGAGATAAATGTTTGACACAATGAATTAGATTGGGGTTTCATCAAGATCTCTGTGTGCTTATAATGTTAAAAATTGAGATTTGTATCTTCACTCCCAGATATCAATTGCAGCATTCAGGATACTTTACACATTGACGAAGTAAAAAGTCTATGTCACGTCATGCTTACATCAATATATAAACATCAGAACTCAACGCTACACCAAGCAGCTTTGCTGGGCAGCATTATTCCTTCGGAGTCATTAGGTCAGACAGGCAGTTCAGGATATCAACAACCAACAATCAAACACACTGGCTCAAAAGGTTCTTCTAAGTGCCTGTTTTCCCTGTTTAACAGTCACAAAATTACAAAAAATCAAATTAACAAATCTAACCTCAAATACAATCCCAGTGTAATATGCCAGGCCTCGAACTACTGATGCATCAAATTGAATCCATTCAGAAAAGCCGAATTGTTCCGCAAGAAGGAAAAGTTTTTTCAGATCAGCAACTGCTTCCCCTGCAGTTCCTAATTTCTCTACATACACAAGGCAGGTGTTAAAATGAAAGTCTAACCAACAATAGCTTTCTGCTGAGAAAGGCAATGTAAAGTTTCACAGGATAACCAACTCATGTTTCAGAGAGAATGAAAGATGTTCACCCAACTAATCTTACATTTCAGGATAGCCCCCTTATGGGTAAAGTTTCCAATATGCAGGCCTTGGTTTCTACTCTTGGGTATAGAGTGGGTTCATTACCAGTTATTTACCATGGTCTACCTATGGATCGTCTTTTAAATAAAAAGAAAGAAGAAGCACAAAATGCAAGGTTTAACAAGCTTGGCCAATTATGACTTTGTGCCCATTTAGTATTGCTCTGAAATTTTGGTTGTCATGAAAATCACTTAGGTGAAAAACAATTTTGTAGGAAAAACATTTTAGTGTTTGGCCAAATCATTTGAGAAATGTTCTTAGTGTTGTATGTGTAATTGAACACTTTGGCCAAGCTCCACAATGAAGTAATTGGGGCTTTGAAGACTCAATTCTAGCATAAGCATGAGTAATTAGATAGAGAAATCCAACCCAAATGTAAAATGCCAAAACAGGAACCCAAGACTCACATTGAAATACCAATTGGATAAGGTGTGATGCCTTGAAAATCAAGGACTCAAATTGAAGCAGGTAATTCAATTGTCATGAAAGAAGGATAATGGAATTCTTCCTTTTCATCTTCTTCACCTCAAAAGAGGCTGATTTGATTTATACACCAGCTTCCTATTAGAATTAGGAAGTTGCCAAAAACATTTAAAGAAAGATTCTAAAACCTAGATTAGGAAACCTACACAATCTTTAGGATACAACAACTTATAGAAACAATTAATCTAAATCTACAAGATACATTCCTTATAAATAAATCAATCAATCATAATCTATAGGACTAGAAACCAATTCTGCTGACACTCCCCCTCAAGATTGGGAGTGGATATCCTTCATCCCAATCTTGCTTGTCATCTTCTTGAACATGGCTGCTGGAAGGCCCTTGATTAGCATATCTGCAAGCTGATCTCCCGAGGAGATATAGGGCGTACAAATCATCCCACTATCCAACTTCTCATTTATAAAATGTCTATCCACTTCAACATGCTTTGTTCTATCATGTTGAATTGGATTATGCATGATACTAATGGCTGATTTGTTATCACAATAAAATTTTATGGGTTTTATCCACTCAACCTTGAGATCCTCCAATAATATTTTTAACCACAATAACTCACACATACCTAGGGCCATGGATCGAAACTCGACTTCAGCACTTGATCGAGCAACCACATTCTGTTTCTTGCTCCTCCATGTGACCAAGCTACCTCCCGGTAAGGTACAATAGGCAGAGGTTGATCTTCTATCCATCACGGATCCTGCATAATCAGCATCTGTGTAACCTTCTAGTAACATAGCTTCACCTTTTTTAAATAGAATGCCCTTCCCAGGCGTGCCCTTCAAGTAGTGTAGGATTCTATAGACAACTTTAAGATGAGATTCCCTTAGGGTATGCATGAATTGGCTGACAACTCCCACGACATATGCTATGTCTAGCCGAGTATGAGCCAAGTATATCAATCACCCAACTAGCCTTTGGTAGGCCTCTTTATCAACCAAATCATCCTCTAATGCCTCACCTAGCTTATGGTTTGGATCAATGGGGTTTTCCACTGCTTTGCAACTGAGAAGCCCTGTTTCTCTTAAGAGATCCACTACATATTTCTGTTGAGAGATAAAAATACCTTCTTGGGAATGAGCCACCTCTATTCCCAAAAAATATTTCAACCTCCCCAAATCTTTAATTTCAAACTCTTTCACCAAACATTCTCTTAGCTATTGTATACCCTCTTCATTGTTATCGGTGACTACTATGTCATCCATGTAAACGAGCTGAACTGTGACTACCCCTGTGGCCGAGTGGTGGAAGAAAAGAGTGTGATCTCCCTGACTTTTTCGGTACCCCATACGAAGCATCACACCGGTAAACCTCCCAAACCACGCCCTTGGTGACTGTTTTAAGCCATATAGGGTTTTCTTGAGGCGAGGCAGAATATCCTGGTGGCACTTCCATGTAGACATCTTCCTCGAGTGTACCATACAAAAATGCATTCTTTACATCAAATTGATGTAAAGACCAATCTAGGTTAGCTGCCAATGAGAGAATCACCCTAACTATTTTGAGCTTAGCTACTAGAGCAAAGGTGTCTAAGTAATCCACTCCATACACCTGTGTATATCCCTTGGCCACCAATCTTGTCTTGTATCGGTCTAAGGTTCCATTAGATTTGTATTTAACAGTATAAACCCATTTACACCCCACCAGATGCTTCCCCTTAGGCAATGGGACTAAATCCCACGTCTGATTTTTGTCAAGGGCAGCCATCTCAGCTTCCATGGCATCCTTCCAATGCTTATCCCTTATGGTTTTAGAAAAATTTTTGGAATGGGAATGGTATGAAGATTGCTAAGAAAGGTTTTATGGGCTGAGGAGAGTTTAGAATATGAGAGGAAGAGAAATAGGGGATGTTTAGTGCAGGTTCTAGTCCCTTTTCGAAGAGCAATAGGCCAATCAAGATCACTGTGAGATGTATTAGTTGTGAAAATAAGTTCAATCGACTTCTCAGAATTATCAAAAACAAAAATAGATAAGGAGTTAGAGATGGAATTACCTGGAGAGGATTCCAAAAGAGAGACTGAATTGTCAGTGCCTTTCTCGTCTGTAAGTGGAGTAGAACCAAGAGTGGATGTTGAGGCTTGCATAGAACTAGGTTCCGACCTCTGCCTCCTTAAGTATAGCTGCAGTGGTCCAGGAGTATTTGGGGACTTTTCTCCTGATGTCAGACCTAAAGATTCTATTAGGTCAGTAGGTGATTGAAGAGATGATAACACGTCCTGGTTTGAGAGGATGAGAGGATACTTCTCAATGGACAAATTGGAATTTTGTTATTGAGCGGTAGAATTTTTAAAGTAAGGCTCATTCTCAGCAAAGGTCACATCAACAGACACAAAAAAAACTTTCTAGTAGGGGGATGATAGCATCGATACCCTTTTCGGGTTAGAGAATACTCAGTGAACACACATTTTAAAGCACGAGGGTCCAACTTCCCTCTATTGACAACAGGTATATGGACATAAGCTGTACACCCGAATATCTTAGGTTGCCAATAACTAGTTGTGTGAAAATTAGGAAAATAATCAATCAGAAGTTGAATTGGACTACGAGATGCTAGGATTTTTTAAGGAAGCATATTAATGAGAGTAGTGGCAGTAAGTGTTGCTTCCCCCAATAGTATTTAGGGACATGATGATGAAATAAAAGGGCTCTAACCACGATTAATAGGTGTCCATTTTTCCTCTCTACCACCCCATTATGTTGGGGAGTGTAGGGACAAGAGGACTCATATATAATACATTTTTTCTGGAAAAACAGTGACAGGAATTGATTAAAAAAGTCTTTAGCATTGTCAGATCGAAATCTCTTTATCCCTACACCAAATTGGTTTTGAATCGTGTTATAGAATGTTGGAAAAATTTGGCTAACTTCAGATTTTGTTTTTAGCAAATAGAGCCAAACAACCCTAGTACAATCATCAACAAATATGACAAACCATCTTGTCTCGAAAATGTTGGGGACATTTGATGGACCCCAAATATCACTATGGATTAGAGAGAAGAGAGAATCAGATTTTTTATTTGATAAGGGAAAAAACACTTTTTTATGTTTTGCAAACTCACACATAGCACAGTGAAAGTTTTTTATTTCTAGATTTCTAGCTAATTTAGGAAACATAACTTAAGGGTATGAAAAGAAGGATGACCAAGCCTATAATGGTGCAACCAAAACTGATCTGAATTGGACTGAACTAGGCATGACACCCGAGAGAAAAATCTTTGTTTGTCCTGGCCAATAGGTTCCTCAAGATAGTAGAGTCTTTCTCTAGCCCTAGCAAGCCCAATCATCCTTTTCTTGCCTTGCTCCTGAATCTCATATATATTTGAATGAAACAAGACATGACAGTTAGTATCCTCAATGAGTTTTTGGATAGTTATTAGGTTAGTGAACAGCTTGGGGACATGAAGAACATTTTTCAAAGTAAGATTTTTATTAAGGAAAATATCCCCTTGGCTTGCAATAGTGGTGAGAGAACCATCTGCCATTGGGATTTTTCTAGAACTAGGACATGGGTAATAGGAGATAAACAGATGAGGAAAAGGAGTCATGTGGTCTGAGGCACTAGAATCTAAGACCCAAGAATTCTGGTGCATAATTTTTGAAGCTTGTAGGGAATAAGAAGAAGAATTATTACTGATGATAGCAAGAGAATAGGTGCCCTTGTCAGTCTTCTTGTCAAGGGATTCCAAGAAACTTCTTAGCTGGTCAATTTCTGACTTGTTTAGCTCCTGGACCTCTCCTTGTTCTGAATCTCTTGGTTCATGTGACTAAGAATTGGCCATGTACCCATGTTCCTGCATTGAACTTCTCACCGATCTTCCCTTAGGTGGTTTCCCATGTAACTTCTAGCATTTGTCTATGGAATGCCTAGGCTTTTTGCAGAAAGAACACCACAAAGAATCCTTATCTACTGATTTCTTTTCTTCTCTAGGCCTTCTACAAGATTATTAGCCTTCAAGGAGACTAGAGCAGAACCTTCTCCAGAAAGGGTTTCAAGCATGACACCCCTCTTCCTTCTTCTGCTCTAATCAAAGATATAGCTTCATTCAAGGAAGGCAAATCCTCCTTACCGAGAATTTGTACTCTTATCGCATCAAATTCGAGGTTGAGGCCAACTAGAAAATCATAGATCCTCTCTTTCTCCACAAATCGTTTGTGTAGGGCTGCATCCTCACTACACTTCATCTTCAAGCACTAGTAGTGATCAAGTTCTTGCCATAGTGTTTGCAGCAAGTTAGCATACTTGGTGATGGTCCTTGTTCCCTATTTGGTTGTTGTTGCCTTCGCTCTTATTTCATAGATCTGGGCTGCATCACGGACTTTAGAGCAGGTGAGATTTATTGCATCCCAACTATCCTTAGCCATTGTCAAGAACATAACCATAACACTGATCTCTGGAATCATTGAGTTCCAGAGCCAAGGCATTACCAAGGAGTCTTCTTCATCCCATGCTCCAAATGCTGGATCCGTCTCTTTAGGACCTGTTCCCAACAAGTGGTTGAGTTTCCCTTTCCCTTTCCCTTTAAGAAAGGTGTGGATTAGCTAGGACCACTTTAAGTAGTTTTTATCGTTCAACTGGTAAGCTACTTGAAGGTTTTGTAATTCCCCCCCTATACCACTACCATGAGTCCCAGCAGATTGAGTTTCAAAAGATGGAACCTCAGTCGCATGGCTAGAATCTCCAAATTCGTGTATAAGATCATGCGTAACAGACATGATGACAAGAAGGAGAAGGAAGGGGGAAGAATTGACAAAGGAAGATTGAAAGAACAGGCTATTGATCGAAGCTGGACTAATGCTTCTATGGCTCTGATACCATGTCACGAATAAAGGATAATGGAATTTGTCAGCAATTAAGGTTTCAGATCTTGTTCCCAATTTCAAACAAGACTCAATCATGATTGATTGATTGATTTAATTGATGGGTAATTGATTGGCTGTATATATTTTCTAAAATAAGAGTTGTATCTTCTAGATCTAGATTAGTATATCTTTGATTGATTTGTTGTATCCTAAATTTGTATAGTTTCCTAATCTGGGTTTAGAAATCTTTCCTTAACCAATTTTTAGCAACTTCCTAATCTTGTAAGGAAGTCTGTATAAATTGAGTTCCTCGGGTAAGAGATGAATAAGATTGAAGAGAAGCATTTTTCCTATTTTTCTTAACATGGTATCAGAGCCCTAGGATTCCTCAACAGATTCCTTGGGACGATCGTTGGTTATCTCTTTCAATCTTCTCTCCATTAGTATTATTTTTCTTCTTCCACCCAACCTTCGTGAAGCATGTCTATCATTCAAGATCCTTCACCCGATTCAGCATCCAGCCATACCTCAGAGATTCCAATCACTAGAACTCAAAATGGAGGGTTCGGGGGGGAGTTGCAGAATCTTCAGACAACTTACCGCTCGAATGGTAAGAACTATCTAAAGTGGTCACAACTGATCAGAACCTTCCTTAAAGGAAAAGGGAATCTTGACCATCTGTGGGAACTGGCCCAAAGGAGAGTGATCCGACATTTGGAGCATGGGATGAAGAAAACTCCTTGGTGATGTCCTGGCTTTGGAATTCCATGATTCCAGAAATCAGTGACACTGTCATGTTCTTGATAACAGCCAAGGACATATGGAAGGCCATAAAGTTGACTTATTCAAAGGTCAAGGATGCGGCCCAAATCTATGAAATACGGGCAAGGGTGGTAGCAACCAAGCAACGTACGAAAATTGTTACTGAGTATGCAAATTTGCTACAAACTCTGTGGCAAGAACTTGACCACTGCCAGTGTCTAGAGATGACGTGCAGTGAGGATGCTGCACTACATAAGAGGTTTGTTGAAAAGGAGCGAACATATGATTTTTTAGCCAGTCTCAACATAGAATTTGATGCAGTCAGAGTGCAAATCCTTGGCAAGGAAGACATCCCTTCCTTGAACGAGGTAATCTCTCTAATACAAGTAGAAGAAGGGAGAAAGGGTGTAATGTTGGAAGTTGGAACCTATTTCGAATGAGAACTCGGCCTTAGTGTCCTTAAAAGCTCACTATCAGAGCAACGAACCTAGAGATGAGAAGAAACCCACAGATAGGGATTCCCTATGGTGTACCTATTGTAAAAAGCCTAGGCACACCATAGAGAAGTGTTGGAAGCTTCATGGAAAGCCACCCAAAGGAGGACCAGCAAGAAGCCAAGTGCAGGGATAGGCTAATATGGCAGGCAGCAGTCAACAATCTAAAACAAGGGATTTAGAATAGGGAGGGGAGATTTTTGAACTCAGCAAGACAAAAATCGAAAGGCTGGGGAGTTTATTGGGGTCCCTAGACAAGAAGGCAAAAAAAAGTACCTGCTCTCTTGCCCTCACAGGTACTCCTTCCTTATCTTCTTCCAAATATGCTTCAAAAAATCTGCACCAAAATTATTGGATCCTAGACTCGGGTGCTTCAGACCATATCACTTCCTATCCACACTTGTTCATCTCCTATAGCCCATGTTCTAGCTCAAGAAAAATCACAATGGCAGATGGCTCTCTTACCACTGTTGCCGGCCAAGGAGATGTTCTCCTCAATGAGCACCTAACCCTAAAAAAATGTTCTTCATGTCCCTAAGTTGTTTGCTAATCTCATATCTATCCAAAAACTCATTGAAGATACTAATTGCAGTGTATTTTTTCTATTCTAACGTCTGTGAGATACGTGAACAGGACAAGAAGAGGATGATTGGGCTGGCTAGGGCTAGGGAAGGACTTTACTACCTTGAGAAACTAGATGGACAGGATAAGAAGCAGTCTCTTCCTCTTATGTCATGCCTAGCTCAATCCAATAAAAATAAGATATGGTTAGAACACTATAGGCTCAGTCACCCTTCTTTTCTCACCGTCAAATTAATGTTTCCTGATTTAGCCAAAGATCTTGACCATAGTTACCTAATACGCCCCACCCCCCCCAGGAACCACGTTCCAGTACGCATGCACTGGAACATAGTGCGTTTGCGTCTTGGAACGCTTGGGGACGCGTCCCAGTTCCCCTGTAATAAAGACCCAGATCTCCGATGCCGTCTTCTTCCTCTCTGCAGTGATGTTGTCTTCTTCCTTTCTCTTTGCAACAGTTCATGTTCTTTGTCAAGAACTAGAAGGTGAAGCAATGACGGCCTACACTCACGCCCGCCATTAACCCTTCCTAAGACCATCTCTCGCTCAAGCGCCCGCCGCCCATCCCCCTACCCTTCTCCACCTATCGCTTCGCTCGTTGCCCGCTGCGGGCTGCTGTCTCTCGCTCTCACTCACTCTGGCCTTCATGCCTCCATCGAACGACTTGGATCGTCACTGAGGTCGCTGACTTGCTCGCCCTCCTCGGTCACTCGTCTCACTCAGTCGCTCTTCCTTGTTGCCTCTCTCTAGCTCCGTCACTCACCGGCTCGCCCCCGTGGCCCCCTCGCCCTCACCGGCCGTCGGCTCTCCCCTCGGTCTCTCGCTTGCTGCCTCTCTGGCTCTCTCGCTCCGTCGCATTAGCTGATGGAGACTTGAAGTTGCATCAGTTGGTGGAGAGAATAGGTGGGTCTGCAGAGAGAGACAGCCTAGCCTCTCTCGTGAGTTGTGATTTCATTTTTTGTTTAAAGCTTTTTATTGGGACTCCACGTCCCATTCTATATTTTTAAATTTTATAATTTTATAATTATTATATTAATATTTATTTATTTGATATTTTTATTATTATCAAGATTCAAGATTTTGTTCATAAATCTTATTGATCTTGTTCAATGTCTTCATTGTTTTCAATCCTAAACTCCTAAGTCCTAATCCGAATTCCCATGTAAGTTTCATCATTTCTCCATCTTAAGAATTTTGATCATTTGTATTAGTTTCTATTTCTTAATTTATATAGTAAAAAATTTAAAATATTTTTTTCAAAAATTTATATATTTCATTGCCATTCCACTTTGGCGCACCAAAGCATACCATGAACTAAAGTGGCGAACCGAAGAAACCTACCCCCCACGTACCGCGCCCCCGGGAAAAATGGCGTACCACATCCCCATACAGCATTCTACGTATTGGGCGTTCCACGAACCAGGTAACTATGGTCTTGACTTTAAACAATTTAGTTGTGCTGTGTGTGAACTTCCAAAACATAAACAAGTATCTTTTCCTCTATCCAATAAAAGGACTGAATCTCCATTTTCTCTAATTCATAGTGAAATTTGGGGTCCATCAAATGTTCCTAATATTTCTGGGGCAAGATGGTTTGTTATATTTGTGGATGATTGTACTAGGGTAGTTTGGTTGTATTTGCTAAAATCAAAATCAGAAGTAAGCCATGTGTTTCCTACATTTTATACCATGATCAAAACTCAGTTTGGAGTAGGAATAAAGCGGTTTAGATCTGACAATGCTAGAGATTTTTTCAACCTATCTTTATCTGATTTCTTTCAGCAACAAGGGATAATCCATGAGTCCTCTTGTCCCTATGCTCCTCAACAGAATGGAGTGGCCGAGAGGAAAAATGGCCACCTTTTAACTGTTATTCGAGCCCTTCTCTTTCACCATAATGTACCAAAACATTATTGCGGAGAAGCAGCTCTAACAACCACTCCCCTCATCAATAGACTTCCATCCAAAACCTTAAAATCTCATAGCCCAATTCGATTGTTGACTAACCATTTTCCTGATTTTCATGTGGCTAATAGCTGACAGCCCAAGATATTCGGGTGCATAACCTATGTTCATGTTCCTACGGTTAATAGAGGGAAGCTAGATCCTCGTGCATTAAAATGTGTGTTCACTGGATATTCCTCTACACAAAAAGGTTATAGGTGTTATCACCCTCCTTCAAAGAATTTTTTTGTATCCATAGATGTGACCTTTGCTGAGAATGAATTTTACTTCAAAGCCTCTAGTACTCCAGAACAAAATCTAACCGTAACTAGTGGGACTTCTCCTTTATCTCTTTCTGATCATGATCTGTCACCCTCCTTGAACCCATCTTCAAATCTAAAGGATTCAGTAGGAGTGTCATCTGAGGAGGCGCCATCATCTACTCTTCGTCCATTACAGGTCTATTTAAGGAGGAAGAAACCTAAATCTAACCTTGTGCAAGCTCCAACATCCCTTACAAGTCCTGCCAGTCCTGAAATATCCACAGGCAGAAGAGACACTGACAATTCTGCCACTATTTCAGAGTCATCTCCAGGTATCTCCTCAACTGATACTCTTGATAATAGCCCTATGATATATATTGAATCCACACCCAAAACAGATACATATGATCTAAATTGGCCTATTACACTTAGAAAAGGAACCAGAGCCTACACTAAACATCCTTTGCATCTATTTCTTTCCTTTTCTAAGATGTCATCTACCCATAGAGCCTTTCTTACTAGCCGACACACTATTCCTATCCCACGCAATTTTTTTGAAGATATAGGAAATAAGAATTGGAAGGATGCCATGGAGGCTGAGATGGCAACCCTAGAAAAAAAATCAGACCTGAGATTTGGTGGAATTACCTAAAGGAAAACATCCGGTAGGTCGTAAATGGGTCTATTCTGTGAAATATAAATCTGATGGGTCTATAGATCGGTACAGGACAAGATTAGTTGGGATACACACAAGTGTATGGGCTGGATTATTTGGACACATTTGCACTTGTGGCAAAGCTGAATACAGTTAGGGTTCTTCTTTCCTTGGCTGCTAACCTAGATTGGCCACTGCATCAATTTGATGTTAAAAACATATTTTTACATGGGAATCTAGAAGAGTAGGTGTATATGGAAATACCACCAGGTTATGGGACAAAAGAACCGATTGTATGCAAACTAAAAAAGCCTTATATGGGCTGAAGCAATCCCCATGGACTTGGTTTGGAAGATTTACAGGTGTCATGCTTAACATGGGGTATAGGCAAAGCCAAGGAGACCATGCACTTTTTATATACCACTCAGCTATAGGGGAGTAATAGTGCTTGTTATGTATGTGGATGATATTATTGTTACTGGAAATAATGAGGAAGGTATGACAAAATTAAAGGAGTATCTAGTGAAGGAATTTGAGATTAAAGATTTGGGGAGATTAAAATATTTTTTGGGAATAGAGGTAGCTCATTCAAATGATGGCATATTCATTTCCCAACAAAAATATATAGTGGATCTCCTGAATGAAACTGGATTGCTTGGCTGCAAGGCAATTGAAACTCCTATTGACCCGAATCATAAACTAGGAGAAGCTTTAGAAGACAATATGGTTGACAAAGGAACTTATAGAGGTTAGTTGGAAAGTTGATATATCTGGCCCATACTTGGCCTGACATAGCCTATGCGGTAGGGGTGGTAAATCAATTTATGCACAATCCCAAAAGAAAGCCATCTTAAAGCTGTGTACAGGATACTTCATTATTTGAAGGGAGCACCTGGGAAAGGCATTATATTCAAGAAAGGAGAAGCCATGACACTAGAGGCATACACAGATGCTGACTATGCAGGATTTGTTGTAGATAGAAGATCAACTTCTGGCTATTGTACCATGTTGGGAGATAATTTGGTGACATGGAGAAGCAAGAAACAAAATGTGGTTGCTAGGTCAAGTGCTGAAGCAGAATTCCGATCCATGGCCCTAGGTATGTGTGCATTATTGTGGCTAAAAATTTTGCTAAATGATCTCAGGGTTGAATGGACTGCACCTATGAAGCTCTATTGTGATAACAAGTCGGCAATTAGTATCGCTCATAACCCAGTTCAACACGACCGAACGAAGAATGTTGAAGTGGATAGACATTTTATAAAAGAAAAATTGGATAGTGGTTTGATATGCACACCATACATTTCATCACACAATCAGTTAGCAAATGTGCTAACCAAGGGCCTGCCTGCAGCCGTGTTTAGAAGGATGACAAGCAAGATTGGTATTCATGATATCCATAACCAATCTTGAGGGGGAGTGTCAACAATTAAGGGTTCTGATCTTGTTCCCAATTTCAGACAAGACTCAATCAAGATTGATTGATTGATTTAATTGATGGGTAATTGATTGGCGGTATATATTTTCTAAAATAAGAGTTGTATCTTCTAGATCTAGATTAGTATATCTTTGATTGATTTGTTGTATCCTAAATTTGTATAGTTTCCTAATCTAAGTTTAGAAATCTTTCCTTAACCAGTTTTTAGCAACTTCCTAATCTTGTAAGGAAGTTTGTATAAATTGAGTTCCTCGGGTAAGAGGTGAATAAGATTGAAGAGAAGCATTTTTCCTATTTTTTTTAACAAAATTCTTCCTTTTCATCTTATTCGCCTCAAAAGAGGCTGATTTGATTTATACACCAGCTTCCTATTAGAATTAGGAAGTTGCCAAAAACATTTAAAGAAAGATTCTAAAACCTAGATTAGGAAACCTACACAATCTTTAGGATATAGCAACTTATAGAAACAATTAATCTAAATGTACAATATACACAAGATACATTCCTTATAAATAAATCAATCAATCATAATTTATAGGATTGGAAACCATATCTACCGACATCAATAGATAAATTCATTAGGAGCTCAGTTTTTGTAGATAAGGTTGGAATTTAATTAGGAAAATTACTATGTTAATAGCGTCGATTAAATCATAGAAAATTAGGAACATTGCAAAAAATTGGAAAAAATAAGACTTGACATAGAAAATTCAAATTGATTTATTGATTATATTATTTCAATTTTTAGGATCTTCTAATATATCTAATTTGCATCCAGTGTAACCAGTTAATTGGGAACAGTCACACTGAGTAGACAATTTATACTGCAGCATGGTTTTTAATTGTTTCGCTATCATAGTCGTGCATACATAAATATTTTTGTCTATGACTCCATGAATTGGAATTTTCGGTACTCATGAAAGAAGTATGTATTTTTTCAAAACCTTTTTTTTAAAGCCTGATATGCAAAATTGTTTATGCCATAAATGTAGAGCTTAGAATATCAGAATTCAGAACAAACCTTTTATTATTCCTTCTACTATGCTCACTGATTATGTGATATTGCTATGGATTTGATCAAATGATAGATTGGATTGTTTGGTACATATTGGTTTATTAGAAAAGTTGATTGATACATGGATTTTGTTTATAATAAGTGTTCTGCAATGAACTTTGACAGAATTGTATAGTTAACGACAGTAAACATTAGCCTTGGTGCACCATGATCTGACTCTAGTTAAAAGGGGAAGTGTTAACCTTATGTGTCAACTAACACGCATGAATTGATTATTTACTTTGGCACGAGCGTGGCCAATGAAAGAACAGTTATACGTAATAATTTTGCTTAGTGTGCTCCCATGAAATCAGAAGTACTGGTTACAAAAAAAAGAAAAGAACTTTCTTGAAAAAGAAGAATTTTCATGAAACAGAATTTTATTGTCTTAAAATGAAAAAAAAAAAATTCTTGCATGATTCCAAAAAAATATTTTGTAGCATAAAAACTCATTCGTATTGCTTGTCCCAATTCTGTCATGGTGAATGTTGTCTATTCACTAAGTTTCAACTCATTCTTGCTGTGTATTTTTTTTTTTTATCATATCATGATTCAACTTTGGAACCAAAGCATCAGACAGTTTTGAGGAGCTCAGTCCAATTCAATTCACCTTAGCTTAGTCTTTTGTTTTTGTGGGCATTAGTTATTTTCTTAATATTGACAGTTTTCGTAGTTTACTAAAGCTTAATTACAGCCAGAGTTGTACAGGCATTGATTCAGTTTATTATTGCAAAATGAATATTGTTATAGTTCAGTTATTGGTTATTATTTGTTACTGTCATGATGTGATATGCATAGAGGCTTGCTTGATCTTAGATTCTTAATGGGCCTATGGTTTATTAAAGGTTAAGAACCAGTCATAGGCCACCTTTCAGGTAGTGACAGCATATGAGATCATTATAGCCAATACTAAGTTTAAAAAATGGGATGAACACTTACATAAAAATAATTGCTTATTAACTAACCAAATAGACTACTTCCTAATGAGACCAGTGGACTGCTTATGTTGTACAGATTCTAAAGTTATATTAGGAGAAAATTACACCACTGAACATAAACCTACAGTCATTAATGTCTATGAAGAAAATGGAGAAAAAATTATACAACATGAAACCCAAAAATCTGATGATGGCATTAAAATGTGAAAACAAATTATTTTCTAGTAATAAGTGTGTGGCAGAAGAGATTCGACTGCAGAAGCAGGGGCAAAGCAATTGTGGGTTGAAATGGCTACTACTATTTGAAATATGAAAAAGTCAATGGGAGAAGTCCCATATCAAAAAGAGTCTTGATGGTTGAATGAAGAGTTACAAGAGAAAATCAAAACAATGAGCACTTGCTACAACACATTACATAAAGGCCAGAATAAAAAAAACCTACAATAACATATCCAGCCTTAATCCAACTATGTCAGGTCAGCTACATGAATTCTAGACTTCCATGTATTTCTGTCTTTTGTCATATCT